>NW_019091196.1:8750000-10000000 GCF_002217175.1 Folsomia candida
GTTATAAAATGTTGTTTTTAACCAGTATTATTTATTCCACCCTTTCTTTGCATCTGTACATAAAGCAACATCAGTTTTATCGTTGCATAATTTGGTCTGGTCTAGACTAAAATTCTCAAAACAGAGAAACTTTCTTTCTCGGGAACCTTCTCGTTTAATAAATCAACATATTAAATAAGATTTTCAATATTTACGCTATTTTTAATATAAAAACATATATTCCTAAAGTAGTCCAAATGTGATCAATTATTACATTGGAAATTTATAATTCGATAAAGAATTACAAGTAAATAGTTTTGTGTGGGTTGTGCTCGTGGTATTTTAGACCATGTAGGCGTATTTAGGGACATGAGGCGTCCTTCATACGGAGAAAAAATGAGACTCTTGGGTATAAATCAATTTTAAATATTTCAAGATTTTGGTTTATATAAAGTCAATTTTACCTTGAGGCGGAAATGGGAGGTAAATATGTATGTAAATAAGAAGGTAAATGTCACGAGATCAAATAAATCATGATTTATGTGAAACACGTCCCGATGTTTTGGGGCCGAGGGGAACTTTAGTGTAATATAGGCAAATATGTAGATAGCATGTTAAAGTTATGTAATACTTTGTACTTGTCATCGAATAATCCATCCAAAAAATTAGGATTGGCATTATAAATCTTAAAATTCAGGAATTGTTTCATATTTTGTATCCTAAAATGGGGTCACATTTTGATCGACAGACACATGTTTTGTTACTTCTGTCATGTTCTACTGCACTGCTTTAGCCTGTCCTACATTTTTTTGAGGTCCATCGTCCTCCCCTTTCCAAATATTTACCGAATGAGTAAATGTGCATTAATAACTGGAAATAAGTATGTACATAGCTTTTGGCCTGGTGTCTAGCTTTCCGCATTATAAAGGAAGACACAGGTCGGGTTGCGGCATAAATAAAATGATGATGAACATGAAACAAAGGGTGAAGTACACCCATAACCGTATAGTAATAGTCATGTCGTACGTGTATATGGTCACCCTGCACTTCCGCCCATGTATGTAGTACTTCCCATATTTACACTAAAGTACTTTCACCAATGTGCTTATTATTTTGGAGCTGTGTTATTATGACTGGAATGACCCTACCCGTCTCATTTTGATCGTATACTAATATTCTCTGACCTGACACACCGTGTTGTGTGTCCATACTTATTAATTGCCAAAATCAAAAACGTTACGTTCATGTTAAGTAATTGTATCTGGAACGTTGGATAATTTTGCGTTGTGCTAAATTTTTCCGTAGGTCAGCATAGTTTCGTAACGTCGTAGGTGCTTACTCATTACCGTTCTCGACGAACATGCCAAGTTTGTTACGTCTTACGGAAAAATACAACGTTTCAAATGTTAAAATCATTCGTCGGCACGTTGCCAACTACAAAATTATCGGTTTTTCCAAATGTCATTTAGTTTAGACGCCTACTTGCCTGTCTATTTAACATCGAAGTATCATCATCAAAACTATCCCCAGAAAAGAAAATCATAAATATGTACTTTTTCCATTGTCGAAGGATGAATGGGATCAGCTCAGCTTAAATTTTTATCTCGTCGAAAAGGTAAAAGTAAGTAAAAGGGTGTGTGTAGGTAGAAACCGACCCATGAACAACAATAACCTTCAGTCTATAGTCTAGCCCTGGTTTGGTGGCGATGATGGTGAAGATATTTTTTAAGAGGAGGAGAAAGCACCCACTTTGACATTTCCACCCATGTACTGGACACTAAAGATGACGCCATAAAGGGAGCGAAATGGGGTATAAATCACATCTCTCAGCACGCCAACAAAACAATATCTCCACCTGTAAATCAATCCCAGTCAGGCTAAAACCACCACCACCACCACCGGAAAATAAAACGGTTGCACAACCACATCCCCACAAAACCTTGGCAAAATCCTGGAGAAAGCTGGCTGACAAAAACAGGTCGGTTTCATACCCCAAGAAAGATATGTATGTATTTTATTATGCAAAGGATTCCGACCAAAAAAGGATTATTATTATTACATTTAAAAGTCGTATTGACACGACGCCATGAAATAAATACGAAGAAATACAATCACCCGCCACCTACGCGTTTACTTTCACTTGCCCTGTTTTTCTTGCGAAATGCGATTATACTATTGCCAAATCCGTTAAAATATTAAAGTGAAATCGGCAGATTTACAAAAAAATATGTGTCTGGCGAAAGATTTTCATATATAATTTTAACTGTCACCATAAAACTGTGGTTTACGATTTGGCATGGTTTTAAATAGTAATGCCGGATGACGTGAGAGGAGAGAAAGAGATAAAAAATGAGTCTTGTTAAAGGTTAGATTTGTTGCATGGAGTGGATGGATGGAAGGAATAAGGAATGAAAAATGTGGAGCAGCAGTGGGATCATAATCATCATCTTGGAGAAAAAAGTGAGATTTATTTACGCACATACCTACATATGTATGTACATAGGCCAGATAATACAATATGGGGACAAAAGCTGAGCTTAAAGTCTCAAAAACAATGACATGAGACAATATGTAACACACAATCGACTTTTTTCGTCCAAATTTAGAATCTTCTTGGCTAATTTATGTATTTCGAACTTTGCCCTGGGATACTTTGACCCTTTAAAAGTTTTCGAGCATAACCAGATCATCATCCGAAATCGGAGAAAGTGAATGTACTTTGTAACAAGATTTAAGAACATTGTTCTTTTTTTTGCGTTGTAGATATGTAAATATTGAATTGTGTAAAGATCAAAGTTAAATATAGCTTGTTTTTGAATGGGCACTACTCGTAAAGCTTGCAATTAAATTAGCCAAATTTCAGGGGGCAAAATATACATAGTTTTATAAATAATGTTAGTAGCAGAGCTAATAACGGTTTTTAAGGCGGTGTGCATAATGGCCATCACACCAGAAACTTGATCGATCGAACGGTTACAGAGGCACTTTATTAGTTTAGTGCTAAAGAGTGGTGCTTTGGGTTTTAATCACATTTCAGATAAACCTCATCGTCATCCTCACTTGGATACTTTCTCTCGCAGGATAATAACAGAGGAAGGAAACGTCCACCGAGATTTGCGTAGGAGCACAAAATCAAATCATGAACAGGAACAATAATAAAATTATGGTTTTAGTGCAGTTTGGTTGTCTCATAATTCTGTACTTTCTGGTCAGAGTGGTTTTATAACAATGTATGTATCGTCAAGGAACGTTCTCAAGGATGCATTTCGACAGACGACAAGGGCGAAAGTTTGTTTAAAAATGGATTATTGAAAAAAATAGCTATTCAGAAATAGCTTTTTGGTTTCCGATAAATGAAATAATTAATATTATGAAGAATTTTTAAACTGTGGTCCGTATGAACTAAATGAAAATGAGCCACCTAAAAATTTGCAGTTGAAATTATTTATCTTAATAAGGACCATTTAATAAGGCTCATTTCTAGCTTCATGATGAATAATTCATCGCGATTTCTTATTCCTTTTTTGCTCTAAATACTTTGCTTCTCAAGTTGTATTTACTTTACAACTTTTCCCTGCTTATTAAATCGATTGTAACAATTTTAGTTTTTTCATCTAAATTTTTGACATCCATAAAAAGTAAGCGTGGTGAGCAGTGAGTTTGTTTCGTGAGTGGGAGGCAAAGTGAGACGATGAAATAGAAGAAAGGTCAATAGGTAACGAAATGCTAATAAATTTTGGTCCATTCTTAGAATCATCAACTTTTTTGTTGGGCATGAATTAATTTAAAAATCTACTTTTTCATTTCCACATGTATTCCCCACCGAAATTTTTGATTAGTATCGAATTTTATTCATGAAAAATAGTTGCGCAACCAATCAAGGTATACTTTCATATGTAAATTAAGCCATGTAAGTTAATCCAATCAAACTTGTACTTACCTCCCCAACACGAATGTCCATATCTCCAACAAGCGCCTGTAAAAAACGAAATTGTCACATTTTACTCATGACGCAAGTTTCAAAATTAATTAGAAAATATGAAATTCAATACTTTCCCAGGTAAAATTAGAACCTAGAAATTTACACTTACTTCGTTTAGCTTCTGTAAATGTGGCAAGGAGAGAAAGTAGCATCGCGACGAGCAACAGGCAGCCCAGGACTCGAGGAGTGCCACCACCACCTCCTTTCACCAGGGAAAGTCTCAAGTTCTTCATTTTCCAAATTTTCCTCCTAGAACTTTCTCTTTTCAACGTTTATCTTATTTTATTTTCTCCGCAAACGAAACAACTTCACTGGAAAATACCGTCAACAACAAGGCATAGCAATTATGCTTCTGGAAGTGAGAAGAATTTGCGTAGGCAAATATCCGTACTTTGTCAACAATTATATAAAACGTCGCGTAATTAGTGAAAAGGTTTCAAATTTCACAGACAGAATATGGAAATGACTCTGAATTCTTTGCGACCCTTTTTACCTAAAGTTTGTACAGGATCGGATTACCAAGCAAGATACACAAAGCTATCGGACCAAAGACGACAAAAGTTGGATGACGGCGTGGCGTGGCGTGGTGAGTTTGACGTGAATTTGAGACGTGGCGTGATCAGGTATGCTTCCGGACGAGCACTGATTGAAGGTGAATCTGAGGCTGTAGCTTTTTATCCACTTTCTCTCCTCTCCCCTCTCTCCGCTCCGCCGACCGGACGTGCAACAGGCTGACAGCTCTAACACCACTGCAACCGACGCCAACTTTCTCACTATTACGACGGAAAACTTCTCTTACGCAAAAGTTTTTCTCCGTCGATGATATACTTACTTAAGTATTTAACTAACTTTGAGGGTATTCACGCACCCTTGGTAACTACGTAAACAGCGTAAAATCCGTAAACTTACAAACGTTTACAAACAGCTTCCCGTGAATTCACTTTCGCAATTATTTTCGTAAAAATTTATCTGATAATTGAAACAAAATGCCGATCATTTCCAGAAAACGGAAATTAATGGAAGAAATTTGTGGAGCTGCATTTATTGATATAATAAATACCACGAAGGCTGTTCCTATAAAAATTTCGAAATTCAACCCTCCTAAATTCTAATCCTAAATCACACTAAATCTTAGCTGAATATATAACTTCTTAGAAATCGGTATCGGTGCCCCTCCCTTATTGCCCATCTGGTTATTTTTTGTTCATCTTTGACTTCATATTCGTTCATGAGAAGCTATCACCGTCAGCTTTTTGAGACAAGTTAGCTTTTTGAGACAAGTTATGAAAATCGGTATGGGTCACCCCAACGGGTCCCGGATGTGATTTTTTACCAATTCCACTTCATATTCTTCCATTAGGAGCCTTTAGCAGCCTCTATACCAAATTTCAGCTCGATTGGATGATTTTGAAAAATCGGTATGGGTCACCCCTTCGGGTACCTCCAGATGAAAAATTTTCCAATTTCACTTCATATTCTTTCATTAGGAGCCATTAGCAACCTCTATGCCAAATTTCTGTATCGAACAATTTTTTTTCTTCCCCAAATTGAGTTTACAAAATACTTTACAAAATTAAAAGACGCCTGTGAGCTGCGTAAGTTTACAAAAGTTTGTAAACTGATTTTCCTTGACAATTTTTGTAAAAGTTTGTAAACGTTTGTAAGTTTACGGATTTTACGCTGTTTACGTAGTTACGAAGGAGGGCGTGAATTGCCTCTTTATTTATTCGCTTTTATTATGTATAAGAAATTTGGTAAATAAAACTTATGAAATGTTATGAACAACTACGTAGTTTAGAGAGGTGGACGGATAATGAAATTATTGTTGGCCTTTTAAATAGGTCAATGAAATGGTAAGTTTGACTTGTTGATTTAATTTTGAAAATTTTGTATCAATTGATTCAGGAAAAATAATATCTCTAGACGTGTTGAAAGACTAGAGTGAAAGTGGATTCGTGGATATACGCTCAAATTTCGTCTGATATTCTTTTCAATTTCAAACTGCTAAAGAAATTGTTAATTTACTGATAAAATGATATCTAGCTCTAATTCAATTCTTGCTATGTAACACCAAATTTGCCAAATCACCTTGACCCACACCCCCATCAAAAAATTATTGTGTTATGTGTGGCTAGAAAGTGGGAGTATTCTTCCATGAAATTGTAAAAATTGCACACTTCCCCAATTTTTTATGGCAACAAAACAGTGACGAAATCCACCCAAACGGCCGTCATGATTTAGGATTTGCCATATTTACAATCTCATCTCGGGATTTAATAGCCCATAAATATAAACTTGTATATACACAATAGTAGGCGATGAAGATCCGGTGGCGATGATGTCATCACTTTATTAATGACGACCATATTTGAACACACTTACTATCAAACCACTATGCACCATAGCTCAACGTCTTCTTGATCACGGCTTACCAAACCCAGGTGAAGATTGCTATTAATAAATTACGGAACGGGAAATGATGCACGACATTTTTTTATAGGCGTGGGCAGTGCGACACGAGGCAGATTGAGACGGCCCGGAGAAAGCAATGATGTCACAAGATCTTTCTCCTGCAATAAACCATGCCCATTTTTCAAGGGTTGTTTCCTATAAGGATTTCATAAATCTGTTGAGCCATAAATAAGCAGATCCTTACGCTAGAAACCAGCCTCACATTCGTGAGTATGACGTGCTGTTCACTTCCTGAAATGAAAAAATTCCAACCCCAGCATGTGCCCTTGGCTGGCAGGACTGTACCATGGCTTTTTTGTATAACTCGGATTTAATAATTGCAAAATTGTTGTGGTTAATACGTAGCAAAAAGGGCAAGGGCAATTCGGTCATGGGATTTGAGAGACAACAAACATCCCTCTTTCGTAATAACCCCCACTGATGGTTTGGTCTGGTCAATGGTATGTTATTCAGACTGGAGATGAAAGCAAGTTGGCAAATAAATAAACAAAACAATAGAAATATCTTACAACAATAGAGGCATGTATACAATTGTTATGGGTAGAAGGTTGTCGGATGTACTTTTTTGCAGACATATTCATCTCAATTTATCCGAGCAGAATGTGAACGGATTCACGATTTGTCTCAAATTCCCCTCATGCACCTTTTACATACACAATTTTTATAGGAAAGTGTCGTATTTGCTCATAAAATGGGATGTTGCTTTACAAATAGAAATCTTTAATGAATATTCCCGAAATATGTTTCAGCATTAACGGTATTGTCATATATAACCTTCACTAAATAACTTGTAATGGAGGGTCCGTCAATTAAACTTGCCTGGCTTAATCTTTACCTCTAATCTTACCCACGGTCATCTAACGGCAATAAAAGTCCTCGAAATATGTACTGCTGCCAATTAAAGGTGAAGGAATTTAAGGTAAATGTCAAACCTATAAAGTTTACCCAAGATTTGCGCAGATCAACCTTTTTGATTTGCGTTTACAACCGACAAATTAATCCGTTATTGCCGCATTCTGTTTATTAGTCGAGCTCCATTTCAGCCTTATGTACATCGAATCTTTGATCTTACGATTAAATGACTGACTTGGATGCGTAATACCAAAAGACCAACAAGAATAATTACACCATATCGACTAACTTGTGTATCTACGTAGGAAATACGTTACCCACCACCAACGACCACTATCTGTATTCATTTCACTGTCCAGCTTTCTTCTACTTATTTTATTCTAATCTTATAATCCAATCTAATCTATTAACTTACTTAGTTGGCAATTTCTTTGGGGCAGGAAGGATCATAAAATTAGAGCACATAAAATTAGAGCACGTATGTACATATGTATGTATGTGCATATAAGGACACAGAAGCAAGCAACATAGTCTTTCCTACTCCTTAATTTCATTAAGTTTCGCATTTTATTATATAAAATGAGAAGACAACTAACTTTATTTTCCTTGCTTTCACTCAGCTTCGCATAAATCATGTCCCTTCACAATTTACTACTCTTTCATAATTCAGCCTGACAGGCGAATTGTAAAGGTGGCATAATATGTATGTGGCACACTAAACAAGTATTAATAGTACCTCACAAACCACTCAAAACCACACCAAACTGGTTGTTACGTATAAAATATTATGTATGCAGTTATGTTAGTGGGCAGAAGAATTCATAGTTTTATTTTTCTACATATTGGTCCCATCTGCGTGGGTGACAAAGAAGTTAAAAATAACTAAAACAAGATTATTACAAATTCTAATTAACGAAAATGTGGGTGAAATTTTGCTCCCAAAATAGCACCGACAAAACAACAACGACAACGGAAAAGAGCTTTTAAGGTTAAACCACAACACAATTTTACACCCATTTTACACCCATTTGTAAGCTTTTTGGTGACCACAACAAACCTTCAAATTGATGGTCAGACAGATACGCCGTCTGCGTGACATCATCCGAAAAAAGTACATGTGGAAGGAAGGAAATACTTATTTTCCTACACTTCTTTTACGTACTTTTCGCAAAAGTTTTTCCAACGGAGAAAGTTTTCTTTTCCAGAGAAAGTGAGCCATCAAGTGTAACAATAACGAGACAATAATGGAGAGGAGATGACAAGATTGAGATTGCTTGCACAATACGAAGGGAGAGAGAAGAAGGCTACCTGAATTGAATGGCGTGACGGGTAGGCTGATCTCGGCAGGGGTCCCTGTTCTGCTTTCCCTTCCAAAATTAGCACATTCAACAATTTTCTCTCATTTAACACCACATTGACGGCATCGTAGTCTTCTTCTTCCTTATGACGAAAAAAAAGTGTCACGATACAAAACATGTAAGAATGAGGCTCAATTTGGTTTTCTGTTTGAAAATTAATCAATATTTTATTATCTGTCTGTCGCCTACTACCTTCAATCCTGATAATGATGTATGAATTGAAAACTGAAATTTCCCTTTAATAACGTGACGTCCGCATGTCTTTACATGCTTATTTTAAGCTCCAGGCCTCCCCAAGTTATATAGGGGATCGGATTACGTTTTTTTACATTTCTAATTTTACACGTAAAAAATACAAGTATGCACACACAATTGAAATTTGATTTGAGAAAAGATTTCTCCAGGGAAGGATTTCACACCGTCAAAGCCCATCCGTCATCTTATGCTCGCGACCTCTTGGTGAGAAAATCTTCAATTACTTTTACTTTTAAATTTTGAGGGATGATCTCACAATAAGTATTTTACGGCCCATTCACCTTGCTTCCCACTCCATAAATTTTACAAACTTACATATTTTCTAGAACATATGTTCAAGTAAAAATTCCGGTGGTAATAACCAAAACAAAATTGCGTTTCACGAAAGTACAAAAGTTAACGGGTTCTTGATCCGAGATCAAGATTCGTTCGTGGCAAGTTGGCGAAAAGAAAAAGTTGAGGAGGAGAAAGTGGTGGGTGGTTGGTTGGGCAGAACGCTGTCTCATCATCCTTCTTATCGTTTACGTGAGGGTGGTTGAGTTCGTATGAAGATCATCATCGTGGGTGGATTGGACGAGTTGTGGGTTGTATTTGTACGTACATATTTATTTATTTATTTATTTATCTACCCAGATCACATCTCGATTCTCAATTTCTATGCAAAAATGTATATGAAATTTCAACGAAATTGTGGTTTTGAAAGCACATGAATGTATGTTTATGACGTGTGTGATGTATGTATGATTTGCTTCAGGTTGAGTTTAGTTTGGATAGAATTTATGAATTTATTTGGAGTAACGTTTCCCAATTTTTAAAGAAATTTAACAAAATAACAATAGTAATAATTGGATCAATCAATACGTTTTTTTTAAGAACTCTTGTTCGAGTCAGATTGTTATGTCCGGTTGATATTTTTGGTTAACGTGCTGCAGCCCAGGGTGCAAAACTCATGCGAGGAATTGCTTCCAAATCAGAGCAAGGAACGAGTGGATTTCTGTACAAGATAATGATCAAAATAATATTAATTAAATAGAAATGATGCGACTATGATTAGGATTTCTTACCCTTTGGAAATAGTCCTCATTCCAAAAATAGGAACTTCTTTCAATCCCGTAGTCCAACAGAGAATGGCGGACAAAGACATTTTGCGGATTTCGTCAAGTTGGGCTAAAAAAAATTGAGATGAAAAAATATGGGAAAAATTAGTATTACTAGAAAATAATTTCTATTTATAATTTAAATTCTCTACACGAACACAACTATCTGTTAGCTTAAACTTCAACAAAAAAGATTTTTAATTTTAAAGTAAATTCGGCTTTAAACTGCGACAACTTGATTTTGTATCGACACCAGGTTGAAGGAAAGTTAGGATTTTATTTTATGTCTAAAAAATGCAAAAAAAAAAATCTTACGCAGCGTGAACGAGTGTGGTTGACCTCCTTCCGTGTAAAAGTAGCGATCCGCCCTCTTCCAAGTTTGGAACTGATAACCGGCAATGCACCACCAAGTGGGGCCAAGGACGGAATCTTTCACGTGACGTTCCACCACTCCCCCGGGATACAGCTCCAGGTCATCTGGACTCTTGTACACCTGGGAGAACTTGGTCACGACCTGATACAGAGAAATGCAGTCGTATTTTCATCTCAATTTTACATTTCGCTCTACATATTTTACGTATATTTGGTAATCCTCACCTCGGGATCGATCACGTCGTAAAAGTCCTTCCAACTCTTAGCCCTTGGCAATCCGCACAATTCTCTGTAATCGTTGTAACTTCCAAGTCCGTAATCTCGACCTCGATGGATGTTGAAGGTGGGGAGATCAAGACCAAAGTGACGCTCATCTTTTAGCAGCAAGTCTCCAATCTGTGGAAAATCAAACCAAAAATCATAGTCAATTCCATATTCAGTAATATGCAAAAATATCTAATCGTACTCACCGATTCGTCATAGTACTCATCAATCCTCCTCTGCCTCGCCCAAATGTAGCCTCTCACAATCTTATCGAAATTGGCCGGATTTCTGTACAGGATCGCGGAATTGAAGTGTTCCTCTAATCTGACGACTTTTTCCGGATAATATGACGCATTCACGAGTGCGATCTTCCCATACACGCTCGAATGGAGACGGAAGGCTGCTGCTGTCCACTCCCCATAAGTCCAAGGCACAACTTTGTCACTGTAGTCGTACGAGTAGCCCTTTGTGGGTGGGAGAAGTCCATAATCCAGCATGAATCGCCAACCCAGAACGATCGGGAGGTACTCGGTGTAAGTGATGTGCTGGAAAATTGCGACCGTGACACGTCGACTTTCTTCAAAGACGAAGTCATCATTCCATCCCGGGTTGAGGCGTGATATCCGTTTGGCCACGTAATTGTGCACTCTCATGGCTACGGTTTGGATCATGCTGAGTCCGGGGTGAAGATCGGTTCGGAGATCGCCAGACTTGAAACAGAATCCCAACGAGGAGTTGAAACATTCGGAATCTTTGTCGATTGGGAGGTAAACTTGATCTCCGACTTGGGATGTTTTCAATAATCCACCAGAACCAGCGCGGATGTCGTCGCTGATGTTTTTAGTGGTGCCGTAGACGAGGGAGCAGTCGAGGAAGGAAGTGGCGTGGTTGAGCTAAATGCATAATTATTAATCGTTATTGCAAAAATACTATGAATAATATTCGCAATTCGCGATTTACCTTTGATGCATATCCTGCCGCGCAATGATAATTCGGTGCGGCCACAGCTCTCGCCATGTTTAAGCAGTTTTGACGATGTGCCTTGTAAAATTGGTCATTTTGTGGGAGTGGGACAGCATAGCATTTGGGATTGACTTGTCTCTCTCCTCCTTCATATCCGAAACAACAGTCGATAAAGAGTCCATCATCGGCCTGGTAGAATGGGACGTGGGAGGCATCATGGACAATGAATTGGCCATAATTGACAAACATCATGTTGACCTCTTTCTCCTCAACGTTCTTGTCCGGGAGGGCGTGAGTGCGGAGTCCACGAGGCATTGGGAGGGGCGACCCGTCGATGGCAGTCTTTATTCCGTGGACACGGTCAGAATAGCTGCGAAAATTCATAATTTTTGTCCCACCTTGGCATAATTTACACCACCATTAACCAACTGTGTAATTTACTAACCTTGGAATTCTGATGTGACCCGTGGCCGAGAGGGATTGTCCATACCACGGATTTTTGATATTATTGCATGATCCGTCATAAGTTCGATATTTCGAAGGCTTGCATTTTTTGTAGTACGAGTGGCAAACACGCCTATACTTGTCGGGAAGGAGATCACTGTATTCGACAAGTTTTAAGCCACCGTCATAGTAGGACTCGGGTTTATAGCCGTATCTGCAAGAATTCATAGTCAGTTAAATATTCTCACCCAACCACCAATCCCACATCGATGCCAAATTATCTTTTCGGTTAATAATTTACATAATTTAATTATCTAATGCAACCCAAAATCAAAGTCTGAAGAGTCAATGACCACAGAGAGTCGAACCAGTCAAGGCAATTTATGGTAATTCTTATGATAACAGATAATGAGACAAAAGCTAAATTTTTGGTGAGTCAAAGCATTAACCTGGAGATTCAGTCATGTGACAAATCATGTCCAGAATCAAAAAACATGCCAAAATACTTAAGTCCACATTTCAGTACTTACTGATTCTGAAGATACGAGGTGACCAATGTAAGGAAATATCCGGTGTCGGCATAGTCTCGAACTTTGTCCTGGTAGATGGGTTGGGCTACGCCATTTCCCCAATACGACGGGTCATCCTCCCCTCGTCCGAGTGCTTTATCGTTACGATAAAACTTGTCCTGATTGTGTATCGCATATTTGACCGCTTTCTGTATCGCTGCGGGTGGAAGTTTCACGACTTTGCCGTCATAATATCCTCCACCATACTTTTTGGGGGAGTAATTGATGATGGACGGTTTGTAGCCTGGAAAAAAATATCAAAAGTATGCATTTTACGTCAGCACAAGAAATATGCCATTTTCTACACTGACCTCCAAAGTACACGTCCGGGCAGCACGATCCCTTGATCCCATACCCATATTGGCACGATTTGTAATAGTTTGCATGGTCATAATCATAATTTGCCGGTGTTGCGTAATACTGGGCGCAAGCTGCGAGTGGTTTACAAGTCCCAGGGAATCCTTCCGGTCCGGAACATTTAGTGTAGTAGCCACCAGCTTGGGACAATGGGGAGAGACATCCCACTAAGACGAGGACCAGCGTCCTCGACACGAAACCCATCTTCCTACGAGAACAAGTAATATGTTATTCTCTAATTTTACCAAGTTTCAAGAAAAATTTATAGAAAAAAAGAATCTACTGCTGAAAAATTTTTAAATCCTTACCTTTTCTACAAAAAGTAACAGGAAGCAGGAGTGAGAAATGATCTGGTCAGAGGAGGTGGAGATATAATCGTAATCTCCTTCAAGACTGGACACGGGGAGAAAGAGTTCCTTATGAACCGAGTCCAAAAGATGAACTAAAATCTTACCGTGTGCTCTGGACAGTTCCAAACTTTTGTTTTAAACTCAAACTATTATGTGGATGGATGGATGGAGTAGATGCTCAAAATTCAGATAGGCAAATTAGTTCGAGATTATGCTCCACCAGTCAGTTCATTCATTTTCATAATGAAATTCCATACCTTTCATAAATTGATTCTCAATTCCAATACTGTACTGGCTACAAAATAGGTATTATTAAATCATGAATCTTGACCAACCACAAACCATAATCGGATGAAAACGACCAAAAATTTCTAAAACAATTTCATATGTTCTTTACATAATATTTTACTTTATTACGCACCATCCATAAACAAAAATCTTTCTCACATTTTTTATCTCTTTTTTGTAACAATCAATTATTTCTCATATAAAGTGAATATCTTTTAAAATTATGAGTGTGTGTGCTTCACATACTTATTTACTTACTACAAACAAGGTACTCGAGTAATCAAAGTCATGATTTCATTTCATTTTACATCATGAAATGAAATTGTGAATTTTCTATATTCTAAATTAATTAATTATTTAATTAGCAGTACAACTTTCAGAGATCTCAATTAAATCTAAATTACAATAAAAGGTGACAAAACTGCTCATCACCGCCGGGTAGAAGTTAACAACAAACATTATTACATTACATAACAAAGCAGGAAACAATGACGGGCGCAAAAATTTGTTTATTTATGCATTCGTTCTGATGCTGATGAGAAAATGACTTTGAAGAATTACTGCTATTTCTCATTTACATAATTAATTTCAATTTGTCAAAAATAAATTGACACTAAAATTTTACACCATTTAAAAAAAAATGATTTTTTTTTCAAAAACATTCTCTATGTGTGACACAAGCCCTGCGTGATAAGAATGTCATCCAAAGCCAGATACTCGTTATCCACACCCAGCCCATTTTTATCAACTTGGAAGCTGAGGAGGAATTGTGAGTGCAAATCTTTAAACTGAATTCGCCCCGTTAACCAGTCATACGCTGATTTACTTTTGTCGCTAAATTCTACCCGGGTGTTACTATTTTCAGATTCGGAAGTACTCGTTGGTGTCGCATTGACCGTGAAGGACACGGGACGATGGGATGAAGGGTCAACTCCTGAGGATTTTTGGTAACCTCCATCAGTTCCAAAGAGGTAAAAGACAAACCGGAAATGAACACAGATCAAGCCGTCTCTATTCGTGGGGAAAATGTCGGACCTGGAAAATAGAAAATAAATTTTTTAGAATTTAGACTAAAACTACGAGTTGACGAAATATGCAAACGTATGAAGTGACGAAAAGTTACCTAATTTGCAGAGATGAATCAGCCCCTGGTCTCACAATGCTTGCGAATCCATGTCCATATCCTGGGGTCTCGTACGCAGTATAATTCCATCCCTCAATACCCATCGATCTCACCGGACATTTGGCATGATCTAAAAATTAGTAATTATGCAATTAATTAATATGAATAGTAATTAGGACAATAATTTAATTATTACTAATCTTATAACCTACCAAAATCACAGAAAAGCAAAATCGAGTTGGAATCTTCCACCGACAACGCTGCCGTAATTTCCGGAAGACGAACCAGTTTTGATTCGGGTTTCTTATTGCTATTTTTCTGCCCTTGGTCAAATCGGTTTTTATTTTGGTTCAGATTTTGGACTGGTCTTCGCGTGGGGAAAGAGTCGATACTGTTCTTGATTCTGTTTCGCTTCCCTTCTTCCGATGGATAGACGCGAGGCGAGAAAGTGAACGGCTTCCTGGTCGTGAGCGATGTCGTGGGCTTCGAAGTTGTGGAAGTGCGTTGATATTGATGGGTATTGAAATTAAAGTGATTATTATTATTGTACGAGGGAGCTGATGAACTTGTCAACAATTTCTTGGGTGGTGTTGTACTAATGAAACGGCTGAATGTAATTCTTGGCGTGGTTTGGTATGTCGTCGTCGTTGCGGGGGTCGACGTGTACTGGAAACTGTTCGTATTTTGCTTTTGGAACTGATTGAAACGGTTGTTTGTGTTCTTGT
This sequence comes from Folsomia candida, assembly GCF_002217175.1. Lineage (NCBI taxonomy): Eukaryota > Metazoa > Arthropoda > Collembola > Entomobryomorpha > Isotomidae > Folsomia > Folsomia candida. The sequence continues at coordinate 8,765,451 of NW_019091196.1, forward strand.
TCTTCGTCGTTCCGAACCGATTTGTGTAAGGAGCCGAGGTTTGGTGGGTGACGGGTTGATGGGTTTGGTGATGAGAAAAGGTGTCAGATCCGAGCTCGTTTGATTCTAGTTCGTTGAAGATGATTTTATTTGGATGGTTTGTCGTGGGGAAGGTTCGATAAGCCGTGGTCCTCTGAGTGGTGGAGTAAGGTCGACGCGTTGTTCGGAAGGTTGGCTGGGTCGTTGGGGGGAAAGTGTGCTGCGTCGTGGTGGGATAGGTTCTCTGGGTGGTTGGGAAAGTTCGGTGAGTTGTTGGTCGCCTTGTCGTTGTGGTTCTTGGCGTTGTCGTAGTCGTCGTCGTCGTTGTGGTGGTTGTGGTTGTGGGTCTTCTGGTCGTCGTGGGTCGTGGCGTCGTCGTTGGTCGTGGCATCACTGGAGCCGCTGGGGCTGGAGCAGGTTGATAGAATGGTCGACCACCTCCGCCACCACCGCCTAAATTATTAGGTTTAATTTCATCAATTTATTCCTAAATGGTTCAAGGTCTGGTTAATTTTTAGCATAAATAATATTTTTTAACACAAAATTATATCCGCATAAATATAATAAATAGGTTTCTCTGTTAAATAAATACTTACACAACATCATTACCCATCATATCCTTCCATCCATTAAAGAAAGTTTAAGGAAAAGATCCACACCCCCAATTTCCAGAAAGATATACGTACATTTATCATGCAAAATGCAGAAAGTGCAAAAAAATAAGTAGATAGATAAGTAGATTATCATGCTCAGCAAAATGAAAAGTGGTTGCAAGAATTATGAAAGTAAGTTGTAAGTCAATCATATACAAGAATGCATTTCGTAATAATATCACAATTTTCTTCACAAAAAATATATTAACACAAGTTAAAAAACACTTCTATAAATTATAATCATGCATGGTTTCGGTTCGGCAGTGAAAATCATTTTGCAACAATTATAGGTTTCGTTATTGGCAGTGGTTTGCAAAAAAAATATGTAAGAAAATAGCCTCACGGGTGCAAAATAAGAATTAAAAAACATATAAAAAACAGTTATAAATATTTAAAAAAGACTGGCAAAAAAAGATAAAGAAGTGAAAGCATTTTTCTAATTAATTAATGATGAAAAATGCTGTGATGCGTGTAAGAGTAGCGATCGCTGTGATGATTAACGTTGACATGATTGGCATGTGGGACGACATGGTTTACGGTGACGTGGGGGTGGTGATTTATATTAACGTGGGGGTGGTGATTATTCAAATTAACGTGGGGGTGGGGTTGATGATGAGTCACGGTGACGTGGGGATGAGGAATCACGCTGTGATGGTGATTAATGTGCGAATTCACCGTGTGGTGATTCACACTAATGTGCGGAATAACATTGTGGTGGGGAATAATGTGTTGCTGGTGGTGGTGATGATTGACCGGGGGGTGTGCCCCGTGATGACTCGTCATGGCAAGAATATATGGCACCAAGGCGGTCGACATGATGTGGGGATGATCGTGAGGATTTCCAATGTGCTGGGTTTGATGGTGCGCTATTTCGAAGGAATGTCCCTGCTGGGGCCGGGTGTATGGGTGTACGGGTGTATGACTCAGATGGACGGGGAGGAAATTGGGGTACTTGTTAACTGACAAGGAGTTGGAAGAAGAGGCTGTAAAGAGGAGACGAAAAGAGAGATAGATTCAAGACAAGACACATGCCATGCACATACAACGAACGAAGACAGGAATTTCATTCACAGGACAGACCATTCACAAAATATTAAGCTTAAGGAACATGCCTCATAAGTATTTGAAGCAAATTAAGATAAGCGCATTCGGATGAGATCAAAAATAAGCAAACATAAAAACACATAACCAGTTATGTAACGAATTTTTGCTGACAAGCACAATGTTGCTCTTCATGAAATTTAAGTAATTATGAACGTTTGCTATTACGAGGATTTTACCTGATCCGTTGTGTTTTCCTGCCTGACTTTGGAAGTGATAATACTTGTATCACGTCTTCTCAGCTAATTTGCTACTTTGCTCATTAATAACTATTCTATGATCAACTATTAACTAAATTGATCAGTTGTAATTAATTAAGTGTAATTAAAGTACCAACTATTTAGAAATGCTATTCAATTTACACTACAAAGTCTAAAACTATATGGAAATCTTCTACTGTTAATGTTAGTGCCCATCACCCCCACTACCACTCCCATTATCATCATTCCCACCACTACTACTCCCATCATCATCTGCGCTAACAAAGCTAAAACTATGTTCTAAATCGGGTCTGCCCGGACCTGAACATGTTTATTAAATATTTTAGCTTTTAAAATAGTAAATTAGCATAAACTTGTATTTATATTGACCTGAGCACAATCCTGGGTACGAGTTTGAGCAGGACGTTCCTTCCGGACATTCAGAACATGGGGCTCCCCTTTTGTACATCTGCGTGGTGATAATATTTCCGGCTGGACCATAATTGCAAACGTACAGTTTACGGTTCCACTTCCCATCTGCAGATATTACCAATTTGTTTGTGAACTCTAATTATACTCGTTTTTACGGATTTGTAGTCCAATTTGACTTACCCTTGTAGTAGACATATCCACATCCCATTTTGTATGTGTCAGCCCACAGCATTTGCGTGTAGTGACCGAGTGGTTTGATAAATCTGGAGCAAAATACATGAAAATTAGGGGATTTTCGACCAGGTTGTTCATTCGTATTTTTTTCATCCTTTAATTTGATAAGAGTTTGCTTATTTTCAAATTTTCTTACTCGAAATGGTCAATGTGTCGTGGACTCCAATCTGCAACTTCATCGTACCACGCCATAATCGCCTGCTCCCAGTTGGATCCGGACCTCTCGATATTTTCAGAGAATTGATACAAATTCTGTCCCGTTAGGAAACGATCTGTACATTAAATTTGGATTGTGCTTATCATCAATTTTATACGGGAAATTGTATATGCACAGTTTTATAAATTTAAAATCGAAACTCACCAACTTTACGACAATTCAAACAATCATGGTTATACTTGCATTGTTCTGCGAGACGTTGGGCTGACAGGGCTAATTCGTCGTCCCATTCCTGAAATAAATGATTATCTAACTGTAATGATGCAGATGCAAGGTCACATTTTGACAGTTATCATAAAAAATAAGCAATAATTCTGAAAATATACTTATTATTTCTTTAACACTAAACTATCTACGTGTGCAGTTAAAACACTCATAAAAGTTTCAAAAATTTAGAATATTCACAAATCGACACGTGTCGTCTCATTAAATGCAGTAGTTCCTTCCTCATACAATTTCATAGTAAAATCTGCATACAAAAAACCCAACCCTACTGCTGCCAATGCTGCCTGCATCCTTTTCCCATTTTCGTATATTAAAACAAATCGAGTTCGTGACGAGAAGTGTGAAATGGTTTGACAAGTCATTGAATTTATCTCTTTAATTATTATTTCTTGACATTATAATCTTCCCTGATGAAAAAAAGTGGTAGCAAATCTGAACTACGAAGCAACATCACATCATTGAAATGAGAAACCAATTTCCACTTCTTCATCATCCCGTCCAACTCCTAAGAAACCAATCCAATAATAAAACACAATGGGTCTGTTGCACCTCACATAAAACTAATTTATACTTGATTAACTAATTAATTAACTTTTTGGGAAGAAGAATCCCAATGAATTGATAAATTCTTCTTCTTCTCTACCTCGTTTTATATCTTCCTCATCCGCATTATGCATCATCATTTTTATTAATCAAGTTCATGTCATGGTCATAAATAATTCTTGTGAAAATGACTTCAAAAACTTACCATTTGTCTCATATTTGACGCCATGGGCTGGGCCCCTCCACGACCACGACGTTCTGCCCCTGTAGCTACCATGAGTCGGAGAGAGTTGTGCATGCTCATGATTTCTTGCCGTTCTCGAGACGATATTCCAAGTTCCATCGGTTGTTTGCAGCGAGGACCGACTCCCTGTTAATTAAACGAGAAATACATTTTATTTTAATGGTAATTATCCCAATTTAAAAAATATTATATTTTTTAAGTCAATATTTTATGTAGGCACGAAGGACAAATCACATCACAAAAATGCGACAATTTACAGATCTCAATAATACAAGACGTTAATACACCCAGACCAAACCAATTTCCATTGTTCTTTCTAGACAGTTAAAAAGCGGAAATATGTATAACAATCCAGCTTAATCTAGTAACTCATATGCAACTTATCCGCTATTAGAGATGCTACAGTACCACCGCCACCTTAATTAATGAGACAACCTATGACAAAACAGACATGGACCTGTAGCCAATTAATTAGCCGTTGTTCATTTGTCGCTATCATTGTAACAAACCAACCTCATCTTCTACTTCTTCTCTCAAATGCATATTTAAATGACAAAGAAAGAAGAACCAACAACAATTGATTGTTATTTGTGTGGTCTGGTCGGATGTTACATACATGAAAACCGCTATAAGTGTCTTATCCTTTGGTGTCTTTACACAATATGAATCCCTTTTATATTTTTTATGAGTTTGGCTTTCACACTCCATTTTGGGGAGATGAGAAAATGAAATAGTGCAACAAAACTGAATGGGGAGACGGTCATGCCTTCTTTTTTTTACTCGTTTGTTTGTGGTAGTTGTGAGAGAGGTGCATTTTCATAATAGTTGTGGTGTTATGATATGTTTGGTCGCATTCTATTCAACGAGTTAAGATGACACACATAATTAATTTCATTCTAGTAAATTTAAAAATATATAATAGGTCAAGGTCAAGGACGTTAATGAAAAATAAAATAATTTTGGATTTAGAAATACTTTTAAAAGTTGAATCAATCATCAATTGATCAATTGAAACAAGTTTTCAAAACTTGTGGTTTAATTTTATAAACATTCCATTTGCATTTCTGTATATTTTGGAAATAACAGAGTCAATAGCAAAAAATTATTGTTTGCATCCAGATTTTCCAAGATAACTATGCAAAACCTCGAAATATTCTGCAATTAACAAGTCATCAATTCCTCCATTAATCTTCATACAATTAAAAGAGATGCAGTCTTATCTGCACTGCAATAATGTTGCGTGTCATTCAATCATCCATCCAATTCACTACGCAGCCAAACTAATTGCTCAGATTTATGACCATTGAAAAACAGAACGACATTTCAATTTCATTTTTACTTGAAATTACTCCACTTGATCCGTATTCTCCTTTTTTATGTCACGAATTCCCATTCAATTAGAAGATAGTGCAATCATCAATCAATATATGAAGTGGTCACAAAAACTAAAATAACTAAACGAAACGCCGCACAATAACAAAATATCTTATAAAAAGAACTATTTGTGTTATTGTTATTCATTTTAAGCGCATCTTTACCATTATTATGTTCCAATTGATAATTGATTACCTTCAGAGAACGTGCATTTTCTCTTGGTCTCAACTTTTCAGACCAAAAATTTGGACTGTGGATTCTTTACATTTTTAATTTAAGCATGACGGTTTTCGTGACAAGTTTGACCAATATTGCTATCTTGTAAGGAAGGGAGAAATACCGAACTTGTTTTTTTTTAGCTGGACTGGCCTGGCCTGGACTTGTTCGTGCCTTACATAATTTGTTTTCCAATAAAAATAAATTCTATACAATCAAACAACTCATCCATTTATCTATTCACTCCTGAATTACACATAGCCACACCAGAAACATGTAATTAAATTGCTACCGATACCACCACTTGATCACGACTTGTTCTGTCTCTGTCTGATCTGGAAAGAAACCATTTCACTTTCGCAAAATTGTATAGAACATGTCGTTTTAGTTTTTATTAAGAAGGAAAAATGCCACAAAATTTCTGCATTTCTGAAAACAAATCATTATTTCATTCAACAATTCGACATTTTTATAACGAGTTTCTTGTGTTAAAAGAGTCAAGTTGAAACTAATTGGTTTTCAGGTTTGTAATTAAATTGCATTTTTGTAAATTAATAACTTTTTAAGGTTGAATCAATGAGACAGGAGGAAAACCTTGGCATTGGATTATAATCACTATTATTCTGGAAACTGGATCAACAGAATCAATAGATAAATCAAATTCTTCCTTAATTGGACAGGTTCATGAGGTTGAGATAAGATAAGAAATTAGATAAAATAAGAGTCAGATTTTAACAGGTTCTCAATTAATCAAATGAGGTGAATATGATTTCTTAAATTAATTATTCATACTTTTAATACAAAATGTCTATAACACTGAATAATTAGTAAATAGTTAAATATATGGTCCAGGCACATTACTTATGTAAAAATGGCTTCAATTTTAATGCCTCGACCATAGTGTCCAGATTCTTAAAATTAAGTTTGTGACTCTATCCTACAATTTATTATATAAGTTATCAAAAAAAATGTAATGTTTAGGCCAAACAATAATTTTATACAACTTTGCATGTTCCGTGAAACCTATTGATATCTATCAATCTCAACATCTCCAAAATATGAATTACGCCGTCAACCCTTTACAATTTCTACAAAATCTCTAAAACTTGTAAACCTCACGAAAATCGCTCCAATAAATTTTTATCTCACACAAAATACGTCTCAAGCTTAAGACTCTTCTCCAGTCTCATCTTCTCAAGGTTGTCATTTCGCTCAAGCATCTCATCACCTTTTGTTCATCCATAGATTGTTTAATTACATAATCGAGCATAATCGAGCCGAAAGAAATGAGGCAAAGTCGTCGTCGCTGATGGGTCCAAAACCCTACCCACAATATCTCACGAAACATAATACACGCACAAACCACAAAATTGTACCTGACTCCTCAGTATTAATATGAATATTAATTATGCAAACATTTACTTTTTTGCCGTGTCGGAGATCCTTCTTTTCTTTCAGACTTCTTTTTTTATCCATCTTATTCTAATCCTGGGACCATCGTGTAATATTTCATCGCCACTCGACTCGAGCAGTCATCAGTTTCATTGGTCACCCCACTAATTGATTAATTAAGTGTACCCGACCATCATTTAAATGTACCCCGGCGAGCATGGAAAATTAGAACGGGACAGAGGAACGTAGACAATGTAAATAGCAAAGAAGTCAAAAGTGAAGAGTAACGAAATGGACATAAATCGTGACAGAGATTTTAGTGATGGACATTTTCCAGCGGAGTGGTCTGGAACTAATTAGTCAGTCCAACCTGGATAACTAAGTAATTTCATACACAAAAATGGGTACTGAATGAAGTGAATAATTAATCAATCACTATTATATTCTAGCCAGACTTCTTAAAAATCTGGGGACAAAGGTACAAAAGATAGATATGTTTAAACATGCTAATAAATCGTTTAGCGATGACTTGATAAAAGCAAACTGAAAAAAAAATCCTATGTACTCCTGATCTTCATCTCGTACCGAAATCTCTTTGTTGTTAATTTGTACACTGGACAAAAAATGGGGGAGTGTAGAATATGAAATAAGATACGAAGAAGTAACAAATTACTTATTTTAATTTATAACAAATTCAATTAGTCACAATTTCAAGATATGTTAAACTTTGTGTAGAATCTAAAAGCGTGTAGCAATAAACATGAAAAATAATGAAATGTTGAAAAGTAGCTGTATTGTTGTAAAGAATACATAAATACAATAAGTGATAAAAAGTCGTAAATAAGGTACAGATAAATTTCCTCATTTGCTAAGAGCCAACGTCTGGACTGGACTGGAGAGAAAAAGTAGTATCAAAAGGTGTAAATTAAAAATGTCTCCTTTTCTATCAACACGATTTAATCAGGCTCAATTAATAATTAAACTTTTGTCATTATTAAAATACCATAAATTTTACAGAGAAAAAGGCTCCTTCAGTCAGGTGGACAAAGACACGTGGTACATACAAATACATACTTTGTTACTAAAACATTTATGGTTTGTCATTTGTAAACACTCACAAATTTATTGCGATTGTTAGACAATTGTTTACAAATTTAGCGAAGTTACTTGGTTTGTAGTGTAGTGGAAAATTTTGCACGCTTATAGATAATTTGCACAGAAAAACTACCACTTCTGCAGCTAAAATGCAATATGATGCACCAAGCGTCACAAATTAGTAGTAATTATGCAGAATCACTCACTTGCCCATACTACACATTTGTTTGCTTGGCCTTGCACTTGAGAGATGAGATTTGTTAAGTTACATGACTAGTGAATCGGTGGCTTGACTTGGCTTCATGGTTTGGGTGACAATGACAAATTGTTTCGTAAGTGAAGTGACATTCTCGGTGAAGAATATGTTACGTTAACTTTTTTGAGTATTTAGATGAAAAAATTGGCGATGATATGATATTTCGTCTCATCATTTCTTACATAAACACTACTTAATTGAATATACATAATTTGAATGTCATGATGCGTAACTACAACATGAACATGTGGACGTATGTAAATTAACTTATCGCAAAATCTGGAAAACTTTGAGATTTTTACCTGGAATTTGCACAGGGTGTGATCCTTACTAATTGAGCAGTAATGATTCTGCTCGGACAATCCTGGACCCCAAGCCACCACCAAAAATGAGATCATCGCCATCACCCCCAACGACCCGACGCTTCCCTGGTTAAATCTTGTCTGCATTTTTAATATCGATTTATAATCTGTAAAGAAAAAACAAGAAACAAATTAGTCAAAAAATAAGTATGTCATACTTAATTAAGAAGAACAAAGATAACATCGACTATAATTAGTCATCCAAACAAAGAAACTTTTACACTCCTACAAATCTGAAGAGACATTTTTACACTGACTCTAATTGCGATTAAGTGTAATAAAATACTGTAAAAATAATGGGACTTGAGCACATAAAGTGAAATCTGATCTGAAAGATGTAATCAAGAGATTTATAAAAATTCTTTGGTGCTATGTTTTATGACGTTGTTATTGCTGCAGAAACAAGGCATCATAATGTAACAGATCATCCCTATCCAAATCCAATTAATGACTTCATCATCATCTCATCTGATGCATCATGTAATTAATAAAGGCAAGTTTTTACTCCTCCAGAGAATCTGGGATTTTTGTAAAATTGTAGATATTCGTATTCCACGAAGACATTGATCATGAAAGAAGCGAGATATTTACGTAATTTTATCAGTTATATATCGAATTTTACGTATGGATTGATTGCAATATAATGATTTTTTGTTGTACCAAATTTTTATCCAGTTTCACTACTTGCAATTATGAAGTAAGAGGTATAATTTGCAATTGAGGGTACACACGCGACATTTTATTAAGTATAGATTCTTAGCTTCCTACTAATATTTGTGGATTTTTGTCAAGTTTGACATAGAACGAGAATTTCATTGTTTTAATAAAGAAAAAAACATGCAGAAATTGAGGAGTAATAAATCACCCATAATTTGTATTCATATACACCAGTGCCCAAAAAATGTCAAAAAGTAGGAAAAAAAATTCAACTTTAGTCAATAATATTGCGGCGATTCTTGATCTTTTGGTGCCAATTAATTTAGAAAAGTCGTCGTCGCCGTCTCTGCATCAATTCAATTATTGTGGAAATAGAAACTTTTATATGGCATAGCACGCAGTTGTCATCAGTAGAAAAAAATCTGCGACGAAATTGTCATTATCGTCATGTCATGTCATCGTCATCTCGTCGCTCTAACTTGTTCGTTAGTTCGTTAGTTAGTTTGTGTGGAAGCAGGAATAAGGTTACGTGACCTGCCATTGTCGCCACTACGAGATGCTGAATTATTATCGTAATTGAACTTGAGTTGTCACAACTTTTTTGGTGACACGATTCTCAACGAGATAATAATTGACAAGATTTACGAATTTTGGTCGGTGGCATAACAAACTTCGACGTCAGTCTAAAATATTTCTGGATGGACAATTAGCAGAAGTTTTAGCAGTGTACTTGAATTATTCCGGCGTGTCATCTCATTTGCAGATTTTGACGCATTATTAGCAGAGCCAGCATTTACTCATGGAACATGTAAAAGCCCGTGTCGCCGAAAATGGGGATAGTGAGATTTATGCAAATTTGGCTACCCAATAATTTTAGAGTATTCGACAAAACAGCCAGAAATTGTCAACATCCAAACTGGGGAAAATCACAACTTGATTCTGATTTTGTTTGGGTGACTTAATGAAAATATAGTGATTATACGATGATCTCAGACAGTCTGGCTATCTGTGATCCCACACCCCACAACAAACCGGGTGATTCTTGCAATACTAGCATTATGATACAAATTTATGCACAAATGTAAGTAAACTACCCACCTACATAAATTTATTACACATTTTCATTCACAAAATTGAGGATTATCTCATCCACTACAAATAACTTGCGTGGGTTTCATTCACAGTTTATTTGAATCACAATGCGAATAAATTAAGAAATTCATGTCCAGTTCGACATCATGCCAAGTTGTTCACTTTGTGTGAATAATTTATACTGTTCCAAGTAAAATGAGCAGTAAGTCACCAAAACTAAAGGGGACATCACATTCCCATTATGTAGCAATTTATTATTATTTTTTGCAAGTGCATGTACATTATTTTGCACATTTATCCACCGATATTGCTCACTATTACGTACGTACAACACTAAAATTTGGCAGTGATAAAGCCTAGCCAGCTTGGCAGCTAACGTATCCACCTGACTTGATCATCTACCTGACCACCAACTGAAAATCACTCGTGTGTGCATGTAGCTGTGTTTTGTCGCAAATTTTCTTGTGAAAAGGTGTGTTTTTGCATGCATAATTTGGCATCATTTATTCACCCATCTATGACTAAACTAACTAAACATGGTCACAATTAAGTAATAACTACACTAACTAAATGACCACAATTTTTCTATTAAAAATTTCACCGATAATTAAAAATTCATTACAATATTCCTACCGTAAAACTGTCCAAGATTTCGGATTAGGTTTAATAATTTATCGACAAATTGCAAAATTTTCCAGTTCACCTCCTCACGTACGTAACACAACCAGTTAGTGGGATTTTATATAACTGGAATTATTTTATTATTTATATGCACAGTTTGTTCAGTCGGGGTCGTATTTCAGGGACTCGGTTTGGGTTAAAATTCTCGAATTATTAAAGAAGAAGAAGAAGAACCTGTTTCATGGCTGGGTTAATTTGGGCAACATTTTGCGTGAATTTTATAATGTGTCATCCATCTCGAGCCAGGTGGGTGGTTAATTTTACTGGAACTTTTGTAACACATGTAAAACAAGTTGTGACAAAAATATGATCAAAAGGCAGACAGAAAAATTCAAGATGTGAAATGTTACCTAACTTTCAACGCTTTTTAGATCTGTTAATACATCTGCTGGAAATTTATTAACGTGCTCCGAGATATTTAGGGATCAGTGATGTAACAATTTTAGTATTTAAGACGACTGCAAATTATTGTGTTTTTGTGATGTCAGATTATTTTTTGAATGTGCAAGCTTATTCCCGTTTTTTAAATTTTTGCGAGTATTTGATTTGCAAATTGGTTAAAAGATTGATGAGGACGCACGATAAATTTACAATTTTTGAGGTTAAGTCTTCATGTTATAAAAATATCTCTTATTTAAAATTTATTTTCTATTACTTTCATTTTTTTATCTAAAAAAATATTTTGAACGAAGCCACCCCATTCTGCTAATCTATTCTTGGACAAATCGCCTCCCATAAAATACACACATCAGTCACCTCCACAGAAGCCACAGATTCACGACATGACCCCTGCTAATTTTTAACCAGTTGATTGTTCACCTCTCAGCCTTTACACTTTGAATCGTGTCATATTTAATTCACCTAAAACCAAACTACTTAAATTTTGACACGAGTGAGAAACATAAAAAAAATTTATAGTTCTTGTTTTACTCTGTTGTAAATAAATAAACTTGATTCATTCATTGACTCCTCCGTTGGTGGATGGATTCTGTCCTTAGGATTTTGATAAAAATGAGGAAAAGATCATGACTACATAAATTGATGAGTGAGTGACTGGCTGAGTGAGTGACACCACAATGCACTTGGTGATTGGTTTCGTATTATATGCAAGTTTCATGACTCGTGAAGCCCTTCAGAAAAAAATCAATGTTTTGTTTACAAATAAATTTCAATTAATGCAAAATAAATATCGCAATTGTAAGTTTTTTTGATTTTAGTGTCATTTACTGTACTAAAGTTTGGCTACAGAACCCGGATTTTGGCAGAGAATTGTCCACCATGGTAAATATTTGTACTAAATACGTTTCAAATCTAAAGGTCACATTTAATTAAGTGTGTGCCTACCTAATGAATTGATTGACCACCATCATAAATAGTGAATCTTCACTACAATCACCTCTCCTCTGGCTGAACCTACCTCTTCAATACGTAGATTAATGAAATGGATGACTTCCTTATAAAAATTGGTCAATCAAGGAGCTAATTTCTCATCATGCATCCATCCATCATCAATTTGAACTTGCATCATCATCCCTAATTCATTCATGGGCAATTAATTCCATTCTTTTCGCCTCAACAGTATTGGATTTGGATTGAAATATTTAGAAGTGAGAGGTGTGATGAGTTGTGTATGCTAAAAAATGTAGGCATCAGGAAGGAAGAGCTTTTTTGGAGATGATCGGCAAAAGTGGAAGTGGAGGATGTAAGCATCGTCTTTTGAGGGTCCATCTCATCTCATCTTCTTCGAGTAACCTTTACCAATTGAGAGTCATAAAGAAGACGAGGAGACGACGATGATATGAGTGGTTGAGTTATACAGGTGACTTTGAGAGTGTAAAAATTAGGTGATCACGACTTCCAATTAAATCAATGACCAAAATCTTCATGAGTAAAGACCAAAAACGTACTTACATACTGACATGACACTACTTTACTACGACTAAAATATCTCATGACTGCTACCACTTAATGAACTCTTCATACATTCATTGTCTTCCTTCCTATTCAGCAAGAATTTAAAAGTGCTGGGAAGCAATAAGAATTCCCAACGACAAGTTCTACGTGCAAAAGTTTAGAATTCAACTGGAAGAAGAAAGAAATCCTTGAGGGTAGAATTAAAGTAAAGATTTATCATTTAAGATCAAGATCAAGCTGAAGCTTAAAAACTCTGTAAAAAACGTGTATTATATTTATACAACATTTTACAGCAAAATAAATCTCACCTTTAACGTGGACAAAATATAGATACGAAATTATTACTAGCAGAGCAGAAAAGACCTCGTCTGACACTTGTCTAGAGATGCTTATACACATGCACAATGGGTACGATGGTACGAATGTAAGAATGAATAATGCTCGCCCAGCAGAATTAAATAAGAATCTATAAAAGTGGTGCAACCAAAGGTTAAGTAGGCACCATCATTTCGCTCGTTCGTTGAGACCTCATGAATCATAATGATTCATAATAATATGAAATTTGTAAACGTTCATACTTTTGGATGTCACCGTCTAGTTAGCAGCTCCGCAAAGAGATGAATATCTGCATGTCCCACACATTCGTTATTAAATATTTTGCGATGGTACATATTTACGTATGGATTGGAAGGAAAGGGAAATTATTACAAGTTTAAGAAGGAGAAGAAGTGCATCCATTCTACTTTTCAATATTTTCGAGTCCATCAACAGCACTTGGTTAGAAGAAGAAGAATAATGAAACCAAAGAGTTAAAGAGATGCACTTGGCCTACAAAATCACAACAACTCGCCCATGTCATTATTATGCAGATGTTCATAGACGCAGGGCACTGCATACGAGGGGAGATGACCATTTTGCTGCCATAACTTTGTCAATAATACGTATATTCGTTTTAATATTTTGTTTCGACAACTATTAATGTGTGGTACATGAGATAATAGCGACTGCACATTCTGCATCTCTCCAACAACTGCACAGAGATGATTCTTATTACGTAAAATAATCTTCTTCTACAAGTCGTGAACCATGCTTCAATAAGTAGTCGCACCGTACCACATGAGGAGGCAGGTTTGGTACATACTTCATAATCGCATATTATCGAATGTATATATGTACATAACTGAAGAGAGGGATTGGAATCCAATGAAGTGAAATGAATGTCATTTCATACAATAATATTATTAGGGCTGCAACAATGCTATGCACTTTTTAGGGTGTATCTCAAATGGTGAGATTGATAGTTACGTAATCTGGTCATGAAAAATGCAGTGTATTCCGAGAATTCGCAAACTTTCCAGTTAAAACTTAATATCTATTTATAGAAATATTTATTTTTTTAATATTGAAAAATTGAAATGAAAAACTTTACATAAAGAGCCGGAAGCGTGGATTATTTTCATAAGAAACATAAATCCCTACGAATTAATTTCCATCTAGAGAGCACGGAACTAATAATTTTGCCTGCACTTTACATACTTTTTCTATTCTATTCTACTAATTAGACAGCTTTGGAATGATTCCTCTCCTAAATTTGTATGCATATTGTTGATTCTTTATGAAATAATTAATAAATATTTTATAGCGAGCGGCATTCAATCCTCGTCTACAAAAAGGCTTGATGAGGGATGGACACATAATGTAAATAATAATGCAAATTATTTGTGGATTGTTTGACTTTTGGGAATTAACAACATTTCACATGATTAACCTTGTCTCTTTGATTAATTACCTTTTAAAAGCCTCCAACACAAAAACCTAATCACACGACGAGTAGAAATGTATCGCTAATAAGTTTACTTATTAGTGACAGAGAGATATCAGTGCAGGATGGATTAAATGAATGCATAAAATAGAATAATAACAATAATATTGTATAATTAGTAAAGAGAAAAAAATAACTTTCAGAAAAATCGTGTCAAAATTTAATCGTTAAAAATTTAATTTGCGTAAAGATCTCAATGCAAGCTCGGAGGCAAAATGAGACTGGTTAACAAAATCCCCATAAATTGCATGCACACGACCTCCGCAATAATCCCAACTTATTCCCTATTACGTAATCTTACAACAGGTCTTCTTCTCACGTTTTGTAAAAATTGCAGTAAATAAAATATAAAAATAAAAATAAATGAATCGTGCCGTACTGACCTTTCTTTTTCTTAACTGCTTCACCTGCTACTTCAACCCGACAGATTTGATCACAAGAGAAAATGAAAAGAAGTCTCAATTTTCCCGTCTGTATAATATTTTTGTGTGCACTACTAAAAATTGTGATATTATAGCACTTGCTTTTTATATATGTTTATATTGGAGATTCGAATAATGGAAGGATCAGGGTGGAAGGTTGAAGGGTTTCTGAGAGCAAGATCTCCAGTCGAGGATCAAATACTCGTCTGAGTCTGTGAGAATGATCGCGTCCACATTTTATCACCATTTTCGCCAACTTTTCCTTACCTGTGGTGGTCATCGCATAGCATGGATAACAATAATGGACATTGGATAGTACTGCTTCGTGGGATCGCCTCTCGTCTCATTTACTGGTTTGGTGTATATATGTACACACATACAGCCAAGAGACCACCTGCACTATCACACCACACCAAAAAGTGCACACAGATACGATGTAACTGGTGTACTTTAGATGGAAGAGATATAACATGACCAAGTTGTACGTGTAGTCAATAAGTAGCGAAGAAAACCAAAGTCAAGATCACTTAAATTGCAATATTTGGAAAAAGATGAGATTTATTAGAGGACTATGCGACATTTCAAATTCATTCGTAAAACTTCGCCAATCTACCATCTGCAATAAGAGATTTAATTTTGAACTTTGCTAAAATTGCCAATCGACGTGGAACCAAGCAAATAAATGTGACACTCAATTTTTTCACAAATCTGGACAAAATCGTGCCGACATAAAAGCTGAATAGGTACGGATGCCCATAAATCTGACAGGAGCAGGTTGACATTTCATCCAAAACTGGATGCGGACGCAATTAATTATTATTTCCTCCTGTTTACTTATCGCAATAAGGATGAAAATGCGGATGAAGATTTGCACATCTTCACCTCATCCATCCACCATTAACAAGTTCCTTTAACATTATTATCCAATCCATTGACTACTAAATAAATACATTGCATTATAATCAATGCAGTCGCAATAATGCCGTCTCGTTTTATTGCCACTGCCGCATTGATTCCCCACTGAACTTGCCTTTATTTATTGCAAATTGCAGAAATATTCATGATTTGTGCGCAGAATGGAATGAAGTTGAGTAATTAGCAATTCTCTTCACGACAAATGCTCAACTTTAAATATCTTCCTTAATGAAGCGATTCGAGAGCAGTATACCGAGGTTGAATCGGTAACACGTGAACGTTTTTGACCTTAAATTACTGGTTGAACGGCTTGGAGTGGAGGTCCCGAACATTTTTTATGTGAAAGCCCTTTTCTCGAGCTACAAGTCGGCATCGGTGATTTCAACTTTTGTACACTGATTTGACCATGGCGAGGTCAACTTTTGACCACTCGTCTCTCAAAACTTTCCAAACTCCGTCAAAAGTTTTTGGGTGGCGGAGAAAAGATTTTATTTCAGATATCCAAAGCCGAAAAAATCCATGGGACTTACATAAGGTGACTTAATAGGTATTTAACTATCCTGGATGATTGTTATCCCGAGTCTAGCTTTTAAGTCCTTGGCGTAATCCTGGGTCAAAAGGGCGGTGTGCGATGACGCTGCGTCGTGATGAACTATCACTTTTATGGTGTCCTGGCCATTTAGTTACATAAATCTCCAAAAGCGGTTTTAAAACAAAGTCAATATAGTACTTCGTAGTTACCTTCACTTTTTGTGGAACTTTGATAAGTGGGAGGACACCACGATCAGATAATGCACCTACCACCATTAACTTGTTGCAAAAGTTTTCCGTGTGCGGGATGGCCAATTTTCTGGAATTATTTTCTCCTTTGGTTGTATAGTAAATTTTTCTCTGACTGTTGGTATCTTGTAAGGAAAATAATTCTTCATCCAACGACACTAAAAGCCACTTTTATCTTTTGTCAGGTAATTCACATAAATTTTTTTTGCAGGTCAGACGACTATTTTTTTTATGCTTCCCAGTCAGCTGATTGACTTGGATTTTTCTTCTTTTTGGCTGCCCCAAAATTTTAATTGCTCGACGCACACTAGTCTCTGACACTTTGGTTAGACGTGCCACTGCTCTCTGGGGTGGTGAGTTGCCCTTAGAGGTCAATAGGTCAATTTTCTTAAGCACGGGCCTAATTAGCACTTTTCGGACTCGTGTTTGAGGCATGATGGTTTTCCTTTGGTACGAGCTTGTCGTTATTGACCTTCATTTTTAAGTACCTTATGTATCTGGCCTTTCGAAACTTATTGTCTTCGAGTTTTGAAGTGGTTACTTATGTATGTGTACGAAGAATTAAGTTTGGAAAGTGTTTTTATGGTACCCTCTTACTCTAAGGTCAATGGTCGGGTCATTTTTGAATGTAGAGAGCTAATTTTTTGCTCAGCCCTTGTCAACAATCACATGTCGTTATGCTCAAAATTTGAAACCGAAACTCCAACCCGTTTCGGAGCAATTCAAGATCGCCCGCGTTCACGTGTTACCGATTCATCCTGTATTTCAAGACTTGTTGTTTTGTTATTGACAATTTGTCTGTCTTTTGGTCTTTGTCTCATTGTTTGCAGGGATGGATCATCATCATCGTTAACATCATCATGTCTGCGGTGTGGGTGGATTGGACTGGACAGATGAAAATGGTGATGAGCTTTGTTTGGAAATTTAGTAGGGACACTGACTGATAATAAACATGCTGATTTACTAAATGAGGAGCAAGGTGAGAGCACAACAATAATAAAGAATAAGTTAGTATTGCAGTGTTTTGCACTATTTACAAGAATATCAGTAAAAAAAATAATATGTAGCAGTTTACCGCCGAATGACGTTATTTCAGAAAAATTACAAAATATAAAAAATTACTTTAGGTGATATGTTTGCTTCGTCTCGTATTTGCTGAATTCTTAAAATTTTTCAGATTTTTTTTGCTATCTTTATGAATTATCCACCTCCATTAAATTTCGCACTTCCTTCCACCCTCGCCTTGGTCGTGGTGTAGCAAAGAAGCTTATCTCCAATGTATCACCATGTATCTCCATGTTTGACACGGATCGCACAAAAGGTGTATCATAATTCTTTCCTCTCTTACGTCTCGTCTACCCTTTTACGTGTTGTGCCTTCTTCGAGTGAACAAATTCAATTGCATGATTTGATTTAATACGAGATCACATTACTTACGGCGAAAGAGAGATTATTATTTATTGATGACATAACAGAACTGGGGTGATCCTTCCTTCTTTCCTTCCCTTCAAGATCAGCCCTACCCATCACACAATCAGTGCGACTATTCAGTCCTCCAGTCAGTGGAAAATAAACGATAACACTATTTAAAATTATGTCCCATTCTCTTTATTACTGTCGATCCACTCTGTGATACACCCACAAACATGACCCAATCCGATGCGATAACGGATACACCCACTAAACTAACAGCGTTCTGATCTTCTAAATATAATGGAATTTGCATTGCTTATGTATAAATTAGCTAGACTCTCAGCATAATGACTCAAAACCTTAATCATATAGCAAAGAAATCATGATTACAACTTGGATGCAATGCAGTATAGCACAGCACACTTCTTGAGAAGGAAATGTGATCAAGGATATTTTACACAAAAGATTAGCAAGATTTTGCTACAATTATTTTACTCCTCGTCCATTCATTCTTTCATTCATTCATTGCGGCATCTTAATAAAGAAAAGGAGAAAAAAAGAGTCCAGCTATTTATTGTAGCAGAATTAGCAAACTTATTCCAAATTCCAGCCCCACCTCGATTATCGTAGGAACTTTACTTTACTTATTATAGTACTTACGCTTTGACGACCTCCATCCAAACCACACCAAAACCACCCACTCAATTTAGCAGCAATAATTTTTAGCGCATTACTTATTTTCACATATAATTTAGGAAGGAAGGAAGGAAGGAGAAATTGAGGTACTCGATAAAATGAAATGCATCGACCAATGAATAAACAATAAAATAAAAAATACACACAGAGAGATCACTGCAGACCAGACCACGCCACAGACGCGAACCACAAACAAAGTATGCAAAATAAAATAAATGCGCAAATAAATACGTAGAAAATGGACTGACCACGAATTACATAATTTGACGCGCGACCTTTCCTTCATTTCATTTGCTTGATTATACAAATAGGAGAGAAATGTGACACACCAATTTAAGTAAATAAACAGCAATAATAATTTTATTATTACAATTATTTACATTATCTCTCTTCTACCTAATAAATCCATCCCTTTGGTGTTAATGAAGATATCAGATGAAAACAGAGAGAGGCGAGAGGAACTCAAGCAAATAAGAGTGACAACATTAATAATCGCTGTGTGTTTTATCAAGGGTGTCAATCTTGCTAAATTTGAATTTCTACACATTTTAGGTTAGATTACAAACCCATATTTTGCACGTCTCATTCATCATCAAGTTATTATCCAACCTTTTCTTAATTTTTTTTGGATTGAGCTTTTAGTAACTAATTTGTTAGCATAATTAGAGTTATCAAGATGATGATTCTTTAGACAGAGATAATCATCTCCGAAAATGTAATCATAAATTTGCTGTTATTTATCGTTCCTGCTTCTGTTTGGTGTGTGTATTTACACCCATTTTTTGTAGTCTCGTTGCCTTCAATGTTACCTGCCTGTAACGTTTGTGAGTTTGTTTTGGGTGCGCATCATGAATAATTATAATTGTGTGATGGTCAATTAGAAAAAGAGAGAAAATTAGGTTGTTGAGGTATTGGGATATTTGTATTAAACTGCAATTCAATCCAGTAAATTATATAACAACGTTATTTATTATCTTGATACGGGAAATGAATAGGTTTCATAATTTTCCAACTCGAAAAAATCACATTTTTTGCATAATCACCGTATTATCTAGTTCACTAGGCTGGACATAATTGTATCATTCGTAATTTTTATTAGCATACAATAAGACGAAAAAATACTATTGAAATTCAAGTATGGAACATGGTTTACATACTTTTTAGGTAGCGGTAGTAAATAGTAAACACATTGTACAGTTACTTAAACCGCTAATTTTTTGCCAATTAGTTATTCACAATCAGCGAGAATAAGACGTGATTATTTTAATACGCATACATATTTTGTCAGGACTCACTCTACTGGAAATTAAATTAGTACATGGGCAAGAAACGAGTAATACGGAATGAATTCTTAATTTCATTTAAAGGAGCTGTTCATCATTATTATTATGATTTTATTGGCTGCATCATGCACAATCATTTCATTGATGAATTGTAAAAGAATCTGTCTCAATTAGTAAATAAATAATTGCAATGATGTGCAGAACGGGAGTTTGTGTTCATTGTTGTTGCAGTTTTTGCTCTTCTATTGTGTGTAATGTTTTGTGGGAACTCAACCACTTTTTTTATAAATATGTACGTAATTGTAATTGTATAATAATTTTATCACAAATTCAGTTAATTTAATCATGAAGATAATGTGTTGAAATAGGAAATCGTTAAGAGTTTAGCTGCTTCAATGGAAGAAGAACGGAATTGGAATGCAGTTTAGTAAAAACTTCTTATTAAATTCATAAAGATAGCACAAAATCTGCAAAATTTTTAGAATTTAGCAAATATTAACTTATTTATTACTTATTTACATATTTATTTATTTGAACTTCAGAGAACTTCGAATCTGAAGTAAATTTTTAATGCAATTTTCTAAAATAATGTCTCTCGACAGTAAACTGTTACACATTTATACTTTTTCCTAAATAAGAAGTATGTATTTATTGTACTTGCACAATATATGGAAATTTTATGTTAAATAAAAATATCTGTAGAGTATTTTTTCATCAAAAATTTCCAAAATATTTTAATAATTAAAAACAACGCCTGCAATCATACTGCATAACCAGATTTATGACATCATCACAATTAACCCCACCTGGAAGTCATTTGTATTTCCACTCATTTAATAATTTTCTGTACATCCATCCATATTTCATTAACTGGGCCATAATATCTCAACCAACTAACTAACTGCTGTACTGACCTCTCTCCACAATCTCACAGTTAAGGTCTCCTTGCATTAAATCTCCACCTGTCAAAAATTCCATAATGATTTTTTCCTCCCCATTAAATTAATTGAATCCTGATCATCACCAATATCATAACATTTATAAAATTATCGTTATACTCGAATCACCTAAAAAATTAGCTGGTCATGCATGCATGCACCTCCTCGACTCATTTCTTATTCTTCTTTTAGCAATAAAAACCAATCTATTTGATTGCACTTGCATGCAAGTGTCATTAATAAAGCGTGTGTGTTCCTGTTCATCAGGCGAATTTTACGTAGGTATCGTCATCATCATGCATAATTTTAATAATAAACCGTTAAACAGTTAGTTGGTCAATTTTTTTAGTTATTGAGATGATCATGCAACTTTGTAACCTTTACACGAATCTAATCCAGTAACATAACATTGAAGATTATGATGTCGATTTGATGATATCAAAGTCAAAAATTAAGAAGATTCATGTACCTGACCATCTCTATATGTAACGCGACAATAATAAGCAATTAAACTAGATATACAGATATGAACCCTGAGAATGTATACATGACCAGATTAAAAAATTATTGACATTTCCTAATTTCGCGTGTAAAAAATTATAATATAATAAAATAATAATTGGTCTAATTTTTTGTATCATAATTGCCTCGTCATCATGAGATCATCTCATTTTATTATGTTTGGATGGAGTTTGTGGCCTTTAATTCATTTTGTAAAGTATAATGTATTCACTAGATTGCTAAATAGATGGATGATAGTCAAAGGCGCATTTACAATTTTCGCAAATTTTAAACTCAGATAAAATTACAAGGATCCAGTTTTTTATTGTACCTGCGTGGAATTTTTTGTTATTCTGTCACCCGATTCCCCAAATCTACAAACACGTAGTAAAGTTTTGAGTCAATAAAATTACGCATTTCTAGATCGTCATTGCAATAAAATAACAAGTGCATAAAAATAGGTTGTTTCACATCCCAAAATTAATTGTAAGATGAGACACGGGTTGACAACAAGGTTCATTTCATCGCATAAACTTGATTCTTGATGACGAAAATGGACGGTAACAAGCAGTTGATTTACGTTTAATCTTGTCGTGTGACGTGGTCTTACTCGCTGTTTCCTTTTGTCAGGATTTAAAAAAACGTGTGATGCGCAACTTAACAATTTATAATCATATCGGATTAAAGTTCTTTCTCCCCACTCAAAAATTCTGTCAGTGTTTTATGATCCAATTTTGACAAAATTTTGACAAAATGCGTCATTATGATCTACGCATTGAGATATAATTTCTTGGAAAACTTTACACCTTCTAAATTAGTTTGTTAAGACAAACTGTAACTTTAATCTCTTTTGACTCAATCTACCAAAATTTTGGTAGATTGGATCATTTGCTTTCTAATACCAGACGCCTAGAAGTCGGTCGAGATGAATAATTTAAGGATAATCTTATTGTTTTGTTGAAATCTTGGTTTAAGTATAATTCATTCAGCTAACTAACCATGAAAATACCTTAATTTCCAAGTAATATTTAAAAGTTTACAACCTGCGGAACGATGCGTCATTTTTTCCGTATCAAATTTCACACTTTGCACTTGAAGAATGAATAAAGTGACGAATTAAAATCATTCTGCGTCATTTCATTCTTAAATTTATCTTTATTTTCCCGTGTTGTCTCATTGTTTTGGTTGACAAGATTGCAACTGGGAAGAACACACCTCTCTTGTTGGATGTGACACAGGTCACGGTGCAAGAATGGATTTGCATAATCTGCAGAAATTGACGACAACATTGCCCGTAAAAAACAAAAGAAAACCAGATCTTTAATTAAATTAGGTATCAAATACGTTCTTGGAATGTTACTACCAAACTTGGAAATTTCCTAGATGTGACTCAAATCATAACAATTTGTAGAGCATTGTAAAACGTTGAACAACATATTATGTTCTTGTTAGTTTTCATGTACAACGCACCATCAATAAACTTGTTGATATTTGTAATGATTAAATCGGGTCTTGTCTCCAAATCAAGCTCATTCGTCAACGTCAACCACTTTTTTCAGAGGAATGACTCGGTTTGTACGAATAGGTGATTATGTAGTTCATATGTTTGATAAACAAATATGGGAAAAAGTATGCTAATAATTTGATTTTCAAAATTTCACCTGTATTTTAACTAGCAAATACGCAAACAGGAATGGCGAATGTTTGCAAACATTTCTAGTTTTAGACGAAAATAAACACATCATCAATCAGTACGGTTTTCATATTTTTTTTATTATAAATTGAATCTTTATACTTTATAGTATAAAGCATCGTGCGTAAATCCAGCCTTTCCGATATCGAATTCTGCAAACTGTGAATGGAAAATAATGGTCATAATACTTCATAAACTGGCGAAACATCAGTTTATTGTCACCTCAGTCTTGGCATCCTTTAATTTCACGCGCAAAGCAATCAACTTTTTTCCAACCATTTTCTTCTTCCACTCTTCCACATTTGGGGTTGCCGACATTTTGCAGTGGTCCGAAACTGAGGAGAAAGGCTGGGAATTACTTATTCAAGATTGAAATTTGGATTTATCAAGAAAATGTTCTGACCAAAATTCCAGAAATGAATCATCTCCTAAGACAACGACTAAAAAAATTTGCGAGTTCAATACGTACAACAAAATATTTTCTCATAATTTTCTACAAAATGTTAAACGATAACCAGGAAGAGAATTTATAAAAACCTGCCAAAATATCAAATTTCAATCCATTCCATACGTGCCCACCAATGTAGCTAATTAATCCCCGAAGTCATTTGACCCAAGCTGCACGATTTGCCACCATATTATTTATACGAGTTTTACTATAAACAAAGAGTTCAAAAACCACTCGGACCAGACATCATATGTCTATTTCATTCCCAAAGCTACATAGGTTCTTACCCTCCTAAATAACAATATGCCACAAAAAAACGAGTAGTATTTCTTCCATCCGAATCAAAAATACGATAATTATTCGCAAAATAACATCTCTTAGTCATTAAAATTGCAGAATTATTCTGCCAAAAACAAAGCATTCATGTACAAAAAAGCTGCCTCAAGTTGTTCACGATTTTAAAATTATACCCAAAAACATCGACTTCGACCAGATTTTTGTTAAACAATGCAATATATTTTTTCGAGAACAATAACTTTAGCATGAGAACAGCGACCCCAAACTCCACATGCATCTTCAAAAGATCGGATTACATTAATTGAGGATAATTTACTAGTTTGGTTCATTTAATTAATTAAGCGATAAATCCAGCTTATGGAAAGATTATGAAAAAAAACTTTATAATAACGAGTGCATAAAGTGGAGGTGGTAGTACAAAGAAAAGCTAAAAAGCTGCTCTTATGCGATATGAATATTGCAGGGATTCATACCAAATTTTGTAACAATATGCAATCTCATCTCCACATAAAGACGGACCTGACTGACTTGGCTTGTGGTCCAACTTGACTTCTTGGCATTATACTAACTGCAAATTACATTATTATGCAAATTATGAAAAGACATAGTTAGACTAAAACCGGTGATTCAGCTTGGTTGCAAAAATTGGCAAAATGTTGTAAATCCAAACCACGTATTTAAGTAATTTATTGTTCATCTTCCTACCTGGGTCTGGCCAGATTGTGGATGATATGAATGTATGCATGTATGCTGTCCATTCTTGATTTTGCTTATCAAGAATGGACATCATAGCTTATTCGCATAGATTCACGGTGTGTATTGTCATCTTAATTTTATTACATGTGCCGTAAACCATTTGACAACAATGGATAGACAAATGACTTTCAAAAGTCCAGTCCAGGCTGGCAGAGTCAAACGTTGGTAACTTTCCGTTAGTTACACGTTGTGATTTAGTTTAATAACTCAATTCTTCTTTAACAAGGTGACATTGTGACTGTTGGAAAAATGTGGATAAAAATAAAAACTTGAATTTCGGTAATTGTCAATTAGATATTTTCTTGATAAGTAATTGTCATCCTGGAGAAACCTTGAACCCAAAGAAATTAGCGACCTGTGATATTTTTACACTTTATGACATCCATCAATTCCTTCCCTCCAGTCCAGATTATTATTCACTCACACCTGTCACACTTGTGTAAGATCAGTTCCCAGATAAAAATAAATTAATCACTTTCCAGCAAATTCGGCGAATGTGAGAAGTCAACTTTTCGCAAATATATGATACCCTTGTAATTTTTGGCACTGTATTTTACACGGCCAGACTGCATGACGTCCCACAGGTGACCATCAGACCAGTACCACTTTTACCTTAATTTCTGCTTCTGACCTCCGCTCAACCAACCACCGAAACCGCATCATAATTATAAATTGACCAAAATTCCAACTCATTTATTATTATCAAAGAACTCCGAATTTTTCGGGCAGACCAGACCACCTCGAATTTATGGACATCATTACATCTGGAATTTGTGTTTCGTTCTTATCATGTCAAATAAGTCGTCGCCAATTTTTACTGGCGAGATTTAAGTTAGACTTGTAACTATTTTTTTGCTGCATGTAATGAACCCAAATTTATTGAAATTAGAAATTAGAGAAGCAACCAAGCCCACTTACATACATACAATTTGCGAATTAATTCGCGAAAGCATTTCGTAATTTGGTAATTGACCAAGAAGCCGAGTTGAATGAATAATCCGATAAAGTTGACATGACCTGTCACACTGGACTAGAATGTCTACCACCTGGTCAATTATTGTATTATCCTCCCCTTCGATGATGATCTGTCCATCAATTATTCTCCAAATGGCCAAAATCTGTGGAGATTTTACATAATAATTTTACATCAGAAATCACCCGACAGACAGCAACAAAATTCAGTAACATACATCAAAGTTGAGTCAGATCATCTGAAATCTTTCCATCCATTTATGAAACGAAATTGAAACTAGGAAAACCACATTTTTGTTGTTGAGATGACCATTTATTTAATAAAATTATTGACTCTACCAGACAGCATAGTCAAGAGAACAATGTACTTCAAGTAAGCAGCCTGAAGATCAAAACCCAGACAAGATCTCAGGTGGCAGTGGTTAAAGTACATACATAAAAGTAAAAGTGATCATTATACTTGTACAATTTCGTGGCGTTGTTGCCTTTAAACCACAGGTTCCACGGTGTCTACCCAATTCCGATTTTTATAATCCAATAATCCAGCCAAAAAAAGTGTGGCTTACCATTTCCGAAGGAATACCAACTGTTTAAAAAATGTACAATTGTCTCAAGCATTAATTTCTTGGAGTCATTCACATTTCGCATTTTGCGTTCATTAGTCACCACCAGCTCTTTGTGAGGTCTGAGAATCGTTGCCTCCCTCAGTAATTAATTAATATGCATGGAAAACTGATTTCTCTCGTGTTTTTAAATGAGTTATTTACTTGTTTGCAGTAATCGGGCTACCGATGATTACACACACCGAAGATTAAGAGGCTTTTATTATTAATTAGTTGTCGTTCCCAACAGACCTGACTATTAGACTACTGAGAATCTGTTATCAGACACGTTTGAAATGGATATGTCATGGAGGGAATTAAATGGATGGAGGAAAGAACCTGAATTTTTGATCCATTGATTAATTAGTCGTGTCATAGAGCACAAACAACAAGTTAGTTTCCATTCTTGACTAAATATTCTTTATCGTCAGTTTCATATAATAAATTGCTTTGCACTGCTTGCCTTATCTCAAGTTTTATTGACCTCCTGTACCAGCCAGACAAAATCCATCCATCCATAATTAATCCTGTTAATCTCTTAAAAGGTTCACTGGATTTGGTCGGAGAGAATGTGCAGGTGGCTAAAAATCTTGAAAAGTACACATTTATTCAAAATCAGGCGTCCCAAGTGGTATTTATACATGCGATCTTTTAGCTGAGAACAAAGTGATAATAGAATTTTTTGGTTTTAAGATTTAAGTAAGTATTTAAAATCAAGAAGAAAGAACTACACCGAAACTGGATTTCATTCTTTTCTTGTTCTTTCCTTTTCTTGGCAGGATTTATGTTCAGTTCACCTGCATGGATGACATGACAGGTGAAGCAGAAAACTCATTCTCCTTACAAAACTTGTGTAATGGCCAAAAACGAATCTGCGAATTGATGTAAAATGTAATGTGATGTAAATTTTAACGTGTTCTCGGTCAGTGTTGGCATGGGTCAGGTGTTCAAATGGTAAAATGTTGGCGTAAATTTACTTTCTTCGGGTTAATTTTTGCATTTTGGTTAAAAATCCTTTTGACTTGTTTCCATTTGCACATTTTTTAAAAAGATCTTGTGATAAGATTGGGTTCCAAAATTCCGAATATCTTTTTACAATTGTTGCATTAAACTTTTTCATTTTATTATTTAGTGGCATCATAGCATTACATCAGCTTTCGCATTATGACTCAGCCGACCTCTCATTTTCCAGAGAACGACTCAAATCAGTGCATGTGCTAACTTTTTCATCACGACTTTGGAACAAATAAATTGCGCAGTATTACAAATTATTGGAATCATGACATTGTAATAATTATCTTGTTTGATTTTATGATTATGACACAAGCACGCCTAAACTATAAGAGTTTTAGCAAGTTCGTCACCGATTTTAAGAAATAATAGTGTTGAGCAGTTAAGCTACAAACGGTAGATATTTTTATCGCTTGTTGCGACAATAGGTTGATGATTTAGAAATGTCTGGAAAATAATAGAAAGTAAATTTTAGTATTTTAAACCATGTTAAAATTACATAATTCTACATTTTACTCTGGAAAAGTCTAGTTTTAAATGAGTCGGAAAGCCATAAAAAAAACTCTTGTACAACAATTCCAACTATCATAATTTACTTGTGTCATGTTGATTTCCACATTTACAGGAAAACCGATGTACTCTGGGTAATTATAAAGTTATTGTTATACAAAGTTTTAGTCAGATAATTAAGTTAAACTGCGTCACAAATCATTTCTATTCACATTCACACCACTAAAATAATGAAATCATCCTGATTTCATAACAAAATAATTCGTGTGCAAAAATACTATTACAATTACAACTCTGTTTATTAATTATTCTACCAAGAAGAACCATATTTCTTTTATTGTGCTAGTATATACCTAAATATTAGATTGTTGTTCTAGTTGGATGGGTTGCATGCTGTGCTAATTGCTGGATTTTGTTTTACGTCCAACTAAAAATACCTAAACCAATTCGCAATAATTTGCTAAAAAAATCCAGTTCCAGTCTTATTATTATTCACATCTGACGCCATGCCATATATCGTAATTTGACAACCTACGTGATTTTTATTTTGCAGGTAACGACACAGTCGCCAAACAAAATGGGGAGAATACTGCATGTTGTTATAATTGCTCCCATTGTAAAAATTATCTCAGCCAGCCAGGTACATAAGTTTCCTGATATCAGACATCCATCCATCCAATCCACGTGAAAAATGCGTACCCAACCCACCCAAACAACAAGTGGATTCTATATAATTGCAATTTCAATAATGAACCAAGAACTTCCTCAAAACGTGTTATGCTGTGTTTTGCCATCCACTGACTGATGATGATTATGGGACAAAATTGGATGTAAATTACGTGATGAATTCGGTAATAAATGTTCTTCGTACAAAAAACGAGACGGAGTGAGACAAAGAAAACCAAGTGCTAATTTGTGTTTTGGGTTAAAAAATCCTGTAATTTAATGAGAATCGGAGGACCTGCTTAATAAATATGTAGTAATGGCAATAAGAATCTGAATCTGAGATTTATTTAGCCCAACCCTTCTCTTGCTTTATAATTGTCTGTAAGTACAAGTTCGACACCTCGGCTCCAACACGGCCTACGACGATCCATCCACCATCAAATCCAGTCCACCCACTTAACCATCTCTATAATCATAATGAAAGCAATAACAATATAATTATAAATGTAAATCGCCCATTAAATGGAACACAGTTAAGATAACCATTTCAGTTTGGGAAGATGGTCCAGGAGGGCAGAGAGCAAAACAATAATGTCTCGATTAATAAGCCTCGTGTCAAACGAGGAACAATAAAGGTGCCAATATTTTTTTTATGTATGCTTTTTTGCGTATTTACGTAAAAATTAGAAATGTAACATTTTATCAGTAATCAGCTCTGAATGAATTTTGATTAAAATTCAGACTAAAATTCGGACCAATTTATGTTATCCATACGAAACTCTTAAGTCATAAGTAATTGAATATTTTTCTACTTTTGCCAGGATTTTAAAATCAAACTTGCAATGTGACATCAAATATCTCTGTCGGATAATCAGCATCTTTTTTTACATCGATAATGTATATTGTCTCTTTATTTCCTTATTGACTCCATCCTTTGACAATTTTTGCCATTTTTCTCATAAAATGTTATTTGATAGGATATTAGGATATTATAATTACGACAGGAAAAAAATGTGTCGAACTGACTGAAGAATGTTGCATACTTTATTATCTTACTATCTCGCATGATTTGTGGTCAGACTCATTAAAATTATCTGAAATAAAGCGATTTATGCATATATTTAGATATTAACTTACTGATAAACTTACACATATGAATTAGGTATACCTATATCACCAAGTATTACTAATTGCCAAACCAATCCAACATCTTTTTGCTAAAATATTGGAAAAACAAGTCGTCAAAGTAAACGATAATGAGGATGATGATGTGTACGGATTAGTGAGAAAAGTAACAAAAATTCTGGGCATACACATTTGACGACCAAATAAACCAGATCAAGAAAACATTAATTTTAAGTACTTTTTCATAATTTTAGAGGAAAATCATGGGAATCTAATTGGCAAAACTGCATTCCATGCAATTTACTTGTTTCATGCATGAATGGAAAAAAATGCAACATTTTACACGACTTGTGCGCATTTTTGCTTTAATTTTTTTTAGTGTGACATGAGACACCATAAAATAAACTGATCTCCAATATAATTCTGTACACTGCTAATTGCATTGTTCTAGGCTAAAATTTCCTGCATTAAACATAACCCAAATTCTTTGTTTTATATTTGTGAAGTAAAAATCCTGGACGAACATAATTCATTAATCTTGAAAAGTTCTTAATTGCTTTGAGCACTCTAAAATTAGCCAAGCCCGTGGTGTACAAAAGCAAGATGACCTAACAAGCCTTGCATTATTACCTGTCCTTCCTTATTGACATGACACAAACACAGCAACAACACCACTTTTGCTGCTGCACTTACCCAGAATTTGTTAAAATTAGGTAAAAAAATCTTATATTTCTTCTCCATTGTTCACTTGTTAAAAAGAGTGACGAGTTTTGTAACAATGCATCGGCACGCTTCCCCTACAGGCTACACGACGATACCACAATAAGAATCCATAGCTTATCATGGATGACATGAATCACAAAGACAGAAACATCACCCACGTCATAAATAAATCTCATCATTTATTCACAAAGACAAAATTATCAACGTATAAATTTGTTATTTTTTGCTACAAAAATTCTACGCCAGCAACAAGTTGGTTTACTTGGGTTTAGGTTAAAATGCTGCAAAATTTACATACGCAACATATCATTATACTCGATAAGATAACGATATTGTACCGTGCTTACATAATTATGCAGCATATTAGCAGCGTGTGATTGCGTTGTGCAGAAGTTCTCGAGCATGCCAGGTAAAAGCTGTATGTGGTATTTATATATGAATTTTGGCACATAATTTTCTTGTCATTCGTGCCATCATCGTGTCATTCTGTCTCAGCAGTTTTCAGTAATTTGACGTAAAATACGGGAGCATACTTTATGTCTGGAGAAGAAGAAGAAGATGAAACCTATTAAATATTTCTTGACGAGAGTGACCATGAATTTGGGACTGGAAACTGGATTTTGAGAGATGCGCTATCACTCCCTGGCTGGTTTTCTTTCGTCTCTGAATGTTAAGGAAGGTCACTGCAAAATTCAAATTGGACAGGGCACTCTTTCTGATAGTAAATGTACAACTTTATGTACTTACATATCTGCAAAAGAACGATGCAAATAGTGGTTTTGGTTTGGTTTTGGTGTAACAAGAAATTGTGAAGATGAACAAGTCATTTCGCCTTAAAATTAGTTATTAGTCTTGAATTTTATGATTGTCAAGTTCAAGGAGAGGATCAAGTACTAATTGTTGGTGGATTTCTGCATGAAAACTCGACCTGGCGCAATAATAGAATAGACATAGACAGATAATGATCATGTTATAATAATCTTCATGTAATCATCATTATAATCTTGGAAATGAGAATACATATGGTCTCATTATTTGTTTTAAAATGTTTGCCAACTCTTGACTCAAAAATTAACATGTACTTCTGATTGATTAGCAGGCTGGATTTGGGTATCACTTTTCTGCAATCCAAGGACAAAGAAATTTATGCCAATTTGACATTTTTGTGTGACAATGTGCAATTCATTAAGAATCCTTTGTTTCGAGTGATTAGAGAATGATGCACACAATCTGAAATGATAATACTGGAATATTTAAATTGTGATAAAAACGAAGACGCGTTTGCAAACCAAATATATTAACAGGATCATATCATGGCAGCTTTTTATTCAGTATTTTTTGGGAGTATCCATACTGATTTTTTCTTTAGTCTACTACGACTCTAAGATCTGACCAGAATTTACACAGATTTACATCATCATAACAATTTACGTACAGATGTTTCATACTAATTAAGTTAAAGTAATTAATAATTAACAGTTTGATCCATAATTTACTTCAACTCATCCAAATACGGCACATTGCTTACGTTTCCAAAAACTGCCATGGACAATTTACCTCCGCTCAAAACCTGTTTTGAAATAACCAAACAACACGTTATAGTTAATATGTAATAATAAATTAAGAAATATCATGTCAAAATCGTGCTTAAATGGAAAAAAAATATATTTAACGTACGGCATTCATATCTTCAGCAGTTACTGAGTCTACAAGGGCCAATTGTTCCGAAAGAGGTAAAGGTTTTCCAAGAAGGCTTTGAACGGCTAAGTATTCGACGAGACCTTGACCAGTTTCGTCCTCCAGGGCCAAATCCCCCTTCAATATCCCTTTCGCTCTGGTTGCATCTTGAGCAGAGAACTTGGCACTGCGCAAGATGTCTGCGGATTTTCGGGTAATCTATCAAATCGAAAAAATGGTCAACTCAGTCAGTTTTATAATTTAGATGTGTATATGTATACACAATTAATTGTATGAAGGATGTGCCGCTTACAGCGTCAACTCGTTTCGCTGGAGCAGCAATGTATACCCCGACGAGACCGGAATCCGAATATGATGCACTAAATCCTACGGCTGCTGCTTTTACGTCGTTGTCACCCAGTGCTGTGGTCAACTTGGAGTTTGGAGCAAGCCCGTGGCAAACACGGGATGGTGTTCCTAATGCGCGATGAACAAGAGCCGCTGCTGTAGCTTTTTTGGGGTCAGACAATCTATGCAGACGGACAAAAATTATTTATTGCTCGAATTAGTTAAAGTAAATTAGTAATAAAATCAACTCACGATGGACCCTGCACTGCCAACGCGACATAGGCTAGTCTATCATTTGTCTCCTTCCTCAAATCAGCCCCAGGATTGTATTTTGCCAGGGTACTGGCCTTCTGTCCACCCGAGAGGTTGAGTCTTGAAGCAAAATCGACTGCCTGTTCATGTGGCATACCTACTCCGACAACGGCTGCTTCGAGAAAGTTTTCCTTGACAAATTTGGATAACTGCGACGAAGAAAAACGAAAAAGTAAGATTAGCATGAGCTTTTCAAGTAATAAATGTCATCAAGTGGTGATGATTCTTCTAAATTGCATACCATTTCACTCTTATGATTTCCCAACATCCATTTTGGACTGTAGAGCGAGTAGCCAAGCCCCTTTCGAAACGCCGCTTTATGAATTTGTTCCATCAATCTGGCCTCCGGGGGCCTAATTGATCTTTCTAACCTTGCCCGAGGAACATTATCACTCACTTCCCATGGTTTGAAGACTTGGTTCATTGCGACGTCTTGGAGAAACTTGTCAACTGACGAACTGAACAACAAATCTTAATTACATACAATAACAGAATTACAAAATAATAGTACGGTTACTTTACATTTTATCTCTCGCTGCGTCAATCGTGTATCCGATAAATTCACGACCAGCCGTACAGCTCAAATTTGCACCAGCCAATTCAACATTTCTTGTCAATCCGAAATGAGAAGCTCCTCCCGTGCCGAGGCCAGCACAAATTCTCAGCATATGCACCACACCTTGTGTTTGATCAGTTTCAAACCGAGATCCAGCCCTGCGTAAAAAATGACGATGGATTTATAATTTTCACTTTATTATATTTGGTTGGTGACAACAGCCAGGTAATTACCGGAAGTAGATAGCAAGTCGAGAAATGGCCTGATTAGTTTCAATCGAAGCGACCGTCGTATTTCCAACTTTGCTAGTTTTCAACGTTTCCCGAGCCACGAATGGTGCTGGGGGTTCATTGCTTCGTTTAATGGCTGCGGCCGCACTAGCTAAATATCTTACGTGTTGTTTTGACTGTAACTAAAATCATAATCGCATAAATTAGAACAACGTGATTAAAATTCTATTAATGCTGTTAAAATTGATATTTCTTACTGCAACATTTCTAGCGTACGGTTGAAGGGCCATTTTTACTCGATAACAATTCGATGATGTCCGAACTCACTGAAATGAAGTAATCGTTTAATTAATTCAATCTTTCCACACTTGAAATTGAAATTTGAAATATAATCAAATCAAACTCAATTATTGAAATATCAACTTTACCACTTTAGATAAACTCCAGTTTTCCCTTCTTCCTAACACCGCAGTCTGCTAAGCACCTAACAATATCCCAATTAGAAAATAGTAATTAAAAATTTCTGGAAATTGGTCACAATTTTCAATTAAAATAATTAGATTGTTGCAAATAATAATCTCACCTGGTTCACACAATCCGGTTCCGTTTGCTGTGGGCAACAGGAGACGAAAAAGGTGCGTGAAATCCAAAACACTAACCGACTCTCATGTGCTTGGCAGCTTCATAATTAAAAATTTTATGAAGGTAGTAATTTGCAATTGCTCAAGTTTTTAAAAATATTTGTCAAAAGTAGTTACATTTTCAAATTAGTTGGTCGGTCAAACAACGTTACCTTTTGATCATAAACCGAGTTGAATGAAATAATTGAAGGTAAGTAGGCCCGCTCATAGGTGGTTTGTTTTTATATGGTTTATTTCAAGTATTTTATTTTGCTAAATTTCCAACATCTAAATATTTTGATTTGAAGAGTTTATTTTTCTAATCAATAAAACATGGTTGACCAATTGGTAATTATTGACTTAAAATATGTATTGTTTCAGATTGAAGAAAGGAACCGATAGAAGAAATATTTCAATTTGTCTTCCCAAATAATGACCCCACTGCGTTCTAGCCTTGCAAACGATCCAGAAGACGAGAATATGGAGATTGACTCAGTTCATGTCCCCAATGAGGGTGGAATTACGTCAGCAAAGTCTAAACTTACCTCCAAGGATCGTAATGAAACTCCTGAAGAGAAAAAAGCCCGTCGCAAAATGGAGAGGAGGAGGCGAACAAGTTTTAAATCTGGCCCTGACCACAGTACGCCACGCTTGAGGGGTGCATTGTTGAAGCAATTTAGCAAAATATTCGATACAGAGTCCGCCTTTGTGCTGGGAGTGCAGCAGGTAGTGAAGCTTAAGCAATATAAAAATATCTAGTTGAAATTAACTGTGAAATGATTTTTATTTATGAAAATAACTTTGTTCAGGCTCTCCCAGAAGTACGAAATCCCCACCTCCACCCAGACGAAGACGAAAACATGGATAATTTCCTTCTTGAAGATGAATCCGATAAAAAGACTGCGGCTAAACGTAAAAAGTTTTTAGCGAAGATGGAATCCAATATGAGAAAAGATGCCAAAACCCCAGCGGATGAACAATCACAACCACCACAGAGTTATGAACATCTAAAGGAACGTCTTCACGCTAAAATAGCTGCGTTGAGTGAGTGAAACTTAATTTAATGATGTTGAACATAAAGTAAATTGAAAATAATAATTTTCCCACAGGCCAGAAGAAGAATGAAAAGAAACGATTGCGCAAACTTAAAAAGGCAGAATTTAAAAAGCAAGAGGAATCATCCGACAAGAAGAAAAAGTTCATTTCAAAAGCAAATCCAAACTTGAAGAATCAACAGAGAGGTGAATCTTCTGCTGTGATAAAAGATGAGAAAACGGTTCCTCCTCCAAAGACACCATTACGAAAGAAACCTGTAGTGAAATCCAATGGAGAAATTGTCTATTCAAAATTCGACTTTATTTCACAAGATGGTAAGAAAATTGAAAAGTGTAATTATAAAGTGTTTTATAAATTTCTATAAGAAAATGTATGATTTACAAAGATCCTGCTGCCAAGAAGATCAGACCAAAAGCGGAGGATTTATTGAAGAAAGTCCAAAAAAGTGCGAGCACAGTAAGCCATTTGGAATCAAAGGGGAAAATTAAGGAGGCTGTGAGCATAGTAGAAGTGCAGAAATGGGACAGTGCTTTAAAACGAGCTCAAGGCGAAAAGATTCGAGATGATGCCACTCTTTTAAAGAAAACTATTAAAACCCAAGAAAAAAGGAAAAAGGTTCGTAAAAGAAGACCACCATGTTTAATTATTTAAATTACGAAACATTATGTATCTTAAATTTATAATATTATTTTAGGTGAGCAAAAAGAAGTGGCAGGAACGCACTGAGCGGGTAGACAAAGAGAAAGAAGCAAAACAAGACAAGAGAAAGGCCAACATTCAAGCCAGAAAAGATGAGAAGGTAAAGAAAACTAAGAAACAACTAAGGAAAAAGGGGAGAATTGCGTAATGTGCAAATTTCTAGGAAAATGTTAGCTCATATCTTTACATACATTTATTATTAGACCGATTTCGTGCTCTGTACTCTTTAGTGCTCTTTCGTAATTATTTCTGACTACATAAATTTTGTAATCATGCATATTTAAAACCGAATCTTAATTAGGATTAATTAACTACAAGCAAGATTATCTGCCTTATTCGACCTTATCATGTTACGTATGCTATTTTTGCATTATAAAATTGTTACGTAAAAACCCTTGCCTTGTTATTCTAGAATTATTTTTTGCTTAATTAACTACACGATTGGTTTCCACATTTCTCCATTCCGACGCAGTACCCCTCATACCTACTGGAATCACCCAGTAGTAAGTATTCATCGTGCCTTTTCGCGTTAATTCATCGTGTTGCCTTTCCACCATAGTAAATGAGTCGGGAAGATGAATTAAAAGCTAAAAATAAAGAGATTCCTTTATGAAACCGGATCCACCTAATTTATAATTCTATCTGAAACCACGGACGGGGTCGGCACCATATGTAACGTATCACCACCCGTATCCGCACATCCTAATCTCATTCACTTTTTAAAACTTTTTCAATTATTAACGAACGAGAAAACCGTGAATTGTTTATTAGATTGTTGTGTATGTACTCAGCGTCTTGGCCGCTTGTTTTGTATCGTATCGTGTTGTGCGTGTCATGCAAAGGAATCATCCACTTTGTCCAGAGGGGCTGAAAACCTTTTTGTCCAAAACAAACCACAATTCACACCGGAAGAGAAAGCAAACATGATAAGAAATTCAAACTCCCAACAAACCACGAACGGCCGGATAAGCTCACAAGCTCAAATTCGAGATTCAATTCCGGATTTGTATTATGTTCCGAGAAAGAAGAACAAACAAAATTTATGCCTCAATGCAAATTCTAATTAATAAATAATTCATCTCGATTTTAGCAAGAATTTCGTGACAACGGCATAAACACACTTTTTACCCCTACTTCCTTTCCCCCAGTCCACTCTCCATCGAAATATATGTAGAACAAGTAGCGTATGTACGTAGAGGAACCATGCATCTCATTCTGCATCATCATCATCCTCGATCCTCTATTCCATCCGGTGGAGAAAGTAGCGGACCCCCATGGGAGAACTTGTCCAGGAAAAAGAACATTTCCTTCCTTTTCTGCACTTTCCCTCTTGAGAAAAACAATTGGAACCCATTTTTTGGCTCGTGTTCAACTCTTCAACCCCCAAAATATCCACTTACTCCATTCTCCATTAATGCCTCCACAACTCAGTTCTTTCTACGGAAGGAGAGGAAAAAATTATACGAGATAATAATAGTGGATAGGTCGGTATTGAGGTGGGACGTACGTACGTACATCCTTACCTACGTTCGGATAACACGCTACTTATTTAGGTGTGAAGTAGTGAAGTAGATGTGCTTAGTAAAAGTAAAAGTTTCGAGATAACGGGAAAGAAAGTTTGCATGCGGTTGGTGGAGATAATACGCGTTCAAGAAAGAACATGAACACGAGAGCATAATAAATACATCCATTTCCGCCCAGTTTTCCAAATGGTGATGATATAATAATCCATCCGGTATTTTGCCCCACATGCTTTCTCCTCCACTCTCGCTCGGTATGCATTTTAATGGCGAGTTTATAAATTCGAGATCATTACTTGATTTGTATTCATATAGTGTGAACAGATAAGGAGGCCATTTTTTCAGAAACTTTTGCACTTTCCAGTATTTTATTCAACATTTAGATTAGATTTAAATTTAGATTGTTAACATTTTAGCAAAAACTCCAATAAAAGTAGAGTAGAGCATTAGCAAAAAAGGAAGTGTTATTTTTACAGTAAGTTAGTTAAGTATAGTATGTATTTTTTAGAAAAAGTATACAGTTCTAGGATCATAGATTTGGGGGAAGGGTTGGCAAAAATAGTTTCAGATAATGGTAGACAAGGACAGGTAATCGGGTTATTCAGACAACAGACGAGTAGATCAAACCAGGAATGCGAGTAGTAGTACCACCCACACGTGCACCCCCATTTCCCACGTTTTCTCCACAAATCGGTGATGGTGGGGTCAGTACGATCTCTTCATTGGGCATGGGACGAACCCCATTTTCAATGTTATTGTTGGGCGACGAGAGCTGCGTGATGGCGTCGTAGCGTTGTTCCACCATCTCAATCTCCATCGTCGTCGTGGCCAGTTCGCTGCCTAAAATGTTTCCGAAGGGTGAACCCCCTCCACTGCAGCCTAAATGAATGCATACCAAAATATTTCAGTAAATGGTTACCTATCTTGAGCTTAATTTAACTCACCATTTCCCAAACTGAGACTGAGTGGTGGACTCCGTTGCACTATTGACGCACAACTTCGCTCATTCCAAAAATCATCTCTGCAAAAAAAATAATATTTTGATAAGGCCAAAGAAAATAAAGTTTAGGGACAAGTTTTTAAATTTAATTCACTTAAGTGCCACATTATATAACAGTCTTGTTACACAAGAAGAAAAGATCATAAAATTTCGATAAATCAATTTGGACCGTAATCTCCAGCACATTACGTAACAAAAAGGCTTGTATAAACTACTTACCGATGAGCAAGGCGAGCTCTTTGTCTCCTTTTAGCAGCCATTTTCCGCAGCCAGCAGATAATGAGGAATACTACGATTGGGAAGAAAAAAATGCTCGATACGATCGGAACCACGACCACTTGAGGGTCCACTGCAATTTAAAACAAAGGGTATAAAAAGACATAATTAATTATTCATTTGATCTCCATCCATCGCCCATTATGCATGCATGCGTCACAGCCTCTGCCGACCACTACCTACTTTCACTTTGACATCACTCCCTCCTCCGATGCTATCTGCCATAACAGTTCATTGTTTGACAACAGTAATTACAGCCTCGTAATCTTGTCATCGCATCAAATCGTCACACCATCCCGGGAAGTGTGACGCATTATGGATCTCCACTTATTATGCAACCAACCGGGCGTCCTAAATTTCAGAATGCACCCATCATTTCACCATCGCCTCATTTCTCTCGCCAATTTAGTTTAACGACTTTTTCCTTCCCGACCTGCCGCAAAAAGTAATAACCCAAGCAAGGTCGCAAGTACTTGCAAGACATGAATTCCACCAGCGGCGGACTGCGGGCTGAGTGAAACTACTCGTAAATTAAATTGTATCGCTGGAGAGTAATAAAATGTAAATAAAAAACAAACTTGGCCAGGCCAAATTCTTCTCTCTGCTGGATTGGGCAGGGAGTCTCATGATTTAGGAAATTTTACCAAGTGGACAAACCATAGTCGCATTACGTCCACGCCAAGTGTCCCAACATGCTGACACCACCACCACAACGACTTTATATCATCTCCCACAAGACAAGATAGTGCAGTGCATGGTGGAAGGAAAACTAGTAGCGTGAGATGCATGCAGTCTTTAATTCCTGAAGAAGAATGGACCAAACTTTCACCCAAAAGCAGCCACTTTATACTTTCACCTATCCACAACTACATTACATTAAGCATGTTGAACAACTCTCTGGGGGGATGGTGGTGTGGTATTTTATTTTATTTTGTCCTCTCTATTATCTCTGTTTGTTGTGGGTTTGTGCATCGAGCTGTGTCATCTATTTTGAGAAGATGTTGCTGCTGCTTTCTCTGGAAACAAGTGTCCTGCTGCTGCTGTTGGTCGTGGTGTTGGTCACCACGAGCCGAATTCTCTCGTTTTCATTACATGCTGACTTTTCTAACTCAATTCAATTCTGATGAGGTTTTATTGTTTCTGGTTCTGGGACTTGGTTTGCTGTTTGATTCCCGTTCCGTTTCTTGTCCGTGGTTGGTTTGTGACTGAACTTTGTTTGACTTTGTAGTTTAAACTTTTTATAGGGGAAGACTCATTTCGAGGACATTCTTGAATTTAACTGGAGTACATGCATGCGGGACAGTGTTGTATTCTGCTTTGTTTGCAAATTTAGAAAATTGCTAGGGAGTTGCATGCATGACATGTCACGCTCTTCCTCGGTACAGATGACGAGGATGGTGGTCTTTTTGGAGTGAATTCATTCTTGGCAGGGCGAAATTCTTGCCAGTTTTAACGAGTAAATAAAATATATCAAAACTCGAAACATGAAATTTGGCACAATAAAGACTTGTAATTGACGAAGGGAAAAAACTTTCATGACTTTCACCCACGCTAAAATTTTATTAGTTTTCTTTGACCAAAAACCAAAAAGTGCACTTTATTCTTTTTCTCAAAGTTGGAGCCATTTTGTGGCACGTAGGTTATCTTTTAATAATGGAAACACTAGGGCGGATTACTCGGAAATATGTATGCGTGTGATATCCATCCACTTTTTGTGACAAGTGCATCTGCTCCAATTCCACATAAATAATCGATTCAATCCAGATCCAGATCTACGTTAAATGAGAGAAAGTTGCATTTCTCTGATCTCCTCGTCCGTGGGCTCATTTCATTTCTCGGTATTCATATTATTCTTATACCTATTTTCCTTTCTATTCCATTTATTGCGTTCAAATAAATAACATATCCCATCATTTTTCCCATGTTATTTTCTCATGCACTTCTTCCATGGCTCCATTTCCTGTCACAAAAGAAAGCCTCTCGCTGATGGAGAATGTAGCCAGCCAGCCAGAAAAAAAATAAGTTATGCATAATGTTCCCCGCGTAGGTATGCATGGAACAGAGGGCTGTAAACGACAACACATTTAATAATGTCCAATCTAAAACGAAATGCACAACATCAGGTCGGATTACTGCAAACTTGGTAGCAAAATGACATTGGATAAACTGAGCAAGGTGAAGGTTAACAAGTTGCCTGGTTGTAAGTAATCCCAGTTTTACTTGGTATTTTACATTTGCAAAAATATATTAAGCCCCGCGTGCCCTTCTTTCTGGAGGCCATGTATTAAATTTCTTCCCCAAGAAAGAACAACAAATCTCTGCTTTTCACGAAAGTGGAAAAGTGAAAGCAGACTCGGGCACATTTTTTATTTCTGGAGAGAGAGAGAGAAATACGGAAAAATTGGGCAGAGAGTAGGCAGACGAGGCAAA
Organism: Folsomia candida; assembly: GCF_002217175.1. NCBI lineage: Eukaryota > Metazoa > Arthropoda > Collembola > Entomobryomorpha > Isotomidae > Folsomia > Folsomia candida. The sequence goes on from NW_019091196.1 coordinate 8,806,654, forward strand.
TTGAGACTTTCACTTTCTCTCCTCCTCCCGTGATGATACTGCTTTTAATTTCTTTGATGAGTCTGACCCCTCTTCTTCTTCAATTAAAAAAGATTACGTACGCACTATTATGGATTAAAAGATCAAAGAAAGTTGTACTTTCTCCTCGGCAGCATTTTAAATTTCCATCAAAGGAATATGACGGAGTTTATATGAGAGAAAGTTCCCTCTAGCTCAAATCTAACTCTGGAACGATTTCGTAGACCAAAACGGGATCAGGATCCTCTTATATAAATAATAAATCCTGTCAAGAATAATCAATTAGAGCGGCATGAAAACAAGTTAATGCTAATTTTGCTCGCAAAGCATAACGCTCCCTCAACTTTCTTGACTCGACTCGGATACGGAATTCTCTAGATTGATGGGACAGGATGTATGTATGGAAAAGAAGAAGAACTTTGATTCTCTGCCCTGTCGTCGTCCTTCCCTTTGAAGAGGAAGAATCCGGACCGGAATTTCATTCCATATCAATATTCAATATTTCATCAATGCCAGAGGAGCAAGAAGAGGGCTAAATTTAGAGAAGAAAAAGAAAATATATAAGCAACCAAAGCCCGACTTTCTCCAACTTTCTCCAACAAAATGTGAGTGAGTAAAACCCGACAGGATCGACCAACCAACCGACCGACGATGACATCCCATAATAATAAAAGAAAGGAGTCAAAGGCAAAGTGAAAGTCGAGTCAAGAGCGACTCGATTGGATCAAGTAGTCATGCATGACTGATAATGCAAAGAGATCCGAATAACGACAAATGTACGCTCATATTCTTTAACAAAAATTGACAAAACCAGTCAAAAATGTCAAAATTTACACAAAAAATCTATAAAAGTCGTAGAGAAATCGGGTACAGCACAACACAACCACCCACCCATCCCATTACTTTTATGAAAATGGGGATACTTGAGAAATCTCATCTTCAATACAACTGTCAGCTTTCTCATTTCGGTATCGTATCAACTTTCATGTCTCCAATTATGTCAAGTATTTCATCATTGTAACGAATTTATTTCGTCTCAATTTAGCCCTCCGGATTTATTTCTCTCTTGTAGCAGAGTGGAATCTAAAAATAAAGCCGTGGTCCGAGGCAACAAGAAGTCAAGTAGTTTCACACTCATAATCTCTCCACTTTCCACTGCTTCTTCAACTTTCACTTGACTCATCTATTCTCCCACTTGATCCTTTCCCCCCACTCGAGAAACATGAGCGGATATCCAATCCGAAAGCCGGCTCTAGTGACAAATTTTTAGGAATCATCCTTCCCCCAGAAAGCAATTGTTGATCTTCATCTCCAAGCCGAGAAAGAAGACGGAGAAAAAGAAGAACGGGACCGGATTGCTGGAATTACACGCAGGCAAGCAGCAGGATCAAGTATTTCTTTAAAATAACAATAACACACGAGGCAGCCGACCAACTTTGAACTTTTGTTCACCCGAAGAAATGCGAGTGAAGGAATGATGAAAAAGATAATAATAATATTGGCCAGATGTGGAAAGGGAGAAGAAGAGGAAGAAAGTTGATCCGTGACGACGAGAATAAACAAGAAATATAAACGATTGACGTCACATTTTCTCAGCTTCATATTATCAAAAGAGGAAGAGGATACAATTTCACAGCCTTTCTCAAACACAGCATCAAACGGACGGAACTAATTTCGGAGAAGAATTCGATTCCAATAATGAGTTTGGATTTTCTGGGAATGTTTTACCACTGTGTTGGGCATGCAAGGTATAAATTAACCAAAAGTGGTGTTACGTATGAATGTATCTATTTGGGGAAAATCGTCACTTCGCATTTTCTATAATTACATGGGAGGGATGCATCCAAACTTTCACCCGCATCCGAATCCACCAATCCACCCACCAAATTTCTATCTATAAAACAAAAGAGAACTGTTTTCCGTACCTAACACAGCAACGCTTTAGCTTTCCCTGAGATTCACACAAAACTCGTAACTTTGCCAAATCCAATGAATTTCTCGCCATAAATCAACCCATCTTGTCGATGAGATGATATCCAAAAATGAAACTCGTCCATTCGTAAACTCCTCTCCAAACCAAAGTAAAACCAACATCCGGAACGGATTCTACCTTCAGAATTCATAGGAAAAGTCAAGCCCTTGGAGAAAGTCAGTCTTCCCCTTTCACTTTATTATTCCTGCCCTGTTCTCCTAACTACCAAAGTGACCTGAACCTCTCTTGAAGGAGTAGTCGCGCCCCATTTTCCCATCCAGTTTTTGGTGGATTTATCCATCCCACAGATATTTTATTTTTGATGCGGAGAAGAAAGCACCCCGACCGACCAGACCACCCTGCTGATTTACGACCAAATGGTGCCCTCACTCCTCTAGGTGGCACATCTTCATGATAAATTCTCTCCTCGATTCTCCACTCCACCCACAGGAAAGCAAATAAAAAAAGAAGAAATCAAATCCCTCTCGAACCATAACTTCAAATTAAACGAGCATGTCGAGTCGTGCATGTTTGCAATGAGTATTAAATAGTTGGAGTGATGAAAAGTCTATTTCCGGTGCAAACACGGATCCAACCACCCACACATAAAATCAACTTGACGTGTTGACCATGACCCAGACTGACATAATTTATAAAGTCTGCACACACACAGGGCCATTGTTAAAAAAACCTTGGTCAGGGTTTTAGAGATTACGTTACATACATACGTAATAAATATTCGTAACCATTACACGCCCACCCACGCTGCGGTGGTAACACAGACATTACCGGTTTTATGGGGATGTTAAAAAGTGTTCAATTTCATACCGACTAAAGTGACTTTATTGCTGTGTAAAATTCGGTAAAAAAATAACACGGAATTTTGAATGCTGAGAAAAAATTTGGTTACAAATTAGCAAAAGTTACCTGTCGGATAGATGATAATGACCCGTGTCGTCCTGTTGGGCAGGATCCCTGCTTGCAGTGGTGGAAGTGAAGACGCGTCTACACCAGCACCCACGGAAGGCCAACTATTCATCTCATATCATGTTTCATAATGTTCTTTCATCGTTTGATGTTGTGGAAAAATAAGGGCTCAAATTCCACTACCACGAAATAATAAGGATACTGATGATGTAATCATTGTTCGTCGATACGACCTTGTAATTGGATTGTTCCTTTAGCTACATAGTCGGGTTGTTGAACGATTTTCTTGGAAAATGAGTTTGAGTGAGCAGTAAAAGTAGTAGCACTATTCGCACCGGTGGTAAAATTACTTGGTTCGTTTTCACTTTCACCACCATTTCTCAAGTAGCGAGAGAAAGTGGAGAGATGGATGTCGTAAGAGTAATTGGTTCTCTCGAGTCCAATCCACTCATATAAATAAGTTTTAATCAGATATTGGGTTGGACATGTGGCTTGAGGGACAGGAAATGTCAATTCGTCGCACACCTTATTTCGGACTTTCTCCTCCCCAACTAACTAACAAGTTGGCAAGTGTTCACCCTTCTTCTTTGACGACCAGCTACTTAATAATGAGGAGAACGATGCCATTTGAACTCTTATTTCTTATCTAGTTTTTCCACAAAAATTGGGAAACTGCCCAGCCCACTGGATGAGTAGATGTACCACCAGACCGTGAAATCCACCACCAACCAACATAAATATGGGTAGGCTGGGTGTGTTGCAAATTAGCAGGACTGATTTGTGTGGTCGGGGGACTTTGCGCCTCGAGGGAGATGAGACTTTATGTCGTCCAATTTATTTATTCGGGTCCTTTCACCCATCCATCCATCCACTTTTTGTCAGAATCTTCTTCTACTTTCCCTCCAAAATTGCGGATTGGGTTGGATTTAATGGATTTATTTACTTTTTTATATCCCTCTTTCTCTCTTTTTACAGATTTTCCTGTGAAATTGAATTCGGAATCAGAAATAGTGAGAGAGTTACACAATTCTAAAATGAGAAGATGTAAAAAAAATATGGGGGAACTTACGTCGTAAAGTCTCATTTTCACACCTGTAGTGGAGAAAGTATGGGTGCACATGGTGGAAGAAGGGCAAGGGTGATCTTGTTAAATCCGGTCTCAGTTTGCCTCACAAATTGTATTTTACAGTATTTTTTTCCTGATACCGTAATAAATCTTGATTAATGCAGGTTTACTACCTTTTCATTATTTCAATTTATTTATACATTTGCACGACTTAAATGCCGAATTGTTTAATTATGGTTATTAATAATTTAGTGGAAATAATTAGGTGATAGAGATTTGTAAAATTAATTTGTAGTAAACAAGTCGACAATTTCTGATCAATTTTACACTTCAGAAATATAAACCGTGTCTCAATCTGCCCCCACAATCAATCCGCAACTTTCTCTCTTCGTACTCCGACTGCTCCAACAGAGTGAAGCCAACTGGGGAAAAGACTCGAGAAATGGTTCGTTTATAAAGAAAGTGCTAAAATTGTGTTACAAACATCGCGTTGCAAAGTCTCACTGCCACCACGAATAACCAATTATGCCCAACATCACACCATTTCGGGATCAGTTTTCCCTTGTAATTGTTACAATAATTAATTATAAACGGTTCTTCAGTAGTCAACTTCAGGTGGGTGGATTGGATTGGATGAGCAGCAGCATCCTGTTGTCAGTTATTGATGATGATGATGAACGTTGAACTCGTTCGTATAGCAAGTCAGGAAGATGCTTACATCCGCTTTCACCCGTACAAATTAGTGTTTAATGGTACCTACGAAAGCCTCCAGAATTAGAGAATCTCGTAGACGAACGACCTTAAAATGGTTCCATGTGTCTCTTTGACTTTCGATAATTAAAGGAAAAGGGAAAGTTGTCACTTTGTATAGCACGTAATTACAAACATGATGACATGACATGCCACGTAGCATAGTTCGTACGTACGGGTTCATCAGTATTCGTGGCTGGTCGTCTTGTATATTTGTTCTATTCCATCCAACTTATTATATTCCTTCCCCGACCTTCCAACCAGCATAGATCGCCAGCAGATAGACAAGCGAGTCGTGTAATGTCGAAATAGTTTAAGTTATTAAAACGGATGCACCAAATTCTGTTCTATGAAATGAAATTGCTCTTTTAATATTTTATGTGGGTCAAATAACCTCAAAGCAAGTGTGCGTAGCGTATTGTCGGCATTTAATAATGTATTTGTCAATTTGGGATGCAGTTGCTTCATTTTAGACTACATTGAGAAATTCATAGTTTAATTTTATTCGGTAACTAGATTCTTGAAATGGTTTAAGTTTCAGAGAACACAGGACTGTGGTAAATACAAAATCAGGACAGAAATGTTGTAAGTTTAGGCAGAAACGTCATATCTTGTAATAATTTTGTTATTTAAGACTAAATTCGTAACCTAGCCTAACCTAATTATCAAGGATAATTAGCAGGTCTGACGTGTTCAACTCGGTTATATTTAGATTTGTTTAGTTATTCATGAAAATAAAATCGACCAGGTAGAGATTTGAACATGATGCTAATCTATTAACTATACATACACCTGTTTATTTCATAAATTATACCCATTTCATGTGTACCCCTAAAACTTAGTAAAATCGTCAACCTTTTAATTAAACATGTATAATTGCCATATTACTGAATTTAAATTAAGAAGTGCACAAATTCTCATCATATCCACACATGAATAATTTCTCACTTTCACGTGTCCAAATACTTGCCCAACTTTCAGCAAAAATTACTAAAAACGAGTTTTAAAACAATGCAACAGCAACATTTATCATGATTAATGATAAATGTCTCACATTTTGCATTCCACAAAACATCACAGGATCCACTACACACATCCTCTCCAACTTCTATAAGTATAACTCTCCTCCTTCCTGCTACGTAACACGATTTTGAGAAAGGACACACACACAACTTCAGTCACACACACTAAATAAATCATTTCGTAATTTTTATCCTCCATACATAAACTATCTTTTAAAGTAAAAGTGGTGAAAGTGGAGGGAGGAGAGAAAGCGGGTCCTTCGCTCGTAGTAGATATTCCATACACAATTTCATAACCGATTAAGCAGAAACAATATGGGGAAGAATGTTCCATAATTCTGAAATTCAAATTCATCTTCATTCCTGTCTCATTCCTTCCTCTAAACTTGCTACTTTCACTTTACTTTCTCTACTCATCCAACCAAAAGACCCCATTTGGTGCACATACGTCGTACGACTACATTTATGATGCGACGAGGAGTTCCGTCTTCTCCTTGGCCGTGAAGTTTACAAACACACAGGAGGCTACAATTTGTAGCTGATGTACAAACCATATCTACCAACCAACCAACGAACCAGACCAGAACACATTATTGCTCAAAAGAGTAAGCTAATACAAAGTACAACATTTTTTAATAAGTGTAATGCATCTCGCAAAAATCTTGGGAAAGAGAGACAGTGACAAATTGCTGGATTAAGGAAGAGGAAGGCAAAAAATAGATATGGCAGTGGTGGTGGTAACAGAATAATGGGGAAAGTGGAGAAAGTGCATGCTTTCAGTTAGGCTGACTCAAAGTGTAAGTAAGTTTGGAGCAGGTGGCACATAATGACCGGAAATTAGGGGAATAATTACATTATTACAATATATTGACTTCATTTTGAGAGCTGTATTGTCAGGTCGGGACACATAATTAGGGATAATTTGGGACCATGTTTTTTCTCAATAAGGGACAATTCATAAATTAAATGAGAGTAGCAAGAGAAAATTGTGAAATACGCATGTATATGCACGACTTGGATCATTTTCGCATATAATTCTGAACTTGATTTATTCATGGGAAGAAGACAAATCCGCTTTTTTTCATAATATGGGAACAAATCACTTTCAGGAACAAAAAGAGAAAGCTATTTATTTGCGTTTCTCGTGTGAATGGCACACTTGCTAGTTTGTGGTTCGCCGAACCACTGGTGGTTCGGAAGTCCCGAACCGAACCGAACCCCGAACCGAACCTGGTTCGGTTCGTGGTTCGGTTCGGTGAGTTTAAGAAAAAAAATTGGTCCGGTTCGGTTCGGTTCGGAAATTTTGTTTAAAATTGTTGGTTCGGTTCGGTTCGGAAAATTTTGTTAAAATTGCTGGTTCGGTTCGGGAATTTTTAAAAAAACTGTTGGTTCGGTTCGGTTCGGTTCGATTGAACCGAATGACCAACTACTCCTGTTCATTATTTATTATACAGCCCTGAACGTCATCGCTCATTGCTAATAACATTGCAATGATGACGTCCAGTGTTTTTCATCATAAAGAACAATATTAGATGGGTTTTCTGATGCTGCCCCATCTGTTGGGAACAAAATTGGACTATATTGGTTCGGAAATCCCGAACCGAACCACGAACCGAACCGAACCAGGTTCGGTTCGTGGTTCGGTTCGGGAATTTTTCTTAATTTACTGGTTCGGTTCGGTTCGGAAATTTTTTTACAAATCGCTGGTTCGGTTCGGTTCGGTTCGGGAAATTTCTTAAAAATTGATGGTTCGGTTCGGTTCGGGAAATTTCTTAAAAATTGATGGTTCGGTTCGGTTCGGGATATTTTAAAAAAAATATTGGTTCGGTTCGGTTCGGTTCGATTTCCCAAACTAGCAAGTGTGGTGAATGGAAACACAAATGGAATTGCATGAAGAGTCGCTTTTACCGATTAAATGGCATATTATTCAAGAAATATATGGAAAGCAAGTCAGGAAGTGATTGATTGTATGTGATTGGATTTCCCTTTGTTACGTAATCTGCACCATCTGCTGCAAAATAATTTATTTATATTTTGTGACAAAATTTTCACTTCAATTACAATTATTTATTTTACATAAATAAACTGTAACATATTCATGCTCATATCCGAGTCCTATTTTTAAGTGGATCAGACAGAAAGGATTTCTAGCAACCTTGAAATTGAGAAGAGTGAGAGAAAGTGAGAAAAATGGGACAAAAAAAGATGGGTATAAAAATATGGATAAAATTTAAGTAGATAGATATCGGGCGAATCTGGGCATCTTTCTTTCTCCTTTTTGTGGTCTCGAATCTGCAGCCTTGTTCTGGTTGAATAATGATTATGTAAGGTACAGATTCACGGTGATGATTATGATGATCCAATCCAGATTCTTCTACTAGTCGAATGTCCATGGTCCTAGTTAGGCTGGAAGTTTTGGCAACTTCAAATACCAGTGAAACCACACAGGCAGGGCTGGAGGGAATTGAGTTTTTACCCTGAAAATGTGACGTTAATTGAAAAATATGCAGATTGAATTGACATTAGGAACGTGACGAGAATTAAAAAGTTGGTGTCTCATCTAGAATTGAGATTGATTATAAAATTATTTTATTATGTATACTTGATGTCGTGACCAAAGCTTCAAAATACGCTTGGTAGAAAATTTGTCAATACAATTTCTGATTCATGTACAAATTTTTGGACCAAAATATAAATACGGTATAATGAATTGATTCTCATTCAAAGAATATTGGAAAAGTTGAATAATAAATGGAGTCGAATTTCTTTAGTAATTTTAAGCACACAAAAAGTTTTCCTTCAAATAATTTCTTAGTGAAGTAATAAATGATGACTAGTTTGGCCAGATGCAGTCAGTTCAGTTCAGTCCGGTCCAGTCGTTCTTAATTTGATAGGAGAAAGCTCAAATCCGACCCGGTAGGATATTCTTTCGGATCCTGGCCTCTGTGGCAAATAGTACGACAAAATGTAAGAAAACGTAATAAAAAAACTGCAATTTACTGATCCGCTTACTGGAGGAATAACCGTGCAGGAAATAATCCGCCCAGTGTAGCCTGATCACCCATCACGTGTAGAAATGATCCCTCTCGAAGTCCAAGAACCGGTGGCATCTTCATTGGAAGGCTGTGGTATTCGTTGATTCTGTCCTCCCGAGTTTCCTACATGTTAGAGTCAAAATGACATGAAATACAATCCATATCAATATCGAACATGTCTCTTTGCCACGCTTCTCACCCCCATATGCGTGCTATCCTCTTTTGTCTCAATAAAATGCGGATTAATATTGAATGGAAGAAGCCCAATTGCGTCGAAACTTTTGCAATGGACGATCGGCATGTCGTTTGTTGTGCAAATTGACACTGTTGCAACGTTTGTTCCAGCACTGCTTCCCATGTATGGAATTCCATCCTAAATGAAATCTATATGAATTCTGGAATTATGTAGATAATTATTCATTCCCTTCTTACAGTCAGCACCCGTTTACGAATAGCCTCCAATAATTGTGCATCCTGCAACTTCTTCAAGAGATGAAACGTATTGCCTCCTCCAATGAAAATGCATTCGGCATTATTCACTGCATCAATAGGGTCGGATGTTTCATTCAATCCTTTCACGGTGAAGCCTGGTACAAAAGAAAATCAAAATCTTGGTCACAACGTATTTTCGCTTATTTTTTTCTTTTAATACTTACCCCACTTGCTCAACTCGTTTCTAACTTTGGTCGTGTAATTCGCCTCGGAAGTGGTGTCAGCATACGGCACGAAGAGAACTTGTTTGACACCATTTCTACAAGAAATACGAAAAAGTTGATCATAGTTTTCAATTTTTTTTACACAAACTTTAACTCACTTGTTAAAGAACTCTTGAATATATTCTCGTGCGTATTCCAAAAATCCCGAACCGTGCAGCGTAGAATTTGAGAGGAGAAGTAGCTTCCGCATGACAAATAAGAGTTAGTAATTCTCCTTATTTATTATGAGTCGTCCAATCCAGAAATGAATCTGCAACTGAGAAATGCACAAATATAAAATCCAACACTTGTATTATTCTTTTTATCAGTTGATGTTAAATGCTTAAATAATTACAATAATTTGAGAGGTTGTTGAGATAAAAGGAAGATTCGGGTTGAAGTGCGTACATGAAATTATGTCATGATATCATCATCAACTTAACAAGGAATATCAAAAGCACAGAAAACCCGATAGATATTCAGTTCGAGTCCTCTCCCTTATTCTTCCACATTATGTAGTCAAACAGTCAATGACAAAGTAGTTAATTATGATAAAATGAGCAATTGTTCGGGATAGAATGCAACGTGAGTGAGTGCACTTGAACTCAAGGACTTATGCCATGCATACAAACAAATTGGTACAATGTACAATTAGGTTTAATTGAGATGTGAATAGTGCACAATTGCATTATTAATGCCTGACTACACTCATTAATCATTATTTTATGAATACTAGTAAAGTGAAAGTACGCAACAGACATAAAACAGATACTTAAACCAATTACGTTCAGATAATTTACAAATTTAAGGCATTTATACCAAAGCAATGATTCACCTTTTTTATTAGCATGCTAATCAGTATACTTAAAATATTCTTATGCCCGTTGACACTCCAGTAAATAGGTTTTTAACGCTACACACGACTAAGTAAGCCTAACGATTTATGTAAAAACCACATTATGCATATCAAACAAAATTCGACAAAACATGACGAATTTACATAGGCACTGCTCCCGGATTGGGTGTTGGCGTTAAGACAGCCTCAGCAGCAGCGGCATTCTTTTGTCGTCTGGCTAAGGACTTATCTGCATTTTGTTTACGTCTTTGTTCTCTCTCTTGTTTCAAGCATTTCAACATGGCGTCATTTGCTTCGTTACAGAATCCAACAAATTTGCGGAATTTGTGTTGTTGATGACAATTCTTGAGGGCGTCGATGAGCAGGTTGCACTCGGGGGAGTGGTTACTTGGGGAAAGATCGGGATGCATTTTTAGTGCAAGTCTGTAAAGTAGATTCTGGTATTACATATTTGTATCAATATTGCTGAAAATTTGAAGGAAGAGCTTACACGGGAATTGTTCTTAATCGACACAATTGGATGATAGCCTTTATCTTGGAGCAAATTTATGAGTCTGGTCTGGATGGAGTGATGATAATGTCGGCTGTATTGGGATTTAGATTTAATTGGGGTCAAAGCTGACACATTGACATAACATTCGCAACATTCTATCTATGCGAAGCATGCGACATCAAACTGGATAATATGACACATGATCTAATAATCTAAAATTTAGTGGTCACACGTCGATAAACCCCATGACTTAGACTTAAGTAATTTTAATTACATTACAATTTATCAGAGAGAAAAGTAACAAACCTGGCAGGTTATGGCTGGATTTCTTGCCGGTTAAGAGTCGATCAGTCCTTTATGTCGGCTTATCTTGTGGACTTGTGTCTTGGTCTTCTTGTGCACTTAAAGAGTTTTGGTTGGTGGCGAACATTAATTAACTATTGAACTTGAATGAATAGTTAATCAACAACAACCGATGAAATGACGACTGACGAAATAATCTTGTTTTTGAGCTTCCTCTCATGCATCCATTTCCACCCCGGCCAAGCAAAACGTCAACCCGCCCACAAAACGGAGCACATGCTGATTTGTAAATTATTAGACTTGACGTTTGTACATTCGCTCAATACAAAATAATTATTATATTTAGTTAATTGACATATTATTCGGACAAAAAAATGAACGTGGACAAGGAATTGGCCGAGATTTTGCGTCAAATTGACGATCATGAACCTGCCGTGGTACTGAAGGGTTTGAAAGCTTTGCTACAATGCTTGGATACTGTGGTAAGTCTTTGGTTTCGTTAGTTAATCAACTTCTTTAGTGCAATTAATGCATTATCCAATAATTCGCGTTTCCTTTAAGGATCAGACCCCCTTGTATCGGAAAATATGGGCTCATGTAGTTTATGACGCCCTCAATAAAATCATTCATTCAAAAGACGCCGAAGTTGTGGCGCAGTTGGGAGTTGCACTTCTTAGAACGTTACCAGTCGTGGAGGAGAGAGATCCAAATACTTTCTGTGATAAGGTAATTTTCTATTTGGGACAACTAATTAAATATAACTGAATTAAACACACTAATTCTTCTAATTGGGTTGTTTAGTTGACCAAGTATGACGATGTGCTTAAAAAGATTCTATTCACTATGGACTTCTCCAGCAGTTCTGCGGAAAAGAAAGAGTGGTTAATTCATCTCGAGAAGTTTATCGAAAAAATGGGTCATGCCAGTATGCATTGGGTCGACAGGATTAACTCAGTGCTGCTCGGCTTCGCGTCTTCGGGAAATTGCAAGGAATGGGTTTTAATCTTGAAGGTTAATTTGATAATTTTTAATATTGAAGGATAAATTCTTTTTATGTACATAATGATATAGGAATAATGCATTTCATGCATTACAGGTTGTCCAAGCGTTGATAAAGAATACATGGATGAAACCCAGCTTACGAGATTGGGTACAAATCATGGTCAAGATCCTCTTCAACCAAGGCGTCGCTTCAGCATTGTCAGCAAAAACGGAAACACCTGACAAGGCTGAAATGGCAGAAATATATTCAAACGTGCAATCCTGCTTCCAACTCATGTCCAAATGTGAAGACTTTCCTTCACTTCAGTCAGACTTGCGGCACTTGGTGAAAACAATAGAAGAACACGGCAAGGACAATTTGTACCAGACCAAACTTCTCGAGGAATTAGATAAATGTGAAATACGGACATTTTTGTAAGCTGTACAAACTATTTATTTATTATTAAATGAAATGACTCGCCAAATCATATACATAATAATAAGTTATAATAGTAGATTGATTTATGTTTTATACGAAGTCGAGCAATAATAAAAAGTACAATAACAGCATTAACAACAATGTATGTATTTACTATGTGTCGAATGCTGAATAAGAATGAGAATGTCTGGTATTTATGCAAAGTCAATCTCCCCTAAATATATCTGCTTATCCACTCCGGCCGACATTACTGGAAGAAACAAGTTATTTCCTCAATTTTAAAACAAATGTTGCATAATATATTTTATGACTTTGACTTACAAATTGGCTCTGTAGGGTGTAAATCCACAGACGTTACAGTTCCCTCGTGACCTGGCAGCCGATACTGAATCTGTCGGGTATGTGTGTCCCAAACATAAACAAATCTGTCCGCACTTCCAGATGCAATCCGCTGTCCATCCTTGGACCAAGCGCAATTTAACAAGTATTTTTCAAATCCGTGTGAATGACCTGTTATACGATTGGCATAATTAAATAATTAAAATCAAGCTTGTACTATATCTTTTGTTGGCATTGTTGGTATTACTCACCACTAAAAACTTTCATGCAACGATTTTCAGGAGCAAACGGACGAACGTCCCAAACTCGGAGAGTATTATCCATCGAATTGCTCAAAATGTAGCTGCAAAGTTTTGTTGATAATTTTGATCATTCACGTTTACTTATAATAATAACTTGAATAATTTTGTTACCTCCCATCCGGTGACAGTTTCAAACACGTAATTGTATCCTTGTGCCCCTGCAGACTTTGTGCAACACTCGCATTTCTCAAATCCCACATTTTAATTTCATTATCAATCCCACCGGAAATGATTTGTTCCTGAGCATAACAATGGTGAAATTAAATTAGAACCTCATGTGTTAATTATTGTGGATTTTCAGGGGCTACACCTTACCTGATTTTCTCCAAATGAAACAGCAGTCACTTGATACTCAGAGTTTAAATTGATGACGGATCCTTTACGTCTCACATCCCAGACACGAACTTGACAATCGTCACTACCGCTCACGACAAACGGTTCGCCTTTCTTGGTTTCGCCGACAGCATTTACAAACTTGGTATGACCCTTCAATCTCTTTATTCTCGACCCAGTAGCAACATCCCAAACGCCTACGGTCTTATCGATGGACGCCGTGTAGAGCGAAGTCCCATCGTAGTTGAACGTTAGATCAATTATCGTGCCACGATGGTTGGGTTGCATAATTGCGTTCTCACATTCGCCATATGTCTTCCAAATGTCTGGAAGTGTCATACTTTGTTATATTTAATTCTGTTAATCCGTCGTAATTTCATAATTACATTTCTACACTTACAAACTCCTCTTTCTGCGCCAGCCGAAGCGACAACATCACCCTTTGGACTGAATCGAGCCGCTAAGATTTCGTCTTCGTGACCTTCCAATAACATAATTGGTGAAAGTAGAGATGACGTACGAGCTGGTTTTGAACCCTGTTAAAGAACCAAAATCATGATTATCGTTTCAATGGCAAATAAAGTTCAAAAGCATAATTCTACCAGTTACCGAATTTGGATCATATTCGATAACATCCGTTCGCGACTTTTTAGCCGGTACAAGTTCCATATCTGCGCCGCGTTTAAGTCCGCCTTGTGGCAGTTGGGGTCCTTGTTCCATTGTGGCAGGCGTTCAATTGGTGTATAGTCGGTTATAAATTTTCGAAGTTTAACTTTATTTTAATTTTCACAAAAATTAAATAAACAATCCTTTCAATTTGTCTTTCGGAAGAAATGCAACTCTGCTGCTTTTAAGAACGCCGGATTTACTTGTCTCATTTCACCCGACTCATCTTATGTACGTTGATGCTGTTTCATTTTTCATGAAAATGAAAAGCAGGATTTTTAGGAAAATTTTTAATGACTGCGATATAATTTTTATTACGTAATAATAATATTTGTTAATTAACAAGTATGGTATCATATTGATACTGTTAAAGTTTAAGGGCACTGTTACATATATTGCGATATTTTACATAATATTTGTAAATATTTGTGCGTGAAATTATATATCGATTGTTAATGATAAAACATACACAATTATGTACATGGGATTTTAAATTTCAATAATTTCTACAGTATTAACTAACTCGTAAAGCAATCTTTTGTAGTCCATGCTTGTCGAGCCTTCATAACTATTTTAGCGGTACTATCTGTACCTTTCAGGATGTGGCTTTTCTGGATGTTCTCCAAATCCAAGGGAAGCCTTGACGTGTTTGTAAACCTGGGAATTCAAATGAAATATTACGAGCAAGAACTCAATTAATTATGAATTTACCGAAATAAAATTTACCGTAATTGCCGGAAATTCTCTTTTCTCATCCTCTCTGACAAAAGTTTTGTTATCCTGCAATTTCCACCATGCATACTGCGACAATCCGAGACCAGAGATCATCACAACTGCCATTAAATTCCGTTGGACAAATTCTCTTGCACGACCAAGTGTCGACATTTTCGAGATTTATTCTGTGTGAAATTTATTGAAATCCTCCAGGCCAGACTCGGAGCTCGGTTATCCCTCTCGGTCCGAATCGCAGTTCAATCCACCTAAATTACATGAACGCAACTTAGAATGCAATATTTACATTATTTCAATAAATACAAGATGCAAAATAACTTTACTTACTTTTGTGTTTTGTAACAAAAACAAAATGCGAGTTGAAGATAACTTTTTGCTTCATTCGCGCTGAACAGGTGTGGGTTGACTCATTCCAGTCGCTGTTGACACAAGTATTACAAAATATGAAGTAGTAATGTTCAGTTTTACTCAAATATTTAATCGTTTAATTAAATATTGTTAATGGAACAATGAATATTGGGTTACGCACAGAATATTAGGACTGACGGTGACGTTTGGCTTGTGGGTGGGTGCCAAGTTGGTGAGACTGATTAAAGGGCAAAGGGCAGGGTCGGGTTTTCTTTGAACCGTGGTTACGAATAATTAATAAAGGTAAACAAAATTTAAATATTGGTTCAATTAATGTAACCTACATACAATCGTACATCGTAATTTTAAGGTGCAAACCAAAGCTTTGAAGTAATAAGGGATCATTTGTTGGTTTTCTTCAGATTTTCAGCCAACTTGTTGAAGATTTTGTCAAGAAAGTCGACATTTCAAAGACGTCATCAATTTGTGATTGAAAGAAAATCAAAAACGATACGATGGATCTTGACTCGCCTCGTGAACAAGTCATGCTCAATATTTACGACATGGTTAGTTCGTTTCCATTTAGGTGTAATTTGTAATTGGGAAGTTAACAAATCTGGGAGCTCATGCTCGAACGCGTCGTTAGCTTAGCGACGTCGTAAAAATTAGCGACACATGCTCAAAATAATTTTTAGCGATGTCGGTATTGCTAAGGAGCATGTGTCCTTAGCACTTGTCGTTAGTAGCGACACCGACGTATGCTCAAAACTTTGATTGTCGGTAAGACCTTGGAATTTGTCGTAAAAGTTTTCGACGCCTAAATAGCTATCGAAACGAGATAAATTTGTCGTAATTTGCTGTTAATTAGGATCCGTTCATATATTATGTAAACATTTTATGAGGGGAGGGGGTCAAGAAGCTATTGACGATTGTTGACGAGGGATTGGGTATGTTGGTTTGCATATGTTGATGCCAACTTTGTTTTGGGCAAATTGAGTCGCTGGATTGCGAAATTCTTAATGAGTTTCCGCAACTCAGCTCAAACTCATTATTGTTCAAATCACTCATTTTGAAACGAGTCGTTTGAAATGAATTGAATGAATGAAATGAATTGACTCAAACTCAATTCAACTCATCCTCAGCAACTCATGAGTCAAATGCGTTGACTCGAACAGTTCGAGTCGAACTCATTGGCAGTCCTAATCGAGAGAGATCGAAGGAAAAAAATATAATTATGCGGCGGTTACGTGCTTATCAAAAATGAGATTTATGAATTTTTAGATAATTCGCAATTTTTTCGCAATTCGCAATTTTTCACAGTAAATTTGCTTAAAAATTAATTGGAAAATTTTTTCAAAACGATTTGTTTATAGTATAAAAATTTAGCCTTAGATTAAAATATCAAAGTTGCATTTACCCTAAAATTAATTATAGACTAATTTTAAATTTTGTACACTCAATATTAAGAGGACCCGTATTTTTGCATTTTTCTGAATACCCGTTTTAGTCCGTAACGGAATTTTCAAACAAATTTTAAGCTAAAATCTTGATTTTGTAAATTCTATAACTTTTTAAATTATGACATAATTTTAAAAACTCGAAAACATGTCTGCTCACAATGACTTCCCCATTTTACTTGAGAATTTTCTTGGATAGTTTGACAAGTTATTATAAGTGGGTTGAAATTTTATCCCACTCCTACACCTAAAATAAAGTGGTAGTAAACGTAAGAACATAACTCCTCAGTTACCAAGATCGTTGTGAACCACTCCCTTAATCGGAAATGGATTACAAATTTTAACGATTTTTTTTCGACAATGTCGTTAAACTCATAACGACAACATTTTCCGACGCCTTGACGACAAATGATGAGCATACGTCGTTATCAAGATTATTTGACACTTTATCAATCTATAAGGGTAACTAGGCACTAAATGTCAAGCAATCGTGCGTCGTTATAATTTGTCGTTATTAAGGCGTCGTTAATTTACGACGTCGGTAAGTTAAGGACGCGTTCGAGCATGAGCTCCCAATTAATTGGATGTATTTAAATTTTGCAGTTTTGGACGAACCAATACACCTCCATGCTGGGAATGGGGGTGTTTCACACTGGGATTGAACTTTACGATACCGAATTTGCATATGGCGGACATCCTTACGAGTTCTCTGGAATTTTTGAAATCACACCAAAAGACGCAGAAGATTTAGGCGATCATTACAAATACAAGTACTACCTTATTTGGCCAAGCTCATTACAGTTCATTTGACTAAATTTTATTTTGTGACAGAGAAACCATTGTTTTGGGCTATACAAGTTTCACAAAGGAGGAAGTACAACAAGCTGTGACACATTTGGGAAGAGATTTTAAAGGAACCAATTACCACTTGATGAACAAAAACTGCAACCATTTCTCTGGAGAATTGTGTCAAGTATGAAGAAAATAAATAAATAACCTAATCTTATCCTAATTTTATCTAATTCCTTCTTTTTTTTAATGATGTAGCTCCTTTGTGGCCAAGAACTTCCCAACTGGGTTAATCGTCTCGCCTATGTCTCCACATGCATTCCATTCTTGGAGAAATGCATCCCGAAAGATTGGTTGACACCTTGTGCCCTTGATGAATCCGTGAAACTCGCAACTTCTGCATCAGGAGGAAATAATCCAGGTCAAGGGTCATCCAATCCTTCCAGCTCTAGAAACAGTCTTGTCGGTGGTGCTGGTGCCACTTCGTCTGGTGGTGGTATGACATTCTGGGAAATGATTCGAAGCGGAAACGGAAACGGAAACAACGCTACGGGTTCAGCTTCTGGATCAACCTCACCTCCACCTTGTTCCAGTGGGGGAGGAATCGTGGCCAGTTTTCTAAATTCTTGTAACGGGGGTACAAGAAAATCTTCCACATCTTCAGAATCCAGCCTTCCACCTCCAATCACACAGTCGTCACAATCTCTAACCCGGACGGATAGTTTAACCTCAACAGATTCAAAGACGGGATTACTACAAAGATCTTCAAAGTCTTCTTTTTAAAATTGTTCACAGAGAAAGAATTGTCGTCTCTCTAAACTTCAAATTTTCATCATCAAAAATTAAATCAATCATCAGCCTATACAAAAACCAACTCGAAAGTATACTTCCAAAGTTTCACTACCAAATCCTACATGTGTAAAGTAATTTAAAATCCATGTCAAATATCTCACCTAATGTTATTTACAAGGGATTGATAAAATCTATTCAATGTCCGTGAGTGATTCAAAACAGTCAGATGAAAATGAGTGATTTTATATTATGTTTAATGTCGTTCTACATATTTACCATAAATTATAGTAAATTATTATTGCGTCGAGTTCTGTTATTAATAATTATCTTTTTGCACTAACTAAAAATGTTGTTTTTAGTTTCATTAATTTTATATAGAAAATTCTTATTTTTTCTGAATATATATTTAATATTTAATTTCACTTCAGGTTCTTTTATATGCTATGTTTGTCTATTCGTTACAAAACGTGATGCGTGAGATTCAGCTAAAATCCTTCATTACATTAACTAACTAAGTATATAAAATTATACATGTGAATTGCAGCCGTATTTTTGCCATCGGATAATTATTATGATTTATAATTACTTATTTTACTCTTGCCGTTATTATTCAATGAACATAAAACTAAATATATAATGTGATGATCAAACATAAACGTTGAAAACGTGCATTCTTATTTTCATAAAGTAGTCATCTTTTATTTTCTATGTTTATTTTGACAGGTGGACACGACTTGTAATTCTTATGAGTAAATGCATAGTTAGTTTAACACACGACGCGATGACCTCTACCATAATTAGAGTAAATGTGTAAGACTATGCGTGAATATACGTAAAATTGCATAAATAGTAATAATTATCAAGACATACAAAATCACAAAACTTAAATTTCAAATGAATTCCTTGACTGGATTGGACTCTGTAAGTTGACCGATGCTTACATCCAATACAGTAGCCAAATAACTGATAAGGTACCTTGCGTAACTAAAAGTAAAAGTAGAGAAGATCCACCTACTACGTAATATTTAAGCTAATTGTTTTTTTAAAATTACCTAGTTAATTAAACAGTTAAATTCAATCAAATGGATAATCTAGCAGTTATCTTCCTGATCAGAGCTACTATGTATGCCAAACTATTGAAAAAGAACAAGAACATTTGAAATACCTACGGAGGTACAATTACTAATGATGATAACATAAGTTCAGATAACTTGTAGAATAAAGCTACTTCATGAACTATTGTTAATTAAAGTTTCGAACCGGATTCTTCTTGGGATTCAGTCTCACAAGTTTCATGGCGTTCTATTCATACATATTATGCATAAATTTATCGGATCGTACTTGTCTAAATTTTAAATTTAACATAAATTATGGCCAGGTTAAATTACAATATCCAATTTGATTAGTGCTGTAAAATAGTACTGTACAGGTCCATATTTCTTCCAACACAACTAGGTCAACTCACACCAAGGTTATTAAAAAATCACAACTAGTATTCTTCTACATATATTGCAAAATAAATATTTAAAAATCGTGGCTTAATCTGAAATTAGAGTAGGTTTTCAGGATGAATCAGGTAACACTGTTCTGTTTTTGTTTAGCTTTGGACACATTTCAAGGATTCGAACTTATCAAATAGGCGGATTAGAGATTATATTTAAATAGCAAGTGAGACGAGGTTAATAAAATTGGAACGTATATCGTCAAAAAGTCGAAGTCACTTGATTAAAAAGTCTAAAATCGTAAATTGCATAAATGTACATACTTATTATTACGTCATCAGGTGTTAATCAAAGATGATAATTAAGGGTAATATATATAATTGAGTCTGAAGTCTTTTCATTTTCCTCGTTCAAGTCCTTCTCGTGTTCTACTCTGTATGAAGAGGGAATGTATCGTTTTCATGGGGTATCTATTTTCATCATGTAGAAAGTCCTATAAATCGTTTTCCATCCGTCGTCACTACTTTCCCGACAAAGATTAAAAACAGTACGAGCAATGAAGCGTTATATCGTATGTATACATTGAAGTGGATTATTTCAAAAGTCTGAACGCGAAGAATATTCTGTTTCTACGTCAAAAAATATCTAATTATTCTGTCTAACTTCATATATTACTCTGCTGGCCTGGATCGATTTCTTAATCGGCGTCATTCCTACGGGCTGTTGTTACAATAGAATAAAATATACGCCGCAGGTGTGGTCACATCTCTTGAATTGAGTTGAGAAACTTCTTGATCATCAAATCTCGCCCATTGGCTACAAAAGGAAAATCATATATTATAGAACCTTCAACCAATACGAAGAGTACGCCCTTGCTTACCTGTTTTTTCTACAGTATGCTGTATAATGTCCACCATCCATACTTCCGTAATGGTTTGATACTGCCTGCAACATGAAATTAGACCGAGGAGTGCGACCCTCCGGCGTAAGCGGGGAACCCTTAACTCGAGAAGTTAGGTCAAGATTATCCACGGGAAAATCGACTTCTGTCAAACGCTTTTTCCACCAACCATCATTATAAAATCTGCAAAAAATGATTTCCATTAAATTCGAATTGGATTTGTATGTTTAAATTCGTAATATAAACTAGCTATCAAATAATGTATGTGGTACACACCTTTGTAGGTGAATTATCAAATATGGTGGCATTCTCCAAAGGTCGATCTTCTTTGTAGCTTTCACAGTTGATTTGCAATGGGGGCAGTTCCATCCTGACACAACTTCTTCGGTGGTATACAAGTCAATGCATTGCTATAAAAGTAATCAATTTTAAAAGTTTAAGCTGTGAAAACCTTCAAGTAAATCGGACTTAAGAATTAATTGTCATACGTAAATGTCCACTTTTCGATTATTTATACTTGGAATAGGCACCGTTAAATTAAAAAATGACTCAAAAGTGACGGATTCTTTCCCACAAGAGAGACATCGAAGGGCTGATTTCTGCTGACCACAGAATAAGTCGACAATTCTTGAACAATTGGAGTCCTGTTTAATAAAGATAAAACACCATTAGCATCCTTTTTAAAATTCATTTAACTTAACTGATCTGAACAATAACTTACTGTGTAATCGTGCCAGGCCTTATTCGCTGCCTCTTTATCACTTAATCCTTCGTTTTTTTGCTCATTCAATTTCATTTTGGGAACCTAACCAGACAAGACGAAAATTAAATTTAAAAAAATTATGACAATACAAATGTCTAAACAACAAAACTTATCAACAATTGTTTTTGACTCACCATATTCAATTCTTCGTGCAACCAATCCAATAACATGGTCAAAAATTCATGCGAATCTTGTTGGTCATAGCCTCTAAAAGTGGGGGCATGACGTCCTACGTTATTCTACAAAGTATACAACCAAACAGTGTTATCAAAATTCTCTGCCCATCTTAATAGTGTCATCTCACTTTAAAGTCCATAATAGCTATTGAACGATGCCCGTAATTCATCTCTTGCACAACAGCATGAAATTCGATACTGACTTCTCCATTGGACAACTGTTTCTGTTTTTGAGGTCGATGGAGTCCAAGGTGGTGTCTGTAACAAAAAATATGCATTATTAATCATAACACCAATCGTATTCATGCGATAGGACTTTAATGTTGTAACATTAAAATAAATTCCACTCACTTCCACGTTTCACCCATAAAATATGACACTACTCCTGGCAAATGGACGAGACATTGGACAATTGAATTCATATAACAAGTATTTCCAAGATTTTTTAGTCCGGTGCGGTGTTTTTCGGTCTATACAAAAAAATAGTTAGATACTTTTAAGATGAAGGCATTAGATTGGACAGTTGTAAAATGTATTCTCTTTTACTTACACTATTGACTGCATGAAACTGTCTCGCTCTACTGGGCTGGACTATTAAATCTGACGGTCTGCTATTCGCTGACGGTTTCAAGTTCCGGTTAAATTGTGGGTGAAGTGTAGCACTGCCTCCATCTTGACTAAAGGCTTGATCTTCCTCACTCAAAGACTGCAAGAATATTCAAATTTCTCCAATTATATGTCCGATCAGCCAACTTGAGACCGTTATATTTACGTACATATACACGTACCTGAGCAATATTTGGATGGGAATGCGATCTTTTCAGTAACGATCTCGGACTCTCGGACGTTGGTTCATCTCTAAGTTTTTGAAATGAAATTGGAGTTGCATCTTGTGACATTGGTCTTAACAGAGTATTAGCAGATTGTGTCCCCTTCACATCCGAACTACCTCCATGGCCATTCGAAATTGTTGCTTTGTTTAAATTTGGGAATGTCGTGGTTGATTCAGATTTTCCTACCCTAGACCGAGACAGTGGTCGTGGTGAGTTAGAACCTGATCCAGGAATGGGTGGTAATTTAGTATTATCGATTGTTGCATTAGCACGAGCATCTTCCACTTCTTTTCTTTTTGCACGGATTTGACGAACATAATCCTCCAGTTCTGCTTTTTCCTTGAATTTAGAATCAATTGTAGAGTCTGTCAAAGTTGGGCGAATTTGTGGGAGTGATGGTTTACTCCGAAGGGCAAGGAGGGCGTCATACTCGGCTTTTACGTTGTTCTAAATACAACAAGAAACAATGGGGTGAATTATTTCAGATTTCAGGTCTCAAATTTAGATTTTAAATATCTTACCAAATTTGCATCCTGACTTTTTACAACTTTTTGCAGCCGTTCAATCTCGTCCTCTTTCAGTTTCAACTTTTCCCTCAAACTGTTGTCATTGTATTCTCTTGTGGAATTATTCATAATTTCCTCCAGCTCTTGTTCCTTCACTTTTAAATCTTTCGAGCTAATTATTACATTGTCTAAAGCCGCATTTAATGCAGCCACTTGAACATCGGTCGCATCTCCGTTTGCACTTCGAGAACTGATCCCATTCTCTCTAGGTTCCGCTATGGAGGATGACATTGTACCGTTATTTGGACCATTTCTATGCTGAGTAGGAACATAAATATTGTTGTTTGGAACATTAGTGGTGGTTGCGGATGCAGACTTTGGCTTCGTGGAGCGATCAATTGTTGCCGAAGTGGGCGGGACTGGAATGCTGTTATTGTTTCCCGAATATTTATTATTAAACGTAGGACCGGATAAATTATTTAGTTTTTGACTGGGTGTCGAAGCTGGTCTGGACGTGTCTATATTATTCAAAGGCTTGTTATTTGATGTAGTTTCATCATCATCCGGAAAAGCCGGGTATGAAATCGAGTCAAGTGATTTAATCTCTTTTTTTGACAAGTTTCCATTTACAGCTCCATCTCCATTTTCCTCGTACAGGCCGATATCAGAGACCATATTTTGTGGATGGGTCATCAGCGTCGGGTAAGAGTAGTACATGCTTTTGCATCCTCCTCGTAATATTGCAGGTGGAGATTTATATATCGTTTCGTGATCCCACTGTAAGAAATAAAAGTTTAGCCTTGTCCAAAATTTCAGTTTAGTTCATAATTATAAGTTAACTAACTAAGTTACTAAGTCTCACCTTCGTCATTGCTGTGTATAAGGTGGCAAGACTATTATCCTTTTCCTGCACATTTTCTGACCAACTTGTATTCCAATCATATAAAATTACTTTGTCGAACATGCCTCTTTTATTCCAATGGTGATAGGATTCAGGATATTTTTCTTTCAATTTTGATTCTATTTTGTTGGCCGACATTCTATGAAACAATCAAATAATTATTATAATAATTAGCTCAAACTTAGTTAATCTGTGAATTAAAATCCTACCCTGGTTCCAACACTTCTTGCGGGATACTTATGCAATTAGGATGAGTGACATGGCTTGTCATGAAGTCATGCTTTCCACGACAGTCAATTACTAAAATGTGGGTGGCCTTCTGTTCAATCAAATTCTTTAACTGGGTCACTGAAATGTTTTGCTCTTGTTCTTCTTTCACTTCTAATTTAATCACGCCGTTAACGTGAGGTTTTGCTAAATTCTTCTTTTTCAGCTCCTCCTGTGCAGTTGCATCCTTAATTTCTTTCGCTTTTAACTTGGCATCATCTTTACTAGCCAAATTAAGGAGTTTATATCGCTCAGTAAGACTACAGTTAAGGGCTTCACTTTTTATCACGGATTCGCGAAGGCAAGCGTCTGTAAGACTGTCGTAATATTTGGTATCATCCGAGTATCCTTTCGCCTTCTTGATGCCCATAATCAATGTGGCGGTGCGCATGTAGTAAATGTAGGCTTGTTCTTCATCTCCCAAGTCCAGTGATTTCTTAGCTTGGGTAGACAATGTTTGTGCGCTTTGCAGAAGACTAGAAAGAGCAAATGAGATAAGCATAATTTAGATAAGTATATGACAAATTTTCACATTAAAATGGTGATTTAATGTACCCCTTGGCTTGAATATTATTTTTTTGACTTGTCGGAGTGTCCACCATTTTATTCAGGTCGCCCATACAAGTACAAAGATGAATGGGTTTCAATTTCTGACGATGAGCCATTATGAATTCTTTTGGATTGGTGATCGAGAGGAATCGAATGTTACAATCTATATCAAGTAGTTATTGATTAAGTTACTATTATATAGTAGTGTATTTAATAAATTTGTGATCAATTTACCTCACATTAGTTTGCAGCGACAAATTAAACCTTTAGTTAAATAGGGACAAATATTTTGAATATATTCCTGCTCGAACTTCTACGTTCAGTTCAGAGTTTGCAACCTATATTAGCTCTGAGCTGTTGCACCATAAACATTACTCAGGTTTTACATTGACTTTGACAAATCGCTAATTGACGCCACTTATAATTTCACGACATCATTTATTAAAACAATAAAATTAGTTCCCTTTCCTCATCTAAACGATATTTCCACCATCTTCTCGATCGAACTACCTAATTTTATTATTGCGATGAGTTTCACTTGTTTACCTTAATGTTACTTTAACTAATTAAATATTTCGAAACATTTAAATTAAACGAATTGATAAATTTGAAGTCGAAGTATGAAGGAAGTTGTTTATTTGATTGTTTTCCCTTTTTCGGTTGACTCCTCAAAGTTGATTTGAACATTCCCGGGCTAGTCATTTGTCTCCTTATCCACAAGTTCGTTCCGGGAGCATGAAAATAGAAACAAATCTTGTAAAAATTAAAATTTGTAATTTGTAAAATCAAAATCGCAATCCGTGCAAAATTTTGCAAAATTGGTTAATTACCTATTTCTAATTAGGCGATACATTAATCAAGATTTCGAGAATACTACAATGGATAGTCTTTGGCCCTGAATTTTGGTAAAATATATTCAAGAAAAAATAATGGACTAGCAAATTCATAATTTTTTGAAGAATTTTGAATATTTTCTTAATTAGTAAATTACAAATTGCAATTGCAGAATTATTATCAGAACATTAATTTTTGAGTTCGGAGTGTGGGCTTCAAGTTGAAGCCTTTCAACATTCAGGTAAGAATAAAATGCATTGATTTTAAATTTTTGCCATTCTAAAAAACTTTGAATTTTATAGATAATTTGACATTCGTCATCTCATCATGATCCCTGAACCAGCAAGATACTTGAGGCGACCCATGCGATACTACGCCTTGCCACTGGTCATGGTAATGTGCGTCGCCGACATGGCACTTATTTATATGACGAAGAGACAGGCCAACATCGACAAGAGGAGATCCTTCGTTTTCCATCCTGGAAGCATAGTCTCACCTGACAGAACGCCATACTATCCAACCAATTAGTAAATATTAAGGCAATAACTATACTGGTATAATGCTTAGCTTACTCCGTTTAGAATAAATGTTAAGTTTTCAAAAAATCATAACAATGTTGAATCGCAACATTTTTTACTGGTAGTTTATTACATTGACCTTTTCCTTAAATGAAATTGTTACAAAAATCTGGGCTTAAAAATTCACCCCTCCGTAATTATTTCTATAAAGCATTATTATCGTTTCGTAATCAACATCTTAGCAAAAATATCCTACTCAAATTTAAATATTTATACTTTCTGTTATACGTCATACCTTTTGGCGTTTCCATAAATGAAAAATTTAAGCGTAATTTAAACGATCCATATAAAATAAAACATGCAAAAAGAAAGACAATAGAATTATCGAGGGACACAGACGTATACAGAGGAAGCAAAAATTGCATTTAGTACATGTCTTCCTTAATAGTCTCCTACATAGAAATCAACAGTACATCATATAAATAAAATAGCACATGTGATAAGTATTAAAATACAATAAATTTAGCATATAAATAAATGCTACAGTTTCGACAATTATTAGTATTGTACAGTAGATATGTTGTAAATATGATATGTGGATAGAGCTTAAGTACACTTGTTGGAGTTTCGTAATTTTAATGTCTCGTCCAATGGTTCTTATCTTGCTATTATTTCTTTACGTGGGACGCGCCCGCTTGTTCAGCATGGTCGAACCGACTCCTTGTCTGCATCGGTCTGCAATATCTTCTGCATTTTCATCGTAATGGATGGAGCGATTCCTAAATGGGGAAGAGGTCGAGATTCCTACCTGAACAAGGGCGGAAGAACGGCGTTTCTTGGGAGAAATGGGTGACTCTTGACGGAGAACTTCTACATCATTAAAGACGACTTGTGCACCGCCGCCCACCGTCCCCATAACGTCGCCCTGCATAGCACAGTAGTTTTACATTCACTCTTTCAAATACAAAACATATCATATATCAAGAACAAGATAAGTACCTTATAAAGTCTGGTTTCGATTTCACCCTCTGAATCTTGCTCTGCAGTTCTCAAACAGTATTTTGACGCTTTGCTTGAAATATCTTCGACATTTGTCAATTTTGTGACTGATTTCTTTTTCTTCATGCAAGGTTGCATTACAGTTCCTTCCTTGGTAGCGAGACCGGTGACATGTTCTATCCAAATGTCTTGATCTGTAGAGCGTGCTCGGGGGCGATGAGTGTTTGGAATACCCAAAGCCTTAAAACAAAATAAATATATAGTAATTCTAAATATTTCCGGTTAATTCTAATGCAGTTACTGAGTTACAATTGATTACCTTTCGAGTCTGTGCAATGCTAGGCCCACTTGGGGGAGCGGATGGTGTTCTAGTCCTTACTCCACTATTACGAGCTCTCGTTACTGCCGTCATATCGGGTTCTGAGCTAGTAGACGACAAACTCTCTTCCAATACTCGATGTCTGGATCGAGAAGAACGTCTCGTAGCCTCTGTAAGGTCCACGCTGCTCACGAGTTGACGAACTTTAGCCAAAGTTTTGTCTTTCTCTCTGAATTCAGCCTGTCACAACAAACAATTTTAACAGTAGTAGAAATAGTCATTACCTTGATATGTACAGAATTAACAATTTAGTATTTAATTATTTACCTTCATTTTCCTCTCTTCTCGTAGACTCTGTCGCTGTCTTTTTAAATCGCCCAATTCCCGTTGAAGTTCTAGATCCGATTTTAGTGATTGTTTCTCTTTAAAATGTTGCACATCCCGTTGATGGAATTGCATTCGAAGATCGGCCAACTGAAAAAACAATAGTAGCAATTTATCATCATAATTAATATATTTTCATTAAAGATTCGTCACTTTCGATGAACAAACATAAAACTACTCCCACCTCTTCTTCCATCCTTTGAATGACTTTATCCTGTTCGTCGTATTTGACTTGTAACTGATTCTTTTCTTGCATCATTTGTCTCAGGACGGTTTCATTCTTTGTTTTTTCCTCTGACAAAGTCTGGAACTTTATTTTAATTGTGCCGTTCTCATGTTTAAGCGTCTCATTTTCACGTTCCATGGACACGAGCATGGAACGGAATGCTTCTTCTATCCAAATTACAAGCAAACAAAGCAATCCATTATTAATTGCTGAAACGATTCAAATTATACTTCTTTGCACACTCACGCTCATTGTTAATCCTTTTTCTCAACTCATCCTGCCCTTGAAGCCGAATCTCCAAAGCTTTTTTCAGTGTGGCCAAAACCTCAGCCTCATTTGACTTGGTAATGTGACAAATTGGAATTGGTAGATTGAGGAAGACGAATCCAGTATCGGTCTTTGGTAGACCCAATCCTCCAACCACATTTTCTGCTATGAGTTGGCGAACACTTTCTTTGTAAAGCTCGTTGGCCCGGTTTCGTCCTGGAGTTTGGAGATCAACAATTTTCTTTTCCTGCGGCCTAGTGATTTGGACCTCTTGTGCTTGTTCTGCGAAACTGAGAACATGCTGTAAAAAGAGTATGCATTATTATAATAATTTCTTACTTGAAAATGTACAATTAAACCTCGGCCTTGTAACTTACAAAATTCTCATCATAATCCTCTTGGCGTGGATTGACACATAAGATCATTCTAACGCGACCTTCCCCTTCGAAATAGTTCTTAAGGAAATGAGTCAATTTTGAATCTCGAAATGGAACTACTCGGCTTGTTCCATTTTGTTGGTTTTCACGTAAAATATCCATACATTTACGCAGGTTCATGAGTGAATTATTGATATTTCCTGCAAAAAAATAAGTGAATAAGTAAATTTTTAATTTTATTAGGATTACAACATCTTCCAAACTCACCAGCCTCTTTGAGACGATCTCCTGTTGCCTGAGTTCTGCAATATCGCTCACTTCCGGCCAAATCAACGAGGGATAGCTGACTGATGAGAATGTTATCTTTATTATCGCTTGCTTCTTCTCCTTCGCTGTCGGATGGTGCCTAAATATGACAACATTCGACAGTTTGATTTAAAAACCATAAAAAAATTAATAATGAATAGATAACTGACCCTAACTAAACGAATATTGAAAATCGAATGACTTCTGCTACTCTCCGTGTTCAACGCGGTATGAGCAATCCGTCTCCGTCTTAGCCCTCTCTGAAATACTTCCACGGCTTCTTCTGGCGACTCCACTTCCACTTCGGTCACACCATTCACATACACGTTTCGGTTGCTCCCTTCCCTCAACATTTTCGACTGGAGAGCAATCTTTTTCCCTGTGTCGATCGGAGTCTCATCCAATAAATCATATACTAGATTGTTGTAGATTTCAATGTGCGTTATGAAAACGGAGTAAAAACAATCAGTTGCTTTCACAGGGACAGAAGTTTCATCCTTTTTACGATGTGTAAAGTTGTCAATATCATTGGCATGATTTCTTGCCCTGAAAATTCATAGTAATATTGACACATTTTCTCGAGTATAAAAAAAAGTATGCGCACCTGGTTCGTGGAGTCCCAATCCGTCCGGATTCCTTTATTTTCTCATTAATTTCCTTCTGTCTCTCGCGCATAGCATCAGCCTTAGACTGGCTTTCAAATCCGTTAAGACGATCAGATTTGAATACGAATTTTGTAGCCTTATAAGCATCAATCGAATTAAAAATAACATCTAAACATCTCGGCATGATTCCACACTCTCTTGCAGTTCCACTCATGGTGTACGTTTTTCCGGACCCGGTCACCCCATAAGCGAATAAGAGGGCATTCTTGCCTTGGATGAAATCCTATATAAAAAAGCAATATTAGATTGTGTAAATATATATGACCACCCACACCAACAATATTATAGCATTGCAATAATACTTACCGCCACCATAGGAAGAGCTACCTCCTCAAAGACTTCTGCTTGCGTCATGGTTTCATGAAAAATTCTGGAGAAAGTATAATGTCCTTCCTTGGCCTGGTTTTGCCTCCAGTAGACCGGATTGTCTGGCGGAAGGAGCGCAATCTCTGTGTCATTCCTAATTTCGAGACATCCATCTCCAACCTCCAACGGTTTGACGCGACAATAGACTTGAATTGGGTCTTGTTCTTGTTTTATCGCCGTAAAAAGTGGTCCAGAGCGGAGACCCGATTTGGGCGTGGATGGAAAATTTCGAGGAGGACCCATTCTCCGAGAGATCGCAGACCCGGGTGTTTTTGCGATAGATAGGTTACTTATGGCTCCCTTTCTAGAGTAGATAATCGCCAAAAATATTTATAAATAAATACTTAAGAAGCGACTGAAAAATATGCCATAAGAAGATGACAACTAGCTCTAACTAAATACTCTTCCAACATACTCAATAGACTTCTCTGGATAATTGATGAAGGTGATTCATCGATTGATTCTAAGAATTCCGTCTTCAACTACCTTTACCTTTCTTTCATCATTCGTCTTTGCATAAATACTAGTACATAACATATACTTACCTATTCGGGGTATACATTCCGACCAACTTTTTAACCTGTTGGACACATCCTGATGGTCTGTCCTGTCTATCCGAGCCTGATCCCGTCCCTTCCGAACCATCCTCCTCATTTAATGCTTTATGACTTCTTTTTCGTCCCATTTCGTGTACTTTGTTTATCGTTCTTCACACACTGTCTCCCAAAATAAAACGAAATTGTTAAACATTGCATTACTCAAAACTAAGTACAAGCCCTCATATGAGGAGGGGTCTTTGACTAATGTGATTTATTGATTTATTCTATGGGTTTAAACTAATAATTAGTTTAAACCCATATTTGATAATTATTATCAAATATTTAACTCAACTACGTGTAGTAGAGCCAGAGAGGTTAAAACTCAGGGTATGATTTAAACTGACCTTAAAAATGATTTCTCCTTCAGTTTATAGATTGAATTATTGATTAATGACGATGCTGAATTGTTCCGGTTGATGTGTTTTATTGTCCAATGTTTCCGAGAAAAAGGCACTTGTCAAATTTTTGAACAGATTTTTGAATGGAATTTATTGTTATGTGTTATGAGAAGTGAATGCGGCTGCCAAAGTGTAACGGTCGTCTGGCCAATATTTTTTGCATCCCTCCAATTCCCCATTGGTCCACGGAAACCCCGCGAGATTTGAACGGGACATTCACTCAAAAAGAGTATGTAATCAAATCACAGCACACATCTGGGAATACATTTTTTAACAAAGTTGTATTTTGAAAAAAAACTTTAGTTAGTGCACATTTAATTAAGGATATTTAGCAACTAATGGACGTCAAAGCTACAAAGAAGCACACGGATAAGGAGAGGTGAGAAATAACAGAAATATTCCATTGCGTAATAAATACTAACAATCCTGTGTTATTATTTTGAAATTTAAGAAATTGATTGCATATGGTATTTAAAATTTTGGCTGAGTTCTTATTTTGTGCTGAGCTCGACATGGTACGAGTATCTGTAGTGGCAAAGTAACTGATAGCCCAAAAGTGTGACTAGGTTAAAAATGTTAACATAACACATTAGTTAGTTTAGATTGTTAATTTTAATTTAATTTAAATGTTAAATGATGATGATGAATGAAATGAATTTTGCAGATGGATTTGCATTTACCCAGCGTATTTAAACAGCAAGAAAACAAGGGCGGAAGGGAGGCGCATTCCAGTAGCGAAGGTAAATGAAATATTAAATCTAATTTAATTAATTTACAAAACCATTATTTAAATATATATGTAAATCGAATGTATAGAATTTGAATTGTGAAATGTTTAAATTTACAGGCTGTAGAAAACCCCAACTATTCAGAAATTCGTGACGTAATAGCAGCCGCAGGATTCGTGGTTGGCGTTGAGAATAAGAAATATTGTAGAGAAAGATCGAACGAACCTACAGTTAGGGGTCGGATTAGAGTCCATTTTCGAAACGATGATGGTTCCGTGATCAACCCAAAATTCCCTTCTCGTAAGAATACAAATAATAGCATATTCCAAGAACGGAGTGCTTACGGTGCTTACATATAAAATAAACAAAATTGTAAGATACTGTTACTATTTCGATTTAGGCGACTCCATTCTCCTGCACTGTGGTGAAATGATTCCAAAATTAAAGTCTCGAACCGACAAATCCACAAAGTCTCAAGAACATGGTGCTGGACAAGCTGGTGGTGGAAAGAAGAAGAATAAAAAGAAGTAAATGGTAGCAGAAGTTCAACATTTTATAATATCTTTGTGTTTGCAACGGTTCAATAATAAAATGCATGCCGTATTTTATCGTTACAAAAATTTGAAATCAATCAATCGTGTCTATAAAAGTTTAAAAATCCATTATCCAACTAGTTTCATACATAACGATAAAAATCATTATGTATAGTGCGTACATAAGTATTTTAATATATTATCGTCAATGTGCATTAAACCCCAATTAAATATAATTAAAACATCTTATTATCAACTGGACTTATTATAATTATACTTGCAAACATTTAAATAAACGTTAGATCACCATAATTCATAAAGTAAAAGTAAAAGTTCCATTCATTCATTTCATGATAAAAATTAGCCAAAGATCATGTTATTTTATTCTCACGTTTACCAGCTTGCTCTCAAATTCCCACAATGTTGAAGGACGAGCGGTTTCGCTTCACTCTTTGTCTTCCGACACAAATCCCACCTTACAAACTCGCATCTCGAGAGTTTTACACGCTCTGCCTGCATCAACAACTTCAAATATTTCCTAAAATTGTTTTCCAATTTGAAAACCTTTACAATTTCATAAAGCGTTGTAAAATTGTGTGTGATCGCGAAATCAAGTCTTCCCGATATTAATATACAATCGCAGTGGTACATATTTAGCATTTATGATATTTCTTTTGTCCCATGAAATTCGAATCGTTAAGTAATTACCTTATTTTCTGTTAAATTTCTTAGCTAAACCGTAACAACAATGAGTGGACGACGTAGCAGCCAACGACGAAACGGTGGTGCTGAACCATCCCCACCACATGCGGCCCAATCTCCCAGCAGTTTGGCCGGTTATGCCGACACGACAGACGACGAAGATGAACCTATGGCGGTGGATGCTGGGACACCAGGACGTCGACGACCTGATCCGGTCACACCACAGAGACGGTCTCGACCTGCGAATGTTGTAACTTCACCAGACAGTTTGGCTGGTGAGGGATATGATAGTTTGTTTGATTTGTAATTATTAATTACATGTAATGTGTAATATTAATGGAAAATTAAACTAATTTTCAAGGATATGCGGATTCCACTGACGACGAAGGGCAAAGGTCACAGGGAAGTGATGTCAGCATTCAACGTCGTCGAGATGGCGGTCGTCGTCGCTTGGCTCGGACTCCGTCGCCAGATGCACGCTTTGTAGAAGACGAAAGGAGTCCGGACGGGATTCGGAGGGATGTCGTACAAAGTGAGGAAGAGTCTGAAGGGGAAGATTTGTTTGGCGACCAAATGGAACGGTAAAGATAAAACAATATGGGATAATATGTAAATGTCTTGATAATGAATAGCAGATAGCATTCGAAATATTGACAAAATAAAGCAAAACTTTTTCTTCGACTTTTCCACTTAACTCCGTGTAATCCAATTATTGGATAATATGTTGTCGCCTCAGTTGCAAGATAATTTATTCCGTTTTTTTAGTGATTATCGCCCAATGCCGGAACAAGATCGCTACGATCCCGAACTTTTGGATGACGATGAAGACATATCTGAGCTCTCGTATGGAGAAAGACGAGAGGTTGAAGCGGAACTGTTACGACGAGATAGGGCTGAAGGGAGGACCACGATGAGGAGAGGTCTTCTTTATGGTGAGTGATTAATTATCTTCTATTCATTACTCAATAAAGAAATGTGCACATTTCTCAAAATTATTTATTTTGTTTATCATTAGATGATGACGATGACGGT
Source organism: Folsomia candida (assembly GCF_002217175.1). Lineage (NCBI taxonomy): Eukaryota > Metazoa > Arthropoda > Collembola > Entomobryomorpha > Isotomidae > Folsomia > Folsomia candida. The sequence goes on from NW_019091196.1 coordinate 8,840,560, forward strand.
CAACTTCATCGTCGACAAAAGAGACGCTTTCGCAAGGATGGGATGGATGAAGATATGGAAGAAGATAAGGATGATAACCAGGTTCGGAGAAAAAATAATTAAACATTTATCTCCTTTTAACGATAAAATATAGTTTGCTTGCAAATTTTAATTTTGGTTTTATAGCTGGAATCTATTGAGAATTTAGAAGATTGTCGTGGTATGCATACCTCCGATTGGATTCAAATGCCTGGGACACGCAACGAAATTTTGAACCGATTTAAAAACTTTTTGCGAACTTTTCTCGATGAAAAAGGCAACCTTGTTTTTCGCGAGAGGATTCGTCGTATGGTGGAATGTACGATAACTACAATTTTGTATTTCAATTAAGGAATTTGATTAAAAATTATGATTCGCAATTTGAAACAGGTGGAAAAGCCAGTATCGAAGTTTGTTACTCTGAGCTTGCCCAAGGGGAACAAACGTTGGCATTTTTTCTCCCCGAAACGCCACAAGAACTCTTAAAAATCTTGGACCAAGGATTAAAAGATGTTGTCGGAGTGCTCTACAAAAATTATAAAGAAGTTAAACAAGACTTTCACATCCGAATCAGTAATCTGCCACTCCTCGAAAATATCAGGACATTACGACAACTTCACCTGAACCAAATGGTACGAAAATATCTAAAGTATTACCTAAATTCGATAGAATTTCAGATTTATATTTCTGCTCTTCATAGATTCGTGTCGCTGGCGTTGTCACCTCATCCACGGGAGTACTCCCACAACTTTCCGTCGCCACATTTAACTGCGCTAACTGTGGCTTTGTACTTGGTCCTTTCGTTCAAACGCAGGATGCTGAAGTTAAACCGACAACTTGTGTCGAGTGTCAGAGAAACGGCCCATTTTCATTAAACGTGGAGAAAACCGTGTATCAAAATTACCAACGGATAGTGATTCAAGAGTCACCAGGAAAAGTGCCGGCTGGGCGTTTGCCTCGTTCTAAGGACGTTATTTGTCAGGGAGATTTGACAGACTTATGTAAACCTGGGGACGAGATTGAAGTTACGGGAACTTACACCAACAATTATGACGGCTCTCTCAACGTGAAACATGGTTTTCCCGTCTTTTCAACCGTCATCTTGGCCAACCATATCGTCAAAAAGGATGATCGTTCTGCAGTCGACCACTTGAGTGATGAGGACATTCGTGCCATTCAGGCCCTTAGTAAGGATGACCACATTGCGGATCGAATCGTGGCCAGCATTGCTCCTTCAATCTATGGTCATTACGATATCAAACGGGCACTGGCACTCGCCTTGTTTGGAGGAGAGGAGAAAAATCCTGGCGACAAGCATCGCCTCCGTGGTGACATCAACGTGCTCCTCTGTGGAGACCCGGGCACAGCAAAGTCACAATTTTTGAAGTTTGTTGAGAAGGTGTCGCCTCGTGCTATCTTTACGACTGGACAGGGCGCTTCCGCTGTCGGATTGACGGCTTATGTGCAACGCTCTCATCTCACCAAGGAGTGGACTTTGGAGGCTGGTGCATTGGTTTTGGCTGATAGAGGGGTCTGTTTAATTGACGAGTTTGATAAGGTGAATATTCTTTAAGTTACACTTTATTAGAGAATATCAGCTATTAATTAGTTCTATTTTTTAGATGAACGATTCTGATCGGACCAGTATTCACGAGGCTATGGAACAACAAAGCATCTCTGTCTCAAAGGCTGGAATTGTCACCTCGCTTAAGGCTCGTTGTTCCATCATCGCTGCTGCAAATCCTCTCGGAGGACAGTATGATTCCTCCATGACGTTCTCTGAAAATGTAAGAATTTGTTTTGTGGTGTGTGTTGAAGTTGTTAAACCTGCACTAAAAACTACTTATATCACTTGAGTTTAGGTGGACTTGTCTGAACCAATTTTGTCTCGTTTCGATATTTTATGTGTCGTACGAGATACACCTGATCCCGAACAAGATGAACGCCTTGCCCGATTTGTGGTCAATTCACATATGCGACATCATCCTGGAAACAAGCGGCGAAATAATAGCGAAGATGGGTCTGATGAGGAGGATGAAGTTGAAAGTGTTAGCGAACGGGTGGGCACTCCCACAAATGCAGATAACGATGTAAATAAATAGTTTAGAATAAGGAATTCATGAACTCTGTTGTTACACCATTAAAATTCTTTAATTTTTCAGGATGAGCCACTCGCCCTTGATGACGCTTCTCCGAACGCAAATGTGGAAAAGATCCCACAGGACTTGCTCAGAAAATACATTGTCTATGCAAAGGAGAAAATAAAGCCCAAATTATATTCGAATCAAATGGATGAAGAGCGAATTGCCAAGTTATATAGTGAACTTCGTCGCGAGTCCATGGTAAGCCGCATATAAATGGACATTTTTATTTTTGATGTCCACAAACCACTAATTAATTTTTGTTACTTATTATTTATATAGAACACTGCCAGCATTCCCATTACCGTACGTCACATCGAGTCTATGATTCGTATGGCTGAAGCTCACGCAAAAATGCATCTAAGGCTCGCCGTTATTGACGATGATATCAACATGGCAATTCGAATCATGCTCGAAAGTTTCATTGACACACAGAAATTCTCTGTGATGAGAGTTATGAGAAAAGTAAGTGGTGGATTTATACTCTATTAATAATCTTATATAGTACCTTGAATAATTTTACAATTTATTTTTGTTAGCAATTCCATCGCTTCCTCTCATTCAAGAAGGATAACAATGAATTGCTCTTTTTCCTCTTGAAACAAATGGCTAATGAAAATGCAGCCTACTACCAATCCAAGTACCGATTAACTCAACCCGTCGAGATCAGTGAAAAGGACTTTATAGAAAAGGTGAAAATTCTTGACAATAACAATTTTGCCAACATTCATGATCTTCTTTTAACATTATACACGTAAAATTTACAGGCACACCAGATCAATCTGCACACGGTTAAGCCATTCTTCAAGAGCGATATTTTCATTAAAAATCATTTCCAGTATATTCCTGCTCGTAAAATGATTGTTCAGATCGTCCCCGACGAAGAAGATTAATTTGAACTTAACACAACTTCGATTTGGCAGTTAAATGTTTCTGATATTGTTTTTTTTTATTTATACAAACATATGCTTATTCAATGTGATTTGGTTATTTGCAGTTATTTACATGTTCATAATAATTTTAGAACTTATTCATTAATAAGTAAAATAATATGCGATGCAAATTCCTTGATTAGTTTTCAATTTACATTTTTGCTTCGTTAATCCAGAATAACTACTTTGACACGAGTACAAATGAGTGATTAAAATTTTCACGTTGTAACAATTATGATCTTAAAATAAACGTCTTCTGTAACACTGAGTTAACATTGTTGAGAAAATGATACATCGCACAAAAAAATTGCGCAATTCTGTTATATAGTCAGTCCAAGTTAAGTTATATAACTAATTGTTTTTCTGTGGCTTGTGAAGTATCTCATTATTAGTGAGAAGCTTGTGCAATAATTGATGTTCGGAACGAGATGATCTCATCCAGCCAGGTCCAATGTTTCTAGAGTTAAGATGGTCTCTATGCACCGAAATCATTAACTGATTGGTAGTACGACTATGTAACCAGCATACCATTTTTTTTACTACGACTACAACTACTGTCATTAAGATTCATAAATTATTCAAATTAATAAGACCATCCCCCTGAATTTACCTACACGTGCAGCATTTTACATTTTCTAGTTCTAGTTCTCCAACCTCTCTGCCCTATTCTCGAAAATACGTGACCAATGATGGCGTTTCGACACGAATAGTTCATTTCCATTTTAACTATAATTACCCCCACAGACTCACAGTTTACTAGTCTTCTAGCGCAATGAAATTGAAATAATTGATTAATTTTCTCTCATGAATGATCCAGATCAATCTGAACTCTACATTTTTTTCTGGTTTAATAATGCAAATTTAAACCACACTATTTGGTGTTTGCATAAATATTAATATTGATGAATTGCTGCCTTCCCAACCTCATGCAATTTACGATTCTGCTCCTACTAATTTTAGAATAATTCTTTGCTATTCCTGTAATTTTTTAATAACTCCTGCACCCCGTAAAAGTGGAAAAAATGCACTCCAATTAAGTGTATTAATTGAAACTAAATTGTTACGTACGTTTTAAACAATTAAGAAAATTAACCTGGCTAAAAATAGACTGGGGAAATTTTGGCATAAATTTGTAAATAATTTTTAGTCTCATTTTTTTCTACGTAGTAACTCGCTATATAGCCCTCCTGATTGTAAAACCCTTCCCAATGAGGAAAATAGTCCTACCAAACGTACCATAAACAGGTGCCGCGGAAACTGTGGGGACTTCTGGGAACATTAACATTGCAGGATAGGGGTGGGAGGGGCTTAATTAACATGGGCAGATGATGGCGACATCAAATAACTCTGGGGAATCCCCACACTTCCGCGGCCACTGGTACCAAACCAACTATATTGTTGTACCTGGCAGATATTTCGTTCGAAAAACATATACCTATGACAAAGTAAATACGTGGCAGTTATCTGGTTGGCATATGTCTGGTGTATTGGTATTTGGTGTGTCGTCGTATTCTGTATCAGACGGTAGAACATGGTAATGGCGTTACTTACAAAGCTTACACGAGGCAATTAGCAATTTAATTAAGTTGAGTGGTGTAGGAGCCCCGAAATTGGAGTATATAAAGCCACAACCATTAAGGCACCCCTTTCTTCAGTTGATATAAAGTGCAGAGATCGTATCATCACCATTAATTATTTGCTCAGCCCTGTTAAAATCAGTTTTACTCTTCCTAATCAATAAGCTTATCCATATGGGTAATCACATTACCCGAATAAACAGAAGATCTGCACCCATTGAACCTCGCCGAGACATTGAGGAAGGAGGTGCCCGTCATAATAATGAGGATTCAGCGTCGTCCAGCAGAGGTTCCACTCCGGAAGAGGTGGGGGCGTTTTTGAGACAAACAGATACAAGTCAGGCAAGTAAAACTCTGTAATTTGTGAAGTTGAGTTATGTTATGGTGAGGCATTTTGAGACACGGTACTGATTCAGGTGAAGGGCTACTTTATTTAGTAGACATGTATGTAATAAATAAGAAAGGGTGGATTTTAGAAGGATATGTCCATTTGGTGGGAGGAATTGTGGACGGATGAGCATGACGATTTTCCATTTAAATATTTTTTATGAGGGTGACGAAATGGACCTCCGGTGGGGAAATGAAAGTTAAGGGTTATATTTTGGACTTTTTAAATATCCGAATTTCTTATAAAATTTGTCGTATTTTGTACATTTTTGCTACAATCTTTTGTGCGTATTACACCAAAACGTACTTCTCTGAATGTCAGTTTTTAGCAGATTATAGCTATCATTTGTTAAATGAATATTTAATGCTTAAAAATTAAATTAAGGTATTGAGGCAATCTAAAATCCATACTTTTCATATCACGGAAATTTTCTTTTAAAGATTTTTAAAAATTCATAATGTATGGTCTACAAAATGCTTCTTCCCAACTAGAGTTAGAGTTATGCAATCATTATCTGTACACTGGCTCCATTTTTCCCCAGCAATTAAGTTATTTGACATAATGTGAAAAATGCTCCACTTTCTACCCTGAGAACTGCCTCCTTTTCTACAGGATTTTACATGGTTTAGCCGATTTAGATAAATATGTATGTACGAGTGTGACTTATTTGGTCTGGTCGTACAAGTCAAGTCAACAAATCACACCCTTAATACTCCAGTTATTATAAGGGTTCTACTTGAAAAGGTTAGGCCGGAAATTGAAGATTAACTTTTTTCCACTACTGACTAAAAACCAAGTCAAGATTTAAACCAAGGATCGAGGATTATAACATTTTTCTCCTCTTCGTTTTCCATCAAATACATGAATCACTTCATCTTTTCTCTTCTTCAAATCAAAGCAATTTTACTTGTGTAGAAAAAAATCTAAATCTTGTGTCCCCGTTAGAAAAAAAATCACACAAGTTACACAAATTCTTCATTTCATTTCATCAACTTTATCTCAGAAGCATCGTAAATTTAGAAAGAGGCGACAAATCGCTGCTAACTCTAATCCCTTTTCCTCATTCTTACTCTCATCTCATCTCCAATCCTTCCAATTGGATCTGATTAAAGGAGAAATAGCCTAAAAAATCACCAAACCACCACTCACTCTTCTTCCATTTCATCTCCTTCATCATAGCCAAACCAATAATAACAATCTCCTTTCGTCACACTGCCTCAAGTCAGGCTCCCAACCAGACATAAAACTAAACCTGAAAAAAATACAGAACATAAAAAAGGTTGGTTAGATTATTCCCTTTCTTTGAAAGAAGTAAGAAAAAAGACAGAAAGATCTGGAGGGAGCGGAGAACAAAACAAGAGATGACGATGACGCTTCAGTGCAAAGATGTCCAGATTTTAGGTCCACGCCACGCCACCAAAACCAAGTAGGTTGTTCTTACTTGGGTACGCGTTTTTTGGTAGTTGTTGTTGTAATGTTACTTAATGTGTGCATTACATGAGCCATAAGCAGAAGAAGAGTGAAGCTCTGGCTGGTAATATTTTCACCGTTTCATTTTCCAGTACATGGTACAAGTTAGACATCGAAAAGTGGCTTGGATGTGGTACTGACTGACTGACTACTAAAACTCACACCACCAAATATTATTACGTAAGTACAATACGCCAATGCATCTCCCAGTAACAAAGTAACGCGTAACCTAATACAAAATATAATATAAGCCCCACAACAGAGACGCAACACTCTCAGTCTCTCTCTCGGATCCGGTACGGGTTCAATCACTGATCTGATATTTTCATTACGCGAGAGTGAAGTAGTAAAATTAGCTTCGAAACACGCCCGTACTTTTCCACCAATTGTGTCATAAACAATTTAATTCCGTCAGGAAATAAGGGATTATTAAGTTGTTAACTTTGTTGGTCAAATTGTGGTGTGGTCCAGCTCAGTACATCTTTAAACACTTTAATTTGGAAAGTTACATTTTTTGACAAGTACAAAAATGACGGAAACTTCCAACAATTCGTACCAGCCTAATAGGGCTAATCGGAGATTTCGCCTTCCTGTAAGTAACCCATTTAATACGCATATTTTTAGCGTGATAGATTTTTAATAGGTTTTTAAATACGTTTTATCCTGTTACTCGAATCATTCACTACTTCCTTTAGTGACGGTTGGTAAATGCATACATTTTAGTAGTCGACATTTGCACCCGTCAGTCTCATCTTCCCCACTCATTAGTAGGGCAACCTTTCTCCTCACTTGATCCTAAGGGTCGTCTCGTACACTTTGAGGACGGGAGCTACTACGAAGGACTGCTCCCTGTGCTGTGATGCATCACATGAAACTCTATCCTACCCTCCAGCTTTGGGGCCCTTAGTGTGCTTGGCCAAATGTAAAAAACGGATAAATAATATCGGTTCGCCTCACATCCAGAGAGAGAGAGAGATGCATGAGAGGACCCTTCAAGGTCTCTCTCACTCACAAGTACGGCTTTAAAAAGAGTCCGTTAATCATTTCTGCTAGCCGAGAAGGAGGATATTATGTTTCTTACAGTTTCCGAAAAGAAATTCCGTAAATCTGAGATCCAGATGTGTACTTTTCTTACTCTTCCCTTTCTCAGTCTGTTAAGAAATGTACAAAGATTACGTAAAAAAGCTTGCTTTTTCATTCACAATTTGCATACAAACCCTTGTTTCATCTCTTTCCCTGCGGGATAGTCTTAAATAATTTCATTTATTCTTTCCAATTAATTAATTCTGTATGACTGGCCAATCTTTGAATTGATCAAATTCTTTCACTCTCGAGATCAGAATCAATCACAGAGAGTGAAAACGTGTCCAGAATGCGAAACAAGGCAAGAAATGAATGATAATTTAATTGTGAATGAATTGTCTCATTTACAGACGAACCCGTGGCTTCAATACGTCGGCGATTGCAAGGGGTTGGACACCTTCTTGGAGACGAAGGATGGCTGGGGTTGGATGTTCCCAAAGTTTCTCAACGCACTTTTCCGTGGTGTTGGACAGGTTTGTAAAAAATATTCATCATAAATGCCATGATTCATGTTTTTTTCTTGATAACCAACGGTCACACACGAATACCAAATTATATTTATTGATGTAAGATAAGGCAGGCATCATTAATGCGTGGCATTCCAAAAAGTAAATAACTTTGAGTTATGCATGCACAATATTTCTCACACGTAAACAAAATTCCAATCGATCCTTCATATTTACTCGATATGCATGTACTTATGCCAATAATTACTCCCAAAGGCGTCACATCACGTCATAATAATTTCGTCAAATACAAAAACATGGCAATTATTTGTAAGCCGTCTCTGTCTCGTAAAACTGAATTGAAATCCGCCGTGACTTATTTCTTTCCCTTCTTATCTTATCATGTCGTATAAATAAATCTGTTCCCAAGATGCAGCAGAGTGGTTGTTAATACATTTCTTTACTTTCTTGTTGAACAAGAAACTCAATTTATGTGATGTCGCAGTCAGTTAAATGAGTGCTCGACATTGCTTAAACAAACTGTAATACGCACCAAACAAAAAACTTAAATCTCTCCACCATCATAACCATTACCATTAAAAGTTTATATTAGTTTAGTTAACTGACAACTTTTTGGAATGAGTGTATGATAATAAATGTAAGTACATACTGGAAGAAATTGACTGTAAAAAAAGTCAGGGAGCTCTTTTTATCAAGTATTTGAGAATTCCGTGTAACTTGGTCGATGTCAATATTTGAGTCATCCATCAGTCAATATATCTACGAAATGAGGCGGCCAATGCATTCTTCTTCCAGGGAAAGAAATATTACGGACACCCAGAAAGTCAGACAAATACAAGTAATCTTTATATCCCTCTCACTTTTTTAACACTTCCTTCCTTCCTTTTTTTCTTAGTAATTATGATCCCAAGTAAGTAAAATGGGGGAAGAAAATTCTCTCTGTTCTGCATACTAAAAATGTTTGAAATTTGAGACGTCGAAGACATACATAAAGTACAGACCGTGAAATGGAGCCGAGTACTTAGCATAAGTAAAATATCGCGTAATTAGAGTCAAAATTAGAGAGGGATATTATTATTAAGAAGGCTTAAAATATGTCCAGTCTCATTTTTTTCCTAGTTAACACGAAACGTTGATGCGGTTAAGTAACGAGGTTCTCACTGTTTCGTATTTTAACAGATTTAGGAATTCACATTAGACACACATGACCAAATGGTTTGTCTCATTGTCAGTTTGCATTTCAATTTTTTGGTCGACTTGCTCCAAATAAACGAAACGAACCCAGGCAGGGCAGATAAGATAAGAAAAGAAAGAAAAGAAGGGGATGGAAAAAGAGGGGAGAATATTGAAGGAGGAAGAAAGTAAGAGTTTTTTTCTTCATCCTACATGATACAAAAGTCAAGTTATTAGATGGATGGACCATACCAGACCGAGTTAAATATTCATAAAACTAACCATCCCATCATGTTTTGCACCCAGGGATGGATGTATATTGCATAATGAATGATGAGGGCTGTTAAGAAACTCTAAATATTTAACGGGCAACGGCAGTTCGGCGTGTTTTTTTTATGCTGTGTGGATGGCAGAGGAAAAAAATCAGATCAGATAAAATCTTGACTCTTGTTATTCTCTTGTTGCCGGTCTGTTGTAAAAAAATGTGGGGTTTTAATCCGTTTAATATTTATCATTTGAGGAACATGTGGCTTCCATTCGCATAATTTTACATTTAGCTCGGAAATAAATTAGGAGAGTGAGGACAAGAAGTCAAGAAAAGCGAGACCCTGACCGTGGTGACCATGAAATTGTTTAATTTAAGTGGAAACAAATGTTTCGTTTTATGCACAAAATGACGAAAAAAAATATCGACCGGGTACATGAAGTGAATGCATAGGGGATTAGAGTGAAATGTGTTGAGACAGACGTGCTGTCGTTACAAAATAATTATTATGATTGTTACAGCAAAGTCTGTTGCATACATTATTATCGTGTGTCGTTTTTGTTATTGTTATGCCTGGAAGCAGTAAGCACACCTGAAAATCTACGACCAAAGCTGCTGAATTGCTGTTAATGATCCCTTCAGAAATCTATTCCAAACCAGAATAGTTTGAAATGGTCATTCATTTCATGTACAATCACATATTTATATCGTTATATGATAGAAAATAATGTGTGTCATTATCTATCATGCGCATTGTCCTCAGATCACGAATTGGATGGTTCCACTAACCGAAAGACCAAACCGTATAATGTTATTTATTAAACAACAACGGGACCAAAAACGTAAAAGTTAAGTCGGGACCCTTTTAAACTCTGGCAGCAGAAATCTACGACTTGAAATGGCATGAAATGTACATATATGTATCTAATTGTATTAACGTAAAGTGACAGGAAATGCGGAGAGAGAGCATAAAAATTAGCTCGCTTGATATCATTCCTTTTAAAACCTGGGGAGAAATGAAGGACCGGAAGGACATGTGGTGCCGTTGGTTGATTTTGATCCATACCTGTAATTACTCATGTGTACACGTACATACATTCTCGCCAAGCACCCTCGCCACTGTGTCCTCTGAATGACGATTTCATTGATAATAATACGTTGCGTGTCTTTTTTTGGCGCAGGTGGTCAGTTTAATATGATGTCATTGTATGTATTTTAAGGTGGTTTTCTGTAACAACCCGTTCACCGGTTTGGTCATTCTGCTCGCCCTCTTTTGGGCTGATCTCTTCGTGGGGTTGGCTACCACTTTGGCCGCGTCCACCGCCATTATCACTGCTATCGTAAGAAAGTCAAGAAATCTGGATTTAATACATTTCTACACAAGTATGTTCATGCTTTATGCTTATTTTTGACAGATCTTCCGCCAAGACTACGCCCACATTAATGCCGGTCTTACCACGTACAACGCCGTGCTTATCGGCTCTGTCACGTCTGCTCTCTGGTTTCCCTTGTACAAAATTGAGATTAACTTTTTGATTTGGGCCTTTATTGTGTTGGGAGCTGCTCTCTCGTAAGAAAAAAACTGTGATAAAAAACACACCCATTTATTTACGTACTGAATGCAAAATTATGATATAATTTGTCTCCTTAAATTTTACAGTGTCTTTGTGAATACGGCCATGTCGAACTTTCTCTCCTCGTTCAAGCAGCCCCTTCCTTCTCTGACCTTCCCATTCAACATCGTCGCCCTCCTGCTCTTCACCTGCCTCATGCCCACGCCCTTCCCCATAGTGCCAAACACCTCCCTCAACGACACGCGCACTCCTGGCGTGGCCATGGAACTCGTCGCCCGTCCAGTGGATCCTCCCATGAACAACTCTCTCGTCCGAACCACCCGTGGCGCAGAGGCGGCCGACCCGACCATCGTTATTCCGACGGATGCGGACATTGCTAAAATCTATGTGCCAAACGACAAGGATTTGCATTGGGGGAGTGTAAGTGAAAATATTTTGAGGAAATTTTATATTTTTTTAGAACACTTTTTCTAATATAAATTTGAATTTCAGACCCTCTTGGGAATGTTGCTCTCCATGGGGCAAGTTTACGGTGTTAACAACCTCATTGCTAGTATGCTCATGTGGATGGCTACCTTGCTATATTCCCCCACGCTTTGCATGATGAGTGCCAGTGGAGCAATTTTAGGCACTATTTTTGGTAAGATATTTTACTTTCCGCAAAAATACAATGGTATTTTATGGTATAACGCAAAAAATAATAATCTATAAATGGAATTTTGGTGTGCAGGACTTGTTTTCACTGAAGCTGGGTCCTACGGTGCCGTGTACGATGGACTTTGGGGTTTCAACGGAATTTTATCCGCTGCCGCAATTGGAGGCTTTTTCTTTGCATTTACCCTCCACTCGTTTGCGTCTGCATTGGCCAACGTAATTTTCACCGTTCTGATTCAACACGCATTGGCAATTGCTTTCGGACCGGTAAGTAAAATTCGGATTCGTATATCATTTATGTGAATATTTCATAATTATGCAAAAAAATTAACACAAAAATCCATTCCGTAGCTCCGACTCCCCTTCTTTACCCTCCCATTTGTCTTGAGTACCTTCATTTTCTTGCAAATGAGCGCAACTGGAGACAACTTGGTTCGAGTGCTGAATATCACCTCACCGGAAATGCATCGTCGCGAATATCTGCACAACATCCGAATCAACTCGCCTGATCAAGGAAACCGACGCGATACCACGGATGAGGTGAGAGATCAGTAAAAAAAACTTTCATAATCTTCAGAAACTTAACTGTTCTTTTTCAAAATTAATTCAGATTGCTGAAGAGAAAGAACTCGTCCTGAAGGAGGTGAAAGTCATCATGGAAGAAGCTCCCAAGGACAACGGGGAAGAAAAGAAGACTGAAGAAAAGTCTGCAACTGAATAAACTTGAAATTCATGGATTTGCTGTTACCAGCTAAAAAGTAATAACTTTTGTATGCACTCATATACCGATGAGATTTATTACGTATTAAGATTATGCGTGTCATAGTATTTAATTAATGTTAATATTTATTTAATCATGTCGTGTGTACTACAAAATATTTAAACTATGTACAACTTATTCAGTTTGTTATTAAGTAATCATCTCTTTCAACTGTTCGCTTGATTGTTTACTTAAATGGAAATGTTGAGTCATAATAAAAATATTTAACTTGTTGTCTCTTAATTTTGTAAGGTTTAATAATTGTAAAACAAATATTCTATGATATTGTTAAACTAATTAAAACTCAGTAATTTTCATTAATTAATTAGCTTAAGTTCTTATAATCTATGAAATGATATGTATTTTCCTTGGTCTCATTTTTTGCCCAACAAACAACTCAATAATTGTCTCGTCAAACTCAACTTACTCAATCTTATAAGTATACAAATATTTAATTTTAATCAAACAAAAAGGTTTATTTTGTACAAAGGAAATCTATATAAAAAACATTTAATAATCTAATCTTAGCTTTTGCAAAAAAAATTTACAAATCAAAAAATAACCAAATACAGAATTTTCATCATGTACAACAAGACATGAATTATTTGTTATGCTTACTTTTCTAATGATGATTATAATTGTGTGTGTTGAAAACGAAATATAATAAATAAATAAATAAATGCTGGGGTACAGCTATTCTATTCGTTAAACTATTGATGATTTATTGGTGAAAGTACGTAATACTCAAAAGTCCTGGATTTGCATCTGTTAAATCGTTAAAATAATTGCATAATTTATTTACACGTACACATTTATAAAATAATTGCTGTAAGAAACTTACCTTTGGCTCATTTTCTCCTATTTCTTGATCGAGTTTCTCTCTCAGGCGTACTTTCTCTCGATATTTCTTCAATTTTCACTTGTGGCTTTCTCTTAAAAATATAGTTTGGAAGGAAATACGTCGCAACTGCTAGTAGTACTCCAAAAAATGCTAATATTATTTCAGACATTTTTCACAAAATTTAAATTTCTACAACCGTAAGAATTGCTAACTTTGGATTAAATTAGGTATAGTTAAAGTCCATAGAATGACAACAAGATTTGTATGTCTGGGAAGCTATGCTGCACCAAAAATCAGTCTGAAACATAGTTATTCTGGGTGTGTGTGTGTAATGTAATACGAGGGGAAGAGATCGAGAGGGGTTGAGAGCGAGTGAATGAATTAGATCATATCAATCAATTGAATGCATAATTATTATGCCACTGGTCCAGCTAGTGTAATCTGCAACTAATCCCAAGTATCATGGTCCAGTCACTACATACATACTGAGCAATGATCATTATGACATAATGATTATGTACTTTCACAATACACTGGTATATTGCTGGAATGGACGTGACTACAACTTGCTATCGAAAGACTTGTGTATTTATTACTAATTTTTGTATTCCTAAATTATGGTACATAAATTTAACCATATAAATTCGTCCAGCCCACTAAATTAATTCCAGGTTTGAATAATATCTGTCCATAAAAACAATGACAATGACCATGAAACAGAAATAAAAATTCATCTGCACGGCACGCGATTGCTGGTGTGTGCATCAGATGCACACAAACTGACCACCAACAAAGGACTTGTGTACATAATTGCATAATATTTCTTTGTAGATGCATACTTATATTCCATGCAATATTATTCATAGAACTAATGTATCGTGTACACAATTACCTTAATTGCGTCTAGTAATTGAGAACGGCGAACATTTAATCTAAATTTTATCGTTCAATTAGGTTTTTTCTGAATAAATAGCAAACGGCATTTAATTCTGCTAAATTCGTGATGCAATTTGTACTCAATGTTGTTGCAGACTTTATTATTAAGGAAAATATTGTATATGTCTGCATACATTTTATTATGCATATCCTGGCCTCAGTATAAATGAATCTCACCCTTTATGGTTGTCCTATTCATGGTCAATGATATTATTATTGGGTTTAAATACATGTATTTTTCCATAACCGCATTAAACTGGTGTCTGAATATTAAAAAGAAAATAATAGGGATTGATAAATACACGCATACATGCAACCATTCGCAAATTTAAGTATCATTTTACTTATTTTTGCTACTGGCAGACCCAATTCGCAACAAGTTGACAAAAATACATAGTAACTCACTCACTCCTTGAAATCGGACACGTTTGACGATAAAAACGTCGCGAAAAGTTTGTGTCGTCGCAGTTTTAGTGTAATTTAATCACCTATTCGTAAAAGAGCACGGGTCCGAACGCGTATGCAAGCATGGACGAATTTAATCCACATTCTTTTAATTCTCGTTCTTCTTAACGAGTTCAAATTGACGCTGTGTGTGGTGCTCTTGGCCTAAATAATTGACATCAAGGCTGCCAATAAGACGGCAAAGTCTTTCGGATTTTTTTTAATAGTCAGTCTTTAAAAAAATGCTATTTGTGTTTCATAATAACAAAGCAACAATGGTGAATAAATCCCGTCTCCACAAACCAACCCGGTTGATTTTGATCCTGCTGAATATAAATTTTCTAATATTTTCATTCGTCTTGATCATCTTTGGTTTGAGTGAGACGGAGAAAGTTAGTGGATTACTGACCGGCGTGGTTGACACTGGTACTGCAACTTCCAGTCTGCTTTTACTGGTGCCCTCTCCACCCACAATAATCCTGTTTTTGGGAATCGTCACCATCGTCTTGACTGGATATGGGCTACACGGTGTGGATGATTACTGTCATCTCGTCTCTTATTCCGTGGTGATAAGTGTGTTTAGTCTGGTGGACCTGGGACTTGGAATATCTGCCGGTTTTATGGAGCAATCTGCCGGGAGGATGGTGGGCGATGGGATGATGGTCACCTTAAAGAGGGCAGCGCTTAATGGGTAACGAATTAATTGATTTGATGGCAATTAAACGTTGGTTAATTAACTTAGTTAATCTTCTTTTTTATGTAAATATTTAGCTCAATTTCCGCTACCAGAACTAGTTCACTGGACTTGGCCACCCTAAATTGGGCTCGGATTCAACGTGACATGAAATGCTGTGGGGTTTACGGGCACACGGACTGGGACACTGGTGCTGTAGTGGTGTCACCCCCCTCGGTGGGTGTCATTCCGGGTTCCTGTTTTGTCCAAGGAGGCGAAGATTCATCGTCCACCTCGATCGTCGTGGAGGAAGATTTTAGCAACGACAGGGATAAAAAATGGATTTATCCGGAAGAACATGTTAATATTTTTCAGGAGGGGTGCTTATCCAAAGTTGTGGAACGGTTAGGTTACGCAAGAGTTGAGAGGATTGGAATAATCCTTGGGATAGGAAAGTTAGTTGCAGGATTGTCTGCAGGGTTAGTGGCATACATCGTGCGAGACGAGTGGAATAAGGTGAGATTTGTGTAGTTTAAGTTGTTGTAGGGAGTCATAATTATTTATAATTGATTATATGTAAATAAGAAGAAAAGTGTGAATTATTCCCGGTTGGGTTGTGGCAAGTTGGCGTTTTAAAACATATCCAAAAGAAAAATAGAATTTAACATTATCTAAGCAGGAGTAATACTATTTTTATCGATAACAGTTACGTTCTTGAGATAATCAGATTTTGTAATAATAAACATTTTGTCCTTAATATCTAAATATCTGGAAATGAATGCCACTCTCTGATTTCGATGTCATTTGGATATTTTGCAGTGCCAGAGGAGTGAACACTGATCCCCAAGTAATTTGACCACATTTTCGCCAGCCACAAAAGTGCCGAAAACACAAAGAAAGCCCTGCTTTCACTCGTTCAACCCCTCACCAAAAATCAAATTTTGTGCATTGATCAATTGGACTATGGACAATGGTGTAAGAATTTTGGATAAGATGTAGGATATGTTAACACATCCAACATCAAACTCAACTATTTGGGGGTATAATGGTGCAAAAACTATCAAAACCCGAGTAAATTGAACTTTTGGTGAGGGTCTGAACGAGTGAAAGCAGGGCTTTCTTCGTGCCTTTGACCCTTTTGAGTGGGTGCGGCGGGCGCAAATGTGGTCATGGCATCAAACCACTTGGGGGCCATTGTTCGCTTAACGGATACTACAACATATCCAAAGGACATTGACATCTGAGAGGGGCAAGTAGTGAAGCTTTCCTCCTGAGCCTTAAAGGGCGCTCTTACAAATATTACGGGAAGACTTTCACTTTGTTCAAAAGTAATACGTACATATTTCCTTACCTTGCCGGTGTTACATATATCTTTCATATTTTTAGCACGTAATGAACAATATGGATAATTGTCATAGCTGGACGCCAAAATAACTATAAATAACCTTCTTTTAATTGGAACGTAGTTAAGCAGATCGGTGGACACGTTCAGAGTAGATAATTTATTTAATAAACGAGACCCATCGCATGAATTAACTGTTTTCCGTGTGATAATTTTCCCTTGGAACGTTAACAAAAAACGTTGATTAAAATCGGAGATGTTAAAACCGTTCGCTTTCTAATTTTGAGTTCCATTCTGCTTTCACCCGCTTGACCCTCGTCTATCCAGTTCAATTTTCTATTGAAAATCAGTTATCTCAAGTTCTTGCATACTTTTGTTATATTGTTGCAAGTATTTGCATTTTACAAATTTGTATTAAAAAATTGTGCAATTATCAATTGCATATCAGAAATTTTTTCCGTCATTAAATGCAATTCGAAAAATGTATGTTACGTTCAAAATTATATATCAATTGAGTTTGGCTAATACATAATCTTGACGCTTTAATGATGAGCTTAGAGAAATATATTATTATGTGCAGTACATAAATACACTATGTAGCATAACTATAATTTTCATGTGTACAACATATTAACAACATCGTGTACTGTGGATGAAGTTCTAACCCTGCAGACTTATTACACCGCTTTGTAGCATTAATTTCACGACGTCACCGGTCAAAAAAATTTTTTCCTCCAAACTGGTCCAAAATAAAAGTCTAGCATGGGAATAGTATAGAAAAATTATTTTTAGCGTTCTATGACCCCTGGGTCATGAATTAAGGGCCCCTGAAGGGTCAAATAGCGTTCCCTGATAACCCCATGCAAATGGGGTATCAAATTAATCCCCTGGACCAGGGGAACCAGAAAAATATTTTTATAAATTTTTATGACCCTTGAGTCGTGAACTAGGAGCCCTTGAAGGGTTAAATATCATTCCCTCACAACTAAAGGCAAGTGGGGTATCAAATTAATCCCCTGGACAAGGGGAACCCAAAAAATATTTTTCTGGATTTTTTTGACCCTCAGGTCAAGAGTTAAGGGCCCCCGAAGGGTCAAAATAGTAACCATGGTAACCCCATGCAAGTGGGGTATCAAATTAATCCCCTGGCAAAGGGCAAGCATAAAAATATTTTCCTGAATTTTTTTGACCTATAGGTCAAGAGTTAAGGGTCCCTGAAGGGTCAACATAGTAACCATGGTAACTAAGGTGAATGGGGTATCAAATTAATCCCCTGGACCAGGGGAATCAGGAAAATATTTTTATGCTTGCCCTTTGCCAGGGGATTAATTTGATACCCCACTTGCATGGGGTTACCATGGTTACTATTTTGACCCTTCGGGGGCCCTTAACTCTTGACCTGAGGGTCAAAAAAATCCAGAAAAATATTTTTTGGGTTCCCCTTGTCCAGGGGATTAATTTGATACCCCACTTGCCTTTAGTTGTGAGGGAATGATATTTAACCCTTCAAGGGCTCCTAGTTCACGACTCAAGGGTCATAAAAATTTATAAAAATATTTTTCTGGTTCCCCTGGTCCAGGGGATTAATTTGATACCCCATTTGCATGGGGTTATCAGGGAACGCTATTTGACCCTTCAGGGGCCCTTAATTCATGACCCAGGGGTCATAGAACGCTAAAAATAATTTTTCTATACTATTCCCATGCTAGACTTTTATTTTGGACCAGTTTGGAGGAAAAAATTTTTTTGACCGGTGACGTCGTGAAATTAATGCTACAAAGCGGTGTAATAAGTCTGCAGGGTTAGAACTTCATCCACAGTATCATGTAACTGCAAATTTTCTACTTGCGATATCCACTTGAAAGATTACACTGTTCCATAAAACATTATGTAATGTGTAATCATGACCTAGTTGCATTTATGTTCATGACACATAGATCAGTATTTGTGGATTACATGTCTTATCACTATTTACTATTAGTAATATTTGTCTCAACATTTATACCTTTACTGAATAGATTAGCCCTACGTCCTTCCTAAGATTATACATGCATGTAGGATAATACAAAGTTTGTATTACAAACTAATCATGAAAAATACCAAATGTTTGTACTGAAACTTACATAATAATGTGTCATTATTTACCTCATGTATGTAACACAGTAGCCTACAAAATTTCTTGTCCCATCCAAACATAATAATTTATCTTTCCTGATCCTCGGTAATTTTGTGAGTCATTCAAGCATGAAATGAGAAAAGTGCAAATAAGACTTATTTTATCCATGCATCATCAGATCAATGATCATCTTTCCTTCATCTTTAACGTAATTCTCCTCTTGGATAACCAAGAAAGACAAGGACATAAATATCTTCCTAAACTAAACCACCAAAAGTTATATACTGGAATTGCTGGATGACGTGGAGACGGCATTTTATTTTATCGCGTCTCTTCTTGTCAACATATTTCTATTTGAGCAGCATTACGGAGAATTTAACCTCACATTTTACATACTTTGAAGGCGTATTTATATGAAGTGAAGTGAGCCATGTCTTATCTCACGTTGAAATCTCTGTTAAACTTTAGCCAGATCTAGAACTTAAATATGTATCATAAACTCCCCATCTTCTTCACCATTAAATACAAATCTTAATCCCATCATCTTGTTGCTTGTGTGTGCATGCATGCAGCCCGACGACGTCGAGTCGTACTTACTTATTTTTTTAATACTGCTCGTTATTTTAGTAGTTTAGTGGTCTGTCTGTGGTTTGGTTTGGTTTGCTGCTTTGTGTTTAGTAGTTGTAGCTAAATAAACAGCTGCTAGTTCATTAAATAAGTAGGAAACGTTGCTAAATGTGCAATTGTTGGAATAAAATACTGCTTTGTTGCTGCACTTCAGCCTTGATTGCACACGTAGTAATTGAATTGAGTTCTACTTTAAATAAGGAGACTGATGAGATTATATTTACTGGCTGTATCGATTCTTGAGTATACTTATCAATTAGTGGGTGCATAAAGGATAAGGAAATAGGGTACGGTTTTGTGGGGTCGAGATGTGCTGGTACTGCTGCATCTCGTTAAGGGGAGCGGTTTATTTTGGGACGAGTGTGCATATAGTAAGTGACGAGTATTAATTACTGTTTTTGTGCTTATCATGTTTTGTAGTCGATATTGGTGTGATGTATATGAATTTGAATGCTTTAGTTTGTGGGGCTGGTGCTGCTGGTACGATGGATTGTGGTGTCATATATTGCAGCGTTTGTAACTGGAAAGATATTCGAAGAGGTAAGAAAAATTTATAAAAATTTGAATTGTGTTGGTTCAGATTTGATTGAATTTCATTTTTTGCAGACAAGTTTGCTGATTTTGACGGTATTATCTGGCGTCTATCTGATTGTGTTTATTACGTTGGGGTGCTTCATATTTGCAGGGACTGAAAAAGTATGATTCTGCATGAATAATTTGAAATACCTCAAATTTCTGGTTAATTTATATTTCTTTCACCCACAGCAAAGTGTTTCAATTCTGAAATGGTCCTCAACTGGGTTTACAGTTCTCCAAGTCCTTCTCTTCACTTTGGTCCTCGTTCTCTACATAATCGCTCCGGAGGGTTGGTCATTTCTCCCATTCTTGGAACCAGACACCCCCACAATGCAGATTCTGGCTATTGTAATGTATTTTTGCTGTCTTATCGCCACCCTCAACTACGTTCTCGTCCTTATTCTGTACACTCGCAAGTTGTGGAGTGTAAAACGTGCTGGCACTTCTTCTTCTGGATGTCGTGGAGGCGTTGGGAGGTCATCATCTCTCACCAATATGCAAATCTCTCACCCAATTCCACACCATCAAACGGCACTTGTTCCTGTAACGGCGACTAATTCTACACTCAATACGACGACTGGATCTAGTTCTTCAAACACACCAAGCTATTATCCATCACGAATTCAGCGAGGGAACAATGGGAGAAATAGTGGACCCATGTTGCACAATCACAACCATCACCATCACCACCAGGGTCCAGAGTCGCCTGGAATTTATGAAAGTTTGGATGCAGCCACAGTCAGTGCACCAGCACATTTCTACCCAGCCAATTTTTACGCAGGGTAAGATGATCGTGAACAAATTAGAAGAACAAATTATCTTTCATGCAAAAAAAATTAAAAATAAACTTTCAATTAGATACAACGGTGCTCGAGTAAATAGTACACCGCAACCAGAGGGAATCTATAATGGGAGTGCATCCATTCGAAGCAGCAGTGGTGGGAGTGGAATTTATTACCACAATCGCCCATATCCGTACCCCCATCAACGGTATCGAGACCCAGTCATTCCTTCCACGACAGCGGCATCAATTGCAAGTAACTCCACTCTGAGGGAAGAGTCTGAAACGCCTGGTCAGGATTGGATGGGTGCATATGGTCAGTATTCAAACATTATTGTACAATAAGTTTAACAATACAGTGTATTTACTAATGCATGATTATTATTTGACTATCAGGTCACCGGCTCCAAGTCTTTCAACGGGGTCAGCAAGAACGCAACTCGGCAACGATGGAACCACTTCTGCAACGGCAGCAACAAACCACGAACTACTGAACACAACGATACAATCCACTAACTATTTCGCTGATACTTTTGACAATCAGTCATGACGAGACATTTAGTGTTTATTCTCAACGGACGAAAATCATTATTATTTAAAATTAATTGATATTTTATTATTTGCGATCTTATATTCAGAGGTCTGAACAATTTCTTCTACTACTTTTTGCCATATCTCTCTAAAAATGATATTATAATTGTTAATATTACCAACCATAATTATTATTTTCCTGCATTGTTGAATCAGTTATTGTTATTATTTATTGACTAGAATTGTCTCTTCTCGCCATTTTTGTTCATTAATTTAATTTATCCAATCAGACTTATTTATAGAATTAGTCAGAGTGATATAAGTCATGATACGATACGTAATAGATTAAGAAGAAATCAATCGGAGCTGTTCATTGACTACAAAGTTACCATTGTTAAATCTAATCGATACATTAATTATACAATAATATATGCGCTTATACCCTTGTGCAGTTCAATAATCAGAAAAAAGTTGTGACAATCCACTGAATTTACAGAGCTATTTAAAATATAAATATCAACTGTTGTGAATATAATTGAGGCTGCTCAGATGAATATATTTTGTGATTAAGATGTGAACAATGTGAGTATGACTGCATTCCGTCTTCCTGTAATTTAACAAGAATTAATTACTAATCTGATTATAGTCAACGTAGGCTAATTTAGTTGTAAAATTATTCAGGAGTCCAACATTATATTTAAGATTGATCCATTTGTATGTTCCACAAAGTATGCCCTGAGTTGTTTCTTTAATACAGTTTTTGTTATTTATCTATATTTGGATACATTGTTGTTGAATGATTGGTTTCGGGCGGAGAATATTGTACAATAAAATTAATTACAATCATTACAAATAACACACGTGTCGGACAAGTTCATGGGTTTATTATACACGCATCGATGTCAGTAATTAAATGACATTATGCAATTCTTCTCTAAATTTTGCTGAATATAAATGACGAGTTATTTGGTTCCGTTTTCCGTACATCGTCCTTCATTGTATTTTAAGTAAATATATATGTCGTTGAGTTGAAGGTGATCTTGTTTCATAAGCTACTTCAGAAATTTTGAAGTTGCATCTTTTATCCACAAAAAATTGTAAGAATGATTTTATAAAACTGACGTACACAACTTTTTAATTAAATCAATTTACATTCATCTAACTTAAAACTGGGTCCAGTTTGAACTGAAATATTGCATGAAAATATTTTACGCGAAGGTGATCGAGTTAATGGAATCCATTCAATTCCACATCTTTTTTCTTGATTTATGAGCTCAGGCTTGGTTTGGCATGACTTTTAATGAAGTGTTGTATGTACATGCATACATGTCATACACCGTGTGTTTTTTCCCAGGCCATTGACGCACATGGTCACTTGTTCCTATACGCATCAATCTTAGTACTAATATTGCTCACTACATGATTATTGTTTGACCATCATCTTGTCTCACAGAAGAAAAAACTTCCTATAATACTTACATTCTTATATTTAATTCTAATACATATTTATGTCGACTGTGAGACATGAACAAGGGCGATGAATGATGCTACAAAATTGAGCCATTGTCCAACTAACTCGTGTTGTATGACATTAATGCCATGAGCTTGAGATTTGTTTGTTGTGAAACTGCCTTTAACTAGTGTTTGGACCATTATCGGATAATGCGTCAACAACAATTGGACACTTGTAATAATAAGTAAAACATACAACGAGTTCACAATACAATACGATAAAATACTCCTCCGTGCCATTTTTGGTCAAGTTTAAAAGAAGTCAAATGTTTGTAATATGTAGCTCAATCCTTCTGCTTCTTCTTGTCAGTTGTTTGTCAACCTTTGACTTCTCTGCATGATTCTCAGCAGAGCTGCAAAAGATATTCATAAGAGGTGGATGGACGTGCTTCTAATACATAAACTGCATCTCTCACATTAAGCAAGGTTTTTATAAGTTTTTGCAGCTGGTGTGTGCGAATTATCTACAATTGCGATTCGCAATATATGTCTGCTAATCCAGATCAGCCCAAACCAGTATCTACCACTTTGCGGCATGTGCATACGATCTGTTTTTTGTGATGTAGTGAATTTAAAATATAATTAAAAGATGAAGTGCAAATGTACATATTCTGATGGCGTCATTGGACCAATCTAGGTTGTTGGACGTACATATTGGGATCCACTTCCCTCCTGGAAAGTGGAATAGTGCAAAGTTTCTGCTCAGTCAGATATGATTTGTAAGGCGTGATGCATGCATGAAAACTGGATTGTTTGGTCGGCATCAGTTTAGAAAGTTTTTATCGTTGACAAGCTATTATTATTGTATTTTTCTAGTTGTGTGTGACATCAAATTTAGAAAGTTTTAAACAATCAGACAAAAATGAAGATTGTTAATTTGTGAACTGGCTATTATCTAAAATAATAAATAGTCATATACAAATTTCATACCGGTTCGGATATTATCAGAGGAAAAGATGCAAACGTCCTCCGAGAAATTGTGGACTTTTGTCCAACTGAAAAAATTAAAATTGGAAGAGTCGAAACATCAGTTGATCCGTCAATTGTCTTTCGATCAGATTCGGACCTCCATTAGGACGACGGTGACATGGAGAAGGGTTGCGTGGATGGATGCACTAATTCACACGGTGCTGGGATTCGTCATTGTGACCGCGGTGGCAATATCCGTACCGGAAGTTGTTAGTGAAACATAATTATTAAATATACCTCTTAACAATTAAAAAATTGGCCTTATTTTTAACTATTTCAGATTAACGATGTAGCAAGACTAGCAGTATTTTGGGTGATCATGTTCACTCACTTAATTCTCGGATTCTTGTCATTTGTTGGGCTGTATCGAGTGAGTAGAATTTTCTAATAAATTGTCACACAATTAAATAAATCATGCATAAAATAATTGTCCACTTTGACAGAATTCTTCCATTACACTCAAATTGATTGCGGCCGGACTGATAATTCTGCAATTGACAGTGTTGGGCATAACATCAAATTGTAAAGCGGAATGTGCCAAGGCGTCATTTCTCGCTGCCGGTGGGGGTGCCGGTGGTACTTCGTCCACTTCAATGCCGCCTCCTGTACCACAAATGAGTGAGGAAGATTGTCGCCATTTAAGTTACCTCTCGTCACACATCATCCTGCCAAATTTTATCCATTCGTTCATCTTTTGTGCCATACTGATCATATTCTTGTACAAGAAGGCGTCCGTGGTCAGAGTACGTGACGATTTTTCCATCAGAAATAGTGGTGGAAAACTCGACCCGAAACAGACATACCAATTCGCAAATATTACAGTCATTGTGGAAGAAGTTGTTTAACCAGAAAAATTAAAATGTTAAAAAACGGGTTTATGGCCATTTTTATACGATTATTATATTTAAATGTATGTATGTATGATCTCAAGTTTTAAATAAAGTCAAACGTTCCTACCGTTGTTTTTTATCTCATAATAAATACAAACACATGAAAAAATTTCCAAAAAATAGCGATGAAATGACATATTTTTAATTACCAACAACGGCACAAATTATAACTCAACATTCTTTATTCACACATTGAAAGAAGTCGGCACATTACGTATGTATTCCTCCATTTTCTTTTCTATATCCATAAGTTAATTGGTTACTTAATGCATCCTTAACTTTTAATCATCCAACCAACACGCTATCATTAAGAATATCATTCTAAATTACTAACAATGAAAGCTGAGAGAGAAAAAAAAACAGTCAAAATCAATTCATGTAACAAAACCACTAATAACCACACATGTCAAATGACGAATTTGTCATCTTCAAAATTTCTAAAACTAAAATTCCTAACAATTAATGAGTTCTTGTCAAATCAAAGTTAACTTGAATGATTTTTACATATGCAGGAGAAAGCAGCCTAAATATTTCATAGTACATTTTTTATTCGTAATTAATTAAAACCTTATATTTAGTACGTATATCGGTTCACTGAATGAGATGCTGACAACAAACTCTTCATCATCATGTTGTCACTGAGTTGTTAATTAAATGCTATTCTAAAATTATCTACGTTTTTTTTTACAAAACTACGTATTCCTCCTCTTAAACATTACAATAATTACGAATTTCTCAGTTTTATTTTTACAATTATTCGCTAAAATCTATGCATATCCACAATATTGGGAGTAGGATTGGAAGTAACATGTATCCATAAATAATGCTAACTTCTAATAAAAATTGCTGATCATGAGCGTAAAACGTCAACCTACAATTAATATTTACCTAAATAACATTACAACTTATTAAAGCATACGCTGACCTCGTTAAGGTCGGTGGTTAAATAAACAAAATGAGTATTTATTTGTAACGGATAAATATGTAAATAGCTACATTGTAATTAAATGCAAAGGATAATAATTCGATTGCTGAGAGGTTGATTAATATTATTGTATTATGCGGCGGGTGCATAATTAAACAATTAACATATTAATTAACATTATAAAATTATCCATATGATGATACACGTAGCAGATAAAGCTTACATTTGCTTGTAGCTCTTACATATTATATACAACTAATTATTATTTATTAAACCTGCTTGAGACAATAAGAACGACAATAATAATAATAATGAAAATACTGTGACAATTAAAGCTTTTTCCGCCTCTTCAATAATTAATTGATTGTTGTAACAAAGATGAATTGTATTATTTAATTTAATGATTGCAGCCCGGATTCACAACGGATTGTATGAATATTCTTAGGTTTTTGTTGGAAATGTAATTCGGCTCTAAACTATTTTCTATTTATAAATAATCTGTTGTGATTAGTCAAGCAAAGTGAAAGCAAAAGTAAGAGTCGATACATAAATTTCACTCCCAAATTGAAAATCTGTCCTTCATGTATGTAAATATTTAATTGTTAGTATTTTTATTAGCCTAATTCCGTTCTTTTTATTATGTTATGAAACATGTCTAAAATTTCCTAAGTCCTCGTGTCAAGACATTTTTAGTTGAATCTTCGTATATCATGAGTAGTATGTTTCTAAAGTGAGTGATGTAAATGTGTACTTTTATTTTTAGTATGACTATTTAAAGTAAAAGTGAAACTGATTATCAAATTGATTCATATTATTTTAAAGATTTTTTTACCTTTACTTTTGGTGTTTATGATTGATAAATGTTATTCTGCACGTACATACTTAAAATTTGCATGGTTTTTGTCGGTATGAAGAAGAAAAGAGAAAGTACATAAATAGGAAAGAAACAGATTTCTACAAATATTTTGTTCGTGAATATTAAATTTCTCGTAATTATAAATATGTATTATTGCACACTAGGTTATTACAGTTTTTAAATTTAGTACGTATATATTTGGTAAAATTTACCCCAAATATTAATATATTTTAATACGGATTGCTAAATGTTGTTTGCTTCTATGTATCTGTTTATTGGTTGACTTTGATTTCTTCTCTCTTGAAGTTTTTTTTACATGACATTTTTATTTCTGTGGACTTTTACTCTTGCTCATTTACGAACTGCTGCTTTTACACAGTGGTTAAAATTATCCATAATTTTTTTCTTAGGAAAAAGAAGAGTATATTTATTTTTTATCAATTTTAGCCTATAAAATACCTTTAATACGTTAATATCATGGTTGACGAATGACTGGATTTTTACGAATATCAAGGTTTACCATTCAGTTTTTTTTGTCGGAGCATAATATTTGCATACGTATATTCGTTTCAATTTGTGTAATGGTTTCTGTTTGATTCCTTCATTTTTCTTAGTCTTGTACCAAAAGTATTTTTTACGAATATCAATTTCACATTGTTATTTTTTTAGGAAAGCTTATCATTACTCTCTATTAATAATAATCGTATTTTATGTAAATCCTATTGCACACACATACGCCAACGACCACACACTGGATTCATGTAAATTTAAACCAAAATTAGACTTCCATCCAACTATCTTCATCTTTTTTTGGCAAAATTCGCACGGTATAAGAATTCACAGAATGTTGTTACATATTTTTGTTTTTGCTACGACTCCCTTAAATAAAATGGCACAATAATAATAGATATGCAACTTATTCATAAATTAATAGTTGTACCAGAAAAAAAACATTATGCATACACCCGTTTTTAATACAAAACCTTGTAGTTGTACTGTTTTAGTCTAATTAACCTATCCTGTTGTATATAGTAGAGTACGAAGAGGCCTGTTCATTACGTATAATGTGTTGAATTTTTTGTATATTATTGTATAAAAAGGAGCAGTAATATGTATAATAATATAAGAAAAATCAATCGGGAAACAGAGAGACGACAAATTATTATGACAAATTGTTATGATTTTTCTTCTTCTTCCCCCTCCTCCAAATTACTTTGGAGGTGGCGAATCTATCGGAGAAAGTCTTTCATCCTTCATGAGAGAATCGTTCGATCCGGGGCCGGAGCTGCCATGTTGAAGTCCTTTATTGTTGTGAGATAGCATTCCCAAACCAGCCATTCCCATCAAAGCATCCCCCCCATTTCCCATCATCATTCCCCCAAGTAAAGGTCCAGGACCCATTAATGACCCCATCTTTCCGTTCTCCATGCCCCCCACGCCACTCGGATTGGAGTGACGATTGTTCATGATGGGGATGTCCTTTGACGAGGTGGAGGATGACGAGGAAGAACCACCCCCATTGCTGGAGCCGTTGGAGTGTGATTTTTCCACTGGAAAATAATTAGTACAAAATGCAAATTAGTAATTATTAATTGATTATCGATTGATTAATAATTTAACTACTTTTATCTCTGTCATCATTATTGCGATGATTCTCATTTTTATCGCGATTTGAAGATTTGCCATGTTTCGTAGGACCGTCATGATCATGCTCTCTTTCCCTGCGAGCCTGCTCGTTAATCTCTTTCACGGCTGGAAAAAAGAAAGATGTATCATCATGAATCATTTTTAACCTGATTTTTTAAGTAATTGGTTTCTTAAACAAAAGTGTACATATTATTAAGTAAAATAATTTTTTATTTAAAGATTCTGAATCAATTGTACCTCTGAGTTCCTTTTTTAATTTCATTCTACGATTTTGAAACCAGATTTTGATTTGTCGTTCAGTTAGGCAGAGTGCGTGCGCAATTTCAATTCGTCTCCGCCGGGTAAGGTAGTGATTAAAGTGGAATTCTTTTTCCAATTCCAGAGTCTGAAAACGGGTGTAAGTTTGTCTGCCACGGCGTCGAGGGCATCCTGTGGGCATAAAAAATGCACATGTACAATTGATCAAAATTAAAACTCTCCTCTTTTTTTTTGACTTACCATTCGGTCCGGTTGTCCAACAGTCAAGATCTGTAGGGAAAATATAATATAGGGTTCATTCATTTAGTGAAGAAAATTTAGGGAATGAAATGAACTCTACGGGAGACTAAGCCACACCCGAGTTTAATTAAAGCCATTGATTTGATTCAGAGGTTGGTTTATGGGCGAGCAAAGTTTTTAGTGGAGAAGTTTGACAAGTTTGATCACTTTTAGTGCTGTAGTAGAAGTAGGGATGTGGTGATGGAGAAGAAGAAGGAGAAAGACGTAGATAAGATGACAAAAGACAATCGAATCATTATCCATCCATCCATCCATCTATCCCTGGATCCAACTTTTTCTTCTTTATCTTGCTCGGAATTTTATACATGTAGGCATCAGAATCACACAACCTCTACCAAATTATGTCTCTCAGTCAGAGAGGACTTCTTCTTCTTCTTGGTGAAATTGGTTACTCGATTTGGTCTGCAATCTCTTTTTTAACTTGGTTGTTTTCAGACAAAATTCCAAACCTCACTCACAGAAAGAAGAAGAAGGAGAGGATTTAATGAAGCCATTTAATTCCCTAAGTTTTAATTGCACGACTAGTACCCATTAAATAGTGGAAATCTTGGACCTAACAACGTGGTAAACTTCATTGGTTTTGACACTAATTTCAACTAATTTATTGTGAAGAGAGAGCTACTAAAATAAAATTTAAAAAAGTGTGCAGAGACGTGTACATACATACGTTCGTTACATTCTGTCCTGCTCCTTCCTCCTTGATAAATAAACATTCAACTTAACGAGTGGAATAAATGGCCATAAAAATAATTACTTTAATGGTTATAGTGGTCATGATGGGAGAATTATTTCGACTTTATTATATCCAGAGGAGCAGAGTTGGTAGGATTGGTTTGGTCGTCACAAAAATTGTCATGAGTGGAGTGGACCACGACCACGAGTGGACTATGTTTAGCTCTCCTCTCTCTCTCTTTTTAGCTGTTTTTGTATGTGAAATGTGTCCATAAATAAGGTCGTAAGGATTAGTGGAGAGGAGAGTTGGGGTCAGAGTTAAGAGAGGTGGTCATAACTCTGTCGTTCTCGTCCATAACTCACACCCCATTCTGACAATGAGATTCTGCCTCGTATATAAAACCTACATACGTAATGGCATCGGAGAGGATTGAATATATACATACGAAGCAGGAGCAGTATTGTGTAATCAACATATTCCAAAAACCCTATAGTCACGAAATGCAAGGAAACGGATACATGCGGGACAGAAGTAGTAGTGAGCGTGGGGCTACTGATAAGTTGTCTGATAAGACGAAACTTATGGTGGACTTACACTTTCCTCCCAAAAATTTCCATTATTGTTAGATACTCATTCCCCAAAATTGCATACTGGTCA
This sequence comes from Folsomia candida, assembly GCF_002217175.1. Lineage (NCBI taxonomy): Eukaryota > Metazoa > Arthropoda > Collembola > Entomobryomorpha > Isotomidae > Folsomia > Folsomia candida. The sequence goes on from NW_019091196.1 coordinate 8,870,616, forward strand.
AGAGACTGTATTATTATGCGTGATCAATAATGGCAATCATGGTACGAGATACTATTTATGTCCAGTGGAGGGTGGGTGGAGGGACAGCAATTTAATGTACCTAACAAATATTTGTGACAAAACTTATGCCCAAGTCTCAATACAGTACGATCAATGTATTGTTGATGCACACACAAAAACATAATTGTACTCGAAATGATCAAATTTCTCTCAAGTTTGAATGTGAAAAGTCATTTGGTGTGACTTAACACGCCATTTAAGCTCGTTAGAGGAGGAACCGTCCATGTTCACAGGAAAATAAGAAGCAAACAACACAAACTAGATACTTGAAAAGAAAAAAATCCTTATTTTTCTCCAATTCCAACCAACATGATTATTTATTACCCGTGTCCTCCAACTGTTTAAAATGGCTCTCTCTCCATTCTTTGCATAGGATTCGGGACAAGATTATATATATTTTAGGGGGAAGGAATTCGAAAATGACGTGACTTTCGTGGAAAGCATCGCATTTCTTTAAAACTCGAGTCGAGTCCGGTACGGGGTCCATTATTGTTGTCACTTGTGTATTATTATTAGAAACATCTGCAACCTTTCCACCATTTTACTTACATCCCACAAGCATCCATTATTGGTGTAAAAGTGTCAGAAAAAGTACGAAGGGTTTAATTTAAGAGATTCTTACACAAAGGTAATAAAGGGACCCAGCCCTTCTTTACGGGATGGCCGACCTTGACCCTGACAATTCCCAAAAGACTACATACATGAATTATTATTATTATGATCCCGTATGAATTTTGTGGTAAATTCTTGCTTGATTAAGTTGTAAAAGGATAATTTGAATGCATGCTGCGCTTTTAGTACTTCGATAACTACTTGGAAAGGAATATGTACACCAATTTTAATATAAATGCAGTCGCATGCAAACAAACTAAATTCAAGCAAACTTGTAATTCTGTCGTGATTATTATTACTGGACTGGAAATGGAAGGACAATGAAATGAAACAAATCGTGCATCGTTCGTGTGTACGTGGATAAATAAAAGGCTCTCATGAGAAAGTGTCGTCAGTCAAGAAATAGGCTCCTTATGGGAGAAATTATTACAAAGCACAAGCACTCAGGTAGACTTTACATCGATAAAGCGACTGAAAATGGGGGATGTCACGACAGCCAGAGTTTAAATATTGTACATAATGGTGAACAAGAACAAAAGAAAGTTGGTGCTGCTGCTGCTTTCTCCAAAAACTCGTGTTCCTCAAGATCAATATTTAACACAACTATTTATCCGTGAGGGTGGAGAGATAAGGGGGAGTTTTCTGAGAGAGGCACCCAAACACTGCTTTAGTCTTGCCCAAAGCCACGGAAATGTGAAACAATCGCCATGTTCGCTCCAAAATGCGATATGGAGAAGAAAGGTGAAACAATTTCCTCGACTAACAACCTTCCTCCACGCGAGGCTGTGAAGCCTAATAATGGAGGAAATGACCACGAGTGAGTACTGATAGATTGTGAAGATTGGGGCGAAATGGCAGAATAAATTATTACATTTGATTTCATTCCGTTTTGATAATCATCAAAGCTCGTATGTAGTAAATAGTGGTGGTTTTCCGTACTTTCGACAAGTGGTCGATGTGCTAGGTGTGTGTAGTAACAATAAAAGAGAGGAAGAAAAAACTGAGTTTTATCGACGACATTTTGGTCCTTGTATGAAAATTTGCAAGTACTCAGAACTGGTTATAATGTAAGAAATAAGTGGAGATAAAACGTCTTGGGTTTTTGGTTTGCCCATTTTTTTATTCTTTGGGATTCAACACATTTGTAAAGTGTGTAGAATTGTAATAAATTGCTTGAGAAGAAGCAGCAGCAGCAGGTTTACAACCCGAGATGACAGTATAGCTTCGTTTTTCAGTCTCTGTGATGGAACAAGTCGAGAAATATCTAAATACTAAATTTTTTATGGACAGTTTCATTTTTAGAGGGAAACAGCACATTCACCAACTTGCTACTTACAGATATGCGATGCTAGAGCAGTTTGAAAAGCATGGAATAAGATTCTATAGTTTGAAAGTTTGAAAAGATTTGTGAATAGGAAATCAAAACCGCAACGAGAACAGAAAAAAATAAAATAATCATATCTTTCTTTTTTTAAGAGACAATTTTCCAACCGCATATTTCCTCCCATTACACTCTTGAAGGTGAATTGTTACTATTATGAATTTCTTGGTTTTGGGTTGATGAATTATTTTTATACTTTTTATAACATGATTATCGAAAGACTAAGAAAACTTGAAGCGAAATATTAATTTTTTTTCAATCCTTGCTGTTTAACTAAAATCAAACGAAACGCCACCACCAATTTCTTAATAAGCGATTCAATTTGGAGAGAATTTGCAATTTATTGAGCCATGCTGAGTAATTTGCTAGTGCAAGTTACTTATTTAGATTGGCCTGGGTTGGTCTATTGGTTTAGATTTGAGGAGAATTTCCCACAATTGGTTCATGTTAAGGTTGAAGAATTATTATTGATTCGAATTGACTGCGAGTAATGAGAGGTTCACGAAATATGGTAGATTTGATTTGATGATCTCTCTGTGATAAAGGCGTGTGTGTGACAATGCAAAGTTTTCTGTGCAATTCATTCACCTGAATTGCAGTATTGCGGTCTGGGTTTGCTGAGTGAGTTGGTAAAATATTTTGAAAAAAATACTTGATTATTATTACCAACAAAATTCATTCATCCAATGGGAACTTGTTATTAGCTTGATGGCTGAACCTATATTTTCGTCGTGGCCAACCCAGCATGCATATTTACATGTCCCATTTTATTTTCTCACAGCACCACCAATATCACTCCCATTTTAATAAACCGTTCAAAGTTGCTTGATTGCGAATCATTGATACCAAAAATTGGAGAATTGTATTGATACTTTGATGCTTTACTGAACCATGAAATTGTAAACAAATTCTTAATAAAGGCACTACATTTACCAAAGAAATGCAGGATGTGACGTGGCCCTGAAATAGCGAAAAAAAAATTGAGCCGACGACAACTTTTGTGTAAATTGCAACATTTATAAAGTATGAAAAGATATGGTCGGGTCATAATAAAAGTATAGACGAGATAATTAATGAGAGAGACAGGATTTCAACAATTTACTTATTTTTTAGTGCAGAAAACGAGTTCATTTCGAGAAAAGTTCGCAAGCAGTTTCTTTAACATTTCTATTTTATAAAACTACTAATCATCCTCTTTCTCTCAACCTTTTAAAAAAAATTAGCTAAAACCAACGATTGCAGTAATATAATACCCGTGTAAGTTACATGTAATAGATAAAAATGTGAGAAATTACTGCACAAAGGAAACAACAATACGGGCCGTGATGCTAATACTAATTGGGCCATAATTATTACCTCAAGTACGACTAATTAGTACATGCACACGGAGGTAGTGTGGGAGGCTTTTGAGGCAAAAACCCCGTGGTGAAAAAATATTTTCCGAAATTAAGACTAGAACTTACACATGTAACTGGTGTCCATCCATGCTTAAAATGCTCAGACTGGATAATAATAGCATGCCCACACACAATAATTACGTTTTAGGTGGATATTTGGGTGAATATTTCCAAGAAATGGACGTAATTAAGATAAAGAATGCCTCTTCATAAAATTATGCCAGGCCACCACCAATCTTTTGGAAGTTACTAATTCTTACTTTATCTTTATATCTCAAATTCTCCGCATGTAAAACTATTCAAGTTTTATTAAATCAGGAATGCACGATATCTATCCCATTTATATTTTCCTAATTTACTAAAAATCCTTAACCGGAGTTAAGATTTAGCAAATTTACAAATTATGAAATGATTTCAAAATTAAAGCAGATTATGAAAAAAATTATGAAATTATTTTCTCTCTCCAACATATTTACACATGTACCTATGTGCATGCGTCCAGGAACACATACAAAAAACTTGGGAAACATGAAAGGATATTAATTTCCCTTAATGTGGCCATCGTCTCCACTTTTATTTCTTTTTATGGCTGAATTATATACCTTTGCATTAGTCCTACTAGAATACCAAGTGCTTTCTTATTACACCAAGAAAAAGACGGTAAAACCATCTAAATACCTACCCAAAGTCAAAACCCTCTCTTAAAATAAATGCCCTCCGCCATCTCCATTCGAGCCGGTGGGGGTTCCAAATTTCCGAGATGAATGGCTCACTTCATACGCAGGAGGAACGACCAATCTACCAAATTAAAGTTTCTTTTTCATATCCTAAAACTCCTCAGACGCAAACCACAAGGGAGCGAGAGTGCGAGGGACGTGATTTCCCTTCACAAAGGATAAAAGTTAAATTGTGTTTTAAATTTCGAATAATGGTCGCACTCCGGCTCGCGAGATTGCATAATATTTGTCGTAATGGGGACAATTATTATTTCAATGTTCCTCTTCGTTTTCGGTGGAATGGTGCTGTAACTGTGTAATCACATCTAAATGCGTACACAAAATGCAGTAATTTTAGTTTTGGACTGACTCAATCAAATTAGCAAGAGAGAGGGAAAGTCTACCATTTCCGCTTCATTTAGCTTTAAAAACGAGATTAAAAACGGGGCGCAAACATTTTATTTTATGCTGCTCAACATTTTCAATTGAATACAAAAAACATGATTTTATTTTACAAAGCACCACTCCGGAGTCGGAGGGAGAGTCAATAAAAACTTGTAAAGAGTTCTATACGATTCGTAATGCAGATAAATTGATTTGATTACATTTGATGAACTGAGGAATACTATAGAGCGAGTAACGTTCAGCGTAGTTTTTAGTGAGCAGTCCGAACGGAGGTTTGGATTCAATTTAATTCAATTTATTTTCAATTTACACTCCTTTAATTTAGACTGCGAGGGAAAGTTTATTGTCGAATTTGCTGCCTACTTCATTTTTTATTTGATTACGGAACTAATCCTACTTTTAAAAAAGGCTAGAATAAAATAATCTTGATTGCTAGAATTTCGAGATGAACGAAACTGTTTTACAGACATTTTTGTTACACAGAATTTGGTTCGAATAACTTATTTTGAAAAACGAGTATTTACAAATTGCACAAAACTGTATCTTTTCCTCCCCGAAAATTTCAAGTCTTCTTCTTTCCAATCGAAAAACTGAGAGAATTAACTGCACGAAACGAGCCATTATATAAAATGTAAAATGACATTTACATACGTTTTACGTTACGTAGCATAAAAAAAATCTTCTTGTCATGGAGGAAAAGTAGATTGGTTGGTAGTGCACCGTGCATGGTTATTATGGTGGCATGGTTCTTGGTGGGAGTGGACTCTGGGGACGGGGATATCCATCTACTTAACTTTTCCCAAGGAGGAGGAGGATAGGAACCCAAGCCTGACTGAACCCATTCAACCCGTCACATAAAGAAGGGGCAAAGATCCTCTCAAGAATACGAAACAGCCCATTATACGCATTACATACCGGAGACAGGCCTTCCAATAACTTTGTGCAGCGTGACATTCAAATTTTATATTATTATAGGAATTTTTCGAAATGTCACCTTCCCAGTTCGTACGTACGGGTGGTGGATGGATGGATGGATGAGTAGGAGGTGGAAGAGAGAATTTTTTTCAGACTTTGGTTTCGCTCGGATGGATCGATAAAGTAAATCTGAAATGTGGCAATTTAAATTCTTTGCAGTCGATCAACCGTTACGAGCCTTCTGGGAGGAAATCCGATAGAAGAATCTATTCTGGAGGAGAAATCCGACAAAATTCACTCCCTCAACGAATGAGTGAGGGTGGTCGTCGTCGTCCCATCTCTTCATTCTTGACGATCCGTCTAGTACCCGAAATCACGTCAAGAAAGCGACCCGGGTTTTATTTTATGTATTATGCCCTGGTCACCCTGCACATGGCAAAGTTATACAGAGACCAACTTTTCTAGCTGGAGGAGAGAGAAGAAGAGAGATACAAGTAATTTAATGGGGGAGGAGAATGTTTTATAGAGAAGTTGGGGTTATAAGGGGGCGAAGGCAGGGTAACATGCATTGAAATGGGACCTTTATCATAAGACGGGAACATTCCGGGCAACTTCTCCATTTCCTAAATCGCCTCTTCACCTTTTCTCCTTTTACATTCGGACAAACTCACTCTTTCCAAACTTTTCTTTGAAACTTCATGCAAGACACAAATTGCGAGCAAAAGTCCAGTCTGATTAATAAATAATTGTGTCTTCACTTTAATTCGGAAAGAAATCATGTTTGCATACGTACCCCCACGACGAAAACTGTGTGGCGATGTGTGCATTTTTTCTCATGGCGAATGTCATGTCGGAATATGGGAGAAAGGGTGGTGCATAGCAATTGAGGAGGAGAAGAAGACTGGAAAAAGTGTCCAATATCCATTCCCATTAGATTTTATACTTGAGCAGCAGCTCTTCTTCTCTCCGAGTTGACTTCACTACTTGACTTTTCTTGGAGACAACGACTTCACCGGATGGAAAAGTTGCTCGCACAACGACGTCGTTACTCCCATCCATCCATTCATGCACATTCCCCATTGTGGAGAAACTGCTGAGAATGGGATTGGAGATGAGAGCTGACTACCCGGGTTAAATTCGGGAAATGTGTTGTTTGCTCATGCTCGCAAATGTGATTTTTTTTCGACGGCAAGATTTCCAAAAACTCTTCGTTTTCAAAAACAAACTTATTATGACCATCCTTACAAAAAAGGAGGGGTGAATAGTCGTAATATTATAATTACGATGACAGGTCAGGTCAGGTCAGTGAATGAAAGTATGACGGAAATACCCGACTTTTATTTAGTATGCACTCCATCACATCAAGTGAAAGAGGTGGAAGTAGTAGTTTTTTTACAGTAATTGCATAGGTTATTTTCTCTCGGCGAAATTTATTTTGATGGGACAAGAAGTCTTTATGTTATGCATAGAATGGAATGGATGCCATGTCCACAAGCCATACACGGCACGGGATTGAATATTGTAGCAATTCACATACTCCATCCAATCCACACGGGCATTATTACCTCGCATTACACCCTGTGCATTGCATTCCCGTGCGTTGTGCTGGGTGGATTGGATGTGATGCGATATTTTGCTGGTCATGGAAGCCGTTAGTAAAACTACTACAAGTTCTCTGACTCAGACTGGAATAGACCGTTTAAATCATTGCCTAATGGGCTGGGCAATCACCTGCAGATGTTTCTATACTTCCTAATGGCACCTCCATTCCATTCCACGAATACGAATGATACGAAGCAAGGCAATGTTGCTAATAATAATAATCGTAATAATCTCACAAAGTAAACTTCCATTCGAGAAGGAGCTGGCATGGATTTTGTCCTATTTTTAATAAAAAGAGGGTGAAAAATAGAGTACACAAATCTCAACCCTTTTTATTTTCTCCATCCTGGCTAAATATGGATGTTTTATGTGCATGTACGTCCGTATGTATTTAGCTCAGATTCAATCCCCCTCCTCGTGAAGAAAACCCGTCTTAAAAATAAACTCGACAAGTAAATTACCATAAACTAGAGGAAAATAGTCATTGAAACGGTTCCCTTATAGCCATGTTGATTTCATGTCAATCGCTTTCTTGGCTATTTCTACAGAAAAAAAACAAACATGAAAAGTGACTGGTGGGTCATTCAGAACTGTGTCATGAATGAACTCGTTATTAAATATTTTCTTAGAGGAAAAGTTGCTTCGAAATAATAAAATTTATCCCGATGATAAAACCGCATCGTACTTTTATAAAGTTATGAATTTTAAATTAGTTGACAAAAGTCGGTAAATCAAGGAAACTTGTTCTGATTGCTCATTCATTCATGACGACGATGGTGATGCCAAAGTGGAGACGACGCGGAGGAGGATAATGATGAAATTATTATAAGAATTAAAAATTTCGTGGGTCAGCACAGCATTAAGAATAAAAGTGTAGAAGAAGAAGGAGAAGCAGGTCGTTCTTCTTATTATTATGACACCAGTCAGTGTCGTGTTCTGCTGTTGCCGTGTCAAGATTTTTATACATTTTCTTATTTTATAGCCACAAGAACTCGTCGTAATTTCCTGACTTTAGTGAGTATAACAATAAAAGGAATCTCTTGCAGGGAAGGTTAAATGGATGCATGCATACTCACACTCGTCACTATTTCTTACTTGGCATTTTTTACAGGATAAGATGGAAAATTATAAAATATAATGTCCATAAATTGTCGTAATAACGAGAAATATGACAGTTTATTCAGGTTTATGTAAATCCATTCAAAGAAATAGTGCCGCTAATGCAGCATAAAAATGTGACGACTCGGCAGGAATTAAAAAAAGAGTTTCTTTTATAGCGATGTGTCGCCAATTACAGTAGAATAATTAGTGATGCTCAATGGAAATTAGTGGTCAAATTAAGTCAATTTCTTATTTTGGAAATCAATTTAACAAAAATGGCTATACCACAAATTTCAATGTATGCTAGTCTTCCACCACGAAATATAGTCGGTCCACATGAGACGGAATATGGCATTGCGGTTCCTTGCTAGAATTAAGTAACTACTTCTGCCTATAGTCCACCGGATAAATGAAGACATAATAATAATTCTTGAGCTTATGGTCATTACGCCAGAGTTATTACACTGTTTGTGCGTTACATCCAATCGGATAGAGTAACCAAGTGCGTAGGGAAGGACATTTCAAAAATCTTTCTTATTATGCCACTCTCCATTCCAAAGAAGAGAGACCTATCCCACGGAAAAATATAATGAAATGAAACATCCCTGTACCGTTATGCCTTCCGTGGTGGTGGATTTCTTTGAGGAAGGAAAGAAGAAACGCGTAAATTACAAGTGCACAGGGATCATTTTTCACAAGGGATTTCGTCCATCTATACGACTGCCCCTTCTTCCAAGGATAATAAATCAGGATAAATTCCGCACACTGTGTAATAACCTGAGCTTCACCTAACAAACGAACCGACACTGACTGCCATCCATGTAATAATGGGTGTGGTTTCGTCTCTCCGTTCGCCATGATGATCATGCTGCTGCCCCGTCCAATTCATCCAGGGGCAAGGGAAAAAAATCTTAATTTTAGACTCCATGTACAAGAAAAGTTGAGAGTTTATCTTTAATCATAGGTTTCGTTAACGGGTAATTTAACTTTGCCAAGTCTTTAAAATTGATGACTTTTTTTAGAAAGTTTTACTTCCACAGAATCGTTGCTGACATGAAATAGAATCGTGAGCTGAGAACACACTCCCAAATTGTGGGTGGTGATTTGGTGTGAATTTGGAGGACGGGATGAAATCGGAAATTGAGAGTTTTTCTCTCCAGCCTACAGCAAGTTGTGTCGTTACGTGCCTGAGGTGCATGGATGTCGTTTGCGTGTGACGTGGATGGAAGTTGGTGATGGGGATGAAGGTAATTTACGAGAATGAGAATGAGCCCGAATTGGGAACTAGGCTCGGAAAAGGAGGAAATTTACCTTTCCTTGAAGAAGTAAAAGTAAAAGTTTTTGGGAGTTAATGCGACTTGGAAACTTCTGTGGTCGACATGGAACGACAACTCAATCCTCTCTAGTCTGATTTATTCCTTTAATAATGGCACATTCGAGATCCTGGTGAAATTATTTCCTTTCTTCTTCCCCAACCGCCATTAATGATGCCACTCCCACTATTTGGATAGAGCAGAGTGTGGCATCAAAGTTCCTGGGGGGATTTCCAGGATGAGGATTTTTATTAATAAAATATCCATTTTGTGGGACATTTGACATTAGCACCCCATTAAATTTAGGCTGTGTTGTTGGCTACGCAGATATTTGAGGAGCCATGATGCACAACAATCTCAACAGAGACAGAGTGCATACTTGGACGTATCGATCGATCGAGATAATAATGAGGGGGATGAGATGATCCATATATAACGACGGCCTCCCCTCCTTCTCCTGGGCCTGTCATTCCTCCCCCTCTTTAAATTTGTGATGGAGCCATATGTTTCACAAAATTGGAGATGGAGAAGCCAACTAATGACATTTTCATGCAACTTTTCCCATACAGTCTCGATTTTCGTCAAACAGAAATGCGACACTCCCCCGAAAAAAAGAAGATTTTTTCCCAATACAATCTCTCCGGAAATGAAATGTGAACAATTCCTCTGTCACTAAAACTTTCCTGCTTTCCAAATAATACACTAATTTTCTACCAAAATCATCAAAATCGAATCATAGCTTATCGGATGCTACCAAAAAAGCGCAGAATGTGCAAGTTTAAAATTCCAATTTTGTTCGAAACTCATGGTTTTTTGCCGTGGATGGCGAGCGGAGAGGAGAAGTAGGAGTAGGAATATAGACCAATAAAAGTCAACGATTATAGTTAATTATTGCAGCAATAGGGATGCAAAGTCGGGCCGTTCTCATTTACGGCGAGAGGAAACTGGCGCTTTTATGATGACCAAGTAGTTCGTTTTCTCTCTTCTTATATATATTACACCGCTGCTGCTCCTAAGTTAAGTTGGAAATGGAATGCTAGTGCCACTGCTGTTCAAAGTACACCATCCACTCAGCCAGGGAATGAATATTATAGCAAGAGAAATGGTGAGATAGTGGAAATGCTGGGCATTTGGGCATAAAATAAATGAAGATACACTTTCACTCGCTCCTTTAATGGGAATTTATATGCAGCCCAGGACTTTACTTTAGAAAGAGAGAGAGGGAAAGGAAGAGAGAGAGAGAGCATCATTTCCAGTAATTTCTCTCTCTGCATCGTTATTTCAACGATGGAATGAATGGTCGTTCTGCAGGGAAATTAAACGAGAAACGAGACACAGATGAAACTATGGATGGTGAATATACTCATGCGCAAGGCAGAGATAATAAGTAGACAAACTTTTATTTTATTCCCCGCTATCGGATAGAATTTGAAGGAAAGTTTGAAAATTTCAAAAGTAAAATAACTTGTGACACTACTTAATAATAAGAGATGTGATTATGACGCTCATGCATTCCGGAATTATTAAGGGACCAAAAACCAGTCGTAAAGACTAAGGGGAGGATTATATACATGGAGGCCTTTATTATTATATTGTACGATTATTATCCGTCCTTCCAACTGGTACGATGTAATGCAATGTGTATCATAACGATATCCTCGTCTCTCTCTGCAACTCCAATCCAAGACGCTAAGCTAACGGGGCCTTTAATCTTTGATAAGAAAGAGAAACTTGATTTAGTTGCGGGTCTCGTCGTGGATTAGGTCGTCCCGATCGGGCGAATGAGACGAGAGGATAAGTAAGAAGGAGATCAAGTAAGACGACGAATAGCTTCGATTACTTGGGGACAAAGTTCGAGTTGGATTCAATGTAATGTAAAATAATAGAAGCAATCAATTTGATCCGAGGACTATTGCTAGTACTGGAACTGCTGTAGAGGCATTCCACTGGATGTGTACAACTTTCCCTGATTCCATTTTTCAGAGAGAGACAGAGATTCAGGCTGATTCTCGCAGGTGTCACTACCCGCTCGCAGAAGGGGCGTATGAAACTCACCAGTCTTTGTCTCTCTCTGACAAACATTTTATGGTGAACATTTTCTTACCAACGAGCATCTCATTTAATGTAATATGTAATGCATTCATGTGCTTAATGTGCTTAATGTGCTTATCTGAAAAATTGATAAGTACACTGATAAGCACTGTAGCGTTAATTTTCGAGCGCATAGTATCATTATAAATTCCGAAACGCGTAAGTTTTAAATTTGGGGCGGTTTGGACAGACTAAATTTGCTTATCTTAAAAATTGATAAGTACACTGATAAGCACTGTAGCGTTAATTCTCGAGTGCATAGTATCATTATAAATTCAGAAACGCTTAAGTTTTAAATTTGGGGCGGTTTGGACAGACTAAATTTGCTTATCTTAGAAATTGATAAGTGCACTGATAAGCACTGTAGCGTAAAAATTTGAGTGCACATTATCATTATATATTCAGAAAAGCTTAAGTTTTAAATTTTTTGGCTATTTATTATATACATGTCATTATTGCATAAGCTGCCTTGCTACGGCTCTTGCCTTATGAAGCGCCTCCCCCAGAAACTTTGACCCCAAAAAACTCATGGTAGCGGCCATTTTTAGTCGGACAACCAAGGCTGAAAATGTAGCTCTTCTCATGAAGAAAAATCTGGCATCAGGTTGTCAGACTAAAAATGGCCGCTACCATGATTTTTTTAACGATTTATGTGTATGTGAAAAAACCGCCAATTTTCGAATTTTGAAACTCTTGATGCATCAAAATGTTCGTATTCAAGGGGGAAGTCAAATGTCAAATGCAACTTGGGGTCTAAATCTTTTTGTACCGAGTGTACATTTATTTTCTCACTTTTGCCAATTTTCTTCCGCAATTTTTGAAGGGGGTGTGGTTGCATATAAATTAATAATAGCTACGTTATATTGATCCTTTCACCAAAATATAAGGTTCCAATTTTTTATGCGAAATTCGGTGACATCGAGGCGAAAAGGGGTTGTACAGTACACTCGGCCTTCCTCTGTAATCGAAAAGAACCACCATGTACTCACTACCTTTTCTTCGGAGAGAAAGACGACGACCAATTGCAATCGTCGTCGTCGTGCCGGCTACTTAACCACGAAGCGTAGGAAGACGAGATGTAGGTAGGGATGTGTACAGGGTGGTTGGTATAAAAGTTGCTGGCAGGGGTGGACATCTCAAAGGAAAAAGGTTAGGTTTGTACGGTGAAGTTTTAGTTTTTTGGTTGGTCGACTTTTTTGAGGGACACCCTTTCTTTTATCCCAAAAAGGGAAGAAAGTGGAGAAAGTTGGCAAAGACGAAACAGAGAACGTCGGTCGGATTGGAAGTTTCTCTCTCTGAGAATAATCGTTAGAGGAGATGATGATGATTTGGTGGAATGTATAGAAAAAGCAATAATGAAATTCAGTCGGATGGACTTTCTCCCAGTTCGATTTCCCATTGTGCTGAATTATGACCATCTAAAACCGTCTAATCGCCTCCCATTCGGCACAACGGCCTATTCCTTGGCATTCCTCAGTCGAAGGTTTCTTCTTTTTTGGGAATCGAATTCCCTCCATATTTACAGAATGGGTCATACCATCGCATCATAACATCCAATCCAACTGGTGCATGATTCAAAATCATGCACTCTCTTTTTGAATCATTTCAAAAACAGAGTGCAATTTTTTTCAATTTTACATATATGCCAAAAATAAATATTTATATGAAAAGCGGACAAAAAACCGTTAATTGGAAAATCGGGCCTCTGGAATTTTCGATTTCTAAAACCAGAACTATCCACCACCAAACACCACACAATATGTAGTACTCTTCTTTCTTGCATAATACGAGCCCATGGCGTTGTTCATTTAATTTGATGCGATAGGGTAGTTGTATTACTCCTCGTGTAGCTGAGGTATAATAGTGGCATGCATGTGGCATACTAATCTCCACTTTCTCCACCATCTCACCAGCCACTTTAAATATTTATGCATAATCATATTGTCAAGTCAAGCCTAGCGATATAGCAGAAGTCCTCTCTCTCTCTCTCCGTAGTCTTCGAGGTGTATTAGACTTTTTGGTCGTTTGGGACATTTGGAGGAAAAGTGTCTCATATTTCTAAACCTCATTCTCATAAAGATCCATCCATGGAATTAGCTCGTATCAGCAGCCGTTGGTTCATATAAAAGGCTCACTTTCTCCACAGGGCATCCACACAATTTCGTCACACCCATCCCGCCTGGTTATGCAATATGCCAGCAGTCACCCGAGGGTATGGGTGACCCGGACGAGCGACATGCTTAAGCCTCTCAGTATAATGTATGAGAATAATATAGGAAGAAAATGGATGGTCTTGCCTGAAGCTAACGGTGTAGAAAGGCCATTCAATACTCGAGAGGTTGTCATTGTATGACGCTATCTTGGAAAAAGTGTCACTTTCAGAGGATTTTTTTAGCCCAGAAAACAACTCATGGGCGCCTCTCTGCTCATACTGGGGGCCATTTAGACTCGAGAATTTTAATTAAATTGCACACTCTCTCCCAGAAATAAGAGCATGTCTCAAATTTTGAATGTGGATTTTTCCTTCTTTCTCTTCCATCCCATTTTCCAGCCTCGTCGTTCGTGAGCAAAAGACAGAGATGGAGAGGAGTGGTGAGACTGCTGCTGGTGGGATTAGTGGCTGTCGGAGGAAATGAAGAGAAGTGAAGGCTAATCTGATGCTCTGGACGAGTCTCAAGAGTGCACTTTATCCCACCCGGGTCTAATCCGGTGTGTCATTCCGTATGAAACATACGGAATGTATAAAGAGAGAGATATGTAGAGGGAAAAAATACATTTTTTGGGTACAAGATAAGGTCGGAATTTCGAAAAAAATGGTAAAATTCTACATTTCTAAAACCATTTCAGGTAAAAAAAAACTTTCCTTGTCTAGTGTAAAATTGCAATGAAGAAAAGTAAAAGTATGTTTTGAAAAAGTTTTTTTTGCGTAGGTGGCGACGTAACGTGTGGATTTTCTTTTTTGAAATGGTCGTCTCCGTTGATGGTTGATGTTTCTCGAAATGAGGAAAGTGGGCGATTTTTTGTGAGGATTTTTTCCCTTGGACTACTGGTCTCTTGAATTTGGTGAACGCGAGTTGTTTGAGTTGTCCTTGCGTTTTATGAGGTTGTTGAAATGGGCTCAAGTGGAAGAGCAACTTGGTTAAGCAGCACCACCACAGCCCCAAAAACACCCGGATGACCATCTCCACTCACACTTGTCTCCTTTCTCTCCTTTCCCTCTCTTTACACACTCGAGTACAAGTCGACTGGAAGAAATTGCCTCCACAGAGATTCATCCAGACTCTCATACACTTTCACCCTTTCTCTGAGAGCTTACTTTCTTTTTAAAAATGTAAAAAAATCATCCCACTCCACCCACTTCCATCCATCCCATTTTCGAGTAAATTAGCAAAACACATTTAAAATGAGGAGAAAGTGTACTTGCCCAAGAATTGGTAGTATACATAATACGGCGCATTATATGATGACGATGGTGGCGCGGTGGTAGTACGAGGCCGAGTCACGAAGAAGGGCTATTTGCCTTTATCTCATGTCCATGTCCCGTGTAAATGGCTGCTGGTCGGAGTGAACAGACCATTAGATAAAGAAGAGAAAGTCTTCTGGATTTGAAGGAGAGAATGAACCTCTCTCTTTTTTTCCGTACTTTCTCCGTTTTCCTTCTGGTTCGTCTACTACCCTCTCCTTCTTCTTGTCCTGTACGTATATGTGAGTGCAAGTGGTCATAATTTCGGGTGGACTGAACCCACATACATACGCACGTCCATCCGTCCGTCCGCCTCACTCACACTTGATGGCATCAGAGTGAAAGTGCAGCTTAGTTTGTTTTATGTGGAAAACTGGTCGGAGGAGGAACGATTAGACCAAGTTATTTGGGCAGGTAGCAGGCTACTCATACTCGTTGCAGTATGGGTCCAATTACGTGGAGAGAAAGTGCCACTGCTGGGCTGGATGTGAGATGAAAGTGAGTCACTTTCTCCCATCGTGGCGGTGGTATGGTGGTGGCAATAAATCAGAAGGCCGCATCTGCCCAGCACCACCGTTCCCGTTACGTGAATGGGTTGCGGAGAAGCTCATTACGAAATTAATGGAGGCCTTTACCTAATCCATTAATCGGCTCTGTTGTGAAACTAGATCGCCCTCTTATTGCGCGCAGCCTTTGAGCGGCGCTGAGCGAGTGGATGGATGGGTGGATGGATCAAATTTATTAGAATGGCGGAAGAGGAGTGCCTCTCCGGCAAAGTGATCCTCGTGTCGGTTCCATATGCGGGGATATTGGCCAAATTTGCATAAAATGGTCCCATCTGCCTCCCATCAGTATACCAATTTCACTCTCTAGACCAGGCGACTTTCTCTCGCGTCAAGATCCATACCACAAGACATGAGAGGTATGTACTGTATGTATCAAATTTCATAATTTGATATCTGATCTGAAAAACTTTTTTCGAATTTTTAGAAAAAATCGTTTTCTATTAAAATTTCTAAATGATGCCCAGAAGAAATTGGAGGACACTCTGCTTAATGTGATTAGCATACATACGCAGCGAAGGTTATTCGATTTGGTTCGTCGTGATGTCATGATGACGATGATGACGAGGACGAAAGTAGGAAAAGAAAATAAGAAAGGCTGCCGTGGATGAGAGAGGAAATGAAGTCTGGTGATATGAGGCATGCGGAGTGCACCATTTTGTTCCATAATTTGTAATTTGGATTCCGCAGAAGCAGCGAAAGGAAGAAGAAACAGGGTGAGCTCTGCCTCTCTCCTATGATGCCCGGGTAGTCCTCGTGGTTCGTGGTGGTACCAGTGAGTGCAGAGACAATGGAATGGCTGGCAATAATCGTAAGACGGAGCAGTTCGAGTATCAAATTCCGCCCAAGTAGCAACTCCTCTAATGGCTGCCCTAACAGAATCGGATGAGATGGACGTGGACCAAGCAGCAGCGGGGATGGTGGGGAACGGGTCGTCCATGCCACACCCACTCACCCACCGGTTTCCTACACCCGTCTGGAGGACAACATGGTGCATGGATGGGGTCGAGAGAGAGAGTTGATTTGGCTAGGATTTCACATTCATTTGGTGATTTAGCTGAGCGAAACTTTTGTCGAAATGAGGACTTCAGTTTATGAATCATATTGCCAATGTATTAGACCATTCCTGTGTAAGTGACCTTTATTATGTCTCTAGCGAAAGTATTTATGTAAAATTTTTTATATTTGTATGTCGAACTTATTCTAATAGAATTCTTACATTATTGTCTTAATTATTAGTTCATATTTAATAATTATTTCAAAAAGTGTCTTGTATTTTATATCAATATTAATACAAATCGGCTAGTTTTACGAGAATAAAACAAGTGTATTGCATGTACAAAACTCTAACAACCACCTCTTCTGTGATGGGCCAAACCAGCCATATTGCCACAGTGTTTGTTGCACTTCGGGCACACAGGATCCTTGCCTGCGCAACCCCGTTTCCTGTGTCTTGTAATGCTCGAAAGATACTTGAAATCGCGGCCGCAGTCTGCACAAACTGTCACATATGGCACCCCCGGACATTGATGTAGTTTGTGTCGTGCCAAGTTACCAGGATTTCCGAGCTCTTTGTTGCAATCAAGGCACAATGTTTGTCTAGTGCCATTACATTTAGCAATGTGCATTTTTAAGTTGCCACGGGCACATTTACCCTTTGGTTCATATCCACAGGCGTCACACTTGAGCTTAACAACTTTGTTTCTTGCAATAGTTGGAGGGTGTACAACGATTCTTTCTAGAAATGGCATGGCAAGGTCTTGAGCTGTGGCAATTTTATTGCTACACCTTATATCGATATGGTCACTAAGACTCAAATCCATATCATACAAGGGAACACAAGTTTGGTTAAGGTCTTGTATGGAGTTCGATGTGATCACATAGTCCAAAGTGGAAGTGATGTGATTAACTTTGTTAGAATCATGTAGAGCATGTCTAGTAAAGACGTTTGGTTTCCACAACTTATCTGCTACATTTCGAAAACCATACTTCTTTACGATTTTTTGAAGTTGGTCAAACAACTTCGACCTGATGTCTGGTTTCTTTTTGGGTTTCAATTTTTGCATATTGAAATCTCCGAGCCAAATGCAATGTTCGTCTTCATGTTTTCTACATAAAACTTTAATAGTTTGCAACCATTTCTGCTGCTCAACTGGTCTCCTCTTAATCTTACGATTGTTTGATGGGAAATAGATATTGAAAAACAGTATCTCTTTATCTAACAAATCGCAGTCAACCTTCACCATCATGAGCCTTTCAGGATTTAGTGGTAGGTTAGGATTTGATGACCTAAGCATCATACGACGGACTTTGACGTGTTTATAAAACAAACCCACGCCATAGCTCCATTTTGTGGGGTCTGTTTCCACTGGATTGATGAATGGAAAATGGAATTATATCCATAATGCTGTTTTAAAAAGTCAGCAATTTTCTGCTCGTCTGAAGCTGGAAGTTTAGTTTCTTGAATAAAAATCAAGTCATTTTCATTCCAATGAGGCATCATTTTTATAATTTTTTCTTCAGTGATGCCATCAGCATTCCAAGAATGATATTTGAGAATTTGAGCCATTTTGCAATTTTATAAATCGCACAGAACAATTATTTATTTAGACCGCACAAAGCAGTTATTTATTAAAACCGCACAAAGCAGTATTTTCTGAACCGCACAAAGCAGTTTTATTTAACCGCACAAAGCAGTTTAGGACAAAAGACAAAAACTATATATATAAATTAATAATTAATCTAATAACAAAAACAGGCGAAAGGCAGGAAGAAAAGCGATCCCCGAGGGAAATGGCGTAATTGGCATAATCCTACAAAACATGAACAAGTATTAATTCATATGACTACTTTGCTAACCTAGCTTTAAATTTCATTTAATACATAAATAATACTCATTTAAATTAATTATATTCAATAAATTATAAATATAATTTACCTCGATCCTTACGACCAACAACGAAGAAGACACCACAACGAAATAAGAATCCAGATTATGCTTCTCTGTAGAAGGAGCAGATAATTCCAAGATTGCTGCAAATCATTTCAGATCAAAACATAAACAAAAATTCTTTGCTAACCTAGCTTTATTTTTAATAATTTTATGAAATCTCATGAAAATATTACCTTAGGAAGCGACAACAAAAACTTTGATGAGGAGATGGAATTGACGACGACCAGGAGTATTTGGATGCTATTTGCTGTACAAAATACACGAATAATAATAATTATTATGCATTTGAAACTTGCCAAATAGTTAATTGTTAACTAAATAAAAATTACAATAAGTTGTCTTTCGGAGAAGACAGCCAACGTCCACCCTGCACGTGTGTTCAGAAGAAGTAAGCGAGTGAGCAGCAGTGGTTGGCCGAGACTCGGACTCAGTACGTTTTGCCACAGTCACCACCACCACCACTGCTGCTCACTCGCTTACTTCTTCTGAACACACGTGCAGGGTGGACGTTGGCTGTCTTCTCCGAAAGACAACTTATTGTAATTTTTATTTAGTTAACAATTAACTATTTGGCAAGTTTCAAATGCATAATAATTATTATTATTCGTGTATTTTGTACAGCAAATAGCATCCAAATACTCCTGGTCGTCGTCAATTCCATCTCCTCATCAAAGTTTTTGTTGTCGCTTCCTAAGGTAATATTTTCATGAGATTTCATAAAATTATTAAAAATAAAGCTAGGTTAGCAAAGAATTTTTGTTTATGTTTTGATCTGAAATGATTTGCAGCAATCTTGGAATTATCTGCTCCTTCTACAGAGAAGCATAATCTGGATTCTTATTTCGTTGTTCTTCTTCGCTGTTGGTCGTTCCTCAGAGGTAAGTTTATTAAAACTATATAATAAAGCTAGGTTAGCAAAAGATTAAAGCTAGATCTCTTTTTTCTTCATTCTCAGATGGATGATTACATGGAACTCAGTTACAAAGGACAAGCAGGGGGCCTGCGTCGTGCGATTCTTGGTGATGGTGGTGGTCGAGGAGGATCATTTAGTGGTGGAGATCGTGGTGGCCGAGGTCGTGGATTTGTTGGGGACCGAGGTGGTGGTGGATTCAGAGGACGTGGTGGATTCGGTCATGGAGGACGCGGCGGTTTTGGAAGTGTTGGAGACCGAAGAGGTGGATTTGTCGGTAGAGGAGGTCGAGGTTTTGGTGGCGTGGCCAAAAAAGGTATGAAGTTTATTTAATGAAAAATTACTGTTAATTTTTTTAATTTTGTTACAGATAGGAGGAAATGTGCACTTTGCAAGGAGCGGGGGCATCTTGCAAAGTAATTATCTAATTTTAGTACATAAATTTAGTCCAACTGGTTCGCTAATTTAAACTTTATTAAATTTTCAGCAATTGTCCTTACTCTCCAGAAGAGTCTGCTGCCAAACTTGCTGCTGCTCTGCAGAAGCACGCGGATGCAGCAGTCGCGGCTGCTACAGTAGCTGCTGCCAAAGCTGCCATTTCTTCTGCTGGAGCTCCTGCTGCTCCTTCCTCTACTACTTACCAGGTGGCCCCATTTCCGGGATGGACCCCCACGTTTGTGATGCCTCCTCTTCCCCGTATTGATGCTGATGGAAATATGGTAGATTAACTAATCCTCCAATCTACTCAAT
Organism: Folsomia candida; assembly: GCF_002217175.1. Classification (NCBI taxonomy): domain Eukaryota; kingdom Metazoa; phylum Arthropoda; class Collembola; order Entomobryomorpha; family Isotomidae; genus Folsomia; species Folsomia candida. The sequence goes on from NW_019091196.1 coordinate 8,890,848, forward strand.
TCATTGTTTTTTGATCTGTTATTGCCATATGTAATTCTCATTATATTCTTATTTAATAAAACTTCTTGCTTTTGAATAACTATTTCCTAGAGTATTTTTCAAACTTTATTTGCATTTACCCATTGCAAAAAGAGGGAAATGAAGTCTAGAGAAGGGAGAAAATTACCCGCATTTCCATCTCAGTCCTAGAATTAAATTGGTGCTTGGGCCAAATGTGGATACTTTCTTTCTCCTCATGCACTCACTCCGAGAACCGACCGACCGACCAACTACGGCGCATACATTATAGCAAAATGGAAAAGACATGCTCTTTTCTCTAAATACGGACACATGAATATTATTACATTCCTGGTACAATTTTCAGATTTATAAGGGTCATGTGACAATAAACGGAGAATTTTCGTGCACATTTTGCAAAATTTAATCTCACACAAAAGTTCGAAACAGGTCAAGTTTTTGTTAAATTTTACCAAAAAATCGGCTGAATTTGATTTAAATTGTGGATGACACTAAAAAAATGGGGATCACCACGAGAAGAGATATTCATACGAAAAATAGTGTTTATGCGAGGGTGCTCTGCAACCCTCCTCATCGTACTTTGTCTTCGTCGTAAACGAAGAGACAAATGGACAAAAAAGACGAAAAACTCGTCGCTTCTGCTGTCACTCAATAATAAAGAAGAAGGATTTTGTTGGGTGGAAATGGGACAAAAGAGGTAAAAAGGGATTTAAAACGGACTCTTTCACACATTTCATCCCTATTTTAGTGCTCACTCAGCATTGCAGAGGGTTAAGTTGGTGCTGGTCAACTGCTGGTCTTCTTCTGGACAGACAGATGATCATGATGGGATTCATATAATAAATGTGGCTCTCTCAATACTTGGCTGGACACAAATAAATCCTTTTCACAAAAGAGGAACACTTCCTTTAAAAGTTACGTTCGGGTTAAAAAAATACGCTGTGTGTAATTGTCTTCTAAAGTCAAGGTCGCACTAACACTTTTTTTCCAAGTTTGGATATAAAATATTTCCACTCGTCGTTTCGTACACACTACAACCTCCGCAATTTAAATGTTATACAACCCAAAATTTGAACAAGACATTTTTTGTGTATTTTTTTGAGGTTGCAAAAGTCAGATAAAAAGTGATTCGTTACTGCGTTTTTCAGGTTTTATAACTTTTACAGCTTTTACGAGCACATTCTCTCCCGACTTGTGGGCCTGGGCATATAAATTGTATCAAAATTGATGCTGAAACTGCAAATTTTCCTCTTACATAAGAAGATGCCACACCATCCAGCATGGTGGTGTGGTTGGTAGATAAATGTGGTTGTGTTGTGGTGGTGAAATATTGTTGTGGAATAAAATAAAATAAAATACCAAGCAAAGAGCAAACGAGAAACGTGGTACAACAATGGAGTAGAATACAATCGGCGAATAGTCTGCATGCATAGAAAAGATGGAGCGTATGCAATTTGGAGCTGAATAAAAACCGTTCGGGACAATAATTTGGGCTGAAAGTGGCAATAAAACGAGAGAGAAGAAGACCTCGACAAAAACCGAGGAGTCATTTTGTGCTACAGTTTCATACACAAATTTTTAGTAATATCGTCTCAAATACTGTGGTGCAGCAGGATAAGAAGATGAAATGATTCCACGTTTACATATTCAGCCGCACGTAGGAATTTAATGAAATGAAACCTGCAACAAATTTTCTGTCAGTCGTGACTTATTGCTGGCGAAAAATTCGCCTCATTTAATTTGAATTCGTTTAAACCTGAATTTGAAATTTATCCTCGATCTGCTTCATGTGTGGTCACAATTTATGTGATTACACACACACAACGAACGAACATTGCAGATGAGCTACTAAAATGTAATGGAGAGACGAGAATCTCGCATTTTATTCGACCAACAACATTGAAAATTAAGTGATTTGCAATCAAGAAAATTGGTTTGAACTTGAATATGGAAAAAATGTGAGAGAAACAGGATTTAGTTACTGTCAGTTTAGAAATTATTTTACCCTTATGACCAATTTGGATTTAGCTAATTTCTACAAATTGCCTCATTTGTGGGCCATGCTAACTTTTGAGTTTTGAATTATGGTGAAATTTAGACATTTTTATGATGAATGAAATGTGCAGTAAAACAACAAAGTATTATGTACGAGTAAGTTATATTTACTGTTGTCTAACAAAATGCGAAATGTCTATGTCGCAATCAGCCGGGTAGGTTTGATGCAGTACGTACATCTATAATTTGTATAATTTAAAATCTCAACCCCACAATTCAACCAAGAAATGAAGAAATTTAGTACAACTAGCAAAAAACAATTTGCAAAATAATTTCTTGTAAATTAAGCACTACAGAAATTCCGTTACGTCTTCTACATTCCACAATAAATAACATTAAACCGTGTAGAATACCACATTTTGAAATTTTGTACCCAATTTTAAACCCCCATCTGCCTCCACAAAATAATCCAATCCAGCCAACCATGGCATGACCAAAGGAAAGAAAACTCAAAAACCGAGACGACAACTACCAACGACTAACTTGAACTAATGATTATTAGTCAGATTACAAGTCAACTTTGTGCAGCGACATCATATCACCTTGAGAACGTCTCGTCGTTTTTACCCTCGTACATAGATAATTAGTACTTGGGCGGAGGGAGGAAGTAGAACAGACTTGAATTACGTAACGAATTACAAATTACATCTATTCTTTTCAACCAACCCGACAACCAACAACATCTGCTCGAGAAAATATACGACTTTGAAACTTTCTGTCAGCCGGTCCGTATAGGTAGTTGGTTGGATATGGGAATGGGAAATGTTGATGTAATTAAAGTTTAAAAATTAAATTTTGTAGGAGGAGGGATGGAAAGAAACCCGACCAACTCGCACCCTCCTCCATCTCCATCCAAGTCGTGAAATAATGTCGAATTGGGACTTATCTCTCGCAATGGGTATTCTCACTCTTCATAAATTACTCATATTTAGGACCAGCAGGGTTGCCTTTTTAGCCTCGAAATGGAAGATGCAATTCGTCAATTTTGAATTTCTTCATTACATTTTCAACTCCAGGATGCGTCACCTATTTATTTACATACCTGTCTGAAAGTCTCAATTTCATCCCAGTTTGCCACACCATAATTATTCTCTGGTATTTAAAACTAAGGGAAAATTATGTAGATTTTTTTTCTCAACTAAAAATAGCATAATACAAATTTTATCTACTTGCGAGAAGTTGCAAATGAATCTGTTAAAGTCTGACTTTTTATGTCGATTTGATATTTATCTGCTTTCGACTTCCCATCAAGACATGCCTCTCAACTGGTGAAGGTGCAGTTGTCGAAGAAATTTCAGCCAGCTAATGCACCCTCAATGACTAGTTGACGGAATAATGACAACTCCAGAAAATAAAAGAGGAGATTCCAGCAACAAGATTTTTTTTAGAGAAACCTTGTTTTTGTTAGGGTGCGAATAAACAAGTGGAAAAGTTTTAGGAGATGAGCTCTTATCCATGCATCCATCTTTTCATAATATCATTCGCTTTATCTTTTACTCTCCTACTTTTCCATGAAAGTGGAAAGGTTTCTATTTTTGGAAGAACAAAAGCGACGACGACGACATTATCACCGCGCTAACTGTGACTCCATCATTCGGTCCAATAGATAACAAATTTGGGACGATTTTACTTTTTATAAATACGTCAGAATCACATAAAAGAAAGGCGCATTACTTTAAAGATTTATCCGTCAAGCTCCATTTTTTTTACCCAAAAAATTAATGCATCCCATAAATCCAAAAATGTCCCAATAATAACCAACCTATTAAACAAGTCGTTAAAACGTGATGATAAATACCACTTGGTTCAATAAAATGATTGAAAATTGAGGCAATTTCATGAATCGAATCTATCTTATCAATCGATTTAATACATCCATAAAACATTATTTGGACCAGTAAATTTGTGGCATGTTTATAGCAATAAAAATTAACTGGATCAAATGCTAAAAGAAATTGAGACGTCAACAGTAGAAAAATAAGTAAATATTTTTTTTCCTTCCTTACTTTTTAAAGTAATGACCACTTCTTTTTACGTAACGAGTAGCAAATTTTGTGGCTTCCACAACTCAATTAAAAATGAGGCTACTCTTCCAACGTGACAAACTCATTTTATGCAGAACTCCCCGACCGAACCATAAATATTGAAATAATGATGTCGGTGTATGAGAAACAACAAGAAAGTTAAAAATTTACGAGGTTAAATATTACACAAGATGACAAGAGTTAAGAAAGTTAACTGATTTGATTTATGGATTCGTGCCTCGACTGGAGAAAGAATCAGCTCGGCAAAAGTAATAAAGTTGTCAAAATGATTTCTTGATACCAACTTGTACCAGATTTGCATTGAAAGTTTAATTTTTGTGGGTTTTTCGTTATCATTTATACATGTTTACTCACTTAATATTTGCAAGGGATGATTCCATTAGAAGAATTTTTTACCATTTGGATTAAAAATGTTGAATAAAAGGTGAATTACAATTGCAATCCTTAATTTAAAACATTGGTATTACGACCTGTCGACTTCCCCTTATCAACTTAATCTTTCTCATGATGATGATTAAACTCATCTTGCTCTCTCTCTTAATGTAATAAAACTCATTATAAATTAGCCCAATAAAAATTGCACGGGAAAAAGTTGTTTGCCAATATCGACATTCAGATCAAAAGTTAAATGTTCATGAGAATGGCATGATATGATATCATCCAGCCATGAGCCAGCCAGCTAGTCAGCTAGCCAGGCACCCCACCAGTCAGGTCATGTCATGCATACGATACTGTCGAAGATTATGACACAATCAACCCAAACACGCAATGCTATTTGATCCAAAGATTGAAAAGTCATAAAATCATCAGAATATATTTTTTTAAACCTGGGTAATAAATAAATCAGGAATTGTTTGGAGCTAATAAACGGATACGTACACACGACTTGAGGTACACAAATTCCCAAAGAGACGACGACTATGGTCAACCTTATAAAAAATCGACTAGCATAGAAGAAAATAATAATTCAATATAAGACGAGATATGTGGAAACAAGACCCGTGTAAAAAAAAATGGAGGCAGGATGTATATCGTGGAAGTACACATGTATGCTTATCAAGACGTCCATTCCATCCATAGTCGCTCGGTGGGATTTGGGTGCATGCTTAGTTTGTAACGTTTGAAAAGTAAGGTTTGGTTGGATGATTTATTATTAATGCAGAAAGTAAAACACGTTTTAATGGGAAAACAAACATCGTAATGGGCTCACTTCCTTCATTAAAAGTACACAAATGGGTTTATCCTCCTCTCTCTCTGACAATGTACAAGGAGCGATGGAAGAAGTTTCTTTACTAAGAATTCGTACCGTACATATTAATTTTGCCAGAAGTAGCGATAAGGCGCCGTATAAAAAGTATTAGTTCAAATTTATGAGAATGAGCAACGCGTTTGAATTGGAGATAGATAGCAAAATTGATATCCAGCCAGAGAGAAGGAGAAGAAGAAATACGAAGTTTCTAAGCCTAAACAGTGGTCATATAGGAATCCATACGTAATAATAACACGTTCCGGTTCAAGTTCTTTTTTACTTATTTTTTTCTCCACCATTTTAACAAAGTTCTAAAACAGCATGCATAAATTACTGCTCAGTCAGTGGTACCGCAAAAATGAGTCTTTTTATTATCTAACTACGTATCAACTTCAGTAGCAGTGGCACATCTCCATGAATGAATTAAAAACTCTATTGCATAAAAAAAGTGTACATATAACAATAATTCATCTCCAAGTATGGAACGTATGTGCAAAATTTGTCCAAATAACGATCCAGGTATGCAGTCAGACTTCTGCGCTTACATGCATAACTAAAATTTTAATGGAGACATTAGGTTTGTGTTTATTGTACCCGTTAAAATTTTGATTGCTCTCCTTTTATTAAGTTCTAACTCACCTTGGACTATTAGGATTAGCTAACTGGCCGCTTTTATACCTCATAAAACATACATTTTTCCTACTATATGAGCCACTCAATGCGCACATAAATGCATACCTTTCCTACATAATACTACCCATGCGAGAAGAGGTGAGGATAATAAATACATACATTTTTTCGTTGCGGAAAATTTAATCAATTATGCTAAACAGTCTTTAAACAATACGACTTTTCCGTTGTTATTAAACCATCGAAAAAATAGTTCTGTTTATAAATACAGAATTTATAACGGAAGGAGGATTTTCCAGTCAGCATCCATTTTTTGCTTGGTCTTCTTGACAATGCAGTAGCATCATCACCACGACCAAAATTCGTGGAAGGGAGAGCTTTAAGAGGATCGGAGGAGGGTTGATTTTTGGTTCTTATACGAACTTGCCTACATACAAATATATAGATTGACCAAGCTTTAGGTAAGTTTTTGAACTCCATGCCGTGCGTGGTGCATGCAGGGAGCAAGATTCCGATGCAATAGTCATTCCCTGATGTAATATTACGTGAAGCATTATGCACTTCACATGCGAGGAAGGGGTTGCTATATCACGTGTCCAACTGCCTAGAATTCTGCTTCTATTGCATAACGGATGGATATGATGGGAAAAGTGTGAGTCGGTTTATTATTGGTTTCTCTGGAAGGCAACGTACCCCTCCAGAGCACACGCTAATAATGGCCGACATCATCTCACATGAAGAGAAACAACATCTGCAAAAGGCATTTAGTTACATACGTACAAAGTTTATGTGTGTATCTCGCATGGATATTTACGAAATGGTGTTACTCTACAGTAGAATAATGGTCTTAATTAGGAGCATTAATGATACAATGCTTATTTTTATAGTTGGAAGGATTTTAGATTTAAAATCGTTAAAACTATATGCATAGATCCGCATCGATGATATTATGCTCTGCTAAAAACCCACACATTTTTTGTGCAAATATTTATATGCGTAAAATAAATTGAGACAGCGAAACGAAAATCTGGACAGAGTCAGTTAATTAGAGTTGATTGTTGTATTCCGATTAGTCAAGGCCAACACTAATAATTTGTGTGATTCATGATGAGTATTTTGCTCGTAATTTATGACTCACGTAATTTTTCATGTAATACTTGATGATCAGAATGAAATGGTAAATATGTAAAATTGTAATTTTATGGTACATACATGCGCAATAACCACAAATTATACTCGTGTATGTATGTACGTCCAGATGGGCGCCAGTAATTGTTGTGAGTTCATTAAGTAGCAAATGAAATGAAATAATAATGTTGTGTGATTGACGAGGCCTTCGTATCATGTAAAAATAACTAGAATCAGCGTTGGCAGCAATAAAAAAATGACAATGTAAAAAAGGTTCAGGTAAGTAAATAAAATCAGGGTTAAGGCGAAACAAGGTCGTAATAATGTTTTTTGGTAAGTAGCTTAAAATCAGTCCCTTAAATAGTAATTATTCCTCACTCACTGTTTTTGATGCCTTGAATTTATTTAATTTTGAATTAATGACTAATAAAATTAATACGATGCTGCTGAATTTGGCAAGGGTGAAATTAATTTTTGCTCGTAATGGCAATTGGAAAGGTAAGTAAATTGTAAATTGTAAAAACAGAAGACTTTAATGTCCCTTAAATATAACTGCAAAAAAGATTACGCTAAACTGTATTCAAAAATCGTAAATAAAATTTTATTTTATATCATTGTTAAAAATGCAAAGTAGACCTTTAGTAATTTCATCGGTTGGTGGTCTACCAAAGAGAATCATAAACATAACATAATTTCTTTCTAACAAATAACTGATCGATTTCCACAATGTAAAAAAAACTCCACAGGATGCAATATCATTTCCAAAATTGCTTTTCTAATTTTTACACTATTTTTTATCTTCCTATATTTTTTAGACGGTCGCCGATCTGACCTTTCGTCTCGTCAAGGCATAAAATAATAAAATCTGCGTGTGACAACATAACACTAAACGCACCAAACTACACCACGGACGGATAAACTAAAACATAAACAGCGCACACAAAATAATAATGTAAAGCAAACTGAACAAATATCAAGTTGCTCTGTGTGTTGTTCTGTTAGTGGTTGCATGACATGACCAAATAATATAATGGAGAGAGTGTGATGATGAAGTGGGATGAGTTGACTTGACGAGAGGGAGACTTGGTTGATGGGACATAAAATGAAATCCATTTCAATAAAAATGGTCATCTCGACGACGACGACGACGACGGTCAGAGTCAGACTGAAGAGATGTTGCATTATATTTTTTTTATGTAGGGATGAAAGTACGTACGAGGATGATATATGATCCAAATGTATCAGGCGTACGTACGTATGTACGCGTGTACTTCCTTCTTCTCGCCGAGTTAACAAATCGCCACATTAAATACAGCTCAGAGTAATGAGTACTGATTAAGTGACACGTAGTTATAGCCATTATTTTGTGAGGACAGATCTTAATGGGGATTCGTCTTGATAATCATAATATATATGACAATGTTGCCAAAAATGGGTTCCGTATCGGGTTTCAAACCGCAGTTATGTATATTTGCAGGGATTTATGAATTGAATATGCTCAAAATGTATGATATCGACGCCGCTAACGAAATATTTGAATGAAATATAGTTGATCTTAATTGCAGATTTTGTCAAAGTGGTGTGATAATTATACATACTCTGTCAATAGGCCGTTGTATAATATTTTAGACTAATTTACGTGGTTCATGGATTAACTTGAAAAAATAAATACAATTAATAACAAGTTTCGTATTACATGTACCACAAATCTGCGATTTTTTAGCACGTCTAAACCTAATTTCTAAGTTTCTAAAAAAGTCCTTCCATCGATAAACAATTATTCGCTACAAAAATAGCAGAATGGAAAGATCTCATATACTCTAAAATTATGTATTTTTTGTCGCATTAAAAAATAACTAAGTCGTGACTATGAAACTGACATACTACTCAAATTCATCAACTATTTAAAACCTAAAATAATAAATAAAACTAAAAAGCATGCTTGATACAAAATTCACACAAAACTAAATATTTTACCATGATTGTTGTACATATAAATCTGCACATAACGTATGTACAATAATAATTTTCACAATTGTTTAAACAGTGCCATAAAACCAGGACGTGAATGAAAAGTTGACCACAACAGGGAACAAATTTACACAAAATTGCTGACATGTGATATCTAGCAGCACATGCCTCAACGGCCTGACTATACATCACGATTGTAGAAACACGTTTTTTCTTCTATTTCATGAAAGAATTCAATTTAAATTGGACTAGTAGTAAAATCAATTTCATTTGACTGCAGCATTTATTTTAATCCTTTAAACTCCTTCAATATTAACTGCCCCTTATTCGAAGGGTGAGATTGTGACTGACCAATCAACTTGGGTCGATCGTGTTATAAATAAAAGTGAATGGATTATAAGAAGGGTCGCGCTACCCTATAGGCTAAGATTTGGCCCTAACTGAAGCTCTGCCATCCAACTTTATAAAGACGTTTATAGGCGATTGTGCCGCAATAAAGTAGTTGTTAATGCAATAAAATGAATAAAATTAAAGATAACGGGCTTTACTTGACCATTTGCTTTTTGGTCTCCATTGGTCTCGTCATGTTAAGTATTTAGTTGTATCATAATCCTCCTCACATCCTGTGCATGCAAGAACGGACAGGTGAAACGGGTTGAAGAAGAAGATATGCATACATAAGCACCACCATTTCCACAATAATGTTAATGTCTCTTATAATTATTAATGTAATGTCATTCTTGTCATTCTTTATTATAATTATTATTCAGAGGGGATGCTGATAAGTTCAATTCAGCCGAACAGGATTCTTTTCTGCAGAGTAAATTGAATAATTAAATAAATTAAGTACAATTCGACTCTCCCATTAATTCCACCATTACTTTTGGAAGAGCTGTCCCATAACGAGGGATGTGATGCTCAATGGTCAACAGTCTGCTTGACCAGGTCTGGTTTTTAGTTTCGCATTTACGAGAAGAAATTGCCTATTGCAGGAGCAAGTAAAGTGACAGCAAACCAGACTGGATTGGTCGTTTAGATCCATTCAAAATCTCCCTTTATTGCCAAACCACACAGCATTAGAAGAAGACCAAATAGCAGACCACAACTTTTAGCATTGTATTGTGTATCGTGTTATTGGATGATCACCATCAGGGTCAAAGGCCAAAGATTTTTTTTAGTTTGGTTTCTTACTCACACAAAAGTTGGGAACATTCTTATAGAAATTTTATTGCCACGAGGAACCATGTCAATGATAATGATGATGATCCTCTGCACCAATTTGAGCTTAAACGGATTTAAATTTAAACCCAATTTTATTTAGTGTTGCTCAACCAACTTTGATGAGAGTTTGCATGTCTTCATAAAAAGTGAGTGGATCGGAAAGGATGAATGAGTATAACTATAACTATGTATGTAAATGGTAGGAGAAGCAGTATCAAAATGTGATATTTGTTTGGGCGTTTGGGTTATTTAATCCATTCCAGAGAGAGAAAGAACGGAGAGGCTGCGTTATTAGGAGGCATGCATGGCTGCTGTAAGAGAGACGTCGTATGGTCGTTAAAACCGTAAAAATCTGGTAGATTGCCAAAAGTGGTCCATAAATAAATAAAAGGTTGGCTGAATGGTTGGGTCGGAGGCCAACATAGTCCATAAGTAACGCGTACATGAGAGACTTTGTCAGTCGACATTACTTACATTAAACCGCACGAATGCAAAAAGAAAGAAATTACTATCCCGCATCGAATCAAGGAAGAGAGAGAACAGCCAATTACTTCAATTCAAAGCTATCAAATGTGACATTTGTGAAGATAACCAGAAGAGTGGGAATGAGTTTGAGAAGTAAGTAAATAAACGGATGGATGGATTTGACTACTGACTGCTAGCCTTCAAAATATTTAACCGAAAAATTTTCAAATCTTGTGATACGAAAAAAAAGTCGGTCGGTTGATGAAACGCAGAGGATCGAGACCAGAGAAGAGATATGTACATAAAGACGGAGGAGTAAACAAATGGGAACATTTTTAGGAATGGTTGGAATGATGCTGAATTGGTGAAATGTGTGGCTCGTAAATAAATGAAAGTGCAGGATTTGCGGATTTGGTATTGAGAATAAATCCAGGGGAAATGTGGCTTAATGAACTTTTAGGAAATCTCTTAATGGGGACAGAACCCGTTAGAGAGACGATTTCGGGTCCCATTTAGTTTCGTTGCTGGTTCTCAATTTATTTTCACGGGATAAAACACAAATCACAAAAAAGAGAAAGAGTGACGTGACTTTCTGTCAGGCGTCATCTTGGTCGTGTTCTCTCATTTCGTTTGAGTCAGCGAGAGAGTCACTAGATGAGTTTCAGGATTAAATCATGGTGGCGGTGCAGAGGGGCATGTATGAACCGGAAGTAGGAGAAAACATAAGGATCAAAGTATTGCTGCGTACTGACCTGTGATTGACATCCACGGGTATCTTGGAATCTGGAAAATGGACAAAATAATTAGTTGAAGTTACATATACTGGCCAATTTTCACAAAAACGGGATTCTGATTCTCATGAAAATTATTGTTAATTTTCAAATTATTGAATGTCTTACATCCGGAAGTCCTTGTCCCCCTTGCGGACACTGGCCACCCATCGGATCTCCTCCCGAGGCTGCAACGGCTGCCTGATGATAAAACTGGGCTGCTGCCGCGATCGAGTGGGTGATACCGGCCGCTGTGGCGGCGCTATTGTGACCTGCGGCAGCAGCATTTGCTGCTAAGTTATAGTTGAGCATAGAGTCAGCAACTGACGGAGGATTATATCGACAAGACTTGTCATTAGGATCCCCACCTGCACCAAGATGACCACCAAATCCGCCCAGGCCACCTGATGCGGCCACCGCGGCGGCTGCAGCGGCTGCAGCGAACGGACTTTGCTGACCCATCGACACGTACGGATACATCCTGGCAGCCGCGGCCATGGCGGAGGAGTAATTCACGGCAGAATTCCCCCCGACCCCGGAGGAATCACCGCCACCATATTTCGGAAGCATGGAGTCGATGAATTTCGAGTTCATAATACCGAATTTTAGACAAATTTATTACTCGCTCGTTGTTTTTTTGGTAGAAATCCAACGAAAATCGTAATCTGTAAGCATTAAAATAAATCATTCTCATGAATTGTTTCGTTTTTAACAAACGTGCTAAAAAACACGAATTCTTTTACGCACACCACTTAATAATTTATCTCGTGCAAATCTCAACCAACATTCCGGCAAATATGATGCAAAACAATTAATCCATTGTTGGAGTATTTACTTAATGAATGGGTTAGATGTATCGGATGAGGAGATGATGAGTAATAATTTAGTGAGTAACGTAACTAACCACCTTTTTCCTCCTACATGTAACCATTATTATTTCAATCAAACCTAGACCAAGCTAACATCCAAAACCAGATCTGTTCGCAAATACTGCTTCGCTAACTAAACTGTATCAAACAATCTTTACTTTACATTTCTTTCCGCAATAATTGGCAATAAGCCATCCTCTCACCACGGTGCAACAATTACCAACAATTTCTAATTTATTCCCAACTAAAGTGAGTCAATATTGATTGATTCATATTATTAGCGAGGATATGAGTTAAGTGATCACAAGCTCAACATGTAATTATCTCACGATCTGAATTGATATGCATAATAATTAGTACTTAATTATGACGTATGTAGCAGTGCCATTTTTTTGCGACATACTTAATGCATAAAATTACATATTCCTCTAATGCGCCATTTTCTGCACATATTATACTTAATTGTTTGCCCATTAGTGCATAAGGATGATTATCCATGATGGCGTCGTTGGCTTGGCTCGGGTTTTATTTTTTTAGGTGGTGCGATACATCACGAAATGCATTCCCTGAAAGGAACAAGGCCGTAAAAGGACACAGACAGTCTCCGTTAATGAAGGAGCAAGTCTAATGATTGATTGGTTTTATGTCGTGTATGTGAATGTCCATCCATTATGGTTCTCCTTTGTATTTCTTTGTGGGCATACATAGTTTGGGCGCAGTGGGCAGGGTTTCTGGCTCGCTGGCCAATCTCAGTTATCGCCAAATGGGCAATGCTTATGGTGCATTTACATATTTAATACATGTATCTTTTTCCTTTAGTATAATACTAAACACACCTTCACATTTAGTAATCATGTCCAACTTTCACCCGTAGGGGCGACTGTGCGATGTACGTATTGTATCGTCTTAATTTGTTTATGACGGTTATAAACGGCATTATCCCAACAACAATAAATTACCCTGCACAACAATAGGATTCAATTCTTGGACGGAAGAAATGCCCAATAAAATGGTGATGATGATCTTTTTTTCCCTAACCCTTGTTCATATTGATTTCAGCGCTGATAATAATAATCAGATTGAAAAAAATGCAGTAACAACAAAATTTTTAATAATGATTATGACTCAAAAAATGATGTACATACATATCTCTAAATGATGCCTTATGACCTACCGCCATTCACGCGATATTATTATACAAACAAGATTCGTTATGTAATTTTTACCCTTTTAGGATACCACAATAACGCCGATATAACGATTACCTGCCCAATTTCAAGTCTACTAAATTTGAATCAATTACATTTTATAATTTTACTTTGGTGAGGAAGACACGAGCAAAAAGCACAAGTGCAAATTATGCACGGATTAAAAGAAGACTAAATTGGGCATAATAGATAATCGTTGCCATTATTACACACACATCGGCCGGCACACACAAGACCTTTATTGATAATTTTCTCCTCAGTTTAGGATGCAATGTAACAACAAAATTTAAATACCAATAAATTAATAATTTGATTGATTTGCACACCGCTCAGAATTTTAATGCAATTAAGGACGGCTATTTTTTTTATAAAATATTGTGCTTTCTCCACTTTTAGATCGGATTTTCTAAAATATAATCCCTTCCGAAAACGAAATTTTAATGATAAACGTTCAATTTAAGTGGTGATGCAAATGATGAATCATAAATAATTTCAATAAAACTTACCGGATTAAATTTCACCGATAATAAAAAACCCTCTCTCCAGTCCAACACCCGGTCTTACAAGAATTACTTCCTCCTTCCCTCCCGCTTCATTAATCTTGAAATTGAATTAATTTTTCTCTTTAAATTTGTATTTGTCCATAATTTAAAACAAAACAAAAACTGTTCACATTGGTCACATTGGTAAAATTTTACTAGCAAAGTAAATAAATAAACAATAAAGTCGTAATTAAATTAAGCAGTATCTGTGTCTGATAAATAATAATTGTCGCACGATTAAAAAAATATTAAGCACAAATTAAGGAAGAATTGTGATTAATTAGTCAAATAATTAAATAACTTATACACATTCACAATTAAACCATAAAAAAATTAAATTCGGCTTTGTAGCGTGTCAAGTTTCATGCACTTTCTCTCTCTTTAAATAAATTGTGTCTCCATAAAATTGTAAATAAATGTGGTGATTATGCTTCCAATAATTTGTCCATAAAAGTAAAAATGAACAAAAAACGAGTAATTTTTATGAATTTATAACGGGTAAAAAAGGCTTGCGTATTATTATTATTATTAGTTCGTCGTTGTTCAGGTGTAATAAAAGCTCAACCTTCTGCTCGATCTTGTTCTCCAGAGATGATAACAGCTAAAAAGGAAGAGAGAGATAGACTGGTGGTTATACGTCGAGGAAGATCTTTTCTGGGGTGACGATGGAAGTCGACTAGCTGACCCAAAGCAGAAACAATGCTACAAAACCTGAACTACTCGCTAGCTCTGAACTGAAGTCGTCGCAATCTCGTGTAACGTGCCGAAAGTGCAAGCTTAGTTTTGGGATCCTTTTTTTAACTCGTGGAAAATCTCTGGGAGAATCCTTTCTTTATTATTTACAATCGGCAATTCACTTTATTCTGCTTTTGTTAACTTGTCCCCTTTTTTTAATACAAGTAAGTATTGGTAAACTTGCACTTTCCGTTCGTAAATATAGATAGTTAAGGAGGAAGGAAGCTAATATTAGTGTAGGGAAGGAAGGATGGATGGATGGATGAGTGGGTGGTTTGCTGTGTCTTGATTTTTTAAGGGTTGTAAAATCAAAAGTTGTAAATTCCCTGGAAAAGAGAGAGTTGGGTAAGAATAGGAAGAATGGGACAAAGGTATGAAATGGAATTTGGGCTAAATTTGTTACCCCGTAAAAAATAGAGGGGATGCGTATGAGTAGATTTGTAATGGGGAGAATGAGTTAAAAACAAGCAGAAATAATAATTTTGATAAACTTTGCTAAATATATTTAAAAATTATGTAAGTAATAGAAATATTTATATGTATAGCTGAGGGTTATGATTTTTTGTAATTGGCGTTTAAGACGAACAAGTATTTAAATTGTTGAGTTTTTTATGATAAAATAAAAATACTACATATTACAAATATTTTTTAATAGGTTTAATTTTTAGATGGATGTAGAGCGGTACATAAAAATGACAGAATTGTTCAAGTTTTAGGTTACAACAGGGTGTAAAAGAATTGGTGGTGGTATGCTTGCCTATACCTGTCAGTCTCCCTGCCTGTCTGTGTGCGTATATGTATGTACGTATGTGTTGGCTGCAATAAAAGTGGTGAAAGTGAGTGTGGAGAATGATAAGTGCACATTGCATCGCATTCCCCAGCACGGAGTACATTCATTTCACAGAGATTCCTATTTCACAGGGATGAACGGAGCCGTTTGTGCCAGAGTGGATTGGGGATCCTGGAGAAATCTCCGAGAAAGAAATGCCCACCTCACCCGCGCGGCCAATCCCGGGTTTTCTCCGCCCTCGGGACCTGGCCCATATCCGACACCCATGACAACCGTTACATGCCTAGAATGGCCTCCTTATCTCGGCCGTATATTCATGCAAACTGCCCGGAAGGGGGCATCCACCATGCATCGTCCCTTCTCTTCAGGGATGCGGGTTACCCGGGTGTTTGCATGTGCACGCTACCCGGCCCGGGTAGTATACACGGTCCGGAATGATGATATCCCACTGAATGCAAAGCAGATAGGATGGTCTTGTGTACAAGAGTCGTAATTTGTTGAGAGATGATTAGCTTTACGAGCATTATCTTACATTTTAGTACGAATGGTACATACGAACGCAAAGATAAAGTCGGAAATGGAGAGAAGGCGGCGTAGTAGTGCTGGTTATGGTACAGCCAACATTGTGAGAAACAATGGAATGGATATAATAAGAGACAATGCTACGAGGAGTTTTATTATTCATGGAGATACAGAGAGAGAGAGAGAAAGAGGAGAAAGATAATATGAAATTAAATGGAGAAATGCTATTCATTTATTACAATGAAAAGTGAGTGCGAATTTAGTTTCGTGAAAATGTTATATGTAATTACACGAGTTTTGTAAAAAGTTTTTTATTATTATAATGCATATATGAATCATGTTGATGTAAATGTAAGAGTGTCATTTTTTAAAGATTTAATTTGAAACATAAATGAACACTTTGAATCAGATTTAGGTTACAAGGTTAAATTTACTATTAGAAATGTCACATTTAAAGTATGAAATTAAATTTTAACATGAAATTCACGTTGTGAATCTACTCTGTAAAGTGATCTCTGCCCACGGAAAGTGAGAGTTCCCTAAATATTCCCAGGCTGGCTGGTTGCAAGTTGAGTTCAGTAAAAACGAACAAAGTGACACCACCTAGATCGAAAAGGACAAATCTACTCTCCCGACTTGTCACTTTCCCTTGCTTCGAAAGCGCCACGACAAGATCCCGAACTCTCCTGGTTCCGATGGCATATTCGAATCTGCTTCATTGTCATGGCTGATATTATGTCATCGTGCTGAAAAGTGGACAAGATGCAATCCCAAATCATGCAGAATTGCTAGTTGACAACTTTATTCATGGAAATAAATCAACCACTTTTTAACCAACGACAACCACCCAGATTATTCATTCAGTAGATGAGAAAGTTGACAAAAGTCTGGTTTTTGCACACAAAGTGAAATGTGACAGCATGTCCAAGTCGACATAAATTGTGAATCTGTCGACCATTTTTCTTGTTAAAAAGTCGGTAAAAAGTGGAATATGTAAAAATATTTGATCCAGCATAAATCAAAAACAGTTGTTGATTGAGTTCTTTGCCGTTAAAAAAATAATTCTGTATGTGGTACATAAAAATAAATTTAAGGTTTCATTCAAGTATAGAATTAAATATGTGATGAATTGCACCACATTAAATGCAAATTTTTGACACAATTTAAATTTATCCCGATTTCCTAGCCACATTATTGTTTCGATGATTGATAAATAATTTAAGGCTGCATAAAACCAGGATGGAATGACTTTCGAAAGATAAATATGTCGATTGTAAACTTTTATGCCGTGTTTATTTTATGCAAGTTGAACATCTTGGACATGTGCTGTCTTTTACTTACAGGAGGCGCATAGGTGACTAGGGAATGGATGGATGGTTTAATGGGCCGTTAAAATTAGGGAGAATGACCACTTATGAGGTGGTTATACTGACGGATTAGGCATTTTTACACTGATCCGAACGGTCGTAAAGGGTTTATTTTGTGGTAATTTTTAAATACCGAGTGACTTGTGATACATGTGTGGAAGTGCTCAATAAAAAATAAAAATACTTTTTATCATCGTTTCAGACTAATTTCCTTCACTCTTATTTTTTACAAGTTTCGTCTTTATTTAAGGATTAAAAATACATCGCATTTTTATAAATAGATAAAAATAAAGAAAAGTGAGAGTGCCTCATTTTTGGGTAAACCTCAGCTTTACTTGCGTATTTTACTTACGTATTTATGAAGGAAGAAGATACGTACTTGTGTCACATGCATCATCGTCTTCTTTTCCGTCGTTTGCTTCTCTTGTTGGGATTTATGGCATCTTCTTTTTAACAAGTTTATGACGGATGTAAACATTTTGTGACCTATTCTCAGCACATTTATACCCATTGTCCACCACCCTCCCAGCACCTCAGTCCAGTCCAGTGATTCCTCAAGTGTTGCATGACGTGGTGATGGCACAACTTATAAAAATAAACGTAGGTATCATTCCTACATGCAATTTTATGCATTTTGCATGTTCTGTATGCATTTTCGCGAAGTGTTCCTTATGCATTTTGTATGTTCTGTACGCATTTTCGCGAAGTGTTCCTTATGCATTTTTGCAAAATGATAATACAATCTGCGACACGAACAAAAATGATCAAAACCGTAAATGATGCTTTTCCCTTAAGAGTAAATATATACAGATAAGCCCAATGTTATAGATAAATTTACAATCTAACTTATCCACCCTGTCCGAATATGAACTTGACATTGGTACTTCTTGATGGTGACAATGACACTCGAGTAGAAAAATCAACCCTGAATTTATTTTTTACCCCGGACCGTACGGGACTTTTATTGGGCCGCATACCAACCACCACGAGGCCAGGAATAGCGGCAATTAAGCGTGTGTTCCTTTTTATTACGTAACCCTTAACCTTGACAGACTCAGTTTAAGCAGTAAAAAACCCTTACCTTTAACTTCCAATAGGTTCAATAAATACACAGAAAATGCATGCCCAGATAGTGTCACACGATGCAATGCAATGTAACGGGGACTCTGCGTCGCACGCAATAAAACAATAAAAATATGGAAGTAAACGTTCCTCGGATTTAAAGGGTTTCTTGTCTTTTTTTAGTTGAAAGTATTTTTTTAAAAGAAAAACAGTAATAAAATTGGATCCAATATCAAAGTCAATATTATTTCAGAAAACTACCTCTATTTGAACTTGACACTTATTCTGGCAACACATCCGACCCACAGTTTGCTCATGGTGGCCAAGTAGAACGGGTTAATTTACCAGTGTGACAAGTTGAATTTGCAATTTTTGTGCTATGTACATTCCTCGTCTGGCTTGTTGTCTGTGCTAAAAACGTGGCGTGGCCATTAAGTAAATATAATACTATCGAATTGGCATCTTTAATCGTGCCGTTGACGAGGTGCTGCTGGTGTTAATTGTGGTAATGAGCGTAATCGTTACTTATACTCTTACACATTGCAATTTTGTGAGAACATTTTGGAGACGGATTTGTGATCGAAAAATTGATTCAGGTAATTCTTCGTCACGAGCTTGAACGGTAAATTTAAATTGTATTTTGGGATGGACCCAATTTTTGTAAATACTTGTTTCAATTTGTACAATCATGATATAAAGGTGTGTAAAATTGATGCATGGGTTTTGTGCAGGCTTTGATTAAGTCGGAAGTCTGACATGAATTAAGATTTAAGGTTATACTCGTTTATACAAGTTTGTGCGAATAATTTAAGCAAACCTGAATCCTGCAACAATACTGTGGTAATTAGTTGCAGGTACTAATCTTGTGATTATTTTCAACAAATAATCCCAAGAATTACATTGGTACACCGCAAAAATCCTCAATTTTATGCAGGTCCAAGGTAGCTGTTCAAATTCTTGTTCTATTTCTGATGAGTTGATTAATGTTGTTGAAATGATTTTTTAAACGAGTTAGAACTTACACAAATATGTAAATTAGATTCATTAAATTATCAGGTTCCGAGCGATAAATTATACAGGTACAGAAACAAATTGACAACTAGCAAGTATGCAAAAATATGCAAAATACGCTAAAATAAACAAGCGTAAATGGTCCACATATTATGTAAGTCTAAGTCATACGTGAAAACTTGATAGAATTTCATACATTTTTCTGCAACAAAATTTTTGAATTTTTCAGCTACCCCGTTCCCTAAAACGCATAAAACTTTTTGAAACTGTCCATTCCAAATAAACGAGTGCATCCATATCATATCCATATTTATCTCTCCTCCTCTTTTCTTACGGTAAATGTGGTGGAGAATGTTTTGCATTGTTATTACTTGGACATGAAGATAAACATTGTGCAAGACTTTTGAGGTGGCTATAACACTCTCGTGTTATGGCCAGCGTATTATGACATAAACATCGTGAGCATTGTTGAGTGAAGAGTTTACGTTTATTTAGATCCTTTACTTTTTACTTTATGACGGAGTGTGGATGTAAAATGTATACGACCCCTTCATCCCCGACACCCCGACACACGTACTCTTGACTATATTATCCTGATAACGAATAAAAACGGGCATTTCATTTTTTTCGAAAAAAAATCAGATTTTTTTCGTCTACTCTGGTAATTTTTCCGTGAGAAAAAAAAATCCCCTGCAAATAGAAGTAGAAGAAACTGCAATGCGGGTAAAAAAAAGTGTTTCGCAAGCAAGCGAAATAAAAGGTGGTTGGTTACGCAGAGATTGAGGGACCCTTGAGGGAAATCCTTTAAAATTGAAGGGATTAGTTCATCCAGCACACGGTTGGATGTGTAGGATGGGGGGTGGAAGTAGAAGAAGATGCATTTGTGTTTAATGGTTGGGATGAGATGGCCGACGATGAAATGGAGTTGGACGAGTTGGACAGACCAACCAGACTGCGGCTGCTGCTGCTGGCACTTCTAGTGTCAATTTATCCTTATTATTATTTCCCCTACTACTGCTGCGCCACCACTGGCCATTTACTTTCTCCATGCTTTCTCCCTCCAAGTAGTGGGCTTCCTCTGCTAATTTGGGAGAAAGTAGTGCAAGATACGATAGCTGTGCAGAGGGTGATAAATGTTGGTAAGGATGAAATGGCGTCATTTATCCGCAGTGTCCCCAACATTTTGTGGATATTCAACATCAACCTCCTCTTCCTGGAGGGCTGGTTGGTGGTGAGGAATAATCTAAAGTGGGTAGTATGAAAATGGATATGACATCCCGACACGTCCACAGGCACCACTTTTCCTTATCGATACTACATATTTGGGAATGGGAAAATGTGTAATGTGCATGGAAGAAATTGTGGGGTGGATGTACAGACAGTTTGTATAAGTGCACGTTGGAGAAAGAAGTGAAAGGAGGTGTAGAAGTTGAGTAGACAGGCTAAAATCATGATCACAGCGTTTTTTACTACTATGAATACAATCTGAGAAACATTTCCGAAATGCATTTATAAAAAAATATTAAATATGGCTGGAAATTACAACATTTTCTAAAATTTGGTGTTTTCACTAATCTGTATTTTTTAGTACGGCCCTGTTCTGTTCCTGCCCTATGATGAATGGTTTGGTGAAAGTGGAGAAAGACGACGCACGGATGGATGGAAAACCTGAACAAAATGTGTGTGGGTGGATATGAAATGCCCCGTTTTGAAGAGACCACCATTGGATTTTATGCCACCCATAACGCTCTCCTCCCAAATGGGACACAAGCTGCTTATCATCACTCCATACTTTCCCTCAAATCACGTAAAAACCGAGAAGAATAATGATCCCACCACCAGCAGAGAAAACCCAGGAAAAAACCATAATAATAACGCTACTGGTAAATATTTCTTAAAAGTGCTGCTCCTTTTTTTCCAAACTTTCCACCGAAAAACAATTTCTCGCCGGTTTCAACACCTAAAAAAACCCTACTCGACGAAATAACATGTCCCAAAAATATTTTGGTCTCAAAATTTTCAAGTCATTTTTCAAAAGTGAGACAACAATGGTTTAAAATCTGTCTCTCCATCTTTTTTCCGTCTCTTCCCTTAAGAAACAAGTATGCACGACACTAAACTATCACATATACGTACCTACGTAGGTGTACGTATGCATGTACATTATTATTCTCCCACCACACCAATAATAGCAATAACATAACATCCATTTTCCACCACAATCTCTCAGGGATCTATTATATATTACAGATATTACGATGATATCATTTCGTATTAAATTATACCATGACTTGGTCATTCACTCGAATTATGCCAGACGCAGACGAGCCATATCTACCACATATGCGATAAGAATCCTCATTTCATTTCGAAATAAACTACTTAACAATAGGCTACCAGTTAGAAAAAATATGAATGTATCCCGACCGTTGTGTCCCGTCCTTTACACAATTTTCTGATTCACAATCCGGTGGTAAAGAAGAAGAAGGAGGAGTGAATACTAAAAAACTTTGTAAGTTTTATGATGGCTGCAAGATTGAACTCAAGTGGAGACGAGATTAAGTTGGATTATTCTCGTGTGTGAGAGCCAAGTTATTGTTATTGTGATTGTTATTATTGTTATGGGATGTTATGCATAATAATAATGGGTTGGATGGATGTGGATGCAGTCTTCAAGATTTTATTCACGATTATACACGATATTATGTCGTGGGTTGGGATCCTGCACGAATTTGGGGGGAGAAACGACCCCTGATTTGGCAGAATCTGAATTAAAATCAAACCCGTTGGATGTTCCCTGGTTGAAAATGGATTTTTTTGTAGGCGGACAAGAAGGCAGCATTAGATTAGGAAGGGAACATTTATTAAATGTATGAGATGAGATGGGCGATGTTTGATGGTTTGAAACCCCAGGCAGCTACTAAGATGGTTGAATTCTCGAAAAGTTTCATTATCATATCACATATTTTATGTCGACTTTTCTGACTGTTAAAAAGTTTTTTTTTGTAACATTAGTATATTATAAAATGTGAATTTATCCGCTACTTAGGGTAGAATTTATCCGCTCACTTACGTATTAGCCATCCATTCGCAATATACAAAATTACATTCCCTGATTAAATCTCCTTTGCTTTTTTATCGTGCTAATCGATCATGGAAAACGTAACAATTATTAAGGGACCTTTCCTCCTAGACGACTACTTACGTAGAATTTCTCCAAGTGGAAATTGTAGTCCGAGCATAATAATTAATGGGTACGGAAATGAGAAATGTGTGCACTTGGAGTAAATGAGATCGTTTGTATTTGAGCCGTAGCGTGGAATCTGGGAATAAGAAACATTGTTCGCCCATTACGGTGAAACTAATGTGAGTAATTTACTACTGCTCGAGAGAGAAATTTCACATTTGCCTTTTGAATTTCAAAAGGTAAAGAATTTTTCATGTTCAGGTGCATGCATGTCACTCGGCTGTTATTCAACAGCATAAAGCCTAAAAGTGGAGTTGCCTCGTATCCACCAATAAGTACCAAGTATTTCATTACGGGGAGGATTATGGTTATGATTATTATTATTATTACCTCAACGCCATGACCATGGAGAGAGCCAGTCAGTCAGTGATTATTATTCGGATTATCTGTACTAACAGAACAGGTATTATTGAACAGACGTGGTGTGATGGATTTATAGCTTTTCGGCCTTCCTCCTCTTCCTGCGAGTAAGTAAAGGATTAAAATCCATGCCAGGGAACTTTTACACATTTTGTATGTTCGTGTGGGTGTCTAAACGAGTTTGTAAGGCCGGCTTTTCAAACATTGTGCGTGTCTTGCCCCCTCAAATAAAAGGTGGAGGATTGGATTTTGTGCTTCTTTTACCCAGACGTGAAAGGCGGACTTTGTATAAGTTGGCAGTGAACGTGGGAGTCGTGTAATGTATGTAATAATGGCTGTACTTTGTAATAGGTGTAATATCGGTGGGTAAGGTTTTCGTGGAAGAATGAGACTCCTCGCCTGGAGGAAAAATCGTCCATTATATTTATTATTTCAGAGGACGACTGGATCGAAAACTTTTACTTCACGAGAGAAATAACAGGACAGACGGAGGAAGGAAAGAATGGCATTTTGGTTTGGATGGTGATTTTCATTTTCGTGCCGTGGTGGTTGGTAGGAGGCATATGTACGTATTACTAAATATTAAATTGGGTTTGAAGGGGTAGAGTAGTGCCCATAATAATACTACATTGAGGATAAGATGACTCTCAAGCATTATGCCGTGTTACACGTTTTCATCCATCCCGAAGAGAGTAGGTAATTTCTTCTGTGTTTTAGTACAGTCCGAGTAATAGTATGACTCGTAGACATGCACGTAAGCAATAATCATAATAATAATGCCTGTAAGTATTAATAATGGAGAAACCATTACAGTTTTTGGGAAATTGCGTTGGCTTTTTCGAAATCTTTTTTTAAGGAGGAAGGGTAATACCCGTAAGTACTTTTAGCGTACACATGCAATTTTTAGCTGGTAGTTTCTCACCACTACTACCACTTTTTTTGCAAAAATGTAACATTCTTTTTCGCAAACTACTTACTCTACATGATTTTGATCATTGCACGTAAGTATTCTTATCGGTCGTTGATATCTATAATATTCCGATAGCCATCGCAAACTGCCCAGTAGTGTGTCAAGAAGTCTTAAAATGAACGCAATAAATAACCCACCCAGTGGGAAAGTCGCATGTCGGGGGATACTTTGAAGGGCTAATAATATATAATGCTTGCCCACTCTGTCACGCCTTAGAAAAATGGCAGAGAAATGGATGGAGATACATTAAAATTAAGGAGACAACTCGTCCTACAGAGTAAATAGTGGTCGTCCCACGGCGCCCTCCGAAACTCCACTACGACTGATTGTTTAAGCTAACAAATTAATTTATTAGAGCAAGTAATTTACAAAAGTAGCAGTGGTAGTGGCGTCGTGGTTGACTTGGATGAGGAAACTCCATCCGTCCCGTAACCGGATTAGGCTCCCATTGTTTGATTGCGTGTTTAATGTCATTATTTCAGACGAAGCCAAACCATGAGCCATGAACCCTCGCTGCACTTCTCTCCTCCGAAAAAAACTTTTACGTCCAAAGAACAAGAATGAAATCAAAACGAATCCGCTTCAAAGATGGCAATCAAAAAGTATGTATTGTATTATTCCGAGTCGCAAAAAAAGAGATTATTATTTATTCGCATAATTTGGAAACAAGTGCAAATAACATAAAACTAAAAATCTGACGAGACGACAAAAAATCACCGAATTTCTTTAAGAGGACAAAGAGAAAAAGAGTTATAAGGACAACTAGAAATATTTGGATGAGAATGGACACCCCGTCCCCCATTAATTAAACAAGGCATAATTTACTACTATTAACCACATTAGCAGTAAAAGTTAGTTATACCGCGGATCGCATTAAACTCGTCGTATCCCATCCCCAAACTTGGCCATGGTATTATAACAAAGTGTAATTTAATCCATTTTATGTGAGCAGGTTTTGAGAATTTATTGCAAATTTGGATTTTCATGTCCTCTCCTCTTTCGACAAGAAGAAGAAGAAGAATTCAAATTAGTCTTGTTTAAATTCGTTAGTGCATCTTTCCGGAGAATGGAGGACGACTTAAAGATTTGAATATTTGTACCATAAAACGCAACCATTTTCTCCATCTTTGCATAGAATTTATTGTTATTGCATAATATTATGGGGCACATGAGAGCGCAGACAATGAGAGAAAACGAGATGTTCATTTATATTATCTCCTCCTCGGTTTCTTCTTGAAACTTGAGGGTTATTATGATGCTGTGCTTACATATTATTTTCCTAGACTGGATGGACTATTGGTCATTATCTTAACATACTATTTTACGATTATGTTCAAAACTTATGCTTAAAAAGGAGACGGAGAAGAGAAGCTTCTCATTCCTTTGGCTTAATGTTGGACCATTTAACTAAACAAAATGTTGGAAATGGGCAGAGACTAAGAAGTCTAATGGGCGAATGACGCTCCGGGTGGAGATTTTTTCCACTCTGGGTCGATAAATAATGGCAGAATGGCAATGACTTTGGTTCCAGTGGGAATATATAAATGGGGAACATTTTCATAAAATATTTTTTGAATTTTTATTTAAAAAATGAAGTGAGTGATTCGAATTGGAGGTTTTTTTTTGGTGGGACCATTATTACCGTGAGTATTATGCCACTGAATTGAATTTACAACCCATTAAGCCCAAAATCTGAGTCGTAAGAAGTAAGAATGCTGTGCTCCAGTTTTTAAACCTTTCGTATTTTATTCTCCTTCAAACGGACGAATGTGATGTGACTGACTGACTGTGAGTGGCTGAGCTGCTTGTACCGTCATAAAATTACTTTCTGGACATTGGGTTTTACGACAAGGTTTATGTTTTTTATGCAGAAATGTAAAAAATGATATTGCTTTTTCTTTGAATTATTTTTTGCTCTTGTTTTTTATAGGAATTTCGTAGAATTCTGGAACAGCCTGCTGACTGACCTGCCTCAAAAAATTGTCGTGAACGGATGTAGCACCAGTTCGGATTTGTAGAGCAGTAAGTGTGCAACTTTAATAAACTTAGAAATATATAAATCCGTAAAAAAAGAGTTTAACTTTGTGTAAATTATTCATTTAATTATTTTTGTGAGAGCGTAATAAAGTGTGCAAAATAAAGTTTTAGTTTTTATTTAAGTGAAAAATAAAACGAGTTATTTTTTAAACAATTGCAAATTTCATTACTTCTTCGTGATCGATTCAGCACCAACGCCACGATCGAAACGGGTGAAACAAGTCCCTTAACTGTTTTTCTTCTCATTGTTGTTTCCAATAATTACTGCATTTTAGTCGTTAGTGAAATACATTTGACGGACACTTAAAGCCACACTTCGCAAAAGTTAAGGTAATTAGAATTTATCATCGCACTATGCTCAAGAAAGTTGGTCTGTCAATAAATTAGGGTGATTAGAAAGATTCGTTTATGTACTTATTTCTTGCCATTTCTTTTTTCATCTCTGCCCAATAAGTGCAAGAACTGAATGGGAATGACCGTATTTAAAGTGATCGTTTAATCACGTCTAATGGACTCATTTGCTTTTATCTCTGTGGAATGAATATAAAGAAAAAAAGAGGAAGAACCAGTTTCTCTTAAATATTTAGCAATGAGAGTTAGCAACAAGTTCTTTTTTTCAAATTGACACTTTAAGACTATAAAGTTTTTAGAGAAATAAATAAATATGTACTCGAGAGTTAATCCTCTCTTCTTCTTCTTCTTGAACCATTATCAGCAATCTCGCCTTTTAAGAGTGCACTAACTAGCAACAAGGTTAATTTAATGGTTACATTTGTTTCAGGGGGAATGATTATTATGCGATGCGCTGTTTTTTTCTTGGTTAAGGAGGGAATGAATTGGTTGGTTGGTGGGTTTTACTTTACACTTTGGACTGTTTTGCTGTATATCCTCCTCCTCAAACTTTACTTAATTTGATGATGGGAAAGACATTAATCGCAATTTTGAGGAAGTGTGTGCGCATTCATTTGGGAGAGATGAATTTGGGCAAAAGTGCCTTTTAAGGTGGAAGGTGAAGTGATAATAAGTTCAATTGCGAGTTATTGCGTGGTAGAATACTCGATAATTATTGTGACCAAGAAGAAAACTTGCAAAAAATGGTTATGTGTACACTAAAAACAGAGATTATATGAGCAGAGGATGGTCATGTTTTATGTTAAAAATGCACAAATGAAATTCCATTCACGTCCATTAATTTTATTGTTGCAACAACAAAATGAAAATTTCCTCGTATTTATCAAGAAAATACATGCACACACAATGTCATAAATTTACTACGTGAATATAATTAACTGGACAATAAAATACGCGTGGAATATATTACACGAAATAAAACAACACAGAACAAACGGTTTTTTATGGGGCACAACAGATTAGCAATTTTATTAATGCACGTTCTTACCAGTTTACAGAAATTATGGCACGAATCACTGAATTAAAGTTACAATAAACCTGTTTTCTGCAATTTTTTAAAGAAAATCACAAATTATTATGGAGACTTTTAGGTTTGCGCATGTCTCCATTTTCTCGGTCGGTTCAGCCCGAATACGTAAATCCCATCTACCCAATACTCTCCCCGAAATCCGGAGAGAAACTCATGCGCATATGTATAAAATAACATTAGCCTTACGTACACACACTGGAATTCCCTACCCACCAAAAAAAAGAGTGAGTTGAAATATTTCCAGAGGCAGAATGAAATCAAAGTTTGTCCCATGAAGTCGTAAAATTCTTTCAAAATATGCTCATTACGCGCAAGAATGTCCATGTGCCATACTGCCAGGAAAAATGTTGCATAATTTAGGACATGACCATAACGAAGCTTCTTTTAAATAACTAATCTTATTTACAGAATATATTTACCTGCATGAGCCTCCCATTAAGCTGCACACAATTGCATTCGTACAGAATTCCCGACTAGACATAAGGGTAAATTTACTTGTCAACTGTCAACTACATACATACAACAACTGGTTTACGGATTACACAACATGTGAGATTTTTTATGGATGTGATGCGAGAAAGAGTTTTAATGGAAGGAGTGGCTCACATCATACGCATTTTAACAATGTCCAAAAATGAAGGTGCATACGTTATTACTAACCGAATTCCATTCCAAGAAAGTTCAAATGAAAAGAATTTCAATCACGGAGCAAATTTAAATTCACTCTTTTATACGCATTTCTAACCATTTAATGGACAATGGAATAGTGCAGTGTGGTTTCATGGAGCGGATTGGATTGGAGGAGGACGCAGTTGATAGCCAATCTTCTTTAGTCACAAAAGTAACCACTCCTAGCCCATTATAATAATCCAACTTTTCAGCCGACTGCTTTACGAGCAAGATTTCCATGCTAATTAATCCCCATTACACCTTTCATTCATTTTATAGAGAGAGAATTTTGCAGATTTTTAGTTCACGTCCTACCCACCAGGCCAGAGAGGGGACTGCATTATTCGTCGTCATTGCTTTCTTTCCCCCCAATAAATCTTTATGTGATCCTCCTACCACGTGTTCCACTTTAAAATGTGAAAGCTCCTAAAATCTAAGGGTCGATAACAACAACTGCACAGCAGAATGAGGGGTGCATGAAACGGATGGTTTCATTTTGTTCGAGAGATAAGTCTCATAAATTTCTGGGAACTTTCACGATTTGATTCTCTTTCTCTCGTCAACTTATCTTGGTCCATATTACACAAAACCTTGCGAGAAGGAAGACGATATCCATATCCATAAATGTAAATCTAAATGGAGCAACATTTACTCGAGAGAAGAGGAGGATCTGCTGGAGGATAAAGTCTGCATGTACTAAAGAAGGAGCAGAACGCGGGTGTGGTCCGTAAAGCAGTGGACGGACGCTTCATTTTGCGAGAAGAACAAGAAAGTGAAATGGATATTGTAGAAATGGGGAGCGTTCATAATACAGTTTTCGGAAATTTAAAGTTGAAATTTTTAAAATTTGAAAAATCTTGAAAAAAATATATTTTATTATTTTCTCCGAAATTGGTGGACTGACCAAAGAATGTCCATAGCCTCTGGAAATGAGGGCCGTTTAAAATAAAATTATACGACATGACTGACATAGCAGAGAGGAGAGAGAGAAGCTCATTTTATCCCGGGGGTAATTTACATCCTACAGTGCAAGAAGATGCCCGGGTTGTTGTAGTAGTTTTGAGTAATCCGGGTAGGACAAGGCTAATAAATTACCTGTAATGACCCACCCTAGACGCCCATTACACAAACTATTTAATTAAAAACTTTTCTCTCTCGCCGGAAGGAAAAGGAACAAAGAATTCCAAATTAACTCTCTGCCAGGCTCTCTCCTGTGTCTCCTCAATCTCTAATCAAGCCGGGTAGGTTGTTCATTATGTTGCGTTATGGGGAGTCCGTCTACTCCCACGGACATGATAAAAGAAATCCCTAACATTCATGAAAAAAGGACATTTCAAAACTTCAGGGAAAGTTATTTATTTATTCCTCTAAATATTTTTCGAAACGTAAATATTTTACCAAAGCAAAGTGAAAGCAAAAATTCGCACAAACAAACCCGATAATCAAAATGTCATGAATTGTACGCCAATTTGTCGCATACATAATTATGCACGCCGTGTCGTGTTTTTGCAATCAACAACTTGTCACTGCGAAAACATAAATTTAGCCATTCTGACAACCTACTCTCATCGTAAATCCTGTCTGGGCAAATATTGGCGTCTCGTTTGTAGAATAATAAATAATCTCATGACTGTGTTATTAGTCCGAATAATAATAATGAATGAATGAAGAGGACAGAGCTCTGGACTGGAAAGCTTCCGAAGGGTGGGCATGTGCAGAAAGGGAGAAATCGGGTGGACGGAAGGAAGGAAAATTAGAGCTGCTTGCTCTGATGCCCGCCCTGTGACTAGTGAACTCCGGCTTAAATAAACCGAACCGACAACTGACAACTGACTGACTAACTTACCCGGCTCTCTTTCTCTCTCTCCCTCCTCTCTCCAAAAAAAGTAAAAGTAAAACCTCGGGACAAAGTCACAACCAAACAATCACATTTACAAACTGTCAAACGCACAACCAACAACACGACAAACTTCGCTCGAGCAAAAATATTCACACACACACACGAGACAACTTTTACTTTCTTTTCGGTTCTTTAAATTGTTAATAGAATTTTAAGTTTTTTAAAATTTTAAAATTTTAGATTTTTAGATTTTAAATATTGTTTATTCATGACATTTTAGATAGTTATAATTTTCTTACTAATTCTGCCAAGTGTCTTGCCTACCATATTGTCACCCGCTAACTAACAAACTAACCAAGATTCATCTGTGATATTACACGAAAACAAACCTATTTCCGTCCCATCCAATCCTTCCCAATGTACAGATGGATGGAGAATCCGTTTATTTATTGAGGCTAAAAACGCAAGGCTAACCAAGTGCTGCTGTCTCTTCTTATATAACTCTGCCACTCTTTTTTTGTCATCGTTGATATACCGACATCATTAACCTTCAATAATAACAACCTATCCAACCGCTACTGGAACTGTCCATCTATTCTAACTCAAGGTATGTCGATAATATAATAATACATCTCTTGTAAAATGCTTCCTCTTTATTCTCCTCTCTTTTTTTATTGATCTTGAACTTGAAGTAAAGTGCATACAGAAAAATTCTACAGTTACATTTCTTGCTGTGTTTTTTATTACTTTTACTGTGCGCATCCATTCATTGATTGCCAGAGAGTTTGTCACCTTTACTGGTTTTGGCTGCAGGTATGGTAAGAAGGTGTGTAAGACGTGATGAATTTAAAAAAGGGTTTTTCTGGTCCTGGAAATATAACCAGTTGAAGGAAGGACCATCATAAAATTGTTGTGTAAAGAGTTGTAAATGTACAGAAAGGGTAGAAGGAGTCCTCTGAGTCACTACTGAGTCACTACATTTTGCACATAAATAAATTTAAAAATTTCGGAATAATTTTTTTATTCGGGAATTAAATTAGCTTACACGTAAGCCGGGTCCGGTCATGTGGATTAAATGATAAAATGTGGTGGTATATATGTGCCGGACAGGAATTAGTGATGGGGAATGAGATAGGAAATATATATAATAAATGTCTGGGGTGGTCTCTGTCTGCCTTTTTGGTCGCAATGATGGTGGTGGTGGTGGCGAACTAGAAGTGGAGATGGTAATGGAAGGCGGAAGGGAAAAGCCTTTCTGGTGATACAATTTAATGATAAGTGCACATCGGCCGTGCAAGTCCACCACCATCACGGGACACATCATTCTCCTCTCACCCGCAAGTAAGTGGGTCTTCTCTATACTTTCTCCAGGGATTCGCGCTCCCTATATCGACCCGAATTTCGGATTGGACATATTAGGAGATCCTCTCACATTTAAACAAATTGAATTGATTGGGCATACACAAGAGTTGGTCTACCCAAGCGAAGCTGGAATTTGTAGGAGAAAAAAATGATTTCACTTTTGCGAAAGAGAAAAGAAAAGGGTTACGGTTAGTGCTATTGTTTTGCGCAGTGGTGGTGGTGGATAAGTTCATTAGGGAAATAACCGTTTCCTTTCATTCTGTAGAAATTGCCCTGTCGGCTGCTGGTTGGTTGGTTTCGAAGATAAGATGCGATAAGCCCTCATAACCGTAGAGAAAAAGTGTTACTGTTATTATCTTTCGTTCCTCCTCTCTCTCTCTCTCTCTTTGTACTTCCGACTAGTCTATACACTACCCGGTTTTAGGTATTTCTTGTCGGGACATGAATCCCGTTTGTAAATATGTACGTATCAGAGAGGGAAAGGAATGTTCTCACCGAGGGGAAAGTTGGCTATGGGTGGTCCATGGTATATTTGAAATTTCAGAATTTTCATTTTGCGCTATATCTTACTTCACTTTTACTACATGGCTTGTGTGCTACTACGTACGTACGAGCACCGAGTTATTCTGAATGGAGGAGGAAGAAGACCAAGAAACATATTTAGTTTTGGAAGACGAGTTTTCTCTCCAGCTTATTGTATCTCTTTCCTAATAGCCTTTCGAGTAAATCTCCAACTTCTTCGTCTTCTTTGAGGCGTAGGGAACATAACAGTACCAATTTAAAAAGGGAGCAACTCAGCAATTTCCAACAGAACAATTTATATTTCCCGACTTTCTCGCAGTTATGCTTTATGCCAAAAATGCACAAATATTTTAATCGCTCCCCCCATTCTTTTTTGGTGAAAGAAGTGAAAGAATTATTTTTTTCTTCGTCTTCTGTTATTTATATTTATCCATCTTGGTCACACTCCTCTGCATGTAAGTGATACGTACAAGTGTAGACTCGTATGTGAGGCAGCAGCTCATCTATTCTCCAAGGATGAAGGTGTACAAGGAGCAGATTTAGGCTTAGACTGAGAAAATCCGAATCGGATTTCATTTCAAATTCTGTAAGCCTAGGATTTTTCTATTTTCTAAACGCGAGCAAACAACGGTCATTTCGGAGCACATTGTTCTTTACGATGCTCTCGGGAGGTGTTGTAAGAGGCATTCTGTTCAAAATTTAACACTACTACACATTTTGCCACCTGAACAACAAAAACAACCAGAGTC
This sequence comes from Folsomia candida, assembly GCF_002217175.1. Lineage (NCBI taxonomy): Eukaryota > Metazoa > Arthropoda > Collembola > Entomobryomorpha > Isotomidae > Folsomia > Folsomia candida. The sequence continues at coordinate 8,923,703 of NW_019091196.1, forward strand.
TCCCCGTCAGTCAGCCAAGGTATATAATCAGTTTTCTTAGGAAATCTTGGTGGGCATCTCGTCTAAAGTCTAGTCTAGCCAGCAGCCCATATTTATACAACAAACTAACGTTACATGCATCTCCTGTCGACGTTAAGATGTATGTACCTCTCTTCTACTAGTAGGTAATTCAATTCTTGGCAGGAATTTCACCAGCCAAAAAGATCCTCCCAGCATCAGCAGCAGCGACTTTATTTCTTCTCCACTATTATTTCACACATTATAATTAAAAATACAAAATTCGTAGCATGAGTACTTATTCAACCATCTATGTAAAACACAATGGGATGGAACTCGATTTATTTTTTCTTCCCTTTTCATAAGGAGACCTTGACTTGACAGTGATACTGATTTGTGTTGATTGTACTCAAAATTCAGTCAGTTTATAATTATTGCCGTGTGGATTCTCTATCTTGGGAGAGATTGCTCATTAAATTAGCCACCACCAAAGAACAGCCATTCTTGCTCGAATAAATATTAACAGAATCACTCCCTCCGGCCAATACACATTCGTATGCATTTATTTGTACCTCAGTCATCAGAGGATTTATAACGTATGTGTGTAGCTCCAAGCCATGGAATTGGCTCCATTTCAGAAAGACGTTCAATTATTGTTATCTCAACAGGTTTAAAACTGCCATGATACACAACAATGAGCAAGTGAAATGGGCCATGCATCCATAATGAGATGACATGACGGACATTTTATAATATTTTAGTCCCTATTTCTTATTATTCTTCTATACCTAGAGGTGAATGAGTAAGTTTGGTTCTTGTTGTTTTTTGGGTGAAACGCCCATTAGTCTTCCCTTCTAACTATTATCTTATTCAGGACACGTTTGCTCGTTTTTGTAGTAATGGTCAACTAAATGTATGTACATGTAGAAATTGTGCAGGATATTTTGTACTTAAAGTCATCCAGGACTGCCAAGGTCTCTATATTTTCTTGTCTGATACATCATCTCATCATCATCATGATGCCAATTGTCTGGTATAAAAACTCGCTCAAAATTTGATGTTAATCTGAAATAATTGAGTTCAAAAATGGTGTTCGAAGTTAAAACGAACGATGAGAAGACAGAGCGAGTCGATTGATGGGGGAAGATGATGGTGTATTATCTATTATGAATTTATGTAGGTAGACCCTGTAAAATTATTATTGAGAAAAGGTGATCATATTTTGATGAGATGGACACACAAATACGGACAGATACTAAAAAAATGAGTAAAACTGACGTAATATATAAATTGCGAGTAATTTGCGTGACTCTGTGTAGGCCGATTCATTTTGTACTGGAGGAGATGGTTGGTGGAATTGATTTTATCGGTGTGGAATGGCTAGCATAACAACAATGTAATATTTCGTAATGGCGATCGTAATAAGTAAGACACGTTCTTCGGTCTTGTTGTGAACCACCACAAGCCGAATAAAATTAAGGGTTTGTTTTATTATATGCCTATTCATTTCTTGTGGGCTCTCAAGTTGTTAAGTTGGTTTGGTTTTTGAGTAGATTTATACTTGGATTTGTTGGATAGTAGACCCGCAATAAAATAATAATGTTCACAATAAGGATACAAAGTGGTCGTAAAGGAGTCATAATCCAAACCCAAGTACAAATTAGTGCAGGTAATGAAACATAAAGTTAAAGGTTTGTATGTATACTCTTCTGCGCCTCGAGCACGAGAAGAATTTATTTCAAGATGTCAATCATTTCTGGGGCTAAATGTATTTCTTTTTTGCCCAAATCATTTCGAAATTAGGCTGAATTTCTTCCGTTTTTGTGATAATGATTTACTAAAATGGCTGCGTTGCTGTTGGGCGATAATAATAATTGTACGATGTATGTATGTACGTGGTGGTAGAGAGATAGCGTTTACGTAATGGACATAATGGCCCACGTAATCTCCTGGTTGGTTGAGCGTTGGACAGGTAAAAGTAAAAAAGGAGTGAGTAGCAGTCGTAATGGCATTAACACGAGTGGATGGAGAAACAACATGAAATGGTCATAACTTATTTTGTCCTGTCCACTATTTTTCTCAACATCTTGAACCCAGACCAGCCAACCTCCTGACTTCTCGTATCACAATCTTGCCTCACCTTATTTTACCTGGTCGTTCGTGGCAAGTTGTAATTCTCAACAGTTAAGCTTTGCCTATTCCAAGTCTCTCTATATGCTTATAATCGGTTCACAATGTTGTATAATTTTTGGGAATGGCCCATCATACGAGACATTTATTTAGGATGGAATGGATACAAAAAATAACTGACTGACTGAGAAGAAGAACACACCAACCAAACTTCATCTTCATCTCGTAGATACTAAAAAAAAGTAAAATGTAAATGTACATATTCTGTTATGGAGAATGGTTGGATTGGTTGGTTGGCTGCAAACAAACGGCTTGTAACTAACTCGTTATTTCTCTCCTTACTACATTTATGGTTAAATTTATTTTATGCAGGCCAGCCCAAGAAGAAGAATAAGGAAAGATTATCATTATTATTATCGTGGTCTCCTCTCCTTCTTTTGAAGATTCCGTATGTATCACAGGGCTGCATCGGATTGGATGAATGGATTACATTAATTAATCGCAATTTTATGCATTAACGCAGCACCAACAGAATTATTGGGCAGGTGGCCAATCTCTGAAAAGTGGGATGAACCAGTTGAGAAACAAATTCTATTAATTATTATGATCCTCATCATTTTTTAATTGGTGTCATTCTCACAAGAAGAAACTTATTAACGGGCAGGAATTTGGAATAATTTAATACGAATAATTTAAGAGGAAATGGTTTAAAAATTTTGAAGCATCAATTTAAAGTGGTTAGACATCTGTTTCTCATTCGTGTAGATATTTGTGAAGGTTGTAGAGGTATGAAGGTACGAGGAAAGGAAAAAAAGTAGTCGGGGTTGTTTTGACGTTGAAATTGATTCTCTCTGGATTATCATTACGATCATTGGATATTGGCATTCCTGCCGTGTTTTACAATTCAGAGAGCCACTTCAAGCATCAGACAAACGGTCGTAATTTATCTGGAGAGAGGGAATTAGAATTTCATTTTTCATGTGGAGAAGAGATCCATTGTTGTTTTTGGTTGGTAGGGTTTAACGTCGAGGTGTCAAGTTGGAGAGTTTTTGGATTATTAAAATCAGCTAAGATTGGTGGATGGGACGCCAGAAATTTGGTTATTTGTTAAATAGATATGTACGGACGGATGTTATTTTTGTCTGGTATTAACGGGGTTTCGGGCTGGATAGGATTTTTTTCAGTGGATTTTTGAGCAGATAAATATATGTGGGACAAGGAATGGAGAGGAAGCGTGTAGTAATCTGACTTGATGGAATTGCCAGCAGTTAGATAGAATGTTTCCAATATTGGATGGCAGGCGGAGGAGGAGAGGATGTGTGACATTTGGAGGAAATGGCTTCCTCTCCAAATTCAGTCATTTCTATTCTCCCTTTCCATCCAAATACATCACATCACTGACTCCATTATGGGACAAATACTTTCCATTTCGTTCGGTACGAGAGGTTTGGATTGACTAAATATATAAGTCGGTGGTGGTAGTATTTGTATATATGTAGTAGACTCATGTAGAAGAAAAATTGTCCAGTTGGGTTATATAAAATTTTCGAAATAAAAAATTCCAAATAAAATTTGTAATATGTTCAAAAACCGTATCATATTTTTAAGAGGATTATTCCCGAAACAAGTAAGTATAGCAGATCAAAGAAAAACATTTTAGATTAGATGAAAGGACATTTCTTAATATCGGCATCGAAGGATTGATCATGGATTTTGAGACGACAAAGTCAAAATTGCTTCATTTTCATGTCCCCATTTGTAGAAATGTTGAAGTATGGTATGCATTCAAAATTCAAATTGGATCCAGCCACGATCAGATCAACTGCTATATTGCCTAAGTAGTTGCCGGTGGTGGTGGTGCCACCGGGTAAGTAAGTAGATTGGCATTTTCCTTCGCCATGTCGTCGTCAGTATGTATGTATTATGGACTAGATTGCCAAATACTGCTGGCCTCTGCTGGAATTTCTGGATTTTTTTTTACAAAAAAATGTGAAATTCCATTGTGGTGCAGTATGTAAGAAATTCTGTGATACCACCACCACCACCACTCTAAAGAATAAGCAATATCTGCAAAACGCAATATCAGCACATAACCAATAAGTCTGTCTACTCGGAGAAATAAAAGTAATATTTGAACAACTTGATTTCTGAAGGAATGATATAAAAAATAACAACAATATCACAAAACAAGATATCTGCTGCTGCATAATATTTTCATAAAACGAATAACTTTCATACATTCGAGTGTGATGTCGCCCTTCTCATTTTTTCCCCTTCTGAGGAGACATTATTCTTCATCCGCGGAGATAGTCGTCTATTGCTCCTCAAACTGATCCATATATCAAACCATTCCAGTTTCCATCCACTGTGAGGAGTCCTCGATCCTTTATCTAAAAGCTTTTTGGCTAATGCTTCCACCAAAGTGTGAAGACTTGTAAAAAGTAAAAAGTGTTAAAAACCCCAACCTCGTGGGAGTCTTTTCACTCCTACGTATGTAGAAATGGAGCGATGAGTTAAGTAAGAAGATACAAAAAATGTGGTGTGCATATGACTTCTACTGACAAGAAATGCTATATGTCAAAACTTGTCCAATTTTTACATTTGTACGAATCGGAATTCAAAATCATATTTAAATTGGTGAACTTGAGAGTCGAAATTAAAATTGATGCAAAATTGGCAATTATTTCAGTGTATCAAGATGCATTGCCTTTATCAGCAGATTTGTAGGGAGAAAGTCAAAGAGAAAGCATGAGAACTTTGTTAAGGGTGACGTTCTCCAGTTTTCGAGCTCGAGTCGCCCTCTGGCCACTTTCTTGGCAAGCTTTCACCCAAAAATGGAGAAGGAGTTTAGTGCGCGTAGGGTTGGGTAGGAGGTGGTGGCGTGTAACCAATTCCGACTCGGCGTCACTTGCAGAGATCGTCCCCTTTTTTCATCCTTTGTGCATGCATCTCCTTTGGCTGCCATCATGGTTTTAAAATGAAATGGATCTTTTTAATACAAATAGAAACTCGGCAACACAAAATACATAAATTCAGACTTTTATGAATTTCAAGTAAAAATGCAAATTCTCAAAGTGCAATTTTTCGTTGTAAGAGTTACATAAAATTTTACATGAACTAGTTTCTGTTGCATGAAAGAAATATGTAATGTATGGCCTCCAGTAAATACTTGAGGTACATTCCTCCACCTTCCTGGTGGGATGCCAAGATTTGGCACTAATTGCACTCTGATTATGATAATGGTGAAGCAGATGATTCTTCGTGAGTATGATCTAATGGAGGAGGGAGATTAAAACGAAAAGGTATCCATCCACTAACTGCACAGGTGAGGTTAATTTGTGTTGAAGGAAAAAAGGGTTAAAAAATTGTGACAAAGACAAACCGACCTCAGAATCCAAATCCATGCAGGCCCGTCGTCTCTCTTATAATTCTCGAGGGTTGGGTCTCCCTCTATTTCATTGTCATTGCCACCTGAATACCTGAAGGAGCCATTTCGTTCCATCATTATCTGCGTAATCTCTCTCGAAAAACCGGTCTCACCCATCCATCTGACCGAGATGTACGTAATGACGTCCCTGATTCTTCCCAAGTTCTTTCCTTGTTAGGAAAATGTGTAAGAAGACAGGGTCTCGTCTTCTCGACGAATCGTTGCAGCGATCTGACTGGAATGGCCGTTTCATAATTAAACCAACCTTCCGTCTAACCTGGTATTCTAAGCGGTGGGTGGTGGGAGGAATCAATTGCTAATTTTTTAATTTAGTAAATTTGCTAAACATTTCCTCAATCGTAGCTACATAACTATAATAAAAGGATTAGGAAGCATTGAAAACTTATTTTGGTGGAGTGAACCTTCCCATTACTATACGACATCCAACCCGTAAAATTTATTTCAATTTGTATATTCTTTATATATAATACGTTTAAAGCAACTAAATTGTTATAATCGTATTTTGTTTAAACATTACACTACCATACACTCGATGGCTGACCTATCTGATGTTTGTTATAAGTATATTAATCATTTCCAAATCTACAATTTGTCGTCAAACTTGCGAAACTTTCTAAAAACTAAAGTCTCTATTTTTCTACCAGAAAATACAGAATAATCATCTTCTCAAACTACAAAAATCCCGTAAGAAAAAATGGTACAAAATCTCCCACCCCATAACCACCAAAAAACAGACGCGAATATTTCGCCACCCTGCAACGAAACAACATGTACGAAAAAGTGGAGAAAGTCATTCCGCATTTCCATCTCATTTGTCAATTTCTCATCCTTAATACCAAACCTCCTCCTCCTCCATCAGAGCGAAAAAAGTCTGGCTGGGAGGTTTCTTCTCCTGCTTTTTGTCTAATCTCCGCAATCATTCAATCAGCCTGTAATCCTGATAGTATTCTCATTATCTCTAATGACACGGGATGCGAAGAGACGACGAGATGATGTCGTCCTCTGCCTGGATCACTACCCGCATTTCAATTCCTTCTCCTGCTTCTTTTTTATCCAATCCAATTCAATCCAGTCCACCCGACATAATTCAATCCAATTCTATTCCAAGCTCATACATGTTTTCGTAGATGAGACTCATCCTCAGGCAGAAGGCTAAAGTAAATTCACTCCAGAACGGCTGGAGAAGAAGGACTCAATAATTCAATCAGATCAGAATGAATGAAACAGTGACACACAGCAGTGCAGAACAGATCACTGGATTGGATTGGATGGGATTGATTAAGTTTTCAATTCTATGAATGTTTCCGGCTTCTGATTAAATTTTGACAAAAAGTTAGAAAAGTTCGACTATTTGAAATCATACAATTTAAATGACAATATTTTTGAAAAATCAGAAAAAATCAATCACTGACAATTAACATTTTTTATATAGGGATTCTATGAATGTTTCAGTCTTCTGGTTAAATTTTGAAATCAAAAAAGTTCGACTTTGTAAAATCATGTTTTAATGACAAAATTTCTGAATATATTTTTTAACTTGCAAAAAATCGATCCCTGCAGACAATTAACATTTTTTTATCAAGGGATAAAACACCGCATAATTTTTACCAGATTATACATTCAAGAAACATTCGTGTTTACCCCATCCCATTGTTTTCCTCGGCATTTCCATCACTAACCATAACTTAAATCCTACTTTGCATAAATTTGCGGTTAAGATTACACCAGGGAAAAAAAGATGTGTCAGTCATGCAGCCGAGATTAGATCAAGTAAATAGTAGTGACTGACTAGAAATGTACGACTCGTTTGAATAATTGCAGAGACAAAGTGGCAATTTATATGGAGATGAGTGTCTAAAAATTTAATGCAAATATAACAATGGTGGTTCGTCGTGATGAGGAGATTTTCCTGGGTTTTACAGAAATAAATTATTGTCAGAATACATACATACAAATTTAAGTAATTTTGGTGGAATGAGATACTACGTAAATACGATTGGTTTTGGATTTCTGAAACATTCTGTGCAATCTGTGACTCTAAATTCGATACAAATAGCGAGACAAACAAAAAAACTAAATTTTTTGCATCCGGTCAATTTACTTGGCTCAGAGGAAATAATGGTGGCGGACAAGAATTAAGTTTTATCCCAACAAATTATTCGTCTCTCCGTGTATGTGCACGCCCACTAATTGTTCAGTTCCTGGGGGAGAAAGTAGAGAGAGACTTTTAGCCTGGAATTGTTTGTCTAAAAGAGAACAGAGACCAAACCAGGCCGTGTACGTGCGTAGTTCATGTCAATTCGATTGAATTTTTATCCAATTTCCTCTCCAATTGTCTTTGTCCTCGCTCTGCCTCTCCCTTAATTTGACTTTGGTTGGTCTTCCACTGTGTACATATGTATGTCCTCTGGCTTTGTTTTACTTTGTTTGTCCTCGTGTCTTCTTTGGGAGATGAGTAAAGCTGAATAAAGTAAAGTTAGAAAGGGAAGCAACCAAGCAAACTTCTAAATTGACTCTGCGCTCAATTGACATTTTCTCTCGGTCTTCCTCCCACTAATCCTCCGACCGAGTCGACTTTGCTTTGACCAGATACAATATACGAGTACGTACGTAGGAGAAAAGACAAAATGGACCAAGTTGCATCACATCACAATCTACGCATTTATTCTTCTTCTCGCCAAACAAACAAAGTAAGTTTGTATGTTTAAGCTTCTTCCGACATGACTTGGATGGTTTGGTGGAAGGAGAGAAAAAGTAAATTTGATCAGGGAAAATGTTTGCTTTTGGTAAATATAAGAAAATTCCTAAATTTACGAAGAATCGTGTTCACAAGATTTTTGGATATGTAGTAGTAGAAGATTTATTTGCAGCAAATTCATTAATATAATATTTAATATTCAAAAGAGCACTCGAATTAAACCCTGTTCAACAATATAACATATTTTTTCCCTGTTTATCTGTAAGCGAACTATTGAACTTTGCAAAGATTCACAAAAGTTACATAATTGTGAACAAATTTTAAAAAATACTAAACTTTTACATTAAAATTATCCTGCTGTACTTTTCCACTAATGAAATAAATTAATTTGGACTCCATTTCCCTGCCTGTCACTCACCTGCTGACTTATGTATCACATCGAATTCCGTGAGAGTTGTTTTAAAAATTCAGTGTTGTTTTAAAAACCGGTGAAGTCGAGGTGACATGAGGAACAGATTTATTGACAAAATTATAATAATGTTGCATCATTTGGTCGGTTGGTCTTAGAAAAGATTTCAAAACTTTGCCAAAAGAATTACCCGAAACGCGACAATGAGCAGGAGACAAGGCTGGACAGGAGATTTATGTAATGAAATGACGCAAAGACACGGAGATTGAATCAGGTTTTTCCTTATCTGATCAATGTTTCGTCGTGGTTGGTTTGTCTCGTTGTCACCAAATGGGTGACATTTCCAACCGAGATTTGCATGCACAGCATTTTTAAAAGACATTAGCATTAGGGTGAAAAATGACCAGTGTCAGATTAATTATGGAATGGGAGGGTATCAGGAATGGTGAGTGAGCCAATGCGATTGTGGAATTTGGAAAAATGCGTAGAATTTTAAAAAGTTTGAAAAATCTAAATATTTTTCGAATTTGCTTTGCCAGTTGCTATTTGAGGTAATTTTTACTTGATTTTATAGATAATTGCGAGCTTTCAGCAGATCAGGAACAAATTAGTTTGAACAAAAATAAATAAAATATTGCTCTTCTTTAATTTGAAATTTAAAACATAATAAACATAAAGTTAATATTGGAAATTGTCAAATGAGGATGTATAACGCTACTAAAGATATATTTAAATACATCAAAGTAAAAACAAGTATACGTCAGGTACGCTTTTCATATCAGGGAAATGTTACTGAAATTGGTCAAAAATGAAATTGAACTAATTCTTTTAAAATTGCACAATTTGCAACTTGCATGCCAAACCTTCTCTCTAATACCACCCACCACTTAATCGGGCTACATTTAAATGAGATTTCTCTCTCCCATGTTTTCAACCCATTAGATGTCTGGCTAAATTACTGTCGCATTCGGAAATGAGAGAAACATTGCTGCATTGAAACGGTGGGTGAAATCTTTTGAGGAATTTAGAGTAGAATTTTGCATGTGAGATGAGAATGGAGATAATTGCGAAATGTTGCCGTTTAAAGAGGGTTGATTTTGGCATTGGAATTCCTTTCCTTCATTCGCTTGAGGGTTAAAGTACAGGCGAAGTTGAACGAAAGGGTTTATTGATCGATCTACCAACATTTCGTGAACTAGCAGACTACAAGAAAACGACTAGAGAGAGAGCCTCTGTCTACGAGAGGAAAAGTCGTGGCGTCCATCTCACTTTCCTCTCCGTTTTTTATGGCAAGTTATCTCGGGTGACGATCTCTTTGCTTGCTGGGCTGGTTTCTGGTGATCTCTTCAAGCTTTACATGCATTACATAGAATGAAGGATGGACCAAGTTGCAAACTTTAAATAATTCGTGTTAAATGTACAGAATTTTATGAATTATATTGGAGAAAGTTAGCATGGAGAAAGCACTTTGATGTGCAGTTATAGCGTGGTGTTAAAATTATTTTACGAGAAAACAATGATAAGATGCAGTAAAATTCATAAATTACATAACACTTTACGCTAATAGTTTATAATCTTGCCAAAAAATTGCACCATTTGCACAATTTGTCCGAGAAAATTTAGAGTTTGAGATTTCCTCAACTTACAACGTATCAACGTGCATAAGAATTAAAAGAAAATTAGACTCCAGTACTGCACTTCTCCACTTTGAAAATGTGCATGTGCACCTAGTTTTACTAGTTTTTGTTGCATTTTTATGAACTGCACTATGTGTGAACATGTCATTTCCGTTTGTACAAACTGCATGTTCGAGACGCGGAGGAGGGTTATTTTCTCCGTGTGTTTATATATATGTAAAAGTGGCAAGAGTTTTATTGGCCAGTTTATGAGTCTCGTATTACACAAAGTGAACATCACATTTTACTATAAAACAATAAACAACCACTTAAGAGTAGACGAATAGCCGACAGTAACCAAACCACCAGCAGCACCAGCACCAAGCAACATCGATACATATACAATACTTACCTAAATCGCAACTCTTCGAACTGCAGCTATGCACCCCATCAAATACTTAAAACCTCGCAACCTCACCCAATGCAACGACCACATAAAAATAAATGCCACACTTTTTCCCCGCGTATAAAAATGATATAAAACACATTAAAACACTACAAAATTTTATCTTAATTGACCATGCACCCAATGAATACGAGGCAAATTAATGACTACTTACATTTAAAGATGACGGCATCATGGGGTCAAGACTTCAAGTTCATTAATAATTTTTATATGATTAATTACTGCATTTTGAAGTAAATCAGATTATTTTCAAAATTTAAAAATACAATTTTGACACCAAAATTCTGCCTAATTTCGACCCTTCCTCTTTGCGCATCCTCCCAAGAATGAGGATAACGTCGAAATAAATCAATTTCATTATTGTATCATGAAATAATTTGTTATCAGTTGGACGTTTTATGTACTCGTATAGCCAAGAAAAGTGGGATTGCCGCAGGGTGGGTGGATTGGTTGGTTGGTGTGGATGGATGGATGTAGAAATTTTTTGTATCAGGATTTTTGATTCTGGATTGGATTAGGTCACGTTTTCTTACACAAATAATAAGAAGAAGAAGGTGGGATGAAGCTGCTGCTGGTGGAGACGGTCGGTTGAGCAGATATGTAGCAGAACAATGATGATGAGTGCGTATGTACAGGATGCCATCAATTTTACGAAATGGTTGTAGTTGAACATTCATATTCATATATTTATGAATATGACCAATGTAATACATGGTTAGATCATGAGTCGAAGGTAGTAATGAGATTCCTGTTTGCTTTGTTGTACTTTAAGGGTGTAATCTGATCGAAATTTTATCAGTTTAATTTCAGCGAGAGAGCAAGGAACGTCGGCAATAAAGGGGGCATTTTTTGTACTAATTTTGTCAAAAATCAAAAAATAGTTACAATTATGGTTGGAACTGTGACCTTAAAAATTAAAAAATATCTGTGACTGATTCCTGAACCTGACCTAGACATTGACCCTTGGCTTAAAAAAGTTTGCATTGTTTTGTCATAAAAATTTGGTGTATTATTGGGACAAAAAATTTATGGGGTTAAAAAAACCGAAAGTGGCAATAGAAATCTGTAATGTTATGTATTAGCAGTTAGTGTGGTACATAGTTAGTTAACAAAGAATTTGAAACAGTGATTTTTTGTGCATTTATTTATGACTTGTTCAAGAAGAAGGAGGAAAACCCTTCCAAGAAGGAAGGATGGATTGGCTATTGGATGGACGACACTGATTCTACTGCTGCTGAGAAAGGAAAAGGTAAAAGGAAAGGGTTCTGTTCTCTGCTTTATTTTAAATACATGGCGAACGACCAAAAACGGATGGGATCTTGTTACACAAAAGATTGAAATAGAGTCATAAACTGTGTCTCAATTTGGTCACTACTGGTCGGTCGTAACAAATAATGTCGCTTTCTACGAGGTACTTTTCTCCCCTGAAAGGGAAATGAGTTATGGAATTTAAAATAATGATGATAAATTTAGAAGAATTTAATTTCACAAAAGTGACGGAAAAATATGCATCGATGTTATATCTATGATATTTTTTTAAAATAATCTTTTGCAAATTTACAAAATCGGCTTTTAAATATTCCTAATTTTATTTTATTTTTTACCAACTATTTACACTACAATTCTGCCACGGAAATACGTATTTCTCCCCGATTTAATATGTACAACAACGCAAAACTACATACATGCACACATTGTATACGTATTATTATTATAAAGTTCGGCCGTACCAACCATGGAAAAAATACCATTTATTATTATGCCTCTCCTTAAATGGGAACTTCTCACGGCATAAATTTTTCCAATGAATCACATCACGTCACGAAGTTTACTCCATTTTTAAGGTATTTGTTAGTTACCTATAGCGTGTCCAAAGCTAGTTATGCACGGTTGTCTAATAGCCGTTGTTCCGTAGTAGATTGGCTGTTTGGTCCCCAATATTGCGGCCACTATCTGGAAGCTAATTAATACAGACATTGTTGTATTATGAGACATTGCCTTCTTCTCCAGAGGAAAAAATACTCATATTATTTTTGACGTAATGTAATGTCCTCTTTTTTGTAGAGGACGAATAATCCATCATTTATTTCTTACTTATGGAAGCTCCGCATTTCATCGCACTTTGCATGGACCATTGTCAATTTGAATTCATTCATTCATGAATTTATAGCAGCGACAACATTATTATTATGAAGTCCGGTTCCTTAACCTTTTTCTACCCCAGCGATCATTGACTTTTGACTTACGCACGCTTTAAACCAGAGACAGAACATGAATAAATTTTTGTGTTGTTTTACTTTAACCAGGACTCGCATAATGCACCATTAAACGTGTCGGTACGCTTTGAGAAGAATAGTCAATAATATAAAATAGGAAGGAATGCAATGCAATGGTGTATATTTAAATACATAGGTAAGTAATTATTATTAGTGGGACACATGCATGCATACTTTTAATGTCTTCTCGTGTCATTACCACCACAACGACTGCTCAGACGGCAAGTATTGATTGAACAAGTTGATAGTTTAGTTTGTTGGATTTTGTTAAGTGAAAAGAGCAGGAATTGATTTAATGGATTCCAATGAAGGCGTTTTCATGTCACCGACAGCGTACAAATTATTCGACTTCCTCACTCAATTCTATTCATAAATCAATTCGTGGTCCATATTCCATATGTTCTTCTCTCTGAGTGAAGTAGTAGTAGTAGAATTTAGTAGTACTTTACTTGTGCATAATGTAAGTGATAATGCAATTGGGGTCATAAAACGTGTGAATTTAACAAACTTTATTACATAAAAAATGTGCACGAGACACAAGCTAATAATTTATTTTAAATTTTGCAGAATCCAACAATTTTCCTACCGGGTAACATTCATTTTACCCGAATTTCACTACCGCCCGTTATTCAGACTGTCCTCGTCGTCGCCCTCCTATTTCCTGTCTTAACGCAGGCAATCCAATCCATTCAACCCACCCGTGTCTTCTTGGGGAGAGAGACTCGACTTCCATTACGACGAGTGTGTGAGTCTGTAATTTCATAAACTAGTTCTTGCACATTTCAAAAAGCAGTCGTCGGTTTGAATGTGCTACAGTACGAGTACGTGCATATGTATGTATTTACAATTACGTAATTCCTCTCATATTACAGGCAAACTAATCCTGAACGAGGGGAACGACGACGACGAAACTCGTGTAACCAACAACCTCGCGTCTTTTATTAAGAATCCAAATCTATGTATCCAACCCTACCGCACCACCGCCAACACCAAGACCGACATTTCGAAAAGGAGCTAGCTGGTCGCTTACTTACTTCTACTGTAGCCCAATAATGGTGACTAACTAACTAATGGAGTAGAAAGAAAGGGCATAGAATATCATGGCACGAAATGAGGGGGATAGGCCATCCTACACAACCAACAACTTTCCTCTCTTCTAAACCAAAAGTTATACATTTCTTCTTTATAGAACTACCACTGACTGCGCTACAACTAACGAATCTCACTCACTCATCCATAATCTAATCCTATTGTAGTCTTGGATTTAAGTATGTGATGCAGACTGCATTGTTGTTCTCGTAACGTGTAGCGTACCAGGCTGCATAAGTTTTTACTTATGTGCATATACACGTCTAAACCATGAGTCTCGATTCTTGCACACAGCTCTGAAATTGGTTGTGGGTTTCGTTCACATCATTGTAATATTAATTGGAGATAGCATCTCGTACAAATACATGGGCACCCTTCCTCAACAACTGAGCATTGTTTGGGTCATGTGTGGTGCAGATAAAAACACTTGCTTCTCGTTAAAAAAAGAAGTGTGAAGCAGTTACGTACATAAGTTTGAATTGTTTAAAAAATATCAAAAATCATACAGTGCGGAAGAAGAAGAAGACAAAGATCGTGCCAAGATATGTACTTGTTCTTGTGGTAAGAGATTAAAATCAAAGTTCAAAAATTGGGCACAATTTATAAACCCGAGTATTTCGATAGAATGAGGTGTGGACGAAATTCAATTAAGCGATTTGATCTCAACTTTCCTCAATGTGCTCGGTCGGGGTTCCATTATTCCGCTCGGTCGTCTCTCTCTCTCCCCGTTTGTGGGTCCATCTTAAATATTGAATTCGGTCTGGTTGGTTTTGAATTAGGTATTCAGTTATTCAGCCGGACTGGAATGGAATGGCTTCATGAAAGAAATAAAGAAAGAGCGAGGGCCAGCAGAAGAGAGCTGAAAGTTGGCTGGGTATGTACGTCTGTAATGTGCCCTGTTTTTGGGACTCCCCTTCTTCTTCCTTCTTCATTTCGTGGCATGGCCGATGTGGGTTTTCCTTTACGTTACTTCCTACCAAATGGAAATGTACACCCTCAGTCTCAGTCGCCCTTCACTACTTTCCTCGCCAACAACAACGAGAAAAGTTGGCTCAGTTTAAATAAGAAAGTCGAACGAGGGATTAAAGAGAGAAAAAAGGTTTGTTTATTTTTCTATGAATTGAGGTGTTCGTAATCCGATCTGTTTCTTTTTCGTGGTGGTGGTTTTTAATTTGCAGGATCGCCAGCCTCCTCTGAGCACTTGTTGAGAGGAGGATTTATTCTAATTGCGGTGAATCTTTGTTAACCTGGCGTAATAATTTTTTTGCAGGTGAGACGACCCGACGACGATCCCGTGATCCTGACGACATCATCATCTCCGCATCAGTTTGAGATTGGAGAAAGTCTGGCCGACTGAAGATTAATGTTTTCGCCGGATCGTATACTGAATGTATCCTGAGTGCTTTATAATATCTCAGGTATACCTTCAATATACGTTACAGGCGAGGACAGTTTCAGCAGTTTGACACGTTGACGAAGGTCCCAACGAGAAATGAGGATGTCCAAATCTGCCGGAAATTGACAAATAAAACAATTAATTTTAAATAAAATATTGAATTAAATTCTTAAGAATGAGTTAGCCGAAGCTTAATATGGTGTTGTCCCAGCTTCACAAACGTTAAGAAGAATACAGCAATTAAAGAATTAGTCGGAATGAGTCAATCAATTATAATGTTGCTAAATATTTTTAAAGTATCGCGTCAGGCGGAATGTTTATTTAAACATTTTTAACTAACTGAGTCACTGGGGTTTATTTATCATGACAATTCCATTCATTTGCTGCGTGCTGACTTAACCATTACATATGTATTAATCTAATGACCTATTGTTTTAACGGATGGTGATGATTATGATATGTTACGTATGCATGTATATAACTATGTCTCATGTAATGTAAAAAGTTCTCCATTTTTTTTTCGTCTCAACAATAAAACGTTCAACATTCCAGAAAAAATAAAAATAAAATGATTATATTAAATTGCTGCTCTAATTTTTAAGCATTTTACAACTGCAATCCTTTCCACTGACCTCATCTTTTCTCATCTGAGCAATAAATCATCTCGTTATTATTATGACGCAAAAAACAAGGCATGATTCCTCATCTCTTGTTATCCAACTGTGTATAGCTAACGACTTAGGATTAATCACCACGCTATCATCAGGGCATGAAAAACAACAAGGATACGAAAATCCATCCCATCTTTTAACATTGTCATCTCTGAAACTAACCCAATTTTTTGCTGGGAATGTCTCAAACAAAGGATTATTATTCACTTTACAACAGCTTTCGCTATGCTTAAAAGTCAAGTTCACCATACATATTTCGTTTATATCTATGCTCGTCTTTTTTTGACATCCAACAATGCACAGATATTCCTAGTACGTACCAGGCATGCGCTTAATAATACCTACTTACATACATATAATAAAGAAAGGGTTGCTTGCCACTACTCCCGAGTTAAAGTTGTCATTGTCATCTTGTCTAAATTGTGGCAAAAAATTGTGGCCTTAAACTTAAGTCGGGTTGTTTGTTAAAGAAGAATAAGATGTTTCAAAAGTCCCCAAAATCTGTGGGATTTAATTTTTTGTCCACATTTCCTTCTTCTTCTTCTTCTCGTACAAAAGTAGTTTTTTTTTGCCGCTGGGGTTTGAAACATTGTTACACATTTTCAGGCTCAACCAAACCAACAGGGATGATCTGAAATGGGACAACATTGAACTTGAAGTCCGAAGGGACCTTCATATTTTTTTCTGGAGGAAATATATGAGGGAGGAAGTCTCACACCACGCCATGCATGCGATACTCATTGCATTCATACAGATGAACATCGTTGTGTTCCTTGTGCTTTCTGTTTTGTTGCTTTAACCAAAGGTAAATATAGATTTGAATGGTTGACATCTGCATCCAATGCGTTACACCATTGTGAGGACGACGACTTAAGAAAAACCGGGCCACATCGTGGTAATATTTCATACAGGAAAATTATGCGAGGAGCATGCAATGCAATCATACTCAAATATTTATACTTTAAAAAATCCTTGTCAAATCAAAATGCCGCAAATCCCCGGGGACGTAAAAATTATGGCGTAATTTTTATTTTTAAGTCGGTCTATAATTATTGCTGAATCATCCACGCTGCGTTTCTGGACTTACTCTCTGTAACAATTGAGTAATTTTGAACAATTGTCACTAAAAAGAAACAATGCCCAGTCCACACCGTCCTGGCGGGATAAGAAAGATAAGAAAAAGACGAGCAAAAAAAGTGGACTCGAACTGGGCCAGCAATTCGACTTAGGTATTATGTAACAGTGGGTGAGCCCTTAAACTATGCCTCATTTATTGTATTGTGTAGCAGATGAGGAGCGGAGATAGATGCACATTTAACAAGAGGGATGGATGCGAGTGGAAGTGTAACAGGGAGTGAGATTATGAAATGCAATGCGTCCATTCATCGCCCATTTTAAAGGGACGCGAGACTTACTTACATGGAATATTACTTCCCTTCAAAGTTGATACGTTTAGTTGGACATTTGCTCTCATTTGTGAAACTTGTGTTTATTTAGGAGGGAAATTTCCTGGTTTGTTTTATTTTAAGAAATATTTATATTAAGGAAAAATTGTTAATAAATTGTGAAGTAATTATTGGAGGAAAGTTTATGGTAAAAAAGTTCGGTACGTATTAAAACATGGGAAGGATTCAAGTTCCAGGTTCTGTATATCATAGCATGAGCAAGGTAAGACTTGAAACAAAATAATGTTGTCTGAATTGTGCAGTTTTTGAAATTTTTACCAGTTTATGAAATTGGAATTTTAGAAAGCAAAATTTAATATTTTTTGACGGGGTGGGGTGTACCCATCATTCCCAGAACGAATGGTACATACATGTAGTAGCCTCGCATGACATTCTGCCGGGGGGAGAAGATGCCGAGAAGGGTGAGAAATGTCAGCCATTTGCTATTACAACTTGAATTCGACGGACCGGTGAGAGCCGGTTGGGCTGAATTTTTGGGTGGCCAGTGTAAGTATACGATATATATGTACGAGTACGTAATGTATTCGGCTAGCAGAATGCACAATCTTACGCGAGAGAATACGTAATGTGCATGTGTTGTCCAGCCGTAAGTAACAAGGCAATGGCATTATCCTAATGAATTCCTTGTTGAATCACTTATCGTTTTCACTCCAACTTTCCATCCACCATGCATTCCCTGCAAAATGTTAGGATAACAACAACAACAGCACACCCCATTTCCAAAAAGGATGTCAGAATAGAATCCAATCTACATTTACATTTCATGCCGAGCAACAATATAAAATTCCAGGCATTCCGATATGACACGAATTTTGGGCAAATTGTTGCAGGCGTTGGTTCGTAACTTAGAAATGGGTGAAATGGCAAACATTGTAGATATTTTGTAAATTGGTTTGTGAAACAAAAATCTAATCACGAATCGACGATAACAGAAAATTCCTGAATAAGTTTGGTGCGTCACACAAAGTTCGTGTTTTAGGCAAGTTTGGAATTTTTGGTGAAATTGAAGTTAGAGAGAAAACCGTGTGGGTTTGATATTTGGTTTGGTTTGGTGGAGCGTGGTGGAAATAATGAGATGATGGAAAAGGGAAAGTCGGCTGGAGAGAAATTCCTGATCGGGTGATTTGTATTCCAGGCACGGGGCCAGTATCGTGTCTCCTTTCCATTCCATTACGCCCCATTACCAAGGCCTGAGAAAGACAACGTATTTATATTTCCTCCTCCTTCTCCCTTGATGCCTCGTGTTTTACTCCCCTTCACCAAAAATCCCCAGGAAAATGCCACGTTTAGAGCAAAAAGAGAAGACTAAAGAGATTTTTCACTCGGAAAAGAGATTTTTCACTCGGAAAATTACAACCCTTTCTCCTCGACAATCAATTTATTAGAAAATATGTAATAATTTCTAAAGACAATAATCAAAAGATAGCATTTGATCCCGAAGCAGTATAATTTTTTGCCGAGATTGCTTTTCATTTTCATCCCTGGCTGGGTTTCACGATAAGGTTGGATGAAACTTTCTGTCCATTTTTACTCTTTGCTCTCTCTTTTTTTTCGGTGGGACGTGGTTTTTTGTGGAGAAAGCAAGTTAAGTGGAGATACGTAGAAGGAAAAGAGAGTTTTTGAGCCTTTGAGTTTCTGGAGCACGAGATTAGATTTCATGATTCATGGGATGTGATGAGAAGAAGAGAGTGGAACTGCTGATACCAACTTCTTCTTCTCCTCAACCACCAGCAAGACTACTTTCATCCATCCATTGTTACTCCAACTTTCTCTCATCTTATCAATTTCTTGGAAGGGGGTTATCCAAAAATGTGTGGGCAATCGTACAATAAAAACACGGACATGAGTTTAATTCCATGCAAAAATTTGCCCACCAATCTATTTCCTTAGATGAAACTATTCTCTCGAATTTTGCAATTTCTAAAATCATCCAGCTTGTTTTTTTCAAAATAATTGACCGAAATTCATGCACGACCATTTTATCTATCTGTCTTTCTCTCTCTCTCTTTCCCTGGATTTCTACTTGTCTGAGGGAAATGAGTTTCTTTCTGGTTGAAGAGTTAGCAAAGCAATCTCTTTTACAACCCTTCCTCCTTCTCCATCCAATTCAGAAACTCCTCTCTTTGCAACACACTACGGGCCAACCCAACCCAACAATGGATCCAGAAGAGTAAAATACTTATCCGACTAGAAATCTTGCTCCTTGGTGAAATCGAAATGAAAAAACTTTTTTGGAAAAAAACTTTCTCTCGGAAAAAATTGAAAGAAAATAACAAGTTTTTCCTCCTCCTACGCTCTCGGGAATGTTTGTACTTGCTGACTTTTCTAATTTTTGTAACTCCTAAAATTCCACAATATCTTACTTATCAGCAAATAAATAAATGTCAAGTTGCCCAACTTTTTTGTACATTTGTGCACTTTTTTTCCTCATGGGTGGTGTTTAATGAAATCTTGATAGACATTCGGCACCCGGCCAACAAATCCAATCAGACCCGAAGCATTTCTTCTTTTTCCTTGCCAATTATGCCGCACAGAACAATATATTTATTCAGCAGCTACATAACTCGGTGGGGAGGTAAATAGGTAGTCGACTGCCAAGGAAGCATAACTTACTCTCTCGTCACCTTATCTCATATTCATAACAAGCTCGTTCTCCTAACATATTACTGACACGATACGAAATGAAATTTCTCTCCCAGTTTTTGATGAGTTGTAAGCATGCCATAGACCAGATTGCGATTCAACCGACCGGCGATTCAACTTTTGCAGGCGGAAATAAATTCGTGAAATTCAGCATGGTTTAATTAATACGAAATAAGTTTTCAAAATAATTTAAGAAATATGTATTAGCAGCGAAAATGCCACACTGGTTTGAGCTCCGATATTATTTAGCCAGCTATTTAGTAGTGGTGGATTGGGAAGAAAAGGGCAGTTGGTTTGTTATGTTGGGTCTGCCTGCACGGAGTTGCGTAATGTGAGCGGATTTCGACCGAGGGTTGCGTTAAACTTGAGCAAACCTACAACTTTTGTGTTGCTCATGAGCACTGGATGCGATTCAGTCGGTAATATTGATCTGTCTTTTTGTGTTGCAGGATAATGCAGTCGGACGGAGGCTTGGTTTTGGTTTGGTTGGAAGAACTGGTATTGTTGTTGCCTTGGGCGAAAGACGGCCATTCCGGTGGGAGGATCCACCACCACGAGCAGTATCATGTCGCTGTGGTCCCTATGCACTACTACCTGCTGCTGCTAGCTAACAATGATGAGATGATGATGACACTGTAGACAGACGGAGCATTGTTCTCTGTCTGTCTGCCTTTGGAGGAAAAAAGAGATGGTAATTTTTTTAAACTTATTTATTGACAAAAATGTGGAGAAATGAGACGAAAGATTGCCCAATTTTTATGGAGTGATCAATCCTGTAGAGTTTTCAGTCTTTAAAGTAGCAAGATTTTCAATTTCGACATTGTGTGGATTGAATGGATTTTAGCGTAAAGTAGGAACAAGCCTTGAATACGAAGTAGTATTATGTAGGAGTTTCTTAAATTGGGGAAATTTACGTCAAACTGCATCACGAAGATAAAAGAGAGATTGTATTTACTTGAATTGAATACATTATCGCTTAAATTGAATTTTGGAAATAAATATAAAATGCGCAAAAACTTGTAGAAAATTTTAAAATTTAGTGAAATCTGAACGTCAAACTTAACAATTTTCAACATTTTTCATGTTATCTTAAATAAAAATATCTCAACTTTCTCCACAAAATTTCTCAACATTGTCACCAAAATTGTGCGTCAAAGCCCAAAAGTAGATGATACTTCAATGTCTGCATGCATGTTGCGTATGGTTCTTCGAGATAAGGTTTTATTTTCCTCCAAGAAAAAAAAAACCTAGAGCTTAAGCCCGCATCCAATTTCAGAGTTTGAGAGTCGTATCGTCGTATCGTCGTATCGTCGTCGTGTGCAAGCAATTTTTCTTATTAGATTAAAAGTTTTCGTGGAACGAGAACTTCTACTTGGTTCGTGACAAAAAACCAATTTTGTTCCAACCGACTAAGTAAGTAAAGTCTGATCTAAAGATGAAAGAGCGAGAGAAAAAGAGGAGGACGGATTTATTTTATGAAGAGTGATCAGGCACGATTCTGTCTGTTCTTCCAGTCTTCGTAGTCCAAGTATTTAGTACTCCAAGGAAAAATGCATCATCCAATCGAGTCTGATTAAGCTTTTGTCAAGGCGAACAACAAGACAACAACAAGACAAATAAGACACACAAAGCCCAGCAACTCCACGATGATGACGCGATTAATCGAAAATTCTGTCCATACATACATGCGTCGCAGACGAGAGCTTGAAATTAAAAGGAGGAGAAGGAGGAGGGATGACTACGACGACGATCAAAGACATTCATGATCATAATGCACAATTCAAGTAAATGAAATTTTATCGGATTATGGACGGGAGAAAAAGTTAATTTGATTTAGTGCTGGCTGGCTGGACAACTCTGCCCATCATCTCGCAGTGGAATGGAAAAGAGTAATTTGGCTAAAAGGATATTCTCGTTTTCGGCCGTCTCTCTTCTTTTTCCGTAATCAATTTATTAACAAGAAGCTTTATTCAGGCAGGCAGGCTACAAAAATTCTCTCAATAATTCTACTACTACGACTACTCGGCCTCGTCATATGTATGCAGTTGACTAGACTTGCAAATTATGTTCGTGTTGTAAACAGAATTTCATCCGAGAAGAGATGATGAATTGGACTCTGTGATTTTAAGAGGAGTGGTTTCGCTTGTATGTAAGTAGGCTTCTTTTTATCTCTGTCTTTCTTACATAATATTTTACCCAACGGTGCAAAGCGGAGCTGTAGTGGTGATGATGATGATGAGTAGTTGAACTATGGAGAAACATGATAAAAAGTGAAGGACATTGCAAAGAAACAGCCCATTTTTTAACGTGTTTAGTCATGTATCCAAACCTATTTAAGCGACTGGATAAATGGAAAAAGATAACTTTCGGAGGAGTTTTAGTCGTTCGCGTCATTTTGGAGAGATGGTGTGGAGTTGGTGGCTTGGTAAAAACGAATCGTAGTCGGATCTTGTCTAACTATTTGGTAACTAAAAGTGGTACATAGTTTCTGGAGTTTCTCAGGCTAAACATTTTGTTCTCTGCCTTTTCTCCCCCCGCAAAATAATACATTTTCTCTCCTAATACCATCCCATCCTTTCTTGTCATTCAAGCCACCCCACCACCGATAAAAGCTAAGCTCATCAGAACAAGAGAGTCACATTTCTCTCAGAAAAAATTAACATTTTATGCATTTTAAATCCCAAAATCCGAGAAAATCCATGCCCAGAAAAAAAATACAGCTAAAATTCTCTAATAAATAGATGCCAGAGAACAATATCTAAGTATGTGCCATGTACCACCCGGCGTCATAAATTCATAATGCGAATGCATTTCGAAAAAAATGCTGCACTCTAAACTCAAAGAAACGGCTAAAAGAGAGGGATGACACGAAAATGTGTCTTCTTTCAAAGTAAATAAATAAAGAAAGCATCTCAACTTTGGAAAGGTTGGTGTTAAGCTGAATTTTAGTCATCCATTTGTCCGTGTCGCTCAACCAACCATAAGCACTCTCTGTCTGTCTCCTTTCAGAGTGCATCACCACCACCCGTTTGATTGACAATGCTTTTTACAAATTCCTTTTTAAAAATGCAAGAATATCCTTGTATTATCATAAATAAGAAAGAAACACGTCGACGTGCGGTGGTGATTTACGAGACGGAAATTATTTATGGCGCTACACAACAATTAAGTCCGGCAAGAGGGAGAGAGAGAGTTATAAATACGGCTAAATATTCCGTAATAACAATGACCAACTCGTACAATGAGATGAGATGCATAAAATTCATTGTGTTTATTCTGCTTCCTAAATAAAACTACTCATCCTCGGACCGAGTTTGAAATTCAAAAGCCGAGAAAGTTAGATACACAAAATGTACAAGTCAAAACCTACGACAAGCAACAATGGGTTGGAGTAGTGAAGGAATTTTGGCCGATTGTTGTCTTGTTGCACTCTATTTTTTTGTAAAGTTTATTATGAGTTATCTGCTGTCTTGTGGTGTGTGTGACCCATACCCAGTCCTGGTTATAAATAGATAGCATTGTTCGAATGGTTTGTGCGATTTAAGGGATGGACAGGTCGTAAAAGATGATATAAACCAGAAAAAATCCAAAGAGGTGAATAGATGCATTATTACCTGAGGACTAGACAAATATTAGTTTGGACTAAATGACAGGACAAAGTGTGATCTAATGTTGGACGAGATGAGATATCGCCTGGATGGACAGACAGTGAACTAATAACGGTCATAAAGTAAAAGTATTAAGTGCAGTCGTAAAGTAATTTGGACAATTAGGCAGCAGAATCACACATCGCGATGAGTATAAGGAAATGATGCTTGGTGGCGTACATTTATTCAACAACGGACAAATTGCAGTCAGAATTATGTACCAAACCACAAATCTAATAGGAACAAGGCATCCTAAAAATCAAACAGATATGTAAATCCACACCATTTTCTGGTAGGTGGTAGCCCTCCAACATAAAATTTAAATTGTTCTAACTCTCATAAAAGCAACGAGGTGACGATGATTTTTTTATTTGCCGCAAAGATGGACGATGATTAAATAAAATGACAACAATTGCACTCTAAACATTAGAACCGAGTAAGAGAGAGAGGGCAAAAACCGGTATTTTCCCCACAATGCGAGCCTCAATTGACAATCGACATTTTTGCTACCTGAAGTAAAGTGCTAAATCTTGTTTAATCTTTTAATTAGAAAATGTCGTGAGGTCCATTCTCACACAATTCGATACAGTTTAATGCATGTTTTGCTCCTTTGGACATTTGGACCTCACTCAGTCAGCTCTCAGCTTTTGACGGTTTTTCGTTTTCTCGACCTGGACAACAAAATTGCACTCATGATAATAATTATATTTATAATGGCATGTCAATGTACTTTTTTAAAACATGTGCCAAATCCGTTTTAATGCGGTGCAAAAACAGTAAAATGGTTTTTTGTTGGGTCAAACGAAGCAAAACTGGTTTAAGAAGAAGTGCAGTGCATGTGCATTCGATTATGAAATATGAGATAATATGCAACCCCAAAAAATGAGTGGATCGCGAGCGCCTGTTGTTAAAGAAGTAACAACTGCCACCTCACCTTGGGAAATATCACTTTATCGATTTCCAATCAATGTACATATTTACATATGTTACCTATTTTACTATTTAATTATATGCCGTCTGCCTACACACATCTGGCAAAAGTTAGTCTATTCATGATAATATTCCAGTTTTTTTTGGGTAGCGGTGTCTCCTCAATCAATTTATACTTTCACCCCGAAAGACTACACAAACTTTAAAAAATAAACTTTCTCCTCCCCAATTTAATTCCACAAACTAAGTCCAAGTCGTGAAATCCTTTCAATCTTCGTTCAAGTGAATTATGTAACTCAGAATTTTGAACTTATTTGGACCGTTCCCAGATGCACTTCCCTCCGTAAAGGGAAAGCTCCTCATAAAACGCGAGGACACAATGAACCATTCAACCGAGAACAAGGAGAAAGCTCTCTCGCAGAGAAACAACTTTGGATAATTGGACAAAAAGACAAAGAGAAGAAGAGAAAGCAAGCATTCAGTTGGGACACAGTCTCGAAACTAATTAACTCATTCCATTAATTTTAATTCCTCGTCCTCCTCCTCCAGACTTTGTCCTCTCGAAGAAAAGCCGTCGTCTCCTTTTACATTGTTAATTTAATTCCATTTTATTTCCCTTGCAACAATGGAGCAGAGAGAGAAAGGATGAAATGGGATCGGGCTTAATTACCGGACTGAATTTTAAATGGGAACCAAGAATATAATGGGATTGCTTTTTACATCATGTGATAAGAAGGAAACGACGGAAAGAAAAGTTATTTCTTCATCTTCTTCTTCTTCTTGAAATCCATTTTCTACAGAATTTTCTACCCGTTTTTTTCTCAAAGTGTTGTATGTCCCGAAAAATAAATGGAAAGAGCTTTTAGGGATTTTGTGTGGACAAAGTTTCCTTCAATTTATATCCCCTCACCCATCTTTCATCCGAACCACTTACACGAGAAGTTTTCCTCTCTCTGAGAGAGTTTTTGGAACGAAATAGGATTTATTTTGAGCCTTTTTTCTTTCAGCATTTCGTTTCCCGGCAGAAGCAGCAGCTTAAGCTCTGCAGGCTTAAGTTTACTGCGGCAGTGCTGTCTTTCATCAATGACAAGAGAGAAATGCCCGTTTCTACTTACTTTTGGGTTGGGTGTGTGTGGGTAGGTGTGGCTCAAGCATGGATTTTGTGGGGGAGAAAAAGGGCATATTTTTGTACGCTTTTTATCAAAAAAATGTTAAGAATTTTGAATAATGGAGTATTTAGTTGAAATTCGAAGAAAAAGTTTGGCTTTGTTTTCTCGAGTTTTCGGGTCCTATGTTGCCCTCATTTTCAAGATTTTACGAAAAAATTGACATCGAAAAAGAATTTTTTGATACTTTTTAAGACACGAAATGTTTAAATGCACTCTGATCTTTGCTCCTGCTGTTGAGCTCTCTCTTTCATCAAGTTTCATTTCCTCCGAAAAAGTTTTTTCGTTTACTTACTTATACTTAACAAACTTGACTCAACTTGGGATAGAATTTGAGTAAGTAAATCGACTGAGAGAGGCGAAGAGTAAATTGAACAGGGAGATGAAAAGATGTGGGATTGTTCACGTATAATCCCGGTATTACTGCTACTACCCGGGTGAAATTTGAAGCCAAAATACTAATAAAGGCACAGCTTGGAAAATGTATTAATGGATTTTTGTTTCATTTTTCAGAGCGAAGATGACACGTGGACATGGACGAACCTGGATTTTCTCGGATTTTCGATGATATTTTCGTGAGAAGGGCTTAAAGGGATCTGGTGCAAGACTGGACTTTCGACGGATGTCACGTACACAAAGAAAGATGAGAGGACTGAGGAGGAGGCAGAAGATTTTAGTAGTTTATGACATTCGTCTAGTAGAACTCAGAGGATGAAAAATGTGCCGATATCAGCTAATGAATTGCAAAGGAAAAAACATGAATCGTGAAGAAATGTGAAAATTCAAGGCCTAAATGTATTTTTCAGAAGAAAGAGAACTATCAATGACTATTTAGATTCTCGGTCCGACCAACAGAATGTAAAATTTTATAAAACAATCGAATATCTTGCCCACATAAATATTAGTGATGTAAAAACTCTTTAATTTTCTACCAAAAAAAATAGAATAATTTTTTATCTCATCACATTTTACAGAATTTAATCCAATAAAATTTGCAAACTAACTTTTCACAATTCTCTCAACTCTTGTCGACCGAAAATATCTCCCGTCTCTTTCACGCAGGGAATTCATGCCACCCAATTTTGTTAGTTATCCATCCATCCAGCCGACTCTTGCAGTTTGTGAATTCCACCGACCGAGCAAATCAAGAGAGAAAGCAACGCAACCAAGTTTACGATCTGGCAGAACGCAACCAACCAACGGAGCCAATGTGATGAGAAGATGAAACCTTGTATGTATGTTACGTAGCAGTGTGGCGTTATGAATTCTATGCATTTCTAAAATAAAAAAATGCTCAGGAAGAAAAATCCACTTTGGCACTTTCCTCCCAGTTGTGAATTATAATACCCGGGTATCTCTCATCCATTATTCAACAGGAGCACCACCAGCACCAGCAAGTAAAGTAACTCGTATCTATCTCTTTCCTCCCAATCTTCTCGTCTATCTCTCTCGGCTGGCCAAATCAGCAGAGAAAGTTTTCCTCCCCCCGTCCGTCCGTCATACATGATGATACATTTTACTTTACCAACCAAGCCCACTCCACCCACCAGACCAGAGAAATGGAGACTCCAATTTAGTATTCCGTCCCTACAGCCAGCTGGCTTCCGTTCCGAGCTCAATTCCATCCAGCAGGAACATCTCATCTCATTTATCTCAAGAACAAACTTGCCTGCCTCTTGTCAGAAACTACTTTCCACAACTTTCTTCCAAGAGGAGAGAGAAAATGAAATGTTGAGAGGAAAGAGAAACCGACAAGAGTTTAGTTTAGTTCTCCGCTAAATATTATTCTTCACCGTTTTATTTATTTTGCTGAGCAAATTCTGTCAGGGTGAAAGTAAAACTCGAAGTAATCAGTTGTACGAAAACAATGTTCTCTTCTCGCTAAATTTTGTGTAAAACCTAAATTCATCTAAAGAACCTGATATAAATGCACCCTAAAAATAATATAAATATCGACGTTAAGGCTCTTCATTTATTTTTTGCGTGCTAAATAATCCCAATTTCTGACCTACTCATAATTTCCATCTTGTACGAACTGAGGCGACAGAAATGGTAGTAATGCCTCCTCTCATACATAACCTCTCACCAAATGTATACGACAGGACAATAAAGAAATAAAGAATATTTACAATGTCGACACAGCAAATGGATGGCTGATGTCGTACAACTAATCACGAGATTGGATGAGGAAAAGGTAATAAGTGTCGCACATACAGGAAGGAAAGGGTTAGTCTGAAGGAAACAAAAATCACGTTGTAAAATCATAAAGTTTTTTTTCTCTCGTTCTTCTGTCTCTGTCTCTAAAATGGATGAAATGCTGGAACAGAAGAAGAAATGCGTGTGTTTTGCGCAGCTCGGCTTTAGTAAAGTATTTAGCTCCTGAACTTATAAGATTACGCCTGTAACCAGCATTCCTGTCGAACGGATTTGTGTGTGATGAATGGAGGAAGGGAAGACTGTCGTTGTAATGTTACGTACGTATTATGATTATGACTGACTGACTGACCAAGTAAAGTAGCAACAACCAACTAAACTCGACTTGTTCAAATGAATGAGTTTTTTGTGTCATAATATTTATGATGAACGAGGATATTGCATAGCAAGAAAGAAGACTGCTCCTCAGCTAAAACTTTACGTATTCAAGTGCGGGTGGCGTAATAAAAATGAGATGAATGTGGAGTAAATGATGTCAATGTCACTCACTTTTGAGAGAGAGAGGAACGAGTGCAATTTCTGTCTGGCCGATTGCAAAAAAATTGTTGTGAAATTTTAAACCCAAGTTTTTAAGCTACTTCCATATTTCACTTGTACGTATTTATATCTTAAGTATTTCATGTAACGAATTTTGTAGTAGTGATTTTACACATTTATCTAACCCGATGCGATACATTTTACAGGCTTCGGGATCGATATTTGCTGCGATCCCCTCTACAGGACAGCGAGCAAGTTGAGCATTTTTTGTAATCTCGTCCAGTAAGGAGAAACATCGACAATTGAGGGAAGCACTTTACTTTGGTTTCCTATTTAGCTTTCCATGCAACCTTTGTACATATCCCCTCCTCTACAAATGGACACACCATATCATGAGAAAGAGTCAAGCCAAGTCAAATAATAATATTCGTCCCTAATTATTATTTTATGAATTACTATCCTAAAATTTGGCCTAATTGCACAAAAAAAAACTGGAACAAGACCAACAATTGCATTTAAGATAAGGAATAACAAGGAAACGCCATTTGATTTTTTGTAAAAATCTACCCCGCTAAAAAAATTCAGGGCCAAGACCACCAGTTTAATTATTATTCTCACATTACATGACATCCTACATACATACATATATGCATAGAAGAAGAAGAAGGAATGCATGCAAAAAGTAAGTTTGTGTGTATCCAACTACTTCTTGCGCAACTTGCAAGAAGAGTAGCGCCGCCAACCAACCACACGTTTTACCGAGGTCTGTATAACTACATATCTACGACGAGGATATGCCGTGCAAGCAGCGTTTCTGTTAAAGAAACAAAAAGCATCATAAGAGCAGTTGGTTTGGTTTGTATGGAATTCTAAGGCAGCGTTTGGTTGCAGAGGTTTTCGTGTTGGTGGTGGATTTGGTTTCGTGTCAAGTTTCGGGTTCCATTGGAACAAACCAGTTTTACGACTAGAGTAAGGTCGAGATTGGTCGAAAAAGGAGAGACGCCATAAAACTTGGGACCAATGGGGGCCTCGCTGCGAGGGGAGAAATACGCCACACACTTTGTCCATAAAAACTGAACCTTTTCTCTAACTCGCTGCCTCTCTCTGGAAGAATGCATAACAATGTAAAGCCCTCCCTCCACTGTTTCCACTCGCTGCAACAATGACGGGCTCATTTTCATGGCGAAATTGCTGAAACAAATAGAAATTTTGTAGTAATGGATGCGATTTCGAAAGGGGAATTTTTGCCCTGAAAAAGTTAACAAACATTGTCACGAGATGTTAAATGGAGTGAAAAATTTCTCAGAAAATGTTGAGTAATTTCAACAACCCCTTTGTTTCAAACGTTTGGTTTATGCATGAATTCGAGCGGAACGATGATAATGTGAGCAATAATTTCATTCCAACCCTGTTTTTTTACAGCAAGCAAAATGTAATAATCCACCCCATTAAAAAATCACTTATCTTTTACTCATGCATTTTCCTGTAGTTCTTTCTTCTCTTAAGGAATATTTATTATTGATGGACGGAAACATGTACGTGCATACTTTATGTATGCATACATAAGTGGATTTAGAAATGAAATGGTGACCCTGACAGAGGAATTGGCTTTTGAACTCTGGACCAACACATCTACAAACTACATCTACAATTTCTTTGAGTTTTACCGACAAACAAAGGCGTGTTTTCAGAGAGTTGAAAACACATTGAAGACAATTTTCTTGACATAATATTGCCCGTCGTTTCAACCAAACTTGCATTTCTTACATACGTGAACACATTTTGGTTCGAATAATTCGTAGCAGAACCAAAATAAAAATACATAAACACAATTCCGCCAAGTGAAGTAATTTTGTGGTACTAATGATTCTGAAGTAGGTATAAAAAGGTAGGCATAATAATCCAATCTGAGAGAAAAACTCGTTGTAATAATCATCATCACGGTGCAGAGATGGAGAGATAATTTAAATTACTGGCCTGTTTTTGTAGCGTTTTGTAGTAACGAGTCTCGTAGTGTTTTGTAAAATAAGAGAAATGATTTATACCCGCAATAAATTACTTTCTACCTGAAGCAGCACGGATTAGGATAATCCCCCATTTATTACGTTACATCATACCGTACACATCTTATTACTTATGGCGAAGAGAATATCATTTTGTTCATGGCATGTGACACGATCGTAAAAAATGGGATGACAAGACATGCTCTCGCCATGAAATATATAAAGTTTGGAAGTTTCATCATATCTCAAATCCAAAATGCGATGCTAATTTCCATTTTCCATTAGCGTTTCTCTGATGGACTGACAACCCCACCAAGTAAATTGAACTAGCCAAGCCCAAAAGTTTCTAGAATACCTATGAAACGATACACTTCTTAATTGCGCTTGATATGCAAAACAAAAGGAGACTATGGCTTCTCTCATTAGTACGAGTTTTACTTACTTAAATGAACAGAGGAGAAAAAGAGAGAGGACGCGTTCTTATCTAGATTGGGAGGAAATCGATAACGTTTTTGGTTTCAAAATTTATCTCGATGCGATGAAGTAATGAGGGATTCGTGTTTGATTAGGTGAACGCATTTTGATAAAAATAGTTCACACAGAAAACAGAAAAAATGCAATATTTTCAGTACTATTTCATTCGTTTAGTCGTAATTAATTCGATTAAACAAGTGTTTTGCACGAAGTTTTCCGATTTTTAATTTTTGGCAAATCTCATAACATCTAAATCTGATTTAAATATTAGTTTTATGCCAAAAATTAATTTATTACATCAAACTCTAACATTTCCAAAACTTCCATAAATTTTGCCACCCATTTTTTTTCTCTCTCCACATTCTTCTCTTTTTTCATAAATTCAATACAATCCAACCCCATTCTAAATATACTTTTTTCTTCTCCTCCTCGCCGAGAACAAGAATTAAGAAGGAGCCAGCCAGCATGTCACGGAATAACTTTGAAAATAGTGAAGGCTCGGCTTTCTTCTCATTCTTTTTTTTATTAAAAGAACGACTACATACACTCACTCACTCACATAGCGAACATTGCATTATTGGAGAGATTATCTTCTTCTAGAGACGTAGCCAACCAACTAACCAAACTAAACTAACACATTCTCCCCAGCCCAGATAATTTATGTGCCCCTCACATTTATTTTTATAGCCGGTTCCACTGTCAACTGTCATCCTTATTCCCTTCCTGCATTTTGTTTATGTATTTCAAATCCATTTCCATAATACTGGAGCATCCTACGTACATAGCTATCTCCGCTTGCTTGTATTGCGTCCTCCAATCCAGCCTCGAATTTTATGGCTGGGGACAAAAAAAATGAGAGTAAAAGAAGAAAAGCGGCACAAGGGAGGAGGAGGAAGGAGGATGACACCCTGAAACGAATCGAACAGCAGCAGTGGTAAGTAAATGATAAGTGCAACTGCATCAACAAACAAACAAACAATAATAATACGAGGGAGGGAGGGAGGCTAGCTTATCTGTCTGAAAAGGGATGAGAATCTGTGACCAACTGGTGCTTCTTACATATTTTTCTCATTTTGTGGCACAGGAAACTAGGAAAGTTTCCTCTTTTTTTATTTATTTTATCCAGCCCAGTCTGAAATTGATTACGCGATTCGGGGAAAAAGCCTACGAGAGAATTTCATCCGCTGGAAAATAAAATATATAAAAAGAAAGAATGAGTCGAAACCACAGACAGATCCGAGTCTCATCCATGAAGGAAGAAGAAAGTCGTAAAAATGTCAAAATGGAAAATGCGCCTTCAAATGGGATGAAAACCAGGCGAAGCGTGATAATGTAGAAATGGTCGTGTTCGAGAAAAATTTAATGGAATTGGATGGATTTTCTCAGACAGATTCGGATCGGAGGGAAGAAAAGAAGGAAAATATTTATTTTTTCAAGAAACTAAAAGTACAAAAAAGCCTTAAAAATTTAAGCCCTCTGAATAAATGAAATTCGCCAAGGATTCGTGTAATTGCATTCTTCAGACTGTGGGGATTGACTACGAGTAGAAAATTAAATTTATTCTCAAACGAAATATTTCATGGGATGGGGAAAAAACGAGAAAATCGTATATTTTCTTAGTTTAGTTTTTACCCTGTAAAATTCCACGCATTCAGTTCAATCTTGCACAAACTCGAAACTACGCCCATTCCCTTGAGACTTGATTTATTTATGTCTCGATATCTTGAATCTTGACACGAATGGGTCGAATTGAATTAAATTGGACTAGTAATAAGAAACAGGACGGAGTGTTAATGACGTATACATGAGAAGAAGAGCGGAAAATGGAATAGTTCAGAAATTGATAAGAGATCAAATCCAGTCCAGGTTCAACCCATACACAAAACGACTAAATTCTAAAGACGAGACAAACTAACCAGAAAAACTCGTAAACATTTCAACAATCAATTTAATGACGATTTATGCCTCGTGTGAAAAATAAATCTAGAAATGATTTCTTATTTTTTGAACAAGTTTGTAATTTGATCTTCACTTTGAAATATATGGAATGGAATGGAATCCATAAGATAAGTAGAGACGAAACTTTACCAAAAATCTGTAGGTGGATGAAGATGAAGTCATAATAATCCCTCGTTTTTCGACGATATCATCCAAAACATGTAACACCCGCAGTGTTTATTTGACATGAAACCTTGTTGTACCTTTTGACATGACGGCCAGATTTTTATTTTTTTAAGAAAGCTGTCCAATCGGTGGTGGTTTGGTAAGTTAAGTAAAGTCAACTCGAGCTCTACTCGTCTTGACCCCCGCTAACCTACAGAATCGTAAAATTTTTGGATCGCTAAATTAAAGCTGAGATTTTCCGACTTGGTTAAGTAAGATATGGATTCGTGTTTTAAGTTGGGGTGCAATTGGGCAATGCATAAATAAATATGTAAAATGACCAGTAAAGACAGGGAGCAATTTAGTTTAAAAAAAAGTTTAAATTTAGTTTGGTCCAGTCGTGTAGGTGATCGAAATGTGAGTGAAAAGGTCAGAAAGTTGAAGGGTGGTCTGGTCCTGACTAGTTTTGGCTGCCTTGTTTATGAAAATTTGTTTATGATTATTACTTATTGCCACCAATATGGATTGCCTCTCATTCTAAACCCTTTCCATTTTTTGCTCCAATTTCAACCCTTAAATATTTTGACTTGATATTGGGTAAAAATATTTAGTGGACAATGAGCCGTCATAAAATGTCATCACGTTACGTAACTTAAATTACAATATGACAGAACAGCATTGTTGTCAGAGTGGTTTAAAAAAATGTCGTGCTTTAACTAAAACTACATACATACACTAGAAATTAAGCGTAAATTGGATTTATCCAAAAAAATTATCAGAAATTTGTATGCCTTACCTTTTCTTGACTCGTTTATCTTCTGTAGCTGACCTATAATGTATCAGTTGTAAATATTAAATAATAAATTATATCTGCTATCGACTCTGAACAGACTCAATTGACGATCTTATTTTTTTCATTTTTTATTCAAATGTCCATTTACTTTCTCCAAAATAATTGTAAGTTAGTATATTTTAAAAATCCATTTGAATTATTGTGACGCCGAAGAATTAATTACTTAACAAAATAGCTCATTTAGATTAGAATACTTATTTAAGTGATCAACTTTCTCCACGAAAATCAAAACTTTCCTTCTCCTATCACTCAAGATTTAAATCTCTCCGCCTTTGTAAATAATTCTGATTTTTTCCTATATTTTTCTAGTCTCTGAAATTTAGAAAAATACAAAAATAAACTCACCATATTTTCACGATACTCGTACGTCGTCCTCTTCAATTGACAGTATGTAAAACTTGATATTTTCCCATTTTCCGGATTATTTTGTTGTTTTAAGCAAACCACAAGAGTAAAGAAAACAGATAATTTTCCTCCCCAAATAAACAGCCGAATCAGTGATAAGTCGCCCTTTGAATATTCGCTATATGTACTCAAGTAACGTTACTCATACGATATTGAATTGTCGGAATGGAATCGATATTATTTTTACAGCAATGTTGAAAGACGGGAAGGAAATGACGTGGCAATATTTATAAGTAAGGGCTGCTCCTAGAGAGCGAGTGTAGTCAGCCAACCTAGTGTGGAGACGACGACGAGGGTAAAAGTTGAGGGTGGGTAGTCAAGATACCCGAAACCGGGTATTATTCTTCTCTCGCCAAAGAAAGGAGGAGGGATGATGATGATGAAAGAAAAGGAAGGAAATTACAGTTCCTGTTGTGTCTAAGTAAGTGTCTATCTTTCTCGTCGGATGGATGAACGGATGCCTAACTGTCTACCTATCGGTCTGTCCGTCGTTTCTGCCGTCTTGGCAGTTTTAGGATAATTCGGAGTACAGAAAAGCGGGCGGGTCGCGGGAAGGAAAGAAGATCAGGATGTGACTCTTGCCTCTGAGGACTCTACTGGCTCCTGGTTTGCCCAATTGTGCCAATTTATGTCACACACTTTCGCAAATCTTTCTCAACGGTCACCCCACAACGGATGGATGGATGGGTACATTTGTGGAATAGATTTTGAATACCAAAATGAAACTGGGACCCTTACATACAGGCAATAAATGCCACTCTGTTACATTTCCCCGTAAAGGGTGTGGGTCTCTCGCTCTCTGCGAAAATAAGTAAATGGTCATGGATCGAATTTTGCCAGTTTAAAAGAAGAAGGGTCGAAAATAAAATGGCAGATGTTGCTTCATTTCCACTCTACTTTTTCTGTGCTATACTGCAAAATTCTGAGTAAACGGATAAAATCCAGCCTAGCAGACAGATGAGAGAAAGAAAAAGGGAAACGGTTTGCTTGCATGCAAAAATGTCATGGATTGGTTTTGTACCCGTAATTTATTGCCAATACATTTTAACGCTTCGTTTCTAAGTATGTTTTACCAAAAGGGAAAAATAAATGGTAACGGATGACACGAAAATTAGACAAAAAAAATGATAGCATTTTATCCTTGTTGGTAGCGCAAAGAAAAACTTGATTCTTCTAAATATTCAAGTATTTTATCCTCTTGCATGCATATACTATTTACAAGCTGAGAGATAATTGATTGTCGCCACCGACTAGAGAGAAACCCGGTATAAGATGCAAATTAGCTCCCTGCTGGAATTTAATTACCCTCCTCATAATGATACAGGTAAGTTAAGTAAATACTTTTCTGCTTTGGGTTTGACTACCTGATAAAATCTGGTTAGTCATGTAATGGAAGTAATAAGTAAATGCTACGCCATGTGGAAAATAGGATTATTGTGCCGCGTCCTAAATCAAATTGTAATCATGATGACGATGCAGCCAGAGAATAATATGTATACAGATCAACTTGATAAATCTATCCCTTACAATTTCCAGACTCAAAGGGGAGTCAACTATGTGTGTAAAAAATATCTAGTGGCAGGATTTGAAACTTGTCCCAAGTCTGACTAGAATCTTAAGTGATGGATTTTTCTGAGATAAATCAAGTACGAGTTTTAGATGGAATTTCAATTAAAATTTCTGAATTTAAAGTGAACACGGTGAAGTGAATATGGAGAAAGGCGATGGGTGGGTGGGTGGGTCGGAGGGAGGGAGGATAAGACGATGGGAGAAGGATTGTAGGAAGTTTAGCTGTCGGTGGGGATGAGGATGTGAGTGAAATGCGGAGAGGATTTATTTGGATTTGGATGGACGAAGACGACGGATGCCATTTTGTCCATAAATTCCTCCCTTCTAATAATTCCTCTCTCTCTTGTTCTCCTAACTCTCATGTCGTGTTGTGTGTGTGTTGTGTTATGTGCTACTCCATTGTTAACGAGATGAAGACAGAGAACTTGCTTTACTTTTACATGTGGCGTGGCATTATGGTCTCTGTACTTTAGTTAGTGAGCCTTTAGAGATTTGGATTCGAGACACGGACATTATTTTTACTTCATTTTTACTACAGTTACACAACACAAAAAGTTGGAGAGAGAGTGATGTGATGTGATGATGCCATATGAGGGAGTGGATGGATGGATGGTCAAAACTTGGAAGAAGGGTTGTTCTCGTCCAAAGTAAAGTAAATGTCAGCTCGGTCAGTTAGTTTGTCTGTTAAATAAAATGTCTCAGTTTTCTAGGTACAAATGTGAAGTCAGTAAGTGCATGGGTTTGGTCCAGTTCAGTGTGCAATGAGATGATTTGTATTCGAATTGCATGGAAACTGTATGTATGTAAAAGCTTGAATAATTTTGATGCCGTTTAGAAATTATGTGATCGGTTAATAATTTATTTTACTGTTCAGATGATGGTGCGTGTTGCTCGAATGATTTAAAAGGTGTAACATTGTTATATTTACATATTTTGAATGTTGAATGGAAATCCTGTAAAAAAAATTTGTTATAAATTATTATTAGTAAAATTATTATTATTGATTGGCTTTCCTTTGTACGAATCGAATCCTTTCTTGCAGCATGTACATATCCAAATAGTCCATATCTGCTTAATGGAACCTCGTGTAAAGCAGAGTAAAATGCATACCAAAATCCAGGGGTCCACAAAAATACAAAAGAGTACGTAAATGTCAGTCAGGATGGTCTCAACTGGTTTGGATTGGTTACAGTTAAGTAAAAAGAGGTTGAAGATCCCTCCCCCTTTTCGACCCACAGAAGAAGAAACGAGTTCTAGGGTTCCATTTGCGTTAAGGGAACAACATGCATTTTACTCATGAAATACCAATCTCTACTATAAGCGAAGCTACATCAGTCATCCATGCATTTTACTTGCTTTACTTGCCGTGTGTTATATGTCATGTCGTCTGAGGAGATGGTGTAATAGTTGGTGGCCGAGAATAGAGCTAAAACTTGGCGTGAATTGCATATAGTTCCGTGGAAAATATATTGTTGGCTTTTTTTGTAACTCTATTTTCCTTAAGTGTTAAGTTTTGTCTGATAACAGATGCTGCTGAATGAAGGGCGGGGGGTTCTTGCTTATTTACCTTATCGCAACCTATCTCGACATTGACAAACTAATGGATTTGTCACGTTTTTTTAGGGATGAGTGAAATTATTCTATTTATTCCTGCCTTTAATTAAAGTATAAAAAGGTGGGTTGGATGGTGAGGAAGGGGAAAATATGAAATTAATATTTAATGAGGATTTTGCCCTTCAATTTGATTTTTTTTTGTGCAGAGATAATAATTCAGAGGGGTTGCTTTTGTTGGTGAAATGTTACACGTGTGAAAATTGTGCGTTTTCCTGAATTTTAAAGAATTCGGTACGAGCAACAATGTATCTAATTGAGGCTGAAAGACTTGGTTAGCATGAATTTTATCATTCAAGAAGATCCATCTGAAATTATTTCATTTGACAACTTTGACATTTCGTATATTTCTTTTTTGGAGTAGAAACTTCTCAAATTGCAAAACGAGAAAAAGTATCATTACCAAATCAGTAATTTTAAAAGGCAACGAATTTTACGAGCTTGAAAAATCAGCCAAATTTTATAATTTGCAATTATTCTTTACACATTTCACATATTGGCGTCTCCACTCCACCACTGGTGCGTCATGGTTGATTGCATTTGCACATTTTGACAAGGTATAATTTACCAGGGAAGATTTATGGCGTGTCTGAAAAACTTTGGCTCGGTACCTATTCCACCATTCACTTTATTCTTGGCATTCATTTCGAAACGGACAGATTTTTCTGTACGCCTGTAACGTCAAAATACATATTTTGCAACAACTAGCATATTGAAATAGCATACAGATGGGTATTTATTTTTGTACGAGTCTTGAAAAAATGGAAAATAACGGAACCATTTTTCTTAATTTTTCGGAAAACTCGATTAACTCGTAAGAAATGTAAGAAACCGGAAATATAAAATGGACCCCACCACATCACCCTCAAGCAAATGACAGGTTTTCATGAAGATCGCATCAAAATCTTCCATTAGTGTCCGTCATGGCTATTTATTAGCTTAAAAATCACATTTAAATTTAGATTAGAATCATCCCCTTACATTAAAAAAGAATCTTACTCTAAATAAAAATTTATTAGTGTGTCGACCACTTCTTGTTCCCACTTTTTTGGGCCCGGCTACTGAACCCCATTCCATTATTTT
This sequence comes from Folsomia candida, assembly GCF_002217175.1. Taxonomy (NCBI): domain Eukaryota; kingdom Metazoa; phylum Arthropoda; class Collembola; order Entomobryomorpha; family Isotomidae; genus Folsomia; species Folsomia candida. The sequence goes on from NW_019091196.1 coordinate 8,962,543, forward strand.
AATTTGGCTGCTACTTGCTACACCCGTTTTGCCTCTCTGTTTTTCTCTTTTATCTCTCGCCATGATCAGAAATAAATGTTGAATAAAGTGTTCAAACAGGGACATAGTATTACGATTACATTTACCAATTAAGACGTAAGTGTAGCTAACGTCATGCGCTGCCACCAGCCAGCCAGACCAGCCATCATTTTCCACCATCGTGTCATGTGTGTACATACAGCTAAATTTGGCGTCGTACTACTTATTTACTTACTCGTCGACATTTTATATTTGCTCTCGACTAACAGGTTTCCTACACTTTTTCGTCCTTTTTTTCTTCTAGTCAGTCATGAATCTCTACATTTTATAGTGGTTTGGTTGTTGATTTTCTCAGCCAGCACTGTCTTTGTTTTGACGAAGGGATTAAGTATTTAAGAGTTAAGTAAAGGCGACCAAAGTGGTGGTTGCATGGTGTCGTGTCTAGAATTCCATTTGGCTGTTGGTTCAGGGTATAAATTACATTTTGGCTTATCACTTTACTCACTTGGGTGGGAAATATCTAGGAACTCGCCATGTCGTGTGTGTTTGTGGGGGAGCCATAAAAAATTCGATACGAGAGTAGAACCAAGTAAAATTGTGGTTATGAAGAAACACGATTTTTTTGCAGCCAGGGGTATGAATTTCGTATTTTTGTGGGGAGAAAGCCATCGCGCATTCATGAAGAGGACAAAGAATTGTGTGCATAAAGAAGGGGAGTGAAACTGTGATGGAGTAACGGTTTGGCTTCAGCGAAGTTTACGAATCTGTGACGAGATGGGGTAAAGAAGTCGTCTGCCTGGTTTAGTTTTCGGTGTCACTTTTCTCATGTCTTGTATTCCGTGTGTAAAAAGGTTTGGAAGTGTTTTCGTAAAATAGAGTGAAATGAAATTTAATGAAATTTAATTTTGCACTTTTTACCGACCTATCTGAAGTTTCCTATAAATATTTAATCCTTATCTAACTATTTCGTTTCGGCGTATTAATTACACTTACATTTGCACAAAAATTGTAATCGGCTGCCTTAAATAGGTTTTTAATATTTATCATAATTACCACCGTCTTAGCCATATCTTGGGTACTTACCACTACTTACATATATTTAGGATTAAGTGACCTTCACTTTTTTCGGATGATAAATGCCAATTCAGTAAGTGGATAATTATGATGATGATAATGAAGGATTAGCCGAAACCATAAAGCCATGTACCTCGTTTGCAAGTCATTTTGATTGCTGATGCTGCATGCATATTTCTTCTGTCATGCAAAAATTATGATGAATGATGGTTGTACCACCAAGAAGAAGAAAAATAAAAGCATCGTCTCCTCCTTTCATCCAGCAAGTAAAAATCCAACTTGATCCTCTGTTTTCATAGGTTGGTTCGTTGACGATAAGATAACACAATAATATCTGTCTTCTCACGGTCCGTCGATCCGGCGGCTAACATCACTCACTCTGAAAAAACAACTCCATGGACTTGGTCTCAAAAATATTAGACTGCTGGGTACGAAACCTGACTCGATTTTGCAAAATGATTCTTGTTGACTTGCACAAAAATGCAATATGCCAAAAAATTGTGGCGAAATGAGCCAATCGATTTACCGAAATGATTATGTATGTATGAATAAGCAGGGTGTTGAATTATATCGAGTCTACGATTTGCTGTGTGTAGGATCGAGTTTCAATGATGCCGATTGTCTTGAGTTTATTCATCCAAATTACAAGCAAGTGCGGGTACAAGTACCTCATCAGGTTTATTAGACTAATAATCAGACTGGTTCGTATGAGAGAGGATTAAAAATCGGGGAAAAATTGCTTTATTTATTCACCGTCTAGGAAATGTTTTCAGTCCGTTACTTGAAATTCAATGCGATGGACGAACATCGCCACCAAAACAACGGTAGGAATTATTAAATCCAATATTTTCTTCCATGTCGTAGCTAGAGTTGAAGCAAGGACAAAAATAGCAGTGTAATATGTACAGCATATGATATATTCGCGACGATGATGCATTATCGACCTTGGCAATCTCGATTTGAGACAGTGCCACTTTATTGGTGATTGTTTTTTCGAATCATAAAAAACAGGGGTATGTACATACATGCACGCTGAAATATTTATAAAAGGCAGGCCGTGCAATACTTATAATGGAGGTGGCCCAACGTATGCTCACAGATTTAGGCCAAAGTAGTGCGAATTGATCAGAAGTATGAAATTTGCGAAAGGCACTATTTGCAAATGGTTAAGTTTGGTGGAAATATTTACATCCGAAGAGGAGAAAATGCGGAATAAATTTGAAAACTGTAAAATTTGTTGACATTAGGGCGCGTTTTCGCGTCGTTGGACGCAAATATCTCCGCCAAATTTGAGCATTGGCAGATTGTACCTTTCGCAAATTTCATATTTGTGATCGATTGGCACTACTTTGGCCAAAATCTGTGAGCATACGTTGAGCCACCTCCATTTTTACAAGTAACAGTATCAAAGGAGCAAAGAGCATTATAATTTCTGGAGAAGGTCACAGTTCAACAGGACCTCGCTGCCGCCTTTGTCGGGCGAATAGATGCGAAAATATGTCTCGCCGTCCACATTCCTTAATTAGGCATGAAGAAATGAATGAATTCGCAATAATTTTTGCACATATGGTTCTGACAATAACGAATGATCAGCTTTATTCTTTCAGTAAATAATCATTCTCATAATTCTCCTTGAGGTGGACTTAAGCTAAACTTACGACTTTTTTGTCTTACATGCTAACTCTTGCTTGCTCGCTTTTACACAATTTCCACATAATAATTATATTATTCACAAGATGATGAGTTTAAACTAGATCTATGTTAAATTAAATTAATCAATACTAAAAGTAAATGGCAAAAATTTTCATACAAAGTACAGTAAAATACAGACTCATGATTCTAACGATATATTTAGTCTATTACTTTAATTACCTATTTTTATTCTATAATATTAACAACTTCTCACTAGCACATGACGAAACACGACTATATCATCATCATAATAATTAATCAATCTCGCATCGTCACTTACTTACTTTTTAGTTCCACCAGCAATAGCAGCAGCAGCAGCCAGCATTTATTTCATTCTCCAATAAAAACATTATGTACATGAAAAACTACACGTGAATTTATAAATTTTTACTTATTTGTATATGCTACATATCTTTGTAGTAATACAGTAGTAGCAGAGCAGCAAAAATCAAAAAACGGAACACAAAGTTTCTCTTAAAAAACTTGACTTTTTCCATAATTAATATGTACCTTTTTACTCGTCATCATTAATAATTTGTTACTAATTATTAGTAATAATTAGCTTCATATTTAGTGTTTAGTAGGAGGAGGAAGTTGAAGAATCAATTACTTTTTATGCAAATAAATTCATTTATCGCTCATTGCCCCAATTTTGTCACATATACGCAATTTATGTACCTAACTAGTTACAAGATAACCGTGCACATACATAGACACACACGACAGTTAAAGAGATACAGGTGATGAGACCATACAAAAGGTTATGTTCTGATTTAAGTTATTAGGACTTTTTTACGCTACTAATCTTAATTATCAATTTAGCCTGGGCCGTTAAGATACTGTGATGGGAAGTCAGTGCATCCAATAATTTAAAAAATCTCAATTGTTTCATGCGTATTTTATTTATACGCATTTGGATTTATTTCTGTTGAGGTAGGAGAAAATCAAATCTGATCGTGCCAATAATAACTGATAATAAATAAAACAATTTGCAATGGAATATCTAAAATTTTTGTAACACGGTGAATTTGTAGCGTTCAAGGTAAACTTGGTGGTCGACGGAAGGAGTGAATAACTATAATTCAATAATACACTTGTGTGTATTTCTGATCAGGATAAAACACTGTTTATAGCCACCGCTAATTAATGAGAGTTGCACAGCACGGAAAAACAACCATTTTTCTTTATATAAAGGATATTATATATTGCCCACTGCTACACTTTTTCAATTAAAATTGCACACAGAGGTCTATGGGTACACAAAGTTTGTGATTAATGAACGTAATTGCCTTGTTTTAGCGCATCGTTATATTCCACTTATCATCAGAGAGAGAGAGAAGTAATAAAATGATAAATAATTGCCGGATAGAAAAATCTAACGAGGTGAGGATATGCTTTCGGGGCAATAAATCAGACTGGTTTTTTTGCTTTTAGTGTAGAAAACTAAAATCTGGGTGGTTTCGGAATTATGCTAAAATTATAATATTAATAATTCGTGGAGAGAGAGCAGAATTTAATGTAATGCTAAAAATTATTATTACGGATTGATCAAGTGCAGGTAAAACAATGGGAAATCAGAGTATCAAGTCGCCCCTTATTCATTTACAATGTGAAGAATCCCGATAAAATATTAAGTTCCGAATGATAATGCGAAATAATAAAATAATAAAAATTATTAACCCTCGTCCTTTTGTTTCTCCCTTGTTTTTCTTTCGTTGTTATTAAAGCTATGCACACACAACGCAACGATACAATTATTTTTAGATACATTCTTTGTCACAGGTATGTAATATTAATTATGTATAATTATTATAAAAGTGTTAAGCCTAGCGTAAGTATAAAGCATGAATTATGCAAGTTGAAATAATACTGATGAGATCAAACATTTATTGATTTTTTAACCCTAAAAATTGGTACTATTTTCTGTAGTAGAGAGATATTTATGTATGTAAATATGTATGTAGTACTTTTTACTAGTAAATAGTGGATAAAACATTGTTCGAAGACATGCAAGACGAATTTGGATCAAATTTAGGGTAAAATTTGCAAAGATGATTATTGGACGCGAAAATAATTGTAAAATTTTTCTCCTAGTTTAGCGCCAATGAAATAAATGTGCAATTTAGCCAATTATATTCGCCCAAAATTTTAGGTGATGTCAATTTACGTCCTGGCAAGATTTTTAGCATTTTTAGTATTGTTTGGATAAATAATGGTGTCGAAAAATCTACGTCGTCATGTCTTGATGGACTCGTTTGGAAATGTTTTAAAACCTATCTTTACTAACTCTGGATTGCTATTAAGACCTGTAAATTTCTAGTAAAAGTAAGTTTGTCTGACTCATTATTATGCATTTCATTATTAAATTTAAGTAATCTCTTCCCCTTTCTCCCCAACTTTTATTTATGCTGTTGAAGAAGAATGAGAGAAAAAATTACTAATTTTTTGGTTTTGATTTTTTCATCAGAATCAAGCATAAAACTTACACAACTATTTGTTTGTCTGTTTTTCTTACTCAACACAAGGACAACTTTCTCTTCCGCGGCATCACCCTTATGTATTTATTTACCTGGTAGTGATGAAAGTTGGATTTTTGTCGCAATATTGACGGACTCATGGTTATTAGATAAAAAATTAATCTACATTTTGATTGAACAACTAGAATTGTTACAAACTTAGAGAGAAAGAGAGAGAAGAGAAGAAGGTTGATTTGGTTTGTGTGGGAGGAGGAGGATCTTCTACTTCTTCTTCTTCGTCTTAATGTTTTTGATGATGGCCGTGGTGATGGTCTTGAGCGTGAGAACCGGAATTGTTCGCAGCCTGTTGCGCCGCCTGTCTCTGACTATTTTTCTTGTTCTTCATCCTCCTATTTTGAAACCAAATTTTGACCTGGGGACAAAAAAAATAAGGTTTAGTAAGGTTTAAATTAAGAGTGGGCGGGGTGGGGAAAGTTGACTTGGGCCAAAATACTGGTAGAGAAGAGAAAGTCGTGCGAGAGAAAGTATTTCTCCGTGTGTGGTGTAATGGATGACAGAGGAATTCAATTAGAGAGATGGCCTTCCTTCCACCAGTGATCGTGGGTGGTGGTGAGAAGGAAAGCTAATGAAATGAACAAGAGATAAAGTGCGAGGAGAGGATTATATCCGTCTCTCTCGTTTCACAGATCATCTCCAAATCTGGAAATATTGGACACCGACTTTCACTTGGAACTAATGCACACGACGACGACGACACGAACTTCTACTGCGGAGCGGAGAAAGAAAAAAATATTTGGGAAGAAATACTTCTCTTTCTGCAAGGGGGAAATTTAGTTGTTTAATTCTCTCACTTTTTTTAAGACGGGGAGAAAAAAGAAAGTAAGTAAGCTGAAAGTCAAACTGTGTGCTTTTCCACCACCACCACGAAAGGTATAAAGACCCCGATTAATTACTGGGTTGGTTGGGTTATCATTTTCGCTATTTTCTCTTACCTGTCGCTCAGTAAGGTTGAGGTTGCGGGCAAGTTCCCATCTTTTCTGTTTTGAGACGTAGGCATTGAAGAGGAACTCTTTTTCCAACTCTAACGTTTGAAACTTTGAGTATGGCTTCCTCTTCTTCCTCACCGTCACGTTGCCCGTCCATTCCAACGGGTTTGACCCCACGGGGACGCCTGGAAGGAAAATAATAAGGTAAAATTAAATACAGGTGAGTACATAATCTCACACTCCTCCTGACCCTGACCATTATCATCACCGTCATCTTTATCTGGATGGAAACGTGCGCTAACTCCCTCCATGTAAATAAGTACATGCATCCATACAGTGTATGGGTGGCTCTGGCTCCATTTAATTAATTAGTCACAGTCACTAGCGACTACCACGCATTTAGCTATTTAGTTTCACACTCTCGCTCCATTTTGAACCTTCACTCATGTGCAATTCCCTCCTTGGAGAGGAGAACTTTGAATTAATTTGTTGAGCCACTTAAATTACGTACCTCGTCACCTTCTCGACTTGTTTGCTTCTATCTGGGCATTCTTCTGCCTCTCTCAACCATTTCATGACGTGACGTAACACCGAAAAAGAATGAGTTTTTAGGCACAGTTTAGTGTGAATATGTACGTATGTAAGAATCATCTGGGACAGTTTGAGTCAAAATATTCAAATTTATTCTTCCAAAATCTGAACATGGATTTCACCACTTTTTTGATGGAAATGTTTTTTGTCTTTGTACATATTTTCGTTATCATGGCGTGGCGTGTGGTGGTTTTTGGTTGGTGTGTGTGGCTTCTCTTTTGGCTGGAGTAATGATTGTGTGAGATAAAGAAAGGGAATTATCATCGACGACTGACTGGTTGACTTTGCTTGGTTTCTCTGGAGTAAATCCCCGAGAGATTGTTTGAGGAAATCTCCCAGGATTATTTCTCCACAGAGTCCACAACAATGTAGCTTTTTTCCTTACTTACTACATGACGCGATGAGAGAGGAATGAAGATGAAAAAAGTCGACTTGTTAAAACATCTTGCAACTCTCTCGAGTGCAAATGGATGAAGACATTTTTCAAAGAAAATACAGAAAAATATTTGTGGTGGTCTAGTCACAAACGACATATTTAACAATAGAATTCACCACGTAGTGTGGTTTTCGCTGTTATGTGTGCCATTTATATTATTGCATTTTTGAAATATTGGGTTTCCCGAGGTTTTCATGCCCTTTTTCGTGCATGATCCCCCCTAAAGAAACTATTCGAGGACGAGTCGGTCTCTATTTTTTGTAAGGTTTTGTCTTGTCCTAAGTAAGTTGGAGAAATCTCTTTGTGTATCGTCGTCGTATATGATGACGATGAAAGATGACGTGATGTGATATGACGGAGGAGGAAAGGAGACGTTATGTTGCGGCATGATTTTTGTCTGAAAAAGGAAAATAAGAATCCTCTCAGCTTAAATTGTCACTCCCACTTTCTTTCCGTATAAATAATAAGAAAGCTTATGTAAGAAATGGTATATTTCCAAGAATCTAGAATAAAAATTTGGAAAATTTTGACTCATACTTTATACTTTTTATTACCATTTTTGAAATGGTGGTAAGTACTAAAGTGTAAAAGAAAAGAGCGAGTGATAAATTTATTATTGACATAATGGGCAATTGAGATGGGAGTTAAACAGCCCATGAAAAGTAATTGCTGCTTGATGAACAACTAGACATGGACACAATAATAACAGCACGGCATGCATGCCATGTATGTTATGGCTAACTAACCAACTAACCACCTTTACAATCTATCACCGTTAATTCGTGATTACTTAACGTGAGCTAAACAAACAGCTCGACCATGTAATTAATCTCGACATTCTTTCTCGATTCAGCACTTAGCATCAACAATTCAGTTATTATTTGTCTGCAGTCCCGTTTGTATTATTTTTTATTCTGACGAGAAGTTTGTCGCCAAAATAGCCATTAAATACATAGGTAAATGTCTATTTATTTGCATGCACACAAATTTTTCTACAATCTATTTTGCTAAAATTGTTATTTTTTTTACTCATTTTCTTGTTTGTCCTTTAAATAATGGGTTTATACGTAAAAAAATAACTCGTTATTCACTTCTTCTGGCTGCGTATCTGCTAATTGCTCACTTTTCTTAAGCAAACAAAGACGCAAAACTGGATGATTTCCCATACACGGAATGAATCGTCACCTCATAAATGTATATATTCGCCTTTAATACAACGTATAAATATTTATGCAATATGTATAAGAATGTATTTTCCTCTTTCCTGGCCTGAATTAACTAAGTTTAACCATAGCAGTTCGACCAGTTTAATCAGGATTAGATTCAATCCAACACACAACCAGGTGCAATAAATTAATAAAACTATAATCTCTCAAAAGAATCAAAAATTTCGTTTTGCGTGGCACAAAGGACACCTGAAGGATAAGTTGGATAGGAAAATGGCTTGTATTTTAGAGTGGTTCTTGCCTCTTGAGACTAAGCAAAATTGCACATAAAATGTTTCACATGATCATAATTATCTCGTCTGAAAACCGCACTTAATAAATTGATCTACGTTACTTTTGCCAATGAAATATTACGTATTTATTATTGTTAGGGAAGCCATGCAGTCTGACGAGGCGTCGTTGTCGTGTCGTCAAGTATTATTATTAGTGCAATTGTTTGCAAATTATATCAATGGGTTAAGAATTAAGGTTGCCGTTGCACCAATTGTCAAAGTCATGTCATGTTTTGAAAACAATGTATCAATTATTTTTGATGTTTGATAATGCAATTGTGCCTACGTTCATATGTTTTTGGACGTAAAAATACAGCTGGCTGGTGAATAAATGATTCTATTAATCGAGCTTCAATTTTGGAGAATAAAATCCCTTTTTGTCCAACGCCGACTCATTGTTTGGGCCAAAAAGTCCTTAACGAAAGTGAAATCGTAAAAAAATGCGGAATTGAATAATACAACAAAATTTTGTGGCCTTCAATTCTTGACTTTTAACTTTGATCACAATTACAATTGTGTTGTTTGTTCAAATTTGTGGTAAAGAAGGTCCACTTGCTTTTGGGAACAAAGGATTTAACAAACAAGGGTTGAAAATGTTGGAAAAGATGGAGACGCTTTTTGCCAACCAGAATAAATATAAATGCATTATTTTCTTAACTTGGAATTTGGTTGGTGTTGCATTATCGACAATAAAATTAATACGAATTGTTTGAAACAAGTCAAAGAAAAATGCCGACCAGCAAGTAACCAAGACTAAAATGTAGATGGTGATGATGGCGATGATGAAAGGATTGAATTATTCGATTTGATATCAATTTCACGTTTTTGTACACGAAAAATGTAATCTGACTGCTTTTTGTTTTGCTAAAGTGGACGAATGACAAGTGCATGGTGTGGTGTGATTTCAAATACATATTTTCTGAATTTTGTAAATTAATTCAGACGCCAAATTATTACATAAAAATCATTGGTTTCGAGTCTGTCTTCTGATTGAATTAAGCAGTTTGGCAATACTTTAACAGCCGAATAACCGCCCACATTGTATAATTGGTTCGACATAATTTTGGCCAACCCCCACCACAGCAGACAGACAGTGGAAAATGGGATATCGTCATGTACAATCTAATCGCAATCATTTTAATAAGAGCAACGACGACAACGACAACTTCGACGATGAAATAATTGGTTTACTTAACGAGACGAGAAGAATTTGAGATGAATGAAACGGATAGAATAAGTTTATACAAGGCAGCAGAAAAAATTGTAAAAACTAAAAGTCCGTCTAATTGGCCAACTTGGTTTTCAACTGGCATCTCCACATTTGTCTATTTAATATTTACCAGGTAGGCAAGTCGGTTTGCATGTATGTACCTGACTTACATACACACGGACAAGGCGAAATAATACCCCTCCAGCCATCAGGCAGGGATAAGATCTAATCTTCTTCTGCTGCTGGTTGGTTCACTTGCTTGCTTCTTTACTTGAATTTCTCCATTGTAAAGGAGAGACCGGTGCACATCAAACTATTAGCCTCCTCATTAATAAGTGCGTATACTAAGTAAATGGTAGCTTGAACAGCGTGACCATAAGTTTAATGTGAAAAAAAATCTTTAGAAAAATTACAAAATTGTGCATGTCGTTTAATTATAAAGGACCCCACAATTTTCAACGTTTCGCTATGAATTTGCCAAATTTAGGGATCAGGAGCATATTCACTTGGATGATTTATTACAAAAATATCCATACCTTTGCACAGCTGTCCTCTAAAAAATAATCGAGATCGCTACTACATATTTACCCTTCCATTTTTCCACCCTTTCCACTACTCGATCATCCCGAATAGATAAATACCATCCCGTTTAATCCCATCGCAATCCACAAATTACTCCCTGCCACCCAACGCGGCGAGTAATCACTCTCGTCTTCTCCGGGTGTGATGATGATGCGATTATGTAAATGTATTCCATCCTTTCTCACTTTCTTTCAGGCAGGCAAGCTCTGAATTTGGGAATATTTAATCAAACGAGTAAAAGAATTGAAATAGATGGCCGAGCCGAGTTGCAGAAGGATCTCAGGATTCAGAGGAGGAAGTTTTTCTGCCATTTTTTAGTGAATCGTGTTGAATTGGAGCGGAGAAGAGATGAACAGAATGTAAATATTTAGATTAGCTTCTGGATGAAAGGAGCCGAGAGGTGAGACTATTTACTCTAGACCCATCCCAATTGAATCGCTGCCTCATCAATGCACCTCATCACATAACATAACACACCCAACCAACCAACGGATCCTGCTTACATAATAACGCATCGATGGGTGTGGATCCATACGGGAAAAATGGAGGCAAACTTACCGCTTTCGTGGAGAAAGTTGAACTATGAAAAGTTTCCCTGCACAATTTCGATGATTAGTTATTAGTTACTCGCACCCCTCGAGGAGGAGTAATTACTACCAACCAAACGCTTAAACGGAATTGGATGAGGGACCAGTCTCGTTGTAGCCGTGCTGTTGAATTTAAATCTGGAAATTACGAATTTAAACATTGACGACATCGATTCGACTCCTACTTTTGGACGAGTGTCCTCCTCACTCACTCATAAATTAGGAGCTCTGGAGCTACCACGAGCTCTACCTCGCAGGGAGGTGGTATTGAAGAAAATGTCGCAAATGTCACGTTCCTCCCTGGATTTATGTGACATTTGGGTAGTAAAAGGAGGAAGAAATACGACTAAAAGTGCAGAGAGTCCATCTTAAATCCTCACCCCTGTCAAGAAGGACTGATGCATTTTTAATGGCTCGTATGTATGTGTAGCTCTCTCTCTCTCACCAATTCAGGGAAAGGGAAAACTTTTTAAAAAATTTGGTGTCACCCAGTCCGTCACTTTATCTAATTTAACTTGATTAGAAATTTATTACAGGAGTGTTGTGGACACGGAGTGCATCTGCATTCATATATTTCCTCCATTTTTTAAGTAAAAGCAAGTTCAGACTTTTGTGACCTGTACGTAGGCATCAATTCCACTTTGACGGAGGTCTACTTGTACGGAAAGAATTGTGTGTGAGTCTGATTCCTGAATATTTAATAAACTTTGTGGTCGAGAGAATTGAACCATCGGCAAACCCTGGATTGTTCACCAGGGAGGAAGGTGTACATATGCAAGTATGTCGACGTAGGTGATGTATGGAATGGACGGACAAAAAGCCTACCTTTCCACATGTATACTGAAAACTAATAAAAATTCATCCACCACTCGGATTACTCAAGACAAAGGAGAAATAATTGCAATTATGCTACATACCATTTCCTCATTCTCGACTGGACGCATCAGGAAGTCAGAGAGTTGCTAGAATGTAGTGCTAAAAGTGCACACATTTTTCAGGGACACGATTCTCCAACTAAAAAATATGTATAACATAACATCGCCCACCAACCAACCAGCAGCTTGAGAGAGCTTCTTCTTCTTCTTGATATCTAAACTAAGGATGGACATAAATCATAAAAAAGTATTGTGTGTGCGAGAAGAAGAAGAAGAAAGCGTCGACGAAACGCATAGAATGAAGTACAACGGAAATCTTTTAAAGTACTACGAGTACAGCACGAGATGGGAAAAACGGTGGCCGTAAAGTAAAAGACGACGATGTGCAACATCATGGCATACTTTGTGTGGCTGCTGCTATAGATATTTTATGCACTCGTTTGTTACGATTGTTGTGCTAATAAAAAGTGAATTTATCCAGTTATGAGGCTCGTTATTATTATCATAAATGTTACTCTCACCATCAATTCGTCGTAAAGGGTGGAAAAAGAAATTCGGAGAAAATCAGAGCCTCGTTTTTTTCTTTCAAGATTACGAATTACTAAATTTAAAAAAGAAATGTATTTTTTTACTACAGAATTTTGAATTTAGCCATTCATCAACCAAACCCATTTCGAATATTATTATTTAAAAAAAGCGAGGAATCACGACGGAAGCGTTGGTTTACTGAGGGAGAGGAAGTGGAGGAAGTAAAATAGACAGGGCGAGGAGAATCTCTGTGATTTTTGCACTAAGAAAACAAACCATACCACAACACTACATATCTACGAACCAACCAAAAAAGAGAACGGATGTCCAATTTTTTAGATATATACATTTTATTTCACCAGAATAGAGAATTAGAGCAGGAAAAGAGAGGGAAAAGTTAAATATGTAATATGTAGTATGTAGGTATGTAATCAGTATCACGGTATAACAGAAATTTAACTCTAATTACTTAATTAGTCATAATTTTAGGTTTATGGACATTATCATCAATTCTAAATCCTAAATGATCTCGACAAGCGCTTTAATCTCACTCTTTTTTTGTCTGTCTAGATATTTTTTCTAGTTTTGAAATGGAAACCATCCATCCAACCAACTACCCATCCAGCTAACCAACACTTAAATAAATGTGTCTACTATTTAAACACTGCTGTTGAAATTTTGTGATGTCTGTGTGATGATGAATGTTGTGAAAGATGGATTGGACGATGATGTATGTATCTCTGAGACGAAAAATAGGAAAATCACATGCACGTCTCACTCCGTCTGTCTGTTTTCCTTAAGACAAAAGTGTGAGTGAGAATCTGTAAGAATGAGATCCTTCACCACATCACACCACGACTATTTATTTTCATTCCCTTGTTACTTCTTCTTCCAGGAGCAGAAACCATCCATCCGACCAATTTAAAAAAAGGAAGGGCAGAAGAAAGAGCGAGATTGAAGAGTTTTGTTGGATTTCTAAATTTATTTAAACACGAAACCAGAAAAAAATTTAGACATATTTTCATAATATCTTTTTAAAATAGATTTCGAATTGCGTTTCTTTTTTCCCATCCGTGACAAACAGGATGAAGAAATCTGGTATTCATTCATGTCGACTTACATACTTCCGTGGAAGACGTCTTAATTTGGACGAATTTTCCGAAAATAATCTACCCTTTCACTTTTCAAAGGGTTAATCCATATCCCAGTTTGTATTACTACCGCATTTACGAGGAGGATTAACCGTTACGGGTTTTAAGGGACAAAAGATACAAAAATTTCATGGGTTAATAAATAATTTCCAATCCCTTAAAAATCCAATCTCAACATTTCAACACCTCCAAATTTACCAATACATAATATTCCCGATAATAATAATTGTAATCGTACGTCGTAAATATTGGAGGGAAGAGAAGGAAAAATCTGCTCGACTGCTCCCGAAGAAATGGATTACGTATTATTATCGGAGTCAAGTTATACGTTCTCATCACACCCGATTAGCCACGTACTTTAGATAAGGATTCATGCCACATATTCGTAGTGCTACGTTTGCCTGTATGCGACAAATAATAAGGAAGCTGTTGCATCTTGCGTCATAAAAGTTGTATTGAATAAAAGGCGACAAGGGAGCAGGCCTTTCAAGGTACAAATTTACAAAAGGTTGCGTTACTACTTATAGAATTCATGTCTGTATGTACGATGGCTGCCTGCCATGCGATAGGCAATGATGGGATGATCCCAAATAACTAATGTGCAGCTCAGGAGTTTAATAAAAATACGTGCCTTTCCTTCCACCAGAGATGGAATGAATAAGGGAAGACTTTCTTCTTATGTGGATCGTGGATGCAACAACATGCAGCAAACTTTATAGAAGAAATGGCACAATGGACGAATTCATGAATGAATGGATGGATGCAAGGATGAGACGATGCACCCGAGAAGAGGGAGTTTTTCTTCTTGATATATTGCTACAATTTTAGAGTGAATGAGACCCTGAAATGACCTCAAGTACCGACCGACCTGGGCAAAATGGTGTAGCGAGGCACCAACCAATGAAACGGCAATATCGAAATGAAATATGGAATGATGAATGGCAGACCAACTGTGAGAATTCGACTCGATTGATTTTTAAACTACTTTTGACCACGAGAACAACACGATGGATGGATGAAATTGGAGATTTTATGGCTGTGTTCTCATGTAAATGGATATTTCATTGATGTTACATAAATACTTTGGGAGCTGGTCTGACCGTGTAATTCAAGAGAGAGATAGACGCAAATCGTACTGTGTGATGATAAAGCGATGGTGCAAATATATCTTAATGCTACCAAATTACAAAATATGTACATAATTTGAATATTTCTGTACTGAATATTATTCCTAAATAATTTTTTCTGTGTGACTACGATCAGAAATTTATATCCATCAAGTAATGCTTGCAGTGTCGCATTTACATAGAAATAACCGTACTTCACATACGAGGGAAGATCCCTTCATCTCCATCTGAACCAAAAAACCAACCCAAATTTACGTATTATTAAGCCTGCCCAGCTTTGCCCGCATACTTATTTATATTCATAAGTTTGTTATCATTTTGTAAAGAAATCTGGATCAAACATTGTTTGCAAAGAGGGGATGGATGCATCTGTCTGTCTGTCCTGCCTGCCTGCACAGCTACGTATTTACTATGTAGTGCTACTACTGTAGTACTATACATAGATCTCTCTTCTTTGTTCTCTCCTTTTTGTTGCTGCATAATATACTGAATACGCACATTGTCCCGGACTGACATTGAGGACAAAAAGGAGAAATAATGCAGCTCTGACTATGCTATGCTCTGCTCCAATTCATAAAACAGAATAAAAGTGAAGAGCACATACATCTTCTTGTTCTTTTCGGAGAGAAGGAGAACCAACTTTCACCACCTTCTTTTCCTCAGTGTGGGAATATTTAGCACTAAAAAAGTATTCAAATAGACAATGTACTGTACATCCACTCTCAATTTGAATATTATGCAAATAATCTGAGAAAGGGTTTAGTTATTTAGTGGTGAATGAATGGTTTTAGATACGTGAGCCTATAACGAAATTCCTGGTATATGTGCATGCTCGTAGATATGTGGTAGGAAATGAATGCATGTCCTGTGACTTGGTTGTTTTGGCCGTGCTTCTGTGGTCGTGAAGATGAGAGACATTAAAAGATGAATTTTTTTATTAGTCATTTTATGACCTGGTTTGTTGCTTGTTGGTTCTGACTTACATACTTTTTTACTTTACTTTACATATCCAAAACTGTTTGTGGTTTGGTTTTGGGTTTTGTGATGGCATGGTTTGGAACTTTGGATTGGCATGGTCGGTCTGGTGGTCATATTTTATTTAAATGTGATGGATCTATTTATTTATGGGTTTTTATAGGTATTTTAGGAGAATATTGGCTCTTTTTTTGCCTAATAGATTTGTGGGACTTGGTATTGTTTGACTGTTTTTTTCCTAAATAGGTTCGTGTCACTTGAAGAATGGGGAATAGGATGGATAATATGTATCTCTAATTTATTAGGGATATCATAATCTGCCTATAATATTATTGCCTATTTCAATGTATCGATCAGTTTTAATGACTTTTATCGAATTGAATTATTGGCTAGCTTAGAAGTAACGGGAATATATTATTTTTAGGCGCACGGTCCAAATATTTCGCCGTGAATGAAATTAATTTCATCATAAAATTGAAAAATTGTACGAAATTATGAATATTGGTAGCACGAGAGAAAATAGTGCTATTTAATACCCCTGGTTCCGAATAATAATAACGTGAGACATTTCCTATAGTCGTTTAGCCACTCCTTCCCACACGTACACGGTCTGTAGTCCTATCTTGATTAGACTTGCTAATTATCACGCAATTCCAGAACTCACCTAGAGATACGGCAAAACAACAATGTCCGTCGTGGTGCATAAACAACAATGACTGATTATATTTTTCAAGCTGCCCCTTATTCCTTCAGATCCAATTTAAATACTTGCCTTGTTCCGTTCAGGAATTATAATTTCTGCATTTTATTATTATTCTGATCAGCCAAATCCTACATAATAACCAGGTCTCCGCGGGAGGTACTCAGTCCACATTTTGGTTTCGGGGTTGAAGTACCAAGTACCCCGAACAAGTGATTGGACTGGATCACCATGTTTGAGAATGACTAAAAAGGTATGAAATCTGCACGAGATTACATAACACAAGTCTCGGCGAATAAAGTATTATCCGACTTCACATCAGAACTCGTATGATTTATGGAGTGACTGTGACTGCCTCTTTTATTTTTTAAATTCATATACCTGTATACATACACGTACCTAATACGTATTTGTGCATGCGCCTATGCATTTACAGACTAGACGCCACGCCATACATTTGTACGTACTGATTGCAATCTGTATTATTAAGTATAAATTACTTGTAAATATATGCCTGGCATGGTGGGTGGGTGGTGGGTTGGGTTTTGAAGGGTGTCTGCTGGCCTGTGCGAATTTGGCTCAACGTCAACTGCACGGGGAGAAAGCAATATTTAATAATAATAATAATGCTCATATCCATACATACTTGTTCAGCTGTTGGGGTGGGAATTATTATTCTTGGGTGATGCATATCCTTCTCTGGCCAATGAGGTGATCTGGTAGGTCAGAGGAGTCAGATATGATCAAAAGTAAAGGAGAAACAGCCCGGTTACGTTTCGCCTTGAGTAATGAGATGGGAAATGAGAGGAGTCCAACAGCGCCCAATTTTTTGATATCAACGCTGACCACCACTTCAAGTGGTGGAAATATATGGACACTTGTCCCCCATGAGGTCCACATGAGACCAAACCACCCAAACCTCTACACGCCACCACCATTCATATTCATACCCAGGCTGAAAGTACAACCTACAAAACTGGAATAAGTTTGAGAAGAAGGACTGATTTGAAAATTGGGCTAGCTAAAATATGGCCATATCTCGATGTAAATATCGTTTACACGTCAAGTGTCCACATAAAAAGACGACGTGAGTTCCAATGGGTGGGCTGTGTTTTGTATTTTTGTAATGTAAGGAGAATGCTGTATGTATGAACAAAAATTGAATTTTATCCGGGATGACGTCCATCCAACTTGTACTAATAATTCCATTGTGTCTGAAGGAAAAAGGGAGAGAAAAATGTGTAGTCGGTGGGTTTTTACTCGTGGTGTGGTGTGTAGTAGTGTCGTGGTTGATTGGTTAGTGGTGGTTTTACTAGTCAACTGTCACCTCATTAAATTTAATGAGAGATTGATCACTTTAACGAGCAAGGGGATGCTGATGACGGGGCAGAGTTGTGATCAAATATGTCTGGGCTGGATGGAATTCGACTCGCATACTTTCGATCGGATAGAGAATAATATAAAACGACTCATTAGATGCAGATACCGGACTAGAGGAGTAAAATTATTGTCAAGGAGGAGGCGAACCCTTTACCAATAACCAAGCTGCTCCCACATAAATACAACTACATAATAGCAGTTTGTGCATGTCGTGTAGTGGTCGAGGGTGAAAGTGACAGCTTTCATTGTCCTGGAAAATGGAGAATCACACGACCCCAAGAACAACGCCGTGTTGGGAATGACCACTTGAACCTATATCTTAAAATGAAGAGGGTAGCAGCAGCCTGAATAAATTGTCCGGTCCAGATGACGCTGTAGTTAGGACATTATTTACAGGAGGTTGAGATAGAAAGGGGCAACGAATCATGGTTGACCCCACCACACGACGCCCTCATCCCTTTCTAGCCATATGCACCTTATGTCCCTATTTGTCCATCCATGGAATAAGTAGCTCATTTCCACTCTTCTTCATAGAATATGATAGGAACAGAAACCGCATAGTTTAACGAGGCTGAGATATCTACGAAATTGGTCGTTTCGACCAAGAAATGGCCATTTCTAATGGTAATTACCCATTATCAGAGGCTGGACTGCTTAATATAATAGGAAAAGAAAGGTGTTCTCGATAATACGGGTGTAAATAATGTGTTAATTAAAAAGAAGGGCACGTGGGATGGTATAATGATGATTATTATTACTGTGTATCTATTAATGAGGATTGCTTAATGGGTCCAATTCTTAGTTAGACCCGATCGGTAGGTTACACCCAACAATTAAACCCAGTTTTGATGGACAGAATAATCATAATAATAATTACTGTAAAAGTAGGCGGATTTATACACATTGCTCGAAACTACCAACCAACCAACCAGTCGTAACCTCCACTGCTTTCCCTACAATTGTCATTTCCATCCCCATTCCCATTCTCGTTACAATAATACTTGACTTAATAGCACCCTTCTTCCTTCCTCCTTCCTCGCAGGCAGGGAAAACCAAACCACAAACAACACAAGGAAATTGTCAACTTTTTATTTTCTTCTCCGCCACGCCACCACAGCCCTTTCACCACCACGACGAAGCGCCGAAGAGGAGAAAGAATGTTCCCCATTTCACTAATAACAATATTTCTCGGTGTCTTTCCCCAGTAAAAATTCAAATCAAAACTTGCATAATGTAGATCTTTCAGGGTGTTGTGTGATATCGCGTTATGTAAATCAGGTCCATCTCATCATTCTCATATTTTACCAGAGGAATGGCTCATTGTCAAGCCATCTTTCGAGTCTACATATTTCTACATTTTCCGCCCCGCCATGGCCGTTCGTTCAGGCTTCCCTATCTTTAAAGTGCGGATTCAATTACTTGATTAAAATGCACGCAACCGACGAGATGAGTATCTCAATCATTGGAGAAGTGAGGCAGGGAGAAGATGGAGATTCGAATTGGATGGATGGATTGGTTCCTTACGTATATTCGTGCCTGTCTTTCGTCATCGTGCATACGTCCTCCTCTTCCTCTTCTCATCCCCAGAGAGATTCGCATACAGAGAGGGCAGAGTAAGTAAGTGAGAGGGGTACAAATACATACATATATCAGCCTACACACGGCTGCATTATTGCATATGCAAAGCCCGACTGTCTGAAAAGGAAGGAAATACTGTGGCGTGAGTCATTTGCCCAAATGTGGGAGAGATGAAGTTAGAAAGAAAGAAAGCAGAAAGAGAGGGACGAGAACCCCACGACCACGACCACCAAACTTTCCTCCACACCGAAAAATTCGGGTTTAAAATGAAACATGTCCAACCAAAACCAATTGGGTTTTTTGGTGCCCAGTTTTTTTTCGAAATTTTGAACATAACGCGAGTGAAAGCATGACATGATTTGTTTTACCACCTAACCCTCGAGACGATCAGATCTCACCCATTTCTTTCTCCGCCGAGAAATTGTGTGCACTCATGACGAGATGATGAGGCTGGATGGATGCGAGATGGAAAAGATGCAAGCAATTGTACATACGTAACACGCAAAATGAGAAGGAATATGTATAAGGCAGCGCCGAGAATGTGGAGCATCTCGATGTATCCACATTCCATTTAGAATTTCCATGATGGTGGTTGCTTGGTTTTGGTCGGATGGGGTACATCACAAACAAAACAGAAGAACAGCAATATGTTTCCCTTCTTCATCTTCCTCTCTCTTTTTCCTCTCACTTTTTCCCCACTGAAACTGAAACACTTGAAAAAAATGAGATGGAAGGAAACCAAGTCCCCTCTTATTCCGATCCCATGAATGACTGAACTACACCCGGGCAACAACGTGCTCCGAATCCAAATTCCAAATTAGTGGAGAGGATTCATTGTTAACTTTTCTTTAAATTGTTCTCCTCCTCCTTTTCGCCGCATGCATGCATCACGAGAGGGAAAGAAGACTTCCATTTGTTTAATGGTGGCTTCTTCTTCTCCAGCCGAGTGGTGTGACCCTAAATTTGAATTTCTTATAAAACCAGAAGCCTTCACTGGAGGAAATTGGACTTAAATCTGGAGAGAGAGACGAAGGTCATTTTAATTTTGGGAAGATTTTGGTTGGGTGAAAGTGGGACCAAAAAATTTCCATGTGGCGATATCACTCCAAATTATTGCGTATATCTTGACACGTATATGTACATTCTGGTGACACAAAGTTTTATTTTATCAATGTCAAAAAGTTGGTGGACCTTGTCATCTATGTGCCTGCGATATGCCACCAGGACGAGATGTGATCAAACCATGCCTAATTTTTGTAAGTTGAGAAGAAGATAACTTAAATCAAAACAAGTACGAAAAGACACGTACGCTATGGTCAAAAGAAGTTGGTTGGTGGTGGGTGATTTTTATCCACTTGTAAAAAAGCTTGACTGCTGTCATGTAAAATATAAAATTATGTTTTGTATGGTTGGTTAGTGGGTGACTGAGGAGTGAGTGAATGATTTTGGTGGTTTTTTGGTCAAGAGAAATTTAGCAGAGTCTGGTCGAGATAAGAAACATTAAATAAAAAGAGCGAGTTCCAGTTCTTTGTCCATTTTATGACTTGAAACGTAGTAGTCGTAGTAGCAATCTGAAATATGATGGTGACGAATGAATGTATTTATGTATCTACAATTGAACATGGTCACCACCAACGCCTATTACGTACGTAAATATGTACATAATGGATACACTGTAATGATGCATTAATTTTTATTTTTTGCCATGTTGCTCTTTTTTATCATCTATGACAAACCTGATAAGATCAAAACAATTTAAACCGTGCTGTCAGCAGGGTCGGATAAGAAGGATGTGAATGAGAAATATTATCCATTTTCGAATAACACAAAATATCTGTAATATTAACCATCGCTTCTGTTACTGCTTTTTCATTCGTACATAAAAAGTATCTGCTAAAAAGCTAAACCATATTTCCATCATGGTTTCGTGTCCTTTCGCGTTTCGTTCATGTCCCCATTTGCATAAAAAGTCTAACTTATCTTCACATTATTTAGGACTAAAAAAAATATGTATTTTTCCCCACAGTTTTTTTTCCTATCTAGATCCAATATTGACCAGGAAATCGGAAGTTTGATTTATATACAAGTTTAATTTAATAGATGAGATTTTGAAGAGGGAAAATCCTGTCCAACTCTATTATCAGTGCGAGTCGTGTTTTAACGCTGTTTATTATTTGTAAAGTTTTCCTGTTCCTTATTCCAAAGTTCGTAAACATGAATGGATCGAGAGTAATGTTTGATCGATGCTGTTATAATAATGGCGACGATGCCGAATATCATCTCGTGACGTGAGGGGTGGAATTTTCCTGGCCGAATAAAAATATGAGATAGGATAAGGTACGCAGATATACGATACAGACGGAAAACCGGGTAGTCTTCGGAGGAGGTGGACATGTCATGCAATTGAATGGATGGATATCACATAGATTTCTTCCTTGCTTCCATACTTCACTTTTACTTTGGGGAGTTTTCTTCTCCCCACCAGCCAGAGTGTCAAAGCTGATTAGCGGATCTGTCAACCGAGAAGTTTTGTGGATGGAATTCGGGAATAAATCCTCGTCCCCCGACCAGCAGACTAGACTTTGGCCACGCAAATAACAAACTTTCTCATCCTCTTCTTCTTAGAGGAATGACCCAAAGAATTCTACCCGAGAAATTCTTTACGTTACGCAAGCTTCCCGTGGAATAAAAAGAATTCGGATTGGGTGGATGTCTTGCGGTATTATTTTATATTTGACAAATTCTTGGCGTACTAAACCATAAATATTTTTCGTAACGGAGAGAGAGACAGATTTGCAAAATTGTTAAGTTATGGATTTCCCCCCTCACATTTACTATTTTTAATGTTATGCAACATCCGAATATCAATTTGGCTCTTCATTTGCAATGTCTTGATACGTAAAAGATGAGGAGAATAATGCGGATCCTACTTCCTTCACGGGTTGTCCTACCATCCATCCATCAGAGACATGCCTGCATTTGGTGCTTTTACATCTCCCAAGGTTAGGTCAAATGCATAGCGGCAGGATGGCTTATGTAAGTACATACGTAGAAGAAGGTCCCATCCATCTCGATGGATGGATGGATCGTGTGTGTATGCATGCAGACAGGACAGACAGGACTCTGCCTGGAGAGAGGAGGGAGAAAGAAGAAGTGCGTTCCGGGTATTATTGGGTCTTTCTCGACGAAATCCCCGGAGAAAGGACGACAAGCATGGCTACCACCACCACCACCACCACGACTACTACGTACTGCTTCTGCTGGGGAGCACAGAATCCAATCCAACTTTCTCATTCCATTCCATATCACAAATGAAATAACTTCACCAACTCTCTCTCTCACTCTCCAACAACTCAAAACTCTCCGACAACTATCACAACCAACTAAATCCACCAAAGGATGAGACGGACGACAGACAGACAACAGACAAAAATCTATACAAAAATACAAGAAGAATCGAAAAAAGAGGAGCCCGGAAAACTTTTTCAATTCGAATTCCTCACTTTATTTTTCCCTTTTATTTTTTCCCTCCCCCAGAAAAAATCTTCTTTGAGGGGATACATAATTATGCGAAAATGAGATGAGATGGATTGCGTAACGAAACAACTGACCAGCCATTTATTTAAGCATGAACCGGTAAATGCATTCCGTGCTAAACAATTACATACACGAATCGTTCAGGATGTTAGGGTTTGTTGGGTTCACGACGGGTGCTTGATTGACACGGTATTACATAAAAATTCACAAGAACGGAACAAATTTTTTCAGATAATTATTTAATTCTATTCAATTTGCGAATAATAAATCTGCATCCTTCTCTTTGTTGAACGGTCTCAATTAACACGTCCATCACCATCACCATCACTCGTCAATGTCAAGGATTGTAAAAATCCTGAGCAAGCACACACTTCAACGAGAAATGAAACAATGATAATAGAATTATTATAATTGTTACATTCATCCATTCATAAGTATTATTACGCAATAAGATAATAGTTTCGATCATCATTCACTAACCATTCTGGGTTGTTCCTGCATACATGCATCGAGTTGAGAAATAAGCTTACATATGTAGCGTCCTATGTACATTGCATGCTCGTCGTCGTAGGAGTAAACCGGTTCTCGTACTATAGTTTGGACGCACACTCGGCTCAGGTAATTATATATTTGTTCAGATGGAAAAGGGTTGGGTCGGGTTGGGCATGCATTATTATATTACATTAATAGATAAATAGTTGGTTAGTTAGATGGTGGTTGATGAATGCGGGGAGGAAGTAACAAACAACAACAACACCCGGGCGGTTAGGAGCCAGTGAGTGACAGGAGAACACAATTGAAAGACGAGCAGCAGCAACAATTCTTGCTTTTTTATCATTGTCCAAACTTAAACTTTTTAGTTTGACCAAGAAAAATAAATTATGTACAAGCTCACAGCGGGAGCCGGAAGTTAATTACATTTATTTCTTATTGCACATCATTTTTTTTGCTTTATCCTCCTCCTCCTCAGATTTGCAAATATTACTTTGCTTACTTACTTATATCAAGTGCGTAAAGCAAATAAATTATTGCAAATTGATTCAGCACAATGGTTTAAAGTCTTTATTTGCAAAATGGAAGGGGAGGAGGAAGCCTGGTTTTATATATATTTTATACTTTTTGCTACCGGATTTATTAGCACAAGGTTGAATAAGTTGCTCTATTAGATGAAAGATTACAAGATTTAAGTACCAATTAAGAGCGTGTTAATAGCTCACAAAAACATTTTATGTTTAATAAATCCTTTACTTGCTGCTGGGTATATGTACATAACTATATCGAGAGATAGATGGAGGATGATGCATGGGATGCAGAATGGCAATAATCATAACGACTTTTAACCATGGACATGGCATATCGTGACGATTATCGTGTATATTTGGTGTCATATTGTTTAAATAAATTATGGATTTTTAGAGTGGTTTTTAATTGAGGTGTGTATTATGTGCTCTTTTTTTATTATAATTACAATAACCCATCTCACTCTACTCTAGAAGACAATAATAATATTTAGTAATGAATTTAGTTTTTTTCGAGCTTTGTGTAAAAAAATACAACTTTTTATGGAAAACTTTCGCACTTTTTTATACAAAGTTTCCTTGTTCGTATGAAACCAACAAGTTGGGCGGTTTACATAGTGTTGCAAACTGTGCTGTGATGTGAGATAATAAAACGACTATAAAAACCAAACTTAACTCTGCATAATAAACCGTTATTACATAGACTTGTTCATAATAATACTTACGTTTACCTCGTCTCATTGCGTATGTAAGTAATGTGCACTTTTTTAGTGCGAGTCATTCAGTTTCAGGATACATGAATGAACGAATAGAAACTGTGTATATTTAATTTGGCATGCAAAATATTTCGAAAAATGGTAAAATTTGGGGAAAAAAACTTGTCCCAATTTTTAACGAAGTAGGAAGGAAGATAGGTGACCAGTAATTAGAGGATAAAATCACAGCACTGTTTAACCACGCTGATTTTTGACCTTCTAAGTATTTTCATATGCAGATATGCATTTATTTGCCTACCTAATTAACCAATGGGAGAGAATCAATTAATTAAAAACTTGGAACCATCACCTCAGGGTGGTCAGTCAGCAGTACAGTAAAAACAGCATCTTATCCTATACGCTATACCCAGTCCTACCAGAAATTGTAGTACAAAGTTAGAAGAAGAATGGAGTCTTGTTGACTTGGATAAGGTAATAAATCAATAAATTGATAAAGGCGATGAGACACCAACAAGGGAAGTCAGTAAGTAAATTGAAAAAGTGGTCCGACCACTTTGCCACCTTATCTGCTCAAAGCTCTTCTCTCGTAATTGTTTCATCCGCTGCCTCACTCCTTCGGCTGACTGACTTTGCTTTAAAATGAAAACTTAAGCCGAGCTGTTGTTTTGTTTTACCTCATCCTCATCAAGGTAAAGATGTTCGTACGTAGGAAGAAAATTTATAAGAAACGTAACCAACTTAAAAAAAACAACATGCATCAGCCTTGTAGTTTCTTGCGATTGTTGCACCCACAATACTCGATCGACGGGTTGGTAAGTTGTGTGCGTACATATGCATTGTTGTCGATTGTTAATACGGCATTATATTTACCCATTGTTTTTAAAAAAGCACACAGCACAGGAAAAACAACTTGACATTGGATTATTTCAATTACACACTTACTGCACTTTGACAATTTAGCGACATTGCGGATTGGTATGTGGACTCGGTCTCTTTTTTTTGCTAGTAAGTCATTATTTAAACGAGCTTTAGACCAGTACATACATATAAAAAAAGCGTATGAAAAAGATTCATTATCCGATTCACTAAATGAATGTTACTTTGCTTTGCTGGAGAGTTGAAATATTTGGTGAGTGAGTGATTGAGAAGAGGCGAAGGGCGGAGTTAGACGGCCATTATGGATTGTCAACTTTCTCAGCCTCCCGTTTCCTCGTTTACTTATATTACGTAACTTGCGTAACCAAACCAAACCAAAGCACCACCACGAACAACACTATGTACATGGATATGCTACTCACTATTACAGATTGCATACATACGTACAACTCATCATACCCCTTCACCACCAGGAGAGATTAATAGCATCATCATCATCATTGTAAGAATGAATGAGTAGTAGCGTCGTCGTCGTCTGGTGCCTATGACATCTCGTACTTGCTGCTAATTTATGTGGATTACTTATGGTCATGCATAATTTTTCTCACCACGACAAAATATCTACACAACCATGAATTGGTAACAATAATCGTTTTGTAATCAGTTCAAGAGCCTGCAGAGAGACACGTGTAATTCACAATTAACATTGTACCCGAGAGTTATGTGATGGTCACCTGTCTCGATGTGAATACACTAATTATTATCAATCAATGTATTGACAGTGGAGAAAAAAAGATGGGTATAATACAAGACAAAATAATGGATTATTAAAAAACTATTGGATAAGGAACTCAATTCATTATTGACAAGAAACTGCAATTTTATGCATTTATGCACAAAAGACCAGGTCAAGTTATGAATTTAAACTATTTGCTCAAGTATTTGCATACATATCGATTGATGATGAGGCTACAGGCCGTGTGTGCAATACGATTTATGTGCTCAACCAACTTTAAGTTTAATTTAATGAAAAACTGCCCAGCGAAGTAAAACGATTGCACAGCAAGTAAATAAAGTAGGCGAATGAGTAAATTAATCGAAAAGTCATCGCATGACCAAAATAGAATAAGAGAAGAGAAAGTAGACTCAAAATTTAAAAGTTGATTGGATTTACTATATGTGACTTTGCTTGTGCAGAGATAGCGAAGAACAAGTTGATCTACATATTTACTTGTGGCCTAAAAGGAATATAAATATATTTACAAATGTATTACGAAAAGGAGTCCAATTCACAGTTCATGTCACATCAAACGTGCTGCTATATATTGCCAAATTTGTGACCAAGTCTTCTTCATCTGTCTGTCTACATAGGGTCACTTTTAAATATATACACTTTGCCAAAATTCGAAAATACCGTGTGCAATATTTATGTAAGGACAGAAAATGTTCTCCATATCGAATCGTCAAATTTGGGCAAATGTCACACGACACGACCACGACAAATGAGTAGGTAGATGCATACTCGCTATCTGACTTTTGAAACTTTTGAGTTCCTACAGGAATCGTCATGCTAATTTGTTGTCTACGAAAACTTATCAAATTATGCATCTTAAACGAATCCAATTTAACCCACCCTCCACTCCACTCCATCCCAGTTCAGGAATGTATTCGAATTGAATTTCCATAATCTAGCAACATCTCGACATGTGTGAGAAGAAGTTGGCAGTGTTGTGGAGTGGTCGACGTGGACAATAATGATGACGACAGGTGAACAATGGGCGCAGCCGGCTCAGTCAGTTCAGTAGGAGAATCATATTATACAAATGTGCAAACAATATTTTGTTTAACAGGTTTTCAATTAAATATTTTTTGGAGGAAGTTACCAGTCGGAGAAGAAAAAAAATGTAATTTATTTATGTGACGGAATTAGCCATTTTCAAATAAATGTCGTCAACACGAGGAGAGTAATAGACAATCAATTATTTGGGAAGAATGAGAACAATCAAAAAATAATTGCGACGCCGATAGTAGTTTTTGATGTTTGTAATCTTTTTAAACAAAAAATACTGCAGATTGCTACCATTTCAGCTTCAATTTTTGCATGGCAAAAAATCGGGATTATTAAAAAAAATCCACCTGAAAAACACCCTGCATTTTTGTCACTCTCGCCATAACAGTATTATTTACTTTACACTTGAAAGTTGAAACCAAATTCTATTATCATAATTCAAAAGTCTTCTTTATAAATAAAGTTTGTAAAGTAAAACAAACATGTTTTTTTTTGCAGAGACGACACAAATCAGAGACACGATTTATCTCTTATCTTTCGCATAACTTAACGGTACATGCCACATTTTTTTCTCCTATTTTAAATCTAAGAATCTATCTCCTTGTGGACATTGAACTGGTCATCTTCACGTCGTGCTCGTGACCAGTACCACCCATCAAGCTTTAATCCAATTCAATTAAATATTTAATTCTCATTGGCTGCCGTTTGCATTTTTTAAATTCTGCTAATGAATAAATTCGCTCTTAATAAAACCGAGGGGGCAAAAATATTAAAAGTACGGTAACAAGCGGCCAAAGTTAAGAATAACTCATTCCTTGTTTGCATGTAATGATGACAGACCACTCGGCAGGAGACGGATCCACAATCGACACCGACATCACACGTCACACATTACAACAAAAGAAAATAAGCCTGCTCAACCCTTTTTTCCATTATTATTGCAACGAGGACGAGTAGTAAGTAACTCGCAATATAGCCAATTATTTAGGTAGCTCACTCAAAGAACAACTGCTTCACGACCCGACCGACCAAACATCATGCCTGCTTCGAAATGATTCATCTCGTCCGTCATAAATAAATAATGAAATGTGCCGAACAAAATTATTTGCAAAAATTTATATAAAAAAACGGCTAAAAAACGAGTCATGTTATTATTACGTGTCATGTTCTGCTCTCGTGTCACTGTTAATTAACAAATCTATCATACACACCCAAAAAAAGAGGACGAATTAACCTGGATGTAGTAACGAAACAAATGTACAATATTTGTCTTCCTTGCTAATACCAAAGAAAAGGTATGGAAAGTGAAATTATTTTTTCAATGAAACCACCCCGTTTTTATGACCAATTTAGAATTTGCCGTCACAATACTCTCGCTCTCAATGTGAGTGAAGTGAGTGAAGAATTGAACTAATCATAATAACACTTTTAAATTTTAACATGGTCATAAATCTTTAATTGGAAGTGTGACCTTGATGGAGGAATGGACTTAATAATCCATTTTTAAAAAGTGCCCGGCTTATTAGCATGTAAAAGTGTGATGTAATTAATTATTGCCCATTTACGTAGATACTAGAATTTAGGAGGGATTATTAGTCGGACTTCGATTTATTTATAGAGGTCAATCCAACCCGTGAGCGGAGAAGGACGGGTTGTTGCCACATGAAATTAGCAGCGACTCAATCAAAATGTAAACAATGCATGGTCAAAGAAAGCCGATGGTGTGTTATGAAGTCGGCATTTCTTAGAAATCTTGCAACCCAATGTACACACCTACCCCGTATCAAGAGGTGTTTTGAAATTTTGATAAACAGACTCGATTCAAAATTCGATTTGAAACACAAGAAGTCAATCAAGACCTTAAAACTGAGCTAACTATTCACTGCATATTTAACTACTGAAGTGTGAAGAATGTTAAGAAATGGTAGGTGACTGACTCATAATGAATTTATATTTTTTCATTTATGGACCGATCGAATTATTGAATATAAATAAACAAAATATTTTCTCAAAATAAGTGAAATTTGATTCAAACACGAGGTAAATAAACGCAAAAATGTTACGATAAATACGATTCACACATTTATATAAACTCTTCACGTGTCAAGATAATCTTAACTGCTCAACTTGCAAATTTTATTTAATGGGTAATTTATTATTATGGTTATTACACCCATTGTACTCCGACTTGCAAATATATGCCTCCACTCTGTCTAGTTTGTCTAATCAAGTAAAACAATAACATAAATTCAACTCGTCAGTCACCGACCGATACAAGAAAAAGTATTCTTCTCGCGTGCTTGACATTGACGTGCTGCGTGTGCTGCTGGGCTGGTTATCAATTACTTATTACTTTCGAATCTTCAACTTATCTCCGAGCGGTAACGGTTTTTGGGACAAAAAGTTGTAGAGTCGAATTGCAAAATTTTTGTAATATTTTAATCAAAAAGATGCTGAACTTACGTACTGGAAAAATTGCTACTTGAGCCAATGGAATTGTATTATTGACGTAAGATCACGACACGATTAAGTCGATATGGTGGTTACACAAACATAGTCAACGCACAAGTCAAGACGAGACACCATTTTCCGCATAACATAAGAAAGGGTTACGTTAAAAAGATTCTTATATATTAAACGGCTGCTGCTGCTACTACTTCTCCAATCCACGCTCACAGTTTACTTTATTTTGCTTCATGTAAGAGAAGGAGTGTCCACTAAAAATGGTGCATAACATTGTGTAAAAATCTTTGATGCAAGTCATCATTTTCTTCTTTTTGTTCATGTTCATGAATGAATGCTCTCCTTTTTCCTTGGTAAAAAATCGAGTGAAGGGATAACTAACAGAGGCGGATGGATGGATGGATTGAGGATTGGTTGCATATGGTTGGTTGGTTAGCTGTGTTTGTTGGTATTTCAGGAAATGGGAACACACCAGGAATGAAATTATCCATGAGATCGATGAGCATCATCATCTTTTCTTTATCTTCGAGACGGTGAGAAAGAAAAGGCTGAAATGTACGAGTTTTTCTCACTTTTTTGTACAGTGTGGTAGAAGTTTAGTTGGTCGTGTGGGATTAAATTATTTGGTTTGTAAATGTATCGAGGCATTAAAATATGTAATCGTGGCTGGTGCAATGTTCCAACTAATTTGTGGAATGATGAATTACCACATTTGTAAAGTGAGCCTGGTTAAATGGGCCCTCCATTCAGTAGTAACACGACTCATTAACATGAACATTTACTTGCTCAGGGAGACGATCTGTGTTAAAAAGTTAACAAGAATTATTAGAATGGATATTGCCTTCCCGTTTGCCAACACCAAACGAACGACCAACCATTAACTATGTACATATACGCACTCGGATAAATGAGCAATTTAACTTGAACTTATTTGACACTGGGCGAAGGAGAAATAATAATAACAATAATAATGACGCACTTAACAAATCGTTACGATTATTGCTGTAGAGGCCAGGAAAAACGGTGTATGAACAAAATCGTGGCAACAAGTAATTATAAATAATTTTGATACTTTGTCTTCTGCTGTGCATACGCGATGAAATTGTTTGTAACGGAATTTTACAATTTTTACGGGGAATATATTTTCAGAAATTTATTCTTCCACTCTTTCCACTTCTTAATGCTTGACTGGACTGAAGATTTTAAAAGAGGATTGAATCTTCTAAAGCCTAGATTTGGCCTAAATCTCTCTCCTCTCCTTCTTTACTAAATAACAGAAGGGTGAATATCTATCTATGGATGGAGGAAAAAGATGCACCACTTTTTGGATAAATAAATAGAAGAGAAATCACTTAAAAAAGTCACAAGTTGTAAAAAAAGCAAAGAATGTTAGAACTTGTTGCATCATTATACGATATAACTTGCACATCCTGTACACGAGAAAGTTAAGGGTTGTAAAATCTTTATAAATTGTAAAAAAAAGTATAAGACCGGATAAAGAGATTGTTAAAGATGGAAAGGTTTAAAAAAGGAGACGAAGAAGTCGAATTCTTAAAATAGTGCAATAAAACCGAAAACAGTAAAGGATTTTTAGCGAGAAGGACTGACTGTAGCAGTACAAATAAAAATAAACCTTCAAGGGTACACATAGCCATGGGTCATGAAGTGCTCTTGTTGTTGTTGGGAAGGGTCCGTTTTTCTAATTCTGCTACATATTACGTCGGCCTATAAATATGTATCTGGAGGTATCATGCCAAAGTGCAATAAATGGAGGGTTGCGTCCTTTTTAGGATGAAAGTGAATTTGCTATACCCATCTAAATAAAGCTAGCTAAAGATATGGACTGATTTTTTCGGGGCGAAGTGATACCATGCGTTTTGTGGCTGATCTGTACATATCTTCTACACAAGTAATGAGAAACTTGCTCTGATTTCATATTTTACTGCGTGATTTGATACATAACTTGCCAATTATTTTTGGCATTCAACTCTGTCTCAAGGAGACACAATAATCTAATGATCATCCATCTCCGCTTAAAGACTTGACCCTCTTTTTAGGTTTAGTTTACATTGTCAATTAAGCCTAACCAGAAGATATGTATATGCATGCACATAGGTAAAAAGATGCAGAATACTCATGTGCATACATACCGCATGAGTTATACAATTGTGCGGTGGTAAAGAAGTAACTTGCGATAGATATCGTGAAATAGGGAAGGCAATATAATTTTATGACATCTTAAAGTCAAACTGCAGTCAATACTACTACACTACCCGGCTCACTTTTTAACCCATCTGCACTCCACTTATTCACTCTCACTATTGGCATTATGCTACTGCTGTTGTGTGGAAAAAAGATATAATAAAGTGTGTCGGTCAGTAGAACGGACCACTACGAACGTATTGGCCTCCTCCACTATGTATATAATCATGTACACCTCTCATTCACCAGGCCAGGACCGATATTATGTTCCGTAGTATCGGCCCGTCCGTCGTTGTATGTATGTGGCTGCATTTTGTTTTATGTCAATTTTACTATTGACTATTATTTACCATTTGACCCGAGTTACATCCACCACCCGAGAGCTATACACATACTCGAGAGTGACCATTAAACTATTTAAGAATGGTTCGAGTCAACTGGTGGTGGCATGGTTGTAAAGAGTAAAAGTGAGTGTTGGGGTGTAAATGGTGTAAATAGATCGTAAACCAGGCGCAAAACTGCAATTGCAGGAGAGGTGCATCTCTTTTGTTTTAATGGGATATAAGAAAATGTGCATTTCCTTGCGATGTGCGTATGCATATTATGTCTTTCTTTCTTTCTTTCTTGTGGTTGTGGTGGTGTGGTGATGATGATGCAATTTTATTTACGAGCATATTTTTGCCCAGGTTTATAATTTCTCTGCCGTCTTGTCTCATTCATTAATAAGGTCTGGTCTGGGACGGCAACTTCACATTGTGCAAATTGAGCCGAGAGTGAAGAGATCATATTTCCGGATTCTTTCTTGTTCGTCGTCGTCGTATCCTTGACTTGAGATTCAGAATTCAAAGTGAGGCAACCGCCTGCCTAAGTAAAGTAAAGGGTTGACATCTCCTCGTCACATAACATCACTCTGACTCACGAACGACGAGTGAGTGGGTTGTCTTCTCTTCTAGTGTATAATTTAGATTTGGTTTTCAGCGAGGAATATGACAAGGAGGAAAGTTGAGCGAGTTGAATGTTTGGTTTGGTTTGATGGTACGCGTGAAATTCAAGATATTTCATTTCAGCCGAACTTTGCATTCCATTTTGCATTAAATTCCTACTTGAAATTAGATTGCATTTAGAAGTCAACGTCAAGCAGTGGCGTAAGAAGTAAGACGAAGAAGTATGAATGAAGTATAGCTATAGTTTCAATAATGTGTCGACTCAGCCAAGTCGACTCGATCTCACTTCTAATTAGATGACGAGGAGAGGGTGCGAAACGGGTTAAATTTAAATGATGTACGACCCCAGTCTAGGAATTTGTCAGTCTGATTATTTACCAGTATGTAGTACCCGGTCGGGTGAAGAAACCTAATTTTGTGCAGTGTAACAATAAGTGGCTAATGTATTTATTTATTTTTGAGTTCATTTTTGAGGCTTGGTAAAATTCCGTACGAATTTATTTCACACGGAGAAATCGGAGCCGAAAACGAAACCACAAAAGAATTTGTTTGACCTCATTGTTCCTCTGAAATTTGTATGCCATGGTTTGTGCATGCATGCAGATTAAAAGAGTCGACATGTCAAAGTTGCGTTGTGCATTATGAGCCGAGAGAGAGAAAGGCTTAATAATTTGTGGTCGCCTGGTCGGAGAAAAGTTTTAGCTAATATGGACAAACACAGTGTTGTCGTGGCGGAGAAAGTTGGTTGACGGAGAGAGAAAGTGTGTACAAGATACAAACACACACACGAGAAAGTAAAGTACGAACACCTTGAGTGTTCACACGATATACACGACACAAATTTTTTTTTGCATTACTTAGTTGCACATTTTCCCTCATGTGAGTATATTATTAGAACAACGGGACGGAAAGTGTGAGCTTTTTCAAAGTCTACCAACTACGTCGTCGCCTCGGTTGAAGTGCTAAAATCAATATTCATCATTTCCCCACTTAACCACGAGACGAGAGAGATTTTTTTCAGTAAAGCTTTCACCCATTCTTTGTGATTTAGATGACGTGTGATGATAACTAAAAAAAATCATGGTATGGAAGCTGTTCTTACCTGGAGGAGGATAAGGACTCGCCGCAATGTCAGCCCCGCCATATGGATTTCTTAGTGCGCCATACGTGTCATGGAAGGAGGACTGATCCCTCCGATCCTGTTCTGCTGCTGCAGCCACCGCCGAGATCGAGGCCGGGTTGAGATAAGCCCCATGAGTGTCCATATGACTAGGGACACGGGCCGCGTAAGGGTACGGGTTACACCAGCTCTGAGCACCGAACGCACCCCCGCCACAATCCCCCGGGTACTTGTACTCATTCGGCCAGAAGGCCAGCCCATGGTGACCATGCTTCCGGTCGCCCCCACCCGCAGAGGCGGTATAGTAGGCGGCCGCGGCTGCCGTGGCGGCGGCTGACGACCCCATCGGAGAACTGTAGGGGGTGTCAAAGGAGGAGGGTTGGTGCCCAGATCCGGCAGATGAACCGGATCCACCACTTCCGAGGGATGAGTCGACTGGGAGGGAGCCCGGGTAGCTGGGCCAGGCTGTAAGGCAATTCCAATTATATGAGACCCATCACAAGACTGGACAAGAAATTATAAAATTTGGGGACATGATTTTACAAATAAATAAAGCGTTTGTCTAGCAAAAGAATGTAAAGTATCGTCATCATCACACCCACGTTTTTGTGGGAGTGAAAGTAAGTAAGAGAGAAAGTAAAGCAGGGAAAAAGTTATTCGCAATTGAGAAGAAGACGAATACGTGATGGGAGAAAAAGGGTTAGAGATTTTCCATTAGTTTAGTTAGTGTACCGGGTGGACCTTGGTTGGAGTGGGCTGTCGGATAGGGAGTAAGGGTGCATGAAGCAGGTCCGCACGCAGAAGAGGAAGAGTTTAGCAGTCGCTTGGCAGGGATGTGGAGTGGACCTCCACCACCACCGTGACCATTATGACCATGAGACCCGTTCGACAACGGGGATGACTCACATTTCACGATCGAGTTGTTGTTGTTGTTGTTATTGTAGGGCGACGTCGTGGAGGAGATTGGTGTCGTGGAGGATGTGTTCGAACCCGACCCGCCGCCACCACCCCCACCGCCGACACTCTCGTCCCCGTATATTGACCCGTTCATCATGTTCATCCGTCCACAACTACTCGCTTCGGATGAGACTGGGCCGACCCCTTCACGGACACATGTGAACAACATTTTTTATTTAGTGACAATTTTATTCAGTCCGACTTTTTTTAAATCCAGTTCGGTCACTATGATTTATTAATTAAGACTTTGTAGTAGTTTTAATTATATTTGTAGAATCTCACTCAAACCACGCTAAACTATGCAGGTCCAAGAGAATGATGATTGATGTCATCGTGATGATCGTGATTTTTTTGGCTTATTTAGATATTTGTCATACTTATAATTTGCAAAATTTGCGATAATTTTATTTTTACAGTGATGATATTATTTTACCACGGCTCCACAGAAGAAAACTAGTTCTGGAAGAAAACTGAGATTTTGAATAATCAGAATGTTGAGTTGTGTTTGGCAAGCTAGAAAAAATTCTTCTTCTCTTCGTCTACATGAAATTTATGAGACAAGAGGATTTCATTGGGCTTAATTGAATTTTTTTGAGACTCTCAAAATCAACGCTGGTGGCTCTCATCCAATTATGTGAACAGGCCGACTTACTACTGTTTCGTTATTCACTCCGAGGAACGCAGTAGTAGACACATGCACTAATGGATTGACAACAACAATCAATACGCTCCGTTTTTAAGAAATGGTGTCAGTCTGAGAGAAATAAATATTTTATATTTTATCAGCTCCTTCATACGCTGAGAAAGTTCTGTGTGAAAAGTTTGTCAGGATGAGTTTGCTTTGCCGAGCTTGAAGCTTACAATGTGAAGAGATTAAATCTTGGAAAAATTAATTTTTCGTTAACTTTTATCCAACACCAAAAGCAACCACGACACGAACCGACGACTACTACAACTTCCAGCCAACCAGAGATTTCTTGATATCAAAAAGTCAAACGGTTTCAAGGCTACTTTTGTGTTGTGTTATCCTGCCTGCCTGGCTGCCTACCACTCCAGTAATGACTCCGTGGAAATGAAATGTGGCAAAGTTGCACAAATTGTTTCTGGTCCAGTTACTCCGACTCGTACTTCGTAGGGAGGGTAGCTGAGTGAGCACGTGTTTGTGTGTAAAGGGCCCACCAGACCCTTCCTCTTTTTCTCCCTCCCTTTTATTTCACAAGCTTCCGAAAAAAAGGTTATTTTGCTGGATTACAATTTTGGCAGTAGCGAAATCAGACTGGATCTCATTTTGGGGTGACTCCCATTATTATTACGCATGTAAAGACTTGTTTAATTTGGAGCAAAATTTTTTCTCAACCGTCTCAAATTTCCAAATATGGTAGAATCAAAAGCTTCATGTGGTGATGCCGGCTCGTTTTCTCTTTTGGAGAATCTGTGCTGAGATGAGATGACGACGAGGATGCTGTTATACACACGATGTGGGATCTTCTCTTAATGAAAAAAGCACGTTTTGCCTCAGGTGTCTTTTTTGGGCTCACTTATTATAAACGGAACTTTGTCTGTTCACCACAAACAAAGTGTTGAGAATGACTACATTTAAATCAATTTAAGAATTTGTTTAGGTCTGCCTCCTTCCCAACTTCTGGAGAAGTCTGTATAATTTTTTCTTCCTTTTTTCCACCAAATCTGACTCGTCTCACCCTCCCTTTTTTATTTTTGTATGGATTTATAAAATGTAAACAAACATAAAACTCGACTGTTGTCAATCAGTAAAGAAAAAACTTATTAACAGAGAGGTTACTTTTTTTAATTGACGTAATTAAAATGAGTGATAATTAAAACGTCACAAATCTGATTTATGTATCGTTTGAACTTGTAGTAGAAACTTTTTTTCGTAAATCAAGGTGATTCTGCTTTGTTTGTGTGTCGAATATAACGTAATGTGGTTTCGAATTGAATTGTTATCAGGGAGCAGGACCCGACCCGACCGACAGGAGCGTTTCGGGGTGACTGTTTGATTGACAACTGGGTTGTGCAACTTTGTAAGTCTGGTAAAATAGTGGAGCACGATACGTCGGAATACGAATGTTGGTGGGTTGGATAATATGGTGTGAGCAGCCTGAGAAGCCAACTCGGACTGAGACTCCCAAAGAACAACTTGATACAAAATGCTCAGCCAAAGCTAACACACACACCAACCAAGTAAAGTAAACGCAAAGTAAAAGGCAGGCAAGGCTTCTCTAACCAAACCAAACCAATCCGACGGCATATTCTGCATGGGCAGATGCAACTCTCTTCTTCTTCTTTACTCTTCTTGTTCCTTTACTATTTAGGAAACCAACCATGCAACTAAAACTAAACTTGGTTGATGATGTTATGTTGTTGCTTGGCTCGAGAAGAAAACTTTATTTGTCAGAATCGCAGAGCAAATCAGTCAGACTGAGATGGAATCTTGAAGAGTAAAACCAAAAATTTGGAGGGAGAAAAATGTGCAAAATTTGGAAAATGTACAAATTTTATGAAATGGTTAAAATTCTTTGAAACCGAGAACATCCCATCTATTCACTACAATAAGTAATTTGGAAAATTCACCAAAAACAATTATACGGCGTTCACATCTTACAAATTTTGTAGCATGCAACTTTCTCCAAAATGGGTATTTAGTGTAAATTATGAATACACGGATGGAATGAGAGAGGGCATCGAAAAGTGACAAAACCATTTAAAAAGGGATAAAAACTACCGATTATTTCGACTTTATGACTCCAGAGTAGTTACTTTAGAGTTGTGGGTGGCTATATCTGTATGCATGTGGGTGCATACATGTGTCGTTAGTAAAGTAGTGCTTGTATCTGTATTCTATTCTATTGACTTCATTTGTTCTTCTGGTCGTTCGTATGCGTGCATAGAATGAGCAGTATATTGTACGTTTTATTTTTATTAGGTAATTTTTTGCCACATTTGAAAGGTCATGAAATGAGGGAATGGGCCCTTAAAGTGACAACTTATTATTCACCAGCAGCCCCACTACAGCAGTAGACAACTGATTTCCAAACAACCAAATTACACCACAAATGGCCCATTTCCATCAAATTATTACCAACATCAACCAACCTCTCCTCCACCGAGAGAGAGGAGAGAGCAATTTGGAAAAGTGAGGATTACAAGTCAAATTTCATGCCAAAAAGGAAAATCATACCACTAATGAAAACTTTTTAACGAAAACGTTTAACTTTGACTTAATAATTCAAAATTTTTCTGAAAAATCGATCTTCGAATTTTAAAATTCTGATTTTTACATTCTGCACATCTACATAGGCTTGTTTCAGCTAAAGTAGAAATACGAGTTGAAGTGACATCGAAGCTCGTCAACTAGCGAGCAACCAGTTCGTGACATCTGTCCATGCGAATGCGACATAGTTTTTACACAGTTCTTTCTATGCGTTCTTAAAGTTGAAGCCGTTTTTTGATACAATTTTTTACCTTCTACTTTACAATCTTGCTCGATTAATGGACCACATTTCACCAAATTTTGTAAAAGTGAAAGTTGTGTATAAACACGTAACGAGGCTGAAAGCTAATCTTTTTAGTCACAATTTCGCAACTAATTTCATCTTCCTGCATAACGCATATTATTATTATTCGTTTTCCTCCTCTTGATTTATTTATACACAAATTCAATACAACCCTTATTTACTTCACCTCATCATGATACACCTCATCACCCGACATGACCTGGTTTCACTCTCAAGCCTATTAAAACTTGTTAATTTTATTTAAATTTGTACCCATAAAAAAATGAAAATCCAATATAACAAACCATGCAGAGGTTTATTTTTGCATTGATTTATTTATAAATAATAATAATAATCCTCACTCCGTACTTCCTTTCACGCCTGTTCCTGCCGTACTTTGTGGATTACATATTTAAATATGTACATGGCCATGTCTAATCCAATCGAAATTTGCGTATGGTTGCATAATTCATCTCCGCAATAACTGTATCGCCTTTGTGTTCCGCTCGTCGAATGAGAAACCTCAAGGCTTGAGTGGCGTTTTGCTTTGTTGCTGATTTGAAATGCATTAAAAAATTATACTTTCGATCCTTGACGCCAAATTGAAATGCGACGGTGTCCTCAATTTTTCAATTTACTTGAACAACTTCCCCTCCATGGTTGATCGAATTGGCAAATTGGCACTATTTTCAGGTGCAGCACCTCCACCGCTGCGTAATTTTGTGACATATTTCATATTAAAATTGAAAATTTGAGATATTTCATTCATACAAATGTAGGAAAAAATGTGGAAATGCGAACCAAGTTGAGCTGGCCGAGCGAGCAGAGAAAGATCTCGTGTGCCATCTCCGCCCAATTCATGCAACCATGACTCGCCCTCCAGCCGCATAGAGTGCCCAACCACTACTCGCCTGCCACACTTTGTTCACTTTCTCATGATGCTTTCTCCCCACTATGTTTTTACTTATTTAGCAGGGTGACATAATCTGAATGGAATGGGTGTTACGTTACATTACCCAGTGCGATTTTTCCGACATTGACAAACAAACAATGGGTGAATAATAAGACTTGTTCTTCTTTCCACCTGTGCAGGTGTTGTGTTTGTGAAATGCATCCATTTTTTTACCTCCGTCGTCATTACCCTAAATTTATTTTTAGGTTCCCAAAGGGTTCAAGAAGAAGGGAGGGTCGTCGAGGTGAACATGGGAAAGGTGTGGATTCAG
This sequence comes from Folsomia candida, assembly GCF_002217175.1. Taxonomy (NCBI): domain Eukaryota; kingdom Metazoa; phylum Arthropoda; class Collembola; order Entomobryomorpha; family Isotomidae; genus Folsomia; species Folsomia candida. The sequence goes on from NW_019091196.1 coordinate 9,002,369, forward strand.
AATTTGTTTCTTGTACTAATCACAACCCAGCCAACCCGAAGGCTTAAAATATCGCAACAATGGAACAAGAAGGGTGGCCTATACCGTAGGGTCGGTGGAGTGGTGGAATATGTGCATAATGGAAAAAGGGTGGTGGGTAAAAGGAGGGAGAGAGAGAGAAGAAATCGATAAATTATGTCTGGGAAAGTGTAGCTGTCAGGGAGGAAAAGACGCCCCTTCGCCATGCTCAAAACCTCATTGGTCTCCATCCTCCAGCTCAAGCTACGCCATTATTGCAGCCAAACTGGAAACACGGACTTTATTCCGTCTTTCTTTCTCCAAACCCCCTCCGGTTCTAGATTCGACGAAATCAAGAACAAGAACTTGTGTGTGTGCAAAAAGAAAATTTCAAAAAATGCAATCATTACTTCGTCTTTCCGTCCACTCGTGTGTGGATGAAAATTTTATGTACCTACAACATTTTGCCATGCTTTTAGAACTGCCTAGAAGTAGAACTATATAGTTTTTATGAAGTATAATAAACCAAAAATTATATAGTCCAAGTTAACAAAAATGGTACAACTTTGTTATTAAAATAATTGATGTAGCAGCAACAACAACAAGCTCAAATTGGATGTTTTGCGATATTTTTCTAGAAAAAGGATAAAAAATGTGATGCAATTGAATCTGCCAAGATTGAGAGTGCCTACAAATCCTTCACTCTAGAAGAGCCATGAACATTAAGGAAACATGCTACCCCATAATTATCAAAATGATAAATGGTGTTGCAGGCTGCTACATAATTCCAACTTTTTATGACTAAAAACTTTTCAAATCTCTCAGAAATTGTAAAATATGAAATTGAAAATTTTTGGGGTGAAAGTCACTTTTCCGACAAAACTGAAATGAAATTTCTTTCCCTCTGCGTCGTAAAACTAAAATCCTACCCCTTTCCCCTTTTCCTTTTCACTTTCCGCTTTTGCAAAGAAAATAAATGGCGTTTGAAATCCCCTTCAAATTTTATGACTCCCTTCATGACTCATTCCTTCTTAAGTGCTCCATAACTCTGGCTCTATAACATTAGCATAATAATCACGAGTTAGTTTTCTTACACTTTTCTTGGAAATTCAATTCCATCCTCAAGTTCTGTACGTATACGAAAATCAATCCCATCCAGTAAAATATATGTAGCATACATACGTGGATAATTTCAGATACAACAAAAAGTACTAAAAAATCGTGGAACGAATGACCATCGGAGAAGTTTCGAGGTCTTAAATGATTAATCGCAGCGTCATGTAAAATTTCACTCAACATTTCCTCGTACTAAAAACTTGGTTGGATTTAAACTTCGTCTTGGATGGAGTAATAATAACTTTAGTTTTGATTGTTGTTGTTGTAACATTGAACGACATTGAGCTTAGATGAGATTCAGCCAGACATGGTGCACATTGGGAAGAAAGGTGTACAAAAAATTTGTAGCTATAATGGAACAAGCACGAATAATAAAGAAAAATGTTGGCTTGTTGGTTAGATGATGACATTGGTAAATGATTCTCAGAATTTGTGGGAGTGTGTAGAGTCAAAGAGATTTAAAGTGATATCCAATCCAATGGCTTATTTAAAAGTAAAAAAAGTTAATGGCAATTCGGGCACAAGGCCGTCTGATGTTTGGAATTTTATGAGAGGAATAAAACGGTTCAAATTGCTATTAAAATTGTGATGCCAATGCCGACGAAAAAAACCAACGCCAAAAACTACCACGACCACGAGGACGACGTCATCATCATCATCGACACCATTCTCTTGATCATATTTAGTCAGTCGGTTATTATGAGATTGTTTAAGGCTAAAATTAGTATTTATAAAATGTTTTTTAGGTGTCAAATTAAACGGTCATTACCTCGAAGCAGGGTCAAGAATGAGATATCCAGACTTGGTTGGAGAGACGAATCTTCCAGTCTTGACGTACTTTCCTTTTAGTTTTTTTTAATGGATGAGAAAAACTTGATGGTACTGACAAAACGACATTATTTCGGTCCTTCACTTGGTCACAGATTCAAAGTTTTTTGGTAAATTACTTATGTAAATTATTATCTAAGGTTCGATTGCACTGGTGAAAGTTCCGTTCCCACGCTCCGATCAGAAAGTGTATTAGATTTTAAAATAATAACCACTTTCTTTACACAACTATTAAAAACTACTATTTATTTATATATCCCCGTCTCAATTGGTATTCTAAATTGGCTCCCCTCTGTTTCTGTAATAAAATGTAATGCAATTAATTAGTACCTAAATATCATGATTTATACCTCACATCCATCATATCTCTATTACGACTCCGCTAACTAGGAAGGCAATTAGCAGCCCAGTAATAATTTACCCTTTGATAACTACTTGAACCAACAAAACTACTCTCTTTTTTACTTTCACTAAACTCCAAAATTACCTCTCGTAACAATATCTTCACTTTATCGCTGGCAGCTCGTTTCAATTTTATTTTATTTTATTTTGGTAAATATTGTGTTTCTTTTTTACTGTAAGTGTCGTTGTAAAAGAGCGAGGCAAAAAGTAAGTAAAATATAATGTTGTATTTAAACGTGGTTTGGTTTACTTAATATTTTATTGCACGATTGTTTTACTAGGTTTACTTTTTACTTTCTGTGTGTGGATTGGATTGCGTTTCAGATTGCACTTTTTTCTCGCTTAAAACCTAAAATGATTGTGTAATTTAATAATTATGTTGCTGATTAATTGGAATCTTTGGAATTGTTTGAGGAATTATGAAATATAATTTCTTTGGACAAGTATCACATAAATGGCGATAAGAAATCTGCGATGAAGAGAATGAAGCAGGAGGAGGAGGAGGAGGTGAAGATCGCAAAAGGAGGGAAGGAATTTCAGAGAGATCTAACAGGGAGTGGAGTAAAGTAGTAAATGGCAAAGTTGGCTTGAATTCGCCAAATACAAGCAAACCTCGACGGCATTATTTGCCACGGCGTGAGAGATGAGATGAGATGCGGTGAACGTACATATGGAGGAAGGAATGGTGGATGGAATGGATTCCATTCGCCTTTGCGAATGTATTCATGTACATGTGTTAAAAGGGCTTGGTTTTCGTTAACGAAACGAGCAAAAGTCTTTGAGAGACTTTATTCCAGGTCGGATTTCCATTTTGTACGTGGGTTGCTTGGTTGAAAGGAGTCGTCGTTTTTTATCCGTAGAAATGGAGAAATTTCACATATTTTATTCAGCCTGTCGTAGGTAGGATTAGAGAAATATGCCAATTTTAAAGGGAGGGTTATCTGGGTCTCGATTTTGTACACAATTTTGCGTTACGTGCCACTCTGATATTTTGGCTCATTATGTTTACACACGGATATAGGAGAGGATTGCGACATAGACAGAAAAAACAGAGGGCAACTCCCTTTGGACAAACTTTCACATTGAGAAAATGTCACACACAGGCAGTCGACTCCAAATGTCAGATCAGAGTAAAAAACGGTTCACCTCTTTGCATTTTATGACAACCAGTCTCTCTCTGAGAGTTGGTTATTTGTCTCTATCTCCATGCAGAACATTCGCACGGTGAGCCGTGTCACAATACGTAAATAATGTGCTGGCTTCGTTATTCCTTGCTTCTTGCTAACGAAGCTGAGGAAGTAAATAAGCAACAATACCATTGTTTCCCGTGTTATGCAGATTGCGTCTTCAAGCGTCTTGTTGTTGAGAAATGTGCAGGATTGTGTAATCAAAGGCCATGCCATGGGTGTGGAGGAGAAGGGTTAAAAAATTGTCAGGAATTTTGCACCGAATGAGTTTGGAGGTTAGGATTTGGACGGAATTATGTATTCTACTTAAATAACTAAGATTTTATCATTTTTTTGGCAAATTTCTTTTAATTTGTAAAGTTTGGAGGCTTGATTTCTTAGATTTTTGTGCAGTATTGCTTCATGTCATGACGTTCATCATTTATAATCTTTAAACTACGTTGAAGTTGAATATTCAGAAATAAAAATTCTTGGCGTACTACACTCACAAATTATTATTATTTTCATGAATGAGTTTGAAATTAGTCGTACATTGGAACACAAAATGGTATTACGTAGCATTATATTGAGGTTATTACGTATAAGCTCCTCCCGACCTACCCGAGAGAGTCGAGTATCCATCTCCCCGTAAATAAAGCCATGATAAGACTATACACATATGCACATAGTGAAAATGCAGTACGGAGAACAAGAACGATGGTGATGGTGCCTCGTTAAAATGACTTTTTAAATTTTAATGGATTTTTGGGTCAACTTCACTTCATCCCGCAACGCAACAATGGTACGTGCACCTTGCATTTGCAAACAAGCACACACATTATTACGGTTTCGAGAGAGTTGAGTGCACGGCAATAAAAATTTTACTTGAATTTTGTATAATTTTGTTTCCATTTGAATTACAAAGTACATACGCACGACGTGTAAAAGAAAAAAACAATTTGAATATAATTCAACCTTCTTCCCAAATTATAAGTTATTGACCTAAAATGATTTCGCAATTACGGTTTTCATTTATTTATAATTGAGAATCATATTTTGGGCTGGTTATAATAATTTATTTGAGAATAATAGATAGCAATCAGTCCTGCCTGCATTGTGTTGATTTAAAGAAGAGGAGACAATGCAATCAATTATTATATGCGCAATGCAATATTTACATACGTATCACCGATGACGAGGTGATGACAATGTTATACTCATTACAATTTTATGGGTGATTGATATTCATAGATTTTTTGGTAAAATTTATTACCGTCTGCTGCATTGCATCTCGGCTTGAAAATAGAGATTAAAAATGCATGAGATATGGGAATTTGTAATTAACAAATTAAAATTTCAATTAAGCCAAGAATTTAATTTCAGCCTGAGAAGGGGGATGATACATAGATAGATTTACTCTGAAAAAAATATTACCTTACCAATTTTTCCGTACTGCACACCTGACCAACCGTCCGTCACAAAAATTTCTGGGATTTTACTTCCCAACTCTGCTGAAAAACACGAATAGCCAAAACTTCCAAAACGACGACCACTGCATGCACCAACAATCAAGCATGAACTAACAAACAACCCATGTTCATTCACCACCCTCCCCACTTCTTCTTGCCATTTTATCCATCCATTTATATATATTTTGCGATTTTGTACCGAATTTCCTCACTCAATAAGTAGCACGCACGTACATACGTACAATGTAATAAGTGGAGTGTTATGTAATGGTGAAGACGAAGATGAAGGGATGCCCAGAAAATAAGGTACCAGGACCACGCGGCTTTACGAACAAAAATAATGATACAAAGTCGTAGAGAAAGAGAATAGGCAACAAAATGAAGGATTTTTTTCCCCTTCGATTGGTTATGCCTCCCATGAGGAGTCTTCCTTGCTACATAATCCACTTATTTCCAGCGGCTCCCATACCGTGACCAGTAATCGTTCAGCTCATTTGTCCATTGGTTGAAGAAGCAGAAGAACCCATGGGAAAAGACACGAGCAATTTAAAAAATGGTCAGCCTAGCGTAATAAATAATGGGAAGAAAAAGACTAAAAGATGCGAGAGGAGCGTTCATCCAGGAAAAAATATGTGTAACAAGGGTGCAAGTGAAAGCTGGTGGAAACAATAATTGTAATGCGAGATCCTCTTGCTCATTAGAAGTCTGTACCCTATTTTTCTTCTTGTAAGGGATGAACCCAGCAGGATATCAGATCACCACAAATCACACGATAAAATGTGAAGAGAATGCTGAATAAGGTCGATAATGAGACCTTTTTGAGGGCTTCTTTGTACCTCAAGGCATCAAAAGAATGGAAGTGCCTCGCCGTAAATACAAAATATGGAGGGACATGTAATCATTATAATGTTGCGAATACATTCATGCATCGCAATAGAAAGGAACTCAAGGAATGGTTATTTCAGTCGAGAGTTTATTAAAATTTGGAGAATAAGAGAACCCATAAAAGGAAAAGTTATTGAGATTGAAGCAGTTCGCGTGGAACCCTTTGAGAATTCGAATCAGGGTGGATAATATTTATTGGGTTTGGGTTTCATTATTATTACGATTTGGAGGAGGGGGTAAGTGTATATTTTCCTAAAATGGGAAATCATTTACAAAAACGAATTATTTCAAATGATGCAGAATTTTCATCTACCCTTTTACCAATATTTCTAAACTCTTCAACAATTCTGTTATCGCGACTAAAATGAAACAGTTGCTGGCTTTTTACCAATTTAGCAATTTCATTTCATGACGAAAAGGGAATTTCACTCCGTTTTAGACTCAGTCGCCAGCTGAGACGGTCATAAAAAAGCACGTACGTAATATCCTCCTCCATTCCAACCAACTTTTAAATTATACGGTTCGCATACAGAGAAGGAAGGAACATGTTAAAACTTTTTTGGCCCGAGATATATTTTGCTTGGCTTGGAAAAAACAGTCATAAATAATCTGTTTGTACACTTGCATTAGATATTTTGCAATGAGAATGTGGCGTGCACAGGACATGATAAGTTTTTTTATGGATTTCAGATTTTGACTCTTGTTTTTAAAAAGTTTTAAAAGGAGAAATTTTCGAGCAAAAAAAAATTCTGTAAGAAGTCAAAATTATTCACCAACTGGAATTTGTGTCTTTCGAAAAAGTGCCCAAAAGCGTTCCCACGTCACAAACACAACACCAAAATCAGAACCCGACGACGCAAAAAAACGAGATAATTTAGAAAACAGACCCAAAATTCGCTTATCCGTATCACTTATTTGGCAGTCGTTATGTATTGCATTACTGGATTATCTCCACTTTGACTCCCTTCCGTTATTTATTTATTTATACGTTCGTGCCTTAGTCGTCGGTGTGTTCGACGGTGCCTCGTAAAAAAATGACAGTGGGTGGATTTAGGTAATAGTATCAAACCCATTTAATAACATATTTAACAGCGACAACAGCGGTGCAGCCTGTCAAAATCTTGCATGAGCCAAATTATCTACGTTATGTTACATATTGCAGAATTCAGGGCTGCTCGTAAATTTAAAAAAGTATCAAAATTTCGACATAATCTCCTCAACAGACGTGGACGTGGTGGTTCGATCTTTTTATATTTTTTTGTAGCATTTCCTTCCCCATTCCACATAGTCCTCACGGGATTGCATTAGTTCTAGTCGAATTGGAAACATAATTTACTGTTTGGTGGATTGGATGGAAGATTGGATTTTTATTTAGTTACGAGTCTATTTTTATCCACGAGGGGAATATGTATATCACGCACGACAAGAAAGTTCAGTCCTCCACTACTTGTTTGGCAAATGGTTTTAATAGTTTTAACGAGACATAAAAATACTAGCTGCTAACTCATCCATTGAATGGTCACTAATTCTTTGTTAACTTCTTGTTAATAGTGAATAAACAAATGTAATGATGATATGATGATGTGCTTGTTAAATAACTGACCATTTATGGACTTGCACAGTTTTTCGTGGGTGGATTGGATTGCATATGGTCACCTCACCCTCCGAAACTGTACAAATAAATGTAAAAGTCAACCCCAGGAGGGAAAGTCGTACATGGATAATTTTGGAGTGGTGGAAATTTTCCCATTTTGCTTTTAGCCAAGAATTTCTTAATTTCGGGAGGCCCGATTATTTTCATGATACGAACGAGCCGATGATAATATCTTGTCTAAAATTGCGCCTCCCTTTCGTACCAGAATAATAAAGGGGAGATAAATTAGATTTGGTTTCGTGCCTCGTGAGGGAGGGAAGGAAATCGGCGGACATTATTACATTTTCCAAGATTAGAGAGTAGGATCTCTCTGCTCGGTTGGTTGTCCTTAATTATGAATGAGAAACTTGTCTCTCTGGACGACGGGATGGGAGATAAATTGGAAGCCAGCCTATCTACACTACATGCGAAGGTAGTGCAGTAGTTCCATCCAATTTGAGCGAGAGAAGGGTAATCGTACAGCCAGCGAGGCTTTGAAAGTCGTAAAACAAAAGTGAAGTCTTCTCAGAGAGGGTATGGCGAAAATTCCAAAAAACTAGTCCTGCTGGGTGGTGGAGAAAGTGGAATAGTTACTTTTGCTTGGGGTGAGTACGTATGCACCCAGTCATTAATTTTGGGTACAATTACGACTCGAGATTTTGAGATAGTTTTGTTTTACAATTTTATCCTGGTAAAGTAAATAATTACAAAACTGATGCTTTTTAAAGGTGTGTGTACGAACCCCTCGCTCGCCGTGCGTCGGTGAAAGCATTATTGGTTTGAGCAAAACTCATTTGGCCGTGGAATAGGAGCCCAATCTGGTTTTATTGCGGGGAAACCATGTTGTTGCAAAAGTCTAGAAAATCAAGAATTGCAATCTCCTCAACTTTACGGGTTCGTGTCCAGTCCAGTCACATACACGGCGAACCAACCAATACCATACTCCCGCCTGACAAGTAAATACATAGGGAAGGTAATCCCCAAATTTCATTTTCCGGGCTCGTAAAACTGTCTGCGAAACAAAAGCCAGCCAGCGGACTGAATCGACAACGTGACTTTCACCAATCCAAATCCTGAACACGATCCTGGATCGAGATCCGAGATGGATTTCCAATTTTATTTGAAAATCTGGATTTCTATCACGTCTCGTAATTCAAAACCTCTCTTTCTCTCTCAGGCTATCGCATCTGCACTGCAGCAGAATAGTCGTCAAATTTTTTTAAGAAACCAAAACTCGAAACGGTTTGGAATAATACAATCGACTTATTCATGCAATCTGAAAATTGGACGCAATTCGAAATGACGTTACATACCTAAGAACACAAAGAAAGGATGATGATGGTGCTGGGACGGCATAAAATGTTGTGTTGTGGCACATGTTGAGAACATCAAGATGCTGCGAGAGACTTGGTGGATCCCTCTTTTACGACTTGCGATCTTCTCCTATCATAATTTCGACATCACAATCACAAGGAAATCACAGACTGCATAACCAAACCACCCACCCTTTCCCACGACACGGACGAAATGGCAAAAGTTATGATTGCACAGAAGATGAAATTACGACGACGATGAGATCATGTCAACCATTCAAAGTCTCCTCCAACAACCCTTTCATTCTTATCTTTCTTACACACAAAGAGGAACATTATTATTTCATGAAGGAGCACAACAACTGTGATTATTATATGTTTCCGCTGTTTTGTCCCGAAAATCTGAAATTCTGAGGAGAAATTTTTACGACATGGGATTTATGATCAGTCGGAGAAACACCACACCCTTTTATTATGCGGGTGCTTAAAGAGCACCACACCCACGCACACACAATTTTTATATAGATCTTGAGTATTTTTTAAAAAAAAACGCTGATTTCGCTGTAATTTTAAGATTCCATGTGCACATCACAACTTGCACTCCAAACTTGTTGTGTAACTCGCTCAATACAATGATCACAAATGAATCTCGAGTCTTGTGAATGAAACAGAATCTTGAAAAAGTGTGAAAATTCAGAAAGTGTTAAAAAGGAACGTGAGGTAAAAAGTCCTCCGAGAGTAAGAAATCCTATGCATTCAGATTCAACATACCACTTATCACCATCACATTACACAACTCTAATGGACATAACCAACAATACCGTGCCACAGCCACACTGTTGTGCTACAAGATCAACATTGTGATCTGATAAGTTAGAATACGTAGAGTTTGGATTTACCTCTGGCTTAAAGTAAATTTTGTATTTGGGTAAAAAGCGAAGGTTCTAAAAAAGTGTTTCACACCTTCGTTAAGCTGCTAATTTCCCCTCAAGGCTCAAAATCCGGCAGTGGGGCGATAGATCATGAACTCTTGCGTAACTTGAAGAACGTCACACGTCAGTACCATGAAGACAATGAGTCGTGCTTTGATAACGTTCTGATAAGATGTGACTTTTGGTTGAGAAAAAAATCTTACTTAGCAAATTGAAGTTTCAAAATTTTTAAAATTATTGATTCGAGTCGTTTACATTTGTATGCCAGAAACAGATAGAAAATTTCATTTTGAAGGTAAAAATACGAGTCGTTCTCCAACCTCCATTTGAGAAGAAGTAACAATTCTATTTACCAGAATACATACGAGTGACAACAATGACCAATTAACACGTTCTGCGTCAAACCCTTAGTTTCATCTCTTCTCGTGGTGGTATATCCACGAACTGAAGACCGTCTCACTCTCATGGAAAAAGTGAGACTAGATGCAGAGCAGGGGATAAAATATAAGATATTCAACAGACAGAGTCGCTTTTATTTTATTAAAGTTTACACGAACCCAACAAATCTCAACAAACAAAGGACAAGGAACAGCATCACAAGTGTGAAATTCTTCAAATGAGACAGAGATGCATTTGTGTGCAAACATACAAAAATTCGTGTTTATATTTGGCTAAGAAATTTTTCCCACATTGATAAATTTTTGACACGAATTACGTAATTTGTAATTTTTAGTTGAATTTTAAATTTAAATTATAATTATAACTACACCCCAATTGGAAACTTTTTCATAAGGATTTTTACATATGAATGCAAAAAAAATTCTAAAATTCTTGAATCTGCGTCATTCCTGGTAAAAGCCGTTGGCGCTTTCTCCTGGCGAATAATGCAACAAATGGGCAAATATTTCATGCTTGTAGTCATAAAATACAATGGGTTTTGTTTGTTCAACCACTTTAGTTTGGAGAGAGGGTACAATGTGTGTTTTTGCGTGAGAGCGAACGAGTGAGGGGAATAAAGTAGCAAAAATTTTGCAATCCCTTGCGAAAAGCGGCTTTTACCATGGACTTCGTTCATGACATCTTGCCAGTAGATCATGAAACGCTGAGAGTTTACACCGTATTCCGCATTCATGTTATTCGCGTCTAAATGTTATGTTCTTTTTTGTATGAAAAGGTCTCCCACTTGAGAAAAGAGACAAAAAAATATGTATTGTTATTTACTCACGGGAAGGATGGGCCAGGCCACCGTCATGGTGGATAGAATATCAAAAGTCTGATAATGAGTGTATTTTTACACTGGATGAAGAAAGTTGGAGTGTATTTTTCCATTGCAATTTTGTAAAATATTTAAGTCCTTAATATTGAACACAGTTTTATAACTGCACAATTTTATAAATGACACAATAATTTGTAATTTTCTGTTAGCACTTCTTTTGCATTCTAATTTAGAAGCACGACTGACCCTAGGATGCTTACTTCTTGGTCTTCCTGGTACTAGAGCCTTTACTTGACCCTTGTCTTTCTTACATATGTATATGGACGTTGCCATTTCTTGAGCCAAAATTTGGATTTTCACCCCTACGTGACACGACAATAAAACAGTAAAAGCATATAAATGGCTCGACTTCGTGGAATATTTGTTATATTGGCAGTGCAAATAAAAACATAAATGAGAATCATATAAGGGTTGCGGTCCTCTCATTTAAGTAGTACCCTTGGAAGTGTGCCCCTTTTAAGGTTTTGAGTTTTTCATTTACTGTTTAAATTTTGGGGTGCATGTATGTGACCCAGGATTTGGACTCTAAAACTAATTTTCTAATATTATTAAACTAAATGTAATTGTTCAATTCCAAATAAAAATATTTACAATGTTTTATGCGCAAATTATTTATGTAGATCTGCCAGCCATTTTGGAGTACTTGATTTGTCAACAAAAATGGATATAATTTAGTCAGATTCTAACTATACTTTGATTAAGAAACTTTTTATATGCAAAGCTTATGGCAGTCTTTTATTTAAAAAATGAAACCATAAACCTAAATCATAATGTTAGATACATATGAGAGTTCATCGCTGAAAAGCATTTAGTAAATCGAAAAATACTTTGAAACTAACTCAACTTTCCTCATACAACATTCTTGCCAAAACCATATCTTAAAACCAGTCCCACTCTACAACATGAACAGGAAACATGGAATTAAGTTTCAAACTTTGTCTAGATGAAAAACACGCAACAACAAAATACCCATCCACCAACATCCATGCATGCACGCCTTGAATGAAAAAGTCGTAAAATGTCAGGCTCAAAATTTATCGTCTCACCCAAACTCACCAGTTTTACGATTCTTGAACCAATGACGGCACCCATCGCACCCAGACGGCCATCACGATCTCGTCGAACCCTTCCCCTCTTTGGTCAACCCTCATCCTCTCTCGACTCATGTGCCGAGTTTCAAAATTTATCCCCGTTTTTAGGAACGGGCATTAAATATTTTGTGTATTTTTAAGCCAAACTTTCATACCAGAGAAGGAAACATTGTACCATTTGTAACGTGAAAAAAACCTTCAAGTGCCGATACTTTCACTTTATACGCATATTAAGTATCATGCTTCTCCAAAAGTGCAAAACCAAAATTGAAAACATTTCCAAAAAGGTCGGAAATTACTCCTAAAACTGAAAACATTACTGCAAAAAATAATAATACTCGACGAGAAAAACGGAAGCCCTTTTCATCTAGCGATATATTACCGGTTTTGAGACCGATAATGGCTGGTAGCGTCGTAATAATATTGACGACTACCCTTTAGCCCACGCCACTTGGGTAAACACGCAAAATTGTCGTTATTACAGCTATTTCAAAATATTTTATGTTGGAGAAACAAGGAGAAAGTCGGGGAGGATTATATACACACACGGAATTTCTCTTATGTATCTACAAGGGAATGGAATTTTGGTCAGTTGTATGTCTTCAAAAAGCCTCTTGAAAAGCAATTTGTGCGGAAAAACACTTGTGATAACAAATGAGAGAAACATGAAATGCTGGTTTTATTACGGGGGGAATTTCTCATTCGTGAAATTTCATGGGGACTTTTATTACATGTGTTGAGAAATGTATGGACACATCTTTACGATAAATTATACGAGAGATACTCGAGTTCAGGGGATATTTGACAAATATTTCGGGCGAAATAAATAAACCAATTTTGAGTTACACTGCCGAAACCAATTTTGTACCAGTGCAAGGTTTATTCTTTTAGTAAAAATTTAGATCATTGGGTTTTTTTATTGTGAAGAAAGGAGAGATATTTTTACCCTTGCAAGACGCAATTTGATGTTTTATCTCTCGCCCAACTGTCGCTATTCGGTGGCTAATTTGCAGAAAATTGTGTTTTTTATGTCCAATTTCAATTTCATGGTCGGCGGGTGCTGGTGGGATCTTCTAGTTTTTTTTTCTGGAAATTTCGCTATTTCACTGAACCATGGTCAAAAAGAAAAACTGAACTAACTAGAGCACTATTTCTCAGCTAAAATTAGATTAGAACAACAATTTTAAATATAAATGTGTAACAGTTCTTTTGGTTTAATTTAATTTACTCGTTCCACCTTGTTCAAGTGGAGATTTGTGAATGAACCGATTTTACAGAACGGAATAACGGAAGGAAGAAGAACTACCTACGAAATATTAAGATTCTGGCATAATGGATCCTCCTCCAATTTAATTTCTCAACTTTATGTACATACATACATACACGACATGCTTAGTAAATACCTGTGTAGCTTGGCCAAATGCTCCCTCGGATCAGATCCGTCATTTGTACATCTGACTTGTGAGGGACTGTCTAATTCAGCATCGGACAATTATGAAAGCTGACTGGCTTGACTGATGAGAAGTTTGAATAATGAATAAGTGCATAGTCGGTTACTACGAAATTTCTACAATTTACATCAAAAGTTATGTTCTATATAATTTTTGTTTCTTTAATAAATGTTGTAAATATATCTCCCGTAAATAGCATACACATCAAAACATGACAATAATAATGTCATGCTTTCCACAAACGAGAAAACATATTTTTGTATCTACTATTTAACTTACAAAGAATAAATTGTCAACCTTTGACACGAGCCACACACGACACGCGACATTTATTACGGATTGAATTATAAATTATTATTGTCCAATCTTTACGATTGTTGTAGTGCAACGTTAATTTACGACTTGTTAAACAACTCAGTCTTTACCACACTACACGATGTAAAATGCACAAAGGAATGGATCATAAAGTTTTTATGTGGGATTAAATACCAACCCAGAAGCAACGGGTTTTTGATATTTGCTTAATGAGCTGATGTTCACTACCTCACTTGTCAGTTAGTCAATGTCAAGTCGGTCGGTCGGTGAGATTAGAAAAGGATGACAGACAATGATGAATGTGAGTTTTTTCTTGTTTAATGTGACTCAATTTTAGGGAAGGAATAACGCAACCTGCTCCTGGTTTTATATGTGACATGCAATAATTGAAGATGAAAATTGCGTGAAAAGAAAGAGCGTGCGTTTCTTATTTTTTTTTACTAGATTGGTTAAGTAGATTGATTTTAAGAGAAAATAATTGAATTTCGCATGTAACTTCGCAAATCTAATAATATTTCTACGAAATAAAATTGCCAGTTAAAATACCCATATTTTAAAACTTCAATACTCGTTATTTATGACATATTATTATGTTATTTAAATTTTATTAAGTCATAACAAAAATTTCTTACCTTTATTTCCTCACTGGATGTACCTTACTTTGATTTTACTTAATTATGTTATCAGATTATATGTATCTTTACTTTGAGGAAATTATGTTATTGCCACTCGTTGCTTTGTGGGATTATTGCACTTTTTAATTATAATGAGATTGTTATTGGCATAATTTCCTGATTTGTCTCGCTCTACACATTTTTTTTAAAACTTGACCTACGACTCGAGAATATTTGCTGGACGACGACAGTGTCAAAGTGAAAGGGAAAGTTGGACCACCGAAATGTTTTATTTTCAGCGACCCTTGTCCTGTTTTTCTCAAACTTTAAGAATCCTACGTGAAACGAATGTCTATTTTCTTGGAGGAGTTACTACTACATTTCCCACACTGCGATCCGCTTTGGGCGCAGGTTTGCTTGAAGAGAATTTGCAAAAGGAACAGATAGAAAGAAAGAAGGAAAAAGGTTGGGATTGGACATTTTGGCAAATTCTCGGCACCCTTTCTCTGACTCCACCTCCGCACTACTCAAACTCGCAATTGTATTTCTCTTCACCCACGCACAAGGAAAGCTCAGAGCAAGAAAAGAAAAATACTTATCACACGGTAAGAAAAAGTCACGAAATTGAGCGTAATGCAAATAATGTCGAGATATTTGTAAAATTGTTATATTAAGAAGTCATAAATCAATATTGTGTACAGTTGAGTTTATTATGAGAATTATTATATTTTCTTTGACCGGACTTGTGATTTTGAACTGAAATTATGTCCATCCATATAAATATTGACACTACTTTAATTAGTACTCGTATATCATTTATTTATTAATGCTATGATGCAGTACTGCCTAACAAGATATAACTATAAAATGATGGATCGGAAGTAAGCCAAATTTTAAGAGATCGTTCTAATTTTATGTCCTCTTGTTCTTCTCCTCCGTTAGTGATGGATTCATTGACTATTCCTGGTTTAATTGTCCCTTAAGTAATTGGCCATTACAAATTATGCGACAAAAGTTAAATCGCCACTTGCGGTTGGATTATATGAGAACGTTAAATTATAAAACTAAGCGTTTAACTGTTCTGCGAAGAGTACAATTCTAAAACCGACAAAAAAAAATGATTCGTTCTACAGAAACAATTTTTTTTGTATTTTGAAACTTATTTTCTACAGTAGCTCACAAAGTCTCTTCAATTTGAAAGTAAGCAATGCGAAACAATTTATTTAGAAATCTTTTTATGATAAAATATGTATGTATGAACTTACAACACGACATTGCAACTTTAGTTTGGTCGTAAAGAAAAGTATAAAATATTGAAGGTGAGATTCAAATTGTACAGAATTGGCAATAAAATGTGAGACAGACTATAAAAATGGAATGAAACTAGTAAAACTGCTCATCTTCAGCCACTTACGTTACACAAACTATTTCATGTGTCCTGTCATCTCTTTCTGTGTTTGGTTATATTTTGTGTTTAGATTTATGGTTTTATTTTATCATACGTAAGGAATATTGCAGATGGATATTTTGCCATGCTCATCTTTTTGTTGAGGGAAGAAGAGAGAACAAACTATAAAAGACAAGTACAAAGATTTTCAAAATTTTAGTACAGTTTTCGCTTAGTCTTTCATTGTAATTTTCTTTCTTTTCGGAGGGATTGTCCATATTTCATGTGTGAAAACCAATACAAAATATTATTACATTTTATCTTTAAACAAAAATACTAAGGTCTGAAAATATTGACAATTTGTGCATTTTGGTCATCCAGATAAGTCAAGTGATATTTTACGCAACCTCTGAATTGTACATCGCATCGCTTTGAAAATATTCTTAACATTTCCCATTTTGAAAGCGTGTTTAACCCGAAAGTAATTTTATGTCGGTGGGTCCAAGTTTTGTGAAGGGACGGAACGAAATTCACGAGATGGCCGTAAACATAAAAATTGTTACAAACTTGAAAGATCCATTAATCTCGTTTTACTGCCCATTTTCCTCCACCCCGACATATTTACTTTGCATTATTAGGGTACAAGTTTAGCAGTAAGCGACAACCTACATACAGTAAACCTGATCTGCTCTATGATGTTGTAGACAAAAATATTATCAAATTTTCAAGCGTATACATATGTTTCAAAGACGATCATTGTACAGTGAAGAAACCTAGCCGAGAAGAGTCGATACATAATTAAAGAAGAGATTATTAGTTGCTTCATAATTCGATCGGGGAGAAGAAGAAGCCAAATTTTACTGTTGCTAAAACCTTTGCCCCCGTACAAATTACAACTTTTCAACTTTGTGTAACAATCTTGCTCCGAGGAGAATAATAAAATTCCGAAATGTGAAACCAATTTGGGATTTTAGAATCTCATTTTCCTCCTCAGGGGTGGTTCCTTCTTGTTAACGTCGGTACTAAAATAGTGCTCATCTCCGCTTTCTTCTTTCCCATCCACACACACACAATCTCGACATTGTTGTACCAAAACCAAAAAAGTACTAAAACTTTTCGAAAAATAAAGCCAGACAAAGTCTTCCTCTTGCGGGTTTAATGGGGTGTCCTTGTTTTGGTTAATAAGGTTTTGAAGGAGGGACGACGACAAGAATTTCGTAGTTTCATGGGAATTACTGCTTATTACAGGACTTATTTAAGATGGAGAAAATGTGTCTGTAATTGGACGGCATTTCTGTAAATACAAAGTGGCAGAAAAATGTATACATAAAACTGAAATCTGCTCGGTTGGAATTTAAATTGTAGTTTTTAAATCAGTTTAAAGTAAAAATTCTAAGAAGCTGATTTTTTATGCGATAAGATGAGTTTGGTTTAGTAAAACAAAATCTTTTGTTGGAGGAGCTGGAAATTTTTGAAACGACAAAGATAAATATCAGGGAAATTGAGACGTCTTATTTCTTCTTGCAGTGCACAATGGTGTAAATTGTCTTGAATTTAGTAAATGTAACCTCTCTTCTGATGTCAAGTAGATTTACTGTTTTATGGTTTTTGGCACGTGAATTTCCGTTGTGTCACTTGCTCAGATCCAGAGTGAATTGTTTCATCGTTCCTTAACAGCAGGAAAGAATATAAAAAAAGGTTTTTTAAATACCTGCAAAACTCCTTTCTGCAGAAGGATTGAGATAAAATGACATGACATTTTTATTGCATGCGTACTGTGAGGACAAAATTTTCCCCAAATTTTGCCGATTTGGGCCCACTATTTAAAATAAATTCGGTTTATTGCAGCAAAAAAAAAACATGGAAAAGACAAGAATCTTTAAACTACTTGAATATATGTACATACAAAGATGAGCCCCAAAAAAGAAATACTCCTCAAAAACGAAAACCTTGCCATTTTCTGTTCATATGTCACTTTTTTTGTCTCACTTTCAACAATATTTATAAGCACACAACAAGAGAAGAACCCTTAAAGTGTCACATGCAAAAATCTAAGGCCGCTTTTTTAAACTTGGATGAAGTCACGTCCCACTTCTTTCCAATTAAGAGAAGCCTCAAATTGTAGAGACGCCACTGAAAGGAAATAAATTTTACATGGCATTTAAATGACAACTTGAAAATGTATGCAGCAACTCACTTGTGTCCACCAAATTCCTGACCAGCAGGATAACATAAGTTGTAACCCGTCCCACTGAAATGGGCCGAAAATAAGGACTCGCCTCATATAGCTCAAATTCTCAGTGTAATAATGAGAAATTGTGAGACCAAGTTGAGTCACAACTGCGAGCCAGAGAACCCAATCTTTTTTTATATTGCCCTGGATAAAATTTGTATAATTTATTACGAAATGTGGATCAACGAATTGATTTTGAGCATAAAATCATTTAATACTATACGAACTTTGCAGAAGTAAAGGAACAGCGACACGATTAAGTAAACGATGCTCAGGTCGATTAAAAACATGGGGACGACAATTGGATAAGTGTGCCTCCAGAGTGGATTTGCCCTTGATTTGTATACTATTATACAATTAGAATTATTTAAAAATGTGTTTAAGCAACTCTGCTCTTAATCGCTAATTACGTATGTTTGCTTAACGAACCGTTAATCAGAGCTCCCGCATTTGGATAATCTTCGTAAGCCATCATCCACATGACCATCCACCGCTCCATGACGGCGGTCATAAACACGCAAACCATGCTTTGGGCTAAGGACTGTAAAAAATTGAAGTATTCAAAGTATTGGAAAGCAGGTAGGATTTTTCTTGGATATTTGTATACCTTAACGACGAGAAGGACATTATCGGCGGGATGAAAGGATGACAAGTCGCTAAATACTATCGCCCAGACTAGCGTGATGTAGGAAATTCTATGCAGAAAAGGTTGCTTTGAATCTCTGTTCATTTGTAGTTTTAAATTGTTAAAACTTACACAAGAAAGAGAAATACGAAGGCTAATTGTTCATAGAAAAAGTCGTGCATAGATTTCCTAAAAAATAAGGATGACGATCAACTTTATCAATTTTAGAATTAATAATTTAAACGGGAAGCGAACGGTGCAGGAAATACTTACGTACACAAAGTACTGTAAAGCCAAAGTCATCAGGGGCAGCAAGCGGAGAAAGTTTTCAATCATCAAAATCTTAAAGATGAATTTACCTTGGGTTTTCAAATCTGTTTTTAAATCCAAACTAATTTGGAACGAACCGTCAACGCAGCACTACTTGCAAAAATTTTGAAATTATTACTTTCCCAAACTGATTCAATTAAGTGACCAACCCTGCAAAGATGCTGTGATGTTTGCTGTTCTTGAATGAGCCCGAGTAAATCGGGGTCAATTGCGAGACCAGCGACTCGGCCTTTTTTAAATACGACTTCCGTCGGTTGTATGAAACGGGGACGCTCTTGAACATCCTCGTCATCGAGATCTTCGTCATCAGATATTGATGATTGAACGGCTGTTGGGGCAGGTGCGACTAGCGGCTCATTTTCGGGATGATCTTTTATCCTTACGCCAAAAAATCGGAACGAAGGCGTTACTGTGGGTGCGATTTCGGGAGGGATGTACCGTATTTGGGGGAAGGAGGGGAACTTATCATTGCTCGGGGTAGGATCTTCAGGGGCGATTTTTTGCATGTTTTATAAAGATCAATTCTCCATTAAGTTTAGACTGATTAAAAGTTTGGATTTATTCAAGTACAAAATAAATTGTTTATAAACGAAACGCTGCAAATAATTTTTAAGCATAAAGCAAATTAATTGTTAATACGTAACGTAGCTGCGGATACATATTTGATAAAATAAAGAGAAAGCAAAATTGTGAAAGCGAGGAGAGAAAGTGTATCATCCCGACCTATTCTTTCCGTCATCCTTCCATAGTGGACGTTTCGGCATGGGTGGTGGTCTGGGAGGGGGTTTGGCGTGTTCCTCGGTAGAAACTAAATCCGGGAGTTTCACCCGGATTGGTCTCTTCTCAGGGACATTTCGCAAATCGAGAAACTGTTGTTTGAGAAGTTGTAGTCTCCCTTTTACGTCCAAATAGCGATTATACCGGGCACGGCTTATTCCTCGTGTGACAGACTTTCCGTCATTGTACAAATTATTTAATTTCACGAGACGGTCAGACATTTTTCGGTGGAGATTCATTAGACTAAATAGATAATTAATTTTATCCACTAATTTCATTTTGGCTGCGCCTATGGGGTCGGAAATAAAGTTTAATATGACAGCGAACTTACACATTTGAAGTATGATGCGCCCTTTGCATAGCTTTGTAAAATGAGTCGACCCACAACGGAGAGAAAATTACGTCACGCGCATCCACGAGGTCATCGTGTTGGAGGCGTCGTACAAATCTGCTCCCTAGTTCGTAAAAGTCTTCTGAAATGCCAAGTTTGTGTCGGGAGAGGAGTTGCCGCATGTCCAGTTTTTGTCCTAAATGCATAAATTTATAAAAATGATGTGACTCTTACATGGCCACGACTACTACCAATTTTCAGACTTTATCATGCAAAATTGTGCTCAACTTTGGTTAACTTCAAATGGTTTAAATGTATAATATGTACTTACGACGGAAGACGGATTCTTGTTTTAAAAATACGGACGATTCTTTTTCGTCAGTTTGGGTTTTCTGGTGACAAATAAGAATAAGAAGATTCGTTAAATTCTAACATTAAGTATTTAAGTAACTAGTAATTATACCCTGAAACTGTCAGTTGCTTCTGAAATTTGCATGATAATAATGGCAATGAAAATGTTGGAAAAGACGAAATTTCCAAAAACAATGCAAATCAGGCAGAACATTCGTCCCCCGTGGAGCATATTGGCTTTTTCGAATTCTTCCATGACTTCGGTCCATCCGTCCATCTGACATGTAAAATTTGTGATGATGACTTTATAACAAACATTTCAAGGTTAGACATGAACCTTACCGTTACAAATGAAAATAAACGTAACATTCCCATCGGTACCTCGCCCCACGTTTCATGGAGAACAGGTTTATCGGAGAATAAGTAAAATGCGACAATTGCAGCGATATACATAAGCAAGACGAGAAGAATTACGACAGAAAGCACGTGGTTCTTAAGCGTGGCAACGAGTGCGGTGACGAGGACCTGTACAGATCAATCAGTTATTTACAATTAGTGGTAAAACATGAACATGAGACAAAAATTATATCGATGAATTTACTTGAGTATGAATGGATAAGCTGACACCACGCAAGACTCGAAGGGCACGGATAACAATAAAAAATCGGAGGAAGGGGATAGATGCGCCATTCCCAGACCATTCAAAGGACGCCTACATACATATATTCCATAATTATCAGTAATTAAGGGTACACATTTTGTGAAGAATTATTGCCTGATCCGAAAATTAAATACCTTGACGAGAGAGAAGATGAGAATGAAGAAGTCAAACCAATTGAATCCCGATCGAAAATATTCCAGCGGATTTGAGTAACATTTTAGCACAAACTCAACACAGTAGACGGAAAGAAATATCTATAAATTTAGTTGATACAATTATTTAATACAACAAACTATTAATAAATACAATTCTTGCAATTTCATACTACTTAGATCATACACTATCGAAAACGTCAAAAATGACTTGAAATCCTCTCTTCCGCTCCCCAGTTTCTGCCGCAAGTAGCACAGCATTAAACAGGATGACGATCAAAATAAAATTTCGAAATCCGACGGAACCCGTGATAAAGTTGACGTAGGCGTGAACCCCTTCAGTGGGGCGGATTTGATGGAGTTCGCGAGTCACGTGAGACCTACGAATTTGATCCAAGATTCGTAGGACACTTTAAAATGTATAATTTGGGTTACGGTCAAATGTATGCAACTCACACTGGACCTTTACACGGATCTTTGACGTAAACTCTGGATGGTCGTTTTCCCACGCCACGTTCCCGAAATTGCCTCGCTCTCCTTTGACTTTCATTTTGTGGTTTTCGATACAATGGATGACCTGGATCTGTAGAATAGTAACGATTTTTTAAGCTGTTATTGCTTTCAAACAGTTCATCATCGTGAACATTTTCCCATCCGTCCGAGTCTTCGTCTTTTTCAGAAGGTAATTTAGATTCTGATTTCTTTGTGTTGTCCGGTTTTTTATTAGTTTTATTAGATCCTGGATTGTCCTCCTTTTCGTCAGCGTCATAACGTCGGCAATTTTTTAGAACAAATTTCTTCCTTTGATCTGTCGGAGTAAATTCTAGACCAGCTTTCCATGCCGCTTTTTCTGCAAAATGCTGTTTTCTTGCGACCACGTCTTCCCAGTGAGGTCCCTACATAGGTTTGCGAAATGAAAATACATATACATTAGGTACACATCCTGATCATCGTGTAATTAATTTGTGATATTACTTTGTAAACTGATTCATCTTCTTTCGACTGCATAAAAGATTTCCGTTTAGACCGCATCTCTGCCAATTTGTCGCTGTCGTCCTCCCATTCTCCTTCCTCTGGATTTTCTCCCTCGGAATCAGACGCTCCAGCCAGCATGACAGCGCGTAAAGCGTCAGCAGCACGTTGCATTAAAAGTGGGGACCACAAATCCATGTCTGCATCTTCAGGGGCAACTTCTGCATTTTTATATATAGAAATCAGTATTACTTAGCAAGTCAGTCTAACAAATGTGTGCATGTACACATACGCAACACGTCATTTTTTCGGAACGGGTCCATCTCAACATGTTCCCGATTCCGGTGTTCGTACTCATTCAACCTCTCGTCATCATCGTCATCATCATCCGGCCGTGTCACGAGAGCTTCCTCCATTTGCATAACTTCGCCATAAGTTTCATCATCAATTTGATGTCGAATTTCCGTCTCATCCTCGTCTGGATGAACTAACGCCCACCGCTTCATTTTGCGGTATTCCAACCGATTGGCAAACATTTTGAGAAGAGTGTGAGTATTATTTTTGTATTGAGCTTGAATTGCTGGGAATTTGGATTCTATAAACGATCTGAGCCATTCTGGCAATTTGGCAAGCTCGCCCTGCAAGAAAATATGGGCGAATTGTGAAAATTCAAGTTGTTCATGCTAAATAATGAGTAGAAATCTTGTTGTGTGTACCTTGCTCTCTTTGGAAATCTGGTCCGTGGTCACGCCTGGTGGTTCTGTCTTGTCGAAAGTAGTGTCGAGATCGATGTCGGCCCCATAATTTTGGAGCAAACTGATCTCCTCTGGGGTAAGTTCCTCACTGGGACGTTTCCCATATTCGCCCAACTTGGAGATGGCTTTGACAGAGTGAGGTTTGAAGGGATCGTTAGGATTATCGCGAGGGATGACTTTGAGGATTCGCTTGACATTGATCCACGTGGCGGAATCGTCTTCATCAGTGGTATCGTCTTCATAGACATTGCCAAACGCGTCGTAGTGGGTGGAGGAGGAGGGGGCTTGATATTGCGGGATTTGTGGAGGTGGCTGTCTTTTGGGAAGCTGGCCGTCGTCCATTGCCTTATTATTCTCTTGCACACACAAGGAAATTAGGAAAACAATCTAAAGTTTAATGTTTTTCTAATGACGATTGTATTTAAGACCGAATAAAATTTTTCCTACACACTTTAGGAACTTTTACAGGGTTGTTAAAGAGACAGTAACTTGATAAGATTTTTTTTTAAATAATAAAAAAATTAAATTTTGAAAAAAATTAATCACTAAGCTTATTTTTCAAAAAATTTTTTCGAATTTTTCAAAAAAAAAATAAAACGCCCAAAAATATAGAGAATGAAATGATGACACCAACTTCCACCACTGCTGCCAATCTCTCCACCCATGATGACCAACATTGCCCGATATCCACATGCCCAGGAGCTAGCAACACAGACCAATGGATACTATGCGACCACTGCCAGAAATGGTATCACACAGCATGTGTCGCCGTGGTCATCATACCGGAGGAGGAATGGCTTTGTCCAACTTGCGTCATATCCGTCACATCTTCACAATCTCAAGTCACTCCATCATCCCTCAACACAACGACTACCACCAAGAAAAAGCACATAATCGCCACAACACAATATTGGCTGAAATCCAACCTCGTTGAAGATCCTCTCGGCCTAATTCCAAAATCCGAAATAGTCGCACGTTACGCCCATCATATTCAAACATCGGGAGAAGGAAGAGTTGTCGATGCCACCGTGGGAAAGTATATTCTTCAACTCTTCCCCAGCACAAAATTTTCTCGTCCCCCGACTCGAGGCGCAGCCAACGCATACATTGGAATCAGATGGAAGGATCAACCACCACTACTCCCACATGCTCCAAGAAATTGGGGTGCTGAGTTATCGCAACTGAAGAATACAGTACCCACGCTGAGAAGAGTCCCAAAAGGTGCAAGGATGGAAGTAGCTAAAGCCCTTGCAAAAATAATAGAGGAAGTGACCACCACAAACTCGGAGGAATCATGGTTCAAACTTTTCTCGTTTCCATACGCAGTCGTCCCTGTTCCCACCAAATCTGACAAAGTTAAAAATTTAACAACATGGGTGAAATCAAGAGTTCTGCAGTGGTCAATAACCCAAATTGTAACACCCTCGAGACCACGACCACAATTCGCCAAACCCTCACGTCCTCAAGAAACTATTGCAAAGAAGGTGGAAGCAAAATTGGCAGACGGCGATGTACGGGGTGCAATTCGTTTATTGACCTCTGATGACACAATTGCCCCAAATAATCAAGAAACCTTGGATGCCCTCATCACTAAGCATCCCCCACATCCAGAGCCAACTTATTTCCCGAACGCACCGGACAAGGCAGAAGTTTTGGCCCCTGTTGATCCCAAAGAAGTCCTCATCGCAATCTCTAGTTTCGCTCCAGGATCGGCAGGAGGACTTGACTCTCTTCGCCCTCAGATTTTGAAGGACCTCGTCATCTCAGAGAATGGAGAACCTGCGACCAATTTACTAAACGCGATGCTAAAATTTTTAGATCTTGTTCTCAGGGGAGACGTGCCAAAATCTATTTGCCCAATCTTCTTCGGGGCTTCCATGACCGCACTTAGAAAGAAAACTGGGGGCATTCGTCCTGTCGCTGTCGGCAATACATGGCGTCGTCTCATCTCGAAAATTGCCGTCGCCCGTATGTCATCTACTCTGGTCGAGATTTTCTCCCCTCATCAACTAGGAGTGGGGATTAAAGGAGGCGCTGAAGCTGCAGCCCACGCAGCACGTATTTACTGGAATTACTCACATGATAGCCCCAAGGCTTTTTTAAAATTGGACTTCCGTAATGCTTTCAATGAAATCCGACGAGACACACTTCTCCACATCATTCGAGAAAAATTCCCAAATTTCTACCGTTTCGTGAGCCAGGCCTACTCCTCCCCCTCGGAAATTTTCTTCGCGGGAACACCCATCTCCTCCCTTTGTGGGGTTCAACAAGGTGATCCACTCGGACCAGCTCTCTACGCTCTCGTGATCCAACCAATTGTGGACTTGATTGACACAGAGCTGAATATGTGGTACTTAGATGACTCAACCATTGCTGATTCGCCGGAGAAAGTCTTAATGGCAATGCAAACCATCACACGTATGGGGACAGAAGTCGGTCTGCACCTTAACACTACAAAATGTGAAGTGGGAATTCTGGGTGTAGTCGACGACCAAACTCGTGACGAAATTTTTGAGCTATTTCGTTCAACAGCTCCGGGGATACAAAAGATCTCTCCTGAAAGTGCTATGCTGTTAGGTGTCCCACTCACCGATGAAGCCATTCCTACAATACTAGGAGCCAAAACCGAGGAAATGGAAAAAATTAGCACGCGGCTACTCAAACTCTCCTCCCACTCAGCCTTTTTCCTTCTCCGTGCCTCCATCTCAACACCTCGTCTAATATACTTTCTCCGCTGTGCACCGACATGGAGAAGATTTGACGCCCTTACTCTTTATGATGCCAAATTAAAAAATGCTATGGAGGGAATCATCAACTGTTCCCTTTCCCCTCAATCCTGGTTACAGTCCTCTCTACCCGTCAACAAAGGTGGTCTTGGGGTCAGACACGCTATAGATGTGGCGATTCCGTGCTTTCTAGCGTCTATCTATAGCTCCCTGCCTCTTGCGGAACGCCTACTTCCACCACATTTACATGGCATCGATACCGCCATCCAAGAAGGAGAGGAACGCTGGAAATCACTTGGTTCATCGCCACTTCCTCCACTCGAGATACGAGGTATCCAGGCAATATGGGAAATACCACAACAGGAAGGTGTAATCAATCACCTCACAACTAATGCGACTACATTAGAAGACAAAGCCCGCTATCACGCCATGTCACAACCCAATGTTGGAGCGTGGCTCAACGCTATCCCCTCTCCTCAACTCGGCACACATCTTCCTAATGAGACGTTTCGCATCGCCGCCGCTCTTCGACTAGGCTGTGACATCTGCCAGCCCCACAAATGTTCTTGTGGTGAACAAGTGTCCACGAAAGGCTATCATGGTCTCAGTTGCAAAAATAGTGCTGGACGTCACTCCGGTCATGCCGCAGCCAACGATGTCATCGCCAGAGCCCTCAGATCTGCAGGAGTCCCTATAATTAAAAAACCAGCCGGGTGTGCCCGTGAAGATGGGAAACGTCCAGATGGTCTCACACTTATTCCATGGGCAAGAGGAAAATCGGTAGTGTGGGACTTCACGTGTTCCGATACATTTGCACCATCGTACCTCCCACAAACTAGTATTCGCCCAGGAGTAGCAGCTGAGAAAGCAGAGGACCGGAAGAAGAAAAGATATGAACAACTTATGGACAGTTTCCTTTTTGTCCCAATAGCCATCGAAACAACAGGGATTTGGGGTAAAGATGGCTTGTCATTTATTAAAGAAATCGGGTCCAGAATCACAAACATCACAGAAGAGAAGAGGGCGACATCCTTTTATTGCAGAGAATGAGTATCACTGTTCAAAGAGGGAATGTAGCATCCATTTTAGGATCCCTTCCAAAAGGACACAAACTGGAGGAGATATTTATGTTATAAAGAATTTCATTTATATATCTACTGTAGTTATGCTAATATTATGGATTACAATTATGTATTATGATAAAGTACCCAAAAATTATCACTAAGCTAAATCACTAAGTAAATTCACTCTTACCAACATTTTAGAAGAAGTTATTAATAAAAATGATGCAGAAAGTTGGAACAAACTCTTCACCTTCCCTTATGCTGTCCTCGCAGTTCCAGCCAAATCTGAGAAAGTGACAAACTTGACATCGTGGGTCAAAATGAGAGTTTCAAAATGGAAGACCGACCCCACAACCACCATCCCCACTGGTCGACAACCAAGTCCATCAATACATAAACCTTAGCAATCCCAACAAATGATTTCAAAGAAAGTGGAAGCAAAACTTTCTGACGGAGATATCCGAGGGGCCATCCGTCTCTTATGCTCAGATGACACAGTCGCTCCATATAATCAAAGCACGATTGACTCCTTACTCGACAAACATCCTCCACATCCCGAACCATTGAATTTTCCAGTTATGCCTGACGTGGATGAACACCCAGCAGAAGCAACCGAAGAGGAAATTCTAGCCACAATTTCATCGTTCCCACCAGGGTCGGCCGGAGGTTTAGACGGACTTCGTCCTCAAATTTTAAAAGACCTCGTGGGAATATCTACGGGTGACACAGGGATGAAGCTAGTGAAAACAATTTGTAGCTTTGCAGATGTCCTCCTCTGTGGTAAGGTCCCAGATGTCGTTTGCCCCACACTGTTTGGAGCCTCGCTCACCGCCCTCAACAAGAAATCTGGAGGAATTAGACCGATCGCTGTTGGGAATACATGGCGTCGACTTGTTTCGAAAATCGTGGTCACTCGCATTACACCGCAATTGGTAGACTACTTTTCTCCCCATCAACTTGGTGTCGGCATAAAAGGAGGAGCCGAAATTGGAGCTCATGCAGCACGTCGATACTGGAGCCACGCCCACGACACTGCAAAAGCCTTTTTGAAATTAGACTTCCGGAACGCGTTTAATGAAATACGACGCGATTCCCTTCTTCATATTATCAAGCAAAGAATTCCATCCATCTACTCCTTTATCAATCAAGCTTACGCACATCCATCAAGTCTTTTTTATGGGAACATACTCATCCCCTCCCTTCTCGGCGTCCAACAAGGTGACCCACTTGGTCCAGGTCTGTATTCCCTCGTAATCCAACCCATAATCGAAGCCGTGACGACAGAATTCAATGTCTGGTATCTGGATGACGCGACAATCGCCGACATCCCGGAGAAAGGGATGTCGGCATTCTACATGCATTTGACACCATAAGAACAATGGGCGAAGACGTGGGACTCCATCTCAACTATGAGAAATGTGAGGTTGGAGTGTTTGGAGGCGATCCCGATACCCACGACGCCATATATGACGAATTCCACAAAGCATCCCCTGGCATCAAAATTATTTCCCCAGAAGTAGCTACATTGCTGGGTGCCCCTCTCACCGACGAAGCGATAGAGAGAGTCATGTAGTCGAAGATTTCCCAGCTAGCAGCATTTGGGAACCGCCTCCTTCAACTTTCCGCCCATAGTGCTTTCTTCTTGTTACGAGCCTCCATATCAATTCCGCGACTAATTTACTTCCTACGATGTGCACCGTCTTGGCGAAATCATGCCTCTCTTTTGGCTTACGATAACACCCTCAAGTTGGTCTTGGAAGGAATCACTAACTGTTTTCTATCCCCAGAGTCTTGGATACAGTCGTCTCTTCCAGTCAGTAAGGGAGGTTTGGGAACCAGACATGCTGTGAGCACGGTGATTCCGTGCTTTCTTGCGTCCGCTCATAGCTGTTTGCTACATCTCGAGTCCCTCCTTCCGGACTCCATACGTGAAAAAGACGACGCCATAACCGAAGGTGAAGAGCTCTGGTCCACAGATTATCGCCAACTACCACCACCCCAATTACGAAAAAAACAAGCTATTTGGGAGGCTCCTTTAATTGAACATCGCCGGAAGACACTTCTTGATGGCGCCAAAACACCAGAAGACATGGCCCGTCTACTTCCTCTTGACAAACCGCACGTCGGAGCGTGGCTTAACACACTTCCAGCACCACAACTTGGAAACCACCTCTCTAATGAAGAATTTCGTGTGGCCATCGCACTCAGACTCGGCTGTGCAATTTGCCAACCACATAAATGTATCTGTGGAGCCGAAGTATCCTCAAGTGGTTATCATGGTCTATCGTGCAGAAAGAGCGTTGGGCGGTGGTCAAGACACAGTGCCGCAAATGATGTCATTTCCCGTGCCCTTCGTACCGCAGAAGTCCCCTCAATAAGAGAGCCAGTGGGATGCTGCCGAACTGACGGAAAACGAGCTGATGGGATGACACTTATTCCATGGTCAAGGGGAAAAGCTTTAGTCTGGGACTTCACGTGCGTCGATACCTTTGCCCCATCGTACCTCTCCTCCACGTCCGGTCATCCTGGGGCTGCGGCCGTGTTAGCTGAGAAAAAGAAGAAGACACTATACTCTTTCTTAGAGGATCGTTTCATTTTCATCCCGGTGGCTGCTGAAACAATTGGAGTTTGGGGTGAAGATGGAATTAAACTAATTCAACATATTGGACAACGAATCACAACAATTACAGGAGAAATACGAGCCACAAGTTATTTATTACAACGTTTAAGCATTACTCTACAACGAGGAAACGTCGCCTCAATTCTGGGTACCCTTCCTACCGGAAAGAAACTCAGCGAAATTTTTTATTTATGAGTTTTCCATGCGTACTTATTAATCATTGTTAACAAAAGACTCTGTAAATAAAAACATTAATGTAGTAAATTTGAGGGGAAACTCAATTAAATTTTGCATGGCAACCTAAAAACCAATCAGGAGCTGGTGGTCCGGACCATCAGCTTTTTCAAAATTTAAAAAATCGCCAAAAGTGCTCACGTTGCGCAACCCCTTATCAAGTTACTGTCTCTTTAACAACCCTGCGGATGTTGTCTACATAAATTGCCCAGCCAACGCAGCCGACTAGAGTTACTAAAATGCTACATCTCTGTGGGGATGGATGCAGGCAAGGTTGCTTGACAACTTTAGTAATAATTACAAGGTTGCGACAATTGCTTCGACGCCTAAAAAACTTCAATTTTCTAAAACCCTGGTACCTTTTGGAACCAGTGTGCGTCGCACAAACTGTCGCCCGGAAACAAACCGCACAAAAATTGTCAACACTCACATTTCGTACTCTCGATTCTCGAATTAATTTTTTAATCATGGATGTATTATGATTTATGATAAATTGTCAAGCAATTTTGTACTCAAAGTTAGTGAGGAGAAAAGACCAAAATGTCTTTTCTCCTCACTGAAAGACTGCTGGAAGAAAATAAGAAAACTGCCTTTTCTAATTAAAAAAATGATTATCGAAGGGTTTTTACGAGCCTGTGGACAAAAAATTGAAGGAACATAAAACTTGATTTGTTAGGGAAGGAAGAAAATAATACGCGGTAGGTGGGTCAAAAGGTCAAGTTGTCTTTGATAGTTTAACTTTAACACTTTATCATATGCTAAAAAATAATTCTTCAGTTTGTAACTGGAGTTAAACATCACCATTTCTTTTCTTTCTTGTTTTAGCAACGACGACTGATTACTGAAATGTTGCTTGATAAGGATTTGGGCAGCCTGGTGCTATCCGGATCGTCCATTGATGAACAATAGGAAGTACTCGTACAAATTGCTCAATATGCACAGCCCGGACAAATTTTCAATCATCGTGGTGGATCAGACTTCCGTGGTGATTCAAAGGCAGATTAAGGAGGCAATGGATCTGCACACCATTGCATTGCCGGTTGTGCACCGGTTGACGTTGCTTGTCTGAAGGATAGACTTCATGAACGGGACCTTGCGCAATGTCAACAACACCAATAAGAAGCATTGTGCCAAATTTCATGCAAATCGGACCAGGAATGGCGAAATTATGGCATGGCGACGAAATTTGGCGAAAACAAGGTGGTGGCGCTGAGTGTGACCTTGCGACATGTCGACAACACCAATAAGAAGTGTGTCTAAATTTGATGGAACTCGGACCAGAAATGGCGAAGTTATGGGATGCCGACGAAATTTGGCGAAAGCAGGTGGTGGCGATGAGTGTGACCTTGCGACATGTCGATAACACCAAAAAGAAGTCTCTGTCGAAGTTTGATGGAAATCTAACGAAAAATGGCGAAGTTATGGCATGGCGGCGAAATTTGGCGAAAACAAGGTGGTGGCGATGAGTGTGACCTTGCGACATGTCAATAACACCAAAAAGAAGTCTCTGTCGAAGTTTGATGGAAATCGGACGAAAAATGGCGAAGTTATGGCATGGCGACGAAATTTGGCGAAAACAAGGTGGTGGCG
Organism: Folsomia candida; assembly: GCF_002217175.1. Lineage (NCBI taxonomy): Eukaryota > Metazoa > Arthropoda > Collembola > Entomobryomorpha > Isotomidae > Folsomia > Folsomia candida. The sequence goes on from NW_019091196.1 coordinate 9,033,665, forward strand.
ATGAGTGTGACCTTGCGACATGTCGACAACACCAATAAGAAGTGTCTGTCTAAATTTGATGGAAATCGGACCAGAAATGGCGAAGTTATGGCATGGCGACGAAATTTGGCGAAAACAAGGTAATGGCGACGGTTGGGACCTTGCGCCATGTCGATAACACCAAAAAGAAGTCTCTGTCGAAGTTTGATGGAAATCGGACGAAAAATGGCGAAGTTATGGCATGGCGACGAAATTTGGCGAAAACAAGGTGGTGGCGATGAGTGTGACCTTGCGACATGTCGATAACACCAAAAAGAAGTCTCTGTCGAAGTTTGATGGAAATCTAACGAAAAATGGCGAAGTTATGGCATGGCGGCGAAATTTGGCGAAAACAAGGTGGTGGCGATGAGTGTGACCTTGCGACATGTCAATAACACCAAAAAGAAGTCTCTGTCGAAGTTTGATGGAAATCGGACGAAAAATGGCGAAGTTATGGCATGGCGACGAAATTTGGCGAAAACAAGGTGGTGGCGATGAGTGTGACCTTGCGACATGTCGACAACACCAATAAGAAGTGTCTGTCTAAATTTGATGGAAATCGGACCAGAAATGGCGAAGTTATGGCATGGCGACGAAATTTGGCGAAAACAAGGTAATGGCGACGGTTGGGACCTTGCGCCATGTCGATAACACCAAAAAGAAGTCTCTGTCGAAGTTTGATGGAAATCGGACGAAAAATGGCGAAGTTATGGCATGGCGACGAAATTTGGCGAAAACAAGGTGGTGGCGATGAGTGTGACCTTGCGACATGTCGATAACACCAAAAAGAAGTCTCTGTCGAAGTTTGATGGAAATCGGACGAAAAATGGCGAAGTTATGGCATGGCGACGGAATTTGGCGAAAACAAGGTGGTGGCGATGAGTGTGACCTTGCGACATGTCGATAACACCAAAAAGAAGTCTCTGTCGAAGTTTGATGGAAATCGGACGAAAAATGGCGAAGTTATGGCATGGCGACGAAATTTGGCGAAAACAAGGTGGTGGCGATGAGTGTGACCTTGCGACATGTCGATAACACCAAAAAGAAGTCTCTGTCGAAGTTTGATGGAAATCGGACGAAAAATGGCGAAGTTGTGGCATGGCGACGAAATTTGGCGAAAGAAAGGTGGTGGCGATGAGTGTGACCTTGCGACATGTCGATAACACCAAAAAGATGTCCCTGTCGAAGTTTGATGGAAATCGGACGAAAAATGGCGAAGTTATGGCATGGCGACGAAATTTGGCGAAAACAAGGTGGTGGTGACGGGTGGACCCGACTCCCCAGAGAGGCAGGCGGCCCAAGGGCGCAGCTGCAATGGGGAGCTCACCCAGGGATTCGTCCGTCCCCCACGAGCTCCTCCCGCAGACTGACAAAAATTTCTGGTGCAGCTCCTTTTATACCCTCCGGAGGGCGGTGAAAGTTCTGCTATAAATAGCACCCGGTGAAAGTTCTGCTATAAATAGCACCCAGTCATACTGTATGACTTGGTGCTATGGAATTTTGAAATTTGACCGTGTGTCCCAGATACATGAATATCATGGATACACGACAAAATCCGTTGAATCCCGTATACACAAATACGTGTATTTCCAAAAAATTACAAATTTGGCGACCGTGGAAACATTGCATGAAATTGAAGGGTTTTGATATGGTGCTCGATTTTTTGCCCGAGTTAGGGCTTATGGAATCGTGATGGTTGTCCGTCTGTCTGTCTGTCCGTGAACAGGATAGAGCCAAAACGACTTACCCGATTCACATGAAATTTTTAGTGTATGCAAATTTGACAAAGTTAGAGAACGAGTTCGCAGATGGGCGAAATTGGTCAAGTGGTTGACCGGTGGGGGTCGTCTGAGTGATGGGGTACTATACACTAAAATTTCAAAATTGTCATAAAAAGCTGAAATTTGGTATAGAGCTTGCTAATGGCTTCTATTGAAAGAATATGAAGTAAAATTGCAAAATCTTACAACTGAGGGGACCCTATGGGGGACCCATACCGGTTTTAAGACATTGTCCTAAAAATATAAAAATCGGCATAGGGATACTGAATGGGTTCTCATGAAAGTATATGAAGTTCAAAGTGGTCAATGTGTAACCTTAGTGACCCTAGAGGGTGACCCATACTGGTTTTTAAAAGTTGCTATTTTCAGGTGGAATTTAGGATAATGACTTCCGAATAGCAAATAAAACTTTGGAAGATTTGAAAGAAGCAAGTCACAGTGGTCCTGAAGGAAGATTTGTAAATACTCCACAAAATAACAAATATTCTGCACACATTCGACCATTCCCAACGCGGGGTGTGGTAATAGCAGTCCGGTCAATTCGGACAAAAATTTAGGAGCGATCCGTCCTAAGGACATTGCATAATTGCAGACAATGTAGGTTTGTGGCTATTTTTGAAAATCGATATGGGTCACCCCCCTCCTCCACCCCATATTGCCCCTCTGGTTAAATATTTTTAGATTTCCCCGAGTCTTTCATTACACGCCATTAGCACTCGATGTGCTGAATTTCAGCTTTCTAACGATATTTTCAAGTTTGGTGTCGATTCCACCCACCTATTTATATGACCTCACTCGACAGATTTGGCTCACTTGCTAACTTGATTATTTTTGGCACCTGCAAAATTTGAAGGCAAACCGTTTTGGGTGTATGGTATCGGTGGACCGACAGACAGACATGGCAAATACATAAGGCCTCACTGGGCTAAAAATTTCTGGTTCGGGCTATGCGAAGCTGTACTAATAGGTTTTTCATCACGGTAAAACTATATGTATATGGGAAGTAGTTTTTGTGGATTATCATTGCATATGATAATACAAATATATTCCGTTGGTTTTTTCTTGAAAATAAAATTCGGGTCGGTGTGGTCGAAAAAGATTCAGCAGCTTGGGTGCGTGAGGACAGATAGCTGACAATTATTTGGGCCTTAAAGGGCATTTAATTGAAGATTAATTAGGGACTTAGTGATACGTTTTTTCGTGACAACAATTTTGAAATGGGATCCTAAAGGTTAATAGCCTATGTATATTAATAGCACCTGAGATAAGCGGCCTCACATATAGTATATAGCACACGCGTGCTATAGGTATACAGCTGTGTATAGCTATATATCACATATATACTATGTATATATATATTTAGTAGTTATATACATACACATATGTTATACATAGCTATACAGGTATACAGGTGGAAGTTGTGCTATATACTATATAACTACTATATATGTATACCTACATTGCCTACATATTTTATAGCGCCTATCTCAAATGTTTACAATTGTTACCAATAATTCAATTAATTATTTCGACGTCGTTAGCATTGGGTCAATGTCGATTCTTATAGTTTTTTGGTCGCTGATTTCGAATCTGAGGTCAGTTTTTCGATTGCGACATCATGGGAAGGGGCACATGCTTAATTATGTTAAAATAACACAAAATCTACAAATATACGGCTACAAATATACAAAGCTACAAATATAAGGCTGGGTTTTGTATTTGTAGTATGAATAAATTAAAAGTTGACAAAATTCATGTAAATTCTTGACAATCAGAGAGTGAAGGAACTTCCCATCATTACTTGTGATAATTTTTGTAATAATCTACATGCCAACTGCAACTTCGTCTCTTCACAGTCTTCATGATGCTTACTTCGACGATGAAAAAACTTCAATTTTCGAAAACCCTGGTACCTTTTGGAACCAGTGTGCACTGACATTTCGTTCCCACGAATTAATTTTTTAACCATGGATACAAGAATCAGTGCAGTTGTAAATGTGAAATCGGCTATTTCGGCGTTCTGTTAGAAATTTTTGTGCTTTAATTACCGTTAGCGACGGCCCAAATAATTAGCACTTCAAAACCTATCAGTACAGCTTTGCTTAGCCCGAACCAGGATTAGTAAACCCATGTTTCTCAGTATATTTAACTTCATATTATTTCACGAGAAAGCAGTAAGGATCTCTGGGCCAAATTTCAGCTTTCTATGTTAATTTCTAAAAATCGATATGGGTCACCCCATAGGGTCGCTCTAGATAAAAATTTTACCAATTTCATGTCATATTCTTCCATTAGGACCCACAAGCAAACTCTCCACCAAATTTCAGTTCGATATGATGATTTTTAAAAATCCGTATGGGTCACCCCCTAGGGTTCCTCAAGATGAAAATTTTTCTAACTTGAACTTATTTTTATCTATTAGGAGCCATTAGCAACCTCTGTGTTAAATTTCAGCTTTCTACGACAATTTTGAAATTTTGGTGCGTAATACCCCACCTACTCCGATGACCCCCACCGGTCCAAAACTTTTCTGATCGAACCCATCTTCGAACTCGGTCGTTGCATTGCCCAGATACATGCCTGTACCAAATTTGGTAAAAATCGGTCAACTCGTTCGAGAGTTATCGAAAGACAGACGGACGGACAGACGGACGGACATGACAATTACATAAGCCCTGGTTCGGGCTAAAAATGGAGGTTTTTGAGGCTATCGAAGCAACTGTCGTAACCTTGTATTATGATAAATTGTCAAGCAATCTTGATTTTTCGTATTATCCAAACTTTAGGAACTTTTATGATCAGAATTTCCCTACGGGGATGTTGTCTAAATAAATTGCCCAGCCAACGCAGGCTACTGGAGTTACTAAAATGCTACATCTCTGTGGGGGTGGATGCAGGAGGGATATGCTTTCCAGATTCTATGATTACTATTTCATGAAATTGTGCATATCGTGTTGCCCAGTTTTGCATAGTTCTCTGGCTCGTATCACTTTCGTGCCGGTTACTCATTTTTCACTATTTTCCTTCTTAAGTCACCTGCATTGAGCTAATTAGATTATTTACATACAAACAAACTTTACCTTTAACAGAAATGTTTGTTTTCAATTTCAATTCACTTTATTTATGTTTTACTTATGATTTGCAATTTTTATAGTTAAAAATTTTTCGATAAAGGTAACATTGGTAAGATTAATCGAACAGACGGGAAAACAAATACGTAACACCAACATTGCAAGTTTTATTAAAAGCCAGATTTTGAAATGTCCCATCGCCTAAATGACCTCAACCCTGCTGACCCGAGATCTAAACTCATCCTCAACATAAAATGGAATAAGAAAACCAAACACCACAAGAATTTGTTGGAATTAGACGAAATTACGGAAGGTAGTACAATCAAGAAGCGAAAACAAGACGACACCGTTAACCATGTGGAGGAAGCGGTGTCGACGACTGAAAGTGGTAATACATATATTACAATCAAATTTCATTATGAAATTACGATTTGTAATTTGTTTGTAAGTACAGAGGCAGGATTTATTTCTGTTGCAGAACCTGTCCCAAGTTGTTCAACAAGTGCTTCTGTTGTCATTCCAGAACAAGAAGGAGGAGTCCGAACGCCATTGTCCTGCAATACCACCACCACCGACGACAATTTTCCAAATTTCTTGACACAGTTTGACTCCACCCTAAATTCACTGTTGAGAAACGACCCTATCCTCTCCGACCTTGCAGATAGTCACCTCACTGTAGAAAGTATCGAATCGCAGTTGGCCTTCGAATGTGGACAAGGGGTCCGAATCAACTTGAAACGTGAGGACGGCTCAATTCTTCCAATTCTTATCAAGAAGAACGAAACAGTGCGAGGACTCATGAAGCGAATTCAAACAGAGACGGAAAGAGAGCTTAAAAATATGTCTGAAAAGCGGAGAAACATTCATTGGAGGTTGATCTGGCGTCAAAATTGGTTGGTCGTAGTGACGAGTGATGGTGAACAATTAAAATTAACGAATGACAAGGCACGCCTGATAGATGTGGGACTAGTTAATAATACAGAGATTAGGTTTTCTAAGAAGTTGAGAGATAAGAAACCGACGAGTCAACTTGTAAAGAAGAAGAAAATAAACCGAAACCGGAAGTGAACTGCTACAGGTAAGCACATATTTTGTGAATTCATTTTACCTAGAATATTTTAAAAAATCTTCTCAATATCGAGCAAATTTTAGCTGGGTTTTATTTGGCTGATACAAGTGAATCTCACGAAACATTTCATCGATTAGAGGATTTGTGACCACAAATGCCACAAGAGGAGGATGGAATGGAGGAAAGAAACGTGAAACTCGCTCGTAGTCTGGAATTAAAAGTCGAAAGCCGATGCCGAGAGGATAATTTTTTATTTAGGCCAGACCAGAGACAGGCCACCTGAGTCCGATTAAGAATTAGCTATCCAATTATGCTGTCCTGTGTCTTGACAAAATCGAGTCAGCAGCGATGTCACGTCGCTGGGTTAAAATTTCACAGGATAACGGACTCCTTTCTTTCTCTGTGGTACTAAAGATAGGAAAGTTATATAGAGGTCTTAATATTGTGACCCCAATTATTGAATTCCTATCAAGTCAAGGTTGTTACTCTATCCAGTTCTGGTGCACTCAATCGAATAATTTATGTGAAGGATGAAACTTGTCATAATCTACACAGGATACAAATCGAACGATTTATGTGGGTTTAACTCGTTAAATCAATTTCACAAATCCATCATCTCATCTTATGATCATTTTATCACTGTGTATGTTAAAAGTGTACCTGAATACAGACCATTTGCCGATGTTGTAATACGAGACAGTTGGTTAATGACGATATCGACTTCTTTGCTACAATATAGGTACTGTGGCTTCTTCTTTACTTTTTAGCCCGAACCAGGGCTTATGTAATCGTCATGTCCATCCTTTCGTCTGCCTGTAAAACTTGACCATTTTTTGACCGGAGAGACCCTAGAGGGGTTCGGGTGACCCCCACCGATTTTCACAAATTATCTCGGAAAGCTAAAATTTTACAGAGATGCAAAATGACTTCTCATGAAAGAATATGAAGTTAAATGTCCAAAAATGGAACCAGGGGGATCTTAGCGGGTGACCTCAAGAAAGACGTTGCTTTTTGAGAAATTTGATATTTAGTCCGAACATGAATTATGAGATGAGGTCGGAATTTCAAAACTTCTACGTGGCAGTCGTGATAGTCAAGAGGAATGTACTTCAAATTAGATGCTACTATTAGATAATAGGAATAATTGGAGCTACTTCATGCAAAAATGAGTGCAAAGTGTTCGAATTATGGAATATAATCAATAATCGGACAATTTGCTGACTTGTGAAAATTTTTACTAATATAAATCCTGATTCGGGCTATGCAAAGCTGTACTAAGAGGTTTTTATTGATTTCTGACGATAAGTTTGCATGTCTGTCCAGTCCATCGCATTTTCAGCAAAGCAACCAAATTAATCTAAATCCCCCAATCCGATCAAGCGACATGGGCTGCACTTATTCTTCTTTTCCTACTCGTGAATAAGTAAAGGATGGGATTTGCACTCTAAATTTTTCAGAGACATGCAAAAATCTTCTTCCCATTCATTTCACCATTGCTCGAGTGCATGTGTACCGGAATTTGGCAGAGTCCGGTTGTGTTTACTTGTGGTTAGTCATTTAGCTTTGGTGCACTTGTACTCGGGTGCTAGCTCAGTACCAGATTTATAGTAGTGCATGCATGAGCTATAAAACTTGTAAATCTCGCTAACTCACCAGTAATATATACGAATTTTCTCTGTGTAGCGTGTCGTTGCTAATCTTATTATATTTTTGCTTGCACTATATATCCACCCATCCATATATATCGAACGAGTCTGAATCCTGCATAATTAAATTTTTTGTGCACTTCGTTGGTGACCGTGGTGTGGTACATGGCATATTTCGTTAATCGTAATCTAAATTAATCCAGCGTTGACTTCATGCCTAGTCAGGAGAGGAGAATAACTTGCAGATCAGATCAGGAGGAGCATCACACAGTATTTTTTAATGAACAATTATAATACAGTATCAAGGCCGGTAATTGTGTTGCATTGCATGCCATAGAATTAACGCTGGTGGTTGGTGTTGTCAGTACTGGATTAGATTGAAATTGAACACTTGCGTGTTCGAGAGAGGAGAAAGGAGAGCGTCATTAATTTTGGATCTGGATATTCTATTGTGTTTTCTTTGAGTAAGTAAAGTCTCATATCGTCTTTCATGTATCCAACTCGCCCCGATTTCACTCTAGTGTGGGAGTAAAAAACAGAGTTTGGTTCATGTTTTAGTTGTGTCAGTTTTTTGTATGTGTCGGTGTGCTGGGAAGAAGAACGTGTTTTTTTAGTTGGTTTTGGTTTTATCGTCTCTGTTCTGATCCAGTTTTGGGACAGGATTCATCACCTCTAAGCATGTCTCTCTACCGGAATGGCAACGGGAACTCTGATGCTGGAGAAATAACCGTATTTTTAGGATCTTTCGTACACGCTGAGAGTGGAAATAATCCCTTTGTCTTGGTCAATAATGGAGTTATTGGGGTACAACATGGGAAGGTGATTTATAGTAATTAATTATAATAATTTGGTATGAAACTGATGATTAATTTGGGCGTGGTTTGTAGATAATTTTTGTGGACGTGGAAGACAATCTGGATGTGCTCAAGGAAAAGTTTTCTTTCAGTGGGGACAATATCCAAGTTATGGGACAAGGGTGGGGGGAAATGTTTTGGTTATAAATAAAATAATGGATACTGGCAGATTTAAACTTTTTGCATTATTTCAGTGAATTCATCATGCCGGGACTGGTGGACACACATATTCACGCTCCGCAATATCCAAACGCCGGACTGGGACTTGACCTTCCACTACTGGAATGGTTGGAAAAATATACGTTTCCTATGGAGAGTCGGTTCGAAGATGTCTCATTTGCTCGTGCCTGTTACAAGAAAGTCGTGGTGAGTTTTGGAAATAGAAACAGGATGAAATTTAACCATTTTAATTTATACTGTTCTTTATTATTTCATTTAGCAACGCACTGTAAACTGTGGTACAACCACTGCCTCATATTTTGCGGTAATTCTAACTAAAAGTCAACCTTCTGCTTGTAATTAATTTACGATTGTTGCAAATAATAAATAGACAATCCATAAGGCTGCAGCGGAAATTTTGGCTGATATTGTGGAGCTCTCGGGTCAGCGAGCATTCATCGGGAAGGTCAATATGGATTGCTATTCGCCTGATAATTATTGTGAAACGACGGCAGACTCACTCAAGTCTACTGAAGAGTTTATTCTGAATATTAACAAGCGAAAGGTATTTCCAATTTGTTTGCAGTAAATATTTAGTAGCGTTGATTGATTAATTGATTGATATGCAATACACCCAGAATTCTCGAGTCCAACCCATCATAACACCACGTTTTGCTCTAACTTGTTCAGAAGAACTTATGACTGGGTTGGGCAACTTGGCCAAAAAGTATGACGTAAACATTCAGGTAGGTCAAATCCATAAATCTATTCTGTATCATGCCCTACCATTAATTTATTAATTGTGCATGTCTTTTGCTAGACTCATCTTTGTGAATCAATTCCTGAAGTGCAGCGTGCTTTGGAGCTCTTTCCAAATTGCAAGAACTATACGGAGATTTACGAAAAAGTAGGATTGTTAACTAACAAGGTACGAATTTATTTCTCCCATTAGTCAGATTGCATAATTACTAGATTATATCGTGTTCTTTCTTGTATTTTACAGTCCATTATGGCTCATTGCGTCCACATGACTGATGAAGAGATAGGTCTCTTGAAGAAGTATTCTACTGGGGTTGCTCACTGTCCTGCATCCAATATGTTAGTTCAAGTTTATTTATACATGATTATAACGGTTATGTTTTAACAAGAGTTATGCTTAGCCATTTTAACATTACGCTGTATGTTTTTTCTTACTAAATAGGTGCCTTCTCAGTGGTCTTTGCCCTATTAGGAAAATACACGACGCCGGGGTTTCAGTTGGGCTTGGAACTGGTATGCAAAATGATATTTATGTTGAGCAAAGCTAGTTGTCGTGATACATTGTCCTATCATTCATTTTAGATGTATCTGGTGGTTATACGGCATCAATCCTGGAACAAATGCGACTTGCAATCATCATGTCGAAATGTTTGAAGATGGAAGATCGCTCATGTCCTCGAGAAGCACTTAATTATAAAGAAGTCTTCTACTTTGCCACTTTGGGGGGAGCGAACGGTAAATATTTTAATCTTCTTTGGCAGTGAAATTAAATGCACTTATATTTTTTTTAAACACAAATTTTGTGATTGGTCCATTCAGCTCTCTCAATTGGGGACAAAATTGGAAATTTTAAAGTTGGCAAGTACTTTGACGCACTCCATATTGACTTAGCCTCTGCTGATTCACCCGTGCATTTGTTCCCTGGAGAAACATTACTCGACATGGTAGAGAAATTTATCATGTTGGGTGATGATCGAAACATCGTACAAGTTTTCGTGGATGGGAAAAACGTTAAAAAATCTGTCCAGCCATTGTTGCTCACTTAATAATTGTTGCCTGCCTATGTACTGAATCAGAGTATAAATGAAAAAAATAAGAAAGACAGACCATGATACAGAAGACAGAAAAGAAATAGTAATAATAATAGTAACCAATACAAATAAGTACAAAAGGCGTTAGGACATGGTTTTGACGAATTCGCGGTTGAATATCTCTGGCGGGGAGTTGAATTTTGAACTGATTTTTGGTCAGTTGCAAGATAATACTCTCAAAAAGATATATTTAAAATTTTGGGCCGATAGCTTTATAAATGCCCCCTCCAGTGCCCCCAGAGTTTGAAGGAGCCAAAAAAACACTTTCCAAACTGAATTACTCATATAGCATGATAACCTAAGAGGTCAGAGGTGAATGATTGTTAATATTACAACCCTAGATAATCATTGCATGTAATAATAAAAGAATCCACAATGAATTACATAACGTTGGGCCTCCATCGTCGCTGATACGTTTTCATGAAAAGTGATCAATCGGACCGTGCACAGGAAAATTGACCTGCTGACCTTTAAAGCGGACCCACTAGGTCAAATGAAGATTGAGGGCAAAGCTCTAAGTGTCTCAAGTAATATTAAATTAAACAGTGAAGATTTTGTGTAAACAGTTTTGGAGAAGGACCCTAGCTAATCAGCTGACGGGGAATAGTAAAAAACTCGTGAACTAATTTAGGAAAATAATGGTCAAATTTTGTTGAAAACAAATTTTAATAACTTTTTTGTGTTCCCTGCTGCAGAACTATTTTACCTACAAGGTACAAGTGACAAAATAATAAAATTACTGCGTTTTGATTAGTTAAAAAAATTTAAAGTTCCGCTTCAATTTCGAGGAGAACTTTTGTAAAAATTTTATAGGGTTTGATGGAAACTCATTTCCTGGGGTGTAACCACTTATCAAAATTTTATCAAAAGTACTTACAATGCAACATACAATTTCTACCTTGGATAAAAACCACGTTAGGGATTTTTAGCATCAAAGTCCTAAAATGTGGGGGCCTTTAAAGTCGAGGAGTTGCGTTCAAGAGAGCATTCCATTAAGACAAGTATGAAGCTAGACTACAAAAGGGACTTATAAGATAAGCATGCGACAAAAGTGGTTTTATATAGTGAAAAGCATGCTAAGTCACATGATAATAGTCGCAAAGACAATTTTTGCACCAGGACCTCAGAAAAAAATATTTTGTTCAACGCCATTTTATAAGAACACTGGTTTGGAAAACTAAAAAAGGACACCTCTCCAAATTTGACCTTTCCTCATTTCGCAGAGTACATAAAATCGGAAGCCAGATATGCTTACCTATAGTTTGAGACATGGGCTTTCACATAAAAAATGTTAGAAATCTCTACAACTAAAAACCATCCCGCAATTAAGGTATGAATTCTTCAAAACCATGTCCTAACGCCTTTTGTAATGCAAAAAAATCTATGCAATTTGCAATAATATCCAACATTCTACTCAAAAATAGACAGATGCCAGAAGAGTTTAGTTTTAAATACTAAATGCGCTACGTACACTACAAAATGATAATATTTGCTCACTATTATTATACTAATCCCACAAAAAATAGAAGGCTTTTAATACGCATTTACATATGTATGTGATTCGAGCCTTATTTTTTGCTGCTACTGCCTGGTACAAATTTTGTCTAATAATAATAATCAAATTTTATTTTTGAGCTTACATATTTTAAACTTTAACAAGAATGGTGCTGCTGTGCAGAAAGAAACGATTTTATGGCGAAATAAACCAAACATAAGTTGCAACTTGTGTTACAATAATGTGCAATCAGTTTAATGGTAAAGATTCATTTCAATATTTACAGAAACTAATTTTAAATCACCATGATATGTATGTACCAAGTATAAATTGGAATGGAATACTGATCCAGTTTCCCTCTTATTGCTCCCTCTCTTCCTCACATCAAATTAAGTAGCTCAGCTCCATTAATTATACAGTTTATCTAAGTAAGAAGAATGATAACTTTGTCCAACGGTGGTGTGAGTATATTGTTTCATGGATACAATTCTGAAGACATTTTGGTAATTGCATAATTTTCAGTTTAGTCATCTCGCATCATCATCCCTGAAGATTCGGATGCGCCATAACCGGAAGTATCTCCTCCGCCACCTCCGCTATTACTTCCCATTCCTCCTCCTCCACCTAAGGCAGATCTGATTGGGTCAGGTTTATTTCCCCAGCCAGGGTCTAAACCTTGGTCACCTCCAAAGTCTGTGAAATCGGGTTGTGCTCCATCATCCCCGTCATCGACAAAGTCTTCGCCTTGACACCTTTTACAACTTCCTTTAAACTTATTGGAACATTTACACTTGTTCCTCGTCGGACCGGCACCATTTTTCTTTCCCACAAAGACGACCGATGTAATGTTCTCGTTCGATCGGTAGTAGTGGCCCCCAGATTCATTTTCGGCACAGAAATGACAATATACTCCGAGTAAAAATCTGCATTCATAAAAGAAATATCAAGATAAATCTGAAAAATTTATATTATTAATCCATTTTTCGAAATATCACTCACAATAATATTACAATCACAATTAACGCCACCAGCACCGCAATTCCTTCCGCTTTTAATGGCATTTTTTTTACTGCTTGTGGTCAAACAAATATTGACACTGGCGTGTTCAAATCGACTATGCCAATTGGGATGACACTTTTATTTACACAGTTGGATAATGGTACGTGGGAATTGTCAGGCACTTATCATTTATTGACATCTTCACACCATTCCAGCACCGATGTGTTTGTATGACGCGTCTCAACTCAACCGTCAACCGTCTTTCTTTCACTTGTATTTATCTTATTTGCTCAATTGGAATCTTTTTTAGAGCATAACATTTCGGGTACAAAAGTGTTAAATGGTTAAAACAAATTTAAGTAACGCACTCGTCAAGTGATGAAAGATGCTCAACTAGTAAAACAAATAAGACATTTGCAATAACAAAATTATACAAATTATTGTGTAAAAACAAGACTGCAACTAATACTTAATTTTGTAATATGTATCTACATGCACATAACACGGACCATTTTATTTTATGCGAGATCACATCACAATATCACATCCTAAAAGGTGGTGAATACTAAAACTATGTGCTTGGGCATAGACCGTGTATAATTTCAGTAATGCAATGTGCATACATACGTCTGCATGCTGGAGGCTGTAATATTTAGGCATGGGCTGAAAATGAAAGGGTTGCTTTTCTCACTTTAGCAGCAGAAGAAGGCTTTAACAGAAAATATATAATCCTAATCCACATAGCATCATGGCATCATGGAATGTTCATTCATCATCTTCTTCACTGTTTTGCTATTGCTGGACTCGTCTGTTAACAGCAGTAACGTACCTTTTCTTCACTGGGTTGGCAGGATTTGGGAGGATTTAGCCAGGGGTCTGCTTATTGGTCACGGGATAAAAATGTTACTTGTACCGCATCTCGCATCTCGAGTTAAGAAGTACGACATTCTGATCGTTATGCATGAGCCGACCTTCCCCAGATTATTCGTTGGCTGGGTTGTGACTTAGGTTGACTTGTCCTTTTATTGTTATGCAACGAGTGAGATACATACCTAATTTTGCTTATAACATAGTTTGTAGAATGCATGCAAACCTCATAACATGTTTTTTGCCTTTGTTGTTGTCACAATTCTTAGGTGATCTTAGGTGATGGGTTACTTGTATCTCTATGTATGGGTGATCTTGATTGAAAAATGCGGTGTGGTCATCAAGTACACGATCCCTTGACTTTTAGGAACGTTCTTGTCCCTAAAGTGTCAAATAATCTTGCATCAAGTATATGAAATACATATGAGTCACACAAATTTTAATTCTTTCTTTATTGACTATATAATAAAAATCAGTTAGACAGAGTAAAAAATAAATAGTATACAATAAATAATATCACATCAGACATAATATCACTTGGTGTCTTAATTCTTAGATCAGTTCTTATTATTCCATTCGTTTACTTGTCACCTCCTTAATCCAGCCCAAATAACTGGAGACCCTGCAATAGACCCCTGGTGCTCTATACGGCGTTCCAAACGAAGTAATACCAGCAATTGTCCATCTTCCATGCTGATAAATTGCGAGAGGACCACCAGAATCACCTGGAAATAACATTAAAAAGTTGACATTACTAAATGTAATATTTTACTAGGTGGCAAAATACGTAACTGGACATTGTAATGATGATGTTCATAAAATAAAAGTTCAAAATTTACCAGAAGCGGTGTCCTCTCTCCACGATTTGTCCACAACCCCGGCACATAGTTGACTGGGGGCAAGCGTCACTCCTTTCCAGTTTGACTTTTGGTGGTAGTACTCGTCACACTCTGAATTTGGGAGAATGGTCAAGTTCAAGGTCTTCAACACGTCGGAATGAATTTTGTATAATTCTTCAAAATCCAGTTCGGTCCGTTCAACCTTCTCCCCCCAAGTTCGACCCCATCCGGACGCCACAGCGGAAATATTCTTGTCCTTGTCTGCCGTTCTGCCAAAAATTTCATCCGCGCTTGGCAAGCAAATCGGGGACACGAAACTGTTCCACAAAATCGGCTCGGCCAATTCAATCAGCGCAATGTCATTCAGGTATTGAAGACCTCCATCGAAATCGGGGTGGTTCGTGACTTGTTTTATGGAAATTCGTTTATATTCAATTTTAGACAAAGCATCTTCTTCCGCTGTTATACGATGTGCCCCCAAAACCACAGAAAGTTGGGCATATTCACTGGAAAAATTATTAAAAAAAATTATAGATAAAAGTAATAAATATAGTGTACCAAGTAAATATGTACAAACGACTTACTCATCGATATGACTAAAACAATGAGCTGCGGACAGGATATAGTGATCCGATATGATCGTACCCCCACAGAAATGTTCACCACCGTTCTGAATGGAAACCTGCCATGGAATTTCTGCCGTATTAGCTTCTCTCCCACCGATTATCCGTCCCTCTCGAAAGCTAAGATTACCACCACAAGAGGATGAAGTTGAAAGAAAATCTGTGAATATTTAGTAAATAATTGAAATTTTTAGTTCAATATTTTCTAAACCATAATTAGTTAAGAATCCGAATTTTAACCAACCTTCCGATTTGTGAATATCATTTTTCTCGTCATCCACAAAATTCAAGGGTGCCCCTAAACTCGTTGTGACTAAAGTGGTTACCACACATGTCAATAGCACTGGAGGAAAGGAAGCCACACTGCTAATGCCACCCATAATATTCATTTTATTACGAAAAACAGGAGAAAAAAGTCGGAAAATTTGGGATGGATTTTATATTGCGGCGTGCCTAAGCGCCTTGTGTCTGACTTTGCGGCAGACCTAAATTCACCCAAATGATGGAATGATGACCTATATTCGTCATATTTATGGGAAATGGATCCAATCTGCAAGGTCACATTTGTTTATCATTTGTAAATTATCATATCGACCTTCGACTAAGGTAGCAGATAAAATAGTTCAAAATCATACTGATCATTGTATTTAGTGACCTTTGCTCCTATCTCGCTTTTAAGTACCACCACCATAAAAACGACGCTTACTTATGTATGTACAACATTGCAATCAATGCTGTTGATGATGAGTAATATGACGATGGCTTGCATTTCCTGCTAATTTCCGCGTGTGCATAATATTATTCATTACATATGACACATTGTGATATGTACTTCGTGGAGCCAATTAATCCACGACGGGTACATTTTTTAAAACAATTTTCTCCTAAATTTATAATTTTACACCTTTTCTACCCATTGAACTTTCACCCACATCAATTTCATCCTCCAACATGCTAAATTAATTCAGACTTAATTAAAAATGGGTCAGATTCCAATGATTTTCAAGTCATTTTAACTTATGAATTATGTAAACATGAAATTTTTATGTCACTTTACTTTCTGCTGGAAATTCTACTGTACTGTAACAGCTATAGGTAGCAGCAGCATTACTATAATTTTATATTAGTCATGAAAATTTATTCATGCATTATTGAAGCGACTCCGCCGTGGCAATGTCAAAGAACAGTTGTGGCATTGTGGATATGCATTGTCGAGTTTTCGAATAGCTCAACAATTCGTGTACATAATATCAAGTAACGATTTTTATTTGGTGGTCTTGGTTCATACTGGTAAAATATAATACATTTAATGATGAAACACTGGCAGGAATTACTTACTAACATGATTTGCAGAGCCCTTTTCTGAATGGAATTGCGTATCGTGTACCAGTCAAATCGAAAGCATAGATTGATTCATTGGCTCAAGGTCGTAGGATTAAAATGCGTCTTATTCCGTGCGTGCCTACTCACCAAATATGTAGCGAAATAGATTTAGAGACTAGTGCGGTACAAAAATATATAACGATTAATTAATTTAAGTAAATAAATAATTTAAATAATTTATATTGGGCCTCCTCAGACACACGAAAATATCGTCGCTTAGAATTTCGCTTCGTTTTTCGCTTACTTCATGATAAGCGAGCTCTCGGATAAGCGACCAAAAACTCCACTCAGAAGTGGGGTTAAGGTCGGTTAGTTGAAGTCTCAACAAAATTTTGCAATTTTCATAATTTTGGCAATGCTATCGATACGCGAAAAACAAAGCGAAATTCGAAGCGACGATTTTTTCGTGTGTCTGAGGAGGCCCATTAGTTAAATAATCTGTTAAGAAGGAATAATTTCTCTAATCCACGGGACGTAATCAGCCAAATCTGTGTAAACCGAGGGACGCCCCTTTGCGCCACATTGTTGACCCACAGACACAATTCCTATCGCGACCCATCGTGAAGATTCCAAATGCATCAAAGGAGAACCACTATCACCCTAATTTCAAATTTCATATTTTTTTACGTACGTTCAAATATAATTAAATTTATACTGTTTTCTCACCACACAACTCTGGCTTCCTTTCACACCGGCGCAGATAAAACTATTAGATGGAAAGTTGTTAAAGGACTTGTACAAAGTTCGACATTCTTCAGTGTCCCACAAATTTACTTCGACTTTCCGCAGGAAATCGGTCTCCTTTAACCAGTCGTGATCTGTACAAAAATGAATTTATTTAAAAATCTACACAGATAAAACAAAGTTCATGGTTACATTACATGATTGGTCGAAGGACGTCTTCCCCCACCCCGCGGTCGTTACGGTTGACCGTGTCGCTAGCTGAAACTGCGCCTCTTCCCGTGTTTTCGGAGCTGGCAGACAGATCGGTTCCACGCTGGGATGAATGTACACACTTTCCTTCAATTTGATAATTGCTATATCAAATTCACGACTGTTTGGCGTGTATCCGGGGTGCAGAATGATCTCTTCGATTGGAACTGGGATATCTTTCGTCTTTTCCGGTGTGCGGAGACTGAATTCCCCAATGGTCGCGGACACTTCGTCCTCCCTCTTCTTCCCATGGTGGGTGAGGAAGCAATGCGCCGCAGAGAGGACGTAACGGTCAGCAATTACGAAACCTACGAAAATATTTGTTTTGAAATTGTGTTGTGAGAACGATAAGACATTAAAAAACCTCCGCAAAAGTGTCCGAGTTCATTCTTGAAGCTGACCATCCAGGGAAACTATGAATTCACGTAAGTTACATTAAATTCTGTGCTATTATTGGAAAAATAAAATGCATATTAATCTACCTCTCCTTCGAAGCACTCTGACCCCCCAACTATGCGAGCATTACGGCGCGTGGTCGCGTTGGCGAAACGACCGCAACTGGCAGCTGTTGAAGAATATCAAAAAATGAACAAAAACCGATGGTGATCGCGTATTTTGAAAAAATTATGATTCCTGAAGAATCTATTACGAGCAGATGCCATTCGTCTAATCGCTGCGTGAGTTTCTGGTGGTGTGACAACTCCGAGGAGGATGACACTTATTCCAATCATTTTTAAATCCATTTTTATGGAAAATTTTGACGGAAAAGTTTCGAATTCTAGGACAAATCCAAAATAACTCTTGACTGTGCGCAAGTTAATCTTGGAATGTTCATGAATCTTGGCATGACTGGGTCTGGATCGGGATATTTATACATTAAAGCTTTGACTGGATTGTATTATGGGATGAAATTAATTATTGCAGTGTTCGATCGATGGTGATTAATAAGGAAGGAAGGAAACTATTTCCCACACGCTTACGCTAATTACGATTTAGTGGCAATTAATAAATGTGTGATTAGTACGGATACAAAAATATTATTTCCATGTATGTTGAATAGTGATGATTCAACTGCGTCGTCAAATAGCGTGGTGTGGTGGTGACAATAGTGATGATTGATCAGAGGCCAATGTCAATGTCAGGTGGCAAAGTACCTCATCGCATCACATTTACTGTGTATTATTCGCATCCATTTCCATGTAGAAATGATCAAGAAACGTTGCATGTTTTACGTTTATTGGTTGTCATTTCGATAATTTCAAGGATTCTTTGTAAATCGGGTGCGTAAACGCAAACTTAAAAACACATTATTTCAAATAGATCAATGCCATGTTCCAATTTCTGAATGGTCCGCTTTATGACCAATGCAATGGTGGTAAATATGCACTCGTAATGGTGACTCATGATAAATTTATAATTTACAATTCTAGTTTAAATAATTTAATTTTAATTTTAATTTGTAATATGAAAACTAAGAAACAAGAATTTGTGAGTCAAAGGTTTTAAGCCAGTGTTTCTTTTTGTGCGCACGAAATTATTTTTATGCATGCATAGTGCACAAAAATGCATAAAAATGCATAAAAACGCATAAAAATGCACGATAATGCACGAAAATGCATAATAATGCATAATAATACATGAAATGCAACCTAGGAATTTCATATTTTCAAGAAATTTTATATTTTCCTACCTTGTCAAATTGGAATTTGTACACATATAGAATAATATGGAATTATTATTCGGCAAGAAAATTTCAAACAAATTACAAGTATTTATTTGTTTTGTTATACAACACTACGTATTCAGCCATTCATAAAAATCGTCATGTTCATTCATTTTCATTTTCAAAACTTTCATTCATTTTTCGCATTGAAAAATGCAAAATATTTTTACACTAAAACACTAAAATGATGAGAAAAATATGTTAAATGGCATGTCGATTCCTCAATTAATCGAATATTTAGAAAAATTATTGCATTGTTCCAATATTATTTGCATGCAAATTATTTTCGTGCATTTTCGTGCATTTTCATGCACTTTTGCGTATTTTTAGTGGGGGTGTTATTAAACGTTTAAAACCATTTTCGTGCACTATTTTCGTGCAGGTGTTATTTAACAGCAGAAACACTGAACATACGCACTTGCATACATTATAGTTTATTATCATGGGTTATTATGTTAAGCATTCAGTTTTATCTTAAAGTTTATCGAAAACATATTAGATTTTCGATATTTTTCCCCTTTGGGCGTCCAAATAAGTCAAACATTTATATATTTGAAAAATTATTTTTATTTTTGACAAAATGATAAATTTTTACTTGTACAATTTTGTAAATGTAAGAAATTAACTTTTAAATGAGATCATTTTACAACTAATTTAAATATATTTGTGAATTAATAAAGTCCATATAGCTGCTAATTTTTGTGTAAACGCCCGGAACTCTATCTTCACACATGAATCGTCCCGCAGATACAATTCCTATTGCGGTCCATTGATCGTTTTGCAAAACCATAAGCGGAGAGCCGCTGTCACCCTGTGTGACATAACAATTTTGCATTATACAATTCTTCTGAGGAAAATTAATTTAAAAATTTGGACATAAAAAAGGGATGAACTTTTGACGAGTCTTTTTCGTTGTCCCCGGCACAGACGTAATCCTCCCGAGTGAAATCGTACTGCGCGTCGTGATAAGCTTGCAAACAATCCGATTCCTTCCAGACGGGAATTGACACTTTTTTCAGTGTTTTAGAGGGACGAATTTCTAGAGGAAAAAATGCAGTTTTTTTACCATATTTGTTTTGTCCAAATTGTAGCGTTCTTTGCAACATACTGGAATTGTGGCAATTTGTGTTTCCCCATCCAGCCACAGTTACAGGATGACCAATCTCAAAATTGGTGTCATGTCCAGGAAGGCAGATTGGAAGCAGGCGAGCGTCCCACGTCATGGGATGGCGTGTTCTTAAAATGGCAATGTCGTTGTTTAAATGTCCACCCTTTTCAAAGTCGGGATGAATTGAAATGCTCTCAATTGTCGTGGTATTGACATCGCCGAAAGGTGATAAGTCATGCTGACCCAGCGTGACTGAGATGGACGTTGGAAGTGCAATGCTGCAATTTTGTGAGCACGAAGAAATGTTAATTGATTTTGGTCAATAAGGCCAAAGTCAATAAAGCCTTCTCTGATGATCAGTGTTATCGCGTGTCCATAATTCATAATTTGTATTTAAACGTGTGTTCGCATTCTTGAATTGTTCTGCATTACGAGAAACTTAATGAATCTTAACGATTTTCTTTTCAAGTTCGTACAGCGGAATAATATTTCATGCACATTTAATTTAAAAACGAACTTTCTTCTTGATGGTTGAGTGTTTTGCTTGTTTTTTTTTTAAATTCGATAAAATGGGTGCGATTAAGCTAGCAGGTGAGTGTTCAAGACGAACACACGATGCCAAGCGTCCATGTCATACCACAATACACAAATATAAATAAATACATAAATAATTTTCTCACCCTTCGTCCGAATACGTGCCCAGATTGGAATTGTACTTCCGGAGAAAACAATCTAATATATTACATAATTTAATTGTATTAAAAGCGAGAAAAAAAATCAAACTGAAATAAATTATTTAAAAAATAAGATAACGGACGGGCTGCGGAAATGATATTTCTCGAGTTCACTATGAAACCACCACAGAAATGACTCCCACCATGGTTGACATTATTAATTGAAGCCATCCACGGGAATTCGTGTGGAACTGCGTCTTCTCCAGACAAAATTTTTGCTTTGGCAATAAGAGCAGATTGAGTTACATAGCCACAATTTTTTGTGCCTAGAAAAGATCCATGTTTTTATTTTTCACTTAAATTTTAAAGTTTCCAAAAGTTGAAAATTATGGATACTCTTTTTATACTCTCTATTTTTACCCGATTCTCTCAATGGATTTGATTCAGCCGAAATGAAGATAGTCGTCTGGATAAAAATTATCGCGTGGACAATTCTAAAATTATTGAATTGGTCACAAATCATTTTGCCAAATAATAGAAAACAACGCCAAGTTTTTTCCCTGATTTGTGACCAAATTCTAGAGATAGCAGATCAGAAGTAACCCTTTTGCGAGATGTGCTCCTCCAGTAACTGAATTTATGACAACGCTTAATTATCCTTTGTCATTTTCCAGATGCCTTACGTAACCTGAGAATGCAGGAGTACATCAGTTTTTTTACATTATACAGGGCGAGATGCAGTACACAAAGTATGACGATGATAAGCCACAAAATGACACGCGTCGCCAGAAATGAAGAAGGAACTAAAAGTATCAGTCAGTAATGACTAAAAGTGGGCGGTACATTAATTCACTCGGAAAAAAATGAAGCATTTATTGGAACTGCACGTCGTCAAAATTAGAGGATTTCATTTGAGATGTAGTTTTGTTACAAGTTGAGGAATAGCGAGGCAGGCAAAGAGGAAGAGATTTAACCGGCTTCCGCATAAAGCAAGTGCATATTGTGTTATGTTTACGTAGTCAGTTTTTACTGGTACGCAGTGTGAATGCAGAAATAGAAAAAAATGCTGATAAAGCATGGAATAGTAGGGATTTATGATTTCTGTTCTGCATAATAATGGTCCATTGTGCCGATTGGGATGGAGGAATTAAGTCATTACCATTTTAATTGATGTACTAATACGTGTTAGGTGTATTAGGTGTCACCTATTAATGGGATCCTTGATCGTGACAATGCACGCGGATCGAATTCTGAGTGATGATATCCAAGTTTTATATAATTTTATCATGGCTGATAAAATCCATCCAGCCAAGAACGACGACGCCGCCAATCAGTCAGTCAATGAGCGTCCGTCACTTAATTGGAACGGGGTAAAGGTGAAGGAATTTTTCCAGCTTTATCAGCAGTGCGTTAGTTTGTACGCACTTTTATTTTTTACGCAAGAATAGAATACATATCCAAGGACTAAAAAAGCTGTATGAGTAGTTTATTAGTTATCGTGCGTAATATTTATGTACATTAGTTTACTTACAGCTTATTAATTGACTTATCCATCACAGTTCAAAAATTTGTAGAGTAAAGTACACATACATTTGTGACGTATACATACGAACGAAATTATTTTTTATCTTGAGAATAGTAACTTTGACATAAAAAGTGTAAAAATTGATATCCAAACCACATTAGAATTTCTGCGATCAATTGACCCACTGTCAACATCGTCCTGTCGACTGCTCGTAGTGCGTCCCCTACTTCGCCCTGCTTGGCGTTGGTTGTTATTATTTACCAATAACTCATTATTTGCCTCCAGGTTCGTATCCAGGTCCACATTTCCTCCTCCAGGTTTCCTAAATCCGGTTGAAGTTGGTCTTCGTGCCCGAAACGGTGGTGATTCCGTCGTCGTCGTCGTCCCGGACACGTTGTACCAGGCTTCGGCAAACGGTCTCAAGTCATTGGATGGGATATGTTTCAGAATCTTGATCCATTTGAAGGACAACTTGAGTGGAATGTAACAATGGAGAATTACCGGATCTAAGGGATGCTCAGGGTTTAAAAGGTCCGTTATTTCGGCGTGAACCTGGTTAAAGTTATGGTCGTCGTGTAAGTAATAGTTGCATAAGAATTTAAAAAATCCATTAAAAATCAGTGTACCTCATAACCCGACGGGTATTCACTTAAACCTGGGACGAGGAGTCGGTCTGTAGAGCAATAAATTTAAATTTATATAAACCATAACGGGTAAATTTAGTAAAAAAATATCGATGCATGCATTTTATGGCAATTCTATATTTTTTCATTGTGCTTGACGTTAATCAATTCTACGTATGCGTACAGAGTAATTAGTGAGCTTCCTTGTGCCTGTGATTCTGACCCGACCCGTTCCCTTCCCTATATATTTACAATCCTTGCAATTATTAACTATCAACTACCGGCACATTTTTTTACCTACGCTGTTAAATCGCTGAATAGTATAAATCATGTTAAAGTTTTCCCATTGCGATGCATACTAACTTATTATTCATTTAATACTATTTACTGCCTCTGATATGACATGAGGAGACAGTAACAAGGCAATACGTGGAGGAATCAAGGACATGAGAACGCCAGAATCCTGCTCGATTATTAAAAACACTGCAGAAAATATTTATATGGCTCGTGGGAGTCTTTTAAGTGCGATAAAGAAAAATACTTAAAATCCGTGTAAACGTATCTGCGTAAAATTAATAATGCTGCTTCCTTCCATTATTATCAGTCGACTCAATCCCTCCCAGCTACACCAGCCTCACCTCACTCACAATAAATATGACCATGCTGACTCGCTTCATTATTCGTGACTGTTTATCTACGAGAATGACCTGCACACGCGACGGTGATGAAAGTGGATGGATTTCATATCTGAAACTCTACTTCTTCAAGAAATGAGTAATGATATGATGCACTTAATTTTTGTATAAATTTCATTTTTTAAATAACACTTTTCCAATGAAGCATGCACTCAAAATTAAAATTTTACCATCATCCACAAAGACCATGGAACCATTTGACCACTCGACGGCCAGTTTGAAACCTTGAATCAGTGAAATGCACTTATTTTAGGGTGACAATAATTTATCAAAAATAAATAAAAAAGGTTATCTTGAAACCTTGCGTGTATTCGAGAGGGTCAGCTTGACAATACATATGGAGACGAGGACCTCCTTGTTCCTTGGGCGAAAAATATCCCACCGCTACACTGGAATCTAAATTAATACAACAATTTAATAAAAAAATGCTAAAATTGGTACCAAATTCGAGACTTACTTGATGGAGCAATTTCCTGTTTGCACAACTCCACTGGGGACTTTAGAAACTCGGCCAATTTCCAATCAGAGCACGGACTTCGTTTAGCATCCAAGAATTCGGGGGCTTGACATCGTTCCGAAATGAAACTTCGACACGATGTCCGCTCATTTCCTAGGCTTTGGAGGAATTTCTTGTCACAGCAATCCTCCTTGAGTGGTGGATAATTGGTCCCTAGAAAATTGTGTGTTAATGAATATGAATACTACACATTTTTTTAAATTGAAAAACCAGGAACCCACCTGCCAACGTATTATTCACCACAACATTAACATGAACTTTGATAGATTCCCCCACAGCGCAGATAAAGTCGCCGATCGCCGTCAGAACTGAGGCCCCCTTAAAGACATAGCCCGAACGGGGATTATAGGAGTAGAACGCGGAAGAAATGGCCATCCAGTCCTTTTGCCCTTGACCCTGTGCCCACCCACACGACAAAAAATTATTAATGGTGAGAATTACAGTATTTTTATGAGGTGGCGACATTGCATCGATTGACATTGCATGCATGCATACAAAAATGCATATATCGTCACATTTGTCTGTACATAAAATATGCACCTTATTGACACTGCGATATGCGAAAGAGAGTTTCATATTCAAGTTGACGTTTACAGTTAACAAATAATGCGGCGGATGTGATGTAGTGCAAAACAATGGATATGTAGCAGCATTCATTGTTCTTCTTTCTTGATGAGACAGAACGGTTTCTCTCTCTTCTCTTGTCTCCTTCTTTTAGATTAGATTTATTCCTTCCCTTAATTTTTTGTCTACAAATTATTGCACATCCTTTAATCAGTTGCAGCCATTTTTATCCATTCCAAATCGCTGTGACAGTCATGCAGTCCCAAAATCAAACAAGAAACCAGATGCAAGCGGAAATATCGCAATTCCTTTAAAGTTCTTAATCCAATTCAAACATTGGGGTAAAAAAAGATGCCACACAATTTCTAAATATCCTCTCTTCTGTGTCATTCCAAGTATTTGGAAGTGTGTGTAATACGTATGTGTGTAGATACATAAGAGGAACAAAAACAGCACAAAGTTGAGACTGCTTTTTACCTACATGACATGAGATAAATGAAACAGAAGTGGATGACAATACCACCACCACCACTGACTGAACTACCGATGACTCTAACCGTTACCTAATTTGCCAAGAAATGAGACACAAAAACAATGAATGTGACTGCATAAGGTTTTTTAGTGTGTGGCGCAGTAATGAGATGAGATCCTCCCGACTTTAAAATAAAATATTACAAAATGAGCCGAACGAAATTATCCGCAACTGTTATTACAATAATAACGTCTACATTAACTTCACGATAAAAGCACAGTGACACAAAATTTGTGCAAGCAAGTCAGGAATACAAATGACCATCAGATTGAGTTTTGTCTCAATTTCTGTTTTTCTGAGATGCTACTCTTTTACAGATTTGGAAATGTTTTTGATTTTGATAAAGCTGTGCATTTTCCGTTAGAGTGATTTTGAAGGATGCAAAACACTACGTATGTATTTGCAAAAAATTGCATATGTAGTTTAGGTACGATTTCACAATCATTGCATTGCATCCCAACGAAAACAAATTAATTCTTGGTAAACACAGCAAAAACATGAACATTTCATTGGAATACATAATCAAGCGATCATCTCACCTTGTCAAACTTCTTGAGTAGAGTAACATTCGCATGCGGATCTGATACCGAGCATGGAATCCGTATCGAACTAACGGCAGCATCGACGTAAAGTTTGGTATTGTTTTCTGGTAAAATTATTCTGTCCCCTGTAATAATAATTTCAATGTCAATAACAAAATTACCAATTCAACAGTATCTCCAGTCCCACCTGGCACAAAGATATGATAGGACGCCGAGTACGAGACATTATCCCATTTGTGGCACGTGTAATTGCCAGATTGCGACTCTTTCAGCCCCTCCAATTCTAACAGGGCGGAAAATGCGTAGGTCGTCGGGTCATAAAAATCCTCGGTAAATCGGGTATTGTCCACATTCAGGAATGGAAACTAGACACAAAATTGCAATATTGAAATGATATCCCTCATTATTTTTTAATAGTATAATTTCCCATACCCCATCTCCACTGTAACTCCACTAAAAGTAATTAAAATTAACATGATTAAGTATTTTACCAGCATAACGTGTTATCAATGATAACTTATCATTTAATAAATCCCACCCACTTTAACTGGATAATACGCCGAGCAGAAGAGATGAACCTTTTCAAAGCTTCTGTCCAACACGACGTCCGTATTTGGCTGATTTGCCAAAGGGACCGTCGTCCCATTTTTGGGGTCGGCTAAAAGTATCAACAAATTCGGAGGGGATGATTCAAATTGAACGTCTTTGTCGTCATAATCGCTTTCCGCCGTGGCATAGTCGGACGATGACGTGCTAGCAATCTGACCCTCCACCACCACACCCACTAACAGCACCACAATTAACACAAAATCTCTCCCACCCCACATTTTACTCTAATTAATTTTAATTTCCTCAAGCATAATAGCAATTTGTATTATTGGTTTAAGGAACTCTTCACTGCTAAAAAACCTATGCGAACGTGATCCACAAACCAAACCACATGCACTGCAAAATAAATGAGATACAAAGAACGATGCTTCCATCAAGTAACAAACTAAACTAAACTGCATTTGTGGTTTACTCGGTGAATTAATCCACCCTTAGGAGGGGAGCTTGCGAGGTTGATAATAACAGATCTTGCTGCCCTTTGGATATGTGGTAGTGTCCTATGAGTGTACTAAAACCCTGAAGTGGTTTGACTCCATGGCCACATTTGCGCCCGCCACACCCACTCAAAAATGCTCAAAAACCACTTTCACTCCGGTTTTCACTCACTCAAATCCACGCCAAAAATCCAATTTTGCTCGGATTTTGAAATTTCTTTCACCATTACACTCCCAGATAGTTGCTTTCTTCAATTCGATATCAAACTCAATATTTTCGAAATTATTAGTATTTTTAAAATTTAAAATTCTGAATGAGCATTGTTGTAGTAATCAACAACGCAAATTATGCCTGCGAAATAATCATCATCAAAATTGAGTTTGACATTGGATTGAAGAAAGCAACTATCTGGGAGTGTAATGGTGAAAGAAATTTCAAAATCCGAGTAAAATTGGATTTTTGGCGTGGATTTGAATGAGTGAAACCTGGAGTGAAAGCGTTTTTTGGGCATTTTTGAGTGGGTGTGGCGGGCGCAAATGTGGCTATGGAGTCAAACCACTTCAGGGTTTTAGTACACTCATAGGACCCTACCACATATCCAAAGGGCATCAGGATCTGTTATTATCAACCTCGCAAGCTCCCCTCCTTAGTCATCCACTCGTTATTAAGGATTAGTGCCTTCCTCTTCATCGTCTTCTTCTCTTTGTGGGGAAGAATAATGGGAAAATTGCAAAATCTTATTATTCTTTACCCATCATCATCTCGCAAGTGTAACTCGCTTGTGAGTATTACTTTTTCCTATAAGGTAAAGTGGGATAAAGCCATTTCCTCCTCTATCAAATAGGCGATACGATGTGTACAGTGTCATGTGCATGTGCAAAAGTAGGAGGATTTGTAAAACAAAGACGGGGTTCAACTTTTTGTGTACTTCAATGACGTCTCATTATGATTCTATCAGCAAACAAAGTGCGATGATGATGATGCAGCAGGCTGAAAGAGAGGAGGCTTTTGCGGAATAATAATTACTCATGAATTTTGCAGATAATTTGTAACGTTACCAACGACGAGAATGGCGACGACGACAAAATTTGATCCTCAGTATCAACACCAAATGAAAAAAAATTACCCCAAAAGGTCCCACGACCCAAATTTGCAATAATCTATGTACTAACCACTTTACAACTGGACCTAACTGACCACCTGAAAATGAACGTTGAGAATGGAACAGTTCAAATGTCTCCGGAAGAGAGTGGCACAATCTTCGCAGTTGAAGACGAGTCGTGTTCCGATGGCGATATGGACAATGAAGAATATGCCTATGATCAAGAAGAGTTTGACGTCGATTTTCAAGGACAAGGCGACCACGAGACACTACCATCCATAAAATTCTCTGCAGATTCATTAACCAATTCAGAAGTCGAGCAAGATATGGATGACTTGATAGAAAAAGTACGAGTAGTAGCATTATTAATTAGGAAAAAGAGGGTATTTTTGACTTATGTACGGTGCCATGCAGGTGAAGCAGTTTGTCCCACCGGAAGTAAGCTTGGACACTGTGAAACTTGTCTTGGATCAGAACGGGTGGGATTTCGAAAAGTCAATCACAACTTTGTCCAACGACGAGAATGGTGTGGAAGGATACTGTTCTAAAACGCATATTCCTTTTCCGAAGGGAATCAATAGTTCTCCACCTCTTGTGGCTGAAAGCATTTGCAGAATATGTGCATCGCCCTGCAAGGTAATGAGACTTTAGCGTTTAATTAGAGTTAATCTATATTAATTCAAATCTAATTTCCAGGAGTATCACCCGCACGGTGACTGTGATTCCGTGGTTTGCCTCCCTTGTTGGAAGAACTGGATACGAACCAGTGTCATGGACGATGGGAGAACTTGCATCACTTGCCCAGTGTGCCCCATGTTTCTAGGTCGGTTTCATAAATATATGGCTGGACGAATATATTAGTCTTGACTTCCCCACTTTTAAATTTTTAGAGGATCGTCTCATCAAAGAGTTAGCAGCGGACGGTAAAGTCGTCAAGCGTTTAACTGCTAACAGTAACAGAAAATTCATCCAGATTTCAAAAAATTACGCCTCATGTCCTGCACCAGCCTGCCAATTCATTTTTCGATCAAAACTACCCCTAAAATCGTACTCCGGATGGAAGCCAGCTCTCTGTCAGTGTGGGGGCTGGGCGTGCCTGGAATGTCTTTCTCTATGGCATGGACCCATGTCCTGTGAAAGTTTGAAAATTTGGTTGGGGCTCAACGGTAATAACGATCTGCTGACCAACCAGTGGATTAAGGCCAATTCGAAGCCGTGTCCAAAATGCAGCACTAATATCGAGAAAACGGGAGGATGCAATTGGATGCGTTGTACGAACCCTGGCTGTGGGTACAACTTTTGCTGGATTTGTTTACAAAAGGCCCACGACCATACCCAAGGGGACACCTGCAGCCGGTTCGTTAGCACACAACCACCTCCAGTTCCCGGGGAAGTCGTAAATGCTAGATTTCGTCAAGAACGCTACGATTTTTATAGCGAACGCTACCACAACATGATCACAGTAATGCTTAAATTTGCACTAGCTATTATAAAAATGAAGAAATGAAAAACTGTTCTTTAGGGTGGACGTTTCAATCATATTCAAGGTTTTCATATCGACCAAGCACGAACAGCTTTCCAGCAAAATTCCACACCTGAGACTGATCTCAAGCTATTGGAAGACTTGCCAGCCTTGTTGAAACAATCAAAACTCACATTAGGATATGCCTACGGACTCATCTACTTATTAGAGAACACTGCCGAGAGATCCTTTTTTGAGGACAGTTTGGCATTTCTGCAAACAAAGGTCGATGGGTTGGAATGGTATCTCCAGTATCAAATTCAAATAGAATCACCCAAACAGATTAGGGATTTTCTGTGGCAAAACATGAAATTTTGTCGCGATCGGATCAGCGTCATGAACACTACGTCTGAAAGTAACTACAAAAATGGAAAGTGGGAGTTTGACCCTGTCATCATCTCGCACAAAACAGCAAAATAGTCAGTCGGCAAAACACTACACTTCAAAAATGACAAATCAGATGAACTTGGAAATTCACGCAATAAATAATCACTCACAATTAGATAAATGGAATATTTAAGAAACCCGTCAAATTGTGTTCATAATAATTTCGTATCTTTAATTCAGTAAATATCGGTTCAATTTGGTTTCACAATTTCACTGGTAAATAACTTAATAAGTGGTACAATTCTTCTCTAATCGAAAAACTCTCCCATTTCAGGTTGGGTTTTCATATCATAAAATAAAATCATAAAATGGTAACTCTCATCGTCCCTTTGATTTAAATATATAACAATATATTAAGCTTTTCAATACTAAAGCTCTCTTTACGATCCGATAAGCGTCCGTTGAGCAATAAAATACTTAAAATAATATAAATAATTACTCATAACATCATCATCGCCAGCGAATATTGTACAATAATGCGTGCTACGCTTTTGGAGTGCGTGTAATCTACTCCATAGAATAAGAGATATACTACATATTCATACTTACGTCTCAGTCTACAGTCATCGTTATAAGATAAAATTTCGAGATTTTAATAGAGAACAAATACCCACGAAAAAAAATTAAATAATGTAAATGCTTAAAATTCATATCCTAATCGGGACAAAGTGGTCACGACAAGTTCGCTTGCTCATCTTCTTGTTGATTCGATGCTAATAAATCGATAAGCTCCTGACAACCCAGGAGGTTCGCAATTTCTCTTGGACTCTGCCCCAGGTTGCTCTTTGTGTCTGGGGACAGCCCGTTGGCCAGGAGGTACTCCACAGTGCCCGGCTTCCTCGACTCGGTCGCCTGTATTGCATAATAATAAAACAGCGGGTTAAATTTCCATCAAAAAATAGATTTCCATCCCACTTTTTATGTATTCTTACCGCATGGAGTGCCGTTCTCCCGCAGGGATCGGGCTGACTTAAATTGGCACCTGCCAGGGTGAAAGATTTAAGTCGGGTGGTGTCCCCCTTGCTCGCAGCCATGCATAACTCGGCCCCCAACGCGGTTGGTTCGAGGGTCAGATGTGCTCCACAATTTCTCAGTGTCACGATAACTTCGTGTCGGTCGAAATCAATCGCATCTCGCAGAGCAGAATATCCACGGCTGTAAAGAGAAATAAAAAAAACCATAATTAGCAAAACGGAACATTTCCCAGTACATAAAAATCTCAAGAAATTTTGTTATTTGTGTGCGGAAAGCTTTTTCGAATATGAATAATAAATAGAATTATTAGTTTTCAACATGTGCACATGCAAAATAAGGAAAAAAAATGGACACGTGCAACTATTTCTTTAAAAAAATATCGGGAAAAACTTTCCGAAAAAGAAAACGAAGAAAGTGATAGGGATGAGACAATCAATTATTCAATTACCTAATGAGTCCTGTCGATGAGATCAGTATATTCACCCAAACTACCCCAACTATAAAGTCTTTTACTATCTTTTGGATTCTGCAATAATCACAAAACAAAAGCATTCTAAGTTCTACAATTCTACGACTGGATTAATTTTGATCACTAATTTGATCACATTGACTTGTTAGATATTATGAACGGATAAGAATAACCATCACCAGAATAATTAATTTAGAAGGAAAAAAGCATAATTTTATAAAAGACTATGGTCTTTTTTTAGAAATGGATAGAGCGCATTAAGCAGTAATTAAGACTAAGTCAACGTTTGAGCAAACTCTATAAAATTTTCTAGTTCTAAAATGGATGAGGTTTTAATTACCTGTCGCGTAAATGGACTGAAGCCCCGTGAGTCAAGAACCATTCAACGGCTCGCATGTCGCCGAGTGCAGACGCGAAATGAAGCGGTGTTCGGCCAGAATAATCGGCCACGGAAATTTCTGCCTCCTGAGAAAAAAAAACAGTAAAATATTTGAAATTAGTGTCAATTTACCGAAAAGTTTTCACCAAAATTTACGGTTATTGATTTAACTCACCGACTTCCCAAAAAGTGCCTCTAAATTTCTCGCATATTCTGCATCATCCAAATCCATGCCGGCACACTGCGCCACCAAAGCGCAAGATAAACTGGGGGCCAAAATATTCTTAATTCCTTCCACTTCATCTGGCGTTCGGAGTCCTAAACTCCCCGCGACAATCTTGACAATTTGGTTCACCGCATCGGAGCTGACGGTGTTTCCAAGAACGGAGTCATATTGACCATTGCAGTGACTCAAACCCCCGAAATCGTCCGATCTGAAGAACTGTTGTGGCTTGGTGGACAGCTTGGTCAGCTCTCCCCTCAAGTTGCGTTGGAGCATTTCTCTCTTGGTGTCAAGATCCCAGTCGGTCCTTCCCAAGACGTAGCTAAGTTTGGTCAATGCAGCCTCTGGGGTCATGTCATAGCCTGAAATGAGACGATATGAAAATTTAAATTATTACAGGAGTTACAAATTTATGCTAAAAAATTAGTCTGAAATCTACTCACCAGGAATGACCCCCGTGTCTTCACTCAGTCCAGTCTCATAGATCGCGGCAACAGCGCCATGACCACATTGGGTACAATTGACAATGAGGACTCCCCTCTTGGAGGCGGCCTTCAACTCCTCCAGCAGATCGGCACGATTCGTAGGGAAGTTCCCGGCCCCATACGTTTGCAGTACGACGCCAAGGGTGGGTGCTTGAAGGAAAACTTTGACAGTTTCCGGTGTAATGGATGGGAAGAGGCGGAGCAGGCCGACGTTCCTGTTCATGGCAGAGTGCACTCGGAATGGGGCGATATCCCTGGGTCGGAAAATGTTTTGGTAGTCGACTGCGAGAAATAAGACAGAAATTTTTACAAAAAATTCGTACACATAAAAATCAGAGGCAAATTCTGGCTAACTTACCCTCAATATTGATTCCCATGGTCGCTAACGGGCTCATGTTGGGCGAATCGAATGCATTCAAGCTATCCGAACTGACCTTTGTGATCCTATTCCCTCGGAACAATCGGTGCCCAAAGTAGACCGTGACCTCGGGAATATTGTAAGTTCCCGCGAGGATCAAAGCCCCCAAAAAGTTATCCCTCCCATCACTCCTTGATTCAAAGAGTGGAATTTGCGATCCCGTGATGACGATCGACTTTCCCAAATGTTCCATCATGAAGGACAACGCGGATGCCGTGTAGGCCATGGTGTCCGTTCCATGAAGTACCACGAACCCATCGAACGCTTCGTAGTTGTCCTTGATATCCTCCGCAATTCTTATCCAGTCGTCCATCGTCATGTTGGTAGAATCCAGGAGTGGTTCATACTCATAGATCGTGTACGTGACACGATTCGTCTCACCGTGCATTTCGGGGAGGATGAGTGGAGTCCCCATGTCATTGCCGAATCTCAACTTGGCATAACTCTCGTCGTGCAGGTGGGGGAACTTGCGGACGGTTTCTTCCAGCATGTTGGGAACAGGGACGAGACCTGAAATTTTGAAAATATATTTAAAATTCACATTCAAAATTGTATAAAACCTGCAAAAAATATAAAAAATATGAATAATTACCTCCTCTCGGACTCCGCACCATGCCAATCGTGCCCCCCGTGTAGATGACGCAAACCCTCCTTTCATTCCTGCCAAGGAAGATGTTTTCATACGAAGAATTTCGCCGTAACACCTTTGGGACCGAATTCGGATCGATCCTCACCGCCGCCGAGGGACACCCACTCCTCACCCGTCCCATCCTCGCCGCCGGAGATGTTAACGCCTGCCTCCCAAATTCAGGGAAGACGGACAAAACCTCGTCTTCCACGACGTGTTGGAGTTGCTTCATGGAGAATGGGGACGAATTAGTCGCCGGATTATTGGTCGCAGCAGTGATCGACATTTTCAATTCGTTTCTTAAAAAAAAAATTATTACTTTTGTGCTAATTTTTTTCACTCAGAGAACTCGCACAGAACAATTATTACTATAATAAGTTCACACGACTACTGCCAGCAATGTTCTCGGGCAGGGATAAGTTTATATTTGAGTTATTATAGTTTTCTTCACCACGATTAGCACTGTTTTCGCTGGGATTGGAATTATTGCTGTTTTCTTCTTCTTCTTTCAGTAACGAGACGCTTTGGGGATGCATTAAAAATTCAAAAGAATATGAAACAAGGAGACTTGATAATTAAATGGTTCACACTGATTTAATTTGTGGGATTAGATTGTGTATCTTTCAACTGGAGATAACGATTCGTTGTATGGTTGGCTACCGTGGAACATTTAGATACGAAATGGAATCTTGTAGAGGAAATAAATTCGTCTAAAATCGAAGAGGCAACTTGAGACTGGTTGATTTACTCGGGTTTAATTAATATGTGATCTGTCGTAGTAAGTAAAATCTTGTAAGTAAGCTTTCCTCGCTTAACACTCCCACTAACTCGGCTTCTTAAAAAAGAATGAGTTTAACTCCTGGGCAATTCTCGTATTTATAGCGGTGCAATGTTTTCCTCGTATGTAAGAATGGCTTAAAAGCAGTTAATGTGTGTATAAAGTAAGTAGAAATTTTCTGATGCAAGCTTCACATTCATTTCATTGCTCATCAGTGGTAAACTTTTACTACTAAATCCTCCTTTGTTCATTCATACCACGAACGGCTGAACCATCATCATCATCAAACCTCCACACATGCAATTCATGCCTGCAATCCAATAATATTATTTGGCGTCATATGTATCAATTCAATTCATAACTTGTTTAATAAGTACGTATGAATTTTTACGACTTATATTCAACTTTATTATAAGGTAGGTAGGGCATAACCTATGTAAATAAGTACTCCGTCGTCGTTGGTGCCGTAGCCGTCGTTGCTCAATCAATAACTTAATGCGTTCTTACATGTATATATTTTAAAGATTACGAGAAAAAATTCCTTTCCCCGCAAAACTTGCAGGTGTTCAGTTTTAGGTAGATGTTTGATAACATGTTACGATCCAAAGGTCCTTCGCATTAAGGTGCATGTTTAGAAATAGCCAAAATATGGACCCAAAATTCTCTATGTTTTCTTATAACAGGAACTGCTTGACCATGAGGATCCGGACCAACTCAATTTTTCTGAGGACATTTCCACTTGAACTACTCACTCACCAATATTTATTAAATAACCTCTGTAAATTTCCAGTTGAGCATATGTACGTACAACGAGGCTGACAACATAGTAACAATATTATTTGTAGTAAGGTCATATCATCTCATGACACTTTATGAATGTTTACCCACTTTACTTTCCACTCCAGCCTCTGTCATACTCACCTTGTTGTAAATAAATAAATAGAGAGGGAAAAAACAACAGTGTCATCTTATCAGGCATCATCCGGGTTAAACCAATAACCACTTGAATTTTTATGTGGAAGGTTTTCACGCTTCATTCATGGATATTATTTGTAAACTTGATTTCTTACTTATAAAAAAAATCTTCCAAATCGATTCTTTCTTAAGAAGAAAAAAATTCCAAAAAAATTATGCGATTCTGTAAAACAATTCATTATTCCACGGGATAAATATGTACATAACTTTTCCCTTCTACAAAATTGAACTTTTCCGTTTACGGCCCTCGAAAAGTTTTAAGAATTTGGGCCTTCCTTGTTATTATAGATACACCATTGTTACAAAGTGGCTGATGCAACTATGCCCAAAATTTACCATTGCAGACATACCAACACTAATCGGTTATCCCATCCGTTGGCAGTTGCACCAGTTTAACTATGTACATATACTTTTACATAGTTGCAGCAGTTGTAAAAAGTGGCATGTTAATTACAGTAGTACAGACATTAGCGTTCATTCATCGCGTATAAATAAATGCATGCAATGCAGTCATGATATTCGGTTTGGATTAGAGGAATAACTCAATTTTTATAGGGAGTGATTGACGCGGATGATATTATGATCATGTGAATGACACGCATTTCCCATGATTTTAGTCTTGCGTTCCAATTAATCGGAATTTTGGACCCGGATTTTGCAGTCTAAAGTTGAATATTAATATTTCGCATTATAAATAATCGCACTTGCCCCGTCTGATTTGTAGTACATCTCGGCCTAATAAATTGGCAAGTTGACCTGTAATAAATAATAACGAATCCTCCTCTTCGTTTTTGTATTATCTCTGTTCCATTTCATTTTCGATGATGAAACCAATAAAGAACGCACCCAAAAATTATTTCCGAGGGTATAAGATGACATTCTCTCATCTCATTCATTCTCTCCTAGCCAGGTCGGCGATACAATTATTTCATCAGGATTGGCATCCATCCATCCATCCATTTCATTTTAAGACGGAGAAACAGTTTACTTCCGTCCTGTTACACTTGAGCTCGTAATCGTCTCAGGATTTCTGGCCTGACTGCACTGCACTGCGAGGAGGCTGTTATAACCAGCACAGATTTCAACGAAGCAGAACGAGACGCATTAAAAATGAGAAATACGCGACAATTCTCACTCATCTTCATGACCTCGTTGCCTCCATCTCCAAATAATTTTTTATCAAATTGTTACAAACTCCAGAGAGCGTGTGATACTTCGTAAAAATTTACGTTTTAAGGTCACCTGTTAGTACATATGGAGATGTAAGGTCTCGATATGAAAAGAAGACCTGGAATGTACACATTTTTCTGTATGTAACTAACTCTAATTATTGATTGGTGAATCACCAAACAAAATATTTACACTTGTGCGTGTTGACCATTTTTTTACTCGACTGGACCAGAAATTGTAACTACATATATCGACATTCACGGTAATATATAAGTGATGAATTTGTGAAGCATGTGAATTTTGTAGGTAGTTTTTTATGTCGCATACATAAACTAAACCAAACCACGACCCTGTCCTCCTGCCTGCTGCGTCTTCTTCTTCTTCTGGTATTTCATTAAAAACTCTTCCTGCACTGATGTCCGAGATTAAGCAATCGGTTTGTTATTTGTTTATCTGCTCACGGCTTGATGACGAGTTGAGCTGATCATGAGATTCTGAGATATCGGATGATCTCCAGAAAAATGCAAATGATGGAGAAAAAAAAACTCGCCACTGTATTGCGTTCTATTGGACCTCACGTCGGATACGACTGGACCACACCACGAGTGCTAATTGACGGTGTGGACGTGACCAAGGTTAAGTTTGGGCTGAATGACCAATGCTAAGATGGAACTAGAACGGTTTTTTTAACTGCGACGCTATAATGAATTCTGTGTCCATTCATATTCCGGATTTACGTACTTATGCAAGTAAGTAAGTACGTACCAAGTAATTACGATGTCTCTTGCCCGTCGTAACTAGTATAATGCAAGGTTGCATCGCATCTTATTCTGCCTAAAATCTGAAATTACTGCAAATTAAAATATTATTGCTGGACATGGTTTTATCAGTTACGGAAACAATATAAACTACGTATCGTTGAAGTTCGTATTGCTTCTTCCATCTCGAAAAATTACAAGACGCCGTCGTCTCAACTTCCCAGTCGGTTATGATTATTTGACGGATTAATTGATCCTATTACTATGCATATATACATAATATGAGCATCTACATATATTCATAAATAAGTATACTAATTTTAAGCTCAAATTGCACAACACGGAAATTCTGAACAGATTTCTATTTCCCCCTTAACACTTAGGAAATCAACCCATTGGTCGGGGTCGAGGAAAATATTGCGAAACAAGGCAGATCTGGCAGATCAGGGCGCTCCCTTAATTAATTCTGGGTCAGACTCAAATAAAATATTTATGTAGACACAGATTTGTTCCAGGAATGTTCCAGTCTTATGAAATTATATGAAAAATCCCCTCCAAAAATATAGATCCGACTTATCAGTGATAACATATATAATTAACCATAATTAATTCATACAAGTCAAATCAGTCACTCACGACGACTCTTGTGTAAAAATGGTCCTGACAGACACATAATTACACACAATCAATCACTCACTCAATTCTTAACTTGACCGCAACGCAGTTTGCCAAAGAGTGTCATTCATTGATCCCATTTATACATTTGCATATTATCAAATGCTCCATAATATTTATCGTTTCATTAATTATTTACAATTATTCTCATTTATTTAAAATTACGAGTTCAATTTGATAAGCTCATCCATTCATGTCTCAACTAAATAAAATCTCAAAGTAGAAAAAGCAAGATGTGTACAATCATTTTCTTTACGTGTCCCATTCAATTAAAATTATATAAAAAATCGACTCGTGTAAATATACGTACATGAAAAACGTTGACTTTAATAACAACGCACTATTTCACTCCAGTTTCCTAAAATCAGACCGCGTCACGAGATTTCTTTCATAATAAACGTCGCCATGAAATTTTTTTAGGGTACACACAGACGTAGATGAGAAGTAAGTATAATGATAATAAATATGATGCTGGACATTGTCACTCTGAGTCAACACACGTGACGGTATTTCCAATATTTAGTTTGCACATTGTATATACACACAAACAATAAGACATTCCTAATTAAGGGGATTACTGTCAGATAAGGTGCATTCGAGTTGTTGCTTATCTTTTTGGTATGCCATGTACGCATTCTGTGATAACAATTACTCACTCGTACGTATTTATTTGGTTTTATTATATTTACATCACGATGAGAAAGTTTAAGCCTACATATGTCACGAGTATTTGATAAGCATAATAACTTGAATTGGGGAAATTAACTCCGTTTTTCAGCTTTGATTTCTTAATTGAAGTGACAACCAGTGATTGATTACTCAATCATTTTAGTTCAACGTTTCATTCAAGTGGTCACGTAGAAAGAAATGTCGCCAAAAATTTCGCTAGTGGTGTGACACCAAATGTCACCGAAACGTCGGATGAAACCAGTTTTCTCAACAAGTTGAGAAATTCACTTGTAAATACAATCGTCCATTCGCATCAAATTAAATATGATAATGAGAATCTTTCTTCTAGAACATAAATACTCACATAACCAAATACCCACTCAATTTTATAAATGAATTCACTACTAAATAATTTTTTAATTTATTTACTCTCAAGGTCTCGCAGGGTTATCATTAGTTTAGTAAGCTCTTTGTCCTGGAGTTCAGTTACACTCCAGTTTCACAACCAATCTCGCAGTCAATCAGCACACCACGAAATATTGTAGATGTCGTCAATCAGTCAATCAAAACGAGGATCATCGCAGTATTGGGGTACCCATACTAATTTGTATTTACAAACAGTAATATCTATCAATTTCCATCAATACGAGCGATTGATTCGCCATTAAATTCATGGCTAAGCATTTATGTATGTGCATTTACATACATTTTTGCGCTGGTTGGTGGGCGTTGTTTCTCTCTCTTGACCAACTTGGTGTTCATTGGCTGATGGAAAAGGTCACCTCGGACGCACCCTCTCTTCTCCTCATTCTTTATTCATGATTGCACGTATTCAAAAAATCATGCCACAAAATCTTCCAGATTCAAGGGAGGATCCAAGATTCACAGATTTGGACGTCTACATGTAGGAATTATTCTGGACAAACATTTCGCCACATGTGCACCCTCCATTCCATCCCTCCGACAAAAACACTTATCTCCTCCACCCTAATTTGCTGCCCATATTACAATTAACACTTTATTCATTCAAACATGAATAATAAGTGATTATGGTGTCATTGGTTTGATACTATTTTAAATCTTGACCATGATCGATTATATGCTTGTATTTAAGAATGTAATCTTTGCCGCTATACAAAATGAATAGTTCACAGTAGTCATAAAATGGTTATACATATAGGTATTTATTATGCCTATGAATAGTAGTTCTCGATTCGAATGGAACTTTTCCAGCTTTTGCAAAACATGTTTTTGATACGATTTATTTTTTTATGAGTAAAAACGATTTCTTGTCCTTGTTTGTCCAGACCATATATGCATACAGTTCAAAGACGATAACATAATCAGGACAGTGGCGACACCGTTTATAAATGTAACTTTGGCGTCGGTTGTTTCCTCCGAATTTAGTAGTTATGCACATATATCCAACTCTATAGTATTTGCCCCTATAAGGTGTTCGTATATGTATATGTATAAGATGGTATTGTATATTACTTAAATCATCACGCCACCACACCAGTGCTTTTACTTGTCATCATTTAATTTAAAATATCAGCATCCGCATAATAACTATTAATCATCATTTCTTAGAGTGAGGTCAAAATTCTATAAAATCACGTAAACAAGTTAGTTTCGGTTGATTGGTTCTCGATTAAATTAAAAACGATTCAGTTCAAAGAATTTAATTTATGTTTCATTCAAACATTGCGACATCTACGATGCAATCTATTCCGCTATTTCTACTCATGAAATTGCACCACAGAACAACATTATTAATTAATCCATTCACAGCCGAAGAATCGACTAAACCTGTTCACAAAATCCAGGCCCATTCACCGGCTGGACGGAGTATCCCCTCCTCAATAATCTACATCGATGCTCTTCCAACCTCGGGGCTGCTTTCTCCACATCTTTCACGTCCGCAGATGACCACAACCTCTCCGCCGGAGCACTCGCTCTTGGCCAAAGTCTCGAAAGCGCGTTCGTCTCGTCCACGAATTCCGTCCACAAGGCAGCTCCACCACCAACGACGAGCTCTTTCTGACCTGCACTTCCCGTAAAGTTTTGTGGGTCACATGCGTAATATCCAGGCCAGTCATTATTCCAACTGATCATGTCCAAGTACCAGCATGAGTAGAGAAGGGCACTAAAGAGAATCTTGGGTCACTAATAATCTGACCTTTTATCATGGCAAGATATCCACTAACCGATATCCCATCCGTGTCACGTTGCCTAATTCCTCCTGATAATGCCAACCCTTCCAAACATTTACGAGAACGCTATCCTTCTCAATTTCAACGCCATTATCAATCACTTCCTGCCACACGATGGAGACCTTTTTCTCCGGAAACGATGCCACAATTTCGACCAACTTTTGCATATAATATTCCTCCAGAGATTCGTACCGTGTCATGTTTTCATTCCTCATAAACGCACCTATGTCTGGGTTACTTTTCCTAAACAAAAATCATAAAAAGTTGTAACAATAAAAAAACATCCTGTGTGGTGTCTTCTCTTTTATGAGGAAAGTAAGTGGATGAAGAAAATGCGTCACCAACCAGCACGAAAAATCCACCTCATCTCCACCCAAGTGTAAATATTTGTCTGGAAAAGTGTCAACAACTTCGCCCAGAAATGTTTTCAGAAATCTATAATTTTTTTCCTGCGTGGGATCAATTGGTCCAAAAGTCCCATCCGGTACGGGTTGTCTCCCTGCAATTGTGCTATTTTGGTAACATTTCGTCAAGAGGTCGGGCACTGCTGGACCCCAAGATTGTGTATGACCTAATACAACCACAGACCAAAAATAACAGTCTCATGATAATAATAATTTACTACTGTTTTTTCACCCACCCGGTGTGTCAAACTCCGGAATGACACGGATCCCACGAAGTCTTGCATACTCGATAATTTCAGCCACATCTTGTCTCGAGTAGACATGAGTGTACGGATTGTAGGCACCCTTTCCACTACATAAAATAGGAAATCATCACACAAACAAAGGCGAATCGAATCCATAATTTTGTCTCAATTTACCTCAACTCGGGATAGAGTTTACTCTCAAAGGGAAAAGACTGATCGTCCACAAGATGCCAATGAAACGCGTTCATTTTATTCATCGCCATCAAGTCCAAGTTCTTGAGTAGAATTTCCTTAGACAAAAAATGTCTCGACGTATCAAGTAAAATCGAACGGAAGGAGAATCTGGGAAAATCTTGAACAAAAGTGCTTTTCACTCGGAACTAAAAATACAGAGAGAAACATAAAACGAGCATGGACAACAATTTGTACAGCTTTCTCTCCACATAAAAACTTTCACTCACCGCAGAGTGATTCCTGGAATGGTGCACGAGTTGGGAAAATGTCTCCAGTCCACGTAAAATTCCCCAGTTGCTGTTTGCAACTAAAACACCTCGGTTTGGTCGGGTTGGTGTGTCAATTTTTAGCTTATCTAGAAAAAAATATATTTATATTTAATAAATATGTGGGTCACGAAAACAAGTCATTTTTATGGTTTTATGGTAAATATAGATAAATGTGTCTCAATAGTTAGTATTTTTTTCTTACAACTTTCATCCATGTTGTCGTGCGGTAAATATTCGCAGCTTGAGAGCAAGTTCACTTCTAAGACGTCCAAATGACCTCGATACCCGGTAGTGACGCGTTCAGCTTGATTTACCACCAGCCTCATTTTCAGCTTCTGAGACTCTGCTCCTGCCCCGAGGAGGATGTCGTAGTATCGTTTTAATGCCAAGTCAATCATGTCACAGGTGAAATTGGTCACCTAATAGTAACGAACCAAATTAATTATATTATCAAAAAATTAATGATTTACTTCCATTCAAATTACTTTGAAACGGAATAACGCCATTCGCACGACCATGAAATTTTCTCCGTATAACGTTCTCCTCTGTGGTTCTGGCCATGGTTCACCCCAAGTCTGTCGAACATGAGGACCAAGCCCACGCACGAAGTGGTTGCGATGATTATTTCCTGATATTTTTAAGGATTCTGAAACCTCGTTATTATTAGTGTTCGCCAAGGCTGACGTGATTGAGACAACAATCAGGACAAATACTCTAGCAATCATAGTTTAAAAAAATTGTACAACAGAAAACAGTAACAAATAGCCTAACAGAGGAACAACTGACTCTAAATAGAGTTCAGTTCAATATGACGATTATTATTCCAACTTCTGCTCCACAGTCTCATTTAATCCATCATCCTTTTTAATATCAAAGGTGGTCCAATAAGTAATTACTCCTAAAAATCTGAGCACCTAGCTACCAATCCTCCAGCAAATATTACAACATCTTACATTTCCAACTGTTCATGGTTAACGACTCCAACAAAAACAGCGAGTTTAATCAACTCCACATTTCGTAATACTAATCTCACTGCTTGCATCTGCTGACAAAACATTGCTCACGTAATCTCATCTCCGTCACAAAACCCAATCCGCCCACACCCATCCAGTAATAAATATGTACATACATTCTTCTCCCCCTCCACTGGCCGAAAACTTTCTTTTCCATCATTATTTACAGTTAGTCATCATGCACCCATTAGCAGCACGCACCACCCAACAAACGAACGAAATCATCATGCCCTATATACATTCATTACGTACACCTCGTCCTTCCTCTCTCTCTCTCTCTCGCCGCGTGTGTCGTTTACTCGAAAGTGTCAAAGGTCAAAAGCGTATCCTTAAATAGAGAGAAACACCACTTTTGTACATCCTTTCCGGATTCAGAGAATCCACTGTACAGAGGAAATCTACGAGCGAGCGAGTAGTCGTCGTCGTCGTGGTGCGAGCGAGTGGCTAGATACGTGTCGAGTGAGTCAAAGCGAAGACAGCCTGCCTGGTGATGATGGAACCGTGAAATGACTTTCACATCCACATCTGCACCCGGAGAAAGCAGAACTTTTAACCTAATCCAATATAAAATGATCAAATTTGGGCCAAAATTCACAATCCATAATTTAATTATTGCCTCATATTTAGTTCGGATTAGTGACATCAAAGCGTAAAGTTTTTTTTACCACGGGGCTGCTGGACGCCTCTCTCCCAACACGCTAGGGCACTTACCCACATTTCCGTGGTGTGGATGGATGTTGGAGTGGATCTCTCGCTCTGGGTGAAAGTAAAAGATATTTTTCGGGGAAAGTCGGATTTCGGGAAGACCGAGAGGGAGACAGTCAGTAGTGGAAGTAGTGGTTGTAGACACCTCTATTTGTCTCCTCATGCATACATATATCCACCTCTGCTGCTACTTTCTCTCTCTTTCTCTCTACCTCACACACTCACTCACATCAGAAAGAAGAAGAAGAAGAAGAGAGAAGAGTTTCGCTGCTTCCACTCAAATGTACTTGACTTAGTTCAATTGCTTACACACCAAATCCATCCTTTCACTTCTTCTAGGAGGCCGAGTGGTGGGAGATAAGCCAAGAAAAGACAAAGTCAATTTAACCCTGGGAAAGAGAAAGCAGTGTTAAAATGGCCGGGTCGTGGCGGGCATTGTTGCTAAATCCAGTACTGCGGGACGATATCACAATTAGTGAGACATCATCAGCACCACTTTCTCATCCAGTGAAAGCTGTTCTATAGAGACAGATACCGGAGGTGGAAATAATTAAGGATGGAGATTACCTGGGAAGATTAGTAACTTTGTGGATAAGATAAACGATGTGGTTGAGTATCCAGTGGTGACCCACCCATCCACACCCACCCACCCCGCAGTACATACATAAATACATACATACACATCATCATCATCACTCGTCCACCCACTTCCTGCTGTGATTAGAAAACAAACCGAGTCACAAAAACAAATACTACAATGTGTTGTTGTATTCCGTTGCGACGGCTGAGCTATTTTGGGGCTGGATTGCATCTGGTTCGTTACACATTTCCATTTGGAGGGCAGCATGGTGAATAATGTTTAATTTATTTATACGCTTTGTCTTTGTAGATGATGGGGCTGCTCTACTTTTACTTTTTGGGTTGCGTGATCTATACGATGTATCGTGTCAGAGATAAGGATAATTACGATGTGAGTTAACT
The DNA here is from genome assembly GCF_002217175.1 of Folsomia candida. Lineage (NCBI taxonomy): Eukaryota > Metazoa > Arthropoda > Collembola > Entomobryomorpha > Isotomidae > Folsomia > Folsomia candida. The sequence continues at coordinate 9,078,476 of NW_019091196.1, forward strand.
TTCACCGACTTTCTCGGCTAATAATATACATGAATTTACATGTGTATGATAAAAATAGGAGCGTGTGACAATGGGACTACTATATGTCGGCTACTATGCTGCATTCCTTCCTCCGGGTATCTTCATATTTTGGGGGGTGCATAAGGTATGCATTTTCTGCAACTATTAATTAACCGAGTAAATTGTGTAGGGATAACTTTTGAATCTTATTCTTACACCTTTAGAAACTACGCTGCTTCCTCGTCGTTCCATCAATCTTATTCTTTTTCATCCAAATTTTTGGCGTAACTCTGGAAGGAATTTACAAATTCAGACCACAAGGATTCCCCGAAGCGATGGAGAAATACAATCAAGAAGGTCTTGTCCTATCCCGACTGCAGGCCGACTATTGGATGGACATGGTAATAAAGTCGACAGTCAATCAGGGTCCAACTTCCAAATTAAAATAATTTCTTCCTCTCTTCGCAGTGCCTCCAACTCGCCATAACTATCTCGTACCTCTCCATGCTCTTCTTCTACTACCGTGAAATCGAACCGGAAGACACAACCCCCGTTCAATCCCGCTATGCTCAAGCTTACCTTCAACAACAGCAGCAACTCATGCAACAACAACAATCCGGCAGCGGTCCTCAGTCGTCTTCACCTCCCGTCCCGTGTCCCATGGGACCACCAGTCGTGCCCTTCCGACCTGTTCACCACTCCCTCACCAATCTCACCCGGGCAGGAGAAAGGGAACGAGGCGGTGGTGGTGGGAGAGATGGGATTTTAGGCGGAAACGGGACACCTTGTCCACCACCCCCACTTAACCTTGGAGCTTTAAACCTCTCCCTTGATCAGCAACACCAACTCTTAAAACTTCAACAGCACCCCCTCATCCTCCAACAGCTCCAACAACAAATCCACCACCAGCAACAGCAACAACTCCAACAGCAACTGCAGCAACAACAGTCGCACCAATACCATGACACACATCACATCCAAAACGAATTAGAGATGCAACATCGCCCCCAACATCATCACCACCACCATGAAAGAGGTCATCATCAGCAAGGAGGAGGGAGTCAGAGTCAGCAATCCTCGCTGCATCATCAACCCTCATCGCACAGCCATCAGCCGGACCAAGCCCCACCACCGCCCCCACCACTCAGCCTATTTCATCCATACGCCCAAATGATGGACCCCAACAAGACGCCAAAGTTTTAGTCTTCACAAACTACTTTTTTTAGCTATACGGTGATTTTTTTAATCGGTTAGTAAGATATTTGCCATTTTCCTGGTGTGTGTAACGGTGGGTGAGATTATATAAGACGGAACTTTAATACAAAAAATGTGCTGGGACATATTATGTAACCAAAAAATAATGTGGTGCAGACTGCAGAGATGAAAATAGAAAATGATCAGAATCTTTAAAGTGGAAAAGGAAAACAAACTTTCACCGTACATATACTCGTCAAAAAAATGAGATTTACGAGTACAAAAGCAATCATCCTACTAAATATCTGCTCTCTCTTTCTCTCTTTCTCCTGGTGCATACATAAAAAATACTCCGGTGGAAACATATTATTGTGTGTGTACATTATTATTATGTCGAATATCGTCTCGTGTTCAATTCCCATGCAAAAAATAATACATAGACACACACAAAACAATACTATTTAAAGGGGTCCTAAATAAATGGGGGATCTTCTTCCGACACTGGGGAAATCAGAAATTCATAATTATGGGTTAAGATGACGATATAATGAGCATACCCCGGACAAATATTTTTTTATCCTACCCTACTCGTGTTGAGCTCAACATGAGTAGGGTAGGATAAAAAAATATTTTTCCGGGGTATGATAATGAGTAATATGCGAATGTAACGAGTACATACATATTTAAGATGTAAGTTATTTTAAGCACTACTCATCACTGTCTATCTCTCTTTCTATCTCTATTGTCTTGCCACTCCGACTCACGAGTATTATTAAGACGAATAATAATTCATGCCAAATGAGAGCATTACTACAATAATAATTATCTAGACAAGTCTCACACAAAGAATTTGTAAAAAATAATACTCGTGCAGTATTTAGAGTGGTCTTCAAATTAATTGTATCAATGTAAAATCCTTACTAAAACTGGAAGACGGGATGAGGAACAAGAAAAATAATATTAGTACGGATATATATATACGGATAGCATCAGTACGTATGTAAATCGAGTATAAAAATCATACATTTTTTATACCCATCATAAAACTTGAATTAATAAGGATCGATAAGAAATCAAAACTTTTCTTACATCAACACCTAACCAACTACAAAAATGGGTTCAATTTTCGGACTAAATTAATAAGAAAAAGTGGAAACTATAACGCAATATTATTGGTATTATTACTGATGGACTCTTTTTCCGTAATAACTTAATGTGCTAACTATACTACCAACCACCACCCTCCAATAATAAATGTCAACCAAATAATTGTACGATTAATTAGCGTGTAATACTCTGATTTTTAAGAAATAATTATCCAAACCGGAAGCAACCACCTTTCCATGCACTATGTACTTATAATCAACCATGACACCAAACCAACCCTTCTTACGATTAGTATTATTCAGAATATCTCGTCTCGTCAAATTGTACAGGGTAACCAGTCATTTAAATAAGTCAGATAGGTTAACAAAAAATTCCCAAAACTGGTTCAACTTTTCAAATATGAAAGAATTAATAATGTTGTAAAAAAAATACAAGTAGAAGATTTTGTGTATTCTGTATACTTTTCTAATACTAAGGTACATATGCACACACCACAACTTCCAAAATATGTAAATCCAAGAGTGACAAGGCACCCACACTACTACTATAAACTATTTATGACCTATTTACTGCGGACCGAATGTGGAAATGAAGTAAAAATAAAATAAAGAATAATACCAATAAAATTGAAAATAAGCCAAGCCAAGCCATCTCGATCTAGAATTTCATCGGCATTTATTCATTTTTTGACGTGATTAGAAAATATTGGTATTATATAATGCTGAATTTATTATGGTAATTTGTCAATGTGATGAAACTAATTGCATGTGTGAAGAAATTAATATGAAGAAATAACTAAAATTTGAGTTGAGCTTGTTTTCAAACTTTTAAACTAGGCATGAATTCAATCCTATCTGGATGGGATTCTTTTAAAATAGAAAAAATCGTGTTATAAATTGCTTTTCGTTTTCCCTTAACCTTTTCTGCATCAAACCAGCTTAACAACGATGGGATGGGCGGCTCTCGAGGGAGATCTTCACAAAAGAAGGATTCGAAAAACTGAAGAACATAATTCCCACAATCGTACCAATTATCTTGTTGAGGCACTTCCGGTATTTCTAAGCGTATGTTGTCCTTCGTAAAGGAAACTGAGAACCCGTATCGTTCCTAATAAAAAAATAGAATTTTTAAAGTAAATCATTTTAAGTTTGTAAAACACAATAATTTTGATCAAGCTATACCTTCCACTCTACTTCTAAAAGGTTCCTCAGTGAAGCTGCTATACCTTTATGTCGTAGGTCTAAACTTTTAAAAGAATCAAATATAATTATCATTGGCTTTATCTTTAGCTTCTTTTCTCTTCTTCTGGCCACAAAACGCTGTAGCTTTGTGAAATCATCCTTATCAGTTTTGAGTTCTTCTACTAGTTCATTTTTCACAGATGATCCAAGTGCCTCCTCCAAATTATCTATTATCATTCCATGATAACAAATTATTGCTAGGATCCAGTGTCCACTGAAATAAGAAACAATGGATCAGAATTAGAAACAACGAATAAATCATGCACAAACGTGAAATTTCAAATAAATAAAAAATTGTCAAACTCACTCTTGTGGAATTGGTACAAAAATAAAATCTTTGAGAAATAAATCCGTAATTCCCTTCGTCCAACCACGTCGAACTACCAAGTTTGGTTTATTCTTATCTGGTATCTGATACCTCACACTCTTGGAATCCTTTATCTTTTTATCTTGCATTCTCCACGAGTTGTAAAATAAAGATGAGAAGACGACAGTCTTTTTTAAATCTGCAGCGACGATTCCTTTCTCGTGAAGGACAAAGTTGATCCAAAAATCAACAATCTTATCATTAATAAATTCCCCAGCGTCGAGACAATTAATATCACTAGCGTACAGGGCAACGGCGCCCTTGTTCCCACAAGCAGTTGATTGATATTCCAAAATTCTATGAAAAAATTAATTGCATATTTTAATGATGTTACATTTGTGAATGATAACCAGTCATTCTTATAGACTTATTTTGAACTTACAACTTGTTGGAATCGTCAACAGCCTTTTTGGTTTCGATACTTGAAACAGTATCATCATCATCCAGAAGAATTGTTTCTGCGACAGAATCTACGGAACCACAAGGTTTAAGCTTGCGAAGTTTCAAACCCCAAGGAGTCGTCGGCTTTTCAGGTGGCGAAAGCGTGGTGGGGGGCAACTGCTTCTGACGGGGAGGTGTGGAAAGGGGAGATGGGCGCCTTGGTTCCCGAGAAGGCGTGTCTTCTCGTGGTAGTGGCGGATCTCTTCGAGGCGGTGAAAATTTCCGAAACAGTGCATCTTTTCTAGGCTTTGATAATTTTCTAGACGGTAGTTCTTTTCGACGGGGTTGATGCGTTGTTCGAGGCGGCGACGATTCCCGAGGGGGCGGATCTATTCGAGGCGGCGACGATTCCTGAGGGGGTGGATCGGTCTGAGTATCTGACAACTTCCGAGAAGACTGATTTTTTCTAGATTTCGGTGGGGAATATGTGGGATCTGTATATGGGGATGTTCGAGAATGATTTTTTCGTTGAGGTGACTGACTCCGAGGATGCGACAATTTTCGAGGTTGCCATTGCACAGGACACGATTTTGTCTGAGGGAGTGGTGTTTTCGGTGGAGGTGTCAATGACCAATCATTCTCAATCTCTTTTAACAATAATCCATCATCAATCTCTGTCAATTCTTCTTGTGGGGGTGGTCTTGGCGACTTTACTTTCACTGGTTTGGTTTTCTTCTTTACGTCTCTACTACTTCTACTCTTAATAAGTTCGGGTAACTTGGCCACTTTACTTTTAAAATCTCTATCTCTACCACCGTCTTCATGTTCTTGCTTCCTCTTCTCGATGCGAGGACTTCGTCTCGGAGAGGATGATAATGACCTTTGAGATCCTGTTCTGGTCATTCTTTTAAAGTGATAATCTAGCAATTAAATAAATTTCTAAATTATTAATTGCAGTAAATTTATTGGACTGGTCTGGTTCGTGTTATGTTATGGTAAAAAAAACTCGGCCCGCTGTTTACTTGCTGGTTTCCTTTCCTGTGTGTATACTGATCAACTCATATGGTTGATGGTAGTGTGGTGGTTGGGTTTATGATTTTTTAATGTTTCTTCCTAAACTAATTAACTATTTAATTATTCATATGAAAATTAGTGATTTTAATTTTATCGACTCTTGTTTTATTCAATAACTGACACAATTTTACACAATAATTAAGACTTACTTTAAAGTTTAACACGTCGACATTTCAACCACTTGATGGATACATAGGATATGAACCGTGACGACCTTGAACATAGATTTTGGTGTTTATCTGTATAAATTGTCAAGTCAGGTCCCCAGATAGTTCTCGAACCAGTGATATTTTCGCTACATTACTTACATCAGAAGAAGTCGGACCGAAATGCAAAATTCTGGTCCTCTCAGATTTGCTGACTTGCCATGTTTAGTAAGTTTTTTTAAAAGAATTATTACAAATCATAATTTTGCTTGTTTTACATTAAATGGAGTAATTAATTTTACATAATAAGGTTGGGGAGCGAATATGTACTTTTCTGGAACACGGAGACTTGCTAAGCCTTCGTTTAGTCTGCAGACAAACGAAGGCGTGGGTGGAAGCGCCGCGGATCCTGTCCTCTCTCTGTGTAGATATTCGGCGTTCAGCACATTTGTATGTCGCCACATGATCCTATGCATTATATAATTAGTAGCATTATTTTGCAATAATTAATTATATATTATAATACATTATTCAGAGACCGTCTCCATCGGACCAAGCGCTCCGTCAACTTCACCAATTTTAAGATCAGAATGGAAAAGTTGGCTTCACAGAGCTATATTTCTACTGATTTTGCATCTACATTCGGGCCTCGAATGAAAGTTCTCAAGATTTCATCCACTTCCGCATGCTCTCGAAAAATTGATCTCCTCATGAAATGTCCGGGCTTAGAATTTGTTCAAATTTCTGACCTTTCGCTGAAAAATATATCTCCCAAAGATCTCGCCGTCCTCGGTCAAAATTTCCAATCGTATCGCACCTTCATTTTAGATGAGTTAACTTCTGCCAGGGAATCAGATGTGGCTGTTCTCATCTCTTGGATAACTTCTTCCCAAAACTTGAAACATTTGCGACTCCCACAAATCCAGTTTGAAATTGGGTATCCAAAAATTGATCCCGCAAAGAAGAAACCTCCCCCAATTTTTAACTTGGGTGACAATGGGGTTGCTGTTCGAGAAAGAGCCCCCTTGAACGATATAGCTAAAGATTTCTGTCACGCCAATGTTTTAAGTCCTTTGATTCATTACATGAAAGCTGGTACTCTACGTCTTAAGACGGTTGATTGTGTAAATCTTTGTATGGATATAAATAACGACCCAGTTATATTTCAAGAGTTAGAATCAGCCTGTTTTCACAAGAAAGTAAAACTCACAAATGTCCCGTTTGGTCTACTGGACTGTTCTTCACACATTTCCAAAACAATTGCGTCCTGTCGAGGACTACAGCTTGGAAAGGTGGATGTGAGGTTGGGAAAGAATTTTAGTAATATCCTTGGACAAACTTTACAAATATCTGAATTTTTCTATGTATTGTAGAAATCTCACCGCTATGAAAGAACTTACCTGCTCTGTCGGTTTCGGAATTTCAAACTCCTCCCCTTCTACTATCAATTTTGCCAAAGAACTCGACTTTCCATCCCTAGAATCTCTCGACCTCAACATTTTCACCATGCAAGATGACATTCCACGCCAAACCGTACAAACTTTGTTGACCACACGTCGCATTTCTCTGACTAAACTGTGCGTAGCCTGGAATTTGAATTCATCATCGGTCTGTCCCATTTCTGGGTTGCAAATGGGTCAAAGCTTCCCTAATTTGGTAATTCTCCACTTGACCGAGTGGGGTGGAGACTGCGCCGAATTCCAAAACTTATTTCTGGGCCTGCAACAACTCCAAGAACTTTCCATAAAGGATTGTAAAACTCTTTCAGATGATGCATTCTGTGGAGATTTGAACGACATTAGTCCATTCAGAAAGTTGACGAGTAAGAGAATTAAATTAACTAAATTTAAAACTTTGGGCAAACTTAAATGTATTTATTCATAAGTGTATATAACTTGCTATGAATGGACTGCTTACTAAAATATCTAGAATTGCGCAACCTTCGGATTCGCTGTTATGATAATGGTATAACTGGCCGCAGCCTGCAAGAAGCATTCTCCCTCATCGCACTGCGCAGTTTATCTATTAGCTTTGTGGGATTATCATCTGTACGTAAATAGTCATATGTCAGTACTTGTTATTTTATTGCCTAAAAATTATTCTCTTTCTCCTAACTTGTGCAGATTTCCATCCGAGGACTCTGTTCCCTTGATCGGCTCCCATTTAAAAGCTCAATCCAGTACTTGAGCATTCAACTGAAAAGTGGGATTTCCTACAATCAAGTGAAAAACGTCGTGGATCAATTTGGGAACTTAAAAAAGTATAGAATCGACTGAAACCACACTGTATGTGGTCCCGAATTCAAGGTCCCTCACAATCCAGAAAAAAACAATCGAGCATTATTGTTGCATAATTATACTATGCATTTATTTCCGAAAAGAGTAGTAGTACAGATTAGTCACTTAATAGTTCCATACAAATCATCACAAGTATTTATATACGATCCGAATGTTTTACCATTATTAGACTGCTGATTAGTGATTAGTGCTGATTGACTGCATATCGTTCTTGAGAATCAAATATTCTCAATTACCGTGATCTTCTTCATTTTATTATTTTGTTAAGTTTCTTAAATCTGTTGTCAGTGTTGTTATTTTTTATTATTTTTGTTTACGAACTTCTTCACTGTATCTTTTCAATATTTGTTGAAATAATTGATTTCAAACCTCCTCATGATTCTCAATACATCACGTACTTAAATATACATATACGAGTAACATTAAGTATTTTCATCTTCTTCACTAGTAATTACTGTCACAGATTATGTATAGCATTTTAAAATAAATAAACGCATTACGTGCGCCAAAATTACATCACGCAAATTTGTCTCCCATACATTTGCGTCACCGCCGACGGTCGGCTGTACCCTCATCGATTTATTACTTTGATCAATGCATTTACATTTTGGGGAAATTTGACCTTCACTTGGCTCACTTTCTCTTTCATGTTTAATGAAAACAGCTCAAACGCTTGTTTGCCCAAAACCTGTGTGTAATAATCTGTCGAGTGTAAAAGTTCTTGCTTAATCAATCCACTCCTCCTCCACACCGAGCTTCTCTTTGAGTAGACGCCAAGACAAGTAGTTTATCATCTTATTCTGTCCAATTGATCTTATCAAGAATAATGACAAGGAACGTCATCTTAGAAAATCATGTCTCAAATTGACCAATTTCATTGTGACAAAGGTTGTAAAGGTTAATCCTTAACCTCCTACGCATTCAAAGTCAAAATAAAAAGCTATCTTAAGCCATTTGAAAATTATGTATCCAAATCCCATCCTCTTTACTTCGTGGTCCAAGTCCAACTGAACGACCACTTGAGACCACAGTGAGAGAAAACGAGATAAAAATTAGCCGTTTCCTGCTACAAATAATTAAATAATTTCATTAACTGTCACGTCACGATGAACACGTCTTCTTTTTTCTTTGTAAATACTTTCTCTTTTCCGTAGTTCACCAACAACTCGTCCAAGAATCAACACGGAGCAAGTAACATATCAACATCAACACTCTTCACCTGACTTTTCTCCTCCGAAAAGATTTAAGAAGATTGGTTTAAAGCAGATTGACTGATCTCCTTTCACCTCCAACAACTTTTTCCTACCTTTCCTTACTTTCTACTTTTGTCTGTATCGTGGAATCTGCTTCTTCTTCTTGTTCCTTCAAGGTTGTTTGTTATTCAAGTAAAAGTCCGTCTTCTGTCGTGTAGCAAGCAATTTAACTCATCAGCTTTCCTCCTCGGATGATGACGGCATTCTGTCAATTTTACAAAATTTCTTGTATACTTTCTCTTTCTACTCTGTCTTTCATTCCCCTTGAATAAACTTCCTTTCTTCTTCTTCCATATTTGAGCATCATTACAGACAGACAGAAATAGAGGCAGACAACATCATCATCTCTCCTCCGTCTCAATCTTGTTCTTGTGATGTGAGCAGAAATGTAGATGGATATCTTTATTTATTTACTTATTTACCGTCTTCAACCATTTGAGTCAGTCGTCATTTGAAGAATTGGATCCAAGAGAAATTTGCTTTCACTCACTCATTCCGAAAGAGAGAGATGATTTCTCAGTTCCTTAACTGTGCAGAGATGGAAGAAGAAGAGATTCATTATCTTTTCCCCTGCTTTCCACTTGAGCTGTAAGTACGACCGTGTTTATCTAAATCTCATCTAGGCAAATAATGAGGGAGAAACACACCTTCGTTGGCACAATGGCTTTCTCTCCGTCGTCCAAAGTGATGTCAATCTCATCGTCATTTAATTCGACAGAGCAACCTTCCCTCCATCCAATTCAATTCCAATCTGTGTCTCATTCTCTGGAAAAACTTGAAGAGATCTGTGCCACATCATGGAGCGATGAGCTTGTGTGCAGTGGCAGTGGCAGAAGATGCCATGATGATAGAGGAGAAACATCATCCCCAACTATCAGGCCGACAGGCTGAGGGAAAGCAGTGTGTCACCAACATGGATGTAACATCCCATGACAAAAACATCATCCTCCTTTTTGCTTACTTTCTCCATGTATCCCGTCCTTGAGGAGAGAGACCTTAACTAAAACTGGGAGAAGTCTAAAAGACACTTACATGCATGCGACATGGACAAATACACACACAATATTTCCCCTGCATGCATCCTCCTCCTGCTCCTGCAAAGTCGTTGGCGAGATATATTTTCTGGTGAAAGTTGTCTCGCAAAATCTGACTCGATAAGTTGGGGCTGACTAAGACTTTTTCTTCTTCTCCTCTAAAAAATAGAGACGGATATGAAACCTTGACTGGTTAGCCTGCACGGAATTTCCTTTTCCTCGCCTGTCCGGAAAAAGGACAAGGAACAATTTTTTACTTGGATGCTTAATACCACCACCGAGGAAAAGAGAAATGACTCTGATTCTTGTCAAATTCAATGAATAAATTGTAATATGTGAAAAATATGTTGGGAAAAAAATATCTACGTTGATGACGACAATGTTTCGCATTTCTTGGGAAATTTCAGTTATACGCAATTCACCAACCACACCACCAGAGTGTAACCGCACCACCGAATAAATTGGGTTGATGGACGTAATATTTGAAATTTATGATTTATTTCTCTCTCTCTTTCCACCACCTTTTTCTATCCAATTTAGAAATTCATCTCTTTCGGCTGACTTCACTTTATATGCTGCTTTTTCTCTCTCTCACACACAGCCCGGTTCTGTTCTCTCTTCATCAAAACGTTATAAAAGATATGCAATAACTCCTTTGATTTTACTTTCTCGCAGCCAAGCTCATTTGGAAGCTGAGGCTCGTTTGAGTTTGGAAATGGCTCCATTTTAAGCTGGTCTTTGCTTGTTTAACTAACGTGGTGGTGGGTTTTTGTGGTTTTAGTTTCATGTCTCCTTTCCCCAAGTTGAAATTCTATCTACTTTCACCAGCAGTACGGATGTATGAAAAGTTCAAGTGTTACCACTCCACATCCACATCCATAACTCTCTGGTACTGGTTTTGATGAATGATTATGCTCGCATCATGGATTTTGTAAGTAAGTACCATCCATCCATACATACACCACACCACATAGTGCACCACCATCATCTCATCGTGATGTAATCTTTGCTGAGATTCAACTACATAAAATTGCCTGAATACATGTAATAAAATGGAATCAGACAGGACGGGGAGGACGAAATCAACGAGTCAAGTAGAGAAAGTGAGACTAATACTGCCAGTCGCATCAGCAGGGATCCATCAGCCTCTCGCATCAGTCAACTTCACCTACAGAAAATAAAACCAACAACGCCCTGCTGCTGGTTGCAATCATACATTTAATCCTTAACCCTACGTCTACTTTCACCCAACACCACGACCACCACCGCCGCCCAAACAGTAAATAATCTCTCTTTCAATCTGGGGATTGGATGACCCGATCAAATGAAAAGAGAGGAAAAAGAAACCCCCACCAAACCAGCGATAAAAAGAAACCAGAGATTAAACTAACAACTCAAGTAAAATCAAGCAGAGTGAAAGTCAACTTGGAAATAGATCGAAGTAAAAGTAAGTAAGTGAACAACGACGAAACGAAACTGTTTTGCTTAGGAAAAGACCTCCGTGGTGGAAGTTCTCCTTTTCGTAGTCGTCGTCATTTCGTTGTCGCATCTCATGTTTCCCGTCCAATTTGTGTAATTGTCCGAACATGTTTTTCTTTCCCTTCAACAAACTCAAATCCAAGGAGCAGAGAGCGTACACGCGTTCAGGAACATCTACATCCTACACATTACATTCATTGCATAATTAAATTCATGTTTTCAGTTTAACCTTTCCCCTCCGGTCTGATTCTTCTCTCCTTTCTCGGTCGTGATCATCATCATCCCCCTTTCACCGTGGTCCACCTTTAACCTTCATTACTATTTCATTTCTGGACGTGGATTCGAGTATGGAGAAAAGAATGAAAAGGGGAAAACCTTCTTATTCCCGGTATTTTCCTTTTGAAAAAATTCTTCTTCTTCTGCTCGTCCTTTCACAAATTCTCTCTCTCCCACTTTCTCCGTCTTAAGCGTAACAGCTTTACCTACGTTTTATGAAATAGTGTGTGTATGTGCAGGTAAAAAAATAAAACGTGCCATCAGGACTCGTTATCGACTCGTTGAATGCCTGCTTTTTGGGCGGTAGTGCTTTCTCTTTCCGTAAAAATCAGAGATTTCTCTTCTTCTCCTCCTCCTCCTCCTCTTCTCTAGTCAAACTCATTCAGGTAGAGAAAATCCTTCTTTAATCTTTCAGCCAAGTCTACCCAAGCCGGGGTAAGATTCCCATCCCAGTGTGTAAGTCAGTAAATGCAGGCAGGCGGGATGGCAGGGACGGCAGCCTGCGGGATAAAAAAAATCCTGGTCGACTTTCTCTCTCTCTATCTTTCCTTTTTTTTCTGAGATTCACCCACATGAATATTTCTTGTTTTCTTTTTTATGTTGTATTTTTCACCACTGAAATTCAGATTCAAGGATACCATCATATCGTGCCATGTTATACGTACGTACGTGCAGGGTGATGATGATGATGATGCATCCGGCCCGGAACTCGGCTGGGTGTCTGACGACTTTTACTTTGTGCTCTTTATATATCCCGTCCATTTTCACGAGATTCCATCCAGATTCAGCCAACCAGGTAAGTACGTAAGTAAGTAAGTAGAAAGCTGAAGAGCTAAAGAAAACCTGGTGAAAGTCGGGATCTTCTCAAGTCCCTGGCGAATTCACACCAGATTCGCATTGTGAGATTCGCACAAAAAATGGACCACTAAGTTTGATGAATGATGCGATGACCAGAGCAGACGAGGTAGCTATTTGCGAGATATTATTCACCAGGCATCATCACATGATGCCCTCGTCTCCTTCCTTCCTTACAGCACTTTGCCCTTATTCACTTTATTTCTTGGGTCGTCACCGTCATACTTTGGACTTTCTTTTTTGCACCCTTTTTCGCATACTTTTTTGCATACCACGGGATAAAACTTAGCTCTAGTGATGAAAAGAAAGTAGTCCTTCTTCTCTTCCTGTTCTCCAAATTATCAACTTTTCCCATCTCCTTATCTTCTACGTTTCTCCTTTTCCCCTCGATGTTTAGATGTGTGTACCTTCCAACACAAAATGCGGAAATGAAGCCAAAAATAATCCGGAAATTAAACAAGTCGCAGGGACAAAATTTAGTGTTGCGTGTAAACATTCCATTCTCATATATTTTACTAGTCTACTAGTTCCGTTTCCGCTCCGTATCACAAAATATAACAGCACAACGAAGCATATCATCCAATTGGACAAATTTGTTTACGGGGTGACGACGACCTGGCAATGACACGTACATACGGCGTACTTCTTCTTCTAACACGCTCCGTACGTCATGTTCACCACTACGCTTCGTTTACCTTTACCTGTGTGCTATATGTGTTTTGGGACACATTTTCCTAATATGTTCACCTTCGGTCGGTTGGCTGGTCGGCTTAAATTTGGCCCAGACGCTGGAATGGAAGCATCATCATGACGATGCTGATGATGATAATATCATGTCCCACCAAACCTAACCTAGCCAACCAACCAACCAACCGCCTTCTGTCACGGAGACAGAGAGAAAGTAGAGAAAAAAGAGAAGAAGAATTAGAGCATTCTGGTTAAGTCAGTCATTCGTTATTCGCTCTCACTCTCCAGAATGGAAAATATGTATGAAGCAGCGAAATTTCCTCCTCGTTTTCTGCCAGCTATAATGTATGGATCAATAAATCAATGGCATCCATCCATGCACAGCCATATAACAAACATGGATGGCCAAATCGCTAGGAAATGAACACACCTATGCCCATTCAATTCATTCAAGACCTATTATCTCCCCCATTATATTGGCGTGGGTCCGGAGTGAAAGTGGTGTGGTGAGGTCAATCCATCGTATTTTACTCCACGCCGCCAAGTAAGTAAGTAAGCAAACCAACCAACAAAACTTTACTACTTACTTCATACCCTATAAATTGCGTCGTTACAATAATATAATGATCATGGTCGTCATAATCGTCACCACCGCAGCTGCACCCGCCGTCATGGTCATCTTGCGCCTAAGGTGGGGAAGGAAGGATAAAGATAAAACCGGAAGGAGTAGTGGTGAAAGCTCTCCTTGAAATCATTACTATTCCAATAATGATAATAATTATGGAGCTCCGAGCAAACCAGGTTGTTTTAGATGGGGCCGTGTAATGTGGACGAGAGCCCTTCAAAAATAACAAAAGTGAATACTTTTGCCCTTCTGAAAAAGCAGGCGAGTAAGTGAGATCGGGTTGGGCCTAATTTGTGTAATGGACGAGATGAGTTTGCTTTTTGCTCACTCTTGAGTGCATACTTTGCTTTACTTTGGTTCTACTTTCACCACATGTTCTCCCCTCCTGGGCATGTAGACCAAGTCCCCTCGTTTTCAGGTATGTATGAACGAACAAGTAGTACAAACATGCACTCTTCCTTCACCCACTTTCACCAATCAACCACTTTTCTCCACTTGATGAATTAATTAATTCATCCGTTATAATTATTATTGCCATTACTTAATTAGGTACTTGTGTATGTACGTAAGTATGCTGAGCAATTAATAGCCAAACGACTCCAATCCAATCCACCGACAATCTAAATAAGCGGATAAATGTCCTTCCTTCCTTCCTTCCTCACGGTTCAATTAAGACACGCGCGAGCAATACCCGGGTTTTATTATGATATCTTTTGTGGAATGTGACGCGGGGGCGACGGGAGGATGACATGCAAAGAGACGAAAGACAACAAGCCTCACTTTCTCTACAATTCATCTTTGTCCTCCTCCTAACCAGTAAGTAATGGACGAACAGTCGTCGTTCGTCGTCCGTGGGTGACATGAACCACTTCGATCCCACCGCGGAAGGAAGATATGAGCCAACTTTACCGACGTATCCACCCACGCGACATACATACATACATGACATACTCGTCCTCCTCCTGCTCTCCACATGCACACGGGTTCTCTTCTCAGGCTCAGATTTACATTGCCAACCACAACCAGAGAGAGATAGAGGTACGCGGAATAAGTACTACACACATTTCTCAAAACCACTTACTTTTCCTTCCAACTCAATGAACCTTAAATAATGAGTTGGCGAATCCACAATCCCGTCCAGTCTGGAGAAGGGGAAGAAGTAAAACTATCTCCTCCTCTGTGAATTCCTTTATTATTTTAGTGCTTAATTGCTCCCGTCCTCCCATCCCGTCATGCATGAATATCTACACCACTGCTACCACGACGGTTTTCATTACTCGCTAATTTTCACATCTCATCCTAACCCTGAGATGGATACTCAGAGTCGGTGGGGTCTCTGTTCTCGGCAAATAGTCCAATTTAGGGGCAAAAGGCATTTACTTACTTTCTCCCTCCTCCTACATAATATCGAGAAGTTTCACCAGAAATTCAATTCCTTTCTCCTTCCGCCTTCCTTCCAAGGTTGCTTCTTCAGCAGACTTTGGTTCATGGTCGACATGGCCACGACGCCGATACGGTATAGTAGTCACCCAGTTACTTCCTCACCCACATATGCTACCCACCCGGCCTGGTCTTCCTCCTCCTCCTCCTCTTATCATTATTATTATTATGAACCCAACCAACCAACTTCCCACAAGCAACCAGAAAAGCTAACCAACCAACCAACACAACAACTTTTCCTCTGCTCTCGAGAGTACACATGCATCATCCCTAAAGACTCTTAAGCGATGATATACATCGACCACTGCTTCTTCTGCTGCCATTCCACCAATTCCATCCACCAACTTTCTCCATTCTCTTTTCGACTTGTTCTTCTTCTTCGTCCTCTTATTCCTAGCCGGCAACCACGTCTCACTTTACGGCGCCCAACTTTCTCCACTTTCTCTTTTCCCTCGTCTTCTTCCTTCCGCTTCATTCCACAAACATCACTCCGTCCCAATCATAAATCTGGAGGAGAGGAGAACGGGTGTGAAAGAGAGTGTAAATTTGTAACTAATTTCTGAAAACTGTGATGTTGAAATATGGCGAAATAATATTCAACCATGCCGAAGTAGGCAGAAGGATTGCACAACTTTGGCAAAACTATTGCAAAATCTAGCGCAATAAAGTTTAATATTATTATTACAAATTTGCACTACAGCTTCTCCTCCCATTGTGCTCCTCTCCTATCTCTCACTTGTTCGCTACTAATTGTGTAATTCCTCCCAGCCCGTTGTTGTATATTCAGTCGGAAAAGCTTCATCCTTATTATTCCACGCGATTTCTGCACTCCAACCCAGCAACTAATGCAATCACAATTCCTCCACGTGAAGTGAGACCGGAGCGGCAGAGAGACCATCCACCGGGTGCAAGTAAGTTAGTAAAATTGTGGTGGGTGGTGAATCCAGAGAAAAAACTACCCCATTCTTCACACCCGTGGGGGACAAATGTTCTATAATTTTTGCATAATGTTTTCCAATGTCTGACAATATTCGACATTATCCGTGTGTCCATCCCCTCTGGTTTTGGTTGGGTTGTGCTCCTCTCGAAAACTTTTACTTACTCACTCACTCACTTATATTCCGCAAAGTTGAGAGTCGTCGGAGAGTTGAGCTGGCTAGCTAACTCACCTTGGCTGCTTTTCCAGAGAGTGTAGAGAGCGTGTAGTTGCACGAAATGATTCAGTCCTTCCCTTGCTTCCTTCTCGCATACATACATTTAAGCAGTAGGAGCAGCATAACAAGTAAGCAGAATCAAGAACATCGTCATCATCATCATCCCTCATTCATTCATTACAGAGAAAGGACAGAAGAAGAGATTTAGGGGGAGAAAGTCCATTCGACATGGAGAAGCTTGATCCTCCATTGTCTCCACATTAAAGGATTCCACTTGAAATTCATAATACTACATGTTCCCTCATTCATTCAGCTCTGTGTTTGGATCTATTTCCATAAATTCCCCGGAAAGAAAAGAGCAAGAAACGCGGCGAATCTTTTTCCGGTCGTGAAGCACGCAGATAATATCTCAGATTTCTCAAAAATACTTTGAAATCCTCGTTCAAATTCTTTCATAATAAAATATGCACAAGTGGATAGTTCAAGCGTATTAGTTGAGGAGGAGGGAAAAAAGAATAGGAGAAAGCAAAGTGAAAGTTCTCCCGTAATCCAGTCTTCTACTCTCAGAAAGATAAGCCCCCACCGAAAAAAAACGCTCTCCTCTCCTTCTTTTCTTCCCCTTCTTATCTGGCAAGCACTCCTCTTCACAAGTGCCATCGAAGAACCGTAGGCAAGGAGAAAGTACGAGGTTTAAAACAAGTAAAACTCTCAGATTTGTACCAGATTACGGAAACATAATTGAAACTTTCGGATTCAATTTATCTTTAAAATCCACCCATCCACTCGATTCTGTTTATTTGGTTGGAATGTCTTTCCATTCTGCCCAACCGAACCGAACCAGTTTCCATCCAGAGTGCAATTCATGCACAATATTGTGGAATAAAAGAACCATTTTACCTATTCAATTATTGAGTAGGGCTGTAATAATTTTATTACCCGTCTGCTCCTCCATTCCACCAACGCTGCATGTTACGAGTCGTGTCGCTGCTACAAAAAAATTGCCAGAGTAAAAAAGAGAGAAAGCCGACAAGGTAGCAAGAACAAGGGCAGCAGAGAAGAACATGCTCCGATTTTGAAATACAAAAAAAGCAGAAAACCAACCAGTCCATATTCATTCTGGGCAGGGAGGCAGTGTGCATTGCGTGATCAAGCAGGGTTGGTGGGTGAAAGTAAAAAAAACGTGTGTGCGGTTTCTGGAATTCTGACTTGGACATGTCGAAAAAATAGTGGTTCGTGGTCGTAGTAGAACTGGTGAAAAAGTTGGTCAAACCTAATCTTGAGTCACATCGTGACACATCTCATCTCACCCGACCGAGAGCCTGACCCGGTCATGATAAGCCCGTGTGAAGGATGTGATCCTCACCTCGCAGCTGCGATCGTCTGCTACCTTTCATTCGTAAGGAAAACCATTTACTTCTTGTACAATTTACTGTTGCATTTCCAACTTCCGGATCATAGTATTACGTACTTACTACAAGTATTAAATCGTTCGGGGATTGAGAAAGTTTTGGAGAAAGTTAAAGTCGACAATAAAATTTTATTAGGTTTTTGGGGCAACCTGAGATTCTGAATGATTATTATGTTTCCTTTTAGTTCCTCAGCAGCTGCTCCTTTTTCCTGTACTGGTACTGGATCGGGAACTACCGTGAAGAGATCAACCCCTTGGAGGGGCGCTACTCGTCCCCTGAAGGGTCCGAGTGCGACGCCCTCGAACCCGAACTGAACCCGGACCAGGACCCCGACACCACGTACTACTCTCCCTCCACCCACTTCTACTCGCCCAACGATGCCGAAACCCCCACCACGTCCACCCACGTACCTGACCACCTTCAAGAAATTACAAATATTTCGAGCTGTGTCCAACACTCGGAGGAAGAAGAGGGCACGGGTCAACACCTCCTCTCCCTCGATGCCTCGGTCGAGTCCAATCTGTGCAGCAGTATAGGCGGAGAAAGCGATTCCTTCATTATCAACACCATCACGTTGCCTTTACCTTCGACACCTCCACACTCGTCCCGATCCCGACATCCCCTCACGGCAGGGGACGATCTCGACTCGATCCAACGCCACCCCGGAGGTGACGAAGACGAAGAAGGGGGTGACGGGGGGAGGAAGATTAGTGCCGTCTCGGGTAATCCGTACCTCAACGGGGATACATACTCACAAAGTAAGACATCACGAAACAATAGGAATAAATTATCTTGTCACAAAGCCCCACAGAATAATGTACGTAACGAAATGACACATACATAATACGAGAGGTGAAACTAACACATTTTCTCTGGATAGATTACATAATGCAAAACTTCTTCTCATTTCACATGCATGCATCCAACTCACCTCAGAACTCGCCTCCCTCCAGTCAGGGAGACACATCCTTCTTCATCCTGATCAGATTAGACAGGCGACAGGTAGACACAAGCCTCCACCTTCACGTTCCGGTCGTCTCGAGGAGAGGAGAAAGTATATCATCATGTTATTACTATGCATGACATTGCATACCTTTTAGCTCCCCCATGTTAGGCGGAAAGTCCTAAAAACTCATCAACACTTTCTCCCCACTAAACACAAGACCAGGGAAACAGGGCGAATCGCATACTGTTTACCAGTGTCAAATTACACTACTCTAAAATCAACACGGCACATTGTCAAATTTATCAATGACTGAAGAGCTGTGCGCCAGGGGTGTTTGGGATCAAGCCTCAGACACACATGATCTAAATAGGAAGCCAAAACGTGGCTGGAATACAATATTCTATTATTTGTGTTTCCTTGCCTCTCTCTCCCTCAGCTCGCCCATTCCTCATTCATCTACATTTTATGAATGAATCCTTTCATATACACAATTGCTCCGGTTTTGCGGTGTTGGTGGGGCATGGTGAAAGTGGTGAAAGTTTCGTGTATCTTCATTTCCTTATTTATATTCCAGACCTACTCTGGGGCTTTCATGGCATCTTTACCAACCTCATCGAAGCCATTCTAGCCGCCGTGTTCTATTCGGGACTCTTTGAGGTGAGTGCTGGTGGTGTTCTTTCCTTCCTTCCTTTCTCCAATATGTATAGGCTTGAGTGAGTTCAATTAAGCATGAAATCACATAAATGCTTGCAACAACTCTGATTTATCCGCGTCAGAGATCAAACAAACCCCGACGATGGAACAATATGACAATATCTTTGGAGAAATTTGGGACAACAAGAATATTGGCTGAGAGAAAAATTGGACCGTTATTTCATTCCGTCAAGAAGATGCTTTTGAACTCTGGATTTTATTATTGCTCTTTTTTTCATTATTGTTTTTTCCTCCTTTCTCGTTTTCGACATATTGTTTTTTTTCTCCTCCTCTTCAGAAGAGGTTCAATGATAATACGTAGACAAAACTTGAACCATCGCGCAATACTACGTACGTGCATACATGCTAAATCCAATCGGACATTATACTCCGGCCATGCACTACTTGTCGTGCTCTTGTGTATAATATAATTCTATTTCAAGTAGCCATTTGGTTTGGTTGGTATTTGATTTGGCATTTTGTTACTTGGTTCATGGCACGATTTGGTTGTTTGGCTTGCTCTTGACTCGAATTGAATTGCATCAAGCTGCCGTTGCTGGCTGACCATGTAACCGATTCCTCCTGTCTGTTCGTATTATATAACCTTGCCACAATTTGAAAAAGGAGGAAATAAATAAATCAATTCGTAGTCCAATTCAATTTCAGCCTATCCACTCACTCACTCGCTCATTCGCTACCTCACTTACTCACTTATGTACTTTTCCAAACGCATAAAGGGCATATTATAGATAGAAAGAGACTAAAGTATGGTTTACAACGCGACAACATTAAATTTCGTGGTGTGTTTGTCATACCTTACTTTCAACTTAAAATCATGCGGTGGGTCTTTATCTATCGACGTGGAGGTAAAGTTGGTGAGATAGTAGAGGACGCCGTCACATTAAACTTTTATGAGCTGTCCTCTCCTCGTCGACTGCAATCACGTCCAACAATGGGCGTAGAATGGAGACCGGATACGTATTGCACCCGCCTTCATAAGTGGCTCCTTTCAAATAACTGACCTCTTCGGATAATGCCAACCGACCGACCAACCAACCAACCAAGCAGCATCGTCGTGAGCCAAAGAGATACTTTCATCACGTATGAAAAAACTTATGAAAACTCGCCAAATCAATGGGAAACAGACCGCACAGGGAAAGGGTAAAAGAGAGAACAGCCCAGCTAACTTGGTAGATATTGATTGACGTGTAGGAGAGTTGTATGTATGGCATGTCATGTATGCGGCTCATTTTTCCCATTTATCCATTTTCTTCGATAAAACGAGGCTTTTTAATGCATACTTTCATGACGATGTGGTTGCAGTATAGCGCGCGTAGCAGTCGCGATGCACGTATATCGATAGTTTACAACCCTTTTAAGTACGTAATATTTCACCCAAAATCAAGCCGTATGCTTACTTACATGTGTCGAGCCTGAGACAAAGTGAAAGCAAACAATATTTTACTCGGGGAAAAGTAAGGGACTAATTTCTCTCAGGGAATGAACACGCAGAAGAAGCGACCAAAAAGAGAGAGAGAAGCTCGACGTTGCTGGAAATGGAGAGAGTTTTAGTTGAATCCAATCCTGCTATTTTATTAATGAGGAGGGATTTCCAAGAGATGGATGGAAAACTTTAAATGAACAAGATCTTAAATTGCTGTGCCGTCCCTGGTTCGCAAAACGGAGAGAAAGTCACTGCTGTTCTGCCCTTGATATTCTCTTCTCTCTGCCTTTCCAGACTTTCACCTTACAGCTACGAACTTATTTACTGCCTGCGTTCACATACTCACCCCAAGAACCGCGACTACTACGGCTAATGTGAATTCATCTCATTCCCCCACGGATTCCCGACTGCTTTGCTGATTAATCTTTAAGCAGACAGAGAGAAGCATGTTGGGTTTGTAGGGCAGGTAAATTAGATATGTCGTTAGATACATATTAGCCCGAGTGGCGAGAGAGAGAGTGTCAATCCGTTTTACACATGTACATTTGAAATTGGGGACAAAATTTGGCCCGTTGGAACCTCCCCTTCTTCCGGAGTGGTTCGTAATCATGGAGAAGATAACAACCTCGCAGCAAAAAACAATGATTACAGTTTGAACCGTTTACAAGAAATTGGACCAATTTAAATAATTATTTGCGCGGAATGGAGGAAGAGAAACAAAGTTACAAAGTAAATTCTGACTAGTTTCGAATTCAAATTTTACTTAACAACTCAATTCTTTGAGTATATACAGACAAACTGTCTGAGGAACTTTCTCTCACACAATTTGTGAACCAAATCCATACATTTCCTTTAAACCAAACCGACCAAAACGGATCCACCAAAGTATTTCTCTTTGTCTGCACAAAATTCGTTCATCCATCCATCCGTCTATCCATCTATCCGTCTATGTAGCAGCACCTGCACCTATTTTCACCAGTTTTCTCCTTGTCTGTTACATACACACACAATAATTAATTTCTCCCGTAATCATCTCTCCGTTGAAATAAGTGACGTCTGATTGCCACTGCTGCGAGATCCTTGCTTTCCTGCATTATTACTCTGCAAAATGAAAATGGAAACCAATTTCAATCCTATCGTCATCTCATCCAAATAGAAAATAGGAATCCAATCAATGTCACTTGTAAGGAAATCACTCTCCTTTTCAACCTGGCAGAAGTCAGCCTGTCGTTTCATTTCGTTGGTTGGTGAGAGCGAGATGGAAATTTTAATGAGTTTCCTGCCCCTATTCATCATCTCTCTGCGACGTACATACTTTACATACATATGGCCATCCCGTCCCCTTCCTGTGCGGTGTGTGGGTACCTTGTCCGGATTGATAATGGATGATAATACCGAGCCGTTATGAAATGGAGGATGAGGTGAATAAATACGAATTGTGATGAACTATTTACTCACTCACAGATCCAATCCGAGCCTCATCCTCCCATTGTATAAAATCCTACAGCATTTACATTCATGAAACTATTTACTACTTGACTAAAGTTTAGTTAGACTGTCAATAATAATAATAAATTAAGTGTATTGCTTTCTCTTCCGGAATTGTCGTCCTTTTCAAAAGAAACTTTACTTTACTTTACTTTACTTACTTGGTTTCTCTTCTCATTTCAGGACAACCTCAAAACCAGTCTGGCTTGGGTGATTGGCTTCTCTTCAAACTTTATCGTGGGCAACTTTCTCTACGTTTTGCTCCTTTTGTACTGTACGAATAGAGGGAAAGTGAAACAATTGTGGGGAAGATGGCTGATTGAGTGCGTATTCAACGTGGTGAAGGATTTGTACTGGATTTGGATCGGAGTATCTTTTCTCGACAGTTTGGTTAAGCGATCTATCAATCCGACATAGAAATTTGAGCTGTATAAGAGGTCGATCTAGATATATTGCTAGTTATGTAAGTTAAGTTTAAGGTAAAGAAAAAAATGTATGGAAAGGTGAAAGTATTTTCAAACTTTAATGATTTATCGGTATCTCTTAAACATAAAATATTTTTTAATACGAAATATTTACTGGAAATTATCTAATGAATTTCTGAACAAATTTATTTTTCATATTTTTATTATGTCATTTTATAATGATAATGTACTTTTACGTATTTATATAATCTTTATTTTTGTGTACCTTATTAATTTTAGTTCAAAGTTGTGATTACATACATGTATAAATCTCATCGATAATAGAAGTTTGAAGAATAACATAATCTCAGTTTGGCAACAAGTTACATATAATAAATTTATGTCCCATAAATATTTTTTCTAAACAGGGAAATGCGTAATTCAAGTAAAGAAGAGGAACGAATAAGAAAAAACCTGAGCATAAAATCAGAATTATGAAGAAATGACTTACACCAGATTAAAGATGAAAAATTCAGAAACGATATACGCTTAGACCTCGCGACGCTTAATAATATTTTCAGATATTAATCTCTCACACATTCACACATACAAAAAAACACACTCACAAAGTAAACATGTATGTAAAGTAAATAACTTACATAATTGTAATAATAACAGTAAGAATAATGTCTAAATGATGATGGAAACTCTATATAATTATCTAATCTAATTAACTAATAACGAATCCCTACCGTATTATTACTTGAGTAACAACAACACCAACATATTTTCGAGTTGTTTTCCCTGCCAAACTTTTTTGTTTTTCTGTTTTCTCTCCTAAAAAACTACTACATCAACTTTATTAATCATATATAATGAAAATTGTACGATGAACATTTTTCTAAAATTTACCATCAATAAAAAACTTTTTTGCACATTACTACCGCTTCTCCTTCCTCCTCCCACAGACATGACGAGATATAATTGAACTGGGTGATAATTATAGGACTGTAGAAGAACGGAACAATGACGGAGATTCTAAATAAGTATGTGTACTTTCGGTGAGTCGTCGTACCACCATAAAAAAAGTATTAGCTAAACTAACTAAAAAAATCCATCCGTCTCATTATTTAGCACAGTGTGAAACAAACAGGTGAAAAGTCTATTATATTTGCTAATAGGAACAGTTTTAAGCTGCGGGGTTTCTCTAGAGAGCTGTGTTTCATTACAACTTTTCTCTCCCTTTGTAAATCGTCATGTTTCGCGAATGTGTAATGCTTCTTCTTTCTATTTACTGGGTGGCTGTCTGGCAAGAAGGCGAAAAAATTACACGTTGTTTGTTGTATAGAGTTTGACAGGTAGTTTTTTTTTCTAGGAAAAAAAGAGTGAATCGTATACGTAATAAAAGTTGGCACTTTCTCATCCCATTATTCCCTGGGACGCGGAGGAAAAGGCGACATTTTTGGAAGCAGATTGAAAAAGAAGGCACATTTTTCCTTCACCTCACTATTATTGGAAAAGTTCAGACTTTTTGTTAAGGTTAACGACGTACTTTTTATGCATATTGTTGAAAATGATGTCGGAGTAGGTTAGTTACTTAACTTTTGCGCAAATTTGACACTAGACACGTATAGCACAAACAAGAATGACACAGTGATGATACATCCGACGTGACATGTTTTGACTTTCCGTTTCCAGTCTTTGTTACTTACGACAGACAAGAATGGAATAATAATGGTGATAATTATTAAACTAGACAGAAGACGGTTTTGGCTGGGTTATGTGTTTGACAGTCTACCAACATTTTGGCCACAGGTGGATTTTAAATGTTGCTCACTTTCTCTTTATTGTCCGAGTTCGGATTAATGGGACCGGTTGGACTGCTCCCTTCGAATGAATTGTCAAGAGAGGAGAGCTGCATGAAAATGGAATATTATGTAAATCCGGATTATGCAATGTAAATGATTTAGTAACATAGTAATCATAGGATATTGCCTACCTGTCCAACCGAGTCGGATCTCCCGTACGGAAAAACACACAAATCTAATGGGCATAATAACTCTTCTTGAGCATAGTCTGTACTGGCACGTTTTCGACGGAGTGGAAATTGACTCTTTTTGACAATCTGTGGGACCAGATTAATTAAAATTGTTATTATACAATCTGCATTCGTCATAAATTAGTCTTCCATAACAATCAGCTCACCTTAACTTTGCTTGTGGGATTAATCGGGACAAAATCAGAGGCTAATTCTGCCCTTCTTTTCTCCCCCACGATCTCCCTCCCAACCAATTCGTTAATCAGAAGGCAGAGATGTCTCCTCAGGAGGGTCTTGTTTCCCGGGATGGAAAGTAAAGTCGCCATCAACTCGGCGTTGAAACGTGGCTCGAAAATTATTAGTCCACCGTGAACTCCGGAGCCTCGCAAGTTTGGAGCATATTCTGCCAGATCTATCGCCCTCAACCTAAAGATGAAAGTATTTTGATTATGTAATTAATTGTATGGAACATTTTTCAGAGAAATTCTTCGTCAGTTTCTGTACACTTTCTATATTTTTCATATTTATTACCATTCCATAACGCGGTGGTTTGTCCAAGATGCCACCTGCAGACTTCCACCACCACCACTTCCGGTTGCTGAGCCCCCATCAGAACTATAACTATTGTCCCCACTGCCGTTATTGTTCCCGATAATTTTATTATTCCCGCGCAGCCCGGGGGTCGGTCCTCCCCTTCTACATAAACAGTCCGGATGGAATTTATGAATTCGGAGGATTTGAATTCCTCTCTTGATGCTGGCGTGATGAAGGAGTGATGTCACCTGTGAATGAATACACAAGAAAATCAGATAAGTTCCTTATTCAATTATTGTTCAATTATGTTTCAATTATGGAACAATTATTGTTCTTCATCCAAGTTTTTCTTACCTTTAACGAGACTAGATCTTCCGCCGTCAAATAGTTGAGCACTCTCCCGTCGACTTTCGCCTCGGTGAAAGTTTCCTTGTACTGGGGAAGACCAATATCATCCAGCCATCGAATGACCCAGTTGTAATCCAACCGACCAGAGTTGTCCTCCTGCTCTGGATTTTTATACGCTGTTAAGGCCAAGACCAACTTTTTCTTGTGGAGGTGATTCTAAAAACGAAAGATATACATACACTTAAAATTGTGATTTTAAATACAAATGAGTAAACAAAAGTTAATTTGTCACCTTGATTCCTAATTCTTTCTCCAATTCGTGCGGACTCGCATCAAGCAATTGTTGACCAGTTTTGACCCAACGCTTCACATCTCCGGCGTAGACTCCAAGCCCGATGAAATTAAGCCATTTAATGACAGCTTCGGAATCCCAGGATTTTATGTCACCTTCAGGCCTACATAAAAGGAAAATGGTCAAAGTTGACGAAACTATGCCGTTCAGGATTACGTAAGAATTGCTTACATTTTTAGTGGCGGGGTCGACTCCTTGTTCGCCCAACCAAGTCGAGGTTGTGCAGTAGATCGGATCGCACCACCGCGCACAAATGGTCCAAGAGGTTGTTGTGGAGCTCCTTCTGCTGGACTAATTTGATCACTGTAATCTAATCCACCAGAATTTGAGCGTCGTAATCGGCCCAAGATCTTCATAATTCCTCTAGACTTGTGACCACCAGGTTTACTTTCTTTGGAAGAAAATGGTTGTGGTGGCGCTATGGAGAATGGAGGAGGACCAGTCCCGTTGTAATTTCCAGAAATGTTTCCACTGGACTTATTCCGTTCCCAGCAAGCATGTTTATCAACTATTTAAAATTTTAAAAAAATGTTCAAATAAAAATATTATGAGATAGAAGATTACAAATCAAACGACAATAACTACCAAACTCATGCCATGCGACATCATAATATTGTTTAAATGATGTAAAACCACACGATAAAGCTTTCACAAAAAAACGCACACAAATTCCAACACGGTGTATTTCATGCTGTTAAACAAATAAAATGTTAATCTACACACGGGATTGATGTCTACTTTCCAAGCTAAATTTTAATAAACCAAGTGGCCCGAACCTAAATTCGGAGTGGACGTGCTCCTATGATTTTTCCTACCAGAAGTCCTGCCATACTTCCCACCACCATGGTCAGCATTATCTTCGTCACGCCGTGAACAAGCCATTTTCACCACCCCAGCAGTCATACCATCATTATTTACACCACCACCACCCATTATTAAAGTATTGTTAGCGACCACACCACGATCATCATCAACACATAAACCCCGAAAATCATCGCAAAACACGGACATTTGATAATTATGCTGTCTTCTGGGAAGACTGGGATAAAACGTGCTATCATTATTTCTTGAGCTTTGTCGCATCGGAGAATTATTATTTTTCACGCCACGCTGCAAACTCCGGAAATAATTGGGATTCGGTGACCCAACAAGAAGTGGGGATGGACAATTATTATTACCGGAAGTCGAGTTATTATTGTAGTGAATGGCGTTAATGTTCCCACTCGAGAAGGAAGTCCCCTTCTTGTTCCCGTTTCCAGTAGTATAATTCTGCTCTGGTGAAAGCGACAGGGGTGCAGCCGCAGCGGATCGGCGAGGTACGGTGCCACCGTAGGAAGTGGTATCTACTCGTCGGTAGGCGTTTGCCGGTGGCGTCTAGGAAGACAATAAATGTGTAATTTACACGTAATTTACCTATAATTTAGGTCTTTATATTATGAAGTAGGTACATACCCTGGTCCTCTGTGGCATTTGAACTTGACCAAAGTGATCACCTCCACTGCCAAGTCGCAATCTTTGGCCTTCAGCCGTGAGATGACTTGCTGGCGACCCGGACCGATATCCACCATTCATCGCTAACATAAAAATACAAAAATAAATTAAGATATCAGATTACTAATACATCTATTTAAATCTAGCCGATTCTGTCAACATTAAATATATTTGTTTAATCAAATCATTCATATGAATCTCACCTGCTGGAACGGGTGGCTTATCCCAAACCACGTTTCGATTTGGGGCTCCATCGATATAATTTAAATCGCTCAAAGAAGATTTCATTCCGCTTCCCCCACATTTTTCTTTTAACTCGTAATTTTCTCTTTCGAGAGATACTTGTTTTAATCGAAGACTTGATAATTCTGTGAGAAGTTCAAGCTTTTGCGTTTCTAGTGAAGATCTGCCCACACAATTAAAATTTATTAATAAGTGTTTCATAAAATTTGGAAATTATGGTGATTTTAATCAATACCTCGTTAAAAGTTCTCGTTGTAGCGACTCTTCCGTAGTTTCTAATACGTTCTTTTTGTCATCGAGTAATTTCTCAAGATCCTGAATCTTTCCAGTTTGTGCGTCTATTTGATCGGATAGGACGGAAACTTGGAGGTGTAGCGTTTCTTTGTCAGATTCCAGGCGAAGAAGTCTATCTTCATAGTCCAGGCCGAGTAGTGAACCCTAAAACACAAAGAAAATGAAAAATAATTATTTATGAATGCTGTCTCAATAAATGGCAAATGACATGGACTAATCTCAATTAAAATCATTCATAATTTCTCCAAAATATTCCCCCAAGTTGACCAACTTACCCCCAAACCACCCCCCTTTCCTCTTTCCAAACAACACACGCACATTCCATGATGCGCACTCGTCGCACCACCACCACCGCTCCGCATCCTCGGAAACGTTTTTGCTGCACAGGAATGACAAAACGTCCCAAAATCAGGAGACGATCCTAAACTTCCCAGCCCAACACCTCCTCCTAATCCCCCACCACTCGTTCCCCCAGCAGAATCAAAGAACCCACTCCCCAAGGGACTCGTTGGTCTGCTGAAGAACATGTGAGCGTTGTAAGCCGCATTATAGGCAGCATTATACGCCACATTATACGCAGCCGATGACGTGGGAGAAATTTCGCCCGCAAAATTCGGAGGGTTTGGATGATACGAAGAATGTCGGTTGGCTGAAGATGTCGATTGTGCACTCATGGAGGATGTCATGGGAGAAAGTTCACGCTCACTCTGCAAATCTTGACTATGCCCCCACAAGTGCTTATTTCTGCAGTGTTTCGTAGGCTTGCCTCCACTTCCACCTGCCAAACTCTTGTTCTGATACCCGGATGCGGGTCTATTGCTAGGTGCTCCTAGTAGCGAGGAGAAATCTATCGGTCCCTGATTATGACAGAGGAACGAATTAATGTCAAATGCGACGGGAGAAGTTGTCGCTACCCGGTCTCGATCCGGGAGAGAATTTGCATATCGCTTGAATGCAGAAGATCGCTGCTTTGTACCTCCTCCTCCTCGAATGGGGCGATTGGTTGGAACGCCTGTCGCCAATGCGGTAAAATCTTCCAGGGTTAGTGTGACTGAGGATGATGGAGCAGATTGTTTGGCACGGGAAGGACTTTTTAGTCTCGTTTTCGACCCCAAGGTTAATGATGCCCGGATCGGTTTAGTTGGTGTGGTAGTTGAGGTTGCCTTATCTGGCGGGGGGATTGGGGGCAGTGTTGACTTGTTCTTGTTATTCGTTATCGATCCGGGAAGGAGGGATTTCGAATTGAACGGATTTTTCACACCAAGCCCAGAAAATAGGCCTCCGCTTGATGACGAAGTTGTACTAGAAGTTGGGCGTACTGCTGCTCTCCCTTCCGGACTGAGGGCTCTCGTCATAGGACTCTTATTACCATCCTTCGACGGGTTGTTGAGAGATATGGACAGATTAATGAGACGTTCCAATTTATCCATGTCGTCACTGCTGCCTGTCGTCGCAGTAGTAGCATTATCCGAATTCCCATTCGTCGTCGTTCCGCTATTCCCAGCAGCAGCCGGTGTTGTACTCGTTGGCATGTTGGGTTCTAACAAGTTTACACAATTGGTTTAATTTGTGTTTCACATTTTCGCGTAACCTGGTCACTTAATTAATACTTGACTCTGCCAACTTCACAAACGGTGTCAATTTCTGCTAATTTAATACAATTTAGTCTCCTCGTTCCCTGTAACAGACAGCGACGACTCGACACCGTTCTGCTATTTCCCAATCTCAACTGACGCCCGCTCCGCACGTCGTCGTAACTAACGTGAGTATAACTCAATCCAACTTCCGGATCCACCTGGACCCCTCAATCTCCAAATCTCTCTCCCGTAATAAAACCAACTGGCTAAATCTCCCACTTTTCTCCCGAAACTATCGTGATTAGACTATTATTGCACCGTCAAGAATGTTTATCTCTCACTTTTTCACTGTGTGAGTTGTGTGTATGCATGTATGTATTCCACAAACAAATAACCTCTCTCCAATTGTTTGTCTTCTTGTCTCAGAGAAAAGAGACTGACTAACAAGCAAAGCAAACTATAAAGTCGGCTCGAAAATCAGAAAAACCATCCGACACATTAAAAAAGAGTTAGCTAGCTTTGAAACTGAGCGAATTTATGTAGGAGATTCATCGCTATAAATAAAGAGAGAGAGATGTTCTTCAATTCTTGAAGACTTATTTGTACGAGGACGACACACGATTAATGTGTCGGGCATGATATCACAGAGATGCGGTATCTTTTCATTTTTAGTATGAGGAAGTTTAAATTATGTAACGAAATTATGTAAAGGTCGTTGAAAAATAATTTCATAATTTGAAAAATAGCATTTCCTTCTAAAAAAAATCTGTCTGTGTGACCCTTTAAGATTTCAGATTTGACTTTGTTTTCCTTGCCAAAATTTTTACACGCCGAGAACTTGAGATACCAGATCAGATTAGCAAACGACAAAACGAAAGCAAGCTGTGATCTTGACGAGAAGTTTGAACCCGAGTTACCTCCCCGATGAAATGCACGTAAACCCCGGAAACTACTGCCAAAACCCGGATCCTCACCAATTTCCAGATTTACATACACACTCACACACATTTCACACATGTCTATCTAATCTGATCCGTCTTTGGCGTAACCCAAACATGCCAAAAACAATTGTTGTTATGTACTCAATTGCACATTTTATTTCACACCGCGACCGCATATTTGCAGATTTTAGACACCATTTCGTGAAAAATGAAAAAAACTATGGTTTGAATTAAGTGACCAGGTGGGTTGTCTTGTTGAAATAATTTTAAATTACTTTTAGCAAATTTGAACTCGTATGATGGCATTTTTTGCAACCCGTAATTATTTTCCATATTTTCACATTTATTATGTTCTTCACTCGTGTTATCTTCGTCGCCTTCACTTGTTGTCGTGTCACCACTGCTCATCGTCTCTAAATCAATGTCCTCCAAGTCGTCACCACCACCCCCACCGTTACTGGAAGTCACGATATTTTCATCACCACCACAACTCTCGTCTCGACTCAAGTTATTGTTTTCGTCGTCGTGTCATCAAAATAAATTAGGATTTTTGCTACTTCTGTGTGTTTTCGTGTTGTTAAATGAGTGAAAGTTGCCCTCGTCAATAATTTCTATCGACAAAATCTCACATTAAATATAAATTTTGAATAATATAGATACACGGAGTATTTAGTAAAAATTCGGAGAAAAAGTTCGACCTTTTTCGTGAACTTTCGGGTGCTATTCTACACTCATTTTCAAGAGATTATGAAAATCGAAATCTTTTCGAAAATTTGGTTATGAACTTATTACGTATTATTTACTTTCGGCGTTTTTAGCGACAAAAATTGTACAATTGAATTTTCACCTCAACTTTCAACCAAACGAAAACACTCAGCAGTAGCAAAATCATGAAAAAAAAATCCTATTATCTTATGTCCACTATCCGTTGACCCTTCCGAAGACGAACTTCCAACCCGACAGAGTCTTTCATTCCTCTCAAATTCTTGCCGTTCTTCGTCATCTTCCACGATAAACAAGGGTTCGAAACCTTTACTAAAATGATTCTTGGTCAAATTCGTCTGCCCTTCGTCATCTTTCTTCAAAACTTGTTCAATTTTTGCTGTGAAATCCATCACTTGAAATTATTATCTCGTGGTGTATTTACGTATTTACGAACGGTCTAAATAAAGGTGACAGCAGCAGCTTGAGTTGGTTGACATCAAGGGAAAAGTTATATCACGTCCTGCCCAACGCGTAAACGGTTTCTTGTTACCGTCACTCATTCAACTTGTCATGTGTCAGAAGTAAAATGAGAAAACAGTTTTCATCAGAAATTCCGTAATTCACTTCCGGATTATCATCCAAATAAGAATTTCTTGATTTTTAACCCAAAAAGTGTTTATTTCTTGGCTTTCTTTAGGCATATATGATCTCTTAACACTATATTTATTTAAATCACAGATTTATTTGATTCCCACTGAAAAACATCGATCCCACCAAATCTATTCTGTCACCACGATTTATAACGGACATTAATATCTCCTCCTCCTCCCATATTCCTTCACAACGACACCATTTAAATTCTTTCAGTATGTGTACTTGTAAATGAGCCGAGTCTAATTACACCCTGTCACTCTCATTCAATTTCAACACAATCCTCCCAAAACAAACCAATCCCAAAACACACGGGCACAATTTATAAATTAAATCCAAACGAACCGAACTGTCAAACTGGTGAGGAAAGAATAATGAAAATCGGTCCCAGACGAAGCTTTACACCCATCCACCTCCACACTCTACCCAAAACTCGGCCCAATACCGGAAAATCCTGGCCTTTTGTTCTCTCTCCACAGAAATCCAATGAAATGTTGTAATTACAGATTAACCCAGCGACCGATCACACCCCGTATTCAAGAGCAAATAGCCGAGCAAAGGGTTAGCAAATCGACTCACTTCCTTGGTCTGTGTTTAACTTAACATTTCCCAGCTTAAACAAAACGCTCAGAATGCAACCTCCTCAACATCATCAAGAATGAATAATACGACCACAACACACGATACACACCATGAATGCATACATACATATGTAACATCGCATAGGCACGGTTTACATTAAAAAGTGCAACAGCATGAAATAAACCCCAACGAAACGAAATACGAGCTAAGAATAACTTGAAGAATCATCACAACGAGACATTGAACAGAACATGAGAGAGTTTTCCTCGGTTTTAATGGAAAGTCAAAGTCAGATCATCCGTTAAAGGGGTTTTTTCCCTCTCTCTCTGAACTGCCACTAGAACATAGAATAATCCAATTTAAAGTCAAATGTTGTTGTTATAAGATGAATATGAATTAAAGGTCGTGTTGCATTTGGTAGTTTTTTTTATTCCATGTTTTTATAGGAAATAAATTCAGTACATATTGAATTATTTATGAGGAGGGATTGATTCCGGTATCTGACTCCCCCAATAACTTTTCAATCCCACCAATAAATACTTGACGAAGTGAAAGTACACGCAGTACATTTTGTGTAACAATCTGGATCTCATATGCTTTATCAAGTCTGCATTATGTATTCGGGTGGTCCGCTCTTCCATGCCAAGAGTTTGTAGTTGTTCCATTTATTTCCCATCTACTACACCAGGATACAAACCCTACTGTTTTACGTACCAAATTTCTGTCTCGTAATTTATTTCGTTTACACAAGACAAAAAAGATCCGATACAATCCTCCCAATATTCAGACGGATATAATTTACTGGCTGAAATCATCTCTGCTTTTTTTGTGCTCCCTTCTTCTTCAACAAGAAGTTGTATCCATCCAATCCAAACATTTATTTAAGACGTGTTCCCTTCCTACATTTCTGGATTTGGGAGTTAATCACTCCTACTTTTGTTTTAAAAAGGAATTAAACATTTCTTAAACAAGATGTAACGATGCAGTCCAAAAAAAGAAGTGGGATGAAATTGATTAATTTCAGTTCCGATTTTTGAAAATTTTGAATTATTTTTATATTTTAAAATATTTTTATATTTTAAAATATTTTTATATTTTAAAATATTTTTATATTTTAAAATATTTTTATATTTTAAAATATTTTTATATTTTAACATATTTTTATATTTTAAAATATTTTTATATTTTAAAATATTTTTATATTTTAAATATTTTTATATTTTAACATATTTTTATATTTTAAAATATTTTTATATTTTAAAATATTTTTATATTTTAAAATATTTTTATATTTTAAAATATTTTTATATTTTAAAATATTTTTATATTTTAAAATATTTTTATATTTTAACATATTTTTATATTTTAAAATATTTTTATATTTTAAAATATTTTTATATTTTAAAATATTTTTATATTTTAACATATTTTTATATTTTAAAATATTTTTATATTTTAAAATATTTTTATATTTTAAAATATTTTTATATTTTAAAATATTTTTATATTTTAAAATATTTTTATATTTTAAAATATTTTTATATTTTAAAATATTTTTATATTTTAAAATATTTTTATATTTTAAAATATTTTTATATTTTAAAATATTTTTATATTTTAAAATATTTTTATATTTTAACATATTTTTATATTTTAAAATATTTTTATATTTTAACATATTTTTATATTTTAAAATATTTTTATATTTTAAAATATTTTTATATTTTAAAATATTTTTATATTTTAACATATTTTTATATTTTAAAATATTTTTATATTTTAAAATATTTTTATATTTTAAAATATTTTTATATTTTAACATATTTTTATATTTTAAAATATTTTTATATTTTAAAATATTTTTATATAGATATTTGGGTTTTCTCTTCACGCATTGCAGAGCTGCAATAATTACTCATAAAAAATATAGAAAGTTATACTTGCACGGATGTTATTTCGCCGCACCAAATATCCATTTGAGATGTAGCATGTAATACCGGAATGTGATGTCAAATGAGAAATACTCATTTTTTTACACTCTCCAGCACTTTGGAACGTAGATTCCGAATTCCGATCCCTTTTAAACGGAGTTTAGCTCTAAAAGATTTATCGCTTCACGTGCTGCTGGAAGCAAGTCTTGCTTGAAGGAAGGAAGGTGCCGATAAATGCGTAATATCGACAACATAAATATGCTTATATCCCGTTATATACGGTTATATCATTATTTATACAGAACATCCTGCTCGTATATTTATGTACGTATCTACACTATTTCTATATATGTAAATCGACTAATCCGTCATAATTCTCTCAATTTTTTGACAATCAGTAACGAACTGGAACACTTGTGCGGGTGAGTGCAATCCGGATTTTCTCCCATGAAGAAGTATTTCATGCCTAAAATGTACCAATATTTCCATTATGAAACCTTACGGCGGATGGTTTGGTGTCATTTCCCCGTCATAACTGACTGAATACTGCAGTGCACATCCGTATATGATACATATTTACAGAAAAAAGTACGCCTGTCATCAA
The DNA here is from genome assembly GCF_002217175.1 of Folsomia candida. NCBI lineage: Eukaryota > Metazoa > Arthropoda > Collembola > Entomobryomorpha > Isotomidae > Folsomia > Folsomia candida. The sequence goes on from NW_019091196.1 coordinate 9,113,761, forward strand.
CAACCAACTAGCACGCGTACCGGCTGGCGGATCACTCATCGGCAACCGCTTCAGTCATGCCTTGTTAAAAATTCATTCCACTCATTTTCTCTAATATTCCCCACTTGACAAGAAAGCGAGAGAGCTACAAAAAATTTTACACGCACAAATTGATATCTTTTACCTTAAGAGAACCAAAACTTCTCGACCGAAACTCTCCTCCTGGCCAAACTCTGGGAAGACTGCCAGACTGGTTGGCATAATATGGGGGCAGATATGCAGATCCAAAGGATGGTGGTGGTTGGGGACCACACCCACTACCAGCCCCATAATAGTAGACTGGATTATTGTACCCGAGCTGTGATGGGGGGAACTGTTGGTGGTGATACAGCGTGGTGAAAGGTCGATGTGGCTGTGGTGGCATCATGGCCACATTGTTATATTCGACCCCGGTACATTTGAGCCTGTCGTAAATAGAGTCGAGACTGGTCGACATGGCGCTGTTGGAGGCTAAAAGGGCGGATGACTTTGGCGGACGAGGGGGCGGAGGTGGTGGTGGGGAACGGTCTTGACGGCGACGATGGGTGAAAGCTTGAGCATCAGTTTGGTGGTAATCATGTTCATTAAAAGTTGGAGATTCTGCCCCGATTCGATTTCTAGCGTTATTTTGATAACTGGAAGGGTTATCGATGAAATTTGAATTTCTAGAGGAGGGTCGAGCCACGACATTTTGATAAGGTGAGGGACACCTCGCTCCTGGAGGTGGGGTCGGAGTAGTTGGTCGACTATTATTCCCACCACCACAAGAATTCATCTCCTCATTTAATTGTGTAAGAGTTGAGCCAAATTGAGCGACATCCATCGATCTTGCTTTCACGTATTCCTTTCTCCTCTCTGACCTTCGGAGGGGCCGAGGTGGTCGTGGACTTAGGGGCACGACCACACCTCCCGCCGCTGCTACTGAGGTTTGTGGTATCGGTGAGCAGACATGACTTTCTCTTTCGACCACTTTCTCCCCATTGCAATTTCCATACTTTTCCCCGATAAAGTTTTCTTGGCGGAGCATTTCATTAAGTGAGGTGAGAAAGTCCCACTCACTTCCAGACGACCCCGTGGTTGACGACGGGATTACAATGGAGTCAAGATTGGAGGTAGTTTTACATCCTCGGTATGCCACCGGTCTTCTCGCCTTGCTTCGGGTAGCCGTATTCTCACCACTATTGCGGTTAAAGTCGTCACGTCCACCTCCGTCTGACCCAGAATTGCACAAGACTTGTCCCCAAGAGTTACCATTCGTCAACTTTCCCCCATTTTCTACCCTGTCAAAAATTATCCCGTTCGGTCTCCCTTTGCTAAAGTTGGGTCCTCTTGATTTAACCTCATTCTCATTAATGGCTGCCTGGAAACTTTTCGAAAACCAGGAGTCCACCAATTGTCTCTTTTCACTCCGAGCCCTCACCGACCTGTCGATGCCTCCGCTGAGGAACTCGTTGCAGATCTTGTCCTCATTTTCTTCTTCTTCTTCCTCAACTTCCCTCATCCTTCTCGCCCTCCTCCTCCCATCACCTCCATCGTTATCATAATTACTGCTCATAATCTTATCCACGCCATTACCAGCAGCACACTTATTGGTCTTATCTCTTGGCACCACATTTTCATACAATCCACCACTCCCATCCGAATTGCTGGAGGACGCACCACAGTTGCTATTTCGCCCTCCTTTATTATTATTTCCACCAGCACGCCTCCAACTCATTATGATATTTATATTCCCACATTTACAACTTCCCGTCAAATTCTTCCCCCTGATTTATTTCCCTCTTGAGATTATGCAATGAAAATAGAAAACATTTGCATAATCACACATCACAGACACACATCAGCTCCTCTTGGAATGTACATTTCTTCCCCCACTTATTCGCACATTTGTGCAGATGTTACCTATCTAATCTTCTTCAGACTTCTTCAAGTACATAAAAATGTGACCCAGCTGGTGGGTTGGGTGAGACGTTAATATTTATTATTTTTGCACATTTTACGACCACCAATTAAACAAAGGTCTCGACTCACTCGACCACCAGAGCACACACACACCACGTCTCAATTAGTATCTCCACAATAATAATAGACCTCTTCATTTGTGTATCTGTACACGCCAGCCAAAAACCAAGTCACAATTTAGTCCACAAAACAGAGGTAATAAGGCAGGAAGCCAGCTAACCAAACCAAACCAACCAGGCAATGAACCAACCATCAATGAACTGTTGCCTGCTTTTTGCTTTCCTTTGCTATTCCTATCTCTCTCTCTCCGTCAACATCGGATCTTCTTGTTACGAGAGAATAAGAGAACCCGGATGATAATGAAGTTTAAGTTTTAAGTGGATATCTTCACCACGGTCGCAAGTCTAGGCAAGATTCTGCACTTCTCTCCTCGGGGACGACGGAGGCAGGAAGGAAGGAAGTGGAAGAAGTTTGTGGATACATAATATTATGTACATAAGTCCATCCAGGGAGAGAAAAGTGGTGGTGCAGATAGATTACGTACGATGTGTAGGATGAGATTGGATAAGAGAGACGACACACAAGTTGATATCTGATATCGCACTAAATAAGTAGAATTATACTGTCAAACCACAAATTCCAACCATTTCTAAGTTTCCCATGATTTTTCAACTATTTTCAAATTGTGACTGAACAAGATTTTCTCTCGTCGACTGCTTTATCAGTCGACGACCACGCAGAGAAGAAGGAAATGCAAGTGAATAAAGATGTGAAAAAAAACTAGTCAAGGAAAAATTACCCCCTGGAGTTACATCTCATCCATTCCTTCCACCCAACAAGGCAAAGTTGACATTGATGATAGTCCCAGAGACGCAAGAACGACTTAGCTCACCACCAAAAACGGTTAATAAAGACGCAACTGCTACTGCTTCCTTGGTTCAATTCGTGTTATGATACTCTCTTAAATTTTGTGCGATAAGCTTGTTTTGGCACGAGCATTTACATCCACACGACAAGTAATCCGCCCTTGTAAAAATAGATGAACGATCAAAAAGTAGGGAAGATACATAGACACGAATTCCATTTCTCAAGATTATTCTTCCCCCGCATCTTAAACGACCACTATTTCTGGTGAAATGCTTAATTTTTTCTTCTTTTATGAGTTTGTTTCCCCTTTCAATCAAAAGTTGATTGATTGGATGAGACTCTCGAGTAAATAAAAACGTGGGGAAAAAATATTATGAAGAAAGCAGAAATGTAACGTGTAAATGATAATCTTATCCAAATTTATGTGTGCGTCGACGCTTCGATTTCAGTGAGAATCACGCATTTACCATTTATTTATGTGATCATAAATTTAGATCACGAAATGGTGATGATTTCCTCAAATTGCAAAACATCACTTGTTCCAAACTTCTTCTTCTGACGTACTTTCATTAAATCCGGTTAATTTACAATTGAAACCAAACCTAACGAGTGACATGCATTTCACTGAGATTTCTGGCATATTTTTTCTGGCAAGGGAACAAATTTCAACACATATCCTCACTCACAACTCTTTAATTTTGTCAGAGGACACTAAACAATTAAAACTAAATGGTAAGTTAAGATGGCTAACCTGGAGGAGCGCGTTGACTTTCTGGCACCAGGAAGACAGAAAAAGTTGGTCGTCTTGGGACAAGTCGAGCAATTGACCACGGATAAAATCCCAATCGATAGAAACCCGGCGTATGAATGGCACCAGGCGCTCTGAAAAAATAAAACATCGGTATAATTCCAAGAAGAGATCTGGTAAATGTATTTAAACACATTTCTACCACAAAATCTAATAAACGGCATCAATCATTTGCTAAAATTTATTGCCAAATTGCGAATCCTGTAAATACCTTGATCCTTTAACATGCCGAGTTGATCACTCATTGGAATTTTTGCCATCGTCAGCTTGAAATCTCGTCGTAATGAACCCATTGTCTTTTATTTGTGTAGTACAAAAATTGCGTATAAAATAATTTGGTTGTTACTTCTTTTAAAATAGTTAAGAATTTTATATTTTATTTAGTATTCTCGTTTTTATTTTTACTTTTTAGGAACACTGTGTCTTTATATTTTATATTGGTACATATTGCTTTTTTAAATTTTATTATTAGTCTTGAGAGATCACATTTCTGTTTTTAGTGTATTTTGGTAACTTTGATTTCAATAAAATACATTGAGCGTAATAAATACAATTTCAAATAGCTGCAAACTGTTGCATAGTTTAGCTGCCGATTACGTAAAATAATATCAAAATGCGAATCCGATTTTAATTATTGCCAAAATTTGCACTCTAGTCCACTTTAAATTAAACTCCTTCTTAATAAAACAATGCGAAGAATTTATTTATTTTAACTTAAATATAAGAAGAAGAAGAAAATAAACTTTTCGGTGGTGACTCTAGAATGCCGACTCCCATTGTTTCTCTACCCCAAACCCCGAAATTCGGTTAGTAAGTAGAGAAAAGGGATGCTGGAGAGATCGTGATACAATTAGGATTTCCGGAGTTGGAGAGGGGAGCCGAATATATAGTGAGTTCTTCATTTACTATAACAGCAGCAGAATCCAGTCCGTTTATATCAGCATCATCATCATCAAAACAAGCAGGAACCTTATAAAGAGCAAAATACATAACAAGAGAATTGTATTCATATATAGTATTATGCATTTTAGTATCCATTTCATTCATGCCTCGTCGTCCTTACTACCAAAAAGCACAAGTGGTGGTTGCTGGTGTCATGAATAATCGTGGTGTGTAATGTGCTCTGTAATGGCTTGGTTTTTCCAACAAGTTATGTATGTATGCCTTCATTATGTATATACATTTGCTTAAAAAGACCTCTTTTTTACACGGTGAGCTTTAAATCCACCGCTGTCGTTGTAAAGCAAACACTAAACATTCCGTCTTAAAACAATCAAAATATGACGCAGGCAGATATGATTTCATGAAATTCTTTAAGAGCATTTCTCACCACTTATTACTTCATAAAATTATACGGCATTAATTTTTTTCATATGTATCAGCGTCAAATCCATTAATACGCAACGACGTAATTTATTTTTTTTGTTAAATTATATCTTTTTCATGCATGACAAATCACATTTTCGCAAAATTCAGTCCTTTTCCATACGCAATTTCTTTATTTTGCACTTCGTCATCATCACCCACGCCTCCGCCCGGGACATAAATTCCGTACATATGTGACCACAACTGCCACGTAGGCGAACGTCGTTGCAATTCCCAGGACGAGGGCGATAACTTGAAGTAGCGTTATGATCGGGATGTCTTCAATTTCGGTGACGATTTCATCTAGCGGTGACAACGTTGGAATCGCATTTCTCCTCCGTTTCTCCGACTCCTCCCCTTTTCTCGAGTGGGTGAGATTTAAGAGAGCCAAGTAGACGAGAAATGCGCTGATTTGTACGACCAGGAATCCTGCGACGGATCCTTTTAGTAATCGGACTGATTCCTAATCAGATAAATAAATTGAAAAATAATTCGATTAGTTTTTATCTAATTAACATAAATTTTATTTGAGTGTGAATGTAAATTATTACCAGTTCCACGCCTCGAAATATCAAAAGTCCAAATCCGAGAAAGAGACAAATGTAGATAAATGCGAGTATGAGGGAGAAATATGTCGCGTATGGCTAAATATATCACAACAAATTTTAATATATGAAGAGTTAGACTTTCTGAAATACGTATATAAAATTCCATTTAAGCAAATTTATTAAATTCATACATTATGCCAAACTTCCGAAATTCCGACCACATCTACAAAGAATCCTCCCAGAAATAAGAGTGCGATTGTGATATGCAAACTTGCTCCATAATACGCTGCTCCCCGAACTGACAAGCACATTATATTTCTTGTTGCTCTTTAAAAATTCAAAATTTCCAAAATTTCTTGCACAAATTATACAATTTTAAAACCAAAAAAATATTTTCACCATATCGTAAACACCGTAAGTAAAGATCAAAATATTTATTATCCTGAAACACTATGTACATACGACACAAGATTTCGCTCGGAGCTCGGGAATGCTGATCAACTTCTCAGTCCACATTGAAGCATGGGTGCATCAATGCCCGAGAAAAGTGCCAACTTCTTTAAAACCCTCCTAAATTCGCCTCCTTCTACATGTTTATCCCAGCAGATGTGCTTCCACACGGGGCTGCATTTTGCGACATATATATGACCTATCAAATCAACCAAAAGAAACGAAAAGTCACCACTTTTTGGGCTTTTCGCCAATAATAATTTGCACACGTACATGAAATCCCGACCCCGTGTAGTGTTTCATTACAAAGATTTTAACATTTAATGAGGCTTGCATCCGGTGACGCTATATAACTAACTATACGTCTATTTATGCAAATAGATAGTTAGGCGGCACGGGTCGGTCGTTTATATCAGTCAAATTCATGCAAAATCAGTCCCATTTTAATTCGATTTTTATCGTGTCGTAAAAAAAGTGCGAGTATTTATTTCAGTTTTCTTGCATGACAAATTGACAATATCATTTAAAAAAAATGAGACTAAACTTTCCTGGGTAGTTTTCTCTAAACATGTAAATTTTCCCACTGACCATCCACATATCTTTGTGGCGGTGTCCGAAATCCCATCGTGGTGGACGATGTGCTGCTACCAACAGAACTTCTGCCCCCACCACCACCACCACCACTGATACCACACCCCTTCAAAGTTAGCGTCGCACTGGACGAGAGTGGGACCGAGGATCCACTTCCGCTGCAACTTCCCCTCTCTCGCAGCACGGCCCAATCCCTCCTCGCAATTCGGATCATGTAGAGAAAGTGGGTCGTGAGGAGGACAAAGGTCACGACCAGGTTGAGGGCGAGGGCGGACACTTGCGTGATTCGGTCGTCCTCTTGGAGGTTGTCAAACGTGAGGGAAAGGAGGACGAGGTGGGTCACGAGGACTAAACATTGGAGAATTGTGAGTCCCCCGACGGCAACTTTTAGGAGACGTAAAGATTCCTAAGTTTAAAATGGTTGAAATTATATTAGATTACATGTTTTTGGTTTGGTGAATAATTTTTGTAATTAATATTACACGCTCAATTCCCCGGAAAATGAAGCAACCGAATGCAAATATGAGTATTCCGTAAGTGAATAATATGGCAACCGGTCCAGACCCGATTGACTGAAACTGGAAAAAATATGACCAATTTACCCCTAAATTTAATTTACTTTCTTCCCCAAATATCCGCTTTCACTTACATCTCTCCATTGTACATCGGGCAGATAAGTCCCATACTTTATCACGATGGCCAATCCCAACAACTATGAGTATGTGAAATAATCTCATTTTTTAGAAACTTTCTACCAATCAATTACAAACGAAAATAAATAAATCATCTCACGATTTGTGCCGTCGTTCCAAAATAGGCTGCTCCACGAAATGAGACACAAAATATGCAGCACATTATATTCTGTCTCAATTTCTCTTAATATCTCACATTTTTTTCAGTTGCACAAGGTTTTTCGGGTTTTCAAGTTGCACACATTCCACACAAAACTCTGAACTTTCTCCCACCCACACAATTCCTCAAAACTCAATTCCAGACAAAACTAATGGAACAACTAACAAATCCGACCCGACTCTTGTTTTTCTTCCTGTTTTACTAAATTAATCATTACTTTATTATTACTTCATGATTTTGCAACCGTTACGTTACTGCCTATTACGGCATTAAGACAAGTGTGAAATGACGACTGACTGACTACAAAATCGAATCCTTCTTCAGGATCAGAATCTCTTTAACTTCTTCTTCTGCTTCCGCTTCTCAAAAAATATGGTGCGGACTAGATATGATGTATTAAATATTATTTCATTTTCCGACTCTTATCATCACTCACCAACAACACAAAAGGAAAGAATAAACGCAGTCAGAACTCAATTCGAGTAAACTACACTTTATCACCCTTAGGAATCCTCTCTGCACCACTTATCACTCCCAGAAGAAGAAGACAAGTATATGCTTTATGAACTCTATTCAGTTCAGTTACTCACGTTATTACATTACCCTCACATAATTCCCTTCCTCCATTTTCGTTATGTAGAGTAGAATCATTCGTATTTAATTCGCATAGTTTGAATTCTATCATCATCGTGTAATTGTAGCAGCACAACAACAACAAGGGGAGCTAATTCTGCATGGTACATAAGTTCCTTATGTATGCACCCGTATCTATCACGAACGATGATGGGAATTAAACCATGGTGGCTTCTTTCATAACTTCAAAATTCATATGAATCCTATTGTTCCGTTGGGTGAAGAAGCTTTAAACTACGAAGACTGCGTATGCATGGTGCTTCTGTTTATTTGTTGTTGTTTGAGTTTGTTGCATCACACTGACTTCTTGTATTAACTATAACAAGTCGACAGATAAAGTCAAGTTCCGCTCGTGTCCTTCATCATCATCGTATTAACTAAAAGTCTACGTTAAATAGTAGCAAAACTTAAGTGGCGATGAACGCAACTAAAATTGTATTTTACTTCGTCCCAGCAGCATTACATTAGTTTGTGCAGTATAGTCCTTAATTAATGAAATTTTAAATATGAGTCGTTCTCCTATGGTCGGACCGACTCTCTCAAGTCTGAACCGTTATAAAGAGTAAATAAAATATGGATCACAGTCACACGCTGTACTTTAATTTCCTCGCATTCTTTTCAGCCAAACCGACAAAAAATTTAAATTCTCAAGGCATAAAAAACATTTTATTATTCACACATGACAAAAAAATTTATAACAATTTAAATATCTGTATTTCTCTAAAAGGTAACGATTTACCACAAGCTAGGCTGTACCCACTTCCTCCTCGGCTTCTTCTAATCTCGCGTTCTCACTGTTTTCTTGAATCCTTTCCTGTGTCAAAAAATCCGCAGTGTTCGTCCCTATCGAAATCGTCATTGAGACTGCGGCGACCGAGTTTGATCTCGTCACTGCGGGGTGATTTTGTAGCAAATTTAGGTCAGGAATGTGGACGTCTTTCAGATACAGGGAGGCCGGAAGGTGGGATAATTTCCAATTATTTTCAGGAATTGGTAACGCGTTTCTGAAATTAATTATAGTTTAATTGTCAAATTTTTTCTGTAAATTCAACGTTTTTTAATTGATTACTCACCTGTACAATTTTATCCCTTGATTGCTACCAGTCTTGAGTTGATGGAGATGTCTCCCATATAAAAATAGGACCATTAGGTAGACCACCGTCATGAAAAAGTTGACCAAAAAAATTCCAGCAATCACATTTTGACCCGCTTTGGTCACAATGTCTCCAAACATGACGGAGAAGATTAGTTGAACACTTAGGACGAGGGATTGATACACAGCAAAACATAAGACGGACCATTTCAGTTGAGTCACGGAGTCCTGGAATTAAACGACATTTATACATTACTTATATGTATCTAGTTGCAAAGGTCACTCGTACTCTTATGAGGATGTTTTTATAATATTTTTCAAAAGGAATGTTGGACAATGTTTCGGATCAAATCGTTTTCATTGTAATTCATTCATCATAAGTTTGAACATATTTAAGAAGCTGTGATTTTTTACAGGTGGATTCGTTAAAAACTGGCTTTTTAGCAAATCCGCAAAAAATACAACTCAAAAACTTCAGATTTTATTTCGTGCTTTCTAACAAATTTTTTGGCATTGATTTTGGTTTTCAAATATGTATCTGGGCAAACAATAATCGCCTTTGGTGGACTATTTTGCTAGTGGCTTCACATTAAATTTTAAGACAAAATATAACAAATCTGCACCATGAATTGACCCCACAACTACAAAAACCTTACATTTGAAGCGTCGATTTCTAATTGGGAAATCATACATTTTTTGTCTGCGAGATTAAGCTTGAGAATTTATTACAAAGTCAATTTTTGGCAGATATCGATCTATAAAAAATCACAGCTTTCTAAATATGCTCAAACTTTATTGTAATCAACACAATTTGGTCCAAAACCTTGTCCAACATACCTTTTGAAAAATATTATTAATGTGTCCTCGTACTCACCGTGTCTATCGCTCTGAAGATGAAACACGCAAATAGTGATGCCAAGAGGCAGTACGATGCCACGATTAGCGGCAACTGAGACATGATTAGTGGACTCAGATTAATGTCCGGGTAGTTTGGCGGATTAAGGAACAAATTCACTGAAATTAGTGATATCACAAAGGTAGCGACCTAAATTAAATTGGGAGTCATTCAGTTTTAATCGTAAAATGTCTTTACTAAACCTCAATTAAGTTCTTTCTTACCATGTGTACGGTCACCATAAAGTAGGTTGCACCCCGAAGGGTTGCACAGCAAAAGAAGCACATCTTTATGGCGTTTTAAATGTTACGTATTTAGCGGGTATTTGTCACTCCTAGATTTTTAAAAACTAATTTTCCGCTACATTTTTGCTATAACCGCTTCGAATGGTCAAGATTTGTATAAAATGTACGACGTATTAGAATCGCAAATTCACACGGGATTGAGCTACTGCAAGAATATAAACTAAAGTAAAGCACGCACTCTTTTTATCCAGACTTCTTGATTTATTATTTTATGAGGAAAATGTTGCAAAATAATGTTGTTCCCTCATCTTAATTATTACCTGTATTATTGCCTTATTGTCCCGAGTAATGAGTACTACGATCAGATTCTACACATTGTTTTATGTCAAATTCTCAGCGTATCCAATGTAAACTAGAACTTTGCAACTATGTATGTACATTTAATTTTCGGAGGTTTATTAAAATAAAATAACCCATCTGCTTAAAAAGGAGAGAGATGATAATAAATAGCTACCCTTTGGTCAACTACACTAAAGAATGAGCACCCATTGGGTGGGTGACGCGTTTTTTTTGCCTTGCACCATTTATAGGTCAAGTCAGCCAAAACAAAGAAAGGGAAAGGGTGAAAAATAGTGCATACATATTTTGAGGGGTACCAACCAACAATTACTAACCCCAAATAAGTCATTATAATTTGCTTATGATGAACATTTGCAAATGAAATCCTAAAATTTTATTCCCCACATAGATATTTTTAAAGAATTCCTCAAATTCCTAAAGTCTCCTCATTCCTTACTTTAAGCGGGGTGAATGGGGTTGAATACATAACAGGCGGCGTGGCGTAGGACAGTGATGGGAATATAAGTGTATTCATCTATGTATGTAGTGCAGTAGCATAAAAATAAAAATATTATTATCCTACCATCACAACGAAAGAACGTAAATGCATGCACTTTTTTCTTCTAAAAAGAAGCTCTTAGAAGATATAAAGTTGTTCTCCTTGAGAGAGAGAGAGACGCGTTATTATTGTTATCTGCATTTGCGAGGAGTTCATCTCACAAGCTCGAATTGCATAAGTAAAATAAAGTAGTGATCGTAGTGGTGATGATGTCGAACAAGTACCTTAATTTTACACTTGATATCTTCACAAGCCACGCGAATTTCCCATTATTACAACATGTTACAGGTTTTTCGAGATGGATAAAGTTCCAGTTTCTGCCGTTTAACCCCAGTTCTGTTCCTTGGTCGGGACTTGGTTTACAATCCTCCTCGTTTCGTGCATGGTTAAACATTTGAAAATCTAAACCATAATATTTGGACATCATTATCGTTACTATCACCGTCAGATCTTCATCGTCCAAATATTTACGTAATCCAGTAATCAACCAAAAGTAAGTATTTGGATGACTGAACTGGCTAAACTTTATGCTCCTCACCAGTTTCTTGTCTCATTTCGCCAACCAAACCACACCACAAGGAGCGATAGGATCGTAAAATGCAACAGTTTGTCTGCCAGCCAGCCAATGTTACGTTTCTTGTTTTACTGTCTTGATTTGCCACGCCAAATAGATAACTTTTTCTACACTCCCATTGACGTAGTTGGATGGATGTAAGCAGTTCCTCCAGTTCTTCTCCATGGGTGCGGATTATCTATACTTCTACCCGATATCAAGCTTAGGAATTTCCGAGTTTTGCGCATATTACGATTTTGCGATGGTTGCACACACATAATTTTACACACGGCATCAGTATAACCGGTCGGTTAGGCGTGACGCCCGCTTTCAGCAAAGTGCAAGTGCACCTATCCACCAGATACATATCTCTCCTAGAGCAATTTGTACTTACCAAAAGGATACAAATGTATACGACTCCAGCATAATTTAATGTATTTTATCGAGTTTTTTTCGTTCATCGGGTTCATTTTGTGGTTTGGTTGGGTTTGGTGAGACGGAATAGTACCTGGAATTTAACCAGTAATTACTTACCTACGGTCATTTATCTGGAGGACATAGGGATGGTAATCCGTATCCTAAATTAACCGATCCGTAGGATAGGATCGGATCGGATCGGATTTGCTCGCTTTAGGATCGGATCGGCTCCCGGTTCTACTCGAAATCCGATGCGATCCGATCGTAGGATATCCGCGGATGATATGTGTGAGACACCTTGTGTCTAACTATGGAAATACTTTACCAGCTGCTTTTCTTTATTTATTGGAACGGTTTTTGGTGAGTTCATCACATGGCGTACATTACCCGAATGAGCCGAATTATCCTATTATTTTACACCAGTTATTTTTATTTTGGCGTTCAAATTATTCAATTTAGTATGATTTCAACGCCAAAATAATAACATAATTCGGCTCGTTCGGGTAATGTACGCCATGTGATGAACTCACCAAATGTGAAACGAGTTTACATCGGATGATCCGAGGATCCTGTGCGATCCTAGGATTTCATCGGTTCGGATCGGATCGGATTGTCTGATCCTCGGATCCTCTATCCGATCCGTGTGAAAATCCGATCCTATCCAAGTTTTTACGATTCTAGGATAGGATCGGTTACGGATTACCATCACTAGGAGGACATGTCCAAATCTGGAGAATCCGGCTTCACCCAATAATGCATAATTATGTAAGTGTCTAATTAAATGCAATAATTTATGTATTTATGCACGTACTTACATAATTGCGCACCCTTATTTATTTATTTATTTATTTTGATCCATGCCACACACGTGAAAGTAATCGTACTGCATTAACTCAATGCATCACAATTACTTTAATATACGTCCCCAAATCTGATATGATCTCATTTTACCCAATTTTGCACAAGTACCTGCAAAAGTCACATGCACGCATAACTCACTCAACTCTCGTCACCTGTCGCAAGTCTCATTTTAATCCGTAAATGCAGTCTCATTTCATTCCGTTGCTGCTGCATTCACATTTTCCACTGTTCACCCACCCACTTGAAATGCTCCCTGCCCGGCTCGTCATTTGTGTCGTTCGCATTCTTCTTTTTGAAAAAGTTTACAAGAAAATGATTCGGTTTAGCCAAGCGAATCATCAAGCTTTTAGTTCTTTTTTATCCATTTTATACATCATTCTATGGCACATGTTGTTATCCGTTCGTCCTCGTCATGAGTTCTCCTTGGCGAATAAGACGAGGTACATAAAAGGTGGCTAAACCTTCAATCTTTAAAACCTCCACTCCAAACCTTCACATGCATAATAGATCAAAAGGAGGACTAAAAACGACCAAGACGAAATTATAAGAATTATTATGCAGCCTCAGCTCGTCGCTCGTCGTGATGATGATCATCATTATTTATCCCTCCATTCACGGACCTGTTGAACTCACCACATCAAACCAAAACTTGCTTCAAAGAGAAGTAGTGATCTTACACAGGAGTTGGTTGGAGGATTGGAGCAAAAGGTGGGCAAAAGTAGCAAAAGTGAAGCATAGCATTAGGCAGAAAACGTGGAGAGAGAATCGTGTTCTGCACAGTTCCATCCATCCATTCCTTTTTCCAGCCAAGCCAAGCCAAAACCTAAGCCATCCGAGTTCATGCAGTCTCACAGAGGAAGAAGAGCTTAAAAAGCACCCACTTCACTCCCAGCTAACGTCATTCATCATTATGGTGGCAAAGGAAGGAACGGTTGGATTTGGATACTGATTCGGATTTTATTCGCCTAAGCGTATTAAAATCTGGAAAGTATCAAAGATCAAAGGACCAATACTGAGCTATTATTATTGTTATTTTGTGGCATTTTCAAGAAAAAATCTCCAGACCTATAGAATTCCAGCCTCTCGTTACGTACGCATGCAACCCGTCACAAACAACAGAATTCTGGCATTTGGTAAGTCTCGACTTCTTTTATTCGTTTTTTGAGACATGTAGAAATCTGAATATAAATTGAGTCGGCGGAGGAATATTTTTTACTTATTTGTGTGCATATGCCTGGAAAAATGTCTGGTTTATAAGAAAAAAGGAATTAATTGAATGAAATCGTCGAACCCATTCTTGATATAAAAAACTTTCTTTAACGAATGGGAAAGAAATGCGCATGGCTTTCGTCGTTCGGCTTTCATGTGTTTAGTTGAACATGCCGACATCAAATTATTAACGAGTTTTACTTATGCATTATGTCGCATACGATAAATAATACATGTCATAAATATAAACTCGATAGCACCAGCATAACCTCATGAACCCATTTATTCATAAAAACTGGGAGGTTTCCTTTCCGCGAACAATGCACCAACCAAAGTTTCCTAAATAGAATCATGAATTTTAAAATCAATTCGAATCCGATTTCAGCTTGAATGGCGAATCAAAATACCATCAACCCTATAACCTTGAGCCCAGAGAGGCAGAAATATGACGACACTTTAAACGGCAAGCGTATAGCGTTGAATATTTAAAGACGGTCTAGTTCCGTTTTTTCCGCCTCGTCCACTCCTATCAGCTATCATTATTATCTATCGACTCCAATTCTCCATAGTCGGCACAATAAACAACTACTAACCCATATAAAGCGATGGCTATCGATTATTCGAACCACTACTGTCATCACCAATAAGCTCGAAGGTTTTGACACCTTAAATACTGACCAAACCCGACAAGCAGACCGTATTCAGTCAATTGGATTGGATTGAATTGGATTGAATAACAAGGGTGGCGTCGATTCGATAATAAGCAAATAGCAAAATGTTTGGAGGTGGTGAAGTTATCAAATTCACCAAGACTAAAGCCAGCCCTAAACCAAATGGGAACGGGGTTTATCATCATCACGACGACGACTATGACGAGGATGACCATGACGACCACGATCACACCCCTTCCTACCCACTGCCCCCACCCGAGTATCATCACCACCACCGTCAATTCCAGGATCACCCCTACCTATTTGAACAGGTCATGAATGGGAGGGAGGATTCAAATTATGGTGGGAGGCGACCACACCCACACGCAGTCTTCTACCCTGGTAAGTATTAGCTTACGTAACTATGTATAATACTTACTTGACATATTAGTTTGCACAGTTTGGGAGGACATTTTTGAACAATTTATTGACAATTGGCATTATGCACTTAAATATTTGTTGGTTCATGACAAATAAGTACATAAACTTTGATCGTCAATCAAACAAGCCACCTACGCGTTCACTCTGACATGATGAAATTTCCTTCCTTCGTCTCCTCCTCAGCAGAGAACAAAGTTTCATAAGAGATTTATCCACCCGGCGTGGGATAATCTGTCAAAAGCAACATCACGACATTTATTTCTCTCTCTTGTTCGACAAATTGACAATTCAAGTTGTAATCAAAATCGTTTTTATGTCTCGCTCCTCGCTCCTCACTCTACTTTATGACAAAATCTATTTTATGAAGTAAGAAAACTATAAAGTGTTGTGTATAACAACGTCTGCTGGCGTGTCGCTGTCGTGCCAAATAACTTGTACTGATTCGAGTCATCAGGAAAAAAAAGTTATCAGAGAAAACTTTCTCCTCGCTCTCCTCCTCTTTCTCTGTACACGTATTTCGTGTGTTTAGAATTTTATTTTTCTTCCCCATATGGACGAAAACAAGGCATTGCATACATACATGCATATGTACATCATGGTATCCACGGCATGGCGATACTGCTGCTAGTTCGCCGGCACAATAAATTAATCAGAAGTCGTACAATAACTCTTTTTCTGGGTAATAGACGCGCATGTAATTTAATTTTCTTTTCCGATAAATTAATTTGTTCCCCTTGTGTAACAGGTATCTAATGGTACGAGAGAAGGGTCATAAAAGCATAAAATTCATGGTCTGCTGTAAAGCTCGTGTAGGTTGCTGTGCTACATCCATTTTTAGATCGCTTGCTCTTTCTCCACTAGAAACCTTGGAGTTTAGCCCTTATCGAAATACTTATATGTACCATGCCATCCAGCATTATTTCCTCGTCCGTGTCGGGTCAAGTCGAATAGCACTTCCTCAAATATTACATACGGGTCGTTTTACTTGCCAATATATACGTATAGGTATCGCCATGCATAATAAAACTCTTAAAACGAGACTGGTTCGGTTGACCGACTTTGCAGCATGTCTCATTCCATTAACTTTTAATAAAGATGGGAAAGCAAACGTATCAAGACATAAGTAAGTTTTTAAATAGGGGACCATCAACTATCCTGTCGCAAAAGTAAACAAGCTTGTTCTTGTCCCGCAGTATTATGTAGAGGTACTTTTCTGCCAAAAGTACGTATGTATTGCCGGCGAGAGAAAGTGGTAAAAATAGGGAAAATGTACTACGTGACCGCCACCACCACCAGACCAGCCATCCATCCTCGCATACATAATAATACGCTTTCTCTTTACAATCCATCCATGAACCAGTCGACCCGGCCACTTACTTACATACAGAAATACGAATGCGTACCCGTTTCCCCGGAGAGAGCAGGTATCCCTTTCTCGATAATTCGTCTCATTCACGACAACCTTCTTGTCTTAGTTCCTCCTACTTTCACCCGTTCCATGAGGCTTTGTCTCCTCGTCATTTTACATACAATACCTTCTTCCACCAACGGTTACGCGATGTTACATGCTCGTCTCCTGATTCAGCACCGGTTCAGTTCTGTCTACGTATTGTTTTTAGTTGAAATGAAAACAAAAGCCGTGTCAAATCCCACTACTCTATTGATCAGGAGCATATCCAGTCGAGTTAATGGGGTTAGAACGTTATATAAAAGGTGGAATTCCTTCGAAATAATTAATCATGGTTATAAAACACGTCCTCATCATCAGAGGAGCTCTATTTTATGATCCACCTCATTTTGGACAGGCTTTATTACTATTATTTACTTAAGAAGCTTTGGATAAACGACGCAATTATTAATTAGGCTGAGTAGGAGTGGAGGAAACGTTAATCCTCGATGGATGAATTTCCAGGATTATGTATTGACTGGCAGGGTGACGACTCGAGGCGCGTGTAGGGGACGTGAAGTAAATGAAACTACTTTCATTTCATGAATCCTTTGAGAATTTGGTGGAGGTAATTGATACTCGGCTACCTTTCACCATATTTAATGTACTCTTACCGAAAAGTATGGCATTTTCCTAATCAAAGGACTATATTTAGTTCATGTATAATGCTTCCTCTGATTACTCATTTGGTCCTTTTGCCATTGGATAAAGTATCCGAGACTGGATCAAAAAGTGTCACAAATGGCAAAAGTAAATAATACCTTTCCTACATACATAAATACTCTTTTCAAAGAACGGGACTTGGCACAAAGAAACTAATTACGGCACGGATCAGGTATCAGGACTACATTTTTTCCTGAAATTACTTTCTCGACGTGTCAGAAATCTATTTTCTTCAGAGGGGACAGCACGTGTCTGTCCAGGGCAGAGGAGCACTCACAGTAATTACACATACAACAGAGCAATGAGACCCGTGTCGCATCAAACCCATTGAGACAGATTTTACCCTTTTTTCCGAATGGGGGCCCTTTTTGGTGGATGGGATTGACAGGTAGATTTTTCCACACACGTTGATCCGGAAAATAAAGTAGTTATTGTTATTAGTATTATTGTCGCCGTGTCGATTATAATTCCCACGACGGCATCTGATCCTCACACACTGACATAAGTTAGGATTCGATTCTTGCTCTCCCTTATAAACGAGCGACCTCAGTGATCTTTCCTCATTCGGGTTCTTTCTTCCGAGACTCTACAATATTGCGTAAGGTGGGAATTGTCAGTCAGTCGAGTTTGTGAAAGCACGTCAGAGTCCAATAAACCTGTAGAAGCGTCTTTTGAGTAAGTATCACTTTCCCCATCGATATCTAAATAATAGCATAAATCAGTATTGCGTATTAGTATTTCGTATCATTTTACTAATTAAGTACATATCAGCTCATCTGCATATTACAAGAAAAGATACAAAATATCAAAGTGTTCATTTACCCCAAATACCTGAAATAAAGAAAAAAAAGTGCATGTAAATGCATAAAAATTTAGTAAAATGGTATCTACATTCCAGGGCATACACTTAAATAGGAAATTACCTACTTATTACCTAGGAATTCACATCATTGAAACGTTTCGTATGCAAAAATATCACATGATTCATCTTGTTTCTTCTCTTTTTATGTGCATCTCTTCATTATTAAAGACATTGTTAATGTTCCACCCGCACTATTATCTATCCATGTAGTGGATAAATTGCATATAAATATCTCATCAGGCTAGTTACCACCAGTATGTTTCAAGAACAGATACACGACATTTCCATTATTATCGCATTCTCTGTGTCGTGAAGAAGACCGAGCTGATTGTCTTTTCCTCTTAAGACAGAGTGAATTTGCAATTCTATTTACGATCCTTTGGGTTTTACTTACTGGAAGAATACAGGCATCCACTGACTGGCATGACTTTACAAAATTATTCTATGTATTTTTGTTATGCTTCCACGAATTTAATGGCAGCAGTCTCGTCATCTTCTTCCGCGAATTGCAATCATTACAAAAAATAGGTATCTACTTACACATGCAGAGAAATATCTTGGTAGGTATTAAAGTGAGTTAGTGAGCGTGGGCATGTTGTGTGTGTATTATTACGCGCACAATAATACCAGACCAGACTAGATAACCCTGGTCTGCTGTACCCCGTGTACCAATTGACTTTGACTTGTTCTCTGTCTTTGCACATAAAAGGCGTCCATACGTTATATGTAATGTGAAACTAGTCTTTTATGCAGCTCGCCTACTGCTTCTGTGATTAAATTTCCATAAAAACCTCTATACGCTTGCATAGCATAGCCCGACCGAACCAGGTCTATTTACATATGTATGTATGTACATATTACTCTCTGTAGTACAGTCTAGAACCAATTTTTTTCTCTAAAACCTGCCTGAGAACAGGTACAATTTCTTAATTAAATACATTTTACACATTTTCGCCACTGAAAATAGCTTGAGTTCTCTCTCGAGGGACAGAGAGATTGAGAAATGACGGGTGCATGAGGAACCCTCTCGTCGTTACAGGATATCAAAAAGGAGAACATGATATGCAGATTGTTGTTGCAACAAATGAGTCTTGAGTATCAAGTCTCGTTGTTCCTTTCATCTTGAAATGAAAGTAATTTCAGGGAAAGTAAAGCTCATTTCATCATCTTCTCTTCCCCTCTCGGGCTTTGTTCTTTCTGGAAGAAAAGTAAGCCATGCATGCATACATATGTATCAAGTCGACCATGTTATCCAATCTCATTCGAACTCAGAGCCTACATATTTATGTGATACGATACATAAATAAAACACACATTATCATTGCACTCGCTCACTTCACGAAAGTGCAATTGTGATGGAATGGATGTACTTGACGACAACAAATAAAATATGTAATACATTACATACCCTCCAGTTCTCCGCCCCATGTGTTACGTATTTTGTGTGCATGCACATTAATTTTATTTTTTTGCACCAAATAAAATTAGATAAGTATGTATTATGTATCTGTCTAAACAGAATTGCAATATGCAAACCACAATACTTTAAATCACACATTTTGCATATTTACCACCTACTAAAAGTTTCACCTGTGCATCTGTTCTTGAAATCATATACGAATATTATTGAGACAATGTAGAAAAAGTCCGCTTATTACTTTACTTTTTCGATTACGTCAGTGAGTTAACCAGTTTCAGATTAGAAATAAATCAAGTCATCGCCAATAAAATATTTAAAACATGATGGCAGTTAGTTCATCATTCATTATCATCACTACTACACCACGGTCTCCTGTCACCTCTCTCTCAAGCGACCAATTTATTACTTACACTGCACTCGATTCAGCATTAAAAAAATATGAATGCATGTATTTTTACAACGACTATATCGCATATTATATATCGTCATGTGCCCAGTGGTCGAGTCGTTGGAGCGTCCAAATTACCTACCTGACTCGAATAGGTATCTATTATGCGACGTTATCAGTTGAGTGGTTTGGTTCATCGCCAGTTGTTACTGATTATTGCTAGCTAGGTAGGTCTTCTTTATCCTTGTCCTGGGTACGTTATCTGCCCGGTGACACGTTATGGACTAGTGAATCTGATGACGACAATTATACAAGTAAATCCTATTAATAAATAATGCTGGGCTTAATTGCTGTTCACACTCTGCGCTCTCCTCGCCTAATATGTAGTTTATACCCTCATTTATAGTTAAATCGGATCGGTGTTACAATTATTATCGCGGTGTGCAAAAAAAATTCAATTCAATTCAAGGTGACTTTTATGGCTTGTGGTTCGTTACACCAAACCCAACGTGTGCAATCAAACGTATGTACATACATACATCAATTCCATAGGGCTCACTTTAGCCAGGGAGTTGAATAACTAATTGTGCATTCGTAATATTCCATCTACTTCCATATAACAGGGTTACTTTACTCCTGCAAATGTACATTACTTATATGTGATCCATCAATTTACTTATTTATCTCTCTCTCTTACTGGCCCAACTGTGCTAAATTATACGTTAAACGCCGCCAATAGCATCCACCAACCAAGCATAATATGTAATGTTCGTACTGCATGCACTCAAACTACCACAACCAGGCATAAAGAACACGAAGGAAGGTAACCTTCAATCCATTATTTCCATCCATCCATTCGTGCGTACCAGGTTTCGTCCATTTTTATGTCATTAATAAAATCTTGAATTGCACATACTTACCAACAACTTGCTGCACTTTGAAAGCACTCGATCGGTACATGCTTCAAGTTGCCTTGTGTTTTGCAACACAATTATTATCCATGGGTATGTCTCAAGGTCGATCCTTTGTACCACATCACATTACTTACATCCTAGTCAATCCGGTTCTTTAATCCAGACTGATGGATGGATAGCAATTTACATTTAGGATTGTTGTGGGAAAGAAAGTGCCATGAGGAGGATGGATGGGAGAGAAGTATAAAATATGGACGAATTAGACCACAAAATCTATAAATGTGCACTATCATCAACTTATAGTAGAGTTGCCTCTCGCCTCCAAATTCACTTAGCTTGCGCAATTCATCATTATCATTAAACGCTGCTGTGATGGGGCTGTGATGGTTGTTAGTGTGGTATACAGTTTATGGATGTTTGTGGTAGGTATGCTGCTGCGCTATATGGCTGATTATTCTATGGGACTGGTTACGTATTGACTTTGCTGGAGATTTACATACTGTACATCGTGACG
The DNA here is from genome assembly GCF_002217175.1 of Folsomia candida. Lineage (NCBI taxonomy): Eukaryota > Metazoa > Arthropoda > Collembola > Entomobryomorpha > Isotomidae > Folsomia > Folsomia candida. Next base: position 9,135,325 of record NW_019091196.1, read on the forward strand.
ATATGTACTCAGTCGTCCTATTGAAGAGAATAAGAGATCACCCCATGTAATAATAATCCTTGTTAGAAGCAGTCGGTTGGGGACAAGCGTTAGTTGAAAAGCTATAACTGGATTATATCCAGATCAGTTAAAGACTTGGTTGGTTAATCTACTTGACTACCTGTCTCGATCTTGAACCAGTTATTCGTCTTTAGCCGTTCCGAGAAGTGAGAGACATTCAAGTTGAATGAGCCAAGAGCAATTTTACTAGGAGCACAATTTACGATAATTCTCTGGATTTATTGGATATACCCACATTGTAACGTAGAATTGTTCTATTTTCCTACAAAATTTTGTGGTTTGGTCGTCTCGTGCCGTCACGGTAGTAATATTCTAATCCATTCCGAGATTCTTCCCCGTATGCAAATGGTTTAGCAGCAGCTTCTTCAGAAATACATAATAACGTGTTCCATTGCTGCTTATCCAATCTGAATTTTCTGTCATGTTGGACTTGGAGATGGACTTGGACGTAATTGGTGGCGGGGTCGTGTTGGGAAGGCCCAGCGTGATACAGGAAAACCCAATGAACCTAAGCAACGGCAGTAGTAGGCATCAGAATGGGTCATCTCCTTCCTCGGGGCATGGGAGCGAGATCAATGAGTACGAAGATCAGTACAGGCTTCCTTACAGAAAGCGATACAGTAATAATTCTGCTGGCTATCCAAGCAGCATTTCATCACCGGAAGAATATTTTGTTCCGTCGTCGTCGTCAGGAGAGTCTTCGCCGTACTATTCGGTCAACAATTTCGCTACTGGTACTTGTAATAGTTTTACTTTATGGGGTGACATTAATTTTCATGACGCACGCATTTTAAAACTAGAGATTTACGTAACTCCTCTGACTGAATTATTTATTACGACAAGAACAAACTTTCTAACTTTCTTGATTTCACGAGATCTAATTTCAATATTTTCTCAGGAATGGAAAGTGACCACAGCAGTGAGGGAGGAAATGGACACCAGCATCATCCTCTGGGTCACAACAACTTGACCAATTCTGCTTCGCCAACTACGGAAATGGCATCGTCCTTCATTCGAAGAACGTCTGAAGGGAGTTCCGGCACCTCGACCAGCCCCCCTTCTGGCCGTGCAGGGGCCAATCAATATCAAAATCATCACAACAGCAGGAACTCCAAGACGGCAAAGGTATGTAAATAAGATAATCATCTAACTAACTACTTAAGTAGCTCATGCTAATTTCATGCGTGCACATGCATTTACATATTTTCTAACCTAATTCTTACAAAATATTCTTGTGCAGATTTGCGAGGTTTGTGGGGACATTGCAAAAAGGTACATAAGTTCCAAGGATAGATACATTTATTTCTGTATTATAGGCCCACATTAATACTTGAATACTTTTTGATAGTCTCCACTTTGGAGGGTTATCGTGCGACAGCTGCAAAGCGTTCTTTCGCCGATCCGTCCATAAGGATGCCCACCTCCAATTCTCCTGTGGTTACGACAATTCGTGCCACATTAGCAAGCAGACGCGGAAATCTTGTCAAAAGTGCAGATTTGAGAAATGTATCCGGATTGGGATGGAAAAGAAGTGGGTCATGTCGGAGGAAGAACGGAAGCTTTTGAATTATCAGAGGTAACCATTTCAAAATGATCAATTGAAATACTAACTAATCCAATAATTAATTATCTATCAGGGAGGTTAAAAAGATCAACAAGTCTCAAGCACAACACCAGCAACCCCAGCAGGGAGGCAGCCCTGTCAATGGGGTTGGGGGTGGAACATCGCCATCAGAGTCAAGCAGTGAGCAGTCATCGTCCAACATCCATCACGACTCTGACCCCGAAACACCAACTGAATACATTCCTAACGTGGACGAAATGCTGAACTACATGTCGGCAGAGGAACAGCGCAATATTCGAGAAATTTGCGAGTACTATCGCATTGCTTATGATAAAATTCCATACAATGTTCCGAAAACAACGGAGGGTTTGCGAAATACATTGCAAGTAATTGGCATGTTCACTACAATTTTGCGAAGGTGTGGAATTTTTCAATTCTTGAAAGAATCATAGTGTGTATTGTCAAATTATGTATTTCAACTTATGCTACTTTTTCTGTTTCAGGTTTGCATTTTTCTCGAAACTAGTCCCAGAATTTCGCGATTTGAACAGGGAAGATCAAGGGAACTTGTTGAAGGCAAGCGTTCTGGAAATGGTCATGCTGCGTGGAGCTCTTTCGTTTGATATTGAGAACCACCGCTGGCCCAACACTAATCTGGAGTTCCTGAAAAATTGTCCACAACTGCGGGTAATTACAACGTTTCCTCGTAGCCTCAAAATTTTCAAATTCGAAAAGTGTACATAATTCTTAATCATAAATGTAATACTCAGGTTCAAGACATGCAGAACCTCGTCTCTCCCGAGCTATTCGAAATGCATATGAGCTTCATCAAACGGATTCAAAATTTAAAAGTTGACGAGCCCACCGTCATGCTTCTCCTCCTCATCGTCATGTTCTACCCGGAACGGTCAGAACTCGAGGATGTCGCAAAGGTTAACAAGGCTCAGGAAAAATATTGCGAACTTCTCAGCAAGTATGTCAACTGGCGATATGGGAAAGAGGGCAAAAAGCTGTACCCCAAAGTACGCAAAAATCCATTTTCTACTTTACTTAACTTTCTTTCTTTACCTAATAAACCCAACTTTCTCTTTCAGTTGTTAACTCAACTCAGCAACCTCCGTCAGTTGAACGACTTGCACACCGAGTATCATCTCAATCTTGCTGAAAAGGAGGTAAACGTCATTCGGCAAGATCTTACTCAGCTCCACTTGAATCCATACCCTCAATGGAAAATTGTCACCACTGAAAACTCACCAGCTACCACGGCCCCTCACTCCCCCCAGTTCCCACCTTTACATCCCACAGCAGACGAAGCCTCGCCCCCATCATTCCACCCACCACAGGTTGGGGAATACTCTCTTCCATTGTCTCACCCACAGCAACAAACTCCCACAACCCCACCCGGCAGCAGCAACATTGGTCCTATCCGATCATCTCACCACAACCATCGCATCCATTCCCGAATGCGAGAAGCTTTCCTTCGCCGTATTCCTCACCTTATCGACGATCCTTTCGCTCCTCTCATGACGCCAGAGGACATGGCCACAATGGGACAACAGTTCAGCGGACTTGCCTCCCACATTGCGCAACAACCCGTGGCGGCACAAGCGCCACAACCCGAACGCGCACCCTTTGACCCGTGGCAGCCTCGTCATAGTCAACAAGAAACTGCCAACAGATCTCAGCAGCAAGCCTTCGCTGCACCACCGAACTTGGCTCAGTTCAGTCAAGGAGGGTTTGATCTGGACAAGATGCCACAGGGTATTCAAAGCATTGTGGAATCGCTAAACCCTGAAACGCTAGCCCGGCTTCGGAGCATGTTCTTTGCAGGGGCATTTAATGGCGTGGCGCCCTCAGCCACGTCGACTGGAGGGGATGGAGCACCCCCAGGGGCAGCTTCTGGTTTAGGTCTTGGTGGTGGTGGTGGTGCCATCACACCGGGACTTTTTGCCAACCTGGCCACTGCAGAGGGTCAAGGTGGTAACAATTTGGCTAATTTGATTGCAGACTTTACTGCTCAGAACCGAGAAATGCGTCCAAATTGAAGAATCCCCCCTCACTTTTAGTTTTGTGTTTGATGTATCTTTCAACTATTGTATCGTGTTCAATGTGTAATCATATCATGGTCATTGGCATGTCGTGTTCCATCCAAATTCACACAGTAAAATTAACTGGCGTCCATGCATAAATATAATTACTAATATTTACACATATGTATGTACGTATGTACACGGGCAGTACACCCAACATTTACAAGTTAATACGTAATTAATAAGACTATCTACTACATAATTGTCAAAAAAAACGTATTTTAAAATTCTCTTACAAAAAAAAACTTGACGTGATCTTCACATTTTAAATATTTGTGACGTGATATTGTAAAACAATTCCGAAATTTTGTGGTGTCTAGAAAAATTTGTTCCTCTTTCCTAATTGTTAAATTTAAAAGGTGTGACTACATGTTCTAGTTTTAAATATCTTTACTATAACTATGCGTATTTTGGTGGCATACTTATTTCCAAGTATTTAGCCAGACTTGTCCAAAATGGTAAGGAAAAGTGTATGTGATAAAAATGTAAATAATCCAACATTCGTATCGTACAATATTTTTTTGTAGATTCACATATTTCAAACAATTTTAAATGTTCCTCTCCTTTTGTCAAGAGAAATGCTACGCTTTTTCAAGTACGATCTTCATGAAGAGAAATATGTCAATTTCAACATAGAATTTGCACAACACAGTTTGGCAAAATTTACATAAATGGCTCATCATTGTCAGAAAATGTAATGACTCAATTGGTTCGTAATACACTAAAATTGCTGTACATAACAATAAAATATTTGTGTAAGGGAGCTTCTGGTTGTTGTTTAGTAGTATTAAAAGTGGATTTTGTGCGTCCCGTGATCAATAATGATGTGTGTGTACGTAATAATATTATTTTTCGTTGGAAATAAAAGTGATTTCAATTTCTGTTTGTAAAAAAAGTGTCATTAATTCCACTTATTCGGCCCGAATGACTAATCATTTGAGGGCAAAGCACGTTCAACCCAGACTTTTGTGTGGTAACACATATTGCAAAAATGTGTAACGATTTGGTTTGATATTTCTGCAGAGGTTCGTAGCCTCTTTGAATATTTATTAAAATGATCGTTTTTAGCCCGAGTCAGAGGCCTAGGTGCTTGCGCACCAGTTCCTCCCTCTGTTCGGAACACGATATCTCTCTTTTACCTTATCATATCGATTCTGTGTATATATTTAAAACATGTTAAGTTTAGAGTTAGGTTCGAAAATGAGGAAAATCGATTAAATAGTTGGCCCGTGGGGGTCATACTAGGTCGGGTGGGGCTGTTGATGCAGAATATTCTAACCGGTCTTAGAATGCTGATAAAATTAGGGATATTGGTCATATTTGAGTATCAAATTAGTGCCTTAACAGGCAAATTATTGTGCGGAAAGTCCATTTATGGTCACTTTAACTGATTTCTATGAATTGTGAAAATCAGAAATTTGATATTTGCATATGTTTATGAACTATTAATAGGGAGTTAGATTTTCGAAATTGCTGTCCTTCATATTTAGTATGCACATTGGTCACCTATGCGACCCACACCGAGTTTTATAAATTTAGTGCAGCATGTTCGTACATTATTTAGTGTAAAATATTGACCAAGGTCTCAAACAGAGTAGCTCTCACTGACTAGTAAAAGTACGTATTTAAGAGGACAGAAAGCTCCTGGCTCGGGCTACATATATTAAGTTTACACAGTAAAAATTTTGCACTATATGATTTTAAGTGGAATCTGTGCGTAACGCGTCAACATACATGTGTAGATACACACTTAGTTTGCACTTATGTATGTAGATTATTAATTTATGCATACATCCTTTTGCAATTTTGCATGAATTATTTATTTTGAGTAATTACTCGTATTTAGTTCAAACATTTTATCAACTCATTCACTTTTATTGACCGCATATCGCACAAATATTTGTGATACACACAATTCGACGAAAAGTTCTACTAACCTTTGAATTTTTGCGATACAAATTATCCCAACTAAATAGATCATTCAAAATATCAGTAATCCTCCTGACAGTCTTGAGTATCCAACTAATTCTGGGATTTGCCCAACTTTGTTGAAAATTACACATACAACGAATCTAAAATGACCTCAGTTTTTCATAATAACCAAACCACTAAACTCATGCTGGATAATTTTACATTCATTTAATTGTTGCCATCTGGAACCAATTGTCGCAAAAATAGACGTACATACATACGTTCTCCGTCACATTAAATATTAAAATTAATGTTATTATTAGTACTCGAAGCAAAAACTAGCTACTTACTTTCCACCTGCAAACGTATTATACAATGTGTATATTTATTTGATGACACATAAATAAGTACGTGCATGATTATATACACAGCCATACGTACATAAAAATATACAGTGTATAATGATGGAAAAGATGTAAATGTAAAATCATAAAAATCCTTGTACTGAGAATTCGCAAATTGTATCTATACATACACAAAGTCTTTGGAATGGAATTGTTATCTACTCGGATACACACATAGATATTTATGTATCTGCCGATCGATGTTGTAAATTGATGCACATTAATCCCCTCATGTTCATTCCTTATCTAGCGATTTGTGCAGGATTACGTACATTATTCCCATTATTCTGTTCCTTTTAAACTACAAAACAAAAAAAGTGGTAAAACCTGAGGCATGATTATTATATCACACAGACAGCCAGACACTTGACTATCTTCTAAGAATAAAAATTGCCATTGAGCCAGGAGTGGATTGAATCGTTTACAAGTGATCTTGTAATTTCATTGATGCAATTTCCTTCATTTTTTATCGTCATCCAATGACCACTCTCTACGGAGTAATAGTGACGTATTAGCAAACATACTTATGTACATAGTTGTGCATGAGAAGAAAAAAAAAATACATGGATAAACTTGGTAATAATTCTGTGAATTTATTTTCGAGTTGATTTGCCAAGTCAATTGTTTCTCTGCGTTTTTGCAAATATAAAGCTGGTGCTGGACTTTGTTAAAGTCCAGCTCTGAATACAAAGGACATATCTACATGCAGAGTTGCAGAGCGTCAAATCCAGTTCTATGTAGCTTATCTGGTAGCTTATGCGCACATATAGATTAATCGTACAACGGGATATCATTTGATGGTGGATGAAGCTAAAGTTGTAAAAATAAAGAATTGTAGATTCAGTACCGCTTTGGCGTTCCGAAAGAGTTAAAGTGCCTTGTAAAATACTTGTTCAAAGTAACAATTATTGTTTCAAAAAGTGATTTAAAACTTTTCATTCAACTACATAAGAATAAGGACGTTTCCAATCAAGACGATGAGTGACAGCAGTAGCAACAAGATTTATCCGAAAACGGTAAGAAAATCATAAAAAATTATATCAACGTTATCAAGTTTTTTAAAGGTTTTTCATATTTTAAGTAGGTGGCATTTACAATAATTCGTTGTCCATAAGTTTCCCGAAGTTGTTCAATTTCTCATGAGTACATTTTGCATGGCCTGCAATATATTTTCTTCTCAAATGCATAATAAATTGTGTAGGGATAAGAGGAGAAGGAGAGTCACTTGAAGTAGTAGTTCTCGAGTTGGAAGCCGTGCGTAGTTTTCGTGGGGTGTAATTTTCTAGGTTGTAGGTTAGGTTACATAACCATCCAGTTTGTCGAATTATTATTCTTTAGGTGGAATGGAAGAATTTGGACATGGTTTGACATCATGTGTCGAATTGTGCATAAGGAAGGAGAGAGGAAAAATTACGAAGGAAGACCGCATAACGGTCAATAAATTGTAATATGACCCTTCTGCAGCACTCAAGTGGATAATCCCAGAGGGAGGTGTATGTAAATACTCATAAGAAGTCGATACCCTCTGAAGTAGTAGCAATAACCTCAAAGTTCCCAATCCCGGACATAATTTCATCTCATTTCATTTTCCTGATTCCGGTATTTAGGTACATACTTACATACGTAAACACATACGTCATTAAAATGCTATGATAGTCTAAATTTGACACTTGTTATCTCGTAAAACAAATTCCAGCTAATCACATTGAATAACATCTTATCTCATGCATTCATATTATGAAGATGATAATGCAGCATCGATCAATCACCATCATATATTATGCCCCTTCTAGTAATAAATTACTGCATAAAATAAACAAACAATACGATTATAGCTACTACCCATATCATAATATGAACGATTGTAATTAACAACGCATATCATCGTTATGACCTTAAACCTATGTGTTTGGTTTTTTGTTTGCATTTCACTAATTCACATAATTCCTGATGTGCTAAAAATAAATTCTTACCAAGAATTAATCTCTATTCAATAACAGGATATCGACCACGGGCATGAAAACAATGGATACATAAATGACGAGCGACCGGGCGAGGTATGCAAAATTTTAATACGAATTTCAAAATTTTGTTTGTTAATCTTGTATAAAGTATTTTTAATAACATCAATTTCAGGGGGCTAAAAGCAACTATCCTTCAACGTTGCAGCCAGAACACATAACTAATTATGATGAAATTTCAAAGCCAGCAACGGTGTGGAGTAGTGATCCGACGGTACATTCCATATTATTTAATCCCCATGATGTTCCTTAAAATGTATATATTTCTTTTGTTAGTAAACATATTCTTATAACTCTATCCTCAGAACCTCGAATCTGGTCCAGGTGATGGAAAGAATGACGGTCGTGAGACCTGGGATAATCCGATTGAAGTAATTATTCCTCCTTAGTTATTAAGTAGCTTCAGCTACTTTATGTGAAGACTTTGTCTGTCTGTCTGTCTGTCCGTCTGTCTGTCAGCAGGATATCAGGAGAACGGATCGAGATAATCGAAATCGGTTTTCGCCATCATACATAGGACCCCAGGGGGAGGATCCTATCAACTTTTGGGGGCAACCGGACCACACCCCCTTTGGCGACAGGGGGTGTGGTCGGGGCAAAATGAGATTTTTAGTGCAATTTAATCTATAGGTGAAATAGAGTAAAATTATGTGTTCCGGAGTTGTGCCACACCCCCTCGGCGCCAGGGGGTGTGGTTGGGGCAAAATGAGATTTTTAGTGCAATTTAATCTATGGGTAAAATTAGGTGAAATTGAGTGAAATTAAATGAAATTAAGTGAAATTAAGTGAAATTAAGTGCTTCCCCGATTGTGCCACACCCCCTCGGCCCCAGGGGGTGTGGTTGGGGCAAAATGAGATTTTTAGTGCAATTTATTCTATGGGTAAAATTAAGTGAAATTGAGTGAAATTAAATGAAATTAAGTGAAATTAAGTGAAATTGAGTGTTTCCCCGATTTTGCCGCACCCCTTCGGCGCCAGCGGGTGTGGTTGGGGCAAAATGAGATTTTTAGTGCAATTTAATCTATAGGTGAAATAGAGTAAAATTATGTGTTCCGGAGTTGTGCCAAACCCCCTAGGCGCCAGGGGTGTGGTTGGGGCAAAATGAGATTTTTATAAAAAATTAATCTATAGATGAAATAGAGTGAAATTAAGTGTTCCCGAGTTGTTCCACACCCCCTCGTCGCCAGGGGGTGTGGTCGGGGCAAAATGAGATTTTTACAAAAAATTAATCTATAGGTGAAATAGAGTGAAATTAAGTGTTCCCGAGTTGTGGTGGGACCGTTTGGGGTGAAGTACGTCTGAAGCTACTTCCGTATGCGCGTTTGCGACGGTTTATTCTTACTTACAATTAGTTCTTATATTTTTTATTCTTACATAATTATTCTTACAGTTCCTTTTATCCTGTATTGCGATGAGCGTCGGCCTCGGAAATGTGTGGCGTTTTCCTTTCACAGGTTGGTTGGTAGTCATTTCTTTATATCAGCAATCAATTTAACTACACAACGTGCTCTTATAATTTCACTTTTTCGTAATGTAAATAACCTAAATTAAAAATTTGTGTATATAAAATCCAAATAAAATTATTTTTACTCTTTTTCATGACTAATTCCGACAGCTCTCAGTAACGGAGGTTCGTAAACATTTATTCAACTTGGTGCATATTTTGTCCTTGTCGAATATTACATTCTATCAACCTCAATATAGGCGGAGCTTTCTTAATCCCGTACCTCATCGTACTCATCGTCATTGGAAGGCCAATCTACTACTTGGAGATGTGCATGGGTCAATTTTCACGTTATGGTCAAGTGAAAGTCTGGAATATGGCACCCCTCTTCAAAGGAATTGGCTACGGGTAATTAACTTGATGTACCATAATAACTTGACCGGTTTTGATAAACCAAACTTCTCACCGAGTTGATGGAGTTGCTAAATTTGTCGCACATTTATTAACTCGTACTTAATAAATGCCCAACTCGACACCCATCAATTGTTTTTTTTGTTTGATGTAATGATGTAATTGCTTGATGTAATTTGATGTTTGATGTAATACCGTTTGTAGATATGTCGAAAAATGTGGTTAGCACATAAACCTGTAACACTTATAGGGTATTACTAATTTAAAGGAGCCTATTTTCGCATACATTTCAATAAGGGCATTACGTATGCACCAGTCAAAGTAATACTAAACAACAAACGATATTGTGCTTTATTTAGCTCTATGATCGGCACCATTTGCGTGGTGTCCTATTACTGCAGCATCATGGCCGCTACTGTGTTTTATTTTTGTGCGTCCTTTCAAAAAAATCTGCCTTGGGATTATTGTCAAAAGAGCTGGGCTGGAGAATTAATTTGCAACGACGACGGAACTCTAAATGCCACGTATAATGTGAAAAATGAAACAATTGCGTCTCTTTATTACTAGTAAGTTTCTCCACCTTTAGTTAATTAGTACATTTGGTTGAATGCTTATTGAGACGATATTTTGCCGTGTTTGCAGTAACGAAGTTTTTCCTCAGAAGGATGATATTTCAGATGGGCTAGGGAAACCGGACTGGAGGCTGTCACTGTGCTTATTATTTTCATGGATTTGCATCTTCTTGTCTCTTTGGAAGGGCGTTAAGTCATCGGGGAAAGTCGCATATTTCACGGGTAACAAAAATTAGCAAAAAATGAACACATACGGAATTGTCCTTGTGACACACTAATTTGTATTTCAGCTATTTTTCCATACGTCGTTCTCATAATTTTGCTCATTCGTGGGGCTACATTAAAAGGGGCATGGAAAGGGATTAAATACCTTATTGAACCTCAATGGGATAAGCTGTACGATCCAAAGGTAAGTATTTTGTCAACAAATAATTAAGACGCACAACTTTAATTATCAACCGTTTTGTTTCTCTTACCCAGGTTTGGTATGCGGTATGTTAAATATTAGCTATATTGCTGTATTACATGTACATTTTTGATAAATTACTAATTTCATGCATGTCTTTTAGGCCGTGGGACAGTGTTTTTTCTCCCTTTCTACAGGCAAGATTAGTCATGCACTACATTTGCACTTTCACTGGAAACTGTAATTAATTGTACCTTTCTCCTCAGGATTCGGGCCCATAATAATGTTCTCCAGCTACAACCCATTTAGTCACAACGTTTACCGGTACATAGATTTATACACATTCCACAAACTTGTCCGGTTTAATAATATCTTCCAATGTTCCATCAGAGACGCTTGGGTAATCAGTTTTATGGACACTTTCACCTCGATTTTAGCAGGATGCACAATATTTGCCGTTCTTGGCTATCTATCAGAAGAGACTGGGAGACCAATTAGCGAAGTTGCGGGGTTTGCAGGACCTGGCCTAGCGTATGTTTTATAATTAATTCGCAATACATAGATTTTGTGTACTAACTTTCACTTTCAATTATTATTCACACAGCTTCGTCTCTTATCCTGAAGCGATCGCACAGTTTACCTTTGTCCCACAGGTGGTTAACTCGTTCCTCGTATATTATGAGTTATAATAATTGTTTGGTACATATACGTACATATTTTATCATCAAATCTAACTATCTTTTTGCTAATTACTCATTTTTAGCTGTTCGCCGTCCTATTCTTTTTGATGCTTTTCACATTAGGAATTGGTTCCGCAACGTCGTTAACTGGTGGCATCATTACCATAATTTGTGACCAGTTCAAATCCTTCAAAAAATGGCTTGTAACTCTAGTCGTTTGCATAGTTGGCTTTTTCTCTGGTCTGATGTTCGTAACGGAGGTACATAAATAAGTCACTTCAACTTTCACTAAAGTCATACCAATTAAGTAAGTATTTCTCAAATACCAAATATTAGGGAGGTGGTGCCATGGTGGGGCTGATTGACCACTTTGGAGCTAGCTTCGTGATCTACCTTATGGCGATGCTGGAGGTTGGGGCAGTCGCGTGGGTCTACGGACTTAACAGTTTCTGTAAAGATATCGAATTCATGCTGAAGATTAAAGTGGGATGGTATTGGAAGATCTGTTGGGGGTAAGATTAACTTGAAATGACATTCAACTTATGAGTACAAAATCAAATCAGAAATGGCTGACTCACATTATTATTAATTAGGTTTCTCATCCCAGTGGGTTTATTTGTTATATTTGTCTACGCCATGGCCACACAGGAGCGAATGGTGTACGGAGAGGTGCCTTACCCCACAAGTGCGGTCGCGTGCGGCTGGACGCTGGCTGCGGTAGCTTTATTTGTTGTTCCAGGTATGACGAATTATGCCTTCCAGACTGTAATTTCGACACTATTTGCGTATCCAACGCACTACCCGGGTTCTACTGCTAGGTTGTAGTGAGAAAAATGACTCAACTGACCAATTGACAACTCCTTACACTACAATAAATATGACACCACGATACAGATTTACAATTGAAAAATCCCCACTGATTTATTCCCACACGAGACTTATTAAAATTGATGACGTGGCTTGGAGGGAGGAGAGAGAAATGGCTGACTTGATCGAAAACATAAAAATGGTAACTTCTCGTGACAAACCCTACTCCCAACCCTGGAAAATATTACCTACCTACGAACCTGGTTAGTAGTACACTTGGACCCCGGGTAGTACAGTTCGACCGGCCGAAGGCCGGTCGAAATTATCTGCGAGCAAATATATAATGATGAGCAGAAAATGAACAAGACCAGTTGGAAGTACACTACAACTAGTACAAAATTGATAGAAAAGCACACCAATCGCTAAAAGTAGTACACAAGGTGTACTACACATCGATCACTAGATAATAAATGGAACATACACCTGTCCTCGATAATGTAGTACACCTCGGCCGATACAAAATGAGTAGAAAATGCACATTACTAGATGAGCTAGTACACTTCGACCAACAAGAATATGGAGAAAATTAATTTACGACCGAATGGAAGTAAACTTCGACCAACAGAAGATCTGTAAAAAGTACACGATCGATTGGACGTACACTTCGACAAACACCAAATCTGAAAAAAATGCACCATCGAATTGTAGTACAATTCGACCAACACCAAAAATCTGGAAAAATGCACGATCGAAGGGTAGTACACTTTGCCCAGCACAAAAATCAGAGAAAAGTACGCATCGACAACTGGGAAATACGCTTAGACCACCGAAATACATTAATAATTATATTTCAAATTGCAATCCCAAACTGTTCTGTCGACGAAAATTACGCAAAGCTGTTTGAGATTTGGTAATTTTCACAATATTAGATAACAAAGCTGGCAAACGATCAAATAAAGTTTCAGACCTGCGTTAATTCGATTCAAGTTGACAATTTAAATTAGTTGCAGGTTTTACATTTATGAACGACTTCAATTTTTTGCCCAAACTTGATTTTGCCGAGTTACGAGTTTGTACTTAATTGCACATTTCTTTGTTCCTAATTTATTACCTAGTTTATGAGATACAACGAGTGATAAGTCGCTTCAATTAATATGAGCGCTACTTGCATTTAGTTTTGTAGCTGGACACAGTTTTTATTGCTTTCTCGACTTAATAATGGTGAATGACTTATTCATTGACTTATTCATTGACCAGCTAGATTTTCGGGTCCTACGTTTTCGGAAACCCATTTCCTTCTAACGTAGGAAATAAGGTTCCTATTTTAAGCCCTCTCATTCACAAACGTTAGAGGTTAGCCTCTTAACGACGAAGTAGATACACACATTTATGTAGTACATATTTTATTTTCCGTTGACGTCACAACACAAATATGTGTAAATACTGCATAAATTAGCCTCACATAAAAATTTCTCAAAAAAGTATTTCCTTGATATTTTATGGAAAACCCGATAATAAAAATGAGGTTTTCTCGAAGTTGTCTCGAGGTTGTTTATCTTCTTACATCTTGGCGTTTGAGAACTGGTTGAAAATTTTAATTGGTTGGTAGCAGGTGTAATTATGAAATTTGCATCGTGTCGGACGGAAATTTTATTAGAAAAACAGTAGCGCGAATGAGGTTACCAAAATGAGGAGTCAATAAAAATTCTACGTCTCGCTTCTTGAATTACTCTTTTTCTACTTTATCATTTCAATTCATACTATTTGACGGTTTAACTTCACACAAGATACAAAATAATGTGCGCAGGATTTTTGGAAAGCTACTGAATTGAGGCATAAAAATGCAACGTTCACTTTAAAAAAATTTGAATAATTTATCGGCAACGAACGCCCTCGGAAAGTTTGCTACATTATTGGATGTTCCTCTTTAAGGCCTATTTCATACCCTTCATTCTAGCGTTGTTTTCATTTCATTTTCACAATTTGTTTATCGTCGGATTTATTTTCCTTTCACCAAAAAGTGCCGCCATGCCAACAGCAGATTGAAATTTATACATATATACCGTAAATACTCTATTTATGGCGGGGCTAAAATCCAAAACTAGGTGTCACAGACCTGGCTACAATTAGAGACCGGCTATAATTAGAGACCCGGCCAAATTTTGTTCCGCGCTAATTTATAATATTATAAATCACTTTTTGTTAAGATTACCTAGATACATTCTTGGTCAAATGAAATTAAAAGTTTTGTACATTTTGACCTCATTCGTACAATCAACGAATGTACAACATTTTTGGATGGGCTGTGAACGGGGACAGAGCTGATAAGACAGGTCATAATTATGTAGAGGCCCGGCCATAATTGGGGACCCGGCTATAATTAGAGACCCGGCTAAAATCTTGAAATCTTAGTCTCTAGACCCGGCTATATTTAGAGACCGGCTATAATTAGAATAGGGCTATAAATAGAGGTTTTACGGTATTTGCATTCATTTGGTTTTCAGTTCGGTCTCATTTTCAAGCCGTTTCGCGCATTTGGAAACCTTTTTCTTGTTTTTTCTGCTCTCCACTAACCCCTCTGACACGGATTACCAGCACGGACGAAAATACAAATGGACCTGCCGACGTCTTAGCAGGCTACGGTAGATAATCTATTTATAGCGGGCTCAAAAGCCAGCACGGGGTATAAGCCGGCTCACTTCGGCTACAGTCACAAACCGGAAAGAATTAGAGACCGGGATCATTTTAACTCGGTTAGACATATGTACATACCTTGAAGAACTTAAAACGCATGAAGGGAAAACTTGAGCTTAAGACTCCGTTGCAAATACAGTATTTACGGTACCCACAGCGGATGTTACATGGGCTTAGATAGAAATCTTAGGGATAGATCTATAGATTTAGCTAAGCCTAAAATCTATAGATAGAAATCTTAGGGGTCAAATGGTCGGACGCTAGTACCCGGTTCCAAATGAAGCTTATTGAAAAGATTTTTAGCTCGTATAGAAGTAATCGGAAAGTTTGTTCCAGGAAAAGCTTAATTCAGTAGTAAGCATTTAATTTATGCAAGTGTATGGAGGAAAAAACACAAATTTCAGGGGTGTCAAAAACTGTCCAATTATTACTAGAGTTTGATGTGAACAAAATCCCTGGGGCCAAATACTCTCCGACAATGTGTTGACATGCAAGGGCGCAAAGTCTATCAAACATTCACGCACAACTTAAAAAGTTGACGATGAGTTAATCGAGCTTATTTCCAGATTATACTATATCTCACTTCTAAAGTAGAGTTATGCTCATTGCAACAACCACAACCGCAACCATAATCTCCACAAAAATCTTTTCAAAGTTTCCCGAACCCACTGCTGATTCGTTGAGTAGCATATCTTTCGAAGAATCATGAGGATAAAGCCATACTTCATCGGAGCTTAACGCAGACTCTTCATCTTCGGGATTTATTTTTGTACCCATTATCCTGCCGAATTCCACGGGGTTTGAAAATTAGTAGAACCATTCGGTTGTGACCATAAGTGGGAAGGATCAGTCCAAAGTATACTGCCTTTATGAAAATACTGAGGGTAGTCCACATCCGTCAAAACGATTTTGACCTTTAATATCTTTGGCACTTGGTGGTAATTTCAACTTCAAATTTTGTGAATTAATAAGCACTAGCGTTGGTATTGTAGTTGCAAAATTTCAATTTTCTAGTGTAAAAAGCACACCTTCAACTAACCCCAAAGTAAAACAATGATGATTTTTTTGTTCCAGACATAAATTACCCGATGAAAGGACATGGTGCAGTTGCTGATAGGCTAGAAATGTCGGGAAATAGCAAATTGTGTGAGCCCATGTCCGTAGTACACAATGCAGTTTAAATTTTGATAAAAAATAGCTGGGTAGAGTTTCAGAGTAAAAGTATAACAGCCCCCAATTTGTCAAAATTTCGCTAATTTTTCCCAAGTACCTCCATTGCACGAAATTAAACATTTATAGTTCAAAATCTGTTTGCATTAGCATCAGTAATGTCTCCTCTAACTGCTAAAATAATAGACATGAAAAAATTTCAGCTATTGTGATTTATAAAATTCCATTTAACACAAAAACAAACTTTATTCACGCTTTTTTTGTACAAATCCACCTGGTATATACCAGGTGGATTCCATTCCATTCCATTCCATACGTATGGAATGAATTTAAAAAAATTGGGAAATTTTGAGTTACTTATAAAAGCCACATAGATGCCAAAAATTTTCGTACCACCCACATAAAATTCCATAAACAATTCACAATTCTAGAACGTTTTAAAAATATTCTGAAACTTAAAATTTATGTAGTTTTGGAAAGTTTTAGAACAGAACTATTTGTTCGTATGCATATATCTCTGGCGCCATTTAGACTAGCGAATTGAAATTTTGTACCCATAATGCTGACTATAAGGTGAACAAATTGTAAAAATTTCAATTCAAAATTTATACTAGCGTCAAATATATTAAAGGTCAAAATCGTTTTCACGGATGTTGACTACCCTCAGTATTATAGGGGTAACGGTAAACGCACCTCAAGGGGCCTCCATTTCCAGGTTCATGGTTTCTTACTTTTGCGTCAAACTTCAATTTGAGCAAAAACGAATTTTGTTCATGCTAGTACACTAGCAAAGTGTTAGTAGTACACTTGGAAAATTGTGTAAGATTTTCCAGGGTTGCCTACTCCAAGCAACTTTGCGTGCCTTTTAAGACAGCATTATTACCCAAAAGCCAGACTATAATGAACGATTTGCATATAATTTTTAGCCGAAACCAGGGTTTATATAAATGTCATGTCCGTCTGTCTTTCGATAACTCTCGAACGAATTGGCCGATTTTTAACAAATTTGATACAGACATGTATCTGGGCAATCCAACGACAAAGTTCGAAGATGGGTTCGATCAGAAACGATTTAGACTGGTGTGGGTCATATGAGTGGGTGGGGTATTATGCATCAAAATTTCAAAATCGTCGTAGAAAGCTCAAATTTGTTACAGAGGCTGCTAATTGCCCGTAATAGAAGAATATGAAGTGAAATTGGTAAAAATTTTTAAATGACGGGACCCGTTGGGGTGACCCATACCGATTTTAATAGCTTGTCTCAAAAAGCTGAACTTCGGAACGGTGATACTTAATGGCTTCAACTCCCGGATCTCGATGCCTTTTGGATATGTTGTAGCGTCCCATGAATGAACAAGAACCCCTGAACTGGTTTGACCCCATGACCACATTTGCGCCCGCCACACCCACTCAAAGGTGCCCAAAAATCGCTTTCACTCCAGCTTTCACTCACTCAAATCCACGCCAAAAATCCAATTTTAGTCGGATTTTGAAATTTCTTTCACCATTATACTCCCAGATAGTTGTTCTTTTATATTCAACATCAAACTCAACTTTTTGAAACTTGTAGTATTTTTAAAATTTAAAATTCTGAATGAGCATTGTTGTAGTAATCAACAAAGCAAATTATGCCTGCGACATAATCATCAAAAAAGTTGAGTTTGATGTTGTATATGAGCATAGTGGTGAAAGAAATTTCAAAATCCGAGTAAAATTGGATTTTTGGCGTGGATTTGAGTGAGTGAAAGCTGGAGTGAAAGCGTTTTTTGGGCACCTTTGAGTGGGTGTGGCGGGCGCAAATGTGGCCATAGAATCAAATCACTTCAGGGTTATTGTTCATTCATGGGACACTACAACATATCCAAAAGGCATCGAGATCCGTGAGTTGATAGTACACAACCTCCCCTCCTAAGATGTGACCCATTCCGATTTCGAAGAGTTTATATATTCAGTTAAAATTTAAAGGGTTTGGACTTCACGCAATATACACTAGAAAATCTGTTGGATTGTATGAGGTAATACAAAAAATAATTGACGTTACGAGATCCTAATCGTTTTATTCAAATTGTCAAAATTTTTCTAGAAATTCAAGGAATCTTTACTACCCACGAAACATTGGGGTCCAACGGACCCTGTTCTGCGACAAGAATGGATTGAATTTAAGAAAACGGCTTAAACAATTAATCTGTGATATAACTTAAATGCCACAAAAATGAAAACTGTATCATAAATTTAAATATGTTTATCCGAATTATTTAATATCTAACTAATCAAATATTCTTACGTTATTTAACTTATATAAAACTAGTATCTTGTTGTTAAATTAATATTACACAAAACCTACCATGTAACCATCAGATAAGGGTACACGCAGACAGTATTGATAAAAATAGTAAACACGTCCATAAATAATGAGTACAAGTTTAATTGCTTCCGCGGATAAACTTTTTCCTTTGAATGTATGCACATTACAAGGTTATGTCCATACTTGACCCTATCGGTTTTCTACCCCACTTTTATTAATTACTACGTCCGTCAATCATTCCACATTATATAACCAACCCACTCCAACATGTACACAGATAGAGTGCATAATCAAATACTAGACATTTTCCTCTTCCACTTATTCTTATCGCGTAAACCTTCACACTTATCTTCCCAACTTTAAAACAATGCTTGCACACAATCAATCACGAAACAATTTAATGGATTTCATCATATTTTTTGAATTGCTTTCGGCTCATTAATGAATTCGGCGTGGGTTGGGCCGGAATCACTTTGTTTGGCGTTGGAGTCTGTTCAGAAGGGACGATACACACGCCACAAGGTCACAGATATATACATAAAATATGGAACCCGCGATACCAACGGTTGATGTGGACAGTCCACCACCATATAATGATCTACCCCCACAACAGCAGCAGGGCTACTTAAACGATGCCTTTGTTCCTGATGGAGGTGACGAGGAAAAGAGCAGGAAAAATCTCCAATTTGGCGACGATCCAAAGCATGTGACCATTTGGAGCAAAGAGACAGTAAGCCGAAAAAAAGTTAATCGTATACAGCATGATACGTATGTACATGAAAATGCAATGCACTTCTTAGGATGCTGATAACCCCGAAGGTGAAGGTGATGACGAAGGTCGCGATGTGTGGGACAGTCCCGTAGAATTTTTGTAATTTCTATGAATTTAATTAAATATTTAAGTATATATTTATTACATATATTTTAATTTTCGCAGGCTTTCATGCATTTCAATGAGCGTCGGTCTCGGAAATGTTTGGTAATTCTTTTCACCAAATTTTATTATTTATTTATCCAATTTTATTTTTGCTAATTAATTTTGCCAATCCCACAGGCGCTTTCCGTTCACAGGTATGATCATTGATCTTGCATATTTATACCAACTTTCACCATATCGTTAACTGTTTTCCTTTGTTCACAGCCTATAGCAATGGAGGAGGTGTGTGTTATAATTTACTGGCATAAAATTTCTCAGTCGACTAACTTTGCTTTCACTCAGGTGCTTTTTTGATCCCCTACATCATCGTCCTTATCGTCATTGGAAGGCCAATTTACTATTTGGAGATGTGTTTAGGCCAGTTTTCACGTTACGGTCAAGTGAAAATCTGGAATATGGCACCAATCTTCAAGGGCGTGGGCTATGGCTCGATGATTGGTGAACTTACTAAACACTGAATGCTAAAACACCACATAAAATACTTCAAACTTTGACTAAAATTCAATTAATAAAATTCCCCACAGGTACAATTTGCGTCGTTTCGTATTACTGCAGTATTATGGCGGTCACTATATTTTATTTTTTCGCCTCCTTTCGAAAAACTCTCCCGTGGGATTATTGTGATAGGAGTTGGGGTGGTGGTTTTTGTAATGAGAATGGAACATTAAATCCCACTGTAAATACCGAGAACAAAACCATTGCTTCCCTTTATTATACGTTAGTCCCACATATATTTATTTAGCAAACAATATGAATAAAAATTGAAAAATGTTTTTATTTGCCATCAGGATGGAGGTGTTTCCGCAGAAGAATGACATTTCTGATGGATTAGGAAAACCTGACTGGCGACTTTCACTTTGTCTTCTTGCGTCCTGGATCATCATCTTCTTTTCCCTTTGGAAAGTATGCATTTCACTTCATTTTATTTCATTGTATTTCCTATCCTTCATTTGAAATGCTATTTATCATTGAAATCGAAGGGGGTAAAATCATCGGGAAAGGTGGCCTACTTCACGGGTAACAAAAACGTAGTAAAATAATATGGAATTGTCCTTCTAACACACCCAATTCGTTTTTAATCAATTTTTTTCAGCAATTTTTCCGTATGTCGTCCTTACCATCATGCTCATTCGTGGCGTTACATTAAATGGGGCATGGAAAGGCATAAAATACTTTATCGAACCACAATGGGACAAAATCTATGAACCAAAGGTAATGTCAGAAAGCAATAATTATGTAAAAGACAGCTTTGCTTATTAACCATTCGGGTGTAGAAAGAACAAACTAGTGAATCTGTTAACTTCTAATATGGTAAAATACTTGTAGGTTTGGTCTGCTGCAATCGGTCAGTGTTTTTTCAGTCTTGGAACAGGGTTTGGTAAGCTTCAAAAAGCTGTGCATCGTTATCTCTAATAATTTACTAACTTTCTCCACTTTCTCCAGGACCTATAATCATGTTCTCAAGCTACAATCCATTTAGACACAACGTCTACCGGTATGTAGACACGTTTGGATACATTTCTATCTTCCTACATAATTTATACCGTGTCCTAAAATCCTACAGGGACGCGTTGGTCATCAGTTTCATGGACACTTTCACCTCGATTTTAGCAGGATGCACGATATTTGCCGTGTTGGGCCATTTATCCGAAGAGACTGGGAGGCCAATTGAAGACGTGACCGACGGTGGAGCTGGCCTTGCGTGAGATTTTCAAACTATTTATTTCGTACCACGCATTTTTTGTATTAACTCTCACTCTCAATTTTTTTTTACATATTTAGCTTTGTCTCTTATCCTGAAGCCATTGCAAAGTTCACATTTGTTCCACAGGTACATATGTATGCTCAATTAGTTACATAATTTCATCCTAATTTTTTCAACTTTCTCCACGACCAAATATGTGCAGTTGTTCGCCGTCCTGTTTTTCTTGATGCTTTTCACTCTTGGGATCGGATCCGCAACGTCCCTCACGAGTGGTGTTATTACCATAATTTGCGACCAATTTCAAACCTGGAAGAGGTGGTTGGTCACGCTTATAGTTTGCGTAATCGGTTTCTTTTCGGGTCTTTTGTACGTAACGGAGGTAAATACGTCACCCCAACTTTCACTCAAACCATACCAATTAAGTATTTCTCAAATGCCAACGACTTAAACAGGGAGGAAACGCATTAATTGACTTCATAGACTTTTTCGGAGCTAATTTCGTCGTGTATCTGATGGCAATGTTGGAGGTTGGGGCAATCGCGTGGGTCTACGGACTTAACAGTTTCTGCAAAGATATCGAATTCATGCTGGACAGGAAAGTGGGATGGTACTGGAAAATATGCTGGGCCTTCATTATTCCCGTGGGACTTTTTGTAATTCTCGTCTACACCATGGCCACTCAGGAGCAAATGTTGTACAATGGGGTGCCCTATCCCACAAGTGCAATTGGTAAGATGACGAAACCTTTGTTAATTCCTAGCTTCCAAAGAATTGCATTACATACAATTAGTTTTATCATTCTAATTTTATCCAGCCTGTGGATGGATTCTGGCTGGGGGAGCAGTCCTTGTAGTACCCGCAGCAGCTCTACATTCGATAAGGACAAGGAAGTCACAAGGTTTTGTCGAAGTAAGCAAATCATCAAGAAGTAGTTAGTAGCTGTAGTGCGTTATTAAACTTGTTTATCTAATCTGCATGTATGTACTTATCACGAATAATTATAATTGTCACCCTCGTATTACTCCACTCTCTAAATATTCACAGATTGCAAACATAAATAACAAAAATTATCTGTAATCTTAGAAAGATTAATTAATGATATGTTATGCATATTTCTTGTTATTTCAGAAATTCAAGGAGGCTCTTCAACCAACGAAGCACTGGGGACCTAAAAACCCTAAACTTCGCCGAGAATGGGAAGAGTTCAAGAAGAACAATTAAGCCGAATCTTTAAGATATTTAAAACATGCTATTTTTTTAATGACAAACTAAAAATCAGAACTGAATTTGAAATAAATAAACATTTAAAAATCATGATCGCAATCTTTGTAAACATAATTTGTTGACTCATCTAAAAAATATTTTAATATTGCCATTTGCGCACGCACTGATTCACGAAATTTGCCATTTAGGCTAAATAATCATCCTGGCTCAAATATTTATTTACAATTGTTGATGACGACCCATCCACTGACATGACATTATTGCAGATAATTCAGATTATTGTCGGTATTTTGTGCAAAAATGCATTGAAATATTGGACTCGATTACTGCATATTCAGTGTATATGATGTTAACCGATCTCATTAATGTAAATATGCTTTTTATATTTGAATATTAAATACCATGCACCATGAATAATACAGCGACTTTGACCTTTGACTGAGTGAATTTTGACAAAGACTTATCAACAAACGCTTATCAATCAGTATTAAATCTTTTGTTCACCATTTACATGAGCAAAAGGAGCACATGTAATTTTTCAAATCGATTTCACAACCATTTTACTCAATAAATTGACCAAATTCACAATCTGATATCTCACTTTGATTCATCCATCCATCAGGGAGTGAGGTACACCAGACGCAGTAAATTAATTGCATGGATGGATAGAGTCCGCCGGTCCGACTTATCAGTCAATCAGTAAACAGTACATAATTAATTCGTTCCTTGTGGTGCTTGTTTTTCCATTTGTGATTTTGTCATAAAAAAACAAAAAAAAACATCATGGGAAACGAGACGCCGGATTTTGACGGTCAGACGCCCTCGAGTTCCACGGTATGAAAAATGCATCACAGTAATTAAATACTTTAACTAGTAACTAATTACTATTAGATATATGTTCTGGTCGTGGGTTATGAATTATGCCAATCTTCATAAATTTATAATGTCTATTTTCATACATAAGTGACATGGCGAATGTCAAATTATGAAATCAACATAAATTTTTTTACCGCATAATTAATTAGGTTGCATAACCAATTTTTATTATGTTAGCTGATTTAATTAGGCACTGTATTGGATGCCTATTTATAGCGTTATTACACGTCAAACTGTCAAAATTCCTATTTTAACTATTACCAATACGTCATACGACGAGTTATAAGTACTAGTAAAATTTCTTCCTCCTATAGGCCTCCAATTATTTGAAACGCATTCTAAATATATTAAGGAAATCCATTATGAATTGTCTTCTCACCAAACTATTTAATAACAGTTTTATTGTCACAGGTGAGCATTGTGTTAAGGAAATTCAGTTAACATTGACCACGGTTAAACACTGGTCAAACATTTCATTAGTCAAATCAGTTACATACATCCTTGTGCAAGTTTTATGGCTTGGTAATTGAATAGAATTTCCACGAAATTCAGGGGATTATAATACCTGACAAAAGTTTTAGTTTGTACAGTTTCAGGAAAAATGATACTATCGGCTAACAGATTTACTTACGTGTTATTAACAATAATAAAGTTTTTTACCCGGACAGAGATTAGTGCAATAATTGGTAAACATAAACCTAATCAGCAATAATTGTAAATTTTTCGTGTTGCCCAGCTCAGGAATATCATGATCGCGTTAAAAGAAGGCGTTGTAAGTTGACCCCTTCATTTTTTCGGTCACGTTCACTAATTACATCACACTAATTGTTAACAGACAGACATATAAAGTCAATTTGTTTGGTGATAAGTAAGTCAAGAATGACGCAAGTTTCAAATTAAAGTTCAACTACATACAATGAGACATCCATAGATATCGAAGATTTGACCTCTTGGAAGTATGCATTTTTTGATGACGAAATTTAAAATATGCATCTCTCTGTCTGTATAAATATCACATATGTAGCAAATTGTAGTAATTATTGCACAATAATTTTGTCTAAGCCGTAGGATAATTGGTCCTGATGAAATGGATATGTGGTGTCTAAATTAATTGATGAAAGCATTGCTTGAAAGCCTTGTTCATTATTAAATGCTACAGTGAATATTGTAATCGGACATATTTACATATTATTGGCCACCCATTCAACAGACAATGAAATGATAAGAGCATCATGTGTACTATGACACCTTCTTCTTTGAGCATTTGTATTTGTCAAACAATGTAACATCAGCATGCACGTATGTATACGCGACCATTTGATAAAGATTGATTACGTATATATTTGCCCACCCGTCATTGAACGATTTTAATTAAAAATGACGACATGACATGACATGCTCCTCTTGCATAAAGTGATGAATCTAAATCTACTGAAAGGTTAAATTTCTGCATCCGTATTGCATCCGTATTTATTCTTATTTATTGGTGAGAATTGGCCAGAGTTTTGGTGAAAATACGGCACTTTCTACAATTTAATTATTTTTTCACCTTTGTCAGGGTCTAAATAGTGGTGGTGGCATGGACAATCCAACTTTCATTGCAGACGAGCCCCACCCAGATTACGTTGTCGGGGAGGAATTTACACCGACGGGGAAGGGAGCAGAATCACAAACCCCTTTCGGAGGTGCCCCCGTCACTCCTAGTGAACCCCCACCAGATTATGACGACACTTTCACATCCGACAGAGATTCTCCTGTGGTACATGTGAAATATTTTTACTAAGCTATTGTACACGATCACTAATTATAATGTTACAACGTTATTAGAAATCGAGCTACTTGTCAAATCAAAATCTTGGTCCGGGTCAAATTTCTTACCAAGATGGGAAGGAGGAACCTCATCGAACAATGTGGGGTGCTAGAGAGCCAGAGGTACATACTAAGACTTCAAAAAGAGCTATTATAAATTTTAGTGTGCCTCAAATATTTACATACAATTGCTCTTGTACGACAATCTAGGATCCATCAGAAGCTGGGGCTGAGGATGGTCGTGATACTTGGGATAACCCAATTGAAGTAATTATTCTTACTTAGCATTAGTTCTTCTACTTATCTTTTCTTAATTACTCTTACAGTTTTTATTATCCTGTATCTCGATGAGCGTCGGCCTCGGAAATGTTTGGCGTTGTACGTAGCTAATTTGACAAATTGCAGTATTTTACTGTGGTCAACGTTAACTGAATTTCTGTTTGTATTCCTTTAGTTCCTTTTGTGGCATATAGCAATGGAGGAGGTGGGTGTTATACGTAATTTACTGGTATGAAACTTCTCAGTCGACTAACTCTGCTTTCACTCAGGTGCTTTTTTGATCCCGTACCTCGTCGTCCTACTCCTCATCGGACGACCAATTTACTACTTGGAAATGTGCATGGGCCAATTTTCACGTTATGGTCAAGTGAAAGTGTGGGCTATGGCACCTCTCTTCAAAGGAATTGGCTACGGTAAGAATGGAGATATATTTATTGGTTGTAGGGACCTATTTTATTTAACGCCCCAATCATGTCGTAAAGACTTTATAGTAAAGTCCTTTATGAGTCAAAGTCAGAGTGTGGTCAGAATAATGAATCCAGTTCTTATCTTCAATACTGTATTAACAATACCACTATACCTATTAAATACCAATTAAAAATATAAATACAAATATGTTAAATACCAATTAAACATTCTGTCCGATTTTGTAATCTTCTGTCTCACGTCTCAGGTGCTATGGTCGGCACGATTTGCGTGGTATCCTATTATTGCAGGTATAATAAAGTTATGTAACTTTCTCCAAGAACTTTCCCCAACTTTCTCCATCAATGTTTGCCTACATTTTCAGTATTATGGCCCAAACCATTTTCTATCTTGCGTCCTCCTTCCAAAATGACCTTCCTTGGTCGGTATGCAACAAAAATTGGGGTGGCGTCTTATGTATGAATGACGGCACACTTAATTCTACAGCCAATGTAAACAATAGGAGTATTGCAGATTTATTCTACACGTATGTGTTTAAAATCTAAGACATAATTAGCATTACTTGCACATGACTAATGTATGAAATTTCTTTACAGAATGGAAGGTACGTCAGCAATCCCATCAGATTTCACTAAATTTCACGATATTAACCATCGGTCTTTCTTAAAATCATTTCACTATCTTCTTGCAATTAAACTCCTTCAAATACTTCTAGCTTTCCCTGTCAAAAACAGCATCGATGATGGGCTGGGTTCTCCTGAGTGGCGTCTTTCACTTTGTCTTCTTTTTGCCTGGATCCTTATCTTCTTGTCTCTTTGGAAAGGTGTCAAGTCATCGGGGAAAGTCGCATATTTCACGGGTAACAAATATGTAGCAAAAAAGTAGCAAAAAATGAACACATACCGAATTTGTCCTTGTGACACAGCTAATTCATATTTCACCTATTTCAGCTATTTTCCCATATGTCGTTATGCTAATTTTGCTAATTCGTGGTGTAACGCTGAAGGGGGCAGGGAAGGGCATTTTATATTTTATTGAACCTCAATGGGAAAAGCTCTATGATCCAAAGGTAAGCATGTTGGGATCTAGCAATAAAAATCATTTTATTTTAAAGATGTAACTTTCAGCGACAAAAGTCTAATTATTACTTATTTTATTTCACTTTCAGGTGTGGTATGAGGTATGGATAGAGTACATATCATTTTTGAATATTGTTGGTGAAAGCTAATCATGAATATATTCAATAGGCAGTGAGTCAGTGCTTTTTCAGTCTGTCGACTGGATTCGGGCCTATAATCATGTTCTCTTCGGTACTTTAAGCATATTTTAAACACATGCATAAATACTTTAAAATGTATAATAATAATCATGACGTCATATTCCAGTATAATCCATTCAAACACAACGTTTACAGGTAAATTTCTAGACCAAGTAAAATTATGCATAATGCAAGCTTTCACTTACTCAATGTGCACTGCTCATGAATTTATTATAGGGACGCTCTGATCATCAGCTTTATGGACACGTTCACAAGTCTTTTAGCAGGTTGTACAATTTTCGCTGTGCTTGGATACCTGTCAGAAGGTAATAAGTTAGCATTAATAAAGAGAAAGCGGTTTTAATAGTCCTTCATAAAAATTTTCAGATCTTGGTGTCCCAATTGAAAAAGTGACAAGTAACCAAAAATTTATTTATATTTATTTAAAAAGTTATGCAATGCTCACCTATTATGAGATGGAATTTAGATTTGACCAAAAAAACAGCAGTAAAAGATGAGATAGGGATGACTAATCCTAAGGAGGGGAGGTTGTGTACCATCAACTCACGGATCTCGATGTCCTTTGTTGTAGTGTCACATGAATGAGCAATAACCCCCAAGTGGTTTGATGCCATGGCCGCATTTGCGCCACACCCTCTCAAATGTGCCCAAAAATCACTTTCACTCCAGCTTTCACTCACTCAAATCCACGCCAAAAATCCAATTTTACTCGGATTTTGAAATTTCTTTCACCATTATACTCCCAGATAGTTGCTTTCTTATATCCAACATCAAACTCAACTTTTGGAAATTTTTAGTATTTTTAAAATTTAAAATTGTGAATGAGCATTGTTGTCGAACAAGTTGAGTTTGATGTTGGATATAAGAAAGCAACTATCTGGGAGTATAATGGTGAAAGAAATTTCAAAATCCGAGTAAAATTGGATTTTTGGCGTGGATTTGAGTGAGTGAAAGCTGGAGTGAAAGTGATTTTTGGGCACATTTGAGAGGGTGTGGCTGGCGCAAATGTGGCCATGGCATGAAACCACTTCAGAGTTCTTGTTAATTCATGGGACACTATGACGTATCCGAAGGACATCGAGATCCGTGAGTTGATAGTACACAACCCTTCGATCCCCTTCTTGGAGAAGTATGCACAAGATCTTTACTTTCTCCGTGCTTAAGGCATATATTATGTATTACAGTATTAGTGAAATATGATTCCAAGAATTAGTTTATCTCTTCCACCGAAGGCGACGATACAACGACTCGTTGTGCCTTCGAAGTTGGTTTAAACCACTATGCAAGATCTTGATTTTCTCCGTGCTTAAGGCATACATTAAAGTAAATTAACAGTTCAATCTGTACGTCGTTTCTTTACGTTTTTCGCAGCTCCTGGAGGCGGCCTTGCCTTTGTAACATACCCAGAAGCTTTATCTAGCTTCCCCGTTCCACAAGTAATTAATTTGTCTTAATCGTAGTTTAATAATGTTCGGTCTAGTGAAAGAAAATTTGATGGAAAGCGTGCATTTAAAATTTTCAGCTATTTGCCGTCCTCTTCTTCTTGATGCTTTTCACCTTAGGTATTGGTTCTGCGACATCTCTGGCTGGTGGCGTAATTACCATAATTTGTGACCAGTTCCCCAAGTTCCTTCGCTGGCAAGTGACATTAATCGTCTGCATTGTCGGTTTCTTCTCGGGTCTGATGTACTTAACCCCTGTAATAAATAACACTCTTATATTGTATGCATTCTTTGACATTCTGTACTTAAATCATGATTTATTTTACTGTGTTCAGGGTGGAAATTTCATGGTTGATTTAGTGAACGAGTTTGGTGCAAATTTCGTAATATATGTGATTGCGATGTTGGAGGTGGGGGCCGTTTCTTGGGTCTACGGGTTAAGCAACTTTTGTAACGATATCGAATTCATGCTGAACCGGAAAGTGGGATGGTATTGGAGAGTGTGCTGGGGGTAAGAATGCAATTTTGATGACTTTCACTATGATTTCACATGTCATTCAACCTATCAGTAAAGAATTAGACTGGTTTCCTGACTGACAACATTATTATTTATTTATTAGGTTCATCATCCCGGTGGGCTTGTTTGCCATCCTAGTCTACTACATGGTCACAAGAGAAACTTTCAAATCGGGTGGGGTAGAGTATCCGAACATAGGCATTATTTGTGGCTGGCTGCTATCAGCCTTTGCCATTTTACTAGGTAGGTAAATATTTATTAAGTTCGATTGATGTGGCCTCGGCCTTTACAATCATACAGATTTCATTCTTAAATATAATTTAAGTAGTAGCTTAAAATAATAATTCTATTACTAGTTCCGGCCTTTGGGCTCCATTCAGTCCTCACTAGAAAAGCAGGGACCTTTTCTGAGGTACGTATGCACATCCTTTTATTATTTTGTGAAAATTTCTGGGTGAAAGTATAGTTGGGATTTTGCTTAAATTGTCCTTTTCCTAGAAATTTATGGAGTCTCTAAAACCAAGTAAACATTGGGGACCACAGAATCCGAGATTAAGGAAAGAATGGTTGGATTTTAAATCACCCAGATAAAAAAATCGTTCGACCAGGAGAAAAATTATGAAAACTTGTACTACTTTCTCTTCAACTTTCTTCCCTAATTATTTTCAAATATCACAAAAAAACGACGTGTTTTAAATTATGGTTATGCAATATATTATATTTTCCCATCATGTTAAAATTAATAAAAATATAACAATTTACTAAATATCATTCGTAAAAATTTATTAGGCAATTCACGTCACAGTTACAGTATCAAATCTTTGTAAAGAAATACTTTTTCATTTATAAATCTCTCGATTGAAAGCGTTCTTTGGTAGAAAGTGGCATATTGAAGGTACATAATTAGTACTGGGTGGAAGTATGAATGTCAGAGTAACCCCCGTCTCCGTAGTGGTGATTATCGTGATGATCACCATGTCCATGTTCGTGATCATTATGGTGGTCATGACCTGGAGGATGACAATGCGGAGGACAGTTCGGATCAGGACAAGGAATGCCTGGAGGGCAATTAGGATCAGGGCATGGAATGCATGGCGGACAATATGGGTCCGTTTGTGGGGGTGGAATCCAGGCCATATTGTCCATTGCAGTGTTGTGTCCCATATTTCTCTTTCTCCGGTCGTCATCCGAACTAGAATTTGAGCCCTTTCTCCCTGTCTTCTTTTTCTTCTTTTCATGCTTCTTCATCGCTACCCCAGCTGCAATGACGGCCAAATCTTGACCACTCACTTCTTTCCCATCCTCCTTCCTTATCCGGAAATGTGTGAGAATATCCCTAAAAACGTGCAAAGAATTTTTCAGTCACAATTTGTCCTGTGAATGAATTGGGTTATTATAAATATTAGATTACCTCTGCAATGCATCACTTTTCCCCCCGACAAATTCCAAAAGGCCGGACTCATCATTTGTTTCGACATCCTCTCGGAAATTAAACTGATGGGCGATAAGGATCTTCCATCTATCCACGTATTGCCGATCACTCCTGGATCCGTGCCAGTTGTGCCGCAGGGTGACGGGCGCATACCCAACGATACCCTGCTTTCCAGTCGCTTTCGCCATGCTGGATAACGTCTCAAACGTACGGTTTGATATTTGCAGGATTAGTGATTTGAATTCTGGATGAAGTTGGTCCTCCACAGCGTTGGAGACACGGTTCAGTAGAGAAAAAGCAAAATGAAGGTCACCAGAACCAACAATGTCGTGGATTGGGAGACCCCCGATGGCACGAAAGCTGGAAATTGTGGGGAGAATTTTTATTTACTGACATTGTGGATTTACAAATGAGAATTGGTGTCAAGCTTTCGATCATGATCAGCTTTCGAGCTTCCTGATGACGATCTCGATTGCGATCGTCATCAGGAAGGAAATATTACCTGGAAATTGTCATTGCCCATCCATACCCTGTGACCATACAAAGGATACATTTTTTATCTCATTGAATTAAAAACTAACCCGGAAGTACATAAATTTACAACACAATTAATGCAAGTTAATGTCTCACCCGGGTGAGGGTACCACTGAAACATGAAAACGTGCCAAGAATTTGAGTTATGAATTTATTTATTTCAGTCACAATTTGTTCTGTAAATGAGTTGGGTTTCTTACCTCTGCATATCTCTCCTGATCAATAATTTTATCATGCACGACCGAATATCCGAAACCATAATCCGTCCTGAGCACCTTTCCTTCAGGTGGTGGTCCTAAAAACTTGGCCTTTTTGAATACTTGGACCACTTCATACTTTTTCAGGGCAGTCAGCGTCGCTCCCATCCAGTTTTTGTCCTCAAAAGTGACATCAGCATCTAACCATGCCACCCATTTGGCATGTGAAGGAAGCCTACTCACTCCCAGATTTATGAGGTTCTCTTTCATCCAGTAGACGGAAGGTGACCTGACCTGAACATGGAGTGGATTGTCGGCCTGCGTCACTTGAAACTCGTTCTGGCCCAGGGAGGGGAATATTGCCTCTACGGTCATCAACTGAACGCCACATTGTGCCATGTGAGACACGAATTTATGGTAAAGGTCATACCGTGACGTGAAACCGACAGGGTTGAATATTGCAGTGACGACGAAAAAAGAGTCGCGATCGGACGGGTCGGATATATCGAACGCTTTTTTACTCTTGAACCACCACGGCATTTTTATGTAAAAATTGCAGAAGCTTTTTGACAGAAAAACTTTTTTCAACTACAAAATCCAGTCTCAACTTAAGCTCTTGCTTTACTGGACAAAAATACATGCGACTAAAATGGATTAAATGTAAACCGCAACTAAATCACAACTAGTCCATTCTGTCACGATTTTTTGTAAACTCGGTAAATGAGCTAAAAGTTATAATACTAAAACTAACCTACATACTTTTTTATTATCGTGTCGCTAACTGCATTATGAATTTATGATACACTTTTCCTTGTAAACTAATATAATATTGATTGTTAGTAATATTCTGACTCAACTCAACACGTAAAAAAGCAGATGATTCTGTGTAATGTGTTTCTATGAACAGTTTACATACGACCATGAATGAATGGCACGTAGCAAGTTTGTAACTAAACTATTTCGTGTTAAAGAGACGATGAACAACAAAAAACAGTCCACGTTGATATGCATGCAATATAGTGTTTGTAAAGGAAATCAATCCTGTTATTACGCGTTTTTTTTGCATAAACTGGCTCCAGCAGACCTACAAACCATTTAGTACATACATACATAGTCATATTTACTTAATAAGGTAACAACTAATTCTGTGTAGTCCGCTGAACCGGTCAAATTACACATGTATCATCCCTTCCTATCGCGTCCAGGTATCAACTATCTAACTAATTGGTCATATTATGCCAGTCAAAATCACAACTAGAGAATGTACCTAAAAGCGCAATGTAAATAATTCCTTATTTGATTCATGAATAATTTTGTAAACTAATCGCATACTTGAACATATGAATGAATGAGTTGGTTTGTAACTGACCGATGACCGACCACTAATTAATTTGAAGATAATTGTGTAAATCTCCAGCTTTGCTAACCACAAAAATGCGACTGATAGTAATAATTACCCAGCAAACAAAGGTTTGTCCAACCTCATTAAGTATGACGCATTTCAGATTCCATCCCACAAATAGATTGATAATTGCGCATCATAATTTATCTCCATTTTACTTTACTAGTAAAAATGACCAAATGTGAAGAACCGTATTTTTAATCCGCAGCCATTGTACATATTCAATGTCATTCCGATATAGACGCACGTAGCTTATTCAACCTGTTGTGAACCCAAAGAATGGTTCGGCCTTGAGACGTTTTTTAAGAAAATACGCGATTAATTAAGACGTTCCTGGGATGAGACAAGGTCAGGAAACCAATAATCGTGTACGAGCAGCACCAAATTTACTATTTCAGTTCAGAACTAAATATGTATGTACAACCCTACAGATATTCTAAAACTGTGTCTAAAATCCCATCATCAGTACTTTATGTACATTTCTATTTCAGAGAGTGAAACTAAAATAGGAACAACGCCAGCCAACATTTAATGAATCCATGCATCCATATGTACATTTTGCATACATCACACGACACAAATGTGGCCAGTATATTTGTAGTAATGACAATTTGGCAGTGATCCATGCCGTAGTCTTTTCATTGTAATTGTGTTTATGTTTAAATGCATACAGCTTTATAGAACAGGGTGATGATGGTAATTGTTTAACATGTCGATGCATTTTTCGTATTCCAAAGCAGTAAAAGTATTCATGTCAGTTGGTTATGTAAAAAAAAGGATAAAAAGGAGTCTGGCTTTTTATCACCAGTTTGTTCCAAGTTGTAAAAGAGACGAGTTTTTTTGTGCTAAATAAGTTTTTAAAAATCTTTTACGAGTTTTAATATGAATAGCTTTGAGGGTGCGAGAACGACGAGGTCATCTCAGAGTTTGGATCCATTTGGGGATAAGGCGGACGGGACAGGCGTGTTGTTTAAAAAAATTTTTTTAATTGGTGAGCACATCAATCAAAATTAATCAACCGATGCAATAATTTCCATAATATAACACAAAAAATAAGAAAACATGTACAAATTTTTGTCCAGAACCCTGAAAAAGCTGACCTTCAGGACGGACAACTGAAATGAGACCCTATCATCCATTACACCTCCATATTTTTATACCATTGCTTTTTACAAAATGAGTAGAACATGCAGTTCCAATAAAATAAATAAGTTATTACATGCAAAACATTCATAAATGTTTATCCTTTGAAATTTCATGGACTTCCTGTTTACAGTCAGTACCCATAAACTCAAATTTTCAACTTGTGTATCATTTACTAATATTTAACACCATAAAGACATCATGGCACAACTGTCGTACATTCCATATTTTCTCGTCATCTTCTTCCACATTCCTGTATTAATCAAGTCGCGATACTGCGCTGGGGGCCGCGACCCGTCCTGTTATTTTCCTGACCCTGACGAACCCTTGGAACCTTACATCCATCATAACATCCTTCTCAGATCAAGTCGTCGGCTCGTTCCCAAAAATGAAAACGCAATCGGTTTTATGGATGATGAAGATCTTCAATCTTCAAATCGAAGTCGGAGAAAGGAAAAACATAAGCAAGACGAAGAGGAGGTTGGAGAAGAAAAGACTTCTTTAGAATTAGCTGACATGCCGAAGAAGGATGAAAAATATGAGGAGGATTACGACACTGGCAATTCAGGCGATCTGAATTTTATTCCACTAAAAGAAGGAGGTTTGAGGATTTTGTTGACGAATTAGAAAATCTTGCATGAGATGTAACATTAATTTGCAGAGATTATTCACGAAAAGCTGAGGACGTACCCTGCCTCTGGTCAAAATGAGTGGGTTTATCCACCTTTCACATATCGGGGCTTTCACGGTAACTTTCTTCCAATAATTAATAGCTTTCACCGTTAATAACTTTCACCAATAAATTTTCAGCACCCAAGACATGGGGGAAAATTCCAAATTGGTCTGTAATATTACAATAATTATTATACATCTTTATTGCATATGATCAAAACTATAATTGTACTAAATTGTTTTTACGTACCAACAATGTAAACAAAATATGATAACATACAATGTGATAACAGGTATTTTCTTCCCATAACTGAAAAGAAGATTGGGAAATTCACCGGTCTCCTCGTCTCCGAACAGTCTGGAATTTCGTTCATGAACTTTTCTACCCTGCATGCTCGAGAGTTGAAAAGAAAGCGAGAACGGGGGGAAGAAAAGGAGAAGACAGGGCCGTTTCAGAAGACGAAAATGGGTGTGTCCTCTGCCAATTGTGACAACACGCTTTTCCCCGCACCACTCGATATCATCACGGCCAACGCGAGGGAGGATCTTACCGCGGTGGAGGTAATCTACTTATTAATTAATGAATAATTTATATACACAGTTCATACATGCTGCTGAGATTTAGTAATATTTGTGCAGTTCAAGTTTGACAATTATGCCAACGTCTACTCCTTCGTCATGTTCAGGCCGGAGGATGGTTCTGATCTTTGTGAGTCATAAAAATCGCCCCACTACTCACGCAAGTGAAAGTTAGCACAAATTTCTCCTCTCTCTAGTGTTCGTCAAGTTGCAAACTCCACCCAAAGTGGTGAGTGCGAAGCCGAGCATTGAAGGTGGGGCCACCACAGGAGACGCACTATTCCTCGACCGTGTCTCAATTCGCTTTGGTACGGATTCAGATGCAGGTTCAGAGCATCGCATCAATGGGAAATCGTGAATAATCACATTATTATTTTTGTCAACGTTTACTTTCACCTGAAATATGCAAGCATGCATGTATTTTAGGTATGGAATGGAGCTGCAGTTCTTTTTCAATACGCAAGACCGTTCTGGGGACACGCCGTATTGGAAAACGCTGGAAAACTATATCATAGACAATGATCCTTTGCAGTACGGCAAGCATCTCTTGGTACTGTGTGTTCTGGTCGAGGTGGCCCCACAAGACGAGACGGTAATTAATAATAGGCCAGCTATGTATGTACATTCTTGAATTTTAAGTTCGTTAACGTTTCAATGTTAGGAACCTCCATCGGGAAAGGTGTACAACGAGGGATTATCTTTTCTCGGTAAAGCTGCCGAGTCTTTCTGGGCGACCAACAATGAAGAAATGTATCGAGCTAAAGCCACCAAAAAGAAGGTGCTCCGGATGCAAGACTTTTTCCAAATTCCAAAATCCGGCCTATATTACACTTACTCTGGCTGCCTTACACACCCTCCTTGCCTGAACAATACGAGATATGCCGTTTTCGAAAATCCCCTCTACATGAGAAATGAAGACGTAATAATTGCAAGCATGATTTAGTGTAGTAAATTTTTATTATTTATTGCGTGTATTTACTATTTAGTGGAGGAAATTCCTCTTTATCCCGTCCCAGGTAAGGCTAACCTCATACAAGCAAACATACATAGATACTAGATTATTCATACTCGCCCAGACCAAGTAATTCCTTCTGTGTTTATTTATTTATAAATAGTTCTCAGACACAGAATTTATCGCTGGTAATTTTCGTCCCATGGACGTTATGACTTTCAC
Source organism: Folsomia candida (assembly GCF_002217175.1). Lineage (NCBI taxonomy): Eukaryota > Metazoa > Arthropoda > Collembola > Entomobryomorpha > Isotomidae > Folsomia > Folsomia candida. The sequence continues at coordinate 9,171,491 of NW_019091196.1, forward strand.
TGACAATCGGACCCATAAAGTCGTCCCTTACGACGCTGGAGCAAAAGAGAGATTGAGCTGGACGGTGCGCCGCTCGAGACGTACCACCGAAAAGGAAAGGAGGGCAGAGTACGATTATTACGAAGATATTGAAGTTGCACCTCATCACTCCTCAAAGAAAGGATAGCATAAAGAATAATTTTAAAAAACTACTAAATAAGTACCCTTAATCTAAAGATAACCCATTCTTCACGGCTTGAGCATACAATTGAGGATACAATTTCTTAAGAATATCACTCCCCTTTCCGTACATTAGGGCTAAATCTTGTCTTAAAATCTTGATCCATTTCTGGGCCCCCACATAATCCCCACTTTTCATAAATACGGCACAAACTTGTCCTGCTGCTCCTACTTCGAGACATGGCCCACGGTCTGCCACATCCTCCAATTCACACTTGTCTATCTCCGCCTTTGTCATCCCGGAACAGTTCACGACGATGTAATACTTTACTGCAGTTTCTTTATACTTGGCGACATCCCCCTTCTGCAGGTACAGCTTGGTTAATAAATCGAGAGCGACGTGAGTGCTAAAATTCCACTCGGGCCGAGATCCGATCATGGATTCCAATTCTGACAAGCATTTTTCTCCAAAGGCGATATCTTTCTCTAAATCGTCGGCAGATATGGTTTTTCCTAAGAACAAGTAAAATCAATACCACCTTCAAAACCATCAATTATTACCGAAATTTTACAGCACTCACTGTCTTTTTCATCTATTTCTACCAACTTTTTGACAATCTCGAGCCTTCGCCCCCTCATTTTTACGTCCTCCTTTTCCTGATATTGGCAGAGTCGACAGGCACACGAGAAATCATGAGCTTGGAAGAACTTTTCGCGTTCTTCGTACGGTTCTGCCGAGTCTAAATAAATACATGAAGAGATTGACAATAAATACTAATTATCCAAAATTCAGATAAGCACAAGCGAGTATACACATATTAAACATGTACTTAATTATTTAAGACTCACCAGTATAAGAGATCAATACTTCTTCCCCTTTCTTCACATCTTTTGTCGTTCTCACAAACAAAAAGTCCCCCAAGACTTTCCACATTGCATTAAAAGCGATACAATCATGATTAAAAAACGATGCTCTGACCCACAAACCTCTCGAATTGTGCCCATATCCACTCGAGTTTTTTGAGTTTCCGAACGAGTTCATAGTGCATATTTTTTCAATTCTTTTCAAGTCAATTTTCATCGTCGTACCATCATTATTATCATTATTTTTACTTTTATGATGATTTTCACTGTTTGTAATATACGAAGCGAATAAACAACCCATCTCTTTTCCGGCATGAAGTTGATACACAGTTGGTATAAGTTTCGAATCAAGACGCATCCTTTGAGCGATCGCATTCTCCAAGTCATCATCCTCGTCGTCCGTGTCGAATATGATTTCAAATGCTCTCGTCGTCAAGATGATCGTCCCCTTTGCGATATCCTGCCTTGCCACGACGCCACGACCTTTTCCTGTCAAATGAGTAAATGCACATTCTCAAATAGGTAAAAAAAAAGTTAGTTGTTACAATTTTTTTACACCTGGTATCACAGCCCCAATTTCCACAGCTTCGGATTCATACTCCACCACGGAATCGACCTCTAAGCGAACTTTCTTATTCGGAATAAACGCCCCCATGTCAATTTCACCACGAATCTTCTGCCTCTGCAGGACCTTTCCCCTTTCCATCAAGTATTTCCAGTGCTGGAGATGTCTCGTGTAAACGGGGGACATTGGTGGAGGAAGTTTTAGACCCAAGTTCTTGAGAATTTTACTTTCTCTACCGAGAAAGATGAGACATTCTTCATATTCGCCGAGACCAAGTAGTGCTTTTCCTTTGATATCCACACCTCTCAGTCTTACATTTTCTAGATCTAGTCCCACACCGATATCGGAAGGAATTATGTCCAACACGGTTTCCGAACATTGTAAGCATTTTCGAAAAAGACTCAAACTGAAAAAAGTTTGGGCTCGTTTTACCAAATCGTTGAGTAAATTTGGATTTATTGAGCTGCTACAGTTAGCGTTGGACTTGTTATTGATATTGTTTTTGAGCCTGATAATATTGTTCGGATCACCTACTTCTATTTTTTCCAATTGGGTAAGTAGTGTGTCCATAATGAACACAAATGTATGTTTAATTATGTAAGGTGGAAACTTATCTTGTGTTATCAAGAGGAAGATGAGATCACGCCGAAATACAACTGACTTTTGAGCTTAAAGCACGAAAACACTTTGCATCTTATATATACCGCAGACTGACTTTTGAAAGATATATACTTGATTTAATACTCATTATCCCTCTTTCGCCCTTTTTTTTATACGCATATGTGTGCAATTTTGAGCATGTTTTGCATGTGGGAAGATGGAAATTTGCCAAAGTGAGGTGTATGTACATAAGTACGTACTAGTATGTGTTCGTGTTCATTAGTTTCAGCAGGGTGAATGAATGCCGGAGTATTTTCAGTTTAACTAAACTCTCACCGAGAAAAATTCCTGTTCCAAATTTTGCATGACATGAAATGAAAATCTCAAAAGCGACATGTCCTCCTAATCATCATCATAAACAGGTCTTTTGTTAATGTTCTGTTAAAATGCGACAAAGTGCCAAATATGCGAGGGTTACTTTTTATGTGACCCCCTGACCAATATTTTACAAAAGTGGCATCGTTATTATTATGCATCACAATTCTTCCATGAAAAATTTTGAGCTTTTTCCAACCAGTTTTAAAAACCAATATGGGTCACCTTGTTCACCCATGGTTCTTAAATTTTTTATGTACGCTTTCACAGCCATGCAATTTTCAGCTTTCATCCTCTTGTTGCATAAAAGATTTTTACCAGAGGTTTCAAACAGTTAGTAAACACTAACCCATACTGGTTACTAAAATTGGTCAGAAAAAGCTTAATTTTTCCATTATATGGGTTTTATGCACAAAAAAGAATCACTTTTGTTGAGTATTGACCAAGAGATTTTGTAAATGGTAACTCTCAATTGTTTTCGGAAGAAGTAAGGAACAAGGTAAATGACTCGGGCTGTCTCAAGTTTGCAAAGGTTTTTCACCCAATACAGCCTAATCTAATAAGCTAAACAACAATAACATTGTATGCAATTGTATGTAATTTTTCACTTTGTTTATGCATATAATATTGAGTTGCGAATTGGTTGGGAATTAATACCCCTTAAGATCGACTTAGGGCAGCTAACTTCTGCCTAAAGATTGCTCGATACCCGCGAGGTTGTTGATGACAAGTTTTTTGTAAATCTGGCAAATTAAATTTATTAAATAGTTTTCAATAAAAACTACTAAGAAATATAAGTTTAAATTGAAATAGGAAGCAGCTTGATAGCGACTAAATTGTCATTTGTTTATGTACTTATTTGTCAATTAACTGTCACCCGACAAATCACAAAGTGAAAGTTGATTTTGTGATCTGTCAGGATTATTACTAGGAAGACGATAAACATTTCACAGAGAAAGTGGATGGGATGTCATCAGAAAAAAGTCGCAAAGTTCTTGAAGATATCCAACGAGCCAAGAGCAAATTATTAAAGGACGGGGCGGCCGCATCGCTAGGAATATCTTATTCTTCCTCCCCTCAGGTAAAAATAGCTAAATTATTCCTTATTTGAATAATATTTGCAAAACTAGAACTGTGAACTTTAAAATTAAATATTTTCCAAATTGAAATGTAGCCCTCGGGTGGGACACCTTCATTTAATAGCGATGTCCACCTTTCTCCTGCAACACGGTCTGCAATGCAAGTTCTTCAGCAGGCTAGCATGACAAGCTATGGTCAGCACCACAATAAAACGTATCATAAAATTTCACCGAACTCGAAACTTTAATAATAATGTTAACTTTCTTTATAGGTTATTTTGTCGCCCAAGATTCGCATTTTGGCAACAGTATTTTGCCAGTTCTCCCGAGAATAGAGCCTGCAGCAGCTTTAAGCTTTTCAAATATAACAACTGCCGTACCTTCACCAATTAAGACTGAAAAGTAAATCGTCGAACCAAATTATATTTCACCCAAACTGACTGACCAATGATTAGACTGTATAGTTAGTTAAAATATATAGTTGTAAGTGTAGTTTAGATAAGTCTTTCTTTGTATTTCAAGTTTTCATTGTCAGGTTTTTAAAATGAAATTGAAAGAATTAGAGAGCTGGTTATCCCAATGTGAAGGGTTTACCAATCCTAAAGTAGCTTTGGAACAGTATGCCACTTCTGCACATATAGCGTCGAGAATGCTGTATTCAGCCCAAGAAAATATTGACGGTAATTTCTTTACTAGTAACCATTTATCTATTTAAATTTTCATACTCTAATTCTTTATCCTTAATCATAAATTTAGGAGGAATTGTATGTGATCTGGGAAGTGGGTGTGGCATTCTCTCTGTGGGATCCGTAATGCTGGGGGCTGATCTGGTATACGGATTCGAAGTTGATGATGACGCTATCGATATTGCCTTGTCAAATATTGGTGAAATTCTCAACGACGATGACGACGAGTCTCCATCCATTCAACTAATTCAGTGTCAGATAGGGACGGATTTTAGCCAAGGTTGTCCTGTCGATGTGTTGACCAATTTTGAAAATTTCTTTGACGTTGTAAGTTGATGTTACATAATCAGAGTCATAATTTTTCAACATGTATGCAAACTTGAAATAATGCTCATTTGTATATTTTCAGGTTGTAATGAATCCCCCATTTGGAACCAAGAATAACGCTGGAGCAGATTTCGGATTTTTACGACGAGCTGTACATATCGTTAAACCAGGAGGGCACATCTACTCCTTGCATAAAACCAGCACTCGGCCATTCTTTGAAAAAAAGCTAAAAAATTCTGAAGCAGAACTAGACTTTCCTGTTAAAGGAGAAGTATTAGCAGGGATTCGGTACGATTTACCAAAATGCTATAAATTCCATAAAGAGAAGAGTGTAGATATAGAAGTAGACTTTTGGCATTTTGTTAAGAATTCGCAATCATCCCCATCAACTCCTCTCTCATGACAAGATGTATCAGAATCATGATGAAATGACATCATCACCATCGTCTCTACTGAAATTGAAATTAATTGGTCATACATATACAGTGAATATTGACAATGATTACATTCTTATAGTGTTAAAAATATTATAATTCACGATCTGGTCAATCATATCTGGAATCAAGGTCTTTATATATGTTCCATACATATGACCTTTTAACATTGACATTTACACTTTGCTGACATTTCTTGTCAGATTGAGTTCGTTAACTTTTCTACTGCGTTGATGGAGATGATTCAAGCGTCGAATAAGATCGAAAGTGTTGATAGAATGAATTGAAAAAAAGTAATTATTTTCCAAGCCTGCTAATTACATAATTGATACAAATCTAGTGTATTAAAATTCCAAACTTTTCTATTATTTATATCATTATCATCAAACATTGAATAAAAATATCTAAATTGATTTAAAGCTCGATTAAATTTTAATGTATCAAAATATATGCTGACTGATCAGTTTCACTTCTCTTCCCGTCACGTCACCCGTGATATAATTCAAACTCTCAGCAATTCACACATGAATTTGTTAGAAAAATGAATGGTGTGTCAATGTTGGGTGGTGGTAATTAAGTTAAAGTGTTTAAAAATTACAACTTTATTTATCATCGTTCATAATTATAGTCAGTCTTTCATCCAAGGATTCAATTTGGAAATTAACTCTTGCTCCCATCAAAAGGCACGACAGTTTAACATTTGCTACACTTTTACTCTACGAGTAAGCATTTATAATCCACTATTAACAAACACTTTGTGGTATGAAAAAAATCATCTAAATCAGAATTTATCTTGGGTACTATTCCATACAAATCTTATAATATTCCTCTTTTCTTAAACTTACACCACTGAGCAATAATTTCTTGTTTAATATTACATTTCACTTTTATTTCGTTATTCATAACAAGAAAGTCGCTATCTTTTCGACTATTTACTAAATACATACTTCCTTGCGCAGCTTTTATTCGTAATAACATTATTCTGGCAATAAGCCACACCTCTGTTTTATATACTTATTCATGTCAATATTCCTATAACATTGATCAATCGAGCATGAATCCACGTCTATAAATTATTGCTATGATTGATGATGAATTCTATATGTACCACTGGATTCTTTTTACTTATAATTTACATATTATTGGCTTTTGGCACTTGACGTAGCGTTAAAATAATATACTTTTATAAGCTCAATCTTGCTTCATAAATACGCAATGAATTTGGTCAATATAAATCTCGTGACATTTTTATCTTCCTCATGAAATGCGTGTCTTAAGAATGTGAGCTATGTACAAAATGATTCAAATATTAAATTATTACAACAAGATAACATCAGAGTTAACAATAGTAATGAGGAACTTGTCATTTGTAACAAAAGTTTTGCAGAGCTGTTATTAATTTATAAGCATAAGATGGATATTAAGTGACAATTTATGATAATAATTGTGATTTGATAAATAAGTGGAATGGTTTTGTACAAGGAAAAAAAGTAATAACTCTTTCTTTAGCTTCTCTTGATTGATTCATTAATTGATGGAACTTTTAAGTATTTGCTATTGGCAGCAGATTGTCTAAAATTACTGAGTTTCTTCGTGGTTTCCGTTAACTTGAAGAATTGGGATTGACGATGAGGTTACTTCTTCTATCTTCACCTTGTTCTTTTCAGGCGTTGAATGAGCAAAACCATCCAGGCTATCGTCATCTTCAGGTTTGAAAATCTGGTCCACATTTTCAATCGAAGTGCTGTCTCCAATTCCTACGTCGGACGAAGAAGTGACACTGCCATCATTTTCATCAGTCTCATTTTCACTGTCGACAACTTCTACGTTTCCTTCATCCTCGTCGTCGTCGTCATCTTCTTCCTCCAGATCTTCTTCTTCCTCCTCTTCATCGTCCTCGTCACTGAAAGAAAATTCTTTCGGAGATGAATAGTTTCCGTTGGACAACTTGAAAGCGGATCCATTGCTTTTTGCCGAGGATGATGATGGGCTTGATGTTTCTTTGTCAAAGAATTGTCCAATTAATGGAAGCGAGTAGAACAAGTCCTTCAAATCCTTGCCCGTAATGAAATAGTAGACTTTGGATGTTGTCACGTATCCAGCAGATCCCAGCAGGGCGAAAAAGAGCGTGACCAGACCCACGACGAGGACTACACCTCCAAAAGTTACGGATGCCACCGTCAAAAGGGTTCCTGTAAAAATACACAGAAAATGTTTGCGTTTAGTATTTAATTAAAGTACATGACATGAAAAGTTTTCTATTTGTGTTACATTTTACAGAGGTTGTTACTTAATGACTGGATGTGATCATGATGACATGTTGGACATGCATACCTCCTCGCTAACTAATAGCATAGCACAACATAATATTTTTTCAACGAAAAAATAATCATAGGCCAGATAGTCCACTTGTTTTTGTTGTTTTCCTTAACTTCCACATGCCAAAATCGTTTTAGCATTGAATCTCTTAACTAAATAGCATTGGTTAACTTAATCAAATTCGACTTTGCCCTTAGGATTTTTTGTTGAGGAAATATCCATGTATCTCTTCTCAGATTCACTCATCCCTGCATTACATACACAGCTATCAGATCACGTTGCTTGTACATGAGCTAAAGTCAATTAGATTTTATTATGTATGTATGGAACAAAAATATAAACAAATCCTTGCTTTATTATATTTATTAGCATCAAACCTTGTGCTTGCATTATGTGCACAAAAGGAATAATAACAAATAATGATCTGTAATAGAATGAAATGTTTGGACTTTGGATGACAATTGTTTACTCGTGTACTATTGTTTACGATGTCAATATTTGGCTGTCATGTCATGTCATATGTATGAATGAACCAAAAAATACATGTGTGTAAGCGAGTAAAAAAAACATTTAGAAATTTCAATTTGTCCTAAAAATCATGAAAATATCGAAATCCCATGAAACTCGGATACTATTTTGCAGCATGATGAGGTCAGGGTTTAATTATTCAATCTAATTTTAACTGGAGATTGATTTCATACGACAAATTGCGTGAAGATGAAATAAACAATTTTTTGCATCATCCTGATAACTTTGCTATGAAGAATACCTAATGATTTTTGCGTAAGCTAAAACGATGTTATGCCACAGGTGGTGGGTGATGATTGATGTGGGTCAATTTCAGTGTATTTCCTACGCTTGTTGGTAAACAAGCCAATTAATTAGTTCACTCTTCCGAAGCAATGTTCAGATGCAACAAGTACAACATTCGAAATCGAAAAACAACATAAGGCAAAAAATAAAATGACCTCCATATGTATTCAACTTCGTTCGCAATGTAATGGTGCCGGTGCCGGTTGGTTGTTGATTTTGCAAGTCACTTTGAACTGACATTTGATGTCATGATTAAACGGTTGGTATCATGAACATTTGGCACGAGCGATAGCTGATGAAGTCAGGACAGTTTTTTCATATATTAATTATGTAATCAATTTGGACCAGATTATGACGGGACAAAGTCTACTATTAAATAAAGTGAGGGATTGCAACATGCTTTTGCTTACTTATTAGATCATGTAATTAAATTAACATATTACATGAATTACTTGGTATTGAGAATTTCCGGAATTATGCAAGTACAAAATGTCCTTTTTCTCAGGATGGTGATAAAAATTATTGACTTTGAACTCTCATTGTCAAAGTATTACGTAAATATAGATGTACAAACTGACTGCTTTCATTGTTGGCATGTGAGGCTATTGAGTACTTGCACATCTTGAGCACATGGTCAGAGTCACGAAATCAAGCGTTTGTATGATGTAGGATGACACGGATGCCGGTAATTTTGCATAATGTACAGACATAAGTAAAGTATTACAAGTATTGGTAAAAGTCATCGCTATCGATTATGCTTAATATGATTGATTTCATGCAATACATTGGTTCACTTTGGACTCTTCACATTACGGAGTGGCTGAGGTGGAGCAAAGTCCGGATTTTTTATACTAAAGATCATCCTTAATGGGGACAAGATGCCGGTCAAGTTAAGTGAAATCATTCTATTAGCGCGTGTCCGTTCACCGCGGTGACCTCAAGTCCATTAGGTCAGTGTAGTAGGTACACAATGGGCTTTTCTCGACTGTTACATATGTCGTAAGTTCTTCCTGAGTTTGAACTTTTTAGCTATGGAGCTATTAATAACGATAACTGACCTCGTATATTATTGTAAATACGTAAGGATGCCAACTGTTTATATGCATGTCATCATATTTCCCATGTGCTTATGTTATTGACAATGGCTGGATCCTGGTCATCACCTCGTTGGGTAAGTAGAAACCTTATCCTCGCACTTTGGTCTCTGTCTGATTTTTCTTGACAATTTTTTTACAATTTCAGACGAGACGGTCCTATCTACAGTTTAGAATGCCATTAAACGATCACTCTGTCTCGAATTTGTCATTAATTTCTCATAATTTGTCTCACAGCACGAGCAGTTGACGTGACTTCGCATTCCAATGTCCAAAGTAATGCTCTAATTAAGTATGTCCTTACATGCATATATTCTGAGGAAAGTAATGTATTGCGACACTTTGCAAGTATTAGCAATCAGTCACCCCCGTTCAACTGTCAATTCTTGATAATGACCATTAGCACGAGCTCATTTGACTTGTATGCAACTATAGCAAAACAAGACGTGGTTTTATCCACGTGCGATTGCGATTATTGGGTGTGATTATGATTACTAATGTCACTGAATATTTACTGTGTGCATATGAAAGTCGCCTTCATAAAATGCAAAATTCTTTAACCTTTGCCCAAAAAGTAGGCAAATTAGAAGAGGGTATTATACCAAGGCTGGACTTTGCTGCTACAATTTCATCACAACTGCTAGCTCAAAGTGCAAGAATAATAAGGATATTTGTGAAAAATATTATATGCAAATCAGATTTTTGACCCCAACACATAAAACTTTGGAATCTCGCTTGTGATAATAATTTTTATGGTTACCTTCAACAAATAAGAATCCCAGGAAGGAGACGAGTATGGTGGCAATAGCGAAACCAAGGAAGATGGAGACTGGGAGGGCAGACGCGACTACGACTGCCAAAATGAAAACGGAAGTTACAGGGTTCTCCATGGCGTATGACTTCATGGCTGCGAGGAGATTTTGCACAAATGGTGGGACCCTTAAACGGAGGGGGTAGAAAGCCGGTCGACTGTAAGAAAAAAAATAAATTAGCCGTTTCTAAAACGAGCTTAATTCCGTCTCAATAAATGAGATCAGTATATGTAGCGGGATTTTTAACGTAGCATAAATGACAAGAATCAACTCACTCAGGAGGAAAGTACCTCACTGAGGGAATCACAGAATTTAAAATCCTTTGGATATGTTGTAGTACTAGGTGAGTCTAGAAAAAGTGCAGAAGGGTTAGATGCAACACCCCCATTTGCGCCCGCCACACCCCTTTTAGTGCGCGCTCCAGGCTAAACTGGCTGCCTTCAAACCCTCGCCAAAAATTCAATTTTGAACGGATTTTGATAATTTTTACATTTTCTTGATCCCAGATAGTTGCTGTATCATATCCAATATCAAACTCAACTTTTTTAAAGTTTTGAATATTTTTGATAATTTCCTGACCTAATAGCTTCGAAAAAATCAAAATTTCAAAAAAGTTGAGTTTGATGCTGGATGTGATAAAGTAACTATCTGGGATAAAGAAAACGTAAAAATTATCAAAATCCGATGAAAATTGGATTTTTGGCGAAGGTTTGAGTGAACAAAAACAGGGCTTTTGTCCACCTTTGAGTGGGTGTGGCAGGCGCAAATGGGGGCGTTGCATCTAACCCTTCTACACTTTTGCTAGACTCGCCTGGTACTACAACATATGCAAAGGATTTTAAATTCTGTGATTCCCTCAGTGAGGTACTACCCTCCTCAGTCATTGTAGAATAAGTTTTTTTTGCAACTTGCTCTAATTTTTTTAAACTGTTGACTAATAATTTACTTTTTAATTGAGTTGAACTACGATTTTTAAGATATGTCGGGGAGGCTATCTAAGTTGGCGAAAAGGCCCAGGTAGGTTCCACATTTACCAAGTATTGTTGAATCAGCACAAATTGGTTCCCTTATTTATTAATTGTATTAATTAATTTGGAAGTATCTCTTTTTATAGGATAACCTACAAGTGCAAGTACCAACCATGTACTAGTTGGATGAATTAATTAGTGAATAAATAGATATGAACATAAATACACTTACTTAAATTTGGAGAATTTGGAACCTAAAATACATAACAAAAATTGTCTTAATTATACTTACATAATATTATTAAATATTTATGACGGAATTGTTAAAATGCTGCAAATACTCACCAAGCCACTGCACTTTCTCTCGGACGTCCTTCTCAAATGCAGCCGTCTCCCAGCTAAACTCCCGAACGGAGTTTACATTTGAGCCTGCAATACAAAAAATACATGGTAAATAAGTTGTGGATTACAATCTTATGTAAATGTTTCCAAATTTACCCAGAGACTTAATTGATGTCATGCTTTTCTTAATGGTATTCATTTATTTAGAATTTCAGTAAAATGAGGAAAACCTAAACCATCACCAGCTAATGTACTACTGACTCTCTTTATCTCGATTGTTCCTCAATTTACTACATATGCATTTAGAGCACTAAATCAACTAAGCGGCTCGCTCTACTGCGGATTCTGACTTTTCGACTTTGGTGTATTCGCACAATGTAATTTCCACAACATTTAACAACGCTATCCTGGAGTTACATGCATGCATACTTAATTGCATATCAAAACCACTCGCTTCTGTCCCTGCATACTCGCTCACCTGCCCACAACCAACACGAGGAAAGAACTGATAGGAAGATTGGTGAGTAGAATGTCGGTAGTTTGCTACTGGTTAGCTAATGCCTATTGCCCACAATTGTTTGGTTACGGGTGGTTATTTTTCACTGAGCACACAGGTAACAAGAAGATTGACATTGAACACGGTCAAACTTTATTCGCAAGATCATCCAAGCCAAGAATACTTACTACAAGTACGTAGTTGCTCAATACGTATCCTTATTTATAATTACAGTAGCAAAGCAGCATCACATTCGTGTGCACATTTTTGTTTTGTTTTTGCAGCCATAATCAAAACACCACCAATCTCATTTCTATATATTTCGCTAGGTGCAACCCCAAAATTCTAAATTGTAAGCCGATCATACCAGGCGAGACGGCCAATCCGGTTTTGCTCAAAAATTTCAATCATAAACTATTAGACTAATAATTTGTCGGCGGCCATAGAAAAATTGCAATATGTACAACTTCGTAGCATCATTTAATGTGCAAGATCATCAATCAGCACTTTTTTTGTTGCGTAACAAATGAAATTGCAGGTAGAATCTACCTGGAAAATTTGTCGATTAGGGTTTTATTCCATTTTGTAATAGCCTCATATGCAAGTATAAAAGTTTATCAGTATCTATTAAGTTACCATCTAATATGGTAATGGTGTGACATGACTCATATTTCCCACAGTTAATGTATAAGTAAATCATTTAAAGGATGTTACAAAGTCAAAAACCAAGGAGTTTTGATCAGCATTTCCCTTAAGAAACGGTGTACATGAGGATGGAGCGTGTAAGATTACCAACTAATAGTGTTCACGAATTGCCTGGTTTTCAGCCTATTATTTCAATTTGCGCAATACTTTTCGTCATATTAAATACTTTTCGTCATATTAAATACTTTTGTAGAGGTTTGTTTCGCATTCTACTGGATTATGAAGGGTGGTCTCATTCCCACGATCGGCATCAACATCCCCATGATCCAAGTGTAAAAAAATATTTCACAAAAGCAGAAATCTGACACTTTTTTCAAAATATTAAAACGCAGGCTTACATAAGATGTTTAATATATCTTCTTGCATTACATAAAATGATGATGAAAAGTGTCAGACAGTTTGACAGATTTGATAGATAAGCTTAATTTGATTCAGCGTATAAGTAATGTCAAGGAACTCTTTCCTCGTCTCTTTTTGCTATGAATTAAGGAGGAAAGTGAACGACTTTGCATATCCAAATGAATGGCTAATACAAGTACAATACAAGTTTTAATTAACCATTCATCAAGTTACAAAATTATGTACTTACTAAAAACGAGAGAATCTACAGAGTTGACAGTTATCCGTTACGTATTTTCCAACTACTTATCAAAGGATCCAACTTAATAGAATCTCTTTTTGCCATATTGTGGCTGAACAGCATTATGTCTCAAATTGTAAATTATGTACTTAATACTTAATTTAAACTAAACTTGGATCTATGCACTAGCAATCTCCAATAATAACCAGATAAAACAGGGAGGAGGAGAATAAAATAAACCCCTTCCTGATAACCTGGCTTGAACTTGTGTGGTTTGGTTTGATTAAACATGTCGTTCGTAATTAGGAGAAGGAGGCTTGGTCCTCGGCCCATTTAAATTATGTACTTTTCGCTTCATTTCATTTTGGTCTATTTGATAAGCATTTCAAGTTGACATTCAAAAATTGTCGGGAAATAATATTCCTTATTAATTATGTGTGCTACAGAAGCAGGCACGTATGTATAAATATTTAATTATGCTCATGTAAAACCACTTAAAACTAATGACTTAATTATTTATCACAAAATTCCTGTCGCATCAGCACGTTATTGATTTTTCAAGTAAAAGGTTACATAATTGGATTAAGGTATCTATCATCACCGCTTGGGTAGGAAAATTTAGAGAACTTGTCACAAGTAAATCAATGACTAATGTTATGTATGCACGTAACTGACCATACGATAAATATTCATACATTCAGCCCTGACAATGATATTGTATGAACGGTTTAACGAAACAGCATACATATTAAACAAGCTATTTACTGGAGCATAATAATCAACAAACATCTTGATACAGCAATATTTTGAGTTTGACTCGTTCAGAATAATTAATTCAGCTTGGTTACACTTCCTCCAAATTGTAAATATAAACAGAAGAAGGGAATTTAATGAATATTGAGCGACACGATTCAAACTAAAGTTCATTCATTTATTACGTACAAAGAAAGAACCAATTCACTCCTGCTTCTGTATTGTAATGCAGTATTTTGATAAAATAATATGACCGACCACCCCACGATGTCTGTAAACATAATGTTCCAGGAAAATTAAGTCGTAAAATATACGAGCAAGTTAATCGGGGAAAAGGGTAAGTAAGTAAGTAAGCTGAGTAATATAAAAATATGATGCAAAAAAAGACGCGAGTTCAAACACCATAATACATAATTTGACCAGCACTCTGCAAACAAATGTCAAACTTGGTGAGGAACAAGACAGAGGACAGATATCGAATTGGACTTTAAACTTTGGATTCGTAAATGGAATCGTACTTTTTTGTCAGTGCCGATAAAGTATATTTTTGTAGTGAATTAATCTTCACATATTTATGTGTATATATGGTTTTCTATTGCTGACCATTCTGTGTGTGTGTGTGATATCGTAAAATTCAATTGATGATTCTGATTTATTACGTGGCAAAGTTATCAATTGACTTGAATTGATTATTTATTTTCTTGAACATTTACAAAGACAATAATAAAAGATTCGTATAAATGGATGTGTGACGCAGGAAGAAATTACGTCTAGTGTGGTTTCAAAGGAAAGTTTCAATCTTACATTAAATTAGCTTAAATTGTGTAGTTTTGTTTAGTCCAAAAATTAGTACTAAATTATGAGGATTTTTTATGAACAATTGCACCTCCTTGCGGCATGCTCAAAATTATAGTAATCTTAACAATTGTGTAATTGAAGGAAATAAATGTAGCAATAACTCAAATGATGCATCAAAAAAGTGCATCGCATCAATATAATGAAATATTACTGCGATATGCATAATATTTAGTTGCGTGTTATTATACTCGTACAAAACTTTAATGACCACCATAACGCAATATTTTGTTCATATCTGCGTATTTACATGGTGTTGCGAATACGTAAAAAATAGAAATTTTTTTACATCTCGCATTATTACGTACGTATACTGTGGTGCAGCACGGAAATGATAAGAGAGATTGACCAATCCTTTAGTTAATGCACTTTTATTTCATTATTCTTAAGAGAATTCTGTCAATATCTTTCGTGCAGCATTACGCACGCGAAGAACGCATGTTGCTATTACTCCTTTGTTGTGAGATTTAGTTTACAAAATATAACTTTCTGATTTACCCTGTAACACGGCATATGTATGTACGAACAACTACACTTGACTTCAATTCAGCATTTTAAAACATTATGGACTGTATGTGATCTTGACATGTTACATACATACGCATGCATATTTACCGTACTACTATTATTACGAGTAGGAACATGCGTGTGTCAACCCAACCAAAAATAGCTCTACTCATTCATTCAACACTACACTACGCATGCATAGTTTACCGTACAAAAAAATTAAAAAAGACATTACTTTGGTGGTCACGTTCTCATAATGTGCTTATGATCATGGTTGACAATGAACGAAAAGGACGGACATGGCCAAAGTTCAGTTAAACTAAGATTATTGACTGCTGCGCTACTTGGAAAGGCACCCTGCCCTGACTGCATGATCACAAATAATGTCCTTTCCTAGTACAAAGTCCAAAGTATCAGGAAGAGTTCAAATTCTACTATTGTTTTCGAGTTGTAAAATTATTGACACTTATTGAATGCATGTGCAATGCTGTGATTTGTCGTAAGAATATGCCAGCCATGTCGGTTCCTGTTCTGTTCGAGTGTTAGCAAAAAAATACCTGAAATATTGTAACATTTGACACTGTGATGAATCTCCATACAATTTGTTATGTAATTCAACATGGTAGTGCACGCATATTCTGCATGTAATGTAGTAATACTACGGTCAGAAGACTGGACTTTGCCCCGTGCGGACTGCCATGGCCCTATTTCACTTGTTCTGCATTGTAGGAAATCACGAGGACTTCACGTGAACGAAGAGACCGATTGTAATAAAATACATACAGACACAATGTACATAAATGCAGTGCAGTAAGCTTTGTTTTTGTTACGGTCGTAAGTAACATTCATAATAAACAACATTTAGGCACCTGCAATATAGCTGCTTGGTCAATTACCATGCCGTATCCTCACTACTGCACGAGATAAATAAACAAAGAAACCAGCACGAAAACAATGAAGTCTGTCAATTAAAGTGTACTATTGAATACATACCAGTTGGATACATCAAAGCATTTTTAGAAAATTTGGAAATTAATTTTAGGAATAATTTTGAAAACCATACATGCTTGAATGAAAATGTTTTGCTGTATATTTAACAATGGACTTTGTATGCTCAAGTATCGTTCCGCATTATCGGTCAGTTGCCCTCTACACACTTTGCATAAGATTGTTGATTGATTTATTATAATCCGACCGGGTGGAAGAGATAAAAAATAACAGCCACTCATGGGTCCTTTGCCAGATCATTAAGTCTTATCGAAAAAAGTCTCACCGAACGAACTATGAACTGGAACATATAACTCTTCAAAAGTCATTCACGCATAAAAGATATCTATGATTCAACTGCGCGTGCATGTAAATGTAAAAACAACACACTTATGTAAATGCACGTACATGTGCACTGCTTATGTAGGTAAAACTGACAATTAGTGAACTTTAAGCCACAATTATAAAATCCCATCTGATAAAGTTGGCCACACACCCTCCTCCGTCACCCGGATGATCACCAAGTGTGCCACCCATTTGATCCGGTATTGCACTGCATTAATTACATGCATGGGAACTAAATATGTACTCAGGATCCACTAAACAACTTTGCTTTCGGGGACAAACTCTAAAGCTGATTACCAAATTGACAATCTAGCCGTCCAGCAGAGAACAAAGACCAGCTTTGTCACACATGTACATATGTATATCCTCTTATCTAATCACCTTTCACCCTGTCCAATCAAACCACCATGCAAATGAGTCCTCATAATAAACTTTGACTTTACCTATGACACGAATTTTTTATGCTAAAGTGGAAGCAGGAAAAATATTTATGTAAAAAAAATGAAAGACGTCAAACCTGGAAAACAGCGAAGAATTTGGTACGACGACGAGTCCTCCATTCCCGAAGCTGTTGGGGAGGATGAGATTGATGGTGACCGTTCCGGCGAGTGACACGTACTGTTCGTCCTTCTATAGACTTGAACGCTGTTCCTCCTTCCCAAATAATCCGACCTCTCTCCTCCACGGGCTGCTGCTAATTGATTCCTGCACAGGGACAAGGCTTGGTTGATGCGGTTGTGAAATGCGGGACTTGAGCTGTGCCTTCTCCCGTTAATCGGACTCTGGGGGTTGGAACCTCCGCAGGACGAGACTCCCGAGGAAGAGGAATCACTACAATTTGAAAACCCTTGCAAGTTCTCCTTGTTAAGGTTCCCGGCACTGGTAAAGTTTCTATGAAGCGTTGGATTTCCTCCGTGCCGTTCTATGACGAACTGCTTATTATTATTGGTACTATTATTCGTCACGTCGGTAATGGAGGGGGTGGAGTAGGACGATGAATCACAGTTGTTTGCAGCGTTGAGAATGTGGTCGATGGAGTGGGGAGCAGAATTGGTACGGATGATCCCCCTGGGTCGAATCTGCTGAGGTCCGTTGGCTGCTAACTGAGGGGTATTTACCGAGTTATTTAAAAAGCTGTCAACTTGAACTTGAAACTTTATGCCGACTCGGACCGTTCGAACGCGGTGAGGATCGGTAACTAGTCCTTCTCCAGAATAATTTAGACTGAATCGTTTCACAATTGCGCCAATCTTTGGAATTATCTGTGGGATTATTCTAGACCCGACTGAGCCGGTTGTGACATTTTCCGAGTTTCTTAGTTGGATCTGTTGAGCCGAATTTGGTGGTGGTGGTGAAGAAGGAAGAGCTGTAGAAATCATGACATGAGTTTTAAGAAATCTTTGAATATGAGGGTCGTCCTTCTTTTCATATAATGTTATATGTAGGCTGGACAAGTATTAGGTAGTTATATAAACTTTAGTACTGTGTATGTACTACGGTCTGTAAACTTATCGCGAATGCAGATTGGAGGTAATAACTTATTTTTTATATGGGCTGGTGTATCTTGAAAAGGTGTGCAGTCCGTGGTGCATTTCCCATTAAGAAGAATGCACAATTTGCTTAATATTAATATTATTCTCTTCCAAATGTGAGTACAAGAACCAACAAAGATGTGTGATGATGAGTGTAGGATAGCATATTCTTCTTCTTTTTCTCCCTAGTTTCTTATAGGTTCTTTAAAACGTGACTAGAGACGCGATAAAATATTGAATTCAAAGTTCCTCTTGTATCCTTTCTTATTTTTTGAGCATGAAATACCCTTCCTGCTTGAACAAAGACCCTTGTTACCAGATCTGTCTGCACGTATATCCTGGAGTGAGGAGAGTTTAAGCAGCTAAGAGAATGCACTCTTGCTGGAGTTCTGGAACTCTGAAAGTTGAACGTATGTATGACGAGTTTGCTGTCTTCTAAATATGGAAAAGTCTTCCCTTCCCTCAGTTGAAGATGTCAATCTCTGTAAAATCTCGAGACACTTATTGATGATGTTGGAAAAAAGTGTATGGTTCTTCTTCTTGCACGACTTGTAAAATTCTGACTTTGGGACTTTTTCGAAAGCGTAATGTGGGTTGTCAACTTGCAATGTTAAAAATATGAGACTAAAATCTTGCCTCATGTATTATTTGTGCAACTGCAGCAAATGGTTGAGAGGAGCTAGAGATGCTCATAGATTTAAAATGATGATGGTTCACTCACATCGTTGAATTATATACCACTTTTCAGGTTTTACATTGCCTTCATGCATGCATCGAGTCTTCGTGTATGTACCATATTACGTATATTTATATGCTAAAAGCTACACCATATGTGTAGTAAATGAAAAGCCTAACAGGTTGTTGGTTGGTTTGGTAAATGATAAAACACGAATAACTGCTTTTATGTATGTACACATATATGCCCACTAAAACAAGTGCAGAATAAGCAAGTGAGCATGTATCACATCACAAGTCTTGATGTATCATCATCGTTTGCGAATATATTGTATTCTCTAAATCTCGTCTTAAAAAGGTTGCCTATGCGCTTCACATTAGTTTGAATGTTACGTTACGCCACGAAATCAAAAGGGTTGATTTTTTTTAACTTACTTTCTTATACTCGCGTTTCAACGTATTTATTAGAAAATCTGGTATAAGCGTATTACTTGTATTAGTGAATAAAAACCTGTTTGACTTGACATTGACATATAGACACAAGAAATGTCACAAGCGAGTTTCAAAATGAGAGGGTGGAGGCATACATACGCCTGTGCGTATAAACTTGCCATTCAAAACTGGCAATTATTGGAAATTCTAAGCAATATATTCCGCGTCTAGCGTAAATTAAGTACCTCACAGTTTAAAGACCTCATCTTCCAGACAGACCATGCATTACATACGCTAAACCAAATTGAAAAATATGCAGCTCGTTAAAGGCAATGACGTTTGCATTCTTACAGATTGCATTATTCGACCGAAAAAAGTTGAAGTTGATTGTTGGCAAGAATCAAGATGAAAATTGAGGCTTATTTTTTGATAATGAAAAGATTCGCAAACGAAGCTCGTAGCAATTTTTTTGTTTCGTTGCAAGTGCAGATTTGCGTACAATAAAAATGCACTTGATTAATAAATCCTTGAATAAAAATAATAGAGCTTCTTGTTCTGGAATATTAAATGTACAAATTATTAAAGAACCCTTCGAGGAAATGACCTCGTGAGTAACTGACCTCTATAATTTGTACATAAACTTGGATTGGCTTGCATTTCATCGTTGCATGCATAGCCAAATGTGCTGCAATTGTAAAAAAATATATAGCATCCGTATCCGTTGATGTTAATTGTAATTGCATTGTAAAATGTAAATGGGGTCTCGGCAACACGTTAGCTTGCGAAAGGTGAAGTACATATAGTGTGCATGGGAATGAGTTGGTCAATCGAGTGTAGAACTATAATAACTAAAGAGTCAATGGACGAATTATGCATGATGCAATCTTGGCACCATTTTATGTATACATACATATATCACAATTTTTACGTCGTCTTAAACGATGGATACCAGAGTGGAGATCATATTTTCGAATGCATCTATTTCCTCCTGGTTGGGCGTATACTTTCTCACGGTCCCGTCATCTAATTTGATGCTACCAGGCTCATACTGCGTTCGGATATCATCCGTTCTTTGCTCAAATGATTTCACTCTAGATTTTAAGTAGCACTGGACGACTGCATGAAAAACATATAACAATTTAAATATCTATTTATATTAATAAATATAATTATGCTCACCACAAAATGAACAAATAACAAGCGCCAGCAACCCCACCGGTGGTCCTAACATCCAAGCTACCGTTATCGCATTGGAAGTCGTTCTTTCGACATAATTCCGCTTTTTAACGTCCAAATAGAGACACTTGAACGAGTTCCAGAACCACGGATCGTCACAGTTTAATCGGATGATGGCATCTTCGTAGGGTTCTTCTGTCGTAGAAATGGGTGGATCTGTGGTCTCTGGCAGTAGTACGATGTTGTCATTTCTGATGGGAATACCTGTGATATAATGGTTACTATTTATAATTGAAATTTAGCTACATTTTAAGCAATGCTTATTCACCTCCTTGTTTCACGTAGTTGCCCTGTTGCTCCAAAACCTTTCTCCAAGTCTGACCCTCCTTGACAAATTCCTGATAAGCCTGATAATCCTCATAATGTTGATTCTCGTTGTTGTAACTTAAATCATCGTCACCATAGGCGGAAGATTTCTCCTGGTCATAATACTCTTGATGATAGTTTGGATTGACGATTACACCAGCATCGTTACTCTGCATATTTATGGGGCTAACACTTGTCAAAATAATTAGGATTACAGCTATGCCATAAGAACAAGGGTGTAGCATATGTCACTCATTGTTTTAATAATGTATGAAGGTATTTAATTTTAGAAATGGAATGTAAAAGAAATTCATGAAATGTAAAATCGCATTTATAATGATGTTACCAATGGCACTTAACTTTAAATAATAAGTCAGATAAGCACGATTGTAAGTTATCTTGATTAGAAGATAAGCACCATTTGTTTAAGTATAGGATCAAATCCTGCACAAAGTTGTAGCGAAGAATTGCATTGTTGAGAAGGGAGGTCATTGACCCTAATTGGTTGATCGTTGGTTTTCAGTCATATTTTAGTGTTGATTTGTATATAGTTCTTTTATTTTATGAGCAATTTCTATTAACCCGTTAAATTTTTGTTAGTGTTGATTTTTTAATTAATTACGAAAATGTACGCAAGTCAGGTTGTTGGAAAGGGAAATAATAAAACAGCATGGTCAATTGTTAGTTCGGAAGAAATGACGAGGCCCAGCCTCCTCGACAGGAATAATAATACTACTGAAACTGCAGTATTTGATTGTTTGTAAGTTAGTAGTTTTGTAGCTTTGTTATTTATAAGTATATATAAATGTCTTGCTTTCACCAGCAAAATTCCTGGAACGCAAAGCTTTCCTCCTCCTCCCACCACATCATCACCTAGTACCGTTGAAAGTGATGTATTTAAGCGTCCGTGGAGCGTCACTAAAAACGGAGTCCCAAATTATCTACGAAACATGTCAAAATCCTGTACATTTGTTTCGTCATCGACGGTAAGCAGAACTTCTGGCAGAAGTACCGTTTCCCGAAGTACTTTACAGTCGATTGTGGCACCAAATCCTTCAAGCGTTACAAGGACAGGAACAAAGAAAAGTGGTGGTGGTAGAACTGCAACGGGTACTCGTCATTCTAGCTCAAAACGACCCACGGCTCATTCCGGTTTTGTCACAAACCCTGAAATCACAAAGAAATACTCAATTACCTCATTGTTGGATATTTTATGCGGTAATGCACCTGCCCCACAAGGAATGTTTACTAAAGAACCAGAAGACGTGCCGGAAATAAGCCCAATACGGTCACGCTTCGGACTTGGAACTACTCAAACAATGCCAGTTGCAAAATCAAATTCAATCCGACAACAAGAATTTCTTGAGGATTTTGATGCAAGCAGCAGTTTTTCAATCAATATTACAGAAGAAAGTGATAATAACAGCCCGCTTGCGGATATTAGCAATAGCAATCAATATTTGCGTCCAAGATCAAGAGGGTCCAATAAACGACCTTTTTTTGTGGATACTCAAGTAGAAGAGCTTGATGGTTTTGGTGAGTATCTTTATTTATTAGTCAAAATATTATTAATTTTTGTCTGAAATATGTATTACGCAGACCTTGTTCCACCGCCGACTAAAACGAGATACTTTGGTAATGAGCAACTGGACGCTTTGTTCCCGGATGAACACGATTTAATTACATCTCAATTTAATGAACCTTTATTTTAACTCGAGTTTACTTTTGTTTAAAAATAGTCATTTAAATTTTTGTAGTCATTTGTTTGAGATTAATTCCCATTGTTTTTCTCCCCTATAATTTATTTCAAGCTGAAAACCTCACTGAAGTTACAATAAATTTATTCTCAATATCAATGTCGCAACTGATATGCAATAGCTCAAAATTAATCTGTCGCAAGTTAAAAATAACCACCACAAATACTTCCTATTCAATACCTTCTTGCGCAAATTTTAATAACGACTAAATTAAACAATCCATCTCGACTTGTATTTAGCTGAAGAATTGGTGTGTGCAAATGCAAATGTATTTATAGACTAAGGTACGCACATGTATGCAGGAAGAAAAAAATGAGATTGGCATTTGTCTCAAATCTGAAAATGAGGAGCGTATGTATTGTACAAACCGGATCGAATTGGATTTGATGTGCTGGTGAGATTGCATGATGATTATTATATCGACTACCAACTACACCACCGGCGTGGACTTTACTGTCATCATCAACTTCATTTCCCTCTATTAGATAATGGTGGTCCGATTGCATTGACTTTTCGTAATTTTTTAGCAATTTAAAATGTCGCTGAAATGCTTCTGAAACTCAAGTGTAAAACTCCTGCAGAGACTGGGTCGGTGGTGTTGCTGTCGTGCTCAAGTCGTCAAAAAAATTAAAGTTACATCACCAATGTTGTTGTTACAAGAATTTGATACACTTCAAACAAAAACATTGTATTCTTACCCCATCGCAAGTTACGATACAGTAAACGGTTTAAAAATGGAGTGCATTGGAAGTTTTGCATAATTTTGTCAACCATACTGTGGCCTTCTTCTTCACGTAACACGCCTAATATCCGTCACCATTATTTCTTCTCAAAAAGAAGGAAGAAGAATAATGTATGCGAATAAATGTACTCAATTTAAAAACGCGACATTTTAAGCCGACATTAAGTCACAATTTTTTACTCGCATTTTGTGTATACATCTACAATTTCGTTCAACTACTGAATTGGAACCATCGACTTGGAGTCATCGCTTGTAATCGATTGGCCTGTCGCAAGTTACATATCGTTGGATGAGGGATTATCAGGTTATGAAATTACACAGCAAATGCTACGGTTCATTGGGCTGGGTAGATTACCCCTCTCATGATGCAAATCTGTCGTACCGAGCGTTGAAAGAGACATTGCATTATCGTTACGTAATTTATAGCAACGCTTAAACTACTCAATGTGCAATGCCGCTGGTAATTTTGTCCTTTTCATTGTTGGCGTATTGTAAGGAGGAAGAGGAATTAGTTCAAAATCAAGTGTCAATGATGTGGAGGTAGTGTTGGCATTTTCCTATTTAAACACAGACCCTCAGACTTTTGAATCAAGTCACTCAAGTGTGGTTCAAGTGTGAACATCTTGCATTCTCTCTGAAAACTGCAACATGGCAAAGTTAGCATTGGTACGTGTTTGGCTAATATTTCCCTGGTTCTAGAAGAGCAAAATGTTTGAAAACTGTTATTTTCTTGTAAAAATTTCAGATTTTGGTGCTACTTGTAGTGGTCTGCTACTGTAGTGTCGTCGAAGCTGGGGGATACGGGTAAGTATTCATGATTTGTTTTAGAGAGTGAAAGTTAAGCTAATAGTGGACAATTTCTTTTAATTTACAGTGGAGGGGGTGGTTATGGGTAAGAATCTTGACATCAGCGCCATAAAGGATCGGGTGAAAGTTATTCCAAATAAAAATATTTAATTTGCAGAGGAGGAGGAGGGTATGGGAAGAAGGGGTATGGGGGAGGAGGGGGTGGGGGCCATAAGAAATATGGCGGCGGTGGTGGCGGTGGTGGATATGGGTAAGTTTTTTTTACGCCAGCGCCATGAAGTATTGGGTGAAAGTTAATTCCCACGTCGGGTGTAAGCAAATTGCCACTTATAATCGCAATGAAGTGGTTTTTTGCAGCTATTTTGACCTGCAAGAAATGCAAGAGGCAAGAAACTCCTTCTCAATGCTATATTCGTAGGGCCCGTCGCTAGACGGCTCAAATTTCTTTCACTTTCTTGCAGTTTTTTGCCCCTCACATTTTTTAAGTTTCTGGCTTTGCAACGCAAGAAAGGAACATTGAAAGTGTATTTATATTTCATTTGTAGAGGCCATAAGAAGGGGTACGGAGGGGGCGGTGGGGGTGGCTACGGGTAAGAATTTTTGACCCCAACGCTGTGAGGTTTCCGGTGAAAGTTTATTCCAATGTATGTTGAATTGCAGAGGGCATAAGAAGGGGTACGGAGGGGGCGGTGGGGGTGGCTACGGGTAAGAATTTTTGACGCCAGCGCGATGAAGTATCGGGTGAAAGTTTATTTCAATGTATATTTATATTTGATTTGCAGCGGTGGGCATAAGAAGGGATAGTAAGTTTTCATGAATCCCAGTTGCTTAGGGTGAAAGTTGTTCCAAAACTTAACAAGTTTTTAATTTGCAGTGGTGGGGGTGGTGGCGGATATGGTGGTGGCGGTGGCGGACATAAAGGATACGGGTATTTTTTTAATTTGGTGTTTATCGTGTGAAAGTTGCGGTGAAAGTTAATTATTTTTTACTTACAGCGGTGGTGGTGGAGGGTACGGAGGCGGTGGGGGTGGCGGGTAAGCTTTCACCTTTCAGAAAATAATTGGATTAAATAATAATGCTTCTATTAACTTTCTCCTTACAGATACCATTAAAGAAGCCAGACTGTGATCATAAACAGTATTTGTACAGTCATCCGAGTATCTCCCCATAGAAGACCTTACTATAATTACTACAAGCGACCAAATTTGTTCACAAATTAGCAAGTATAAAATACATAGTCCCATATATACTTTCCTTTATTAGTCTCTATAGCCATTTCAACAAGGTAAATTTTCTGGTTTACTATTTGAACATGTAATAACTGTACATAAATGCTCAGAAAAAGTGAGCATAGTAAAGCGTTATAAAACCAATAAATAAAAGATACATTTTCTAAATAAATTACATATTTGTAACATTGATTCATT
Organism: Folsomia candida; assembly: GCF_002217175.1. Classification (NCBI taxonomy): domain Eukaryota; kingdom Metazoa; phylum Arthropoda; class Collembola; order Entomobryomorpha; family Isotomidae; genus Folsomia; species Folsomia candida. Next base: position 9,197,070 of record NW_019091196.1, read on the forward strand.
ATTAGCTCATACATGACTCGGTTGATTTAATACAAAATAATAAAATTTTCTACTACAAAAAAGCTCACAATTTTACTTCAATCTATCACACATTTAAAAATCCTATTGTCCAGATGCTTCACTTGGTAAGATTGTAGTTGCATTGTCATCATCGGTGGAGGATGCCGTGGTGGTGGTGGTATTATCAGGCGGAAAATCTTCTGGGATGGGGTACTGCCTTTCTCCATACTGGAACTTTGGTGGTTGGAAGAATCCTGCAGGAAGAAAGTGCTCCGGTACGTGTAACTCGTAGTCTTTGAAAATGTAGCCAGCAGGTGGATGGGAAATTAATTCTTCCTTTAAAGGAATTGGCTTTGGTGGTATTTTTACTCTTTGAGTATTACTGGCTTTCACTTTAGTATCTGCTTTCACTATGAGCTCTGCCTCGGTGACATTTAGATGGTTGTCAATATTCCAAAAATTTTGGATAATTTCTCTCGTTCTATTTGCAGCTGGTTCGTAAACTTCCGTATAGTTTTCTGGTAACTCAGTTGTTGTTGAGATTATTATTATCTCCGTTTGGTTGACAGCTACTGAGGGAGTAGAGTTGAAGCGAAGACTTGAAGATGCACTTTGAGGCTCACTTATCGAATTTGACGAATTTTCCGAAAAATTATTACCCGAAGATGTTTTAATAAAAGTGGGTAATGGCACTTTCTCCTCGACTTTCTCTTCGTCTACAATAGCATCCTGCAAAATCTCCGTCTTCGTGTCCAAGTATGGATTTGGCTTATGCTTGTTGGCTTCAATGGCTGATTTTGTGTGTAAATGAGAATGGAAACGGAGCCCAAGTCCGGTAATAAGAGTAGATTCTGTGCTTGGCGAGTGTGTGGTAAAGTCGTCTTCGGGCGGAAATGTGTCGGTGAGAAACTTGTTGTTTTTGTAGATTGAGTCTAAAGTTGGACTGGGGGGTGAGGGGAATTTGTTGTTGTTACTACTTTGTTGATGGGCATTATGGTTCGTGGGTTTTGGGAGAGGTCGACTTGTGGCGATAGTAAAGATGACTGGGCGATATGTCGTTGTCGTAGAAGTTGTCGTCGATTCCGGAAGTTTGCAACAGTGATATGCATTTTTGAAGATGTCCTCTTTGCATTTCTACATTAATTCAATATCAGATTTCCTAAATTTTCTGAAAAGTTGAGCCATGCGAATATTTATGTATGTACCTTTCTAGGCCCGTTCTCATTTTTATTTGGACATCGGTAATGAATAACGCAAACTTCCTCCCCATCGCACGGATGAAACTCATGATTTGCATTATTTGCCTTTTGATTATGTCGTGATACTTTCGACAAACTGGTTGCATTCAGATTTGCAGATTTTTTCTCTCTGTCTCCAAATTCTGATTAGATATGAAAATATTAAAAATTTATGCAGCATTTAAATGTATGGATTAAAAAAACAAGACATGATTTTAGTGGTGAGAAGAATTAGTAAATTTTAATACTTTCTTTTTACAATTTTCTAGGACATTTGAATATTAGTTGGCGTTAATACTGAATGTGTTTATTGGTGTTATCGGCACGTGTTTAATTATTGTTTTGCCAATTAAATTGTTAAAATTACAAGTTTCATGGTTGATTTGTTAATATGTTGGACCACAACCACTCTTAGCACCCCTTGCACCTGCAATATCCAGATATGTTAACAATCGTGTCGTCGTCCATATTTATTTATGCTCCAGTTGAAAATGTCCCCAGAGATGAAATGTCAGTCAGTATTTTAGAATCATTTTTTATTTCGAGTTATGTATTTACAAACGTGTATAGGTTTAAGTGCAGTGAGTTTGTTTATGGTTAGAAAGTGCGTTACAAGTAAATGTTATTAGTATAATCATCAGTTAATATTTTACAGTATTTACAAACGTCTCATTATATGTAAGTCTGATTAAAGATATTCCGATTAATTGTCCCATAATCCGAATTTATTTATTTACCTGAATACGGGTTTCTGAAGCTACTTTGAGGTTGTTGTTGTTGCTGTTGTTGCAAATTGTTTGATTGACCACCATTATTGTGGTGACCCTTGTCCTCGTGATGGTGAGGTTGATATTGTCCACTGCCCCCACCACCATTCATATCTGGCCAGGGATCCTTATAATCTGGATCTCTGCAACAGACGCCATGAATCCCAGTGCTGGGTTCGGAACATTGCTGCATATTTTTTTTATACATTTTTAAGCGGACTACTTTGTAGAAATATTATTCACTCGAATAATCAATCTTACGCTGAGTGCCACACGGTGAGCCTTATCGGCCAAAGAAAGTCGAAGGTTATCTTCAATTACTCCGATAAGGTTACACTTATCATCTTCCACACACAGCATTGCTGCTGGACCTATATAACAACATAATTAATCAGTATACGTTACGTACATAGATTCGCATCGAGCTACTTACATCCTGGGAATGGAGCCTGGTCATCAATCGGCCCAATTACAGGTTGACCTACTGCTGGCTGTTGTTGTTGTGCTTGATAATACTGGTTATTAGGTTGTTGATATTGTCCGTTATTTTGGTATTGTTGTTGAGGTTGCTGTTGTGGGGCAGGTCTGTTATATTGTTGTTGCTGGGGTTGAGATTGGGGTCGATAAGGTTGCGCTGGTCTTTGTGCGCTTTGTGGAAATGATGACGATTGAGGAGATTGGGGTGACTGATATTGAGGTTGGTAGTTTTGATTGCTGGGAGCATTTTGTTGTGGTTGAGTGTCATACGGTTGTGGGGGTGGAGGCTGGTAAAATCCTGGAGGTGGTTGGACTGCAACGTATGGTTGTTGAGGTTGTTGTGGCCTTTGAGTTGGTTGAGGTCGTGGTTGAGCAGGGGAAGGCGGTCGGTAATTTTGTGGTGGTTGTGGTGGGGAATTATAACCTTGATCTGCAGGTTCATATGGTGCTTGTTGGGGTGCTCTTTTGTGACAATCTGCCTTATTTAAAAGTTGACACTCTGGCGCAACAACGGGGGAAGATTGGGGGAAATTGTTGGCAGGTTGTGACAGCGAGTTTGAAGGTGGAGAAGGATTGAATCCACTACTTGACTGAACAGGAACATTTGAGGATGGAGCGGTCCACCCTGATCCAGCAGGTTGTTGTTGTTGTTGAAATTGTTGCTGCTGGGGTCTTTGTGGCTGTTGCTGTGGTCTAAATTGTTGCTGTTGAGGTTTGGATTGTTGATTTTGAAAATTATTAGTTGGAGCTGGTGCATTGTAAGAATTTGGAGCTCGATTCGTCTGAGGAGGACGCGCAGGTGCTTGCGGTTGTTGTGGGGCTGCAGCGGAATTGTCACTTGGCTCTACGCCGGGATGACCTGCCGGTTTTTGGAATGCATTTTGATTCATCCACCAATAATCTTGAGATTGACCTTGGTCTGCGGAAGGTGAACCTTGATGTTGAAGATTATTATCTTGCGGAGGGGCAGGGGCTTCTAAAGGTGCTGCCGGTGGACGAGACGCAGCTGGAGCTTGGGCATACCCTTCAGGGTCAGGATCATACTGAGGAAGGGAGGAAATCAATTGCTGTTGCTGATTGTTTCCACTTGGAGCTGCTGAATCATCCTCAATGTTTCCATATCCTTGAGAATTCACGGATACGAGCAATTGGACGGCAAATATCAATCCAATGTAGCGCCCCATTATTATTGTTCGTTATTTCTGTGAATTAAACGCAAAAATATCAACTGTTATAAACCGAAATATTTACTCACTAAGCCCACCACTTAATTAATCCGTGCAGTAGTGCATGAAAGTCTGTTGCTTACTATTTAATGAAACTATTTAATTTTTTACACAAGATCACAAATTACCCAATCTGTTACAAAAATCCACGCAAAAATTTTCACTTCACCAATGTCAGAGATCATTGCAAACCAATCTAAAAAAAATCGCTTTAACTTAACCCACTCCCACGACGCTACATGTTCACTTGTCACCTAATAATACTTTGAACTCTAAAAGTCAGTAGAAAAGATTGCAAAATAGTAATAATAAACGATGCACTTTATTTGCTCAAAGTTGCAAATGCATAAAATTGCACATTGACTATCATGCAAGAACTGAATGGAAAAGAAATGACTTGGTTTTTTCGAGAGTACGTTGTACTAAACATGAAACTTTACCAATTCCCAATATGGTACTTTAATTCGCACCAAAGTGCAACATACAACAAGACAAACTGGTCAATGCAATCCTTTAACTATTCATTTTATGGAGTCATTTGGATACTTTGTTTCTTGCGTCTGCCGGCCTTAAGAAAAAAAGAGGATGAGACAGTCAGTCAGGAGGATTGTTATATAACTCTTAACATTTATTATTATTGCATACATGCATTGTTTCTGGGAGTTATTTACCTAATTGTTGATGAGGATACGATCTTCTAACGCATTGTCTGACTCTTATTTGTGTGATAAATTAAACGATAATTGCAGCACAAAATGCATAATCCTACATAAAATGTAATGTAATGCAAGACGAAAAATAGCTTGATATTGTTCTACAAACTACTCGTAATTGTTATGTTTGCATATTAATTGTATGTAAAATATGAAACGTTTAGAATTTAGAGTGGTGGAAAGGCAAACATGCATGCATAAATCTTTATAAATAAAATCTATCTGACCAAATTGTTGATTTACTTTATATAATTTTTGCAAGTATTGCAAACATACGTCTAATTAAACAGATATTGCAATCTTAGTTTGATCGACTATGAATGACACACCACGTGACAGAATTGAACTCTTAAATAGTGTGAAACTATCGATAAAAAAATACTGTACATAATTTGGTCATCTCCTCTTCAAAGTCTTTTTTCGAGGTGCGTGCCATTTAATAAGGATCAAAAATTGCGAAAGTCAATTACTTTCAGCTCATCTCATCTCATTCTCGCCCTTGTTGCCCACACAGGCAGAAATAACCAAGAATAATAAACAATCCAATTTAAACTGTAATAAATCACGGAATTGTGTTTTAGACATCTCTACAAACAAGGAAATTATTACTGTAAACTTGAAATCGAAACGAAACAGACCTTGAATTGTGTGTGTATCTATATTTATATTTGTGACCAAGACCAAAATCAAGCCACTTAAAATATATGCGACTCCATCCAAATATGTCGCTTTACCTTCAAGTCAATACCGCTGCTCGAGAAATGATTTTCATGAAGACCACTCGTCTACATTTGTATCTTCTCCAAATAAGTATAACGTACGCAATAACAAGTATATTGATTATTACCAATATTGACTTGATAGTTTATTGATTATGTGCGTATGTAAAATGTATGAAATGGCTCTTCTTTGATCCGGTTTGGTGACCAACTGGATTCCCATTAAACTCATTATGTAAACTAATGTATGCAAAGTAAGTATTGCATTACTGAGGAGGAGGCATCACTTTTAACATTCACCTTCATTTTTGAAATTAAATGCATACATAAATGACCAACCAACTATGATACGTAATGATGATACTATTGTTCACCCCGACCTAATTTTACCCTCTAATTCATAAAAGGATTAAAATATTTTATGTTTTTATTGTTATTTTGTGTAATTGGTGACTTTGCTGTTAAATGGTTGTCGTTCAGTCACCACTTTCCAATAAAGTTATTGCAAAAAGACGAATAAACCATTTTACTTTAGTCTATTAGAGCGATGATTATCGTGTCTTGAGTGAAAAATTGCATTATTTTATGCATCTCCTTACCTGCCTGCCTGCCTACCTACCTGTCTGCTTAATTAAAATTAAAAAGTAGCCGACAGACTGAAGAAAGATGTAATCAGCAGCAGCAGCATCTTCTGCCCCAGTGCATTTTATGGCACGTGATGCTAATATTGATATTGCGATCGATTAATTTATTACTTAATTGTCATCTCCTTCGTCCAACTAAAAGCTGAGTCAAATTTGCTAAAGGACAAAGTTACCACTTTTTTCGCCTTTGAACTTCACTTTAATTTACTACCTGCTACGGCACGACTCATTATAACAAACATTAATTTAAATAACATGTATATTCTGAGTAAATAGCCTTCGTCACAGGAGATGAAGCCTTCTAAACAAATCGATCGTTGGTTGTGTTCGAGTGTCAACGTATTAATTATTTTTAATTAAATAAGTTCTAGTCTATGATGTATGTATGTTATGTTAATTAATTGTTAGTCATTATAAATTATTGCAAAAACTGACCTTTAATTAGTAAAGAAATCCGTCCTTGGACAAATTGGGAAGAATTTTGATGCTTCACGTCCAGCCTCTCAAACAGAAAAGCTAGCGTTTCACAATAAAACGACGCTTTTATAATGCCAGGTTTTTCCAAAGGTTTACCTTACGTCATTTATGGGTGAAAAATGGACTGGTCATCTTCTCACCACCACCAAACACAAGAAGATCATGTCATCATCATCCTGTTCGTACCTTGGCGTGGGTGATGGATGCATATGTAGGTATGTATTTATGCATTTATATGTACATCCCATACCATTACGATACATATACATTAAATATTTATTAAACTATTAATGTCCAGCACTTTTGGGATGAATTATTATGTCCGCTTTAAGCAAAGATTATTTGTTGTGACTCTTGCAAATTATAGCAGCATCAGCCAAATCACTACCTACAGGTCATTCGTCACATCGTCATCGCATTTTTACTAAAACACGAATTCTCTTGTAAATAACAATAATTATCATGGTTAAAATAGGCAGTCAGAGAAGGTTTACGTGGTACTGATGAGAGAGGTACATTAAAATCGTGATATTTTATTTTGAACTTGAAGACGGTGCATCCTGATTCACTTTGCTGATTGCAGTTCACAGGAAGATGAGCATTTTATGTTTTTACAAAGACGTTGTGAGGTTAGGGCTGAAGAATAATGCTGGACGGACAACTCGCTAATTTATGTATGATTGGTTGATTTGCTGGAAATCGTACCGGACTCGGTTTTTTAATTGAAATGCTAAAAAAATATTTCATTAGTGAGCGTTTCGCAAACCGCTGTATAAATATGGGTCTTATGTAAAGATGATGCACTTACTTATGAAACACTTCACAAGTCAACACGGCTTGCAATATTCGTGGAAATGCGAAAAATGTGAAAACTGGAATAATATGCAAACTGGTGAATAACAACATTCATAACTCTTTACGATTTATACGCAAGTCGCAAAAAAAGTGTGGGGCAGTGGTGCGGCGTTGTTGAGTTGGAAAAGGATGATCATGTCTTATGATTAGTCTGTCTGTAGCAAAAACAACTGAAAATTTATCTTCTACGACGTCGTCTTCATATTCTGCAAAAATTCTCGGCCGGCGTGATTTTCTACTTTTAACGGTTGGGTGCACCCTCTCCAGCTCCTCAGCACACCTGCTGTGATAAAACCTTGTCCAGACTTAAACGCTCGTATTTAGCAGTCTAATTCGTTATTTACTTATTAAAAACTTTAATTAAAGGCAATTAGTTTGTAACTAAAGTTGATGCATTGTGAAAATCACGTTCAATTCTAAATGGGGTCACGTTTTTGTATCGTCATAATAATTTGATCGATAATTAGGCCAAAAATAGACAAAAAATTTTTTGATCAGTTTACAAAGTAATTTTTAGAATTCAGAAATGACAGTTTGTTGCAGATGAAGTCTATTTTTTGTTTACATATTCCTCTTGCTCATCTTCATGAGGGTCATAATAAATCACATTTATCTTCATGTATTCATGCATAATGTGAAATGAAATTAATGACATCACTTAAGCCAGAGAAACAATGGGTTTCTGGACGAACAGGCATACGGATGTCACGACTTTTGTGGGTAATGGTTTTTTCCAGACAGTTTTTAGTAGATGAAATGATTCGCCGAATTTTTGGCGTATGTGTATGTACCTTAAAATGTTGAGCTATTTATACAGCTTTTTTGCCAATTATTAAGTCATTAATTCATAGAAGCAAGCATGTATGTAATTTTGAGACAATAATTTTAATACAAGAGTGAAATTCCGGATTCTGTAAAGCATTCACGGTCACTGTGTTAAAGCAATAGATTACAATATCCATGAGTGGAATTTTCACTAAATATGCTATATGAATATACATAGTTTTTAACACCTACTGTATATCAGTAGGGTTACAGTCCAAAAACTTGGTAAGCCCGAGCCAGTCATTCTTTTTGTCGCTTACTTAATTTCGAAAATTATGAGAGTACCAATTTCTGTGAGAATATCAATTGTTTATCTCGTTTATGCTACACACCCATAACGAATTTCAAGACGTTTGGACCCAAAATGAAGCAAAATCACGTTTTTTAACAAAGTAGACGATTAAACATACAAAGGAGAAATCTGAGACTCTATAAACTACAATATCCAAGCTCATTTTATAAAATCCAGAATTGAAACTCCATTCGTACAGGTATCCGTATTTGCTTAATGTGGATATCCTGAGTTACCACGAGCAGAAAAATTTCTCTATTCCTTTATTTAATAAGCATTTGGTCTGTTTAACCCAAATGAATTTATTAATCTCATTATTATCGATCGTCATTACCAGACAGACTGTCACTGTATTTTACCATAATGTAATCCATTTAATACTTCTTTGCCAGAGAGAAAATGAATAAAAATGAGACAAAATGTGATCAATATAGAAGACCACCATTAGATTTACAGTCGTGTCCGTTTGTACATACATGCAGTATCAACATCAACGTTATCAATTATGGCATTTCTTGCACACAATTTTCTTGCATTGACCATATTAATAATTGTACCAGCCATACGGAGCGATTCAAATCTGGTATTATCTAAATTTTTCTTATTTTGTAAAGTGTACATAAATTTAATCTTTATGATTAGGTGACAGTGACTGAATCAAAGCCCACAAACGGAACTGAAGACTCAATAAGTGAGCTTATCTTTCTGATTAATACTTAATCAGAAAATAAAATAATTCAATCGTTTCCACCAGGCCTGGAAGATAGGGTGGAAAATCTCTCATTTAACCTTCGCTTCATGGAGGAAGTGCTGATGAAATGGAAGACAAATTTCAAACTTATTGATGAGCGATTCTCCAACCTGGAGAAACAAGTAGCGGATCTGATTTCTGAGAAAAAGTCCACAACAACGACAACCACGACAAACTCCCCAAGACAAATTGCAGAGCCCTAATTATAGTCAAAGTGAAGTCTTACTATAATCATGGTAATTTAGAATTAGCAATACTGGCGCATTTTATTAAATCTGTATACTCAATAATTTAATTGGAAATCATGCATTTCCGAATATTCCTCATTCTCGTTATCATTGATGGATGTGTACAATTTATCACTGTGTAAAAGGCATCGTCAACTGGAAAAATATAGTTGTCCATTGTGAGTTTCACGAGAGCACTTTCCAACGTGTGACCATAACCAAGACGAACGGCATACTTGTCAGCTTGAGTTTCCGTATACCGTTGAAAAATGGCGAAAAGAAAGTCCAGAAACTGAAATGGAAATAAATTTAGTGTAGCCATTTACATATTATCAATTTTTCTCACTTGTGATTACACATACCTTTGAAGTGTATTGAACCACAAACAAATCAGCCGCAATGAGACCAGGAATGAGGTAACTGTTGTTGCCATATGTAGAAATTCCGATAACGTTGTAAAATACAGAGTATTGGATAAGCCACATGGTTAGCAGGTAAGAAAGCAGTGTTTTGAGCTGAAGATAAGTGACCCCCCAAAACCCATGAGATAAGTGATAGTGCCCCAATTCGTGTGCAATGACTGCTTCAACTTGCGGGTCTGATAACCCTTTTCCTTGTATCTGCAGATGAACAATTTACACACAAACTATTCACATTTTTACTTCTCAACATCCAGTTTGTTTAGGTAAAAAGGGTTGTGTACATGTAATGTTTCTGGATTTGAGGTGTCCTTAAATTCAATTAGTGACTCAAAAATAATGAGTCGTTGAAAATTCAAAAACTTGAGGTGGAAGGCGTTCGGATGATTCTTCGCTTTAGTCGAGTGCAACACAAAAATGCAATCCTTTGGAAAGTTGACCTTGTCTGCCAAACTGTCAATTCGTGTCTTTAACCCCCCTTCCGGAAGTGGCTGGACCTGCTTTGAATTCGCCAAGATTACAACGACGATCAGCGTGGGAAACAGCAACCAGTACGAGAAGCCCATTAAGGATAAAACTGTCCATGATTTGTCTTCAATCAATTTAGACAGTTTCTGATCAGGATAATTGATCAATTAATTAAATAACTTGGTTTAAATATCGAAATGCTAAAATTTTCAGTATTTCAATAATTACCTGCAACCCCCATGAAAATGCCGTCAAATAAACCGGCCACAAAATAACTTTCAGAATAGAAACTTTGATAAAGCTCTTCGTTAATTTTTTCCGACTGGCTCGAGAAAATCCAAAGTATTTTTCAATTTCAAATTCTTCCAGTTCTGGCAAATATAAGATAACTCTTTCCAGAATTGTGTAACACAGGGTAAAGAAAAAGATGCCAAGCCATGGCCAGGACGTTGACTTTTTAAGGGGTAGATACGGTTTAATTAGAGCAACTGTTCTTTCAGAATAATCCCATAAAACGCCGATTCCGTTGGTTAAGATCACACACTGGGAAATCAAGTTATAAAATAGTTTTGTATATGCACCTTATAAATACGTAAATAATTCTCACTGTCAAGATAACTCCTTCAACTATGGTTTTCTTATTTCGAAAAGTTAATGTTTGATAAGCGTAGAGACGAGCCAGACCGAAAGCTTCTGGATGATAACTAGTCCCTTGAAGCTCATCGGGGACATGGTGCTGTTGTTCCATTTTGTTTAGCTGTGAAATTATGATTAGCTTATGATTAATTTTTAACTTGAGAAAGTGATAATAAAATAACCCACATTTTTGTAATTTGACCACACAATGGCCCCGAGATGAATCCATATTACGGATAAAATGCCGTACGTGAAGATTTGTACCATCAGGTCATTCTCAGGAATGTGCATTATGATTGGTAATTTAAAAAGTACTACTGATTTAATAATAGCTATTTTCGAGTTGGGTTTCTACTCGTAATAATTCGGTAATGTTGATCAGAACTTAATGGAAGTTACTATGAGGAACAAATTCATACTACTTAATTACAAAATCCCAATTTTATTATCGATTTTTCAGGAGTATAAAATATTTAAAAGTAGTCAAACGTTTAGGCAGATAAAATATGGCGATTTTGCCTTTGAAAGACTGATTAGTTTTGTCAGGGTACATACATAATTATACATATACACGATTATACACACTATTTATAGTAGTGAATAAATCACATTCCGAACTGCTACTACATGGTCAATATAATTTTCGAAAGTTAAGCAAACCATAATACTTCGTAGACTTATTTAACTAAATAATGCTAATAATTACACGCGTCTAGTTCTTCTCAGATTATTCAGAATGGATCGCATTTCCTCAACTGCAGTATCCTCCTGTTTTTCTTGAGGAAGCTCGGTCGGCTAAAAAATTAAATTATGGACCCTTGTTAAAATTCTGTTAAAATACTTCCGTTAAGATGCTTGTACTCACCTTTCTTGACAACGTCTTATCCATTGGTCTCAATTTGATCCCCTTCTTGAGTTGGGAAATTACATCGTCAATCTGGGGCGAGCCAGATACTCCATTCGGCGGAGTATCACTTCCCGATCCACCATTGCTGTTGTTAGAATTACTTCCCCCTGTTCTCCTCAAAGTTCCCATCGCATTCTTGAGAGAATTGTTCAGTGAAGTTGAGGAGCCGTTCGTAATTCCGGAGGAGAGTGATGGGGGCAGAGGGGGTGGTGGTGGACCTCCCATGACAGGCATGGGGGGAGGGAGAGGAGGAGGAGGTGGTGGGGGTGTTCCCAAGAGACTACGCTCCGGAGAACCTTGATGGTTCGGGATGTCTTCCAACTTTTGTTCCGCGTCTTCCGCCCGTCTTCGCAAGGTTTTCACTTGGTCTTCGAAACTCCGGATTTTTGACGCTGTTTCAATTTCCATCGACTCCATTTGTGACTCTCGGTCTGCTAATTGATTCTACAAAAATAAATCAATAAATTACTTATTTGAAGTGAACTTTAGTTTCCTAAAGTCACATGCTAATAAATACGCATACCTGAATTTCTCCTAATTGAGCTTCAAACCGATTTCGTTGTTCTTCCATGGTCGTTTGCAAATCGCCAATTTGATTAAGCGCATCCATCAATCGATTGTCCATTGCGTCGTTCATGAACACCAAGCTCTGACGTTGTAGAATGTTTTTCTCATTCAAAATCTGTAATAATTAAATACAATTAAAATTATCATCAAACTAAAAGTTTTTACTGAAAATTTTGCGAAAAAACAAACCTTTTTCAACTCTGTTTCAGCCAAAATCAACTTTTCCTCGTTGATGGAATATTTCCCTTTGAGACTATCGTACTCGAAAGAGATGTCCTCCAGATTGCTGCTGATTTTGCGGTTTTCTTCATCCAACTGTTTTAGCTGCTCTTTCAGTTTGCTGTTGTCACTCTTGACAGAGTTGACCGAGTCGTTGATAAGCATGACGGATTCTTGCGTTTCGAACTCTGCAAGTTTTGCCTTTTCCAATTCACTGTCCAAGTCCACGATTTTGTTTTCCAGCTCTGGTAACAGTTTTAAAGTGCAAATGTAGTTTAAACGTTTATGCATGTATGAAAACATTGTGAATATTTCGAGAGAAAAAAGAAACCGTATTTGCAAAATCTTGTGAGAAACTTTTGGGATCGTGCGTGGTTAGGTTAGGACTACGCAACTACGAACTGTGGTTTGCATATATGTATGTATTTGCACAGTAATAATTTCACGACACCGAACTGTGTACACACTTCGGTGCTTATGCATATCCGCACCGGACACTTCCATCCGGATATGCATAATAAGAATGCAAACTAAAATGCGTGCCTAAATCTCATTAAAATTACGAAAAAACCGTAGAGAAATAGTCAGGCAGGTCGAGTAGTCTCTCGGAAGACAGAGTTGTTTCAAATACTTTAAAAGGATTTCAATCTTAGAGTATCTAATAATAATAGTTATTATTATTAGATACTCTAAGATTTCAATATTTTAAAATTCTATACACTATTTGGATACTATTAACTTAACTTGTTTTATGTACATAAATGTGTATATGCATGCATATGTGTATAAATACTAAATAGTTCAATAATCTGTAGGTGAGTTGGCATTAAAATAAATAAGTTTGTTGAAATAAAAGTTTTAAAGTATTCGGAAATATTTGAAAATACTTGGAAATATTTACTATAAATACATGCTTTATCAAGCGAGTATTTAATTACTAATCCTAAGTACTTTAACTTCGGTATTAAAAGTTTAAATAAGCAATATTGTTATACCAAAACTGGGTATTGAAATATTAGATTTAACTGCAAAAGTATTTACCATTAAATATTTACAACAACTCTTCTTCCGGATCCGTGAAGAGTTATCTGAACCCATGCAATAATTTAATTGCATATTACGCATAAAATACATACCTTGCACTCTGTTTCTCAAGTATAAGATTTCCTTATCATTTTCTGCACTATCAGTCTCAGACACGGCTTCGAGCAAGGTGGTTGGATCACTTATCTGCATCATCATAGCTGCACTTTGTCTCTTTAGGCGTCGATTCTCTTTATTATACTGAAAACAAGAGCATGCAATCACTTTAGTCAGATTAAATACAGTGATAAAGTACAGTGATTTCGATTTCTTTTTAACTTTATGAATGCATGGATTAATTACTACGTTTTCAATTGATTAATTACACCAACCTGATCAACCCTGGTAAGAGCGTCGGATTTTTCTCGATTTTCCGCTTCATATCGCTTCTTTAATTTGTAATAATCGTCATAAACGGCTTCCGATGCTGTGGACCAATTAAAATTATGAAAATCAACACCAGTGGGAATTTTAATTCGGTGTTTAGTTTTATTCGTAAAATAACGTGTCACCACGTGTATCATGCAATGGTTCATTTTTAATTAATAAAAATAACCTTTTCTCAAACTGTCCAACTGTGTAGTGGCCCCATCCAATCTTCTCGACAGTTTCTCGTTGTCTGCATAAACGTCATGAAATCTCCTGCGTAGCTCTTCATAATCACGGGTCGCTAAAAATAATATGTAAATTATTACACTGTTTTTAAATGGGGTCATATTTTCCTGTCGTCTTTATGATTCATTAATTATTTAATTGCAAACTAAATATATTTACCTTTTTGAGCCAAGTTGACCAAATGGTTTCGTTTTTTCTCACTTTCCTCATACTTCTCTTTCCATCCCATCGTTCCATAAAGTCTGCTCGAACTATTACTACTCGTTGGAGACGTTAGTGTGTAGGATGGCGATGACGACGAGAAACCAACACTAGTATTAAAATTCCTGGTGGGTGTGGTGGCAGGAGACGCGTTCCTGCTTCCGGGCGACTTTCTCATCACGACCCCGTTACTCAGAGTGGTCGATCCATTCGTGTGAGTCCCATTCGAAGTTGTCGAATTCGCTGCAAAATTAAGCTTTGGAATTGCAGATGATTGACTTCCTCCAGACAAAGTTCTGGTCGGACTTCGCCCAACTTTTAACTTTTCACCATTGTCATATTGTCCATTCTGATGGTGCTGTTGTGGTTGACTACCACCAGCACTTGAGGACAAATTGATGGACATGCTCGCCTTTTTCTGTGCCAGTATGGGCTTATTTGCTCTATTAACTGGTGGATTTGTGGGGGATTCACTCACACTGTTGTTAATATTACCACTAATTATTTGGTCAGTCTTTCCGTTCGAGTGGACACTAACATCGACCCCGATACCATAGAATGTATTCACTTTCCCATTAAGAACTGGATCAATTTTCCTTAAATCGCTTATTTTGTGGTGTTGATAATCGTGATGTTGGTGATGCTGGTGGTGGTTAATATTATTATGATTATTTGTATGTAATCGTGGAATATTGTTATTAGACGAGGAAGAGGAAGAAGTATTATTATTATTAAAAACTTTAATATTGCTGATTGTACTGGTGGTGGTCACTCTATTTGGGGGCGTGATGGGAGGAAGCGTTGGAAAGTGAGACGGTTTATTACTCTGCGATTTTATGGAATGCGAAGAATTGTTTATATTTGATTCAATGTTTCGATTAGTCACCACTGTTGTAGCGATGTTGGCATGTTTAATGACGGCGTTATTATTATTACTTGTCGGGCCGTTGATGCTGACTAAATTGGCAAAGTTATTATTCGCAGTGGTGATACTGGGACTGCTATTTCCACCCGTCGTCGTCGTCGTAGTGGGTGAAGTGTTCTGTTGAAATTGCAATATGCGACTTTTGACGCTCATTTTAATCACGGTATATTTAACCAATCAAATCAATGTAAAAGTTCAATTCAGTTCAATCCTCAATGTGCACTTGGTGGATGGTAAATGTGTATGTAGTACACACATTTGGTTATCTTGCAATTCTCATTAAACACATAGAAAGCATCCCACTCTGCGTAGTATGATGTCAGCAATGCATACAATTCGCGTATATTTATGCACGTCCGTCCTTTTTCTTCTCTATTCAAGGGGGTGAGTAATACAAAGGCTTATCATTTATGGCCGATGTACATATGCAAGTATGATTATGATGTATTGCATTATCAGCCAAATATGGAGTAATTCATTTAGCACTGATGTGAAAGGAGAGTTGATCTCATCCAGCCAGGCAGCAGGTTCTGTTATGTATCTATTTCCTTCCTTCGTTGTATTGTTGTTGTTGTTGTGATGGATCCCTTTCTTCTACGAATTGGGAAATGCATCAATTTTTTGCACCTAACGAAACGCGATCCTTCCGAGAGGAGGAGAGAATGTTAAAACTTTTCGTGTAATTGACAGCTCGATTTGCTACATGGGAGAGAGTGGCAGGAGAATTCCTTTAGAACATGTATGAGAGTACAAAAAATCAGCTTCGACTTGACAATTATTGTGCAACAAATGGCACAAAATAGCCTTCAAAGAGTTGAACCACAACACACTTATCACAATGCATAAAGTTTGTCAATGTCAGGCGGAAATGTGTGCGGCGTCCTGCAGACTGGCATTAAAGATCAAACCACGCGATGATGTCAAGTGCAATTAGTTCCAAAGGAGACGAGGCTTGACCGAAATCTAGATTAGAGAAAACAAATCAGTTAATAATAACTTGTTAAAAATCACTTGTTATTTATTGCGTGGTTTATATATTTCTTTGTATGGAGTTTCCACCAACTATTTAAGAGTGGCGTAATTGCGTATTAAAACTGACTAATAAATCAGTTCTAAAATTACCATCACTCGCAAAATAGCTTAGCTTATTATTGACTCGAGACTTTTGCACTGCATACACAATTCAATGTCAAATGCCCATAAATGCACTGCACAACGAGCCGAATATGGCTAGGCATAAGTCCGGTATGATTTTTCAAAGCCTATTGTTGACCCTACTTATGCACGTACGTTCTTATATCTTAATAATGCGATTCTAAAAGTTGGACTCGTAAGTAACAAGAAACTTTGAAATGATCTTGAGCTGTTCTGAATGCTTATTAACTTCATCCCTTCTCAAGCCAAATCTTTTGTGTAGAATCATCATCATGATGTGAATGAATCCTAATCTGCATCGACTACTACCTGGCTTAACTTAACTCTATGCAACACGATTATTCATCCAAAGTCATCATCTATCCACTTGATTAGCGAGAGAGAGGAAGCTTGTTCACTTTTAAGAGTTGAATTTTCTATCAACCACACAGTTCAGTGGCTGGATGGCAAAGTGTCTAATCTAATCAATTCATGGTTAAACTCCTAAGTGTAAAACCTATCTAAACTAAATCTCGAAGAAGGAAAGCATAAATTTTACGTAGTAATGTAATGTTGGTCATGGAAAAAAGATGCAAGATACACACAGAAATGAGGCAGGTTGAGATATTGAAAATCAAAAGTCGATCCATCTACTCAACTCATTCAGTCCTTCGTTCGTAGTGCAGTTTCTAAATCAAATCTGAATCAAACAAAGGAATGAAATTGATGATTGAAAGGGTTGAGTAGTTTTTGCTGAGTAATGCTTAATCTTACACCGTGATCCAAAACAATGCAACCGCCAATCAGTCAAGTCAAGTAGAAAGCTGGTCGATTAGGAAGGAGGACCAAGTAACACAATATTTTCCACAGAGAGAGACTTATAAATTAGAAGTTGGAACTAACTAATAACTGAGGAGACGCAGAAAAGGAAGAGGAATGAGAGAGGTACGTAAAGTTGAGATGAGGACATTTTATCAGAGATTTCTTCTCGTGCAAAACAGTTAGTTTGGCGTTATGGCATTTCCTTGGAATGACCAAGCCTAGGATAAAAAGATGATAAGGATAAAAAGATACTGCTGTCATTTCCATTTCCCTTCGTAACACATAATATTTATTTACCACCGACTGCACTTGTCTTGTCCACAACAACACAGGTATTTAGATATTTTTTTGGAGATTACAAAAAAAGACATTATTTAGAAACTGTTGTTGTTGCAATATTGACGACTTTTGTGCAACATGCAATTTGCCGTAAAACTGACTTGTTTTGGAGCTGAGGAGCATAAAAGGAGTACAGAGATTGATGGTTTTACAGTCTCGATATGGATTCGTGTTTTCAAAAAATATCATGAAAATTATTATGTATTTCTAATTTTTTTATTGTAACAATAGCCTTGTCATTCTGAGGGGTGACGAAGGTGAAACAATTGCTGAAAGTGCAATAACTTTTAACAGTCAATGTCACTGTTAATAATATGAAAACCGAATACCAAGCTGTCACCACCACGTTATCCATTCATCCATCCCGTCGATATGGATCGTTACCTCTTTGAATTTTTAATTAATGTAAAATTACCCTTTCAGCAAGAAGCTAAGGTGCAATATTATTACACATACCATAGAATTCCAAACCTTTGCATGAATTCAATTCAGTTTTAATTGCATTCTTCGCATTCATTTTCCATCCCCTTGATAAAACACCATCATAACAAACAAAACCATGTTGCAACTTTTTCCTGTGACCAAAAGTTCGTGCCTTGTTTTTATTCAACATCTTTATATGCAAATAAGCCAGGTTGTCTTCCAAAATCAAATAAATCTATCGGTTGTAACATTTACTCTTATCGTTCTACCTTTTACTTTAATACTACTGCTTCGTATTTATGTAAGTTTGAGGTTTTTGAACTTTTTATTTTATTTTATTGCACTGCCCACTCATCGCGTTATCATCTTCATCGACTCAATTTCGATTGAGTTTCATATATCAAGTTGCAAAATGCATCAAGAAACATTATGGAACCAGAGCGATGAGCGTGTAAACGAACGATATTGTGCTTTTGCAACAATTTACAATCTCTTCTGGCTGGATGGATGAACGAAGGGGAAAAAAGACGAATCAAATTTCAACCCGTTTAAAGATTTAACAAAAGAGCGAATGTTTATGAACATGGGATTAAAGAATGCCGGTCCGGCCTGTCCACTAAGCATGATGCAGAATACTTGACCGAAACGTAGTAAAAAAGGTGGTGTGCATGTACGCGTACGTATGTAAGCACAGGACAAACAACGCCGTTTCAAAAATATTTAATCAAGTTGGACAAGAAATAAATGAAACTATGAAATTGGCTTCACTTTTCTGACAAAAGCTAAAAGTCTCCTGTGGCGTCCTGGCACAAGTTATTATGCTGAAAAATGCACGAGTAGGTTTCAAATTTATATTTAAAATCTGTCAAGTCCAGCTATATCGCTAGACAAGAAGAAGACACATG
The DNA here is from genome assembly GCF_002217175.1 of Folsomia candida. Taxonomy (NCBI): domain Eukaryota; kingdom Metazoa; phylum Arthropoda; class Collembola; order Entomobryomorpha; family Isotomidae; genus Folsomia; species Folsomia candida. Next base: position 9,215,944 of record NW_019091196.1, read on the forward strand.
CATTATCCTGTATTAGCCAAGCAGGCAGATCCGTATTTCTAAAATGTACAAGTAGAAAAGTAGTAAGGAAACGATGATGATGATGCATGATGTCTTATGATAAGGTGAAAAAACCATCGGTTAAAAATTGAGCTGTCAACATGCTGGTTTTGCTGATTTTATTTACTTGGTGTATACCTACTATACTAAATAAATACACATGTGGGTTCAATTAGTGGTGGTAAAAAAGGAGACGTTTACTCGTTCATTTTCATTCCGGTGAAATTAGTTTTGCTCTGAAAGAGTTTCAAATGTCGTGTGATTATTGGTGAACGAAATGCGGATCCAAGTTCAGAGAATTTTTACCCACAGTGAAAAGTGCTTTTAAAACCGTGTTTGTTTTTCAATTTAATTATGCATGCAGTTTAGTTATGAGCTTACAAAATTGCTACTATATAAAAACCGTTTCAATTTCAGTCAAACTCACCTCAATCTGTAGTATCCTTAAGAAACAAAGCACTTATTTTCACTCTTTGTTACACCACAAAACCAACCACCCTCCAGTTATTGACTGGCTTCGACGAATGTAAAAGTGGTTCACCGAAGATGAGAATTTAGGTTTCACACACACACACAAAAGTTATTCCTTGACTTTCCAACCTTCTCCAATAAACAACACTGTAAGTTAAGTTCAGAAACCGACAACAGCAACCAAACACACAGCACACACCTTTGTTCGTCTTCTATGATATGCCATTAAATTTTGGGATGTGCAAAAATGCAAAAGGTTGCATGAGTCACCGTAATTCTTGGACGCTGACAAATCTACCCTCCTTTATTCTTACCCTCTCCACTCCATTAGTCAACAAGAAGAAGTGGAAGTCGAAGTTTGCAAAGTGGTACAAACACGAAACCAAACTATGCAATCCATGTAAATATGTACGTATGTACCTACAGTTAATTTTGCTCCCTTCTCTCTCGTTATTTTCTTGGCTAAAACCAACAATCGCGTATAAAACACGGCGAATAATAATAATAATAAGATGTTTAACAACTTTAACGAGAATGGGTGAGTAGTAGCTTCTGAAGGATATTACATACACTCGAGGACGACGTAACTTTTGAAATGAGACTTGCACTAAAACCAAAGCCAAGCCTTTCCGCTGGGGTTGGTTGTTGTAAATGAAATGAAGCAGTAAAAGTCAGCCCAACCAAACTAACCAGACGTGCATGAGAACTAAACAAAACTAAATTTTGAAATCTCCAAGTCAAGTAACAGACGTTATACGAATGCCATACAGCAACCGAATACCATCATCCTCGTCATCATCATCACCCACCATGCAATCTCACCCTCTCGATTTTTTGTGTCCAGAAGAAGAGAGCAGATATACATGCATACATATGCATTAACAATATTTTAAAACCAGTACGTGCTCAAAGTGTGGGGATGTGAAATTAGCATAAATCCATTGTTTTAAAAATGTGTCGTCGCTCTTTTTACGCTTCAATTAGCAAAGTGTCCAATTGTATGCTGGAGAGAAAAAATAGACTAAAGTGATTCGTACATATATGGAAATGGTGATACGTATTTAATGTACTCTTTTATGCAATTAGGCAGCAAAGGAGTCATGGAATATATATTTTTTATTCGGCTGAAGTGAAGAATGTTGTTGCTGCTGCTGGATTAGGGTGGGATTAGTCATTCTTAATTTCTTCTCCATGTAGAGGAGATTATGCTCTTGAATCAACTTAAATATGTAAATGTCACTTTGTAAAACAAACATTTAACACGCCCCCACCCAGAGGATGATGCCAATCTAAAGTTGTCTAGAGTGACATGACACGACCAAAAGTCAGAAGTTATGGCGTCGCAAATGACATGTAGAATATATCATAACGTGTACATGGCATCCTTTAATAATGCAATAAATTAATAAAAAGTTGCAGTAATGAGACCAGTTATTGTTAGTTAGTGACTCATTTCATCCAAATGTATGTAGGAGGATCTGCTTGTTAAGGGTACGTCTCACTGTAAATAATAATAATGACTCAATAATCAGTAATTCAAAAGTTTGAAATGTCAATGCCCAGAAAGAAGCAACTGCAAGTATCACGCCGTTAAAAGACCTTTGATTCGAGGATTCGACTAACTTTCATAAAAGATGCTGCTCAACCTCACGCCGAACTACTGCCTCTAATTATTTACTACATTAATTACAACCTTCATATGAATTAAAAACAATTGTTGTGATAATGATGTGATGCATTGTGTGTTTTGATTTGTTGGTGGTGGCCAATTGTCAAAAAACCCATTCAATGTAATACTTACATCCAGTATTACATTCTTTTGCTAATATAATTCAATCGAAATACCTCCAACCGACCAATACCCACGATACAATTTATGGCTGAAATTCTTCCCGAGTAAGTTATCTGGTGAGGACACCCACAAAACGCACCTTTTTATTCTCATCATAATTCAAAGTTGAGTTATTAAGAGCGTCAGGTACTTTTTGTGATCGTTTTGTCTGTCTGTCGGTCAGTTAGCAAGATAGCTCTTGAACGCCTCAACATATTCAAATGTGGTCTACTACATTATGTCATTGATCGAGTTCGAAATGGGGTCACTGAGGTCACGGTCAAGGTGACCTTGGCGTGCTATCATTTTAAAGGAAATTTCACCGCCAATCAACACCATCAATATTTTTGACTTCCGAATAACTGATGTCTGCATAGGCGAGGTCAAAGGTCTAAAATCAAAATATGTGGTATAATTTCAAAAGAAATATCAATCTCTTTGACGCTAATTCTTTATATCCTCTTACAACGGTTTATTTCGCCAAAAAATGAATTAATGATGATGGCAATCCTCGCTATACTGAAAGTATGTAACTCTTTCTCAAGTTCGTGGCTAGAATCACAATTTTTTTTCACGGATATTCCGGTTTGGTTTTCATTTCATGCAATTCAATGTAATTTCATTCCATGTGGTTGGTAAAAAAGAGAATTAAATTAATTTATTATTATAGCCATCTCGTCGTCGTCGTCGTCATCGTCAAGTGGCACGGTCGGTAATGCACTGCACCGAACTGCATACATACAGACATACATACTCGTCTATGTTGTTGCTTAATGCAATCCGGTCATCGTCGTCGGGATGAATGTGTCTGTGAATTAATGAACAACCAGAAATTGCCCTCCAACAAAACAAAACTGGTATTTATTATTATTACACGAATGCCATGAAAAGTTGGAGTGAACATGAGCATGCAGTAGTAGGACAGTCACTGAAGCTTTGCTCTTGGTTGGTTGGAGGGGACGTTTTTAAATTCATTAGTTCATTCACCAACTACACAAACCAAACCACATTAATTTCATGCGACGTTATTATTAACAGAGTTTAGAGGAGGAATCCAAGTATTTAACTTGGTAACAAAGCAAAAACAAATTGGAATCCTCAAAACTCACGCAAATTGCAAAAATATTATGATCTTATTGAAACCCATTGTTTGTAAACGTCACGAAAAAGACGATAATTCGGTGTTGTCACACCTATTAAAGTGCTCAATTATGGAAGAACGTGATTTTTCATGGATGCAGTTGCACGCCAATGTCAGACCGAGTTACGCAACTTGTCGGGGAAAGAATTAAAGCTGTCACTCATTTTATTATTAATCGTAAGTAAACCATATTTCCCAATTCATTTACAGTTTATAAGGGAAGCATGCGTAAATATTTACAAAAATCTCCCCTTGTAAAAGTTTGAGTCGTGATGATGTTAACTTTCTGTAAATCAAATGAAACTTGTAATGTTTTCATTCCAGATTTTTACAGCCTCATCATCATCATACAGTTTTATTCCTTTATTTATTCATCAAACTCTTCCAAACATATTTATTCTGCTTGCCGACAATAGTTATAAAATGGTACTAAAGATAAAGATTTAGTTAAAAATATGTACATATAGGTACATAAAAAATATAAAGTATTTTATGATCTACAAAGCATCGTGTTCTGACATTACGCGAATTAACCAATCCGCATATCGACCCACCCTCGTGAAGAACGAGTACTGGTCTGGGTGGCATTTATTACTTTCGTCCCCGATGCCAACACTGACAATGCCTTGAAGGTACCATCGCGTTGTGCCGGAGTCTGAAGTCGTCTGGGGAAAGTACATTCCTCCTGGTCAGACAGATTATTAGCGGTGCTTATCGTTATGCTTATCTTACTAGAGATTTATGAATATATATTTTTTTACCTCCACTATCACCACTGCATACATTGACATATGTCGGCTCAAGGGACTTGTCCGTACCTATGTATCAATAATTATGCGGAGAAAGTTAATTTCATGAAATAGTTAGTAAGTTAAATCACTTATCTGTACCATTCTTAACACCAAAAGCGCAGTAAGTGGTCGATTTGATCTGAAGACTCCCAACACCCGCATTCCTTGTCCCGGAAGAACACTTTTTTTGGCTGACAACTTTCAATTCGGCTTTGTGAAGCTGATTTGATATTTTGCCCGTTTCCGTTTTACCCCATCCGACTACCTGCATATTAAAGTTTGCTTATTTATTTACGATGCATTAAGTACAAAATTCTTAGCTTACTGTTCCTATCGACCCGTCGCCCAACATCAACTCCTCTTGCGCCGAGTTTATCGACTGTGGAAAGCAAATTGGTCGAACGTGATACCCAATGCCCACTGCCTCCTTCAGTATCACAATCGCAATATCAGAGTCAAATCCGAACGGAGAGTAGGACGGATGAGTGATTATACTCGCCACTTCCTTCGTTTGAATGATATCGTCAACTTTCTCCAGGTCGAAACGGCCCACGTCAAACCTGAAGATGGACTCGTTCCGTTTGATGGAAGATTCCGCAAATGTGACGCAGTGAGCTGCCGTCAACACAGTTTTCTTCGATATTAACGTCCCCCCGCAAATGTATTCCCACGATGTGGACCCACCTGATTTTGTTTCCTGTTTTTGGAAGAGCCCCGCATGCCAGGGCCATTCACTTTTGAAGGTTGGAGTACCCGACGTAATGTAGGGGACAAAAACCTCATTCTTTCCACCACATTCGGGAGCGCAATTAAATCCTTCCGCATTGCCAGACCAAGTTCCGTCCTCTTTACACTTGCGATAAATGCTGACCAGGCTGGCCGTAGATTCGTAGTACTGCCTGCACGAATATTTTGCCTCTGCTCCAACTGGTTGAGGAATGTCGCACCCGTTTACGAAGACCTGTTCAGATTTGGTGGAGGTGGATTTAGTTTTTGAAACACATTCGAGAACGAGACCTTCCGATCTGGGTTTTAGTGGTGGGCAAGCGTCTGTTTTCTCTGGTGAAGTGAAAGTCGAGGAAGGAGTCACACTAGACGTGGTTGTAGTTCGAGGGGTCGACTTTATTGTGTCGTAGTCATCGTCATAGTCGTATTCTGCCTCGTCGACGGCAAGGTCAGGATCAAGTTGTGGCTGAGATGGTCGAATTTGTGAAGTTTTGCGAGTTGTTGTCGAGGGTCTTGGCGTCGTGGTAGTTGTTGTAAATCTTGATGCGGTGGTAGTCCTTTGAGTTGATATAGTACTGTCTGGAAATTCGTACCTTGTGGTGGTAGAACTTGGAATATTCCAACCGTACTCGAGATGCTCTGGTCGTGATGTCGTTGATGACCAATGATGATAACCAGGTGTTGTCGTCGTCGTTGTGGTTCGTGGCGTTGGGTGGGGTATAATTTTAATCGGTACTGAAGAATGCACACATTTCAGCTTGTGGTCAAAATCTCCAATCCAATAACCATCCTCACAAATCCACTGGGAATAATTTCCGTCCGTGTTGTAAAAGGGGGGTTTACACCGCAACACTGCAACCGAGCCGGAGGGAACTTTTGGGTGGGTGGTAATGCAACCCCGAGTTTCGGCAGGACTTCTGTGATGTATGAAGCAAGAAAAGATAAAGTTTTCAGAAAGCTGCATTTTTAGCATAGGACATTGTTTCTGGTCATTTCTTATGTGTGGGGTAGGAGCGACGTCGTCTTGTAATACGTCGGAATCCGGAGTGGTGGTGGTTCTAAATGTCGTCGTTATTTGGTGATTATTTAAAGGGATTCTTTGAAATTGGGTATATTTGTTGAACAATGGGAGGCAGTTTTGGGGGAATGAAGCTGACCATTCTCCACTCGAGGTACATGTTGATGGCTGCTTTATACGGATTTTTCCTTTGGTGCATGACATAAAAACTTTCCAGCCAAATGGAATCCTGAAGAAATTTTTGGAATTATAATTTAGAAATTGTAAATATATCGATGGTTTTATCAACTACACTTTTTTGCTACCCTTGCGAAGAATCCCAACATGATCTATGAGTTGGTGAGTCTTCATCATCACATTGTTCAATGACGAGTTCGGCGTCGTCATCTGTAAAACTTGGTCTGGGACAATGGATTATGGAAGAAATTGGTGCTTCAGTTGGTATGACTTGGCCATAGTGGTTTGGCGAATAAATTTGATTCGGCTGTTGATACCATCCTCCATTTCCGAAATTATTCGGATAAGCTGCATTATTCTGATTGTTCCATCCTATACCAGGATTTCTTCCGGGGTGGTGGTGATGATTTTGCCCCCAACCATGACCACCACCACCTCGATGATGACCTCCTTGATGACAGTTTGCTATAACTTAAAGTTTAGGTGAATGTATTTATTATATGCTGAATGAGTAATTATGAAAAAACGATTGGTATACCTACTAAAATCAGTTCAATTGGAATTATCCAGTAACTCATCGGGTAATATGTTCCACAAATTGTTTCGTATATTAAAAACCAAAAACCAAAGCTATGCACGCTGTTCAAAATTTATGTGCGTAGTCCAAAATTTTAAAAAATGCACAGGTTTCCATAAAACAAATCGGTAAAACCACCTGGTACACATAATAACGTTATAATCTAGTGTTCAGAAAAAAATGTTATATGTTTTCATATATATACCCATGTACCCGTAATATGTACGCAGGTACCTTTTAACTGGTAATCATCCAGTCTAATTATAAAAAGGTACATTAACCTAACTATTAGACTCAATGCCACATATATGTACGTTAATAATATGCATAACACTCTCTCAAAGTGGAACACACATTTAATGCTACTACAAAATACATGCATTTTTCCAATATTTTTTTTATTAAGAGTCGTATCAAGGTATTAAAAGATAATAACTATACATCGCAGTTGCATTGATAAGAAATACTTTCGTCTACATACATATAATTACTTGTAACTTAATAATCTCTCCAGTCAATTTAGCAGTATGACGGTAAAAAACTAACAATATTGACAACATATCTGTAGTTTCACCTCAAACCTAAAATGTACAACGGTGGTACACATAATTCATTTCTTGATCGAGAACACAGAAGATCTACAAAGATGAGTTGAGTTAATATTGAAAAAGATAATTAGTTGGAATTACCAATAATTAATAGTTTCACAATCTTTTTCATGAGTATGTTGAGTTCAATTTCTGGATTTTGGCCAAAGACATATTACAATCTGTTAAAGGAAGCTATAGTTGCTTACAAACTTTTGAACATTTTTGTGTCACACTTAATTTACTTGAAACGTAAATAGGAGTGGACACTCAAATTACAATTATAACAAATATATTATCACAATAATTTACTACATAAGTACTACTATATTAAATCACCAATCCCCACGTAGCTTACATAAGTTAGGATGTTTAAAAAATTTAATATAGACGGGATGACACTTTTATAATACCAAATAACTGTCGCCTGAGATCTTGTATATGTAAATGTTTTCACTGTTTTTGACACATTACGATTGTCACAAATAAATCGAGAAGGAACACGGAACCAATTTGCAATTTATAGTGCCAAAAACCATATTTTTCGCACGTTCCATTATACGGTACGATACACACCATCCAATTAAGAAGAAGACGAAGCTACAATAAGATGTACCTATTATTTTATAGATATGAATTTGGCCATCAAATATTCATGTCACTAAAATCGTCACAATATCAAAATATGTATAATCTACGAACTAACAAAGTTACAAGAGTTGTTGTTCAGCCTTTTAATGTTCATTGGATATTTTGCTGGTTGCGTTATTGCAAATTTCCTGGTCTTCAAGATCATTCCCACAGACGGAATATTCACGAAAGACATTTAGTCATGAGCTTATATAAACACGCACAGTATAAAAATGACGGTGGTCAAAGTTTGTTTATAATTTTAAAACAAAATTAATAAAAACTTAGTCAAAATAGCGTCTGAATTTCAAAGTCCACAAAAAAATTGTTCTGATCTAACCAAACATCTCCGAATGCAGGTAGCATTCATTCTACAAAAGAACCAAATATTGCATAAAAGTTGGATCATCCCAGTCACGACCAACACTGCGCTGCATGTGATTAGAATTTTTAAATATTTTTCTTGAGATTGCACCTGAAATTATGGAATAAATTGTCACATATTTTTAAAAATTAAGAAATTTTCCGATTGCAATTATAACCCACATACCTCCTCCACAATCCCTGTCGTCCCTCCCAGCAATTTATTAACTTGGTCCAATAATGGCATCGTTGTAGGAGCTGCTTTCAACCATTTGACAAGCGTTTCATGTGTTTTAGCCAGCAAAATTCCAGAAGCAGCGATTAATATTATGGCAGTCGTCTGGAAATCAGTAAAAAATTGTAGGTTAATAAATAATTCAACAAAGCGTGACAATTTATTATTCATAAACAAATGCACAAGTGCAGTGTCACCTAACGTAAATCCCTGGATAAAAGTATTCATGAATTCAATGACACATTCATTTTCAAAAATTATCAAGTGCATAAATGTGCATTTATGTATAAGGAAATAGGATATAAAAATAAATCATCTTGCACTCTCGTCGATGCGAAAAGGAAAAATTTCATTGTAAACATGCAAGCCCTTGACCTATTGAAATTCAAGTGCTTTATACTACGCCATACGTACACGCAGTTTCTGATGGTTTGGTACTCATCCATATCGTTTAATAAAAGTTACGTTACAATAAAAGACCAAGGAAGAACTGAATGAATTGCGTTTTCCGCTTAATAAAATTTAATGAATTTGCTTGGCACACATGAGCCATTGACTTAACAAGACTGTCTCGTGACGAGATTATAAGAGATGACTGACCAAAATTACACTGAATTTTATAAATGTCTGACTCGCTGTGTCACCACGCATTTAAGAAATCTGTCAAATATTGGCTTGGCTCATTAATATTCAAGATTTCTTCCATCTCCATATTTGCAATACTCTTAAAATCACAATGATTGCTCACCATCGACAAAAGTGCGATTACTTTCAGCCCGGTGGGGACTTTGGGGACATTTTTCTCGAACGTGCCACTCGACCTGGACAATTCCTCCCCACAATCGGTAATGATAAGCGAGCCGCTACAGCTCGTGGATGAGGTGAGCTTATCATGCTCGGCTGCCGCAAGATTAGCGTGACACTGCAAGTGAAGGTGAAGTGCTTCAGAGTCTACAGACTTTAAAATGCTTCGGTCAACTTGATCCATTTTTTAGCGTGTTAACTTTCTTCTTCCGTAAATACAAAATGAGATCACGACACTATCTCTTCACGCGATACATAAATTAAACCGACTAGATTCGATCCCCTCTCACTTCCACAAGTCACAATTACTCAATATGAATGACACGAGATAAATATGTTCCACGCAGCGTTTAATTTCCCGTTTTCCTATTTGTCAAACCATAACGTAACCGTTTGACACGTTAACCGTTCTCCCATTGATTGAACGAAAGAAAAACAAGCAAACCTTATCAATTAAACAATTCCCTTTAAACAATTTGCTAAACACAAATGAGGAAGTTATACTCCAAGTAAGTTTCTGTTACGGAGTGGATTGTTCAGAGTATGTAGTAGACATGAGCTGTGTAAAAGGAATGTTTCCCATGCATTTTGATCATCGTCGTATAGTCAGCAGCAGCAGCTTTACAAATATACACTTATTCTGTTGCTGTTGTAATAGGGATTTCAAGTAAAAAGATGACTTCACCCCTCTTCGTTCGCATTCACAATAACATAGCACATTGGTTTTAGTTGCGAGCATAACGTTAAAACCATTGATGCAATGCATAATAAGACGCGCAGAGAGAAGGTGGCTTGGCTTTGCTTGGTCACGTTATTGGCCACCCCTTTAAGAAGGTTGACTTGAATATGCATAACATCGTCATCCATGTCTGTTAAGAGTCTCAAGAATCGTACATACTTGGTTAAATGGCCAAGTGGTTTTTAGCACGCGTTGGATGGAAGTCTGTAAGTAATACGCTGAGCAGAAGAGGATTATGAGCGTATGTTTTTTGACCGATGGCAACGTTACGTCGAACGGTCTCTGAGAATAATGTTGTGACGATGATGCATATTATTTTATGTATTTGGTGACTAATACGTACGATGCATTGTATTGTTGAATATTGCCTATTGTTGGGAAGGAGTGGAAACACGTATGCAAAGTTGAAAGGAGGAAAGTCATGGTCATATGAAGCGTTCGGAGTCCAAGTTTTTTTATGCGGCCCGGTTATTACTGGTATCACGCGGTGATTATTAAGTACACGGTTACGAATTCGTCAGCCCCACATGCAATAAAATAAAGCAGACTAGTATAACTAAATACATATGTAGATATGTACATATAAGCACAACCGGAAACTTAACGAGATGAGTGGACCAGCATAAGGTGAGTGAGTAGTGATGCTACTGCTGGAGTCGTGAACTTTAACAAAAGAGTAGCCATGTAGTTAACAGAATTTGAACAAAGGGTAACAAAAGCCAAATGGAACTCGATTTTAGATCTATTCTCATTTTCAAATTCACAACTTTGCATAGTTATTAGGCAAAACCTTCAGTAAACCAAATACTTAAATGTTGAGTAACACATCCGATCAGCATAGCTTCTTGTGGTAATTATATACTCATTAAAAAGTCGTAAAAGTTTCATCTTGTGGTAAAGAATGAGTACAGATTATAATAAGAATGAAATGTTGGCACGTGATAATTGGCCCCATGAATGTATCTGCTTCTAACGGGTTTTAAAAGTATGATGAAATGAAGGTGAAACCTAAACTTCTTAACGAGCTGAGTTACTAGGATGGATAAAAATTTGGAATAATAAAGAAAGAATGTATGCCGTACTACTTATACGTAAACTACTTTGGTTCTATAATTCTTTCGTTTAAACAAACTCTCAAGTTTTTAAAGAATTAGCACATCTAATTTGAATTACTACGCTAACTACTGAATCTGAGATAAGAAATTACAACTCAACATGTCAAATTTTCCCCGTAGAAAAATAGCGTTAGCGAGCACACGTAAAAAGTGCGAAACAAATCCGTGCAAAACAAAGAGCTTTTCCGGGTTCAATCTGCTCCGCAAGAAATCGCAGGATCAATGGCGATGCTGCATCCATTCATGAATATGCAGTAGGATTGCGAGCCCTGTTATCCGGAGGAACTCGAGTCTATGGCAATTGATTGTGGAGAAAGTAGGTTGAGACAAGGCTCATACTTTCACTTTCTCTCCTCCTCTCTTGGAGAGAGCAAAGAGTCCGCAAGGGACCCGACTGACACGAAAGTAAATTGCGGTAATTATGTAACGGACATTGGCCCTCCCAAAAAAGCTAATCAACTCGGGTGCATAATTTAGTAGCAGTTCACTGGGAACAATTCACTATGATTTCTCCTTTTTCTGGGGAGAAAGCTGTCCAAAAAAGGTCCTTATTTTCCACGGGGTAGCTACCAGCTTGCCTAATCATGGTGATGATAAGCCCCTGTTCCGGGTGCGACACACCCACACTGGCCAGAATACTGGCTCTTTTCGAAGCGGTGGGTAAAATTATTAATCCCATAAACTCAATTATAGGTGAACAATTTTACTTTTTTTGACAGGTATCTGGAATCGCAACAATAATAAAATCGGCCTGGTGGTACTGGTTCTTTAGAATTCCGGTCAAGCAGAAAAGAAGGAATTCCATTCCAGAACCCATCATAACAAGACATCTCGACGACAGTGGAGAAAATCCAGAACCTGGAGGAGAAAGTTTGGGATTAGTGGATCAACTTCCGTTTGACGGTATTCCTCCAACAGTGTGTCAAATTCAACCAGATTTTGTCACAAACAACACTGCAGAGATAGATTCGATTGCAAGTAGTGCGAATGAGGAAGCAAATGCCGACAGTAAGTGAAATCTTAAATTTTCTTGTATAAAAATTAATGTGCATCTATTTTTCAGACGTTCTGTGGACAATTACCGGTCTAGTAATGGGAACATTGAACATTGTCCTGGCGCTTTTTCTCTTACTCGGCCTAGCAAATGTGAACTATGTATTTTTAGTTGGATGGTGCTTATCCTGCCCGATATTTTACCTCTTGGACTGCATCCTGTTCACCTTTCTCTTGAAGCACTGCACAAGCAAGGAACGGTTCGAGAGATGCAAATCTCACTACATTGCATCAACAATTTTCTCCTTCATTTTCAACTCGTATTTTCTATGGGTCGGCATTTCCGTCATTTATTGGTGCAATTGTCGAAGGGATCCGTTCGACTGCAAATTTCAGAGAGATTACTGTCACTCTTTTAACCTAAATTTTTCCGGTGGTGCGGGGGACCGTGGACTTGAAGATGGCGGCGGTGGTGGGGGCGAGTCCAGCTTTTATGACCTTACCGAAATTTATCATCCTTTTGGAACGGCGAGCTTGTAATTATTTTATATCTATCAACCAAGCAGAGAGAGAGATTATTACACGGGTGAAGGGCGAATGAAATGAAAGGGACATAATTTTTGACCTGACCTTATCCTCTACAATTTTTACTTTTTGTGATAGCATATCTATGAATAAATATGAAAGTATAAATTGCTTGAGCATGACAAACAAATACAGATGATTATTATGATTCTTATACAAATTAAACCTAAGTTTTATCACTCAAAAATCGTGAAAATTACACGTACATTTACTTTTACAACAAATGTTATAAAAATTGATTATAAAATAATAAATACAAAAATTTCAACTATTGAAAAACAAACGAAACGAAATGTGAGGTGAAAGCTCGTCATGAATATCTCAGTCGATCGATATGTACAATCACATATTACTAATGATTAATAATTTATGTAGTTTCTTATTCTAAACTGGTCGCTGCAAATTGACCCTTTTTCGAAGTACTTCCAGACAAGGAATAGAAATCTGTATAAATCAAACAAAATAAGTCTACGTTATATTTAGCAACATTATTATTACGCAGTATGAAAATATCTATTTCGAATTTTATATCGTACCGGAAAGTAATCCAATTTAACTATGGACAGATTTTTCATCTGGAGTAACCCGTAATACACGCTGATATCAGTGATTCTTGCGGTTGATGGCATTGTCAACGGTGCAGCCATAATGCTGAGGTATCGAAGTTCTGCGAAAACATGCACATTTATTAACTCTACAAATATATTTGCATATTTCGCAAAAATAGGTCTTTAAATGGCACTCATACCTTTTAAATTACGGATGGAGTCGACATTATATCGCCCAATCTCTGCCTGGACTTGTTCTTCGCTATACTTGACGAGGACGGAACAATCGCTAATCCCTGTGAAAAGTGTATCAAGGGAGACCGACGTTTGGAAATCGTACCCAAAACAAATGTCTAGCATTTGCAGGGTTTTAAGAGACTTGAAAATCGAAACTAGTGCTTCCGACGAGGTTACAACTACTTGCGTCAGTTTCCTCAAATTCGGAAAGCAGTTTCCCATCCGTTGAAAAATTGCAGGGGATCCGACTTGGTATGGAAATATGATATGCTGCAACGTAGTTGAGTAGCAATTTGGTGGAAATATATCGTCGAAACTGTCCCAAAGACAAATTTCTAATCTTTGCAGGGATGGGAATAATTTTGCATATTCCAAATACTTTGGTGCACGTCCAAGCGCAGATAAATACTCGAGACAGGGAAATACTGGAAATTGAACCTTCTGCGTGATAAATTGATTACCCAGCACTTTACAGTTAATCAGTCGAGGTCCACATTTTTCAAAAAATTCTTGTAAAGCCTCTGTAGATAGTTCGGATTGCTGAAAGTAAACGTCCAACCGTCGCAGGTTCAGCCTTCTTTTGTTAAGCTCTCTCAACTGGGAGTCATTTATGGTAATGTGCAACTTGAGATCTCGCACCCCGTCGGGCAGCTGGGTGGATAAAACTTCGCCAAACTTCGTAAGAGCGGTCAGACTCATTTGCGTATTTCGTACTGTACGAGACACACCGCGGAGGACTTTAAGGTCAAGGATTTCTAATTTCGGAGATATCCTGAATAATGTTTCCAAAAGGGACGCCATTTCAGTTTGCACGACTTCAAAGCAGTCGAGTCTCACGTGGAAGATGAGTTTTCGCAAACGACCCAGCACCAGGTCGGGAAATTCCTTTGGAAATTTGAGATTGCATGGGTTCACGATGTTAAGGTCGAGAACGGAAATTGACCCCCCACAGACGTGCAAGAGTTCAGTAAAGTATTCATCATCATACGAGTCCGAGCAAAATTTGAAGTTTTGGAATGGGATATTGGAACTTGTTTTCATCACTCGGATAAAAAGGCCAGAGACTTTTCCAATGAAATTCCGCTTAAAAACTATTCTACCTCGTTTTGCTTTGTAAACTCTGGTCGCAATTCTCGTCCAATCTTTGCAAACTAGACGGAATATTTTGCAATAGTGCCCCAACAAATCAGAGTCCATTGACAGAAGAATATTCTCCACCACCTAACAATAAAGGCAAATCAATTAATCATGCAATAATTGAGCAGTGGGTGCAAAAAAGTTGGTCAAAAAATAATATTTACATGGTCCATTAGAAGAGGATGTGGTTGGAATTTCATTTCAGCCGACATGGTCATGTTTGTAGATTTACAAATACAAAAGCTCTTTAAAACTTTTGATTTGATTTACTTGGTAATTACGTCTAAAAAGGTAAAAAATCAATCCTGTTCGAGCTCGTTGGTTTCCACTTCCAATGGAGAAGATAATGTTCCAACTCCAGTTTTTAAACTAAAATTGAAAATGCTAGTTAGAAACATTGTGTGTAAAATAATTGCAATTTTTAACGATAATTGAACTAATCAAAACCAAAACTACTCATATTATCTGACCAATCCGCGTGTGTGGCATGCAAAAAATACATAAAAATACCGGCATGCACCTGTGCTGTGCCGTATAATATGCGTTAAGCGTTATCACGACAGTTTATGTAACTCCAGTTTTTTTATCGGATTTCACGTTAAGGTCAAATCTAATAATAAGAAAGTCACATTCATGGGAAAATATATAATTTCCTGGCAGTGTAAAGGACGTCTCATCTGACTCGCATGACCTAACTACATATTTAAAATTACTGGTTGTGAAAGTAAATATATGTACACAAAATTATCCTTTGCAAAATTTGGGTATTTTAAAATTTTATATAAAAAGTAGAAAAAATGCAAAGAGGCAGACAGCATTATTTCTTTAGCAAGTGAGACTATGTAAAAGTGACCTCAGCAGTCATTTTTTGCTGGTATTTCTACGAACTTCCTTGCTTGAGCAACTTGCTAAAAAGATAAGAAAAATGACTCACTAGATTTAGAACTACTTACTATCAGACATTTGCTACTTCAATCCAGTTCTGAAAGTGAAAAACACACTCAATTTTCTCCAGTGTGCAGGAACAGATACGATCAAAATATGTACAACTCGAAATTTATGTGAGAAAATTCACAAGCCCACGAGTGAACATTGGGCATGTGCTACCCAAAATATTACACCAGTTTACCTACCGGTGTACCTAACTCATTAAAATCCAAAGTTGTTCTTATATTTTTTGTGTCACTTTACACACAAAATTTTTGCTGTGTTTACGTATTGTTTATACAAACATACAGAAAATTGTATCAAGGGCAATATTTTGGAAAAGCTATGCCAGGAGGATAAAAATATCAGTAATATGCGACTCATCCTTCCTCATTAAGAATTTGTTGCTGTTTTGTTAGGTCTGTTTTGACGAGTACGAATTCCAGTCGCAAAAAATTACACGTGTCGGAAATAGGGAGCTTTGTTTGCTTAAGACTTATGTACCTAACTGTGTTTTACATGTCAGGATTTTGCATGAAAACTCATCCTCAGATAGAACAACAAACTGGTAAAAATAAGTTTATTAGTAACAGAAATCCAACTTACTACTTAGGTATGCACTTTTTTGCACTCTAATGTTACTGACGTCTAATATAATAATCAGGATAATATTATAAGATTTTACAGTAAAATCTAGATTAAACTAGATTTAAAGTCCATTCAGAATAGCTGAATATTCTATTCCAATCCAATTAAATTCTATCATATTTGCAACCAACAATTAAAATCAATAGTTTCTGCATGATTTTGGCATAAGTACACTGGCATTGTAACTCTAATAAAGAATGGACTCTCGTTTTGTACCCACAATACAATGTCTTCCATCCCAAATAAATATAACCCTGTCTCCTTTCCTAAATAATAATACGCTATGATTGTGATACACAGCATCCGGAGGTTAAGTTGATTACATTGAATTAAATGCGTGTCAAACCTCTCACATCTCAAAACAGCCCTTGATCTCGTTCGTTCGTAGTGCACATAAACATTGCTAAGAGATCATGTTGTTGTTTTTCTAGTGAGAATGTACCACAAATTTTGCAAAGCGGAAATTTACTATCTATTTATGTAAGTACAATGTACAACATGATGAGACTCCGTTCCACTAAAAGCAACACGAGCACGACGTATTTATTTATTCCATGTCTCACTTTGGTTTCGATTCAGATTCGACAGATTCTCAAAATACGACGTAATTTTAAAACTGGCCACCTTTTAGAAATATAAATCTTACAAAAAAACATGAATACTTACGTATTAGCAGTGGACTATTGTACGCAAAAATTCTCTCTCTCTCCTTCAATAAAGCATGTACACACGACCCGATAAACTGCGAAGATCTGCGAATATTTTGACAACACGGAAGTCGATTCGCTGTGCAAATCTGTACTCAAATTTAAGCAACTGACTTTCCGATTAGGATGACACTTTCTATTTATCTTGTAAACCACTCACCCTGCAAAAAATGTGTATGTAGCATGTAAAATCAAACACCATGTTACATTTGCTTCTTCAATGTAACATGCGAAATTGTACGTAATATGCACTATATTTTATTATATGTGGACAGTCTAATAACTGCAAAGGCTAAAGCTAAACTGAGCCAAGTAACAGGCCTGCGACGGCAGATGAATAGAAAAGTGGACTAAAAGTCATAGGAAATTCCTCTGCCAGAATAGCCATCCATCCATTTGTACATACATATGTAAACGGAAAGAAGAAACAACATTATTATTTTACCAGTACAAAACAGACTCAGATCTCGTAAAGGAAAAGAACAAGTGCATTAAACTTAACTTGTTGCGTCGTATTATACTCTCGTGTATTTACAATTTGCTGTCTAATAATGATATTGATGAATGAATGCACATTTGCTTCTATACACATGCAGTTTTGCTAAATGGGCAGAGGTGCCCTATCCGAAGCATGAGATACAGGTTCATGTACTCTCATCTATTTTTCAATCAACTTAAGGCTATTAATGTTTTAATGTGTGGAAGTTGTGGTGTGGTGTAAAGATAAAACTATAAAACTGTTTATGTGTTTTTAGGAGGTAGAGAAATTGGAAAATTTAAGATTATTGTGGGAGAGAAATATAATAATGGGTTAATTTATATACAAACCCATTTCGAGATTTTATAATAGCTAGACACATAAAATCTATAGTAGGATGCTTGACCTTTATTAACAAAAACATACTAAACACTCTCAGACAATAGGAAGAATGGCAGTGCTAAAATAATGCGCAGCATCACGTGCGGAATAATATTTACGCGAGTCAGTCGTTTAATAGCGTCTCATGTTGCCTCCCGTTCTCATCAACTACTTAATTAATAATACAGTAATTAATATTAGTAAATCATGAATTATAGGTTTTTATAGAAAACTTGGAAAATGTGAGTTATATAATTGTCCGGTTTTTATCGCAGGGAATCGTGTTGTTGTCAAATTATTGTTTGCGAAGGAAGATGAGAAAAAAATCAGGTTTGTTGACTACAGGTAGGGTAACTTTTTGTATAGATTGATACATAATAGGGAAATATTGTTTAATAAACCGGTTTAAATTACTGCGAAGATAAAATAGGTTCAAAGTCTGGCCCGAGGAAGGTGACAAAACAATAAGAAACCGAGTCTTCAATAAGAATACATTGGGGGTGATTCCTTAATGTAATTCGCATAGCAAAATAGGTTACGACTGGCACGGGATTTTAGCGAAGATTTTGTCAAATACTTAGGATTTTTACAAAGCTTGACCCCTTTGTTTTTCTTCCTAAACTACTTAACGAATACAATTGTGAATGCTCTCATCGATTCATGCCAGAAATGTCAAATGTTAAGGGTTCGGTTCAAAATATTTGAGTGAAAGACAAATAACAGTAAGAGAAGTAATTTAATTATGTCAATAAAATTCAGGCTCAATTTATTCAGATATACCGATACCATAAATTATGATATGATATATGTCGCATAATAAATATAACATGATATATAATTCGGTCAAACGTGACATTTGAACAAGCTAAATACTGACTACTGTCATTATATGTAGCAGAGAGGTAAGAATAGTTTCGGAACTTTAGTGGAAAATACTGCAATGAATGAACATTTTCATAATAATGATTTAACACTTTGTGACTATTACTCACTCGAAGCACACTGGGATTATTGAATATGGAAGGATGGGAGCGATGGCTTCAATTTCTAGAGCGGTGGCCATACAGTCACCAGCTTCTGAGCATTCGCCCAGAGCTTCCAACACTTTCCCCAAGTTGTACCAAGTGTGGTGTTCGTACGGATCGAGTTTGAGGGCGTCTTGAAGAGTTTTCTCAGCAAGACGATGTGATCCAAAGTAATGTTGCATCAGGGCCAAACTTTGCAGAGCTCGAATATGAGTAGGACGAACAGCAATTGCGCTTTCGTAGGCAATTCTTGCTTCAGAATATTCTTTACAATATTCAGCAACCTGGCCACGCTAAGGAATTATACAATTGATTACATGTATGTTTAAAAATATATGCATAATTTTTTTCAATAATTCGAAAACTAACATAGTAAAGGACATCGGGATGGGTGTAAGAAATCTGAGAAGCTTCATCCAGCGATGACACTGCTTGATTGGGCTGGTCAAGTTTTAAATAAATATCAGTAATCATGAGCCAGATATTGATTTGAGCGGCCCATGCCAATTCACTTTGTGTAGTGGAATGCAGTACGGAATTCTGCAAAAGAGCAAAATTTTAATAACATGGATGATTTGTCTTAGCTACATAAAAGTGCAGTTCTTACGTGGATAGAAATTGACGAGGCAATTTCAGAAAGAGCAGCATCAGCTATGAAAATAATTATGCTTATTAGTTTTATCATGGAAAGTTAAACATGAAATATAGCAAATTATTTCCCGAAACATATAAAAAACGATTTAAACATTTGACATTTTGGAATAAATAATAAAAGTCTAACCTCTGAACCCTCCAGTCAATGTAGCCGTATTAGTGGAGGATCCGGTCATGGATGGTGCAGCTCTAAACGATGCTGCAGCTTAATCAAACAAAAAATTCATATAAATCTCGTCATCCCGACAATGTAAAAATCAGGTAAATGTAAGAAAAGATTTTGGACTCACAAACAGATTCTTTGTCGGTTGGTGACGGAAGCTGCAAGGTTCCCATTCCACCCCCTGGATATCTTGAGTCTGGGCTGTCACATCTCAATGGGAAGTTGCCGTCGTCAAACAATTTCTTCCAAATTACCAACATTTGCTTTAAAGTTCCAAGAGCAACCTGTAAATAAGTAAGTGTCCCATTTTATATATTTATATAGTTATGACTTTTAAACAGTATTATTTTCAATGGAATTTAGTTTGAGTAATAGAATGTCACCTCTGGTCCCAAAATCTTCTCTTCTAGAGCAGCTTTAAGTTGGAGAAATCCCAAATGTTCAGGATATTCGTCCAAAGTTTCCTCAACGATAGCTAATCCATCGGAATAACTCTTTTGCGCAGATAACAGGAGGACGACAAGTTGGAGAGTTGGAAGATGAAATGGAAATACTCGAAGTGCTCGGATCGCAACTGCAAACGCTTCATTCGTGCTCCCCTTCCACGCATTTATTCTCGCAAGCCAATGAAGCGTTAAATAGTCATGTGGATCTAGTTCTGATGCCCTATGGGTCAGCAATATCAAGAATTACATAATTAATCATACAATTTTATTATTAGAAAACAATGGTTTTCCTACTCATGCATGACTCCTAAGGAAGCATCCAATCTTTCACATCGCTGCTGGTGCATGAATTTTTCAAATGACTGGAGAAAGTATCCGATGCCTTCGTACAGTAAAACTCTGGATGCCAATTTCTGCTTCCAATCCTCTTCCTTCTTTTTCGCTTGATGAACAAAATCAAGACCAGATTTTACATTCAACCTCGTAAATTGTTCCTTCGCAGCCATGAGGAGTAAGCTAGTGCATTTTGGATTCAATTTATAAGCTTCCACAAGTGTTGCAATGCTTCTTCTCGTGATGTGTCCACTAGCATGGAACGACAATCCATACTGCTTCCATAGGTGGGGTTCTTCGAACGAGAATTTCAGCGCTTTATCCATCGACTCATTTACGAGCGAATATTGCCCCCATCGAGCTGCCGTTAATGCGAGCAGATTAAAAACTGATGCAGCGTTCAAATTTGCCAACTTTCTCGCTTTAGCAAACTCTGGAGCTTGATTGAGCACACCATCCCTCACAACCATCCCTTCAGCCAGTAGAAGCACCAGGAAAACTTCTTCCCACACATTCGCAGGGTCAAATATTTTAGCACCGACGTGATACTTGGGCCGTAGCGTGTCAACACTGATTGTTGGAAGAGAAGACGGATTCCATTTCAAGCGAAGTAATACTTCGACAAGGCGACGGCTAAGGATTAACCGAATCGGAGCGAATAACTGACTCTCTTGTGACCGAAGCATCCAATGTATTCTTTTTACGGCTTCTTCTGAACGGCCATCTTCCAAGAGTAGGGTGGGTCCTCTCCTGATTGCGTAATCGAGGAGGGAGGAAGCCCTCTTTTTTTCTAGAGTGGGATGGTTCGACAAGGGGTTTGGACTTGGACTTGTTGCCATCGGTGGTGGCGGCGCAGTGGAAGACGTCGGCGTACTAGTTTGTTGAGCAACTTTCTCCAATTGTTGAAAATGAGCAATCGCCAGGTCTGCCGATTTCAGATAGAGTCGAGTTGATTCCTTTTTCCTTTCCGCTTCACTCATCCCGTTGCAGCCTTTCCAGGACCGTCCAACTTTCTCGATACAATGGGCTTTCATTGCATTTGCTTCAGCCATCAACTGTAAATTTCGAACGGTTTGGGCAACAGCGTCAATCTGTTCAAACTTTGGAATAAAAATAATTATTTAGTGCGGACTCAGTAATTTACAACTAATTTGCTGGTATGTATACCTTTGACTTTTCTAATTCTTCTAAGGTTTCTTCGAATAGGGCGGACGCATAATTGATTTTTGCGAGAAGAATGTGTGCATCTGTTCGCAGTCCGGACTAGTATTCATTATGAAGCATAATTAGATACAACTACATAGTGAACTACATTTTTCAATATTAATTAAATTCTACCTGATCGCCGGTTTGACTGAGACAGAGGAGAATCGTTTTTTTAACATCGATTAGCGTTGATCTCGCCTTTGAAATATATTTTTCCGTTGGCTGATGTTCCTCCAACCATTGTTCGAGACGTGATTCACCGTACAAGAAATTCATCAAGGGTTCCGCATTCGTGGTTCCTTTCCCTTTGGTAGATTCCAGCAATTCAAGAACACGCTTCCAATCGCCCAACTCTCTCCTAATTTCGACCTCGTTATCACTCCTGGTGGGAAGGGTGTTACTCTTTGTTTGTCTTTGAGCCATTTCGGGTGGATACCGTTACCACAAGGAGTAATCGACCTGTGAAATTATTCAAGAATCATTCGGTTATAGTTTTTAACAAGCTCAGTCCAGCTTTGTTCAGCAAAATAAGTACAATCGTCAGTCCGCAATCGGCATAAAAATACATTATCGCTAGAGAGTCATGAGAGGGCTGCTCTATTTATACTACTTGATGATAACCGGAATTAAGAAATATTAAACAGATTTTCTCGAATCTCAGTTCTACCTATGTAAAATTTGTCGCCAAAATTCTGTAATATGCAATGAAACAAATACTTACCTACTTAATAAACCGTTCTTTGGACTTTGGAATCGTAAACCAATTCGCTCCTGACGGACACACCTGTTTTATTTATAATTTAATTTAAATGCCTGTCAATCAATCAAATCATGATAAAATAACACACTACTTACCTGAATCTTACATGTCATGTGGACATCTTGAAAATAGAAACTCAAACTTCCTAATTTATTATAAGGAAAATCGGGAAAAATAGAAAATGTATGAGCAGTAATTGCGAAATCTGGTTTTTGCACAATAATCCATCTGTCTGTGTTTACCATTACCGCACCCGTTTGAGTGTGGATCGAGGAGAAAAGAAAAAAATGTCAACACAATCCAATCTGCAGCAAAACACGATGCACACGAGGCTGAGGAGACTGAGAATTATTTTTATTGAATTCAAATTTAGTGAAATTAAATTGCAAATATAAAGCCGACGTCTACCCGAATTGTTTACGTGATCTGGATTGATGAGAGAACTGAGAGAAGAACACAACTCAATAAATTGTGGTAAGTGCGAATTGATATTACTGTTTTTGTTTTTACGAAAGGTTTCGTTAGTTAAATTAGTTATGTTGTTTTGCTTGTTTTTCTTGTAAGTTATTGATAATGAGACAATTTGTCTCGTACATTGGTTGGGAGTCCATGTCGCTCATGTCATGTCATCGCGTTGATTTTCAATCTATCCAATCCAATTTGTTAGCTGACATAAAAATCGTTGCGGTTTTTCTTTGCGGAAAATCTAGCACAGGTATATTTAATGTGCATTAACTTTATTTATTCCTGCAACAATAGTATCATCATTTCAGCTTACTGTGTTGTGTAATTTAAGAAGGAGCTACTAAACTGAAGGCGCACCCACGCATACCCTGGTTAAACTTGAACTTGAACCCACTCTGACCACTTTTGGAATTGCTTTGGCTTGACTTCACAATTTAATTTAACAACCAACCAGCCTAATCTTTCTCATTCATATTAAGGATGCTTAGGATTAGTAAAAAGATTAATCGTGTTTGCGTCTTGTCTCTGCGAAGAAGAAGGAGGATGACTTAGGTTTGTCGTGGAGTGGAGAGATTTATATTTATTTCACCTGGATTCTCATTCAGAGTTTGTAATTTTATGGTGATGAAAACGCCTAGTGTGTCAACACCTTTAAACACGGAAAGTTTACCTTTACACGAGACTCTTATTTACCAAGCTCGACCTTGATAAATTCTGATCATTACTGATGGGTAACTGAGTAAAATTTTTACGTACATCTTGTCCCGTTTTGGAATTTTATGTTAAAATCTCGTCTTCTTGCATAATTTTATTGCGTATTGAACAAATTGAGCAGAAATACAATTTGCTAATTTAATGTTTTTTCTTTCTTTCTTTCAGGCCACATTACTTCTTTCGTTTGAAGACATTGAAGCCTCATCTGCTGAAAAGGAAAAGCTGTGTGTGTGGGACGGGAGCGAGTGAGATGATTAGCAGAAGAAGAAGATGTTCCAACAAAGAAAAATTTACTTAATTGTTATTGCTACCCGATACTACTAATTAATTGTTATCATTACTTCCGTCAGTTAACATTAAGAAGTGTGAATTTTTAAACCGACAATGTCTTCCATGAAGAAAGAGGATAATGAGCATGAGAAAAAGTCCGAAGGATTCTGGGAGTCGGACGAATTTTTGTGTCAACGATTACAGGTAAGTAATTGTAAATAAGAGATACAATAACGATCCTTTGTAATTAATGAGGATTTTAATTGGTATTTTTGTATAGGAACAAGAAGTCTTCACAAGTAAAAAGGGTTCTTTGGCGATGGAACAACCATGTTTGAAACGAAGACGAAAAGTTTCCGGAACACATCATGATGCACCACTAGCACCACATCCCATGTTCATTGACCACGTAAGCACTATTTTATAAATATTTTGAATAATAAATACTCTGATTAATTTAAATTTCGAAATGTAACACGTATTCATCTCAATATTTCTTTTAATTTTAGGTGGTTGAGAAAGTGCTTGATTACTCTTCCGACATGATGACCTCCGTGAAACAGTTTCGTCTGGTGTGCAAAAAGTGGAATTATATCGCAACAAAAAAGTATCGCACCACGTATGGACGAATCTGCTTTGAAAATGATTTTAACAGAAAAACATCAAAGTTTATTCAAGTGATGCAAAACTGCTCGGACATGTTATTTGACAAGTTCAAGTTCAGTGGTGGTTTTGTTGTTTATAAACCCTACCAGGGTCATTACGGGTTTGATAAAATTTTCAACGAGCTGTTCCGAATATGTGTCCCGTGGATGAAGACATTGGAGTTTTCATCGCACAACCCATCAGACCTCAAGTTTCCCAAAAACATCAGAAGATATGACTTGTCCAACGTTTCAACTATATCGTTTCACATTTGCGTCTTTTACAATAATTTACAAGAAGAAATGGTTGATTACCTTGCAGGATTGCTGGATATTTCAACCAACTTGAAAACCTGCGATTTCCGTCTAGTCTCTGCCGATCCATCAATGCAAAGCGATGATCAGATAAAAATAATGCAAAAATTTGGAACTGTGATTGCTACGAAGATTTCAAAAACGTGCAAACATCTCAAATTAAACATGCTGATTAATGATAACGTCATTACCTTACTTGAAGGTAGAGAGTTGCAACTCGAGAGTTTGATTATTGATTTTCAAAAAATCGGAATGAGTACAAAAGTGATTGAAAGTTTTCTCAAAAGTCAAAGCAAGTCGTTGCAAAATTTGGAATTTATCGAAGCCCCATTCCAAGCAGGTATGGAATTACCAGAATTACGACACTTATCATTTCTCAAGGTCGAGGGGAAACCGAAAATTCCGTCCTTCAAGTTTGAGAGAGCACTTCCAAAACTAAAATCTGTTGAAATTCTTTTCTACTGGATCTACCAAGATGAAGACTGGTTAAAAAACGTTCTCGTTGACCAGGGACAATCCCAAAGTGTGGTGGATGTTGAATTTCTTTGTGAAATAAATGAAAAAGACTTGTTCATCCTTCATCGAATTACCAAATGTTTTCCAAAGTTAAAACGACTCAGCGTTGTTCTTAATACTCCGACAGCATTATCCATCCTGTTTTGTGAAATGACGTTTCTTGAAGATCTCGAAATCAGCTTCTGTAGAGAATTCTGGGGGTATAGAGGACCAGATAGGATGGGAAAGGTGGACGCTGCATTTTGTGGTCTTCCTGCAGATTTATGCATCCGACTGTTACGACAATGTGACTTCTCGTCTACAGAGATACCAGAAACGATGTGTCGTGAGCCGTCAATTAGAGATCTTACACGTAATTACAAGTTTTTGTTAATCTAGATTGTGTTTAAAACTATAAAGCAAACTTTACTAAATTTATTTCAGAATTGCAAAAACTAAAAATTCGAGGATATCGGGCAGATCAAATCCCTCTCACGGATGTCACTGTTCACTTTGGCCTACTAAAAATGAAAAAGTTGACTCATTTGATTTTGGACATATTTCCGGTATGCAAATATTAATGTATATATATATTTTTAAGTCGGGTAGAAAATATATAACGAATAATATTATTACAGATTTCAAAACAGTGTCTCATGATCCTTGGCCAACACGTCAAACTTCAACTCCTTCCAGGTCCCCCAACCCTTTCATAACCTAAACTTCCGAGGAAAAAATCGCAACCATTTTCTCCATGACGTTTCACCATTTCGACCAATCAGTCTGATTTACAATGCTTACAAGAATTGAATGAATACCTTTATCAAACAATAGTCAAATATAACAATAATAGTACCTTAATTTTTAAATGTTATGTATTAAACGTGATATACTGCTGTCAATCTCAACTACTCAACTATTACAACTACTACGCAAATTTGAAGTGATCTTGTCTGCATAAAATGAATGATAATAAAATAATCTACAGTTACTCAGCGTAATCCAACTTTTGTTGTAGCACTAAGTTCCTTTTACAATGATGGCCAAAATTCAGAAATGTATATAATTATACAATATCCCTTATGCAAATGT
This sequence comes from Folsomia candida, assembly GCF_002217175.1. Taxonomy (NCBI): domain Eukaryota; kingdom Metazoa; phylum Arthropoda; class Collembola; order Entomobryomorpha; family Isotomidae; genus Folsomia; species Folsomia candida. Next base: position 9,242,411 of record NW_019091196.1, read on the forward strand.
ATTTTTATGAAGTTGAAATTGATCAATGAATAATATAATGAATGGGTGTCTGGAAAATAAATGCAAAAAACTACAATCATATAAAATAAATGAGATTGTAAAATTGAGATGGTATTGCATGCGTTATTTTATGAATGCCCAAGTTGTATCTCGCTGTCATAAAAAGCCACATTTTTGGATGATAAATTCGGAGAAATCTCGGAATTGGTGATGGATTCGATCGGAATGATGGTGGAGAAAGCAGAAGAAAAAGTACGACACGACAACTCGTTTCTTCTTGCTCCGTCTTGTAGTGAGCTCTTGCTGCTGCTGCTCATTCACTTCATCACAGCAGAAGAAGTCGGTCCTCGGTCGGTATATCTAACTTCGGTAAGTGATGAAATAATTAAGAATATTTATTTTTTAAATCAATTGAAATCTAGACCTACATAGTGTGATCAAATTTTTAGGAATAATTATCTTTAACTAATCAGGTAGAATGTTTTGATTGACTTTACGTTGATAGGTTTGTCATTTCATTTTCCATTGTAGACTACAATTAATTTCTTACTACTACAAATTGTGGTAGGAAGAAATTGAGAAAGTAGGTATTGTCACTGATATTGATTAAGTTAATTAAAGATACTAATTATTGCTGATTTTTGTTATTTATTCAGCCACCCCGTCACCCATTATCCCCCCATTCGTGAAAGAAATCTTGCGACGTTGGCGACGTCAAGTTAGCCCGTGACTTTCCATCACGTTCGAATCAAATCAACCGAGGTAGAAAGGGAAAGTTGTGGCGTAGGTCAAGAAGGGTATCGCGGTCCTCGCCTCGTCTTGTTCCTGCTCCCTTCTTCGGCATCTTGGTTGATTTGATTGGACAATATGTAAGATATGAAATCTTAAATCTTTATTTCGGTTTATTAGTCAATAATTTCTAATGCTTTTGTATTGCACATAATATAATACAGAATACAGCCAGTCCAGCTAGTCAAGTCGGAATCCCAAAATTGAAGAAGATTGGAGTTTTGTATTCTTTGTAAATATCAGTATATGACTTATTGTGTTGACGGGAATTTCTGACTACAATTTATTAATAATAAGGTAATAAGTTATTACTAATAACAAAGGATTAGTATTGGTGTATCGTCTAGTCTGTGCTAATGTCTATTTTACCATGTACTTCCAGATCTATTTCGTCATTTCTTTTCCCGACTAATTTATTTTTCTTAACTAAATGGACCACTTTTCCCTTGGAGGCACCACAAATCGGCATCAACAAATTGGAAACGGAAACTCATCAAAATTCAACTTTTCTTCTGGAGGACGGCAACAACACAATCCATTGGTCAACAATATTAACGGTGGTGGTGGTGGAAATAGCTCTCAACAACATTTGCAGTACAACTTCTCAACTCCAGTTTTCCCACATTCCTTAATTAGACGTGGAGTAAATCCGACGAGTTTTCTTAATCCAACTCCACCAAATCATTTCAATTTCCCGTTGCGATCTGACACAAACAGTAGTAGTTTGAGTGCTGGAAGGGGTGGTGCTTATTTAGGAATAGGAGCAGGAAGAAACAACAATGCCAACCATAATTTGAACAAGTCTCGACCCAATAACAACAACCTAAACAACGGAAATTCAAGCCAAGGATCATCATCAAATTCGTCATCAACAAGAACCCAGCTAGTGCAGGAACCTTCGCCCCAATATAGAATTTTCAAAAGGGGTGACAGCATTCCTGGAATTATGAGCCCGACAGGTGTAAATTCGACTGGAGGGGGAGAAGCTAATAACGACGGAGATAAAATGTCAGACCTACAATTGGGAAATAGTAGTGATGTCGCTGCTGATAAGTTAGAATTGACTGGACAAAATAATAAAGAGAACGACAACACTGGAGGACGCAAAGATATTACAGATCCCAACAGCACTGTAAGTAAAGCTTGTTGTACTATAGTTCATCAAGAGTAAAATACTTAAATAAGGTGTGTTTCTTTAATCAAGGGCTCTGCTACTCAACCCAATAAGACGCCTGTCTCTCAAGTCAGTGACATTGCTCGATTTCATAATTTGACTGTGGAATACAGACTAGTCGGAGAGAAAGGTAACTTAAATAATGAATTACACTAATTACAACATAATTACGTAATAATACTATTTGTTTAATTTCAGGACCCCCGCATAACCCCACGTTCACGGTTGCTCTTCACCTAGGCCAAACTGAAAACTATGTCGGCCAAGGAACCTCCATTAAGCGGGCACAGCATGCTGCGGCGATTGAAGCCCTTGAAAAAACTACGCTGCTACGGCCAACTTCTCGGTCACAACCCAAGAGACCGTTCGCTGGAAAGCGGCCAAATTGGGCTCTTCTACAACTCACTGCATTGGCTGAAGAATTAAAAGAACCAGTTTCCATTGCGCAAAGGCCAATAACTATTATGAATCCATTCCAACGTGGAGACTCTCCCTCCGTCGTTTCAGTTCACGTGGGAGAGAGGATATTTTCTGCGGAGGGGCCAAATTTTAACACTGCGAAAAACTTGGTAAGTCATAAATGTTAACAATAAATTAAAATTGGGGCTCCTTAGACACATAGCTCGCAATAAATTGGTCCCTGGTGGCTGGTTCCCGAGGGATCATCCAAAATAATGGTCCCTGGTCCCCAAGGGACCATCTAAAAAAAATGGTCCCTGGTTCCCTGCGAGCTATGCACTGCACATCTCAAAAAATTCGCTTGATTCGCTTGAGAGAGACAAAGTGAGACTGTGCGCGAATTTTAAAATTTACGACGCGATACTAACTTTACTCCGGAGCCTCACGTCCCCAGATTTTCGCTCGCTTAGAATTGCGAGCTCTGATTGGGTGTTCGAGTGACGGTGATGATGTGCCTTCGCTAACACGAGCGAAATTTCTAACCAAGCTAAGCAAGCGAAATTTTTGAGAACTGTCTGAGGAGGCCCATTAATTAACGATAGCAATTTTTGTTGTAAATTGTGTACCTTTACTATTACTAGGCATTGATGATCGCACTGAAAGCCATGATGAAAGTAAAACAGGAAACCAGAAAACTAGGAGCCGCCGGAGGTGAAGAGGCTGTCAACATGGAAAATAAAAGTCCCATATCTGTCGTACATGAATTGGCCATGAAACGCGACCTGGCTGTTAACTTTGAAGTAATCAACGAAGAAGGTCCACCCCATAGCAAGGTTTTCACCGTTATCTGTAGTCTGGGGGCTGAGGAGGAACACAAAACAGAAGGTCAAGGAGCAACTAAACAAGCCGCAAAAAAAGTAAGCTATTCCCATTATATCAATTATAAGAAAATACGTGGGTGCGAAAAACCTTGCAAACGCACGAACGCGTTCGCCGGGACGGACGGGGGGCAGGACCTTTTTTTTAGGGACCTTTTTCCATAAGGCCCATGTTAAAATTTCCGGGATTTTGTCCCCCCCGTTTGCCGGGATGAAACCGGAAATCGCACCCACGAGAAAATATTCAACTAGAAAACTGTATAATCAACTAACTTTACAATGTGTCGTTTTTAGGTGGCTAGCGAGCTCATGATTGAAAAACTATTGGAAATGCCAATTTACATAAAAGGTCCTGAATCTACTTCCTTAAAAGCGATACAGCGTGGGCTGTTCCGACAGAAGAGTCCGAGAAAGAAATCTAGTGTTCCAGTTGTTAAAGACCTGCAAAAAGCCGTTTCTGTATCTCCAATTTCCAGATTGATCCAAATTGCACACATTCGGAAGTACAAGGTAGAATTTTATTAAAAAAAATAATTACCGTAGCTATCATCTCATTACAATTAATTATAGGAACCAGAGTTTAACTTGATTCATGACTCGTCCACTGTGAATGCCCTTCCCGAGGATCCGATTGCGTTGAAATTAATGTCAGAAAGGGAACGAAGGTCTCTCAGAAAGAAGAAACCCTCGTTTACAATCGAAGTGATCGTTGGACCTTACTCTTCCCAAGGGACTGGTCCAAATAAAAAAGTACGGGAGAAAGCCTCTCTTATCAGATTATTAATTATAACTTAATTATTTCATAATTGTAATTTTTAGGCAGCAAAGAAAGCCGCGGCTGATGCGGTGCTTATTGGTTAGTTATTTTCATGCACTCATTACTCATACATAACTTCAAAATTGTTTGTAATTAATTTTTATATATTTTACTGATGCACAGATATGGGATATGGAGTAAATGAGAGCGAGGACAATGATGCAAGCGGTATTAGCAACGAGAGTAACAATGGTGCTCATGAAAAGAAGTCAGGCGGAAAAACTAGTGGAGAAATGTCGAAAAACGCAAAGTCAAAAGAAAATTCAAAATCTCTTTCCAATAGCGGAGTGTCGGCTCGTCAAATTGGAATTCCAGGGTAAATTGGTATTAATTGCTGATTGTCTTTCTCCTAATTAATTTATTAATCGTTATTTGACAGAATCCTGGTTCTTAGCAGTAGTGAATTGTTAACAAAGAAAGGTTTGTTTTCTTCTAATGTGATGTGCATCTACTTTAAAGTTTGAAGACGAAAAGTAATAATAATAAATGATTCAGATTCGCCAGATGGAAGTCCTACCAAGAGTTCTACAATGGCACAAGAAATGAAAAAGATGAACACTTTGGGTGCTTCTTCATCTGCATCATCTAGTTCGAATTCAACTTTTAGGGACGGGATACAGAAGTTGGCTTACTTAGCCAATTTACTGGATGTGTCAGTTTCGTATTCGGACTTTCCAAAGGTAATTCATCTACATGTGCACATAATATATAATGCAGTCTAAAATGGTTAATTATTTATTTGTTTAGAAAAACGAGTTTCTCAGTGTCGTCAGTATTGGGACAAATCCACCACAGGTAGCGTTTTTTTAGTAACTCCTGAAGTAGCAGTATTTTATTAACTCGATTTAATCTATAGGTCGCTCATGGCTGCGGAGCCACTTTGGAGGAATCGCAAAACATGGTAAGTTATACATATTGATCACATTTTTATTTTCATACATTTAATTCATGATGATATTCTATTCTAGGCTGCCATAAAAATATTGGAAGACTTGTCCAACATTGGACTTGATAACGTCAAACCAAGTGAAAATGGTTCATCGGCATAATAAGGACAATGACGAAACCAATTTCATATTCCAGTCTCACTATTTTATTTATCCTACTGTTTTCAAAACTCATTCGTCTCGATATTATTTGCTAATTAGTATCCTGTCTACGATTATCTCTAGTTAAGCTGAAGTCCTCTTCATTGTTATCATTACGAACCTTCAAGCCAAATTGGGCATGGTTTTAGAACATTATTTTTGTTCCTATTCCATTTTTAGTCAGTCAATATGAACCATTCAAATATAATGCAAGTGATTGCTGAATATTAAGAATTCACACGCTAATATTATGACTTCCATAAAGTGTTAGACAAAAATTAGACAAGCTGTAATAACTGGTAAATTGTGCATAAGTACACTGGTGAAAATGTTGAATGTTTATGAATTTCTATAATGGGAATGGACCGCAAAATAGTTAGTTACTGGATTTTTCTTAGTGAGGCAAATACCTAACAACGAAAAAAATTACTAAGTATGCATTTGACCCACCCCAAAAAAGTGACCATCTGCGATATCTCAGTCATTTCTCAACCGATTTTGATGAAATTTTGCACCGATTATTGTTACATAATATAGAAACGGGATCTGATCCGACTAAGCGATTACGTGATCTTGACCGGAATTATGGGCAAAAATGTAGCCTTAGAAACACATTTGTAATTATTGCTAGTTACTAGCAAACTTTATCAACAGTTTGATACCCACGAATTGTAGGGCAGTTTATCCCGAAAATTTTAAGTATAAATATATCAAAATCCGTTAAGAATTGGCTTAGTTATTCCAATTTGAAGTTCAGAAATTCCTGCTCGTGCTACGAATCATTGAGGGTATTCATTATTTCTTCGTATCCTTAGTATTCTTCGTATCGTAAAATAACTTACGACGCTTACGAGATTTTGTAAGCGTCGTAAGATTTTCTCATCGAAAATCACGTTACTACGCTTACGATTTTTACTAAACCTGACCCCTTGTTTTTTCTTCGTAAACTATTTTACGATACTACGGATACGAAGAAATAATGAATACCCTCATTGTCATTGACAACGACGCAAGACTAATAAATTGAAAACAAATTGCATTCAAAACTGTAAACAGCACAACTAATCGTTGCTTCTGTAACATGCTTGGTAAACTGCGTGAAATTGTTGTTGTTGGTTTTGCACCTCCAGATCAGGTCTTTTGGTGTTTAGTAATCTAGGCCGGACATTTTGACCAAAATGATATAAATCGGTTAAGAAATGACGGATTTATTCAATTTTAAACACCCAGCATTCAATAAAATTATTCCGGGCCAAACTACTGAAAAGGGGTAGTGCAATGCAGTCATCCAATGGAGAATCTAATCACCCAATTAAAAGTTATAAATAAACAAGGTCCCTAAAAAGGGGAAATCTTAGTGAGGGAGTGCAATCACAACTAATAAATAAAATTAGATTGGAGAATTTTTGCATCACCGCTCTCGGTACCATTTTTACTGGAAGCATTAATCGTTTAAATAGAACACTTGCTCCCTCAAAAGGTTCGATGATTTTGCATAGAGTAGCCAAATTAATATATCAAATTGAAATTTGTATATTTTTTTAAACAAATACGTAGCTCATAATTATTTAGCCATTATATCTTACATATCTACCTCAGTTAATTTAACCCACTTCTCGTTCACTACACAGTAAAAATGTATTCCTTCCTCAATTTATTCAATAAAACTAAGAATTCATGCGTATGCAAAGAAAAATTTATACTGCATCCAGTAAAAATGGTACCGAGAGCGGTGATGCAAAAATTCTCCAATCTAATTTTATTTATTAGTTGTGATTGCACTCCCTCACTAAGATTTCCCCTTTTTAGGGACCTTGTTTATATCAACACTTTCTCCAAATCAATTGCAAGTGAAATTCCTTATAATTTTCACTTTCAACTGATAATTCAACATTCTTATCTTGTATTTATGTATCATCTACCGACAAGAAATCTGCATATTTAGAATCCTTTACGAAATATTGCATTATTGTTACAATAACAATTTTTCCTCCAGGGGTCAGGTTGTTCTTTTTTTCTGACGATATGGATCCATTGATTTTGAAGATTAGTTGTAGTACTCAATGTTTATTAGTGAGCAAATGTAATACGTAATAATTAAATACTTTCATGTAAAATCACATTTTGGAGTAACCCCAATGTACGTAACCGTGAATCGATGATGGGATATTTCAAATTGTGATTATTCTACATATTGATGTTTTTCCTCTTGCATACATGCATTACATTTGAAAACTTCTCTGTTGTCCGTGTGGATAATAAATCAATGTCGTAAAATATTCGTTCGGGTCCTATAGTTAATTTATTGTGGGCGATTTTCAAATACTACTGATATCCCATGTCATTGATAACCACAAAGGGTTCATAGTCATTTCTTCCAATGTCGTTCAAATTTTTGTCACCGTAACACTTATCTAAAAAAGATGGATGTTGGAGTTACTTGACTTTCCGTTGCGCCTACATTTCCTTCCGTGGGAGGAAGTGGACTCATATTCTTAGCCCTTTCCTGTGGTGGTGGCGGAATTAGCGGAACAAGTGAAAGTAAACTTTTCTGAAGATTTCGACTTTTTTGCTCAGTCTTTTTGGCAGCAGCACTATAGATAAAACAGCATTACGTACATAAACTATTCTTCACTTTGATGCAACATTTGTCTATAAATACTTACTTCTCTCGACACTGGAAAATTAACGCAATGAGGCTAAAACAAGTCGCAATTGCTCCAACGGATATTGACATTTTGCAGAGAAAGTGATTGACATCGTCTATGATGGAACGTTGAATTAAAACAATGTTCTTACTCCCATTGTAGGACGCGGCGTCGAAGCCTACCAAAAATATTGAGTCACCAGAGGTAAAGCAATAGACTACCTCATCATTACTAAAGAATCTTACGGTATTGAATTTCGAATGTATAGTTTCCTCTACAGATCCCCTTTTTCCCCTGCGTGGACGAGGAATTGTGGTTGCACGACATATTGGAACCTTCGTAATATGCGTATGGAATTTTGAACGTGGAGAACGCTGCTGGACGCATCCATTGGATAAATCTTTCAGATCTGACACCTCCTTCTTTGATGAATTTATCCCAAAATGCTACTGACCATTCTGAAGGTAACCATAATTGTTATTAGATATGACCCTTTAGTTCAATGATATGTAAATATTTAGAATAGGCAACTATTAGTCTGTTTTTACTCATAGGTTTGCTAAATTGCTTTTGCAAGTCTGCTAGCTTGCACTTAGAAGATTTATTCAAGGGAGGAATGTACATGAGGTCTTTCATGCGTGCCTTTCCTGATGCGTGGGCTAGTTTCCAACCCATAAGTTTCTCGTCTGGTGCCCACATTTGTATGTCGTCGGAAAATAATGAGTTGGCGTACCTTCCACAGGGGTAGATGGGACGAGATTTGTTTAATCCTGAACAAGTAATAGTGCTTTTGTGCTGATTATTTATGTACATCTGCAGTGGATAATCTCTACTCACGGTTTGGTCTGCACATGCTGCTGGGAGTAATTGCATGACATTGTTTGTCAAAGATGTGCCCTTGTAATTGCTCATCATCCACGGATAGAATGTAATCTCGCTGGTTTTGATGAAATTTAACAAGTTCGTAATCCATGTACACAGTTCCCTAAAGGAACATTGTTTTAGTAATGATTACAACCATGATTTAAAGAAATTCATGAAGTTAAGAAATTCTCACAACAAAATCATTCCGAAGCTCATGAGATTTGCGACATGTGCATTTAAGTTCGGGATTTTCCTTTATTTTGTCTGCACAAGTCGTATTCGGATGTTCTGTAGAGTTGCAAAACGTGTATGGGATTGTGACCGTGGGAATCGGAGGGAAAACTAGAAGGATGGCTAATCCCATGGCGAGGAGGACAATCCCGATGGGAAGCAGATATTTTGGGAGGGAAAGAAGGTGGATATCTGCCAGCCACGCCGCGGTCCTCTCCTGCTTCCAACGTGACCCTATGTTTATACCATCCCCACAAATTATCATCATTCTATTCGGCAGGTTAAATTATGCCCCTGCCAATCTTTCTACACTTGTTATCCTAAAAGTATTACCCGTATATTTCGATTTGCACCTCGGAGGGGTTGAAAAATAAGACTCGTCTTGTCGTAAACTTTTGTCAGCAGTTTCGCTCACAACTGAAGTCAGTGAGTTTGCATCGGAAGCATTAAATTGATCGCCAAGGCCGAAACTTTCAGGTGGAGAAGAGTCAAGAAATTTCGAGGTTGTGGGGCCCGGAGGTGGTTCACTCTCGCGAAGAGAGCTACTCATAATTCTTGTGCGAAGGAATTATTTTTGAAATTTTGCTTCTGCAACTGGGATTCTTCATTTAGACATTATTACAAAAATACGTATATGTGAATTCATCTTGGACGGTGGGTTGCCTTCGGAGGCATCTCGACAAAACTTTTGAGAGGGTCATACCAAAGGGGAATTGTATTATCGGAACAAGATTACTTCACACTTTATCACTCATGAAGAAACCCAAGGGTTACCTAGATACTAATCGTGTTATCGTAATGATTTCATTCATTTAGCGCAATGTTGCTACTAGTAGACGTGCTAGACATGATCCATGATCGCTGTGTCACTGTCAACGCGTTGTATTTAGTGCACCACGGGATGCTTAATAAAATGTCATCACCAATACAAAACTTATATATTTTATAAATATGTTTGAACAAAGTAAAATTATGAAGTCATAAAACTCACAACTACAAAACTAATGCTCATTTATTTATTTAATGTCTATACATTTTTGTTACATATGTACTGCATATGAATGAATGAACACTGGCCAATTAGAAAAAAACTACTGTTCATATCATCATTTTTAAAAGGTATCTCATTTTCAAGCAGTGATCCTGACATCAGCGCAAGACCTGAACGTTTCCTGGTTCTATAAATGCAAATAATACATCCATAAGAATGCAATTCATAAACACACCAAATCATAAAACAAATGTTACAAATAATTCATATCTGATATTTTTCATATCTGATACATACCCCGCATCCAAGCTCTGTAATAAAAATAGATAGGATTAAGTAAAACAAATCAACTATTTGATAGAATAACACCAAAGAGTCGTATAAAAAATCATAAACTTCTTACCCCAGCTACCACTCTCGCAAGCCCCATATGAATTACCTGCAATAAATAAATTACATAATCAATAAATTACCTAACATCATTAATCTATTATGATATTGTAATTACCAGTGTGGTAATGGAATTGGAGAACACATTGGTCACAGATAAGGCCTTATAAAATATCAAGCAAGGTCAAAGTTTAGAATGTGAATGAGAAGTTTGATCAATGACATCAGTGTGCTATTGGATAGCACCACCCTGACATTTTAAGTATACAAATTTGCTAGAGTTATTTTAAAATAAAAAATTGCTTTCACCTTCGGGGAGCTTGGCTTGAAAGGTTTGAAGTCCTCTGTCGAAAGATGGAATTGGGTATCGAGTCCCTGAACCGTCAGCGAGTTGAAGAACTTGAAAATAAAATAAAAAGTTAGAATTACTTGAATATCGTCGAAATAATTTCAACGGCATAGGAGGTCATTTTCCTGAATATCATTGTATTTATCATTGTATTGTAAATTTGTAATTACCGTGCTCGTCCAGGCATGCCTGTGTCACTGGAACGAGGGGATTGTTATGCTTGCAGAGCCTGAACTCAAAGTATCCTTCATAGTAGAATGCATAAATGACATTAGTAACATTCTTCTACATAAAAAATCAGTGATAAGAACGTACCGAGATGAGATGCCGTCAAATCTACTTCGATATCGATAACCTTTAATCAAGATTCAACTTAAAGGAAATATAATAATTTTTCACAAAATTTAACTCGAGTGTGTACCTGTCCTGCCTTATATTCTGCAACAATGATGCCACGCCCAAATTCTCCACCCCCCTCGTGAGGTCGTGGTTGGGGAACGTTCCATGGATCTCCGCAGATGCCACATTTTCCTCCGTTCACTTCATATTGGACCTGATAAAAATGTTGTTGAAGTTGTGTAAAAATTGGCGCAGATAAATATGTCTATTTAACTTCGTAGTTATATAAATACCTGTGCACCACCACAGAACAATTGATTATCATCGTAGTTCTTGGGTGGGTTGAACTTGGCAAACTCCTGATAACGCCACAGAGTTGCACGACCTGGAGGCCTGTTGAGACGGGCGTGACCGTTTACGCTGACCGTCAAAGCGCCCAGAAGGCAAGCTGCTACAAGGAAAGTACGCATATTTTTTAGCCGAACGTCGTCCTAGTGTCAAAGCTAATGGACAATTGAAAAGACTCGATCTCATACCTACCTGATTTATATTAATGATGAGGTTCAATTCGATAACCGACGTTTTATGACTCTATTTGTCGGCAGATGCAGCAGTTAATTTATTTGCTTGAGCAATAGGTTCACTGTATAATCTTTAGAGTAAATACTACAGAAATCTGTAAATTACCCGTGCTTATCCAAAGTATACATTTTGCTTGCGTATTTTTGGTCATATAAAACTTGAAATCGAATCCCATACTAATCTTCGGTGCTACATGATTATGCCACATCAGGTCTGCGTCACTTACATAAAACAAAGTGTCCAACGGGCGTCAATAGTTTATGATGATGAAATCAATATATAATAAACTTAATTGCGAATGGAAAACAGCGTATGCATTTACGTATAATATAAAATAGGAAAAGACCAACATACGCACACAGATTTTTAAATGTTCCACAACAACTTATAAAATTTATTATTCAAAAACGTAGGAAAAGTTTCATCCAAACCCGAGATAACCTTTTATCACAGAACTGACATTTTTCTCTGTTAGGAAATTAAAGAACCCTGTCATGTCAAGGCGTAGTTCTTCAAAGGTGGAGAAAGCTCCTTTATTGTCGTCTTCCTCGAGTACCTGTTTCTCAATTAATGTTATCTTTTGCCAAGTGAGTTGACGAACTTGTGTCCAGAAGTCGTCACAATTTTCTACGGCTCCTTCTACACAGATGAACCCAGGTTTTCCTGGGAGCGAAAATCCTCTCAGATCCAACTTTGTGGCCGTATCGAGGATAAATTTCCGCTTCTTTTCGTTATAAATGTGATGCGAGTGGATCCAAAGTCGACACATTTTATTATCGTTTGCTTTAGCTCCTTGAGTATTCTGGTCATCTATTTAAAAGAAAATTGCACAACTTCTAAATGAACATTATGAACAACGCCTCTAAAGGTCTTCTCTGGGAAATATTGAATAATTTTACCGTTTAAATTAAGATTTCCAATTTCTTCTGCCATAATCTCTTCCCATTTGTCATTAACCCAATTAACTACACCTAGGACAGATTTGTCGTCTTCATCACTGCTTTCTCCAGGTTTCTTAAGCCACATTGAGAGATCATTGTTAAGGCGAGATTGAATTTTGTCACTCTGCTGCTGCGTATTAACCATACTTGCGGGGCCCAGAAGGAGTCCTTTATTAGTTAATTGACACGATGCAGACAATTTCTCCTTTCTTTCGTCCGGAAGTCGGAGAGAAAGTTGGAGAAAGTCGTTCGGTTTAAGCACCAAAGAAACAGAGCCGAAGATTGGGACCCCATTTTCTAGTTTGAGAGCTACTTCCACATCATCAAAGTGGTACTGGGACGGATCGTACATTGAAGTTAAGAGCTGCAGCTCGGATAACCAGTCGTGATCACACATTCTGCTTACCAATTTTAGTCAGGAAATATATTTTATAGTGTTTTTACGATTTTGTACTTTGCTTATGTTGCACTCCATTTCGATGTCACTTTCTCTTCGCGGTGTCGTTCATGTCGGTCTCTTTATGCATTTTGCATGCATGCACAAAGCCAATACATGCGTCATAAATGCCACATGCATGCATTGTGCGATATCTTGATAAGCATGTAGATATTGGCAATCTACGATATTGGACAAAGCAATAAATTTTCTTGTCTAATTACGTACAGAGTTATGTGCATGTAAATAGTCGCTTGGTCAGATTTGCTGGATTATGATGGCATTCATAATTTGTTATAGAGGGCAAAAAATGCATCAACAGTCGAGCAGTTGGTACAATATTCTCAAGGTTTCATATCTCTTTCAGTGAAATGATGATTGGTAAGTATTTTCAAGATGAGTTTCATATAATGTAAAACATAATAATAAAATTAACTCGTGTCATATAATTGATCAGTTCGTTAACGTAAAAGATGTTCTCTCGCCTCGAGGCAATTCCTCCATTTATGTCCATTCCTTATTAAACGACTTGATGATCCTAGATTGTTTTTGCATGTATCACATCGCAAACGATATAGTAAAACTTGGTATCTCTAGTGTTTTATAACGGCAAACGCTTCCTACACAATTAACGCTTCTTTTTTGCGCTCTTCTATGTATGTCTTGGCTTGTGTGGTGTCTTTGATTATGGATCTATTGATGCCTTCGCTATAATCATAAGTGTTTTTAATATTTTTGGTCATTCGTGAACTTGCTATTTACAAGTGCAGTTATACAAATTTGAGAGTATGCAATGGAGAGCTGTATCCATAATCCGTTTCTGAACCATTTGGTAAGTTGTGACACACGCACTTTTTTAATTTCATAAAACTTAATATTAAAATTTTTTCAGGTGATTCAAAACATTTTAAAATACGTTCACCACACATTCGAATTGAAACAATTGCGACTCTTATGTCATCAATGGAGAGATCTAGCCACACCCAAACTGGTCGAAAAATCCATGGTGGCTCTAAATTCTGGAAGAAAGATGCAACGTTATCTTGATATTTTTCACTCGACAAAACCAATTCATAAAAACTTTCACTTGAAAGTCCTCCAATCTTTGGAGTCTGAAACATCAGAGTCGTTCCTCCAATTCATCTTTGGAACTTTGCAAGCTGAAGAAGTCCATTTATCAAAATGTGTCATGCGACCAAAGGAAATGTTGAGGATTTTGAAACTTGGGGGTAAGCATTTGAAAACGCTGAGTTTCAATGAGGTTGTCATTGACAGGGATGATGACGAAAAGGCAGAAAATGTGGAGGACGAAATGGAAGCAGAAGAGTCGGGCTTAATGAGATTAGAGGTCACGACTTGCGACGAGGGTGAGACATTTCCTTGGACCCAGGTTTTCAAAATGACTCGAAAACTGCAGGTAAGCAAGAGATTTTTAAATTATTAACTCAGAGATGACAAATTTTATACAATTTTTCAGGTATTACATGCTCAACTTCAATGCTCCGCGCAAGTCACAGAATTACTGGAATCTTTACTGGAATTAGATCACAATAAACCTCATTTACAAGAACTCAGCGCATTCCTCGTTGATTTTGATACCGTTCAAATAAATTTATTAAACTGTTTACATTTAAACTTCAAAGTGTTGGACCTCAGTATCGATACTACAGTTAAGGAATCTTGCATCGAGGAATTTTTAGCTTCGCCGAACTTAAGAAACCTCGAGAATCTCAAGTTATTCCACGAAACTGACGACAATTTGAGTAAATTGGTCATACCAAAACTGAACTGTTTGAAATCCTTGGAGCTGATGGGGGACCCCATTTCTGTCTCGATTTTCTCGAATATTAGTAAAACATGTTCAAATCTACGTCATCTAAATCTGAGCCAAATCGTAAATCCTGAAGAAATTGAGAGATTAAAGTTTGTACACGGAGGGCTTGAAAGCATTTCGATCGAAGAGGGATTTCTACCTAAAAATTGCTTATCAAAGTTGGGAAAACTATTTCCAAAGATGAAAACAGTTTGTCTATTTCTTAACGATGAAAACATCTCAGCCTTATTTAAAGATTACCAAGAATTGGAAGAAATTATTGTACTCGGCACAGAACTAACTGATTTAGGCATCATTGGGGTCAGCCTGAAGGGCAGTAGTCGGATTGGGAATTGCAAAAGTGAGACTTTAATTAATAAGCACATAT
Organism: Folsomia candida; assembly: GCF_002217175.1. NCBI lineage: Eukaryota > Metazoa > Arthropoda > Collembola > Entomobryomorpha > Isotomidae > Folsomia > Folsomia candida. The sequence goes on from NW_019091196.1 coordinate 9,257,528, forward strand.
AGTATACAAAAGTATTATTCAAATTGAATCTCATTTCAGAACTCCGAAAGTTCAGCTTGTATCCTCAACCTCAAAATAGAATTACGGACATGACCATCTTGCACGGCCTTATCCACGTTCCAGAGCTTACTTTTGTCGAACTCCCGGAAACTGCTGTATGTCTCAATACGTTTCAATTTGTGAAACAAACATTACAATTTTTTTACTAACAGGTTACCAACGAAGGGTTAAGATCACTTCTCAAAGCCAAACCAAACATGGTTCGATTATCTGCAAAAATTGCAATAAATCCAAGAACTGGAGAGCACGCATTGAGGTCGGCAAAATATCAAGTGTTATGAGCACTATTGTCTGTCATTAACAATTTTAAGAACAAACAATGCACAATATAGTGCCATTACATTACTCAAATTCAATAAGTTATATAAAGCATAATTTATGCTTTGAATTATGTTTATGCTGCATAAACATAATTCAAAGCGATTCAATAAATTATTCAATTGTAAATAAATGTTTTTTGTCATATGTCAAAGTTAGTCAAAGCCGCGTATTGTCCTACTAAATATGACACCACAAATTACAAAATTCCGCGTGATTGTTGGTATTCTTGTTCAATTAGTACTTGTTTTGCCATTGCCGTCAACAAGTAAGTGACTTTCTCTTCTGCATAACTACGTATTATTTTATTTTATTTCATTTCACTTTCACTTTCACTTTCACTCGCATGCATTCATTAGAACGTGACCCTGTTGATGCAATTTTAAAGGCAAACAGTCCCGATAAGCTGAGGCTGATTTCGCCCCCTCCACACTCACGACAACACCATTCGCACTCTCGACACCCGGAGGAAGAAGGTACTGGAATAATTACAAAATGTTCATGAAATTGGATGTTGAATACGATTTTTATTGAGTTTCATTGAATAATTCAGAATTTCGTCATTCGAACCCGGACACACATCATGCTCAGAAATATAAAATTACATATTTGAAATTTGAGAAGCAATCGTAATAAAAATATTTTATATTCAGACATCTCTGCGGCATAATATGCTTGATTTATTTGAAAATTTAACGTATTAAAAATATTGATTTATGTAGATTAAATAGTAACGTGTAGCACAATGCGACAAAAACGTAATGGTGCATTTATTTGTGTACTTTCAACACCGAATTCACAATTCTCAAGTAAAATGTAATAAATAGAGTAAAAGGTGATTTATCCTATGGTTTTTAGTTGTTTACAGCTGCTGTTTGCTGTTTAAAATTTCAAAAATTTGAAATTGTTCTCCTTTGCTTTGAAAATTCCTGAATTTCGAATTTACTGCTCTGAGGTTTGTTACGTTTGTTTCGCGATTGCTTTATTACGATGTACGAGATTTTATTAACATTTGTTGATCTATTTTACATTTATTTTATTTGTTTTTTTTCAAATAGATTTTGGAATTTGAAGATTCAGAATCACACAGCGTGTTACAGACTGACAATTCACAAAGTTTTAAATATTTTTTATTAGTCTATCATCAAAATTGTAAGTTATTTATTAACTAATAGCAAGTATAATAAGTTAATGGATTAGTTACGTAGGATAACGAAAGTTGCGTTGGTTAGATTAAATATTTAAGCGTAATCTTATCTTGTGCAAATTACAGGGAATAATGGAAGTGACCAAGACCACGTGGGATCAGTCGGTACACGAGATTTTCGAAGATATTCGGAGCGCAGACTTTATTTCGATTGATACAAACGTTGAAGTCACCGGATTGATTATGACCGACGAGTCATTAAACTTGGAACAATTGGAAGGGTACTGGACTTGAGTATATTTTAAATGCTTATTCATTCTTGCTGAAAAAAAGAAAGAAAGTAATCCTATTATCTTTAGGGCCGATTGGTACAATGTTCTTCTATCCAAACAGAAGGCCCGGTCACCCTTGGAATTTGGTATCGCCATGTTGATTATACTTATAAATACGGCTTGGTTAAGGAAACTACAGGAGATATCATACATTAATCATCGTAATTCCTTTGTTACAGGTATCGCCATGTTTAAAGAAGATAAAACTATGTCAAACACGAAGAAGACCTTCCACGTCAAATGTTACAATATTCCCATCCTCATGGCGTACGTTGAAGAACACGATGCTCGACAAGATATTCGGGACAGAAAAGATTTTGAAGAACGCTTTGACATTGATTCGATTGGATTTGAATTCATGCAAAAAATTAATTTCGATTTGAACAAGTCGCTGTACGACGGGGTAATTATTTTTATCGCATAACTTAATTTCGTCCAGTGATAATTCTTGAATATATTTACTCCAACACAGGCTCCTTTTCTTAACAAAGTAATTCCAATTTATACCAATCAGCATGTATTAATTTGTGTATTTTATTAATGGCATATTTACTAATTATGTGTATATTTCTCTATTGTAAGGAGAGAAGCCTTGAAGCGAAGGATTACATGGAGAAAAATCCAGACTTTATGATTATTAATGGAAAACATGTGACGAATGGGGACCTGGACCAGTCATATTTTCCGAAATTGATTGAAAAATTGCAGCCTGAGGATATTGACGAGATTGTGGAAAGATTAAGAGGGGTCGGCAAATTTTTAGAAGTCACATCGGAAGCTAAAGTTCCCGTCATTGGACATAATTTGTTTGTCAAGCTGATTCTGTTGTATAAGGATTTTGTCGAGTTTCTTCCGAACACATATTCAGAGTTGATACCGAAATTGGAGACTCTTATACCGGAATTTTACGACACCAAGTTTATCTGTTGCGAAATCGGAGAGAACAAGAATGCATCAGGTGCTGACACGTGTAATGCTTGAAAATTAAATGCCTTATAAGTTTAAAGTAGAGGCATTATATGTAATTTTTCTTTCTTTGCAGACCATGAGCGATCAATCACCAGCAATGCTATCTTGTACCCCTTGTACCGTAATACGAGTTGGATTGGAGGATCTTCTATTGACTTTGCCTTACATGAAACGTCTACTCAAGTGTACGAGTCTGATTTAAATGAGTTATGCATGGAAAACTTGGAAGATGATTCTACATCATTCTGCTATGAGTGTGGATTTGATTCCTTTCTGGCCGGAATCATTTTCACCAAATTAGCCATTCTGACATTCCGAGAGTTTAAAGTGGAGGAATTTCCGAAATACGCAAAACGATGGAAGAACAAGCCATATATTCAGAAGGAAATACAGAATGTTCTATACGATCACGAAAAGCCAAAGAAAGGAGTAAGATCTGTTGCTGGCCCGTCATCATCATCCAGACCTGAACAACGCGTGAATAGTTGGACAAATGTTATCCATAAGAAGTAAATACTAATTTGCTGTGTTCGTATATTTATGCAGAAATTTATTTTGCAATAAATAAGTATTTCGATTCTATTGCTACAAAATCAACCCGTTCCACCAATTTGTTGCTGTTGAAATAGATTCATGGCAAAATAATTACGTCTGAACATCCTCTAAAAACTTCTTGAGGTCCACACCCTAATCCTTCTGTCCCATTTTGACACGTCCCCCATCGGTTGCCCGTCTCGTAATGCCATTGTAAAACACATGATGAGCAAACGACGCCTGTGGGAAGGGTTAGATTATAGGTGGCATAATGCGTTCCAGATTGTTGCCGAATGTAGTATCTTGTTCCAAGCCCCTTTGTTCGTTGAAGGAGGTGTTGGTCATAGCAAGCTTGGTCGAGATGAGAAACAGGGTCATTCTTAGCACAGAGACGGAACTCAAAATAACCGTAGTGCGTGGCTGTCAGCTCAACTTCTACGGGAATGATCTAAAATATATGCTATTAAAAAGAGCAAATTAAAAGCATAATTAAAATATGCATATTTACACACCTGTCCAGATTTATATCCTCGGACAATTATCCCAGCATAATAAATTCCTCCTTCTTCATTGTCCCTTGGTCGAGGTTGGTTGTAAGGGTCTCCACACACGCCACACTTGCCCCCGTTCACTTCATAATGCGTCTGCAAAAAAAATGTGGAAATCAGATCCGCACAACTATTTAATTATAGCAGTTCGCTTACAGTATAGTTTCCACAGTACAAGGCATTATCATCATAATTTACGGGTGGCTTTCTATCAGAAAATTCCGGAAATCTCCAGATAGAAGAGCGGTTTGGCGGTTCTAGCAGTCTGCCATGACCTCTGACCTGAACATAATTAGACGAAAGTTGTAAGGCTAAACCTACAATTATATAAAGTTTGGAAAACATTTTACAGATGGTAAATATGTACGTATTTCAGTATGCCAATAGTGTTGATTGATAACTCAAATAACACTGCATATTCCAAATGTTGATTCATTCGTTTATATACCTGCCGGAATCTAATACCGGAAATTGTCAAATTCCGGGATCTTGTATCCCGTGGATCATAGGCAGATTTTTGTACATTCTGAATAATACAATTTCCTGCGAACTATCATATTTGGGGATATGATAATTTATGTGTGTTAAAGTAAAGCCTTGTCTCGCGATTAATTCATTCAGAACAATTAATTAACCAATTAACCTTCACGTAACGTAACGTATGCACATAATTATCACTACGTTCATAATTCATAAATTATTTCACAGTTGACATCCTATCCAGTCAGTCATAAAAATAGTCTTCAGAGTAGTTTGTTTCTGCATATAATTTCGTACTGCTAAAATGAAAGTCGAAGAAGGGCGCAATCATGGAACAAGATGTAGATGACCATAGTTAAGTCCTGCTCCTATTGCATTTTCATTCTTACTTTCTCCAAAGCATCAAAGTTCCCACAAATAGTTAAATAAAAGTTGAATAAGTCAGCACAATACTTAAAATTACTCCTCAATAAGGTAATGCGCACGACAAACGAGATTTGTGGTCTTTAAAAATTGTCATTTTATTCATTTCCAATATAATCTACACAATCAATAATATTTCTGTTATACATAATGCACATATAAACATTTTTATGAACATGACATCTTCCATACATAATCCACACACAACATACATAAACAAATTCTAAATAAGTAATAATAAACATGGAATAAATACATGATTAAATGTGAATGTACACATGAATAAAACCACTTTTCTCCACATTTTATACCCAGTTATCTTTGATAACTCTTATTATAATTAAAATATTTTTTTCGATAACACATTACATGCACAATTATTTAGATGCATATAGTGCAATATCTCAAGTCTCTCTGCTCCAGAAAATGCTACTATGAAAAACAATGGTCCTGCTAATTTTTGTTTATTTCATAATTTATTGTTCTTTCAAACTCGACCCGTTAAAACCGAAATGAACTCTTCTCCTTCCTCTTCTGGACGCAATGATGTATGTACACAGATATGTATATAGAAATTATTTGTTAAAATACAGTAATTTCAGAACCTGATAAACTATTATGTACGCTATCAGAGTCATTGTTTGTTTAACATTTTCATTGTCAAATTGTAAAGCAGAGGAGTTTCACTCGTTGATGTATTTAGACTAATTATTTATTCAAATCTATCTGGTTATCACTAATGTAGTATTTACGCGTACTAGTGAAATCTTTAGTTTTTAATCAGCAAGGTACTTGATTATGGGATGATTTCAGGTATCAAGGTAAACTTCGATTTGAGCAAAGACATATTATTGTGTACTGATAAGTCCCTGTTTATGTGGTTGGATTAATCAAAGGGATAAGTTTAGCTGGATATGCACGGGTATGCAATTCACGACTACAGGAAATTACTCGATGACAATTTCTTTCAGCAACAGTCAAAGCAAAACCTTAATTACGTAATAATTTCAATAACGATTTTAAAAATCTCAATGGTATTAAATTCAATTATGTATGAATCCATTTTTCGACTTTAACGGTTAAATTAAAGGGATACGATAAATTACTTGTAATTATTACACGTAATTATAAATATAACAATACAATAAGTTAAATATTATGTACATGCGCAATCGCCCTCACTAAATAGTTTACAAATAATAATAGCGTAATATGTATAATAGTCATCAATCATTAGTCTAGTTACATATACTAATATCTAAATATAATTAAATAATCAAGTCACGAAATCGTAATTTCTTAGGTGTACCATAACTATTGATTACAATTAATAAGCGTACCCAGTTATAAAAGCCACAAAGTGGCATAACAGTCCATTTCCAACAGTACATTTAGACTTTCTCTCTTGAACCAACCTTCTTAGAAAAGCCTATTAAAAGCAAGTTGTAATACCTATGTGATGATAAGTTAAAGCTAATACCAGCGACACGAGGCGAAACACGACAGGCAGGAGGAGGTAATAATAATAGTACTCTTAATAGGACGAGAATATTATTAATTAATTATGTATGCGTAAAAATCGAGTGGGACTAGAACAGCACTAATCTCAAGTTGTCGTGATAATGGTCATGTGTCAAGTTTAGTTGAGTCACATAAATAACATCCACTACTAAACTTTCGAACGTGCCTATATCTCGATATTCTCGGTTCAGTACAAATTTGAAAAAATTAATACACTTTCGTAGATAAATTACAAAAATTCGTGTCCGTTAATTAGTCAAATATTTTTCAGGATAACTCCCAAAACCAAAAATTCTATCATTTTTTTTAGTATTTACGCAGTAGTAGTAGAATTATTTTAGTAGTTTTAAAACGGCTAAAAATATATTTGGATTGATTTGTGAATAAATCAAAACTTGTCTTTACATATCACTGTCGCCCAGTCATTCATCATACTGAATTCTTGCAAAATATGTATTAGACTGTAGTGGCGTTATTTGCGGTTTGACGAATCGGCGAATTTGTTACGAAGCCTAGATACCCCTTATGTCATTGCGAAATCATGGAACCATATCCAGAATCGTCAGCGGAGATGGATGAATTTAAAGACGAGGTTGTCGAAGTAGTTGAAGTATTAAGTACTGATGATACTGAAAACGGATTTGGTGACCGGACTGGCAGCATGACCCTTGCGGGTGGTACGCTAAGAAGTACGGGAGGTATTGCTCGCCCGTCAAAATAAGGGTGCAGCAGTGCGTCACGGGCATTTATTCTTTCGAGTGGTTTGAACGTAAACATTTTTTCCAGCAAGGAGATACCTTTTTCGTCAAGTTCAGGAAATACGACTTCAAGGTTTCGTGCCATTCTGGGAGAGAAATTGATGGGTAGAACTCTCGATTCGGCTGGCCATTGTTCATCTTTGGGTGTTCCGATAATGCTGTAAATAGAAAATTTCCAAGTTATAGAATAGTAACAATAAGTAGTGGGTAGGACATAAGAAAACAGGGTTATTCACCAGAAAATATTATACTAGTATCAACTACCACACCTTTTAACGAACATCAATTTTCAGAAAACCAATTACACGACGACACCTCACGAACCGAAACAAAGGGATTATTACGATGATGTCGAAGTAATACCCATCATAATTTAATTCACTTGTTATTAGGATTTTTTGCGAGAGGGGAGAGAAAATTGAGTAAGATGTTTCATATTTTATTGAATAAGACAAGACCTCAACTTACTCAAAGATTTTTTCTAATTGATCTCTCTCTGTCGCTCCTGGGAATAGGGGTCGTCTTTTGATCAATTCGGCAAAGATGCAGCCAACTGACCACATATCAATAGGAGTGGCATATGTACAGCCCAGCAGCACTTCTGGACTACGGTACCAGAGGGTTACCACCTGTTGATGAATAGACAAATGAATTACTACACAGTAACTACTAATCACATTCAATTAATTAAATATATTCGCGTCATTAACATTTTCTTCATCCGCAATTATCACAAATCGTCGAGTAATGTTCACAAGCATGCAAGTTTGAGTATGATTTAGTAAGTACATAAAACTAGTTTTATTCATAAAAAACTTACAACACTAGTCAGCCTCATGGTGAAATCGTAAACTTTTGCCAATCCAAAATCAGCAATCTTTACTTGACCAGTACGAGAAATGAGGAGGTTTTGTGGTTTCAAGTCGCGGTGGACTATTCGCTGACTATGAAGAAAATCCACCCCGCACAACAATTGAAACATTATGTCCTGCAAAAAAGAAGCACAATTGAGGCGATTAATCACCGATCTCACGAGCAAAAAATAGATGATATATAATGACAATCAACTATACATTATGCAGGCTTACTTTAACTTTGGCAGGCGACAAATCATCCGGTTTCGCTTCCCGAATATATTTTGCCAAATCCTTCTCAACGAATTCAAAAACCAGAAAGAGAGTAAGATTTTGTTCAGCGCCAACCCTTGGTCCTGGAAACAAAAGAAGGTGTAGGAAAATTTTTTTATTAATTGGATTTCAGAACTATTTGATTTTATTTTATGTTATCGACTTGATATTTGTTTCATTAAGCAAATCTATGTTTAACTAACCATGACAAACGTCAAGGAACCGGACTACATTGGGGTGTCTAAACCTGTCCAATTGTCGAACTAGGGAAATTTCTCGAAGAATGGAAACTGGAACACCATCCTCGTTAACGGGTATTCTCACTTTCTTTAGGGCAACATAGCGTGTGGGGTCGTTGATATCTTTAGCTTTGTAAACTGTTCCATACGCACCTGGAAGAAATTAAGCAAAATGACGATGTAACTCAAAACTCAATACAACAAATTATTATTAAAACACTGAAATCATTAGACCTTTCAGATGAACTTAATTAATGCATTTAACAAGTCTCACCATTGCCTATGACGGCTTCTTCCTTGTATAATTGAGCCCTGGAGGGAGCGCAGTTGAAGAGATCTGGAGCGAAAGCGGTTCTCATGGTGTGTTCCTGACGCCGCTGCTGCTGTGTCATAAGGAACGGAAGGAACAGAGTCCCACTTCCTCTTAACACCTTCCCACCCAGCGTGACTTCTTTCTCAACCTCGCCGCTGACCGTACTGGTACTCGAACTACTTTCCCCACCACCACTCCCACTCCCACCACTAGCCGCACCCTCACCCTCCACTATGACCCAGTAGCAACCACGACTAACACGCACAATAACTTCTCATTTTCGATCTTGACTTAATAACGGTCTTGAACCTGTTGACAAACAAAGGAAAAAAACAGCGTCAGAGTTGTTGCACAATTTTCAATGATAAGCCGACTTTGAAATGAATATCGTATATCGATGCATATGTATATATGTCCTCTGCGCAATCTAATCACTAACCACCACTACGAACGAACCGACTCTAATTATGCACTACAATGATTAGTACAATTATAATTTGTTGGGTTTTTGATAAGTTTTCAACTTTTGTAATTTATTAAACAGTAATTTTACGGATTATTTAACTCGCTTTTACTTGGAATAATATCTGACCAAATCCAACCACGAATATCAAAAGATAGATTACATTGAATTTCGGCCGAAATATTATAACATGGTTTATCAGTATTCCATCAGCATCACGAATGGAGTAAAATCGAGTTGGAAAACACCCTAAAATTCTGAAGATGCATTGATATTGAAATTGGTTGGATTTGATGATATGAAATTTTGATAATAAGCAGTGCCTTCATTGATTGATTTAATTATCTTTCACGCATATCTTTCATGAGCCAATGCAGTCATTCCTTCGTTCCCTTTGATATATGGACTACTTTGCCGCAGATATGCATAAATATCCGTAAGGGAACAGGAAGGGAAGCCATATACTTATTTCGTTGCGTTCTTTTATTACCGAAATATCAGCCAAATCTTAAACAGGCTGCATAGTAATCCAGATAAATATAAACTCTTTGAAATCCACGGCACACATTTGTACTTGTTATTATTACCATTACATATCGCCCACTGATGAACATTACGTGAGTGACTAGAAATGAAAACCGAGCTCCTTTAGAAGGTTGGACTCGTCGTGTGTGAAAAGGAAAAGATCTCGTCTCAAATCCAAATCTATCTAAAATCTCGGCTCCAGTTGTCCGTCTTAAAGGCGATCATGAGGATGATGATGATGTTCTCCGTGCTGAATCTATCCTAAATCCTACCCCAACAAAGTTACTTACACGCACTCCATGTACGTATCTAGAGCACTACGAATAAGCTCTCAATCTCAGAGTATACTCAAAATTCATTCAACTCTTTCTAAAATTCCAACCAGATTATATGATCCCACATCACATCATCTCTTCCTATATTACATTACGTAACTATTTCTATTTTTATGAGAGAGATGTTGGGAATAAACAAAAAACATTATACAATGAACTACTTGATCATATTGATAATATGGCTTCATGGCTTCACTCACTCTCTTAATAATCCTTATAAAATTTAGACTCAATTGTAACGAGAGGGCCGTTAGCTGAGGAGAGAGAAGAGATGGAAAAAGGAACAAACAGTGGAGAACAATCTAAATCTCTTTGTTACACCGTTCCCCATTCTTCAAAGGCATCTCATACATTTCTTCCACGTCTTCTTCTTCATCATTCAACATTACAACATTCCATTCCAATTTCCATCCCTCTCCCAGCGAAGAAGAAGAAGAAGGACCGCAAGCAATTGTAAAAGTTTGGTGGACAGAGAATGTACAATACATTCGTATGTATTTAGCTGAACTTCAACTTCCTCATCGTTCTCTAGCCCTCTCTGCTTGGTAAAACTTTAAAGCAACAGGTTGCTGCTGCGCCCTTTTAAAAGTGTAACAACACTAACAAAACTTATTGCTTTATTTTATTTTAGTTGAGGCAGCAGTGCGAGCAGGCAGAGTCAAGGCTCAAGTGCCGACGAAATTCATGGAAAATCACGGGGAACATAACTCTTAAAACTTGAACAGGAAATGGAATCAAAGTCATTGCTAGGTTTAAAACTCGATATTTCATGATTCTCATGATGATGGTGCCAGAGAATTTTCATAAATCTCGAGAATGCCATAATGTCATACAGAAAGAAAGAAAGAGAGGAGAGAGACAGACAGAAACAGGGCATGAAACGGTTCATTCACTGACGGGTTTATGTTACCGGAAATTGATGCAGTTTCCTTGCAAAAGTGGGACACGCTCCGTTTAAGTTGAGGCTCCTCCGAAGAAGACCCTTTAAGTACTACAACCACACACCAATAATCGTGTCATGAGAGTAAAGATGACGACGACGACGACTGCGACAACGCAAATCCATGCTCGGTGGTCCAAACGTATGGACTTATTCATTCATTCTCTCATTGATGGGTGGAATTTACTGTTTTCAACGTATATGTAGACACTTATGAATAGCTATTCAAATAAGTCAAGTTTGTTAACCCTTCGTCATTCCTTTATCGTCCTTATCATGAAGGTTTCTCGATTTGTGTGTGCGAATCATATGCTGTATTTTACCTTCATTCCTTTAACACCAAGGTGAGAATTTGAGAAATGTACCTACGACGACATGCGCTCATAATCTGGCATCATGATGTTCCTTTTTCCATAAAAAGTTGTTTGATCAACTTTTTCTCAATTGAATTCAAAAATGCTCAGGGTGCAGTACTAAAAGATTAGCTAGTACATGTACCTACATAGCTTCATAACGAGCGAAAGAAATTAACAGGGGCCAAAAAAATCAGAGGTGAAGACAAACGGGATGATTCTCAGGAATTTCTGTGCACAATAGTGTCTGCCTTTCTGTAAAGAATCATTGTCAAAAAACACCCCATGTCGTCGGTGAGGTGGTCTATCTCTAAGGTATCATTTTCGAAATTGAAATTGTTCCCACTTGTTAGGCAAGTAAAGTGTAAGAGAAACGAACGAAACACAATAAATGGGAACATTGAGGATTGGAATGCACATTCATAACAGAATTTCAGAGAAAGGCGTCAATTGGAAAGCTCCCTTGCTGAGATGCCTGCATACTTCGTCATCCATCAGCAGCCAGTCTTCTTGATTTTAGTTGAAGAATAATTTGCTAGGTTTTGACTTCTTCTCACGGTTTGGTTTAGAAGAAGGTACCGTAAAAAGTGAGTTTATTTCTCTCTGGGCTGTAAAGTTTATTGTTGAAGACGTCGTTGAACCAATTAGCTGATGAGCTAAGGCTTTTCTTGAATGGAGAAGAAGAGAGACTTGAGAGACGAGTAATGGAATTTTGTCAGGTAATGCACCATAAAACAAAGACCGTTTCATTTTGATCTCCTCCTTTTATATCCGTGGAAAGGATGGATGGTTGCATTTCGAGCAGATTTTTCATTGAGAAATTAACAAGGATTAGGTAATTCAGATTTTTAACATTCTACTTGATTTGCCTAAAAGAGAGATTTTCCTGATAGTTACATAATAATGCCAAGAATGAGACGGGTTTCCCTTCTTTGTTTGAGCTATTGGGGCATGATCACACAAACAATATGCTTCCAAGACGTCCCAGCAATAAGACCAGGCACTTTTATAACTAATATTATCCTATACTTTGTAATTTCTGTATTCTTATTAGTCATTTAATCTATGTAAATGTGCTATTTAAAAGATTTTAGCGGAAATTGGGCTTTAAATTTATCATTCGGAATGCAATACAAAGTTAGATATGTATGAGATGCAAAGTGATAAGATGAAAATTTGTGAATGGTGTGTCCATTCAAATTCAAGTAAATGAAAGAGATTTAAACGTCCCAGATTCATAATGGTCTTAAGTTATTTGATTGATACTGAAGAAAACAAAATGCAAAAGCAAGTACATTAATGAAAACGCACATTTTACGCAAACATGGTCGATCCCATACATGTGCACGGTCCAAGGGGAATAGGTATGCACTTTGTTCGGCAGTCGCAATTTCAAACAAATTCAGCACGAGTAGTCCAGCACTTTTACATACATTCACATAAACCGTAGATTGCAGATCACACAATATAAACTGTTGATTGATACTCTTTAGATACAAAATCTTGAGAGATTATAATTTGCAAGTGTATATCTTGGTAAACTTTTGTACATAAAATCAATATCATTTAGATATTTTAAGCGTATCGATTACTTTTTCTCATTTGAACACTGTTAAGAAAATCTTTGAACTTTCACTTCGGTGAGATGGAATACAAAACGAATACATTAATGATGGTAAAAAGGAGATATGTATTTATGTACTTCGTCGTATTACTTAATAAGCGTATTACGTTGTGTAACAATGAGAACTGATGAAAACTTTCTTTCTCCGAGTTGTTGCATAAGATTTTGATTTTGAACTACCTCGGTGACTCAGATCCTTTACAGATCTACTTACACGTACAGGTGGGTGATACGTTGTACTGGCATAAATATAAATAATTTCTTAATCACTGAGACAATAATCAATTTTTGAGGAGGGATATATACGTAATAAAAAAAACTTAAAACTTAGTAAAACTAAGTAAAACACACAAACTAAAGAAACCGACCACACGTACCGGAGTCCTGAAACAGACTGATGACTGAACCACTAAAGACCCCAAGACTCGACAACTTCACTAGAACTCAACCTCCCTTTGCCTGTGGCCGATGCGATATACATACGACCACATTTTCCAAAAGCTACCTGGCCTGCCTGCCTGGTCGGATAAAGAAGAAATGCAGGGATACCCTTCTTCTTCCTTTGTGCCATGCCATCCAACACGCTGAATGTATATTACGCTATTTTTCTCGCGTTCACCAGTTCAGATCGGCCTAGGTGAGAGCACAATGGGTCGTGTGAAACACTTCCACTTTAAATAAGGTATGTATGACCATGGCATGATGTTAAGTGTACGATGGGGGTGAAACCAAATGGGCTGATATGAGAGGAACATTACATTACAGATAAGCAGGCAGGAGCAGCAAAATCCATAATAATATCAAGTGCGAGAAATAAATAACTCTTCTCTGGTTCATGGAAATGCATCGTCGTCGCTCGTCCTGATGGTAAAACTTCTCTCGAGCAAAACAAAGCTGAGGCAGGGCAGAGTACCCTTAATAAAAATCAGCCTTTTTCTTTCCCTTCAGCAGCCGAGAGCTGTGTGTGTACTTACCAACCATCCGTTTACATTTCATTCCCAGACTTCAGTACACAAAGAAATTCCTCAACAGCCAACCCTTTGATGACGGTGGCATGTTTTGTTTGCAATGAGCAGAACTGTTAAAGTGGTTCGTTCATTCTCTTTCTTGGTATGAACGAAAAGGTGAGTCTTTACTTTGGGCAGTACACTCTGATTATTAACGTGTTGCGCACGCCGGGGTTGAAATTCCCAAGAGTCGTGTAGTAATGAGTTGTAGTAATGATGTAAATCCCTTAAATATATTGTAAGGTAGTTTTAGTGCAAGTGCCGTGTGCCCAAAACCCACTTTCACTCACTTTCTCCAACGGGTCACACGGGTCAGAGGATTCTAATGGGAAGGATTAACCTTCCATCTTCACCATAGATAAAAAATGTTGTAACCAGGCAGGGTTTTACCAAAACTTGTGAATGGAATTGTTCGTTGACCAGTTACGGAATAACCTCCATGCACATCGCACTAATCTCACAAAAGTATCGCGCAAGGCAAATTCCAAATCGTCATCCAATGTAATCTCTGTATTATCTCATCGGTTTTGTACAAATAACTTCATTCATTCAACTTTATTTGCCATCAAATCAAATTCGAAGGCTTCAAACTCATTAAAACCTGAGCTGTTTGATTTACGGAGAGGTTTTCTTCCCTCTTCTTCTACTGACAATCAAGATGTGATCTCCGATCCTCCCAGTAATCGGCTCGATGGTCTAATAAGATTGGTTATCGTTGTAAATTGCAAACTCAAACTGATTGATTAAAACCATACATGTCGTGGTATATCATGAGCAGCGCTTAATGGGGGAGAGGAATCCAGTTTCTAGTACTTGATACTTATACGAATACCATGCAAAATACAGAACAATCTCAATTTGCTGACTTCATCTTACGAGGTGTAGTAAAAAAATCCACCAATCTAAATAATGGGGTGTGTGATTACAGTCTCATAAATTCCAATCGAGAAAACATTCCCAAGTAATAAAGCACATTCATCAAGGAACAAAAGCTCACTTTTTATTGACCAGGCAAAAAATTTTTGCAAACTGGAGAATATTGATGACAAAATTCATAAAACCTAAGCAGAGATAATGCTTATAATGTAATGAGTAATGAGAGAAGAAGTACCATTACCATCAAGGGTCGGAAAATATGTACCGACGTACAGAGTCACTATTATTAACAACGGCACAATAATTAAAATGCAGATGTTGGACACACAGCATAGCAGAGCATATGCATATGACTCCCAACCCCAAAAAGTTGTCCAGAAATTATTTGACTATTCAACCTGGGACAGAATACCTGACTGACTGAGCAATAGAATTGGAGTAGTATGTAAAATAAAAAAGCTGACACGTTGGCTAAATTTATATAAAAAAACGGATCGGTTTACTTGGGGTTGAGAAACCGACAACCTGGGGTTGCAAGTGAGGTAACCGGATTCAGGGAGTTGAAATTGAAATCAACCCTTGCCTGCACCCCACCCTTATTGACTACAATACGCAATAAACATCAAAGATTCCTTCCTACCAGGTGAGATTTACACTATAAATTTTACCTTTTGGGGAAAAGTAGGTACAACAAATCAGACCGAATACCTGCATAACTTAAGTCATCCGACAACACACATTTATTTCGCGTAAAGTCACAGGTTAGCAATCCTGTCATGACAGAAATACAAGAATTATTACTTTTTGGTCAAGCAAGAATTCAAGATCATATACATAATATGCATTCCTGCGTACTTAGCTCACTTCTAATAAGACAATGCCTCTCTCAAACCAGCCCCACAACTAGCCAGCCAGACTAAATAAACACGAACCTTTGGACAGTCCGTACATATGTATGTATACTTACCAAAGATAAGTAAGGGTGTTGGAAAAAGAAAACACATGCCATTACGGAATATGCCTGCCTACCTACTGCACACCTCTCTCATATGCCAGCTGCTCTCATCTTTTCACCATTGTTGGAGATGAATAAAATTCACATTCACCCGGATTTAAGGTAGGAATCTAAAAAGATAGAGGTAAATTGGTATGGGCACGTTCGTACTGCTGCTGGCACATGACATATCGCATTGCATTGCACAGATCCACACCTGTCCTACTCCATAAAGTACGTTCAAGCCAAACCTTGTCCCTCTAACGAAACCAGCCAAGGATTTGAAATCTATTGAATTAAATGCAAACAACGCAACATGAATGGGCACAAAAACCCCAGCATCGCCGAAATGTTGAGAGAAATTTTCAGCTGGATTTGCTGGACGCACGTTCCGTACGCGTACCTCAGTCAGTTCCTTCATCCAGTCCCGTCACACATTAAATTTGATTTTTCTGAAACGCCCGTTTCAAACCATGGTTCGTCTGTTGAAGGAATTTATGCACGGGTGAAGGTGAATGAATCGTTGTTGGAGCTGCAAGCTAAAACATGAGGACTAGGGTAAGGGAACAGTTGGGGTTGAAATAGGGAACAGATTCTAAAATCCTAGACCTTCCTTCGGCGAAATGCTTTCTACTAAAAAGATCTTTCGTTATGATATCTCCAGCAGTAAGTCTCCTACCAACCAACCACTAACACAATGCGGAGACTGTCAGGACTTGTACTCTCTCAACTGCAATGTCATTAACGAACGGTCTCATACATACAAAGGAAAGGTGGGTATTGTGCACAAAATGGTGTGATGGGTACACGACGCCAAGGTTGCCAGCCGCTGCAATTAATTTCCTTTGTTAAAAAGTACGTAAACCTTATAATGGGGTCTCCTCGAAATGTCGGGCTATAAAATTCGTACAGACTGTTAAACTAACAACAACTGAAATGTCGAACGACAAAATGTTACTTTCGTTTATTTCATTTATGTAAATAATGTCCACATACATATCACTTTCACCAGATTTTATTTTTGCCAGTCTTTTCCAAATTTTGGAAAATTGTTTTCTCATTAATACAATCACAATCATGTAGCCACAAATTATTACGCAAAATTATTTTCCCACGGATAAAAGATTAGAAAAACGTGAGCACAAAACCAGAATATTGTTTCCTCTGTCACAAACGATTTGCCGATTTATCTAATCTCTATAGCTCATCATTTTTGCCCTCCGACATGTGTACATACGAGGAAAAGAGTGGGGTTGATTAGAATGTGAATCAGATAAATGATTTGATCAACTTTTTTACAAGATTTTTACAATCCCGTTGAAATGCTAAACCAGCAGATCGTGATGATCCTCGGCCAAAGTTTAAGTAGCTGATACACCACTTTTCTCAAGTGTCTTGCTCGTAATCAACGTCATACAAATGTACCCAATTCTGCAGTTCGCATGCATGCCTGACATAATCCGCCTTTCAAGTTAGTCTAGTGATGAGATAACCTGATGTCTCAAATTCTTAGCTTTTTATAAATATCAAGAACCCCTTAAATGTAAATTTTTCCACACTTTTACGATATAAAGTCAAATTTTTCCTCAAACAAGTCTACTATACGAGATTAATCTCCAGAGCGGTCATTTCCATAGGTCGACCAACTGCTGTTGTCGTCCGCCTTAATTTAAAACAATAACCAGTTGAGCGACCGAGCCAAGGACTAACCGCAAATGAAAGAAGAAAGACAGTTCGCACAAATTGCAACCCCCACCAAAGAAATTGCAGATCAGATAGACCAACAAATCAAACTTTAAATTCCGACCGACCGAACATCCAAAGCCAAGACTTTGCAGATAGACATCACAGCACACACAATTAAGTTTGACTAGTTACATCACGACGACGATGAACCATGCTACCAACCATATCACATTTACATTTTACCCAAGAAAACAATAGCAATGTACATGCAACAGATGGTCACCAACAAAACCAAGCCAAGCTATTTGCTAGATATATAACCAACCCATTCACCACCAGCCAACCAACTATTTAACATCCGTCAAATGTGATCAAGATCCAGATCTTTTTCAGAAGAATACGAATTGCCACCCCAGTTTCTGCATCTTTCACAAGTCGTGTACGACTTGTACGAGACAGCAGGCAGCACGACAAGAAAATGAAGAAAAAGAGGAATGCCTTACGACCATGTAGGTATGAATGTTGATGTTGAAGAGGGAATTTGTTAAACTTGCACTCTCTCTGAGATTATTAGCAATAAAATTCAACAAGACCAGAGATCACAATCAATTTACCAAAAGCTACAAGAGCACCGGCCAAAAAATCCTGTCACAGGAAAATCATCATTTTAACACAACCCTTAAGGCGTTTAACTATAAGACAATTCTGACACATGATCGTATTATGTCTCAAGGAAAAATTCCACCATAAATTCTCAAAATCAAAATCCCAAACTAGAAAACCAACCTGTCGGTCAAACAACGCAATGAATTTGGATGATATACATGCAATATGTACATAATACATAATATTAAGTCTACATATATGTGACGCTGTTGTTATCAGGAGAATATCAGCTATCAACATACTTTATACATAAAAAACGGTTCAGCCAGTCTTCAATAAATTATCCGGATCAAACAAACCAGGTTGGCTTGCAAATCAAATGATGAAGTGTGCTCGTGCCATGCACTTTTTCTCGTTCTCTTTTATGAAGCAACTAATCATCTGTATACCTGTCGACTTGAGAGTATGCACTCGTATTAAATTCAGCTAACCACTAAATGTAGCCAATATGTTCAACTAGAGATACATATATTTTCAGAAAATCCGAAAGCTGTATAATGAACAATCTCTAAAGTGTGCAATGTTGTTACCTGTCTGTTGCTATTGCATGTATGTAAATGCGAGACGAGGTTGTAGCACTAGTCGTGATACATATTCGGTTAAAATAATCTGGCGATTCCTTTTAACACCTGTTGCTTTGTTGCAAATCATTTAATTTGGAAAAAATCACAAAGCAATCTGCGTACACGTCATAGAATATTGACCCCAGTTCTATAAAGACGGCATCCAAATGCTAATTAATAGAAATAACGCCAAGGTAATTGCATACTATGTAAAGCATATCATTTGCGAAAATATCCCAAATTTTCAATGCGAGTTTTTAGATCAGACTATCACTTTATTTAACACACGAGCTCAATAACTGCACAAGCTTCACAATCTTTATAATTAAATGCAGAAAAGCAGATAAGTGCAATAAGCCAGATAACCGAGCCTCCACAAAATGTATATATAGCCAATAAATGTACTCTATCAATTCCATGAATTGAGTGCAAAGCCTGCTGCAATATCATTCACAAAAACATATTCAGCATTTATTGAATTGATGGATAACACGAGTCGAGATATTATGTCACCAAGGCTTATCTAACCAGACACGAAACAGGTACTAAATAGATAACAAGCCACTCACATGAACAATTTGTGTATATAAAGTCGCCTTTCATTGCAAGAAATTTATCAAGCATTGATACAGCACGAAATACTAGAATTTACTATTAACTTAACCATGTAAGTATTTATTACCACTGCCAAAATTCGGCAAATTAGTTTTGAACCCAATTATACCGAAAATCAAGTAGGACGAACCTATTATCATTCAATTACCCTTCTGTGAGGTCTAATCCACTCTCGTTACCTTTTGGTAAATACTTCTGAACTAAGAAAGACATGAAATGCGGGACCTCACATACTTATTCATTTAGCTTTCAGTACCTACGTAATCCAGCAAAAAGCAACACGAATAACAAACGACCGAATTTCACCACTCCAGCCACGAGTGTTATTTCATTACATTGTCATTCTATTAAGGTTTACGTACATACAAGACTACACCTGAGATTTTATCCAACGGGCAAACAAATAAGTATCAACCCAGTTTATCCATGTCTAAATTGATTGTAATGAAGAAAGTAGGAGTGCGCAGGAGTGTATGCATGCACGAAGTGTACATTCAAAACATTATGTAAAAAGATGCCCATCAAACCAATACAAATAAGTTCTTTCGTAATCAGTTCGTAAGGAAAAAGTGGGCACAAAAAATCTGTACATAAAGCATTAAATAATGTATGTACATACAAAGTACGTTTATCCATCAACTTTCCCACACTCGTGAATTGAAATCACAAATTCAGAAATTTATCCTTTTACAATTGTAAATTGTACGATTTTTAAAAAATGCACAACTTTGTTAATGCCCTTAAATTGTTCTATTATCAGGTTGGCAAATCTCCCCCATTGACGTGGTGAAGTGAACCGTCATAATAACGTTCTCTGGTCATCTACCCCTTATTTGTGTACCCTTTTGTTGGTTTTGACCTGCATGAACCAATCCATCCAAAACGTATGTATCCCTTAATTTATCACGAGAAATATGAAAACGATGTGGTTAAATAGCAACACCAACCAAACGTCGTGTCGTGTCACGTCAGCTCAAAATTTATCCATATGACGATGAAAGTACGGAGAGTAAGAGGAAAATAATGTCTACATTAATTGGATTAGGTGAACAATTTACACAGGTTATGTGTTTAACTTGTACTCTACGCTGGACGGAAGATGCGACTACACGAGTGTTTACTTTCTCATGATTCATTCGTATTTTTACCAGTGACCGACAACTTGTAACCTGATCCTCTGACAACTACTAAAAATCCTCTCACGTATATATTCAGCAGCACTACACAAAAAACAGCGGGTGGGGATATGTAAGGATATAGAGAAATTCGAGGCCAGGCCGGGCTAGGACTTAATTGCTACTCATATTCGTTAAGACGATTTACGTGCATATATTATATTTTCTTATCTGGTGATCATCAAGCTTAGCATTTAGTAGTTAGTTAACCATCCAAGCTCTGGACCGCAACCGCATAAGAAAACTGAAACCTTACTAACTATGAAAATGAAGGGGTTTATCAATTTTGACACGCCCTGAACCCCACCAACTTGTGTATGCAGTCATCATCAGTAAATAAAATGAGAATGACACCACAACTGTCGTTTTATCTACTTTTTGCATGTGTCAAGCCTAGTGTCAACCCCGTCACTTTGCATGCATAATAGAAATTAAGTAAGCACCGGCCGGTCCCATATAAAATTCCCATGCACGAGACTCCACCAGGGTGAAAACGTCCTTTACTGCTTATTTGCTTCAGTGCATGGGAATTTCTGTGGTAAGGTTGGCACACGCAAGACGACCTCACTTCACTCATGAATGGTACACGGACTCAAGGGTCCTGGCCAGCTAAAAAAAGCTCATTCTCACACACAACTCATTCGAAAAGAAGAAGGGTATTACGGAATAAATAAGGGAGAGCGTAGTGTCATCATCATGAAGCATTACACTCGACACGAAAGAAATAACGACATAAAAAATCTACCATTCAGTTATCGTGAGAATATTTGCCAGAGTAGGTACATACGAATGAACGGTGTACGGAAATTTGGGTATGGAAATTTGGGTCTCGGAAATTTGGGTATGGAAATTTGGGTATAAGGAAATATGGGTATCGGAATTTTCGGTCTGCAGAAATTTTGGTCTCGGAAATATGGGTAGCGGTATATTTGGGTATGCGGAATTTTAGGTATGGGAAATTTGGGTATGACAAAAAATTAGCAGGAAGCAGAAAATCCCACACCCAAATTTCCGGGAATCTTTGATTTCAAGCGAGTTTTTAACCTCCGGGATGTAGCTCATGTAATTACTTTGAAAATAACCCGTTACAAACGAAATGTAGCAAAGGGGTGAAAACACACGGAATTGTCTTTGTGGCACGCCCACAACGTCTTTCAGCACTTTCCCGTCATTGTCTAACATCACCCTTCGTCTCATTTTATCCCGTTTTTACACCCCACCTGCGTAATTCTAACTTACACGACCATACCTTTCAATACACACCCCACATGACAAAAGTCATTTTTCGACATTCGACACCGCCCACACGGTTACGGAGTAGTCGCACGTCGAAATGATGGCGATTTCTGAAATTCCCGTCCAAAAATACGTCTAAAACGGTCAACACAAAAAATTCGACACCTTTGACCTTTGGCTTCATCACCGTGGCGCCGTGACCTTACGACCTACAACGCCAATCTTCGAACTCATCCCGTCCCTTAAAATTAGAAACACGTTGGCGAAAACCGCATATCGAAATACGAAACCATTCTAAAGTTATCGTGGATACAGACGGACTGACAGACGGACGGACATTTCCATAAAGGGGTTTTCACCCCTTAATAATCGGCCCTTTTAAGCGCCACCACATTTTTCGAAGAGCAATTGCAAATTGTTGAAGAGTATTTTTTGTCATACCCAAATTTCCCATACCTAAAATTCTGCATACCCAAATATACCGCTACCCATATTTCCGAGACCAAAATTTCTGCAGACCGAAACTTCTGATACCCAAATTTCCATTCCCAAATTTCCGAGGCCCAAATTTCCATACCCAAATTTCCGGGAATCGAATGAACAGAACACGTAATTTGACGAGCTTCAATACATGCATATTTGGCTATGCACAAATTATAACTGTAAGTTACAGTCTGTAACGCTTTGCTGTCTAATAATACAAAGCTGCAAAAATTGTGTACCTAATATACAAAGTTCAACCAGAAATATATGCCCGATTGAAAATTGACTTAATCTTTGGTTTTTAAAGAATCATTTTCAATTCCGAAGATCTTGTCTCAATCTCACCTGAATCTTGACAAGGTGTCGGATCAGATAAAGAAAATCAAAGTGCCAGCTATTCGTTGATGATTCGCAAGATTCAAAAACTTTGTAGTGACTTCTTCAAATAAAACAATATACAAATATTTTCTCCACGAGTTGCTTATTGCTATACATATGCAAATACTTGAATTCTGATGACCATTAGAATATAATACTGCTGCGCACGAGGAGAAACCAAGCCAGAGATTTTTAACCTTTCCAAAGTAAATCTTTACATATCATTTCAAGTCAACAGTTTCGGAGCAAATAGTTAGAGAAGGTTTTTATAAATAGCTGATTTGCATAATTCATAAGACAGTCAACAGGTATATAATAAGAAGTGACAAACCAAGAAGGAAGTAGCAGCAGCACAGGAGGAGAAGAGGACAATCCACTGACAGATCACGGAATTTTATATATTTAAGTACATATTCGCAAAAAAATCAAGGTTTTAGTTATTCAGCTATCTCCTCAGCTCAAAGGTTGTACCATTACATATAAATTTTAGACACTGTATCAGCACTTCGGTTTTCTTAAAAAATCTTTAACTGACTGCAACTTTGTCCAAGACTTACTTTTCCATTCGTCAACTGTCAACCAATTGTGCAACATGTTTTATTCCAGATAATGCAGAATTTATTTGGGACATGCTTCAATGATAAAATTCTTACTACCCGAGCACCAGACATGGACATAAATATTGCACAGCGATCACTTGCAGTTTCGTTAAACATACATGATAATTAAGACTATCATCTCAAGCAACACGTACGCAGTCTTGTAGTACAAACGCCATACATGAATTTCTGTGTCGTGACTGAAAACAAGAGCTCATTTCCTACTTAATAATAGTTGACCCTCATTATTAAGTAGACAGACTTGTATTTCTAATTCCTGATTACAATTCAAATTTTGTGTTATTCGTCGTTGGAAATCCTCTTGTTTGTTATGTAAAGCGGTCAGCAAATAAGAAGGAGTTTTCCATTCATTGATCCATGATTTGAGTAGCCGGGCCCAAAAAAGATTACAATGTTCTGTCAATAACTTCATGTGCGAATGCATGCTCATAATCGTCTCAGTGTTTGTGAAGAGATGAGAGACGATCAGAACACAGCGTAAATCTGATATAAATACATAAATACTTATACGGACGGACTTATTAAAAAATGACTGACTGACACTAATGGTCGGTTGCTTATGCGTTCTTAAGGAAGATAAGCCAATCTTGTAAAATAAAATATTTGCCTTGTGCCAACACCACGACTCACCCATGCAAAATTCTAATATTTAACATATTTTATTCAACAAGATCACGTGGAAAGAATGGTTATATGCAAGTGTTTTGAATCTAATGGAAGTCACACAGCAAATTAAAATCATGGAGAAACGAAACAACAATAGCAAAGTCGGAATCTTATTATGCTGCACAACACAAAAGTCCAAATTGTGTGGGACAGTAGCAAGAAAAAGATGAGATAACGCTGATGATAACGCAAAACATAATCATCATTATCAGGAGAAATGCATAGCAAAAAAGTGCATCATTTTGCCCTTTATTTGCTACGAGGACACCATTTTGCATGCTAGGAACTCACCCTATCTCAACATACTTATATATATGCGACAAATAATAGAGCAAACTAAAACGCAAAAAAGTCTTTGCTATCGCCTCAGAATAAAATATATGTATATAATATGCAAGTACATAGATTACAAAAATTAATATTGTCGGCAACACGAATTGTACTTTTCAAGCGTGCTATTCCCATCGCCTTATTAGTGCTATTATGCAATCTCATAAACTATGGCAAGCCAACCCACACCCGTCCGTTCGTTCTCAGGAGCAGCATGCATATTAAAAGCAGAGAGAGAGGTTACCTCAACATTCTTTTGTCCACCAGACCGTTTTCCTACAACAGCGAGTTAATTCAGAGTCTCAGCTCTGATTAGATCCAGACGTTTATGTTGCAGGGAGTCATTCGAGCAGTTCGAGCTAAACAAACGTGTTTTTTTCTTCACTTAAAGTTGGCCATGATGCACAATATTCGCCATTAATTTCTATAATTTGCTCAGACATGTACAGGATGCGAGTGGTGTATTATATTTCCACTTGGTGCAACAAGTAAACAATTTTAAGTATATGCGGTTAAAAAGAACCACCATGCACAGATGCAGTTCTGAATTTTTATAGGGGACAAAATCATGCACCAGTTTAGTGGGAGTGATTGAATTTATAAACTTCAATCAATGCATGTAATAAGAGCTGGTGATACAATAGCATTTACACGTAGACACTCCGAATGTGCTTAAAAACAGACAACGTGCATTTTATCATGCACAGAATCGAATTGTTCAGAAGCTGCATTTGCTTCCACACACCAGACATATAAAATCTGCTATTTCACTCAGGCCTGAGCTGACTGCATATTCACTTTCGTTCGTCATCATTATCTATATTTTTCATTCATTTCTAGACGGCATTGTTGTCACATGGGTGCATATTAATATATACTTATGATGGATGATATTTATCAATTTGGGGCAGATTCGTCCTGAATGTTTTCATCTCAAATTCATCAATGGCCCCTAGACTAATATGGCGCAGAATCGTTCTATGATAATTAGTCAAGCCTAAGATAAACATGAACAGCGACTGCAATGTGAACATTACTCAATTGCAAAAATGTCGCATGCAGACAAAGCCATGTCGTGACATACTACCATATTTAGCCATTTTTTATGTACAAATCATTACCAAAGACAAAAGTTAAGCGCTATTCACTTTTAATTACTGAAAGATTTTTTAAATCCATAACGAGCAATGGAAAGTACAATTCTGTGCTTGGCTGGGCTCAATCAAAAAAGCTGAAAAACATTGCAAGCTCCTCTGTTCGTGAGACGAATTCGCGAAACTACGTAATTCTCGCTCTCTCTCCTGTCTGTCTGTCTGTCTTCTTTTGTCTCCTTCAGGATCTCAGCCCATGTAACTGCTTATGTGCATGCTGCTGCCTCCATCCATTTCACGACAGATTCGCGTCAAACAAACTCAAGTTCAAGTAGCAGAGCAGCAAGTCTGCATACCTAACAAACACGCCAGATTTTGCAAACAACTTTGCAAAGGTAAGATACTCAATGGATGGATGGAGTAAATACTTGACTCGTAAATGCACATAAGCCAACTTACTAGCCTAACCGTGAGTAAAGTGGTTGAGGTATGCAATGCATTCAGCATGGAGGGCTATTTAACACCTTCTTTTAAGGTATACATACATAGAGCATTGCAAAAGGGTGACGGATTGCAAAGCAATGTTGTAGGATAGAATATAGGTAAGGTGCGAAAAATAAATCAGTTGTGCATTTGTAACTAGTTTCAAACTCTTCCAAAATTCCTTACAAGTTATAGTATGAAACAAAATTCGAGTCTCGAAAGACTTGAATAGCTCCTTGAAAGACCTGTTTATTTTTTTCTCTCAAAAAACACGATTTCCGAAGGATAAGATCAGTCAAAATCAAAGTACTTAAGTACGTAGTTCAAAACATGCACGGACATCCTAAAAGGCTGACTTTTGAATTGCATTGCGTCACACAATTTGTTTGAAATTACCGTATTAACTAACACACTTTTACATAGCGTAATTTATCAAGACAATACAAGTTGCAACCAAACGGATGACTTGATCTAATCTAATATTTCATTAAAATAATTGAACTATATATATCTGGCAGCAGAAGCAGAACACGAAATCAAATTCCTAACACCCACAAACCGAAACCAGTATTAAAACCGAACGGAACCACAACTGGTAACACGGACACCCCGAAGACCGGATCCGGAAGAAGTAAATATACATATCAACGCGCAGCGCACTGTAGAGTACTCACATTTTCGTAATGTCAAATATGGGGCTGCTGGAGAGTTCATCTAATCTGAGGGAAATCTTGCGTCGAGGAAATGAATAATCCACTCCTACCGTCCGTGCCTGCCACCAAGTTATGCTTGTGGTACCCTTCTTCATAACGGTTTTCTCCATGCTCATTTCATGCATGACGACCAAACTCTAACGTACTTTCTCTCATTTTTTTAGCAACATGCGACTGAAGTGGGCAGACAGAAGGGACGGCAGAAGTTATTTTGCCTATCAGATCATCCTGTATCGCAAACTGCTGACTGATAATGGTAAAAATACAACATTTGTCTCGTGCCTTCCTTCTGCCGGCTGACTGGGAGGAGGTTGAACAGGAAATATTCTTGAAACACCTTGAACCGTAGAAATGAACGATAACAATGATGAAACCATTCTGCCCATTTATCTGCTAGGATCATCAGAGGAGGATGTAGCAAGAAGGCAAAAGACGTTTAGAATTTAACAACTGTCTCAAAACTTCAAAACACCAGAGAGTATGGAAGAACTATTTATGTACTCAACTTTAAATTAATCGTCACCCTTGACGTTGGTGCATCTGTCTGTTAACAAACGGTTTAAAAGTAACTTTAACGTTTAGTTCACCAAATGAGAACTCTGATACGAGGAAAGTTCAAAATAAGATAACTGGTCAGTCAGTTATCTTGTTTTGAACTTTGTCATTTGTATTAATCGTTTCTCGTTTTAAGATTTCACAACCCTTACGACACATGCGAGTTGATACGATTGCGTCAGGGTTTAAAGGGCTTCCGATAGATTACGGACTCTAACTAGGACACAGTTTGAATAAAAAGGATCAAAACTTGTGGTGTGGTTTGGATTGGATCTAAAATTGGAGCAGATGCATTTACACCAATGGAAAAGGGGTGGTGTAATGATAATGACGATGGTACCACCTGCAAATACCACTTTGCTACTGGCTTTAGGTTATGACAAAGTTGTCATTTGTACATTGCATCGATCCTTTAGATTCCTACTAACCTTTTCTATCACAGCTTTAAAAACATTGACTTTTTTTATCAACTTGCTCTCCTCGCTCTCTGTAACCCTCTCTCCAGTTTAAAGTTGTATCATCATAATAAACTTCAATCGGTAACATATGCGAAGGATGAATGAATTTGATGTTTTCAAATTATGCAATACTGAAAATTAATGATGACAATTTCCCCCTCTCTTCTCTCTCTAGAAGCTTCTCTGCATGATAAAATGTTAATTCTACAACAACCTCATTATCCTTCAGTTGGAATAAATGTGGCGATCTGACTTTCCTCCATATTCCCCTTTTAAATAGATCCGTCAAATTTCCATGCTCAACATAATTATGTGTCATCAGTGGTCATCAGCGGCTCATAATACAGAAAAAAAGATGACGATATTGCCCAATTTTATCCAGATTAAAAAATGCCAGCATGTACAAACTTGTGAGTCAATTGATACAATGAGATCTTAACAAGTACAATTAGATACAGGTGATTTATCCCCAATGACCAATTCGATATTTGCGAGAAATTGGTATACAAGGCACTAGAAACTTATGTACAAAGTGAATATTGACAAAAATCGGTCTCTCTAATCTTTTAATGGGAAGAAGGTACATAAACTCACTTTTATATAATATCCGATCAACCACGTTTTGGAAGCAGGATGCCAGATGTTCTTCCTATTTTTAAGAAAGTTGTTGTACAAGTTGAGAACATTGAACATTGAAAGTTCCCTTAGTTTTCGCTATATATAGAGATAGAAGTGCATTAATAAAAACTTGTCTGACTGACTGATCCTGAGCTACATACGTACGTATTTGGGTAGTGGGATCTTCTTCCATGAGACCGGATGTTACCCTGCCCTGCAGCCGATTATAGATGACCTTAAGTCCTTTCCCTTTCCCATCCTCCATTAGTTACTACATATATGTATCACCTACCCAGACATGTAATATGGTATCCTCTACCAAATTAATAATATAAAGTAACAATGAAGCAGAACGACGACAAATAAATACAGAATTAAAAATTGCAGGTGCGCCCTTGAAGTGCAATTTCAACCAATCTCTTTCTTAATCTCATGTCAATGGCCTCTTACATATTAAGACAATAATTAGACCAATAATTATCTTGATATAGTATGCCACCTCAGTTATCCAACTTACTAAAATGACATCACCATAAAGTTACAAAAGTCTCACTTTTACAGTTCCTTCCAAATGGTGCCCTATATCGGAAAGTGAAAAAAAACATGAATGATCATCCCATCCCTTCCAAGCGGATGTAGCATAACATAAAAGTCCTGTATACTACTACACATATAGTAAAATCGTCCGTATAAACAAGTCGTCACATAGTTCAAGACAAACGTTGTTGGGTGGGTGATGGTGGACTTTATGTATTTCATTGATGAGAAGAAGTGTTCCTTCCTACATATTACTGGATGTGTGGGAAAAACGAGTCCTTGCTCATTGTCCATTGTAAATTATTTTTCCAACTACGTATATAACCCTGCAACTACGTTTTACTACGTAAACCGGACTGATTTCCGGCTCTGAATGCTGAGCCCGATTTTTTCACTTGACGAAAACTAACCATTTTGTGATGCGTATACGTTTTGCGAGGGATACAAATGAAAATTCTAACAAGCAAGGCAATCCGATAATGGGATTCAAGTTCAAGAATTTGAAGGGTTCATTGAATGAAATCAACAGATTCTTATAGAAAACGTTGATGAACAGTTATTGTCTGAACCCAACGAAACATGACAGCTCAAACGTTACTCTTTAGTTAAAACTCAATCAATTTGAATGTGGTTCCTATTAAGAAAAATTGCTTTGCATCCATTCCATTAAATCCGCATGCCATAATTTGAAGCCTTATTACTCCGCCTCATCTTGCTTCATTAATACGTGTATTAAGCAAACCACAAAATGAAACTACGAAATAAAGATGAGACAAAGGTGTAGAAGCATGTTGAGCTTATCCAGCATGTTTTCAAACACAAGAAAGACTTCATTACGACGAAATAAATTAGCAAACAGAAAAACAGTTTGTTGTGCATCTTCCTAATTATTCGATCGAGTGGACCTTTGGTGGTTTTCGCCGACACCACATATGTATAACATTCTCATCATGGTAATTGCGGAAAAAACAACAAATTATAATAACTGTCCACTCCAGTCTGATTGGAAATTCAATTTGCATATATAAGTGTTTGCAATTTAGTTGTAATGTTTTTTTAACCTGAGTCAGGGCTTATGGAACCTGTATGTTTGTGTACGTTCGAAGATGGACAAGATTGGTCAAAGATTGACCGGTGGGTGTGAGTACTATGCATCAAGTTCAAACTAGTGTTAGAAAGTCGAAATTTGACATCCCCAGATTTTTAATGGCTTGAAGTGAAAGTTTCTGAGGTAAAATTGGAAATTTTCAACCAGTGCGACCCTAGGGCCACCCCTGGTCGTAGTTTAATCAATTCGGATAAAAATTTAGAAGCGAACTGTCTCTGACTCGGGCTACACAAATGTCTGCACTTGTAAGTTTTAATCAATCGAAAGCAGAGTCTACATTGAACTGTAGAAATATTTTCCTTATGCATGCATATATTTCAAAGTTTGAAATTCAAACTGCAAGAAATGATAATTAATCCTCTACTACTCTCAGCTACCTACCAAGAAGGATCAAATTGCGTTGTGCCGTTTTGTTATATAAGCTTCGTGCTGTACATTTTGATAACATCTGTCAGCCATGTAGAGTGGTCAATAACCACGGCTAATTAAGTTTTTGCCAAGGCTCTACATTCTAAAACTTCCATGAATAACACATTACCCAAATTAACTAGTATTGAAAGTAGTCACTGGAACGTTTAAATTTCTAGTTGTACATCCTTTTATAGTCAATCGTAAGAATTTAGCATTGGCAGTAAAGAAAATTATCTACACTTTAGTACCTGTAGAGTTACAGGTATTCGTTATATGTAACCATTACATTTCATAGTACATGAATATAAAATCCAGTAACTTTTCTACTTAATAAACCTGTCCATTTCACTGTAAAATTGGAATAATGAATGTGGACGACATTATCATTTTTTTTCCGTTTTAAGTTGAATTTCGTTCACGTTTTCTACTGGAACTACTTACTAAATACGTGGAGGATGAAAAATGCACAGCACTACGGGAATATAATCTGCAATATCAACATGGCATAAGCAGCGATGCGCCATATTAACTGTCTTGTTCAACACAAGTCCTTCGCCTTGTTTGACAGTGTGTGCAAAAACCAGAATGGATGGGCGAGAGTGGGAATGAGAACTGCATTGCACCACCACCGACCGCTGCCATACAATACAAGCTACAACCTCGGCTAAGTGCCAGGGATCTGCAAAAATTTTGCAACCCACCAACCTTATGCATGCATGCAACTCATATCCTTCAAACAACCTTTCTGTCAGATGCTAATATACAACAACGTTTACTTTTATATCAAACCAAATTCTTAATTATAACCTGTCAATGCACGCAACCCTTAATAAACCAATTTGTTAATTGGCTACATTAATAGAATAAGCACGACTATGTTGTTAATAATCAAATATCTCAAAAAAAAGTCCCGAAAATCAGGAATTTAAATAATTCTTGAAAAATTATGAAATTGCAAATACCAAAGAGCTTTTATGCAATGCATGTTTACAAATTAACCATGACCTATGCTATTTTGAACGAAATTATGCAACCGGCAATGAACTTGACAGATGCAACGCGAGCGATGCATTTGTATGACGTAATCGCCGTCGCCATGTTAAAATGTGCAAATTCTGCGTTTAAAAGACTTTCTCACAATGTTAGCTTGTTAACTTTGTATAATTTTAAGTACTAGATGATCCGGTACGTCATATTAAAACTTCAAATTTCAGGTGAAAGTAAAGTGAAAGCAGGGGTTAAGGTCATGAATGAATCTACCTAATTTCTATGCCTATTATAAAACTGGGCCCTTAAGACTAAAAAGTCTCGGTCGCATAAATTGTATTAATAATTATGCGTATACTTGTCCATTTGTGACCTGAGGGATGACCGGCGTCGCCACCAGGCGTCAAAACCCAAGATCATAAACTAAACAAGCGTAATCCGCGGCCATGTTTGTTTTTTAATAACCGTAAGCGAATACATGTGCAAAAATTCTGCAATTTCTTGCCAATTGGTTGTAGCATCGAAAAACGAAAAATTATTTGAAAAATTATTGATCTTGAGCATCTAAACCATTGAGCATGCTTGATAGAACAGACCTAAACATTACGAAAAGTATTTTGAAAGTATTAATCTACAATTAACGACGATATCTGTAAATATACATCAACTTCACGAGTGCGAATCCTACAATTTCTTTCATATTAAGTTCATCATCTTTCGTCACAATTTAGTTTCGTCCCATTGCAAATCATTGTTGGTTTCATTGTCACCACGAGAGCATCGTGTTCACATTCCAATTCCATTACTTACAAGAATTATTACAAGAGTCACGTTTATTTAGAACTTTTGCAATCATCTCCAGGCACAAATCCTCCTGCTGGCAGTAACAAACACTATGTATTATTTATTCCTAGTTCGAAAGAATGAAAGAAAGGTAGGTCAGAGGATACCTTAACAAAAATTTACCTCGAGCTCAAGTACGTATCTTAAGGGCACTTTAATCCATCCATCCGTGCATATAAAAGTTGGTCAGAGTCAAACAAGTTCGGTCAGAGTTGTGTTTGTGTAAGTACGAACTATGCATGCTAACATTTTCTTATTCTATGAAACCTTCATACCTTCAAGAACTAGCCCTTCGGTATTTGCCTTAAGGGTAGAACAGTTAACTTGCTAGAAGGAATTTCAATGATGATGATGGTGGTTCGGGGACAAAAAACGGAAAGAATTTCAATCCATCCATCCCATGAATTTGAGAAAACCTTCTCATCTATCTCTCCTCATATTTTGTCTTCTTCTGAGAAAAAACTGATCTCAGCCACTATTCAATGGGATGGGAAAAGGGATTCAATAATGTGTCGATTCCACAACAAATGTTCACAAAAATGGTGGTGGTGCTGCTGCAGGAGTCACTTTTTGTGTTTTGTAATTGTGTGTACTTCAATATCCTCAAGGAGGAATTCAATTCAAAGAAAAATATGAAAACAAATGTGGTAGGTACGAATGTAGGTACTTGACCAGGGCGCATAAACTTTTTGTTGTCCGTGGTTTCCCTTAAGAGAAACCACGGACAACAAAAAGTTTATGCGCCCTGGTACTTGACAGTCATGTAACACGATATATGTGTATATATAAGGACAGTGTTAGTAGAAAATATTCATCATCAACCAGCATGTGTGGATCACCGGATGGATATTTCCTTTATTCCCCAGAATTGTTTATGTGGGTGGTGGATAAGAGTACATCTTGTAACGCATGTAATCCCGAAGGAATAATAAAGAGTTTAATTGATTGTAGATTTTAAACCGCAAATGAGCGAAAGCTATTAGTCCTAACCTAATAAGACCGCTTAACAAATAACGCATTGACTTTACCAACATCAGACCATAACCAAATTTTGATAAATGTAGCAACCTCAACACACAACATTTTCCCTCCCCGGCTGAACTATATTGCAAACTTATGTACGTAAGTGACCACTTCCTTTCATCAAAATTGGCTGTTAACGGAGTTGGTGGTGTTACCTGACCCAGTAAATAAGCATTCAAGCAGTAACCTACATACTTTTCATAAAAAATAGCATAAAACAAAAAATATGCGTTAAATAGTCACATGTCGCACTTACAATGCAGGTGAAGCGACGTGGTGTTGAAGGATGAAATCTTTCTCCAGAGAGTAATTTCCTGTCCAGGTGGGCGTTTCAATCGTCCAGATCCAGGTAATGAGTATGTGTGATGGAAGGTTGGTTTTAATGAAAAATCTGCAATGCTGTGACAATTTGCAGAGAAACTTGATTGATCTTTGCTCTTCGTTAGAGTTTGGTCATTTATGACTTGACGAAATGCATTCCTACTTTGACCTTTGTCTATCTATTTTATAGGGTCAGGGGATTCCGTCGTGCTGGATAGTAATTATATCCTCAAAAATTATTACTCAAAATATCAGTCTTGCTTGGCTTTCTCAGCAGTTCTTGAATTCGATTTTAGTAGTATGTAGGACAATAAGCAGTGACTTTCATTCAGACTTTGACTGTATAGGCAACTGATCGTTAATAATGAATGAACGGGGAGACCCTTACTTGTCGTATAGGAAGGACAATAATGATTTTCGATATAATTACTAAAATAAGTACTGTGTGGTAAAAAGGCAGCCCTACTAGCCAAACTTAAAATTTAAATTAATCAGTCCGTGACAGGCAATCCGAGGTAGGTGACATCATCATCATCCGACGACAACGATGTAACGACCCAGTCTTCTAGAGTTACTTTTCAGTCAGTTTTCTCAGACAGATTGCAGTTTTCGCGAAAGTACTGCAAAAATGATCCCCGTAACATAGGCCAGCGAGTCGAGTTCAAACAGGCTGTTATTAGAAGAGCTACTGCTGCTGCTGGTAGGCGAATGCTCGATCCATTATCGACTGCCTGTGGAAACAAATTGTAACGAGATTTTAATTTTAAGCTAGTAGTCACGCAAATTTGGGGTACATTTTTATTCCAATTTTCATTCATTCACCAGACACAAACAGGTCATTTGGACAAATTCTTAAGGGGGAATTACTTTTCATTGATGGAGAAAGTGGGCTATTATGCAAGTCAGGCGAGTAGATGGTTCGGAATTCGGCTCACTCATACAAAAATGGGTCAGTTAATTACGTTAGCTGAAAAGTAATCGTTTACTTCACTCCTAATTTCAATATGGTTTCCTATAAATGGAGGAGTGGAGTATTGGAGAAAAATTATAAAATACCATACCTAGCATTCCGTAGCCTTGCAAAATGGTATTGCGGTGTCTTGTGTTGTAGTTCAACATAAAAGCACAACGAGTATCACATAAGAACTACGACTAGAGAGAACTACGACTACGTTTGATGGTGATTTGCATGGATTCTCTCCTCTCTCCTTCAGTCAACTTTTGCAATATGCTGGGACGGCGTGACTGCTTGTAATGTACATTTTGCCCACATTTACTTAATGTTGGAGATGGGATAAAAGCAATGAGTTGGTTAAATCTAAATGCTGGTGGGTTCCAATGTATGGGGGATATCGCTTAGGTAGTAGTGACACCAACCAAAGTCTGCGATTTTCCTTGGTGCTACAAACTCAAAGTCTGTAAATGGACAGGGAATATTGCAAATGCACATGGGGCCAATCTCTCTCAATGGTTTAGCTGGTTCGTTCGTGGTGAATGAATTTCGCACTTTCTGCACTGCAGACATGCATCAGAATAGCAATAGCAAGCCGCATAATAGAATGCATTACCGTGATATACTATACATACATGCACGTCTACGACCAAAGACATACATACGTACATACCTCATCCAACTTAAAAAACCTCGTCGTAGTTACTGGGTTAGGTAACATAACCAAGAACGGACGAACGACGCTCAAACGTATACTAAAAAATCTCCTGTCTGTTCACTTCACTTCTTTTTAATATGACGACGACGACGACTTCACAATGATATAAATGCTCGAGAATTATGTCTTGAGTTCCTAGTTTCCAACCACAGTCAGAAAAGCCGGGATGGGGACAATTGCATTGCACAAGAGCCCTACTACTACATAAACTATGCAAAATGATCATTCTGGATCTCAACAATGCACTAATAGCTTCTATGCTAACCGAGCTGTATTAACTGGCTACACAACAGCAACCGAACCAAAGCAACATTAAGCAAGCGAGATGATGTATAGAATAAGTAAATGTGTGCTTCCCACGGAAAAATAAGGATAAAAAATGGTCGACTTTGCATTCCTTTCTACCTGGATAATTTAAAAGCCTGCTCGATCTGCACAAAAAAATTTAAACTGATAGATCCAGTACTTTATCCATCCATCCATCCAGTTGTACATGTCGAAGTAGTAGCCAAGTCATTGTCATCTTCATCAGTGCAAAGAAACCATTCAAGATCATCGGCTAATAAGATATTAAGTAGAACGAACGAGGGATATTCATTTCATCAAGATGCACGTCGCCTCTTAATTGTACACATGTATAATAAATTGTCTAGGGAAATTTTAAACATAAAACCTGGTCATAAACCCCTTCTCCTGGAACATTTTGCGCAACGCACGACATTAAAACTTTGCAACCAAAACGAAACCAAGAGTCAAAACATGCCAAATTTTTTGAGAATTTTCGTTAACCAAAATAGCCAAAATAACTAAATTATTAACTCGTACATGCACCTTCCTCGTTTTACAGAAACTTTAAACCTGTCTGTAACACAGCAGCGGAAAAAATTGCAATTGCAACCAAACCAACCATGCTCTCTATGATTTTCACGTAATAGTTATGCCATCTCACTTAATATTATTGCAATCTAGCCTTCGTAACTCTAACGAATGCCATAAAGAATGAGTTTCAGGCTAGACAGAGGAGCAGTAGATGAGAGGTGGTTAAGGTAAGTTAAGCTGGATGGACGTACAATAAAAGAAATTGGCAAGACATTTCTTCACCAAGCTACAAAGCCTGGATTTACCACCAGGCAAAAATGGATGAACACGGACTTTACTACATTTATGCATTAGATATCTGCCAACCATGCTATAAAATAACAAAGAGTTGGGAAAAGGATGTGGCGCTTTCTACAGAAAGAAGGGAATAAAGATTTCAACAAGTGGTGATGAGATGGTACGTGTGTGTACCATGTAGAAACTCGATTTTTAACTTGGACACCTCAACTTTACAAATATTGCAAAGTTAAGGTAAGCCAGGTAAGCAAACCCATGGACGGCTACAATAAAGAATTGCGTTAGACCAATTAACCAGACATACCACTGTCGGAAAGAATGAATGGCGAGACATAACTTTATGAGGAGAGGAGGCATGCTTAAATATGCACACCACACCTGATTATATGCACGGCAAATTATGGAGTAAAAAAATTCGCGAAATTTTGCTCAGCTTATTATTAATGGAGGAAATAGCAACGACCCTTAAATCTTGGGCATAATGAAGGTCACCTAATCGTTGCTAGAGTTGGTTAAAGGATTCTTAACTCTTACAATTTCAGAAAACTTGCAAATGAGTTTTGACTTGCACATGTCGTAAAATATGAACAATGAGCAGTGATTAATCAGTAATCCTCGCTCTGGTCACTGACCTGACCTGAATTTCATTTATATTTATGCTACTAATCTACCCACAAGTAAAATGATACATATTTATTATCATCCTTGTACAGAAAGCGAAGGAATTCCAGAATTCCAAACAAAGGCTCAACTTTTTCAACGATCCAGCTCTCATGAAAATTAATTTGCAATTGCAATCTAATCAGGATATAAACAACCACACTGGCGCCTGCATTATGCTGAGAGATTTACTTTACAGTTTGATGAGAGGTGTCCGAACCGACCTCCTAAAGTATCATATCTCTCATTTTCATTCACAACACTTATAATCACCACGTACTTAACGAATTTTGACACCAGCTCGGCTCATAAACTCGCAATTATTATTACGTATTGACCCTCATAGTTCAGTCATCTTTGTAATCGACAAATGCAATTGGAAATTTGATCAGGGTTTTTATCCTGCAAAAATTATTATCATCGAACGAGTATCAGAAGAAGAATGTAATGAACCGGAAGTTATTTATGATAATGACGCCATCAAATCACAGCTAGATCTAGGGCAGGTGATGAATCGAATCTAAGTGTAGGAATGATGGCGACAATGGTTAAATATTTAAATGTTATTAGAATAATAATAATGTAGCAATTTACAAGAACTTATTACAGTAAACAAGCAATAAAAACAAAACCGAATTCTTTGAGCAAAGAGAACCTATTGATATGAAACTACAAAGCTTGGTATAAAATAAAATGGAAATTCGTTATTCAATATGCGATGGAATATACTGTCTGACTGAATTTAATTGCTTGAAATGAAGCAAGGATTATTGCTTTTAAATAATTTGAATTACTTGAACGATAAGAGTGAAGTCGTAAAAAGTTATGCAGTCTGGTTAAATTAAATGTCTCTAATTTCAGAACAATTAACCAATAACTTTCAGTTCTTAATAATTTTTATCTAAAAGGACCAAAACATCGATAATTGTTCTACCTGTAGACTACACATGTTTATTTATAAATTATAGCCCTTCTACACCTTTCTTTCGCCAAGCAGAATCGTTGACCTTATGAAATTACTTATCGATTCTCTGCATATATCAGTAAGAAAATTTAAGGGACCGATACTCAAATTACTCGATACATAATCTTACGCCCTGCCTGCTCGCACAACAATGCATCACTGAACCCTTGAATATCTCAAGGCCTGCACCACACCCACTGACAAGATTCCCTTTGTTAGCTTTGCCTAGCCGAAGAAAGAAGGTGAAAAAATTTAGGATAAAACTGGGTCCTCAGTTCTACAGCAATTTATCGACCCTGTGCTCTGATACCTCATGATTATTACCCACATTTCATGTATAATAGAATAGTACACCATGGGCCACGATGACTACGAATAACCACTCACCTCGCCGTATGGAGTTTTCTTCAAATCAAGTCAAGAAAGTAAAAGAAATTTGTCCCAGTTGGTAAAATCAGTTGGTGGTGAAAGCAGCCTTCCTTCCCGTTCCGATGCTCTAATGTGAAATGTGGGTGGGGATGTAGATGTGTTATCTGGTTCCTATCTTCTAGTTCACGTCACCCAACTACTGCACGACATGGACTGTTTAAACTTGGTCTCAATCTCTCTCTCTCTTTCTCCCTACGTTTTATTTAACTCTCATTTAGATATACAAAGAAGTAAGAAAAATTCACAAAGCGCCTACTCTCTGCCTACCCCAGTTCACCATGATTAAATTATAATATAAATTAATATAACTTTGTCAAAAACCAGGCCCACACTCACCCCTTCATCCCGGGTCAAAAATAGGCCGTCGTAGATGATCCCCACTTTCTCCCATAACTTTCCACCACCTACAGAGTTTTTTCATTTCCGAATTTTGAGGGCGGTTTTTTGCTCTCATTGCAAAGATGATAAATTGTTAAAATTTCACTATTTTTCACTATTTCAGCTTTAACTACGTATAAATGAATTGGTGAGGAGTATATAAACACAAAAATTTTGATGTTTAAAAGTTTCTTGAATTTTTTAAATAAATTTTTTCCTGGAACGAGGGAACTTGCGTGGGTAAAAAAATGTAAACAAACACATGTGCCAGTCTCTCCCGCCCCGTCAAACTGAAATCCGCATAGAGTTTACAAGGGGGAAGTCTCAGTTTCAGTTTCAGTTTCTCAGTTTCTTTCCTAAAAATTTTGAATACAGTTTTGGAAATATTTAAAATATTTCGAAATAATGTACGGAGGAGGAAGCGAAGGACAGGATAGACCCCAGCAACATATCCACCCTTCAGAACAGCAGCAGATATATCAGCAGGTAATAAATCAGAACATTCTGCGTTCAAATTAAGATGATGAAAGCTTTTTGCGACATTTGCTAATTAATTTGTATTTATTATACAACATTATTTAGAAATATAAATTTACACCGGAAGAAATTCGTGCACTAAAGGAATGCAATCGTGAAAGCTTCTACTTCAGGTGCTTGCCATTAGGAACAACGTTAGGAGTTGGAACTTACTACGCGGTTAGGACAGGTGAGAACTAAGGGACGTGCTTATTTAATTTAAAGCTGTTTTTACAAATTTTAACTTCTCAGGATATTTCAAACCAAGTGCGAGATGGGGAGCTGGACCCAAAATGTTTGCAGCCTCGGTTTTTGGCTACTTTATCGGTAAATTATCTTACCAAGGACAATGTGCCGAGAAGCTCATGCAAATCCCAAACAGCCCGTTGGTTCAATTTATTAAATTAAATCTTTTATTATTATGGTCATCATGAAATCTGAGCCTAGAATTATTAGACTAACGATTACACCCTAGGTTGGCCGATATGTTAAGAAAACAAAAGGGGAGGATGGGTTTTCAAGAAACGCTTGGAATTGAGCCTGGATTTGTGAGTGCGGGTCCGATCGGTGGTCCTGCCTTTCCAGACTCTGAATATTCCCCCAAAAAAGAACCCGGTCAGTTTACGGATGTTGGTGATACTCGACCACTGGTGACATTTGATACGGAAACTGCTTCCACGTTTGGTGGAGTTGATTATGGAAAGTATGACACGACGCAGCAAATGTTGAATGATGATAATCTTCCGCAAAGGAGGTCACAAACGTTTACTACGTCATACGATGAGCTAAGAAGGTCAAATAGGGATGAATTTGAACACAAGGGTAGCTCTCCTGCACCTTCGATGCCAGCCCCACCACCCGCGAGAGGTGGATCCTCTGAAGGGTATATCCACCATTTTACGAATTGTCTAAAATGTGAGCTAAAATATAATTAAATATTTAAACAACTAATTACAAATTTTCAGGCAACCACACCAGAGTCAATATCCCCTACGAAACAATAATAATGAAGGTGGTACAAGGGTACGGAAGAATGCTTACGGTGATGTCTGGGATGAAAAGACACAGTGAAAGTAACGAAACTTTCATATAATTTTTAGGTAATGCATATTAAGAAAATCCTCTTTACAATTAGTAAAATTATATATAGTGTTAATTATAGTTAACTCTAATGACGTGTTGAACAATATCTAGTCTAGAGAAAAGACGCCAAAATTAACTCGCTAAATTTATCATAATTTTTGTGAAATGAGTAATTTTAAAAAACTCAATTCAGGATTAAAACACGTTTATTCGTTCAATTCAATTATCAGTCCCATTTACTACCAAACATTTATACTTTTTGTTTAATACTGTCTTGTTTTAAAAATGGAAACGAAGCACGCGACCTGCTCTCTGTTCCAACATGTGCATATCTGAAAGATTGTTCTCAATCAGTTCTTGTTTGATTAATGTTGCATGTTGTATCTCTTCCTCGGTCCGAGGATCCTGGAATTTGTTTGCTTCAAAGGCTTCTAGTTGTCCTTCCACAGTTTGCGCGTAGGATGTCGAAGCAGCAAGCAAGGCCCTTTGCATCTTCTCGTTAATCTGGGGAATCTCGACAAAGGATCGCACAACGATAGCTTTCTTTTCGGTGCAGACGTCGGCATGAAACTGAGGTTGGAACTTGACGGGGAAATCGTCATCATAAATTCCTGCAACCATAAATTTTATAGTAGATATCGACATACTTAATTGACAAAAAACTAACCTTTGATATCCTTAACATTTGCCGGATAGTGTCCTACTTCCGTTTGATCCAGCCTATTTTTGTCTTGGGGAGATGACGGGGCTGTTGGTTCCTTCTTCACTTCTGGAAGGGGCATTTCCTCCTCAGAAATAGCACTTACTTGGGGAATAGAAGTTTTAGAGTTTGCCTTCTTTGCATTTTTCTTCGTGATAGTAGAAGCTTTTCCCTTCTTTAGCTTTCCACCATGGTCTGGAGTACTTTCTTCCTTATGAATTTCGAGCTTTGATTTCTTGTGACTTTTCTCTTTCTTTTCGCCCTTTTCTTTCTTGTCGCCTTTTCCGGACTTTCCCTTCTCCTTGTCTTTTGCTAGTTAATAAGTAATTAATGATTAGTTATAGTGCATTAAAAATAACTTTAGAGGTAGAGTAGAACTATAGGTTTATACCCATTTTACTACTCGCCCTGTTTACTTTGTCTGACTTTCCTTCCGGTAAAAATAGTTCGTGCGGATCAGTTTCTTCTTCCATGCCTTCTTCCTCCTCCTCCTCTTCCTCCTCATAATTGTCCTCATTTATAAACGCATCTGTGTTTGAATTTGGGACAGATTTTCCCTTCGCAGCCCCAACTTTCTTGTTAAATTCTGCGCGAGCGTTCGGGATAAACTTTGGACGTTTCGCGTTAGCCCCTGTCAAGACATAGCCAAACCATCGGAGGTCGTCCCTATTCGCCACTTGTAACTGTTTATTTGTTGTAATGGTGGGTCGAAAGGTGGGCTCTCTGTAATTATTGGTCCAAGTTCCTCGAGGAGAAGCCGATTCGGCGACGGGCTGCATGATGGTGATATACTTTCTTGGATCTCGACTCGGCAGTGGGTCGATCATGACCATCGCGTCCCTCACCATCCTCGCCTTATTCACTGCCGCTTCCACGTGACCCTCTTTTAAATACTCGTAGGAAGAAAGATTCCTCTTGACGACAAATATTTTAGTGGATGCTCCAGTTGCGCAGGCATCAATTGGAGCTTTTTTCAAGGCTGCGATACGTCTGGTTGCAGTGGCCAAGTCGTCGCTGGATGTGGTACGTAGTATACCGGATACGAATTCCTTGGGCAGTTGACAATGTTTTGATAGCGTGTTAATTAATTCCTCTGTTGAGAAACGTGGCGCACTTTCTTCGGCTCGATCCACAATCGTTTCACCATACACGTCAACAGCGAATCTGTTATCCCAAGAGTCGACAGCTTTGCAGAGGAGGGTTGTATCCGTGAATTGGAGAAAGTCAAGAATTTCGAATTTTTTATGATCCTTGCTTTGTTCGAATGTGTCCTCCATGTTGTGTTCACCACTAGCGTCATCCCCTTCCATCTCCTCCTCATCGTTATCTTCTTCCTCGTGATAAGATTCTTCTTCTAGAGCTTCGCCATCTAATCCTTCTAAAGTAATACTTTTCTTGTCTTCGTCGTCCTTAGACGTTCGTTTCTTCACGGATCGTAGTGACTTTGTGCTGCCAAGAGGTTTGGTGGGTTTAGGCCCTCTTGTTTTCTTTCCGTCGGGTGACATTTTCATGGGTTTGACTTTGATGGATTTGTTTGACCCGGAATGTGTGTCGTGAAGGCTGCTCCGTTTGCCATCACTGTCCAACGACAATTTTGCATTCGTCTGTTCAGATTCGAGATCTAAATGGCTTTCCGTGTCTGCCGATGTTTTTTGTGAATCGTGGGCAGTTTCCTCGGTGGGTGTTGCAAATTCACTGGCATGCCAGAGTTTGACTGCCGTCAGGTTAGGAATGCTGGCATTTCCATCGCCACAAGGTGGGTTTGAGATTACTGCACGATTCTTGTCCACGTCCATGGAGTAATTGTCTGTTGTGGTGACTTTCATGGTTCCGTCTGCAAATACACGCACCCAGTCGCCGAGAGGTAGACGGATGTGGGCATTTCCGGACAAAGTGTTGAAAATGACGTTGCAGTAGTTGGGATGTTCAACCATGTATTTAAGCCCGACAACGACCCATCCTTCCAAGTCTTCAGGCTGGAATTAGAAGTACATTCATACATAAAGTCAGACTTAAAATTAAACAAAATCAGCCGTAATTGCCCACGTTACGTGGGCCACGTACCAAATCTCTCTGGATCACCATTCTGGTAGTAAATCTGGTGCCATCAGGATAATGAGTTATTGTGGTCCCATCGTGGCGATGAAGGGAAACAACGCCATCCTGCCTTCTTCTAAAAATCTAATATCAAAGTTAATTAATTACTTATAATTTACAAAATAATTGGCTGCAGGTACATCACATTATGGGAAATTTATTGTCATTACCTCGCCGTTTGGTAAAGGACCACTAGTGAATACATAAATCGGGTCATGATGAACCTTCTTTCCGTCGACAATATGCCAAAATTCTCCAGTTGGGAGAATAATATCTCCATTAAAAATCTTTGTATCTTCCGCAGTTTTGAATATCTCCTGCAAATTTTCGTCATCTCTTTGTGCACTGGGCAGGACATTAATATAAACATTCTAATTACTTACTAAGCACTAATGATAAAATTACAAATAGCATAATCATAATTGTTACACACTTTGTTGAAATTTCGCGAATGTTGGTGGTAACGCCACGTGCCGTTAAAATTTGGATAGTACCATTTTGCATAAACCGTATCACAGTCCCACCCGAGGTATAGTAGCGAGACGACTCTTTCCTGGCAGATGCGGTCCCTGAAATATTCCAAAATTGAACACAAAATTTGTAATTCTCGTATAAGTGTTCACTAACCTCGAGCTCCATACGATTGCTTCACCCCCCGAGTTAATGGAGGTCCAGAAATGTCGTCCACTTCTAGCATAAGACCCGAAGGCAAGCTTATCTTCATCGTGTGAACCATTGGTTCCACAAGAATTTCAGCCTTGTCCCAATTCGGAGCGTAGAACGATCTTGTCAATTAAAACAATTATTATTTTTCAAATTTAGAACATGCAGTGCATTTATTTTTATGTACCTCTTCTTTTTCCTGTGTTGATACGTCCCTGTTTCTGAGTCTGTTAAGTCTCCATCAGAATAAATCCACTCTGCTGCATCATGGGGGGAAGTTGTGGTTTCCTGAGGCATGTCTGACTCTGGCCTTTCTTCCTCCTCCTCGTTGTCATTCTCGGTACCAATGTCAATTTTC
This sequence comes from Folsomia candida, assembly GCF_002217175.1. Taxonomy (NCBI): domain Eukaryota; kingdom Metazoa; phylum Arthropoda; class Collembola; order Entomobryomorpha; family Isotomidae; genus Folsomia; species Folsomia candida. The sequence continues at coordinate 9,301,614 of NW_019091196.1, forward strand.
AGTTCGGATTTCACTTTCCCTTTTTTATCCCCACCCTTTAGTTTCTTTTTTGATTTGTCCTCCTTCAATTTTTGCTCCGGAGTCGGCTAAACAAGAATTTTAGTTTGTAGCTAAAAAAATAATTTTAACACAATATATTACGTAATTAGTGGCTATACTTTCTCCTTGTCCTGCTCTTTATTAGTTTTATCCTTTTTGGCAGCTTTTTTCTTTCCTTTTTTTGCTGCAAAATAAACAAAAATCATCAGTGATGAATTGAAAAGAGTCCATTTTTTATAAAATTGTGCAGCACCATCAACAGAATCATCTCCAGGGTCAACTACGTCGTCATCCACCTTTTCTGTGACGTCACCACCGTCTTCCGTTGGGGGTGAACGTGGAGGTGTAGCCTGCTTTTCATCTTCAAAACTCAGATGTGTGTCGGACCTTTTTTTCCCGTCGGTGGGAGGGGTTTCTTGCCGTTCGGGCGGGTTGGCTTCCTCCACAGCCTCTCCAGTGTCCGCTCCAAAAATTATTTTGTCGTACGAGAACAAACTTTCGGTTGCACTCTGTTTCAATAAAACTTTTATGTATGGAGCAGACTCTGAGGCACGGCGGTCTTGAAAGGCAAAAATTGTGCCATTAGCGTGAACCTGGGAAATATTGTAAAGTAAAGATTGGACAATTAAGCATCGCTCAGCTAAATAATTTCCAAATTGAGTAATTCGTCCCACCATGTGAAAATATGGACAAACGACATATGATTCTTTCGAAATATCTAACTCGTGTGGGATATAGTATGGGTAGAAAAAAGTGCTGTGCCCGTTTTTCGAAATGCTCAATTGCATCATTCTAAATTCCGGTTCAATGGTCGAAATCTCATATTGAATCGTAGTTCCATCCATTGGGAAGAGGTGGTACGTATCAGACGCTACAACAATGACGCGTTTTCCCAAGTCGTAAAAGTCAAACTTTGTCTTGTGTGGGGCAGATGGCTTGATCTCCTTCGCTTTTGCTTTGGATCGGGAACCTGCAGAACCAAATCAAGATGTGTAAAATTTGAAAATAATGCATAAATACGCGAATAATAAAAATTAATTGGTTTTGATTGCATACTTTTTCGTTGACCAATTGCTTCACTGATGTGAAAACTGGGAATTACATCGACATCAATGTCCGAAGATGGCGGATTAATACGTTCCTCCGGTTTTGTCTTGGCATCTGCTGCAGCAGCATCGGTGGCATAATCTTTGGAGGGCCTTTTCTTCTTTTTGTCGCCTGTTTCTTTGTTGTCACTTCCTCTTCTGCCCTTGGCTGCTTTGCCTTCAGGAGGAACAGCAGCTTCGTCCTTTTCTGGATCTATGCTTTGCTTCTTTCCTTTATTACCTTTATCTTTCTCCTCCGTTGCACCTCCTCCTTCTAATGCTGTCTCACTTTTATCGGTCGCACTCTTCAGGAGTCTCGCGTCACTTAGGGACAATTGGCCAGTTTGTTCTTTGTACAGCATGTACTTGATGCTAGGAACGAGGAGCCATTGTTCTTCAGGAACAATTTTCATGAGGGTTGTGATGCTTAAGGAATCTATGACTTCGGCCCCTTTAACTTTTTCGATTCCCATTAACCAGGATAACACGTCGTTGTCATTAATTGTGTATTCTGAGATAAAGAAGAGTCGATTTAGTTAATGAGATCCGGAAACAAATTACTAACGTATTACTACGCACCCAAGAAATGCTGAAGCCCAGGAAGCGTCTTCAACCTCATGTAAAACTGAGAGTCCGACTTTAGCGAGAGTGGAATCGGGTTGTTGAAAATGAATAGCAGAGTGTCGTAAAAGGGACAATACATTCTTTGCATGGACAGATAACTCATCACGGCGTTATTCAAGAGTTGGACGGTCTGAATTGGGACAAGTTCTTCCACATAGTTCCAATCGCTCAAGTTTCCAATGAGAACTCCGTCCGCACCCGTTTGAGACATTCCTGCTGAAAGAAGATACGTCTCGACCCACTTGGATAAGTCCAAGGCTCCAGAGTCACTTATCGCCAAAAGAGCGGGGCACTCGAGCAAGGCTTTGAAGACGGAAAAGTCCTTCATACTTTTGAAAAACTCTGACTCACAGGCGATGAATCTGTTTGACTTTGTTTTTGTTGGTAGTTCTTCTTCATCTCTAAAATTGTAGGACATTTCTTCTTCCTCTTCTTCCTCGACACTTTCGTCCACGTCTCCTTCGGTGAGTTCTTCTCCCTCTTCTTCCTCATCTTCAGGGACGAGCTGTTCCACGGAAGCTTCCTCGACCGGAACTGTGGGGGGAGGAGCTTCTACAAGTTCCACAGCGGTTTCAATCACTTTCTTTGCCGCAATGTCGGCAGCTTTAGTTTTATCGGCCTGTAATAATTTCTAGTGTTATCAATTTTATCATTCGTACTACAATTGTTTGATTGACTAGTTAAATAATATAAACTTACGAGATTACTTTTTGCCCCTTTCCCTTTTCCCTTTGGAGTTGGAGGGACGTGAGTAGTAGAAGTTGCAGGGGGAGGAGGTTGTTGTTCCGGTTGTTTCGCCACAATTTCAGCCTTTGGATCACCTTCTACAGTTGAAGCAGGTGTTTCTTGTACCGCTACTTGGTCCGAGTTTGGAGGAGGTGGTGGAGGAGGAGATGTTTCTTCTTGGGCAGCGGGTTCGTTATTGTTGGTTGCAAGCGTAGGGTTCTCAAGGTCGGGGGTATCCTTGCTGTGACCGACGGTTGCAATTTTAATTTCAGTGTTGGAATCTGGTGCCAAAATAAAGTGCACGCCGGTCGGTTCGTTTACGGCGAGATAGTTGTGATCCTTGGACAAGTTGGTGTCAGTAATTGTCTTCTCTTCAGCCAAGCCCGTGTGGGATGAAAACAGCTCAGTGGTCGCGTGGTGGACCATTTGGGAAAATCTTTTCTTGGCGTAGCGTTGCTCTTCTTCTTTGGACTTGGCAAGTTCAGCTTCTTTGTGTAATTGGGCTTCCACTCCGGCGCTCATTAGGAGATGAATAACGAAGAACATGTCTAGGAAGGCAATTATTTTACAAAAATATGATTAGGAGTTTTATTTGCACATCTATAATCACCTTCCATGTGAATGGCGCCCGGGGGCAAGAAATACATGAAATGGTTCAGATTTGCCATCAGTTTTATGTATAATCCTTTATTAAATTCGGGAATACTGCCCCACAAGAGTCCTTGCACGTTTCTGAGGTCACCAGCAATTTGGGTAGATGCGATGTGCGACGCAACAGTTTCTAAGTTTGATGATTAAATAATAATAAATAAATAAAATGAAGTTTCATTGCAATAAGATTGCTAAGAATTGAGTAGAATAGTTGTAAACGGACCATTTAAATGACAGGCTCGAATGCTGGCATAATCTCCATACTTAATATAAAGTGGTGGGGTGAAGACCGGCCCCACCACCTTTTGTGCTTTAGTCTCCTTCTTGTTGTGCTTCTTCAAAGTTTTCAGACCATCCTATTTTTAATACGAGTATTTGAGGATTAATAAAATTAATAACTTACAACAAATGTAGCACATAATATGCAGAAAACAAACTTGCAAAATCCTGTCTCCCCAGTCGGGCTTCCCAAATTTGTTAAACTCGGCGTACTTTGCTTGATCATCGCCGTCCGCGCGGTCCTGCTTGTTCGCATTTTCTGGAAGTGGAGGAGGTTGGTCGACGTTTGAAACCACTTGTTCTAAAATGCAATCCATAATGATGGGCACGGTGACGCATTCTGAGGGAACTTGGTTAAGCAAAGTTTCGTAAATTTCACGTTCGAGTTCTTTTTCCATAGGTTTAATCTTAAATAAGGAAGACGTGAGAAATTGAGATAATTATCCACGGCACTTCATAAGTTTGATCAGTTTACGTGCCTGTTTCACGGTGGAGCAATTTGTATAATCATGAAACCAATCGCTCATAACTAGCATTTCATAAATCCTTTGAGCAGCTTCGTCGAATAGTTTGGAAGCATAAGCGCCTCTCGCCTCGGATGTATCCAATCCATGCTCATTCTGAAATGATGACAAATTTTGCAATAGATGAATAATATTTATGATGATGAATGCAAACTATGAATCTGATACCTTTGGAAGTTTAAAATTCATCAGTGCACAGTCCAATAAGGGGGAGTCTGGCGGAGCAGAATTGTACATTTCGGCTAACCCGGCCCAAAATTGGCCTACAATATCTCGCCTAATCAATCCAGAAGTCAGTATTATTTATAATCAATTAATGATTATTGAACTGAAAAATGGAAACCAACTCTTGACGAGGTAACGTTGACTGCTGTTCAAGATATTTGAGATAATCCGGTAAAATATTTCGGGGGCGAAAGGTTCCAGGAATGCTGTCCTCAATGTCGGCCACACTAAAATTACGTTTCGTGACTTCCTGATCGGTGAGCAGTAAAATTCCATCAACAGTAACTCCTTTACATTAGTAAAGAATTTATTAAAATATTAAATGTTAAAAAATGAATAAATAATTCTTAATAAAAAGTACCAATTTTGAGCAACTCCTGGATAATTTTTGGATTATAAAATCCTTGCAAGATGACATACAATTCGGGTCCTTTTTGAGGGGTATCATCTGCAGAGAAAGCATAACTGTTAGTCTATATTGTTACAATTTGTCTGCTCAGATTTTTAGCCACATAAAAATTACAGCGTCGTACTAATCTCTTCCAAACTGGGCAATGGTATCTCTCCGCGCTTCCGCATATTGGTAGATCTGGACTTGTTTGAGGATGAATTTGATGCTTCGGACCCCAATTTTTTAGTTATTGATCCCGTAGAAGTAGCTCCGGTGAGGTCCTTATTTCCTCCCTTCTTATTTGGCTTACTACTATTTGGTTCGGCATCATTTCCGGAGTTCAGTCTGGAGCTGGTTGAGGGTGGAACGGGAGGTGGTTCTCGAATTCCACCACTTTCATCTGATTGCTCGTCCGAAGCTTTCAAATTGAGGGGCACTTGCATATGTTGGATCAGATCCTTGGATCTCGCTCCAGTAAGTTCTAGCTCCTGAGTGAAATAATGAAAGTAAGGCCAACGAGTTACAATTTTTCGTCTATTTTATTTTACACATTTACAAAATTCTACTATATTTTGGATTTTGGTAACCTTTCTCGCCGTCCCAGCAGTTAATTCAGTAGTCACACTGCTCTTCATTTGAATCAGAATGTGTTTCACAGCCTCTGCCCAAATGTCCATCCTCTCCCAAAAATCTAACTCCTGATTTGTCTCGTTGCCCGTTTTTGAAGCTGATATGAATTTTTTGACTTTCTACAGCACCAACAAAATTGTAACTGTAGATGTTCGCATAAAAAACATTAAGAAATTCCATACCGATGCGATTTCCTCTCCACTCAGCGCTATGAATCGCTTCCGAACCCCAGTTTTGATCGCGTGATACAAGTAGTATCCGATTGAAGTGAGGTCTGAAGAGTCCTCCATGCCCATGATCATGGAGTATGTGAAGCCATCCTATTTAGCAACCGCATGATACTCTCATTTACATATTTAGTGACATTTACGATTGACCCGTTCTACTGTAATTAGTTAAATACCGTTAATAATTTGTGAGCCCTGACGCTCTCACTGTTCCACTCCGGCTCTACTACGGGCTCTTGTTTGCCTGCCCCCTTTCCTTCGCCATCTTGCCCTTGTGCAGCGCTACGTCGCTTATTCTCGTTCGCTACCACGGAGGACGATTGCGACTTTCTAAGCGACCTTTTCGATGCAGCCTTTTCCTTGCCAGCTTTCTTGTCAGGTTTCTCGCCCCCAGCCTCCTTCGGCTTACCCTTCCCTCCTCCCTTCGGCATTGATGCGAGGATGAGATGCTTGTTCAAGAAGATTAAGGTCACAAGTATCAACGTTCAGGGATCTACTGTATCTGGTTGTGGAGTTTGTTTCAAAAATTTCCGACTTTCCGGAGAAAACTATAGCAAGATTATTTGACACTTTATCAATCTATAAGGTTACGGCCACGAAAAATTGGGGTCGAGTGATCATATATAATATCACTAATACTATTGTTTATAAACAACATTAGACAATATACCTAAAAGATATTAATTATATTGTTATATATATAAAAATCACTAATACTATCGAGTGAATTTTTCTCCTCGCATACCACGATTAACTGACATCGTTTCTATGGGCGGTGCCCCATACGGTTGCGACAAATGAATTATTTTGAAAAAAATTTTTCATTTTTAAATCTTTGGGCCGAAAGTCCCCTTGTCCGGCCCAACGACTTTAGCCTTGAATAACTTTTGAACAGGCAGACATAGAGACTTAATTCCTGAGGATGAAATCATCCTAATTTTTAGCTTGATTTTTAAGCTAAAAATCTCGAGTCTACTATTTCGGAAAACTAAAACGTTGATTTTGAAGAATATCTCCAAAATATAAGTTTTTCAGGAATTTCACAGCCAATTCTTATCTCACAAAATTCTATAATATACCAAAGTGATCGTATGATCTAGACCGATCGATTGACACCCCACTGGAGGGTGTGAGATCACTTGACCCGGATTTGACCTAGGGGGTCATCCCAATCTTCCAACTTAGCAACGGTCCACTCACACCATTTTTTCAGTACATAATAAAATTAAAATTTAATTTCTTCAAAAATGAAAATTTGTGTTGGAAACAATTCATTTGTCGCAACATGTATAGAATGATAAAGTGTCAAATAATATTGGGTTACGACAAATGCCCGAGTTACAAATGAATTTTCATTTTAAAATTGTCGTGGGTTACAATTTATTTTTTTAATATTTTGGCTGGAGAATTGGTTTTTCGTCCATGGGAGAAAAACCAATTTTAAAATAATTTTAAAAATTAATATTTTATTAATATTTACACACTTATTAATCATTGTTAACAAAAGACTGTGTAAATAAAACCCATTTATCATAATAATAATTTTATTTGTAACTCGACCATTTGTCGCAACCGTTAAGGGTAACTAGGCACTAAATGTCAAGCAATCGTGAAACTATAGTCTTCAGTTACGATAAATCGAATAGGCCCCTTGACAACCTCATCTGTGTTCTTTCTACAAAAATAGTCTTATACTACTAATAGTATGGAAGACCTAGAACTATCGATGCAACTACATATATTTTACTATGTACACCATATGAAGTGCACAATAAAGATTATTCGATTCGAACATTATTGCATTTTAAAATTTTATTCATCTACAGCTTTAGAAGAAAATACAAGAAGCATTATAAGAAATGAATAATGTATAAATATTATAATTTTAAGTATCATGGAGGATACATTACTCAAAAAATATAACGTAAAATAAAAGCTGTATTTTAGTGACAGATTCACAAAAACATTTGTAAGTAGCCAGCCGAAACATAAATCAAGAATATGAGGTACAAAAATTGGAAGTTACACAGAAAAATCCCACAAGATCATTTGAGAAAAAAATTTCATCAAGGAATCATAGTCATCTTCGAAAGTCATTATATTGTTGTTTTGAAGGAAATTTTTATATTTATCATTGTTTTATCGAATAAAATATACTAGAGATCTACCATTATAAAAAAAGCATTATAATCATTGCAAATTATATGTATGTATTTATATGAATTACTACTGACGCATGTATTTTTAGTGCTCATGAAAATGAACACAAAAGAAACAAAGAATCTTTCAAAATTAGGTAGAAATAATAAATTAATCAAGCAACATCGTTGTAAATCATCGTCATTATTAATCAATCAGTGGAGCCACGACTGACTTCTTGGCCATTACTAAAGTTTCTCCTGGTGGTGGTGGCGGGGTTGCGCTTTTAATTTCGCCCATGATTGCATCTGCATCATCATCATCACGTTCTTTCTCATCGTTATCATTTTCGTCATCAATCTGTGAGACGTCTTCAGTTTTTGAATCATCGTCATCATGAGATGTGTCCGTGGTCGTCACAGTTGTAGAATCAGTCACATCCATTGGAGCTTCCTCATCCTGGTCAAGCTCGATTCCATCATCATCCTTTTCATCAGTTCGTCCCAATTCCTCAGTAGTTTCGGGAACGTCGTCTCCCTTCGATTGAGCCGAGTTATCCTCAATACTCTCGGTATCATTTTTTGAACCTTCTCCAGGCGTCAAAACTCCCTCTGATTCAGCCTTTTCTACACCCCTCGCTTGCTTGTTTGTTTTTGCTGCGGCTTTCCCCCCTCTTTTTGGTTTTTGCAGTACTTCTCCCCAGTGGAAGTTGTGCAAATGTCCCACACATTGTCCAATATTAGTGAACGTTTTGTCCGGGCAGTAGAGACACTTTGCTCGACTCCCGGTGGCATAGTGGCACTTTTTCATGTGCTGGTCATAATGTTCTCGTTGAGAGTACGTATTGAAGCAAAGAGAACATCTCATTATTCCGTGCTGCTTGAGACAGATTGATATATCCCCCATTCGTCCACCTTGTTTCTTGCACACGGGACACTTCAATGCTTTCTCGAGTACCTCTTTAGTCATTAGCTCGTCCAGACTGTATTCCATCTCATCAATTGAGGAGGAACCAACCCCAGCAGGAATCTCAATTGGCTCATGGACAGTTTTCTCTCTTTTGTTACTTGATTTCGGTGTTTCGACCGGCGTGGACACGTTTGCTTCCTCGTCTTTCCCCTTCTGTGAAGCTTTTCGGCAAATTCCAGGATGCCCAAACAAATCTGGGATTCCAAAAGTCATTCGACATCGGCAACACTTTAAGTCTTCTTCAGAAATCCGTTCAACGCTGAGATCCATATCTTTGTGATCGATGGCCAAATGCTGTGAAATATTAGCTACAGATTCACCACAGAATGGACAATCTGCCGGAGGCACTTCACGTTGCGAAACAGCAGCAGTAGCAGCAGCAGCAACGGCAGTAGATGCTCGTCGTTTTACAGGAACTCGATCCTTCTCATCGTCACTGTCCTCTTGATCATTTAAAACTTTGGCCATCAATAGTGCAGACGCACGCTTAGCAATTCGAGCACTTCTTGGAGGTGTAGGAGTTGGAATGACAGGTTGTGGTTTCGCCGGTTTAGCAGTGGTATTTTTGTCCTCTTTTTTATTAACAACAGCAGCGGCAGCAAGAACGGCTCCTTTATGTTGGATCTTTTTTGTGCGATCATTGTCAGATGACGAGAATGATGGTGGTGACACCATTGCATCTGCTGCTTCACTGGCTTCAGCCCGTGATATGCTTCTGTTGGCAGTCAGCAAGGGCATTGATTCCTCATTGATGGGGTTATTTATGCACTCCACCCCTTGGTGGAGATGAAAGTGAAATTCTTCAGGGAATCCAAACTTCCTGTTACAATTGGTACATTTCAGTTTATCCTCCAAGTTTCCAGTGTGTGAGAATAGTTGTCGGTATCCTTGATGCTGGTGGCCGACATGAATTGTCCATCCTCCGTTTGAAACGTATTTTCGTGGACAGAGTGGACATTTGGTTCGCCCGTAAAATCCTTGGCGATATTTTGTAACGGTGGATTCGAAGAGAGATTCGCCAGTAGGATAACATTTCTTGAAATGCAATAGAGCCTTGTCAGCAGAGTCGGAGCAGTTGTCACATCTCGCGCAAACATAGAGCCAATGAAGCTGCTTTATCTTTTTTGCGTCTAGTTCTCCAGACTCGGACGCCTCTCCAATTTTTATGGCGTGGTTTGCTTGTGGAAATCCTTTATATGTGCGGAGAATTTTACCGGATAGTTTGTTTGCTTGGCTACTTGCAAGGTTCATTCGCTTCAATTGAGCCATTTTTTGAGCGAGGAGGACATTGTGAGGGACCAATTTAGGTTTACTTTGTTGCTGAGGTGGTAAGCGAGGTCTTCCTGATGTTTGAGGTGCAATGGGCGATTCTTCAATTTCAGCGAGTGGTAATCCAATAAAGTTGTGAACATTTTCTTCGTGGTTCCAAATGGTGCGAGCGGTCGTTTTCAGTTCGTCGCAAAGAGAACATTTGTAGATTCCATGTCTGACGTGGCGATCTGGATAAACACAAATGTATTACTTTAAATTAAGTAAGAAGTTGTTACTATACATAAACATAATTAATTTATCAATTTAATCAATGGATGATAAAATGCTATTATGATTACCTTGATGCCATTTCCAGGCTGATTCCTTAAAAAACGTAGCACTGCAAGTTTTACATTGGAGTTTTGGTTTTGCAATAATTCGAGGACGTTTTGGATCTGGCTCAGTCTTTCCAACCATGTCTATCCATTCCTTTAGCAAGGTTTCATCAGTTTCAGTGTCTGGTACATCAGCAGTCTCAGTTTCAATTCTGGGGGTGAGCTTTGATTTACGACGTTCCTAGAAAATCGAATTATAGATTCATAATTGTTGGTGTAAATAATCATCTAAATAGTTGCACTTGTAGATATGCAACTATAATTTATGTTAATGTTCTTTGTACTTACAATGTTACCATCATTTCTTGGCGTACTAGGATAACCTTGAATTTTAAAAGTTTGCTCGCCGTCAGAATCGGATGAGTATAATTCGCCCTGCGAATCCATAACATATCCCTCAGCATATTCATCCGAATCTAAATGTCCTGAAGATGACGGCCTATAGTTGCCAACAGTCTTGTTCTTTTGCAAATTTGTGAGTTGTTGTGAAGTAAAGGATGGGACCAACTTTCTTCGCTGGCCTTCAACACCCCCATCATAATTCCGTCCAATGTCGTCCGTCACCTTTCCAGGCTTCACGTCCATCTTCCTCCCATTCCCATTACTTTCGACAGCCAAATTGCTAAAATCAATTCCAAACATTTCGAAGAAGTCTTTCATTTTCTCAATTTGATCCGAGTTGATGACAACGTCGCTCTTGTAAGCCAAGAGAATGATGAGTTTCATCGTGTCGCTGGTAACTATGAAATTTCAGTAGCAAATTTTTGTTGACAATTAATTAATTGCTCATAATTACTGTTGTTCTGAATTAAGCTAATTACTTACTGTCGGGGACAGAGACCATGCTGATCTCATGAGCAGGCTGAAAATAAATCAATTTCACCAATATGTAATTGACAATGTTAATTTAACCAATTAAAAAATTCCTCAAGTAATTGTTTTACCTGGTCGATAAATGCAGTAGTCAATAATTTATATTGTGTAGCCAAGATAATTCTGTGAGCCTTGACACGACCTCCATCTCCACAGAGAAATATGACATCAGCATCTTTATCCACAATTTCATTATTTTCGAAATACGTAGCGTGCAGTGGCAGTGGTCGAGATCGGCAACGAAGTCGCATTTCTATACCCAAAATATATCCACATTTGAATTATATGAGATGTTTACATTTAAGTTGTTATCTTTATATTACTAAATTTTTAACTTACGGATATTTTTTCGCTTCGCAGGTTTTGGTGCAGATGATGATGGGGGCGTATTTGTGGTTTTTCTTGGTGAAGATTCCAATGAAGCTGGCCCACCACTATGAATTGATACAGGGGAGTCAACTCTTACTACGGGAATTTTCTTTGTCGCAACTAAATTGCCATCCGGATTGACCATCATTCTCTTAAAAGTGACTGGCTGTGCTTGTTGCTGCTGCTGAGGTTGTTGGGCCTGTTGTGGATTAATCATCCTGAGCGCCGGAATACCCCCCACGTTAATCAACCCCTGTCGCTGCTTCCCAAATGGTTGTTGTTGTACCTGATACTGTTGTCTGACGCCAACACCATTCATGTTCATTTTCAACCTGTTTGGTGTATTCAGGCTGAGGCCTTTCACCACATATCGAACCTGCCCACCGGCGCTCATCATTTGTCGGGGAACAATCCGGAAGTTGCTTTTGTTCAAGTTGGGTGAAGGGAGTTGTTGTTGTTGATCATTGTTGGCAGAGGGGGAAGCTGAGAGGATTTTGGTAAATCCTGACGGAGTTTGGACAAGTGTGTAAGTCGCTGTTCTGATGGGAGTATTCGGACCAGAATATACGGCTGGCGATTGCGACAAACGTTGAATTGGGTTCACAGGAACGACACATGGTTGTTGCGGTTGGGGTTGATTTTGACTGTTCATCTTGGAAATCAAATCAGTCGTCTAAGGCGACAACTTTCGTCTTGGTGTGATGCGATCAATAGTTGTTATTCTATAAATTGTATTTAAAAAATATGTATGTAATTAAATGCATAACTAAATCATGTATTACTTTCATTATGAAATTGCTAATTAATAATATTAAAACGCCACCAACGTAGCCATAAATCAAATTTAATGCGAAGCTACACACCAGCAATACGTAATCCTACATTTGCGCCAATGTTGAAGTTTAATTATGGCGTAAATTGAAACCTCTCCAATGAGTGTGGTTTTCAGAGCCTCTGAGAAAACTTTGCATAATTAACTATTCACTAATTCACTAAATGGTATTCGGTTACGGTTACGAGTATGCACGTATTATTATGTAGCTCTATATTATGACTGTACGTACGCAACAAGTTGATGATCGATAAAATATCCGAGTCGATTTTACTCAAAGTACACGAAAAATACCAACCATTTCATGAAATTAATACCAATTTCCACAATTACCTTGACCAACCAGTCTTTAACCATTTACTAAAAAAACGTTTACGAACTTCTGTCACGTTACCCATTTTTTAATTCATCGCCGCCTACCAAATTCCCCACAGAGTGCGCTACCATGCATGCATAAAATCACCCCTTTCAATAAATACCGTCATCATCATACCTTTTTTACGGGTTTTAAAGTTGTCCAGTGTTCCAAAATTGGTCCGATTTTGACCAAACTTTTTGCGAAGTTGTCTTCTCTAAGGGTTGCACAAGTGGTGGGATGAGTTCAGAGATTAATATTTTAGGAAATTTCGTGAAATTTTTAATTTCCAAATATTGGTTCGCGTGCTGAGCTTCGTAGCAGGAGAACGGAGAAGAGTGAGCACAGTGTACGAGGCGAGGATGAGAAGAAGAAAGAAAGCGAGATTTTGGTGGCGGCTGCATAAGTCGGCTCAAGGATGGAGCTGTTGCGGCAGAGTGAACATTTCTAACTCGTACCGGGAATGAATCCGTAAAAAATTAAGCATGTGTTATTATGTAAATTGATAATCATGCAAATTGTGTGACGGACTTGGCTTGATAAGCCGGAGAAAGTTGGTGTTGATCAGACATCTCTCATGGGAGGAGAAAGTAAATGGGGAAGTTGTATTGCGAAATAGTTTATGATAAGTGATAACAAAGCTGATAAGTGTCGGGTGATTACGTTTTAGGCCTTTTAAGATGGCCTTATAGATTTACCAAGATGTCTGTCTGTCCGTCCGTCTGTGCGCACGATAACTCTCTTTAAACAAAAGCTATCGACTTGAAATTTTGCACACTTCATCTTCGGGTCAAAAGTAAGGATGAGTTCGGGGATGGGCATGATCGGTCAAGTAATTGGCCGGTGGGGGTCATTTCCATCCAAATGCGTTGCCCTTAACTACCAAGAACCTTTAGAGCAGGTTAAATTATTTAAGTGTAAGTAAAATATTTGTAGCTTGAGAAATATCTATAGTAATAATTTTAAGTAATTTTAGTATGAAGATTGCGACTGACCTCAAAGCGTTTAAATTGGAGTGGAGTTTCAGAAATTTTAAACCTGGGAGACCCGATAGGGTGACCCGACGGATTTCTAAAATTTGTAGTAGGTAGTTGAAATTTGGAACAAAGGTTGCTAGTGGATTGTAACAGACAAAAATGAATTTAGGTTGGAAAAATTTTAATCTTGATGGACCCTATGGGGTGACCCATACTGATTTTTCAAAATCGTCATATCGAAGTGAAATTTGGGAGAGAGGTTGCAAATGGGTCTTAATGGAACAATATGAAATGAAATTGGTAAAATTTATATCTGATGCGGTTATCCATATCTATTTTTAGAAATTGCGTTAAAAACATGAAATCCGGCACGGTAATACTTACAATTAGTGGCTTCTCATCAAAGAATTTGAAATTAAAAGTTAGCTAACAAGGGATACTTTCGAGGTGATAGTCGTGTCCAGGGTACCACTCATTGGTCTAAATGTTTTTTGATCGAGTGTTTCTCACGGGTTCGGGTTCTTACTTCGGGTTTCGGGTTCGGATCGGGTTTGGGTCCTGCTTCGGATACGAAATTTTTGAACCCGAAACTTTCGGGTTCGGGTTCGGGTCCGAGAAATGTGATCCCAAAATTTCGGGTTCGGGTCCGAGAAATGTGATCCCAAAATTTCGGGTTCGGGTCGGGTTCGGGTTCCGACTAAGAACCCGAAACCCGAACCAACAAGAACTTTTTGCCACAACGAACACGAAAACATTAAAAAAGAAAATAAAGTGTTAACCAAACTTGCTACGACGGTTATGCTGCAGTAATTCATTAAATAATTCAAATTTTTAATTGTCGTAACTTCTTTTCACAAGTGTCTTCAATTAGTGTTATGGTTTGAATATTAAAATAAAATATATTTTTTATCAAAAATTTGCAAAATATTTAGCTTGAGCTTACTTTAATATTGGAAACTTGAAACTGAAAATCATTTTCAGTTTTCAACTGATTTAAAAATTTCTGAATGTCACGGAAAGCCATTATTCATGGTCGATTTTTTGAGATAGCATTATTATGGTCAAGGAATTAAGAGTTATGTACTTATGCAGAAATGTGCTTAATTATAATTCCTCGGTCATATTTACAGAAGTATTGTTTGTTTGAAACCTTCCAAAGAATTTTTAGCTAAAAAGCCAGTCACCCCTTAAAGTTAAAATATATTCGGGTTTTTCGGGTTCGGGTTTCGGATTTGATCCGCCAGTTCGGGTTCGGATCGTTGCAAACGGGTTTCGGGTTCGGGTTGCCCTCAAGTTTCGGATCAGTGGCATCGGGTTCGGGTTCGGGTTTCGGATTTGCAAGAACCCGACCCGTGAGAAACACTAACCCATCTTCGAACTCGGTCGATGCCCAGATGCATGTCTGTATCAAATTTGGTAAAATTCAGCCTACTCCTTCGAGAGTTATGGAAAGACAGACAGACGGACAGGTCGATTACATAAGCCCTAGTCCGAGCTAAAAATTATATGCCAATCGTTCATTAGAGTCTGGCTTTTATGTAATAATGCCGTCTTAAAAGGCCCCGCAAAGTTGCTTGGAGTAGGTTTTTAATGTGACCTTACCTCAGGGTTAAGGTTTGAAAGACTTGAGAAAATAAAAATTATTTTTAACTTGGTTAATTTGGATTTACAGAGTTTGGTATTTTGGGATCATTCCACGAATAATTCGGAACAAGACGCGCATGCTCATATAGTTGAGACTTTAAACTGAAACGTTACATTCAGACAAACGCAGGACCAATTTACATTCCAGGACAGAAAAATGTCCAAATTCGATATATTGGTTCGAGATACATTATGGACGTATTTTATACCATTCGGTCTTCTTGGATTTGTTATTATTGTTGTGTTGACAGATTCATTGAGAGATCTGCAAAAAAGGTCCGGAACATTTTGTGCATATGTTAATATATTGATGGATATTTAATTTTCAAAATTGCAGTGTCTTATTGTACTTATTTTTACATTCGACAGAATTTTCAAATGGATGATGAAGGAATTCGCCGAAGTCCATGAACAACTCCTTTCTGACATAAAAGACGCATTATTCGACGATTTAAGACAGATCGAGTCAAAAGTGGTGGATTTGAGAAATAAAGGAGTAATTCGAATTTTAGAAATTGGAGTTGGAGCAGGTAATTGATTGAACATGATTATGGAATATAATTGTGCAATATGTAATATTTAGGCAAATAATGACTTTATACAGGAACTAATCTCAAATACTATCCCCAACAATGTCGCTTAGTTCTCGTTGACCCGAATTTCTACTTTAAGCTATATTTTGACGAAAATAAATCAAAGGTCGGTAAGAGTTGTCATTCGACAAATTATATAGGCCGCTAATATCTAACTATTTTCATACTTCAAATTCACGTGTGTGCAGTTCCCAGATATCAATTTGGAAAAGTTCATTGTTTCTTCTGGGGAAAATCTGAAAGGTGTCGCCTCTAACAGTGTGGATGTTGTCGTCACCACCACCGTTTTATGTTCGGTGGAAAATGTTAAAAGTGTTCTGAGAGAAATTCGACGAGTTCTTGTCCCTGTGAGGAATTCATTCATTCACGATTCAGTTAAATTTGGATGTAAATATAAATTTCTAATTCGTACTCAGGGAGGACGATACTATTTCATGGAACATTTATTAGACGAATATGTCCCACATCGCACCCAACTCCAAAAGGCCTTAACATGGAGTCGGATTTGGCCATGGCTCTGCGACGGTTGCAAATTTCTGCCTATTCGTTCAGAAATTTCTCTCTGTGGTTTTTCCACCGTGGATTACAGAGAATTTATGTTGGATAACTCTAATTTGAAGGGAAAAGTAAAGCTCTTGGCAACTCTCATGGCGCCACATATTGTGGGTATCGCTAAAAAGTGATCCATCGATTACTCAAATCTATAATAATGAAATGTATGGTGCCTACATGATATTTTACTTATACATATACCGGTGGAATTGTCTTCCTTAGATCTGTTACAAAGCTTATGAAGCAAAAATTTAATAAATATAAGCATTTAATTGTTAATTAACCAATTGGCTACCATTTTGCATGAGTTGTAATCATCACATCATCTTTCCAAATGAAATCACATCTCCATTTATTTATTACCAAAAGAAAGAGACGAATTAAGTACTGTACCCTTTTCCTTGCCTCATTTTACTCCTCTTCTCTCATCCCTAAAAAAACAGATCATCAGATGATTCCATCAACTTTCCATTTACACAAAACTTTTCTGAAATATATTTCCAATGGATTCTCAACTTCCTTCTGGATCTCGCTCTGATAATTTAACGTCAAAGAGTTTTCCTGTGAAAAGATTTACAGAGCGTTACGCACCCCAATTCAAGCAGAAAGTTGTTGATTACGTTCTCGGAAAAAGAAGTGAAAATGACGCAAATGTCGGTGTGTCGTATGTCGAGGCCTCCAAACAGTTTGGTATTCATCCCACCACAATTTCAGAGTGGATACAAGAACGCAAGAGACAATTAGAAATTAAGCAACTTGTCTCGGCACGTGAAGCATTTAAAGTTAACGAGGCTTCCAGTTCCAGTTTAGACGATTCTTTAAGAGAATGCATGAAAAATGTCCGATTAATCTCGGCCAATGATAATAACGTGGTCAAAGTTCAAGCCACCCTTTATCAAGAACTCGGGTGTATTTTGGAGTCATCATTACTGGCAACCAGGGCGAAAAAATCATCATGGATGGCGATTTGGTGGGAAAACGTGCGAAAAAATAGAAACTTTCTGGAGAACGAAGAAAGGAGACTTCATGGAGAAAGTTATGATGCTGCTGCTGATGATATGATCACATCAACTGCGGAAGAAGGGGATGCTGCGGCTGCCTCGACTGTTAGAATCAAGGTAATTCAACGGATTATTTCAGAAATAATTAGACTAGGGCATGCTGAAGGTCATTCAAATCGAAATCGAAAACATCTTGTGTATATTTTGCAATTTGCACAATTTTATTTCACATGAATCTGTTAAATGTATTTAACTTATGTAGTTAATTTACATTACCGCCGCTCATACTCATAACAATTTAATCCATATAAATTGGCAACCAGTCATGACAAGATTTTGAGTCAAAATTTTTGACTAAAAACGTCTTGAGAAAATAATTGATATTGAGCTGCAATTGCTGACGGGGTGGAGTGGTACATCGTCGAAGCGCATTTTGCGTAGTGTGCTGTGCACATTGCAATCAACATGTGCGCGATGTGATCAAGTGAAAGCCGGAAACTCAAATTTACGAATTTTCACTTTCTAAG
Source organism: Folsomia candida (assembly GCF_002217175.1). Lineage (NCBI taxonomy): Eukaryota > Metazoa > Arthropoda > Collembola > Entomobryomorpha > Isotomidae > Folsomia > Folsomia candida. The sequence continues at coordinate 9,319,492 of NW_019091196.1, forward strand.
TTAGAAATTCTAATTAATACACACTTTCTGCTTTCACTGAGTTGTTTGTATGTGCATGTTATTGAATATAACAATTAAAGTGTATAGAAATAATTTGCAATTAAGAAATTGTCAAAATCATCGAACACAAATTTGTGAAATTAACCATGAAATCTAAGCATTTACTACATCAAAGTGCTGCGGAACACAATCTCACACATATCCTGAAACGAGCCTCCAGTCCTCCCCGAAAGAAATCTGTTGGTGGGGGTCGAGGAAAAGGACGCTTCCAACAGCCCGTAGATAAGCCTAAAACTAGGAAAGAGTTGCGGAAAGAAACACGTAAAAATAAAAAGGCCACGAAACATAAGTATATTCTGAACAAGTTCGGAAAAACGCCAGACACTGGAGAAAAGCCCGGCAAGAAGAAACGGGTACGGAAGAATAGGAAGCGAAATCGAAATAATAATAAAAAGATGGCTGAAGCAGCAGACGAGAATAACCAGGGTCAAGATAATGACGGTGATGGCGATCAAACTGGAAAATATGTAAGGGCACTTCCGAAAGTGACAAATAAGGGTGACAAACCTGGCCCAAGTGCGCGAGCTGCTTCGGAAAGGGAGGAGGACGACAAGGAGTTGGAGCAATTGAAAAAAGAGATGATGACGACGAGGAAACGACGCATTCTGGAGGAAAATGCAGAGGAAGATAAGTTTATTTCACAAATGGAGAAGAGGCTTAAATTGAACAAGAAGGCAAAAATACCAGCCTCTTTTAGAACGGATGGTTTGGATTGTAAGTGGCATGAAAATTATGAGATCCTCTGTAGGAGAAACGAGTATATTTTATATCTTATATTTTATATCTTATTTTAATAGATTTGCTGGAATTATGTCAATCATCTAGAAAAAAGACAAAAAAAGAAGATGATGAAAAGTTGGATAAAATTAGTAAAAGCATGGGTAAGGCAGAAGAATTGGATGACGATGATGAAGATGAAAGCGTGGATAACGATGAAGACAGTGAAGAAAGTATGGACGACTTGGAAGATGACCATGATATATCTGGGGATGAAGAAATTGGTGAAGAAGATGAACAGGAACGGAGTGATGCTGATGAAGACGACAGTGACGATGAGGTTTTAAGTGATATTCCTGAAGGAAGTGACGATTCAGACCTTGGCGACGATACTGAAGACAGTGACTTGGATAAATCAGAAAATGAAGGAAGTCTCGATAACGGAGAGGAGTCACCAAAGCCAAAAAAGAAGAAAAAGAAAACCAAGGACGAGGGCTTGTGGGAAGATATTTATGGAAGAATGAGAAGAAAGGATGGATCTGTGGTATGTATTTTTGGAATTAACTGGGTTGTAAATATGTGTCATTGTTTGCAAATTAACTTGCGGTTTTCTTTATTGTGCAGGTTGATGTAAAATTAAATCCCACTGAAATCACGACGAACGTATCAAAATCCGATCCGGTCAAAACGGCAGACAAACCAGTGACAGTTGTTCCCACTGGGAAATACGTTCCTCCAAATCAGAGGGGAAAATTTACCCAAAAGGATAGGATATCAAGAAGTTTGAAGGGACTACTAAATCGAATGTCGGAAGCTAACATGAATTCCATTTCAAAACAGGTATTTATATTTGATTTTGATTTTATGGTTCATTCGCGATAATATTCAAATCACTATAACCTTGATTTGCATTATAGATTGAAGAGCTTTACATGGAAAATAGTCGAAATGAAATTAACGAATGCATGTTGGAATTGTTAAACGTTGCATTGGTGCGAACGGTTGCTATTCCGGATCGAGTAATTTTAGAACATGTAATGTTAATCGCTATACTTCATGCTAACATTGGAACCGAAATAGGTAATGCAAATCGAAATCTCATTTTACTTAATATTTTCTAGCACACAGTTTTCAAAATATACGTTTTACTTTTTCAGGGGCATTTTTTCTTCAAAAATTTGTGGACAACTTCAAAACAAAATATGACTCTACCGATACAGAAATTGATGATAGTAAAGAGTTGGAGAATTTGTTGCTTTTAATTTCGTCTATGTACCATTTCAAGGTTGCAAAAATTTTCATTGTATTAGAAATTTATAAAATCATTGCTGGTGTAAGTAACGAATAATTTGTTTTCCTAGGTGGTAGATTCTGGCCTTCTATATGACATTTTGAAGCTTCTGGCAAGTAATTTCAAACCAATTGACGTTGAACTGATTTTGGCGTGTTTGAGAAGTATTGGGTTTCGGCTTCGAAAAGATGACCCGATAGAGCTGAAAGCACTAATCATTTTAATCCAACAAAAAGCAACTGCTAGCAAGACTAGTACTACAAACAGGTATGGTAGCAACCTGACTACACATTATCACACTTTCTTTACTATAATTGCAATTATGTATGTTTCAGTGCCAAAGTGAAATTCATGCTGGAGGTTGTGACAGCAATTCGCAACAATAATATGACAAAAATTCCTAATTATGACCCCTCCGTTGGTGATCATCTCGCTAAAAACTTAAAGTCGCATATTCACAAAGGAAATTATGTCAGCACAATGAAAATCAAACTCGAAGATCTTCTCAATGGTGCAATATTTATTTAAGACTATTCATTTGTTAATTGATAAAAATAAGCTAATAATGTTTCCTTTGATTTATGTACGAATTTGATTATAGCTGAGACGAAAGGTCGCTGGTGGATTGTTGGTTCGGCCTGGTCAAACATCGGCGATGCTGAGAAAGATACCAAGTCCGTTGATGCCGCAACATTTAGCAAAGATAAGCAACAGAATGAAAAACTTATGTCCAAAGCTCGAGCACTAGGAATGAATACAGAAACAAGAAAAACTGTATTTTTCATTTTAATGACGGCTGAGGTAATTAACTTGGTAATTATCTTGTATCAAGTCGTTTATAATAATATGTTTTTCATAGGACTATGTTGACGCTTTCAACAAATTAAACCAACTGGATTTAAAGCACAATCAAGAGCGAGAAATTATTCACGTGACTACATATTGTTGCATTCATGAAAAGAAGTTCAATCCGTATTATGGTTTCGTCGCTTCCAAATTCTGCACTCTTGATAGAAAGCACATGCTAACTCTACAATACAATTTGTGGGACCGTTTGAAGGACTTGGATAAGCTCGAGTCTTACCAGCTCATCAATCTAGCTAAGCTACTAGTTCATCTCATAAATGACAAAAGCTTGGCTTTGTCATCTCTGAAAGTTATCGAGTACGCGGAAATGGACAAAACCAAGTTAAAATTCCTCAAAGAAGTATTGTGTGGTATCCTACTTCAAAAAGACGACGACAATATGCAAGAAATCTTCTTGAAAACTGCTGCTTCCGAAAATTTAATGTTATTTAGAGAAAGTTTGAGACTTTTCATGGGACATTTTCTCCTTCAAGAAAATGTTATAACTTCTGATGGCGAAAATGTGGGGTGTGACTTGGACGAGGAGACAATGGAGACGCTAAAAGAAAGAATAAGTCTGGCAGAGTCTGCCATGGCTTTGGGTAGAGGTAGAGTACAGTTGTAGGTAGTTATTAATGCATTTTATTTTATTATCATGTTTTTAAAACAATAAAGACTGAAATAAATAATAATTTTAATAATTTGGTAACTTAAAAATCCCCATTGTATAATTTCAAAAATTACATACGCACACCAAACTTTGTGAGACAGGCATTTTCGTAAAATTCACGAGTGTAAATCCAAATACGTATTTTGTTCTGAAATTGCATTCATATTTAGTACCCAATTATTATTTTTAGTATCCAAGTTGGTTCAAGGAAGAAGTCGCCCAATATGCAAAGTTGTATGGACAACGAGCTGTGTCAAGAATGATGTGCATTTCACAGCGCAGAGTGTTTGATTGGGTGCATCTTCTAGCTTCGCCATCATCGACATCGTCCGATTTTGGCGTATCTGTAGAATCTGCAGAGGTCCTAAGTTTGTCATCTCGAAGTACGAAGCAGTTAATAGATCCTGAAATTGAAAAGGAACTCTACGAGTGGATCCAAGCTCAACTTCCGACTAAGGTTTCCAGTTCCATTATACGAAATAAAGCAAGAGAAATGTACAGGTTAGTCATTCTGAAAATATACCACCATCTTACAAATTGGTCAAAAGCAATCCTTTTGTATTTTTTCAGAGCCAAGGGCTACTCCACAATGCAATGTTCGTACGGTTGGTATCGCCGATTTGCAGCACGCTTCAGCCTGACAAACGATCCCCACAAGGACATGGACGACATTATTCTAACTTGGATGTTAAAATCGTACGACCAAAATCATGCCGTATCAGTGCCTGAGCTGCAAGAGTTTGCTCAAACGAACTTGTCCGAAATCAAGCCAGAATTTTGTGCGTCTGGTGGATGGGCGATGCGATTTTTGAAAAGACATCACCTAATTCTCAACTGGGATGATATTTACACTGGCCAACTACCACTTCAGTTAAATGAAGATGCAGAGTCTTTCAATGAACGTATGAAAAATGACGTTTTTGTCAACTACGTTCCATCCGGAATTGGTAGTATGGACGAAATTCCGCTTAGTTTTTTCGATCTTTACACAACCTCAGATCAAATGAAAGTGCCACGAATTAGGAAATATTCCATCACTAATTGCGATGCTACTGTCATTTTGACTTTGATGGCGGATGGCAATCTGCTTCCCCCTTTTGTAATTTTGAAGGTGATTATTATATTACACTAATCATAACAAAGAAAACCATCTAGATTTATAGAACTTGTTTGTCGTTTCTATTAGGGCCAGCATCAATGTGACCTGTTCCAAGTGCATTCTTCTCCCAATCACAATTCTGTCGTTGTATACTATGGTGAGAATACAGGACCCACAATTAGCTGTTTGGAAAAGTGGCACGAGCTTATCTGGGTAAAAAATGTTCTTGGAAATGGAAAAGAAATGACACTGTTACTACTGGATGATTACAAACTGCACGATGAATTTAAGACGAAATATACCTCAGATTCGTTCAATATTGAGATATTTCCTTCGGGATGTTCTTCCAAATTGCAGCCACTAAATAGTTCTGGAATTAAAAGGGAGTTCTTGGTATGTTTTAGATCTCAGTCAGCAGAATGGTGAGTTTCAACCATTTTTACAAAGTTTTAATCATTAATTGCAGAGTTGCATGGAAGAATTTTGGCTGGACTATGTTCGAGGAAATGTCGAAACTAAAATGCAGCTTCCTTCAATAGATGAAATAATTAATTGGGTCGAAAAATCATATGAAAAAGTTAGACTGAATAAGGTGACCAATATGTAAATTTGCGTCTATTTTACTCAATTACCAATAACCCGTATGATTGTATGATTGTTTTCTATATAGGAGCTTCTGCTGAAAGCTTTTCCAATACCTAATATAACCACCCCGAAATAGATGAATGGTGATTTATGCTACAATGTCCGGAAGAGGTTAGCACATTTAGAATTTTACAATATTTACTGGTATTTTCACGCAACCTTAATTAAGTTAATGACTAAGTAATTTTGAGTAGTTACGTGTCGAACTTCCTACATTCGCGATGTTATAATCAATATATTACACAATTGTAATTTACAAATCAAATCTGGTCTAGAAATTCAAATACAGCTTTGTCTAGCAGTGTTCCTTCTTTTTTAAAGCAGCCTCTTTCCTCTGCTTACGATGCAGTAGACGACGCTCCCTTTCATATTCCTTCATTCGGATGAGGTAACTGAAACAAGACATTAACTTCTTCATGTAACCAACCATTACGGCCCAGAATAATTAAAAATAATTCCTCACTCTTCATATTGACATTCAAACAATGCATGCCTAGCATTTGCACATGGCATAGTCCATGGGAAATTGTCCTTATTACATTTCTTGAGGGCAGTTAATTTATGGACGCAAAAGTCTCGATATTTTGGCTCTATTTTCGCAGAAGCCATTTCCGCCAGCGTCATGGGAGGAACTAAAACAAAAATTGCAAAGTATAAATAAACAGCAAGCACCAGATATTGTCTTTCATCCTTCAACTAATTGTGATTAATATTACTAATAAACCCACCTCTTTCCTTCCTCTGTTTCCCCTCAAAGCCATAGTTTGGCTCCGCACTATACTTGTCTTCCTTGGGTGTGGTCGGAGAAGAATTGAAAACGATGTTCGATGGTGGGGGCGCCGTACTGTGCGACCCCGCAGCTGATACCGAGGCACCCATTCCTCTTCTTTCAGTGATCTTAAACTGGAAACAAAGTTAATTTACATATATATTCTGATAAACTACTTTGTTACATTTGCACCATAAATTTTTAAAACCAAAATTAAAAATATTTACCTTTCTCCTAAAAATAAAGAGTTGGGAACTTTACCCAAAGTCAAACTGTCCTGTTTTTGTCTCGGGCAAGATTTAGTCTGGTGCCAAGCTCTTAATGGAGAACGCAATCTATGAAATACATTGCATCTTTTTGCCATGGTTCATGTTTGTCGATTGTCGACCTTGACGCCAAGAAATCTTAAGGGCCTGGGGGAAGTTGCTTAGAAATCACGTCAACTTTGACGATAAAATTCAGCAATGCACAAGAGGGCAGATTTTTTAAATTATGTTTAATGCGTTAATCATATCTTTAGATTTTACTTGAGTTTTTTTTGACGATCTGCCCTCTTGTGCAGTGGAGATATTTGGTCGTAAAGTGAGGACAAATTGGCTTAGAATTGCCAAATTAATGGCAGGAATTGCATTTTGAGTATCCATGGAACAAAAGAAACAACTTTTTTCAAAAACTTGAGGGACTTGAGGGAAACTTTTTCAAAAGCAGTGACAAAACCAAAGCTTTTGAACGTCCCATAGAAACGGTGTCAATTAATTGTGGTCGTAACCTAACAGAGCAAGATTATTTGACACTTTATCAATCTATAAGGTTACGACAAATGGCCGAGTTACAAAATAAATTTTCATTTTTAGAAAACTAAAACTTGTTGAAATTGGTTAATTGGTTACAGTTGGAAATGTAATTTTCAGTCAAAGTGCTTATGGAACTGTCATGTCCGTCCGTCTGTCCGTTTGATCATTTTACGATAACTTTCGTTAAACTTGTCCTAGCGACTTTAAATTTGGTATATGTGTAGTATGTGGCAAATGAGGAGTTAAATTTGAAGATGGGCGAAATCGATTAAGTGGTTGACCGGTGGTGGTCATCTGGGTGGGTGGAGTATTTCAAAATCTGAAAATTGGCATTGAGATTGCTAATGGTGTCTAATTGAAGAATATTAATTTAAATTGGGAAAATTTTCGATTGGAGGGACCCGATACCATACCGATTGTTGAAAATTATCCAATCGAGCTGAAATTAGTGCAGAGATTGCTAATGCCTGATGAAAGAATATGAATTAAAACATTTTTATGTGGAGGGACCTTTAAGGGGTGACCCATATCGATTTTTAAAAATTGTATTAAAAAGATGAAATTCGCTCCAGACACTCATAGAAGACTGAAATTTGGCATGACCCCGCGGGGGTAGACCAGATTGAAAAATATGAAGTAAATATTAAGATTTTTTCCACAGAGATTTAACAAGGTGACCCACATTGCTTTTTATATTGGTAGAATAAACATGAAATTCTGTATCATGGGTAAGGGCACATCAGACTAAAGAATATGAAAATGAATATTTTTGTGGGCCCATGAGACCCGTACTGGTTTTAAAATTGGTCAAGGAGCTGAAATTTTGCATGCTGGATTATGGGAACATTTTTGCCGATTACGAATAGTAGTCAGTAGTTGGTGCAGGTCGTCTGACTAAAATTTAGAAGCTGACACTGACCCTGACTCGGGCTAAATAAAGGCTGCACGCTGCAGATTTCAAATTTAATTCTCGAAATAGTAGCCTCGAGATTTTTTGCTTAAAAAATCAAGCTAAAAATTACGATGATTTCATCTTTAAGAATCAAGTCTCTATGTCTGCCCTTTCAAAAGTTATTAAAGGTCAAAGTCGTTGGTACACAGGCCCAGGGGACGTGTACCAACGATTTAAAAAATAATTATTTTATTTGTAACTCCACCATTTGTCGCAACCGTTAAAAGAGCCAAGAGTTACCTAGATACTTAATGTCAAGCAATCGTGCTAACAGAGCGATAATAATCTTGGGGCCCTGGCAATTATTGTTGCTAACATAAAATCAAGTAAATCTTCCCCCGGGCCCTTAATAAGAAACAGGGAATACAAACGCCATAAACATTTCCAGTATAATATGTAATAACCAGACAGCTCCTTCTTTCCCTGGCATGAGGTAATAAAAATGTGAATATTAATTTCCTGTCCTCGTTCGTTCTTCATTTCCCAGCCCAGTTTGTCATTGTCACTCGTTTATCCGGGTGAGATTCGGTCGTCGGTAGACGTGACAGAAAATAATTTATTGTCTTTTACTCATTTCTTGTATGTATGTAGGTGTACGTGTAAATTTATTAGAATTGAATATTTAATTTGTTTTTTTTGCCTGGAATAAAATAAGGTACTTTTTTATTTTTAAGATTGCTTCCAATGTGGCAGATGATAGTAAGTAAGTATAAAGAAATAGACGACATCCTCTTGTAAGTAAACAGTCCTTTTATCTCCGTCGTCGTCATCATCATCGTCAAACCTCAAAGGAAAGATTTGAATAAGATACACTATTAATTCTACGTATAAATAATCAACGAACCATTTCAACAAATATCTAAACACACTCCTGTCCTGTTAAAATAAAATAGTAGAATGAAAATGAAACACATCCTGTTTTTTGTTGCTCAAAAATCAATCGCCTCTCGCTTCGTGTTTTTTTCTTGCTTCTTCTTTCTCCATCTCATATCGATGGAGAAGATGAATACACCGACTTTTTAAAAATACATATACGATGAAGAACATCATTACTAAACTCGGTCACGTCCCCACCACTCGTCACACTTGATCAGTGCGTTATTAGTTTGTTGTAAAAAAAATCAGTGGAAAAAATTGAGATGCGATGAAGCGTGTCCGTCCATCCGTCCCCTTTCATTCTTTCACCAACAGCTCGTCCTGGTCGCCTTGATCTCGTGAATATCAAATAGGAAAGAAGCATCACCTTTCCTTTGATGTTGGCAAGCCAAAGTGGATGTTGATACTCTCATTTGGATGGATGGAAGGAAGGATTAGTGAAAAATTGGCGCAGGATCGCAATATCTTCTCAGATCTGCAGGAAGGGAAGCGTTATGAATATCGAGATGAAATTCAGAGCAGCAATTTTGAGGGAAAGAAGGAAAGTGAGACTTTCTCAAGATGCCCATGGAGAGAAAATTCTCAATTTCCCCGTGAACACATTCACTTATAGATTCGCACTATGAAGTTTCCAAGTCCAGGAGCTCTGCGTGAATAAAATGTGCGAAGAAAAGTGTTGAGTAATTGTGAGACAATTCCATTTGTCGGGTGGGACAAAGACTGGATAAAATTAAGTTTGTGTGTAAAGCGGAGTAAGGCTGTTTTCTCATAAAATTCCTGTATCAAACCGTAACAGTTTTTTACAAGGGTGTGTAATGAGAGTAAAAATAAGGGTTGTGTTTTCGACTACAATGCGAGTCACCGTCGTCATAAAAGACGCTGTCGGTGAGGTGCATCAATATTAGGATTCGTCCATCCATCCAAAGAGTCGATATCCAATATACAACTTTGTGTATGGAGATGAGTCTGTATTTAATATAAAAGTTGCATAAGCATAATAATGCACGCTATGTATGACCATAATAAATCGACCCAGACGATGGATACGCATTTTATTGTTTTTGTAAAAAGTTTTCCAGACTCGAATTTTATCATTTTATTGCATCCTCAGCAGTAAAACAAGGACAGATGAAATGTAATATGGAAATTATTTGAAATTGGCTTATGCAATAATTTCATCAAAATTTCCAAGTTTTTAAACGATATAGCTTTATGTCTTATTTTTCAAACAGTAAAGTTACATTTCTCTGTATATATATATAGATAATACTTAAGTAGTAGCAATAATTTTTTTGTATACATAGCTTCTCGATCAAAGCAAGACGTTACCATTATTATAGCTATTTTGTATGCTTAACAATATTGTACATGATAAATTACAATGCGTCAAGAGAAGTAATGAGAGATCGCTTATGACATATGATGCACTTTCCTCAGACGTGATTTTTTATGGGTTTGCTCAACCATGTATCGCATTAGGATTTACTTGGATCTTTTCAATTTGAATTCATTGATTTTGTCTTAGCCCACAAATGGCCGCAAAGGTCAGGGTTGATTGTGCCTCTTTCTATAGTCTATCCGAGGCCAGTTGGATTTATAATACTGAAGCATCGTCAGCATCCTTCCAATAGATTTTCTGATGGAACATCAAATTTCCTGATTCGCTGATATCTGAATAAATGTAGAAGTGACTTCAACATTTCGTAACATGTAGGTGACTGTTTTATCCCCGGAACGGATGGATATTCGGGGAATTTAGATCTGAAAACAGACAAATAATATTTTCTTTAGTTATTCAACATGTTTTTAGACTTTCTCTTCTTCCTCTTGCGAAACACATCAAAAATAGATCAGCACTGGTTTATTATAGCAACAAGACATATGCAAGTGTGTATATACACAAGTGAACCATTCCAATTTTTTGTGCAAATTCTACAACGAAATGCAGAGATAAAAGCAAAGCGTTAAGAATATTTCCGCTCCGGGACGACTAAACACACTATCCTGACACGATAATAAATGTACAGCGTCACTAAATTTGTTCGTTTGCATTGTTGTAACTGGTGGGGTACGAAATTGAATTATGGAAATATTAAAAACAAACTAATGGAGACACAAGGAGTGAGTTGGCGTTCTGGAAAAGAACATTTATACGTTTGGGACTTGGATGAATCAAAAAGTTGTGAATTATCCGTCTTCTGTTTCAACTTGTCGGTTGGTCGGGTGGGTGGGTGAGTCGTAAGGGTAATAAATAACAGGAGAATCGTCCTTCTCAGTTACACTTAAATATACCTACAAATATATTGTACATATTATTCCATTCTACCGTTTTGTGCAATAAATAATAATACATCACAAAATGTAGTGGTTTATATATTGCTAGCTTTTAGGCTTTTCTGATTTACGACCCAAATTGTTAAAATAATACTTCACGCAACATTTGGCCCGAGTTTGGTTTAACATACTTCATTCCTATGCTTTGAATTATTCGACCCGTCACTGCGCCAGTGTCGTCGTCATTTGTTTTCCATGTATATGAACGAAAGTGTCCAAAATTTTTTGAAATTGTATCGCAATAATTATCTAGTTCTGGGACAAGGTGACCAGTTAAGTCAACTTTGTTTGATCAGATATAACGTGAAATAACTAAAAGACAACTAAAAAATGCGAGGTCACTGTACTTTACAATAGGTCTCTTATTTATTTCACCGTTTGTGAAGAGGTAAATTTTTCTCACATCTTGTCGAGTCAACCGAATTTTAGTTATTTATTCTGTTAGAGATTAAATCAGGCACAATTACAGAAAACACGACTAAAAAAAGAATTTTCCGACTTCACAATGGGACAAAGGACAGGTCGTTAGCAATGTTGATATCTGTAGAGTAGAACATGTCGAGTTTATGCAACTTCGCCTCCAGCAACTTTCGCAAATAAGTTTCCGACAACATTACAGGATTTCAAACTCTTCAGTGAGGAGAGGTTAGGAGAAAAATTCAGACGACCCAGGATGGTGCACGAGACGAGTATCATATCTCCTTAATGGCCTACACGTACGAAACGTAAATTATTTTAAGCCGTACTAAATACCTTGTTTTCTAAGAAAAAAGTTTCCTATCTTCAATTAATTGCGACATGATGACCTCTTTAAGGAAAACTAGTTTTCTCCGGTAACACAAATTGTTATAAACTCATAATTTAAAGTTTGGATATTGAGGACAAATTTCAATTGAAGGAAATGGCTAAAAGTGCACGTAGCCTTTGTGTAAAGGTACTAAGGAGTTATATTCAATTTTCGCTAAACCCGACCCACACAAATCATCAAATGGCATTCCAGCATTTTATTGATGCTTTACATTCGTCGACTTGGGCGTTGCAGATGCCTTTGTGATAAACAAAAACAAAGCAACTTAAATATGTCCGATACTCAAGGTTTTCTTGGAAAATGCGTCTCAAATTTTCTCTTTTCTCGAAATTCGAAAGGGGAAAAGATCCTTTTTCTGTCATTTTCTCAGGTTATGCAATCCAATACACTGAATGTCAGCATGAAATATTTGAATGTGACAGGAATGTGAAGTTCAAAGTGTTCACCAAAATATTGGGCGTGATTGCATAAATACATTTTGGTCGATCATGATCTTAATACAGATCTGTACTGGTGTTACGGGATGGCATGTTATAAATAGGTACTGTTCTTTTGAATAAATTGCATATTCTTCTCCAATGACAAAAAACACATGTGAAATGACGAGCTATATGTGAGTGAGAAGATTATCAATTTGTCCTTCAACTTCGACACACCAATCAATCAATACTTGCAAAATTATTTGACACTTTATCATTGTATAAGGGAAAAGCCTTACATAATTACACAAGTCAAGCAATTGTGCAGTACTTGCATGATGACTAGTAAAGCAATTGCTTTAGTTTAGTTTAGTTTCTAAGTAATGCTAAGGTGAATAATAAAGTGAATTTTTCTCCTCGCATACCACGATTAACTGACATCGTTTCTATGGGCGGTGCCCCATACGGTTGCGACAAATGAATTATTTTGAAAAAAATTTTCATTTTTAAATCTTTGGGCCGAAAGTCCCCTTGTCCGGCCCAACGACTTTAACCTTGAATATCTTTTAAACAGGCAGACATAGAGACTTAATTCCTGAGGAGGAAATCATCCTAATTTTTAGCTTGATTTTTTAAGCTAAAAATCTCGAGTGTACTATTTCGATAGCTAAAACGTTTATTTTGAAGAATATCTCCAAAATATAAGTTTTTCAGCCAATTCTTATCTCACAAAATTCTATAATATACCAAAGTGATCGTATGATCTAGACCGATCGATTGACACCCCACTGGAGGGTGTGGGATCACTTGACCCGGATTTGACCTAGGGGGTCATCTCAATCATCCAACTTAGCAACGGTCCACTCACACTATTTTTTCAGTACATAATAATTAAAATTTAATTTCTTCAAAAATGAAAATTTGTGTTGGAAACAATTCATTTGTCGTAACATGTATAGAATGATAAAGTGTCAAATAATATTGCTCGCATACATTTGGTAATAGAAAGGCCTGGCAAAAAACGAGTTGACTCAATTTAGCTTAGCTAGCACCCAAAATTATGAATTTTTTAGTGATACTCGCATTTTTCACACTTGTCAGTGGAAATCACCCCAATCCGGCAAAACCTCCATGCAATAGTCCAGAGGGGCAAAGATGTGACCGTAAGCGTTCACATACATAAATATCTTTCGAATAAATTCGTGAACCACTTTTATAAATCTAATTTCGTTTATACAGCACACGGCAACAATACAGATATTTGCCCACACGGACTGACTTGCTACTACGACAATACGTGTAAATGTGGTGGATACAATCAAGTATTTTCGAACCACCATTGCGAATGCAAACTAAGGGCTGGAACCGATGGTTGCAGGAGATCGGGGGACTGTACGTATGGGGGTCAATGCTATCATTATCGTTACAGTTCGAAAACGTCATGTCACTGCTGTGAGGGTAGCACGTCCGGGTACGGCAATGGACAATGTCCTGCAAGTGACTGTAGGAGAGGAAGTGCTAGCTTATCATATTTCAGTCTCTGGTCAAAATTGTTCGTTGTTGTAATCTGCCTAATTGATCATATCTAAATTACTAAAGTATGCAATGTGTACCTTATAACAACACTTATGTGCACATGTATGTATGTAAATAAATTGGCCCATTTGAACAATAAATATTTGTAATGTATATTAATACTTAATTGAAAATGGACGTGTGTTTTAAATATTTTCATTATACGCTAGTAATTTCATGGTGCACTTTGTTGTTATATTAAACATTATTGTATTGATTTCAATAATATTTACACCTCCACTTAAAAATACCACCTAATGTTATAGCTCATCACATCTAATTCGTTACGCTATAAACTTCATCATGACCAACTTCGGATTCATTTTCGCACTGATATTTCTATTAATAACCCTAAATTCTGTGGAACCATGTCCAGACAGCCCTCTCGGTCGTCAGTGTGGTAACAATTTATAACAACTAAACCCCTATTTACCCAACAATTTTCCCCACTTTCCAATCCTTCCTTACAGACGAAACCTCTAACCGGTGTCCTGATTCCTTCACCTGCACTGGTGGAGCCTGCTCCTGCCGATCTGACCAAGTCGTATCCGAAGAAAGTTGCAAATGTGTCATAAAAGCGGGCAACATCGGCTGCATGATTGCCTCCCAGTGCACCGACGGGGCGTACTGCCGCCATCCCCACAAAAAGAATGGGGAGCGTCAATGGTCACATTGCGAATGTTGCAGCGGTCCTCCCGAAGGCAGTAACGGATTCTGTCCTCCCGACAAATGCCACGGCTACGGGGCCTAACATTCCAATCTGACTAATCCATCCATAGAATAAAATATGACAATAGAAGATCATCCTCTGTCTCTCTAAAGTTTAAATATTACGACAAAAGTTAGACAACTGTTTGTATTTATTGCATATTGCAGACGTTGTAATAAATATGGGATGATTGGAAGAAGAATAAAAAACGGGTTGCGTAATGGAAAGTGAAAGTAAGAGAAAAAACTGAAAATGTGATATAGCCACGAGCCCCACGCTCATAAGGTATTACGACGTTAGCATGATTCTCTGGTAACGGACTGGTGCTATCCAGTCGACTGACTTTCTCTCTCCTTGGACATTTTATTTTCTGCTTCAACTCCAGCAATGAATCTAATTTTTCTGCCCCATTCACTACCACTCATTTTGTTTATGGAATTTACTGAATCACTTTTCTTTATCTCTTGTCCTTATTCCAATTTATTTTTATTATCGCGAGAAGAACAAGGCCATCACGAACGGAGAGACTTGTGAGACGAGTAACAAATGAATAGTGAAATAAGTAGTTACTTGGTTAGTTTTTTATATGGTATGTAAATATGTGTATAGCTACGCATGTGGAAATTTTAAAGTAAACAGTGAAACGGATAACGGGATATTTTCCTAGTCGGTGGCTTTGAATACATAATAATCTAATAAATGTAATACGTATAAAATTTACAAATTTTATGCGTCCGACTAATGGAAGACATTCCTGCTACACATACATACACACGAATAAGACGCATATTACATTATGTACTCGTGACATGTTGTATGTTGCAGAAATATTATCCCTGTCCACTTTTAGCCTTGAGTTGAGTAGTAAAGTGCTGCAAAAAAGGAGAAGTTTTGGCATTCATGTTCTAAGTTGCAAAATGGGCTAAATTCTGCTGCTGTTGGTGGTGGTGCAGTGAAAGCCAGCACTCCACTTTTCCCCACTAAAAGAGAAAGTTGCATCAAAAGTCTCGCTCCTTCTATCTGATTCTTTTACTCGGTTCGATTTAGTTACAGGGAGAGAAAGTAGTCGTGGTGGTGGCCGTGGCGGTGGTTGTAGTAGCCGTATAATAAGTATTTAGGCCACTTAGATGCCGCGATAAGTCCTGCCATCCCATTCCGGATCATATTTCACATGACATCAATTTATTACCAAAGTCCATAATAATCAAAAAACCAACCAAAAAACAACATTATCAGGTTTTCTCTTCTGGTGAAGGGTGAACTAGTAACTTTGTTCACTTTCACTACATTCTTTCCGTCACTTTTACTCTCTCGGCAGAAACCGTGTAAAATATTGTGAATTTTTGACAATTTGCCAAATCCTGACAAAATTATTTTAGCATTATTACAAAAAATTATTATATACATGCACAACAGGAGAGAATTGTGGTAGGAAAAAATCTTCTGCGTAGTGCGAATAGAACTTCCATTGGATATATTTTAGCGTTTCGTCATATGAGATAACAGATTGGATGGTACATATTTTTGCTCCACATATGGATAACTTGCGACCTTTCGCGTTCTGATCGGTCGCCTTCAACCCCATCCCGCACCAGAAGAACAGAGGAAACAGAAAAGTATGAAGAGTCGAAGAAGAAGACGAAGGTCTCATTTTTTATCCTTCCTCCTTCTTCTTCCAAGCAATCGATATAATGTATGATTTACTGGAGATGATTTCCTCCAGTTTTTCCCCATTTCTATTACCGTGGTGGATGTGGAGTGGGACGATGAAAATGAAAAACTGGTAGGCTTCTCTTCTGAAAGATAACGCCTGGACTTGGGACTTGAGAAGAAGATGGTCGCTGTAGAAGGAGAAGAATAAGAAGAAGAGTTAACAAAAAGAGAACTTTCTCGACGAGGAGGAAATATATGGAGGAAAAGACTTTCTCCATGTGCTCGGAATTTAAGAACACCCCGAAACAATCAGCCGTGTGGTTTTGTCCGTACGAGGAGTAGGGAAGAAGTAATAGAAACATAATTAGCCGTAATGGAACCACTTATCGCTCTATAACGCGCTCCCTCCACGTGCCGTCTATAACCAGGAAGAAGAAAGTGGTTGGATAAAAGCTTCTTAAAGTGATCTTTACTTAAAGTACGGGTCAATTACTGCACACTCATGAAAAGTTAATTCAATTGGATCGAGTAGTATCTGCTGTGGTAGAAATTCTTATTATTATGCATATGTATTTATGTATACGCATTATGCTGGATTTTGGATTAGCTGAAAGAAATTGCTTTATCAGCAGAAAATCTATTTGTGCTGCGAAGAGATAAGAGGTTGGACTGAGTTCCCTCCTACATAAAAATCTAAAAGGATGTGAATATGTCAACAAAAAATGGGAAAAGAGCGTGGTGAAAGTTGGAGAAAGTAGGAGGCAAATTGAGACGTGTAGCGAGATAAGGAGGATATTTGAAGGAAATGCAGACAAATGTTTTGGCCATCCATCCACACCAACGATATCTTCCTCCTCTTTCTTGTCTTCGAGACCCCTTTCCAGGCTGGGAAATCTTGGAGAGAAAGTTGGAGTAATTTACTGATATGGGAACACAGGGAGACGTTCTTGAGGAGTAATGCACCATTTTTTCGGAACCTATTTCCATCCTTCTCTTAGCTTAACAATATTTCATAAAATTTTTCCACCTTGAAAAGAGAGGACTGCTGCAACAATGGCAAATAAACTACGACCACCCACCACGCACTATGCCGAGAACTATGCACCATGACATATTATCGTCATCCCTCATGCGGAGAAAATATTTCAAATTGTGTGCAGTATTAAAAAGCAATAAAATTCCGACCAGCGGCACCACTGCAGAAGGAAAAGCAGCGTGAAATGTTATGAAAGAGAGGGAGAAAAAGTCCGTTTTAATATTCTTCTGTCTTATACGTTTCATCATCCACCCAGCCAACATCCTGGCATCGAGGAGTTTGTGTGTGAGTGGGCGTGGTTGGTCGAGACAGCTTGGCTTGAGTGAAGGCACAACATTTTTCTTTCCTTTTTTTAAGGGTTATCAACCAACTACATTTTATCCGAGAAAGCGAGAAAACTTGGTAAGCAGCTTATAATAAAAATGAAAGTTTCAAGAAATTACCTTCACGTTGAGGTGGTTAATAAGTGAGGCATCTTCTTGATAAAAAAAAGTCTAGAATTTTACGTTTTTTTTCCTCTCAACAAATTGAGCTCAGGTACACTACTACGTCCTTCCAATGTCCCGATGCGTCATGAGGACGTCTTGTTGTGTGTGGTGGTGGTGGTGACCTTCCCTTCCTCCTCCTCCGACATCATCCCCCCATTCGGGCACATCATCATCTAAATCTTCTACAAATCTCCCATCAACGAACCCCGCCTCATTCTCTTCATTCTCTGCATCCTGCTCATTCCCAGCCAACAATTCACTCTCACTGTTCCCCCCAACGACCCAAATCCTTAAGCGTTTCGGAATAAAGTAATGCGCTGTATGCGTAATTGACGAAGTCACGACGAAGAAGCCGATGAAGGCGACGAGAAATAAAAATATTACGCAGGCCACGACCACGAGGACGAAAATACTGTAAATTACACTCGCACCGGTATCTCCTGACCTACTGTTTGTCCCGTTACCGAATTTATTACTTTCATTCTCCGTAGTTTCACCGTCCTCGTTGTGGTCGTAATTATAGTTGTAGCCACCCAGGCCCAAGTTGAGGGCGAAGAGGCCTTGATACCCTTCCGGTCTGTAGGCCGAGCCCAGATGGGTGTCAGCAGCAGCAGGATTGTTGCGATGGTGTTCAGTACCACCGCCACCATTCGCTTTCTTTTTGATGTTCCTTTCCTTTTCCAAGTTATTACTTTTATTATCATTGATATTGGCAGTCTTATCGTTTGTGGTGGTGGAATTTGTCGTGGTAGTTTTTGCGTTGCCTGCTGTACCGACGAGATAGTGATTTCTGTACTGAGGTTGGTGGTGCGGGTGACCATGAAATAATTTCTCATCGTCGTCCCCTTCCAGCAGTTTGTCATTATTTCCTCGAACGAGAAGAGATTTCCCCCCAGGGCTGTCTCCCATCATGCCGTGGTGTGAGGAGAAGGAGGAGGGTGGACCATTATCACTAGGGCCACGGCCACCACCACTGTAATTCTTTTGGTAATACTTTTTACTGTGAAGAAGGCCATGGTCCAGTAGTGGCTGCTGGACAGGAGCTGAATGGTGATCCCCCACCTCATCCAATGATGATGATGATGACGACGACGACGACGGACGAACATTCTTATTCTTGGTAAGATGAGAATGGTCATTTCCATTTGTGCTGACAGTTCCTCCACCAGGAATTGTTATTGGTCTCACGTTCCTATTCAGGACTGAGTCGGCTTTTTTTTTATCCACCACCACCTCCACTTTCACCTTAGATGATGGTTCGTTGTTGTAACGGTAAGTACGAGGAGGAAGGTACTTTCCTCGCCTGGACTTTTCCTCCCCGTTCGGTGGGAGATTATTAGATTTGTGTCTGGTCTTGTCGTCATTTCGTTTGGGCAAGAGGAGTAGATTCCGACTCCGTTGGGACAGTGATGGAGATGGAGATGATGATTGTGCCGGGATTGAAAGTTTCTGGCTCGTGGCGACGGAGGACGTGTTGACGAGGAGTGGTTGACTAGTTGAAGTCAGTTTGGGTTGTCCAGTTCCAGGGTCGGCTAATGGAAATATTATTGATTCCATCCCCAAGAGATTACTCATGTAATTTTGATGTTGTTCTTGTTCCGAGGATGAGGTTGATGATGGAAGTTTCCCTTCGGACGAGGAGGACGACGGGGTATCTGGATCTAGAAGTCCGACCTGCAGGGGGAACGATTTATTGGATAAAATACAATATCGTATTATACTTGCATTTTGCGCGTCGTATACGTATTTAAGATTTGTGTCAAATACTACATCTCACAACTTAATTTCATACTATATTAGAAACAATGATACAAGCCTAGAATCTTTAATTAATGCCATACCTGCACGAAATAGGCCGTATCCGGCCACAGATTAATAGTCCCCCCGGCAATATCCGTTACTAAATTCCCTTTCAAACCTCCACCTAAAATTTCCCATGTGAGGAGAAACTGATATCTTGTCCCTTCTTGCTTACTTTCTCCTCCTGATTCCGGCTCAGTAACTAAATTGCTACTTTTAACCGTTGCAGCACTGTTGTTATTCTTATCACTGGAGGCATTTTTCTTATCCTCTTCTTGATTTGACACCGAACCACCCGGGACATTCCAGCGCACTTCGGTAACCACGAGAAAGTTTTGGTACACCATTGAAACAGCTCGAAGCCCCCAGTCGTCCTTGTTGGCGTCATTCTTCTCGTCATCAACATCATTTTTGGAAGTAGGTGGCTGAACCAGTTTTTTTGAGCTGCTGCCACCGTTCCGTTCCATGAATTGTTGTTGAGACTTTGTGGTGAAAGTGGTTTTGGAAGAAAGCACAGGATTGGATCCACCACGAAGAGAATCGTGCCGTTGAAATGATGGCTCTGTTGTGCTTTTCCTATTTGCATCTCCTTCCTTATCCTTTACTTCATTTGAGTTGTTGTCTGTATCAATTTGGCCTCCGGTGTTTGGATCGCTTTCAACTTTATAACTCACTTCTTCTTCTCCCCTCCCACCAGCACGAGTGCGAGTCTTGTTACTTGAACCCAACCAAGTTCTGGTGCTGCTGCTTTCTTTGAAGTTAATTTTGTTGGATGCGATGATATCCTTCTCTGAATTTTTATCCCCATTCAGAACTACCAGAGTCTCACTGGCAGATAAATTTGGTGGTTGCCGTTGCTTGGATGGGGAGTTGTTGCTTCCTCCTGCTACAAATAAGCTACGACCACTTTCATCCGGGGAGGAGGATATGTTATTTAAATTTTTATTTTCTTGACTCATCAGAATTATAGCACGAGTGGCGTCAGAATTTCTCTGGGGGTTACTGATCCCCTTTACTTTTTTATCGAAATGCTGCTGCATCTCTGCTCCATTTATCGAACTCTGACAGCATGTTGATTCCAGTGTCGATTTAGATTTATCTTCATCTTCACTCTGAGACGGAGAAGAAGGAGTAGCCGCCGCCGACGTCAGAATTATAAGACCCGAGAAAACTTTCTCTACACCTTGAGACCCTACTGCCACCACTTTGAGAAGAATTGGCTCATGCTGTTGAACGAGGTGATCATGTAGTTCATCCAATATTATTGTTTCCTGTGGAGAACCAGAATGATGATGGCTCTTGGGTTTTAGTCGAGAACAAGGTCCATGCCAGGTCAGTAATGAGATTTGAGTTTGCGTTTCCACCGTTTGGTCAATCAATTTCCAGCGAGGAGGCAATAAGCGTTGTTGTTGCTGCTGAGTCGTCTCATCATTTCCTTGCTCCAAAACCATAACATTGTACAGGATGACAGGGCTTTTGTTTTTGATGATGGAGGAAGAAGCCAGAGAAATAACTTTGGGCCAGTGGAGATGAAATTGGGTGGTGGTGGTGGTGGCGATAATTTTCCTTTTGGCATCGACTCGTACTGATGAGTTTTTGTCATTTTTTCCTCTTGCTTTCACTCCAACTTCGTGATTAGAGCCATCACCACGACCAACAACACGTTTTGAGGAGACATCTTCGGCTGGATCATTCACTTTATTGGTTTCTTCTTCCGCTTCCTTCCAATTCCGAGCGATGGAAATGGGACTATTGGATGATTTTTGGGGTAGAAAGTTGCAACTTTTCTGGCAACTTGACAACAACTGTTTGAGAATCAGATAAAGAAAAGAATAAGATACACATTACATTAGCTTGCATTACATGGGGGGCTATTTGTAATCAGGATTTGTGGGCTTGATTTGTTCATCTAATTTATTCCTATTCTTTCCTCCTCGTATCCATCCAACTCGTTACTTTGCTTTTATCTCATTCAGCCACCACTCTTTGTCGTTCTTCTTCGAGAGATGAATTCCCCACGCACCAGGCTTAATGTTCCCACACTCTCCACTTACTACCGCAAGAATGTGCTAAACAAATTCTAAAATTCTCCGTAAAGACGTTCCCAAACGTAAACATAAACATTCATTCCTTCTCCTTCCTCCATATATATTCTCAGTCGCGGAATAGTAGAAATATGCTAAAGTGGTAGCCTCAGCATTTCGTGGTATAAAAATAATTGCTACTCTGCCTCCTGCGTTGTTGAGATATTTGAGTGAGCCCTTGTTTTCGTAAGTATTTAATTACTTCCATTACGAAGCAAATCACTATTGACAATCTGGCTGATGGTGCTAATTTGTGCTCCTCTTTTCCTCGCCTTGTCTCCTTCTAACTACTTTTATTACTTACTTTTACCATTACAATAGAGCTGTTCTCAGCTAACTTTTACCAAGCAGTGAGTCCGCCAGACTTTTATTGGAGGGAGAGCTTCTGGTATATGTTTGAGAGTGAGAAATAATTGCACGTAATTCATTTACCCCTCCGTCAGTGTCAGCCAATTACTCAACCACACTTCAAATTCAAGGGTTGCATTCTTGGAATGGATGGATTCTCGTAGTAAGTTGAAAGCAATCAATTATGTATTTTTGCCTGACTCGAGAGAGTGGATTTTTACTGGCGAGATATGAGATTGTCCTTGTAGAATGAGCACAGAATGGTGTGACGATGATTACGTAATATGCATTGAACCTCACTTTGGTAGGCAGTCTTCTCAGTTTTCTCAGTTTTTGACTCATTTTCACTTGAACCAACACTTTTATGGATTTGGTGAGAAAAAAGAGTTGCGACATTTAGACGATGAATTTCCCAAAAGCTTTTTATCGCGAGACTGCAGTTAGGGGAAAAATGGGGAATTCTCGCTCTGATAATAATTGTAACTCTATTTCTATTCTGGGCTGATTTCAGCTTCAGCTCGTGATGACGACTTTACTTGCTTGGAAAATCGTCGTCGTCTCTGATGAGTGAAAAGTAAAAGCTTGGCAAACGAGAAAAAATTGATCTCGGGACGGGATAATTGATAACACTCTGACAATTATTACTCTACGCGCTATTCATCTCTGTCAAAACGGGGGTGAATATAAATTGTTTCTCAATTAAGCTAAAATAAGACGGAGTGTTTCTAAAAATGGAAATGCAAATGAACCTCTCAAGTAATAAACGAAGAATTCATGATTTTAGACTGAGTTTTATGGGTATGCGATTTTATAATGTGCCACTAGATCACATACCTCTGTAGATTATTATAGCTTTGAGTAATAAACTGAGGAGTGAACCATAAAATGAAATTTTGGCAAAGCGAGGTGTGTTTGAAACTAACTAACCGTTTGAGAAAAAAATCTATTCGGATTTGAGACCAAAGTTCAATGCCATAAGCCGATAACATTACGACATATCCACACTTGAAACTTTTATCATGGGGGTTGGCTCTACTGAGAAAATTATGACTTTGCGTGTTTACTTTTTACTTTGTCGCCTTAATTCTGGGTGATATATCATCCCAGGATTTTTTGCAGTGGCATGTTCAGTAGTGGTGTTCTTATTTATTCTGGACCCTCCACGAAGCTTGACAAATTTGTAGATAAAAAGCCTTCTCGTCGCACTCTAAACTTATTATGGCTCAGATAAACCGGCTAAAATGCAGGGCAGGAAATTGAACCAAATTCATAAAGTTTGTTCGTACATAGCAAAACTCAAGTGCAGTTTGATTTTGTTAAAAGTTGAGCTTTATACAGCAGCAACAACAATAACGACAAGTTAGGAGGCCTGCTCGGCGAGGCAATAATGTGATGAAGTTAGTTGGGACATTTCCTCTGTCAAACTCTATTTTATTATCTCGGTCGGTGGACTTGTAAAGTTCATGGTTTTAATTTATTAAAAGGATGGGAGTTGCTTTTCTTGAGCGTACGTGAACTACTGATGGATGGATTGGATGGAAAGAAAAATTACCAAATTCGTTCCATACACTGAAAAAATGTAGTAAAATGTAAAATTACTTTATTTCTTTTTCTCCCTCTTTTTGATAAAAAAGTTTCACCATAAAATTTTCATTTCTTAGATAGGGTCAACTTTTTTTATTCAATTATTATCCCATGTGGACCAATTAATTTGAGATGGCATAAAAATCAGAAGAAATCCTTAGTATCCGTATAAATAAAATATGTATGAACCATTTGCTGCTCTAATTTCCTTTCACTTTGTAAAATAATTCATTAGAGAGTGAGCTTCGTCGTCGTCGTCATTGTGTTAAAGAGTTGGCTCCACTATAATATTGGCTGTTTGGCTTACGACAGGATTTATTACCCATACTCTGGGTTGAATTGTACCCGAAATACCTCAAAAACCAGATAAGCTCAACATTTCAAGGGCTGAATAAAGAAAAGGGAGCCATTTATCTGTGTGTGGCAGGTTGTCGGACAGATCCTGCAATAAAGTTCTGGGCTAAAATTAACCAAGCCATAAAAAGGCTGTTGGAAAGTATAATAACCAACTACTCACTACCAAATACTACGTACGGAGTATTTGGTGAGGATGAAACCAAACCTCCTTTCACCAGGCACTCAACATGAGCCATATTTATTTTCCTCCCGTTAAGAGAGACTTGCTTGTTGTGTGTGGCGTAAGTACGGTGCCCGCCTGTCTTCTCTATTTTTCCGTACCCTACAAGTTCAATTACCGTTGCGGGTGTTTCTTTTAAGATTTCGTTTTTAAGAGGGAGTTAGAAAGCGAAAGGAGGAGGAGGAGGGGAGCTCGCAACAATGTAATCTAATACCTCGTTTAAATTTAACGAGTTTATCTCCATAAACTTTTTTAGCCAACCGTTCAGATCGTTTGTAAAAACACAGGACTGATTTACACCTCTCTTGAGATTGGAATGGAAAGATTCACGGTGAAGGGAAGGAGTGGAGGCAGATAAGCAAGAGGCAAATTTAGAGGTTTATATTCATTCTTTGTTATTTTAGTGACGCATGGTTCGGAGTTTTCGAGGAATGCAAAAGTTGTAGAAGTTGTTAGCAGAAAACGTGTAAGATGCGAGTTTCCATCACGGTGGGGAATATTATAGAAATTAGTTCAAATCCCTATTTCTTGATCCAGACTATAAATTAGGATGATTACTTGCATGAATGGGTGCCAACTAATCTGAATTTCTCCCCAAAAAAACTTTTATATAAACACCTTTTCGCTCCGATCGCTAAAAAATTGCAGAAATTGTGTACACAAATTTGCAAATCACAAAGTTCCCCTTTGATGTTACATATAGGTTGTAGGGCAAATTAGTTAAAAGTGAAAGTTCACTTGACTAGACGGCTACTACTTGACAAAGGGGGAAAAGGTGTCTGAAAAAAACCTTCTCTTTTCGGATATTGGATTGGTTGGAAGCTTTTTGAGTGATGAAATGCTACTGTTGTTGATGCAGAGCCAAAAAAATGTCGGACTTGAGGAGACTCCAGAAGTTGAAGGGAACATGGTTTTCGGAGACCAGAAGAGGAAGGGTACGTCTCATCCAGCATGTTTTCCTTTCGCTTTGTGGAAACATGTTTCGATTCGGAAAGTAGGAAAAACATGATCGCAACCAGTACCGCGTGATCTATTATATATTACGAAGTGTGTAACTCTCGGAGGAAGTTTGGATGGAAAAGCCCCATTTCCAACAATCGTGTTGGTGGTAAATCCATCACAAGATTTTTTGATGAACCCTTTCCTATAGGAAATCAGCGTCACTCTGTCACACAGTTTATAACAATGGGTTCAAACAGGCAGACCAAAAGTCGCCGCAGCAGCCGAGGAACGCAACTCCCTCGACTCAACTTTAACCGGGCTGGGCGAGAGTACAGTCATGACATGAACAAGTGAGTCAGATTTTGTGATTTAAACCCATCTAGAGTTCCCCAAGGTGTAGTAAAAATTCTATTTCAAACGAGATTTGTTTCCTCCACCTCTGATCCTCCGGCCTGCCCTGCTCAGGGACTTGTTTGAGAAGAAATCAGAGAAGATTTGGATCCCGAGAGAGAGCAGTTGAATGTTTTCTCGGAAATGTGTGTGTGTGCTCTTTGATATATTTATAGGCCAGCAAATGTAGAAAGGTTGGGTCAGACTGGGTATAAAAGAATTATGCTATATGACCAGGTTTTTTATGGCAGCTCTTTTATTTATGTCGTCTTCAACAACTTTGAAAAGAAAGCGATAATTTTAGATCAACGTTTCACCACAATTTCCACTTTGCCACTTCTTGGCATCGTAGTCAGTTCAGTTAGAATTTGAATGCACATATTTGTTATATGTAACTTCATCAACGTTATAAATTACAGTCGCCCACCCACTTAACGACGATTGGAATTAATTGTGTGTGTGGGTAGATGATGAGATGGATGATGTGTAGTTGCTGCGGGTAGTTAATAAGGTGCTAATTTAGTAGGCTAAAGTAACTAGTTTGAAACTCGACCCTGTCGTTTAAGCAGTTTTGTTTGCTTCATCAAGGTATAGAATTAGTAATAATATAGTTCTGGATGGATGGATGATGATGATGACGGAGATTTGGGTCACCTCTCGCTCCCTGTCATCAAGTCTAATTAAGTCTTTTGTTGAACAAGCAGATTTCGCATATTTATTTCTGGAAATTCGGTGTGGAAATGTACACCTAGAAAGGTCCTCTCTTCACATTCACATCCTTCCTCTCTGCCTGTCACATCCAGACATTGACGGGCAGGCATGTAGGAGAAATGACGCTAAGCAAATAATAATGATATGTATGAAGCCCTCTCTGAAATGCATGCATGGCTCGCCTCGCTTTCTCTGAAATTACATCCCT
The DNA here is from genome assembly GCF_002217175.1 of Folsomia candida. NCBI lineage: Eukaryota > Metazoa > Arthropoda > Collembola > Entomobryomorpha > Isotomidae > Folsomia > Folsomia candida. Next base: position 9,345,877 of record NW_019091196.1, read on the forward strand.
GCATCGTCTGCACTCCGACTTATTAAAGAGTTCGCGATTTATGTATTACTAGTGTAGAAGCCCGTCAATTGACGTGCAAAATAGGCCCGTCGATAAGCCCGTTACCACAACATTAGTGAAGTTAGCCTCTCCTGTCCTCTCTGCAGAGTGGAGAGAGAAAAGGAGAGGCTAACTTCTCAACTAAGCCACCGACCCAGCCAGCCAGCCAGCAGCGATACACTCGCCTGCTTTATATAGTTTAGATTCGCAAATCTCGCATTTGGCATTGTATGAAATAATCACTTTGCATTCATCCCAATGACTGACTGCGAACCTTGGAGAAGAAAATTGATACGTGATTTTCAATAGAATTGGTTAGAAATGTTGATGACAGACTTGACGAATATAATGAGTATCCTATGTACGAATGCAAATATGAATGCAGATGAGATTCAAAGTTTGCAGGGCCAAACACATGGCGAATATTTATTCAAACTTGATAATTCCAGTGACACTGCTATGTAAATTAACCCAAGGAATGGAGGTGACGGTTCATCTTGCAAGACCTCCATCTAAATATGTATGTGTATACCCTCCATAGCGTCAGACATGAATTAAATTGCCTCCTTATCGTGTTCCAGGATCTACGCGCAATTCGAGCATGGAGCTCATCCCGACCGAAAGGAAAGGCAAAGCCAGTGATCATTTCCGAAAGAAGCAGCATGTTAACTTAACTAAGATTTGTTAACTTTCTCACGTTTTTAATCAGATCACATCTCCCATGACGGAGCAGTCGAGGAGAGAAAACGGAGAAGGAAGGAAGACTAATAACCAAATCCAAATCCTGATTCCGAATTCAAGAGATGCAAAAACAAGGAACTTGCTCTCTAGTCTCCATTCAACCTGGTATTTGTCTCTGTCAACTTAATTAACGTTAAGCCCAGTTTGTTCTAAGGTCTGCTCGTAGTTTTCCCTCGTTTTGGAAAATTTTAGTAAAACGAGAAGCTGGTCCCGTTCAGAACATGTCACGAACTAAGCCGTTCCAGACTTTATATGTAGATTGTACCGTTTCTAACAAATCAAGGTTGCTCCACAATAGTTTATACATTATTATTGTGCATTACTGTCGCATCATGACGCTTTATGGTCACGGTATAAAATCCTCAATTAGGATCCAAAAATAGAGCCCATCCTTCAAATCACACGTTTCCACTGCTTAATACATATAAAAACGTACCAGTTCATCATCGAAATGGTTCTGGGAGCTGGTGATGTCTCCATTATAATTTGGACTTGGGAGGGGGGCTGCAATTCTCACAGGAAAACCTCCTCCCTCATTTATCCCTTTCTTCCTCGGTGACATCTGAAATGCATAAAATAACGTAAAAAGTGAACAAATTAAGACACCCCACATTCTACATTCACCAAGAGAGAATCCACTCCAATAAATCTCAGTCAACCTCTTTTATAACAAACTCTACCTAATTTCCCTGCGAGAAGGAGGGTGGGTGAGAAAGTTGAAGCTATGGAGTCTCCATAAAACTGATCATAATGAATCTCTTCCTATTTATTCTCGCCCGATTCCAATTCAAATTCGGCACTTTTCAAATATTTCAACAACCAAATGTCGTGCAGACAGATATTTTCCATCCAGTTGTGTCTCACACTTTGTAAAGGAAGTGAGTGCATCAGAGATATCGGGTCGTGGGTGTTGGCAGGCCGGCTCGTGGCACAACTTCTTCTTACAAGTAAATACTTGGTTGTGTATTTTGGAATGCAGTGCACAAGTATATGAACGCATCTTATACATGTTTTCTCTCTCTCTTCTCGAGTTCTTAATGTGTTTTCTTTTTAGACAGATGAATAATTGAATTGGTTGGGTGCCGTGTGTTTGTGGCACCACCACCACCGAACGACGACCAGAAAGATATCGCAAAATGAAGAAACTTCCTCTTTAGTTTTACAGATAAACTTTACCAAAAGCAAAACGGGAGAATTCTGAATAGTAAGTGGTACATATGAAAAGATGTATTTCTACTTGTCAGTTGATGAAATGGAATACGCAAAACTTTTGAAATTTTGAACTCCAAATGTAAAATAGTTGTCAGTCTGCTAGATATTTTTTTAAAAGATGTTGTGTGGCTGTCTGTCATTGAAAAATACTTAACGTCCATATGCTACATGCATATTGTAACAAAAATGCTCAATACATATCCACTTACATTATATTTCTGGCCGAATGACAGCCTGCCGATGCAAGTTGCGACACATTGACTCATTTTGACTGAAGTCCATTTGTCCATGTCGGGGTCCAAAGTTGGCGTCCTTATTCCCCCGTACTTTCGAACCGTGAAGGTCTGATTGACAACGATGGGGAGACATGACGGCGGCGGCGGCGGAGTTTTCGTCTCACTCCCCGTCTTCATCGGCGTAAAGTAAAGATCACCATTTCGTTGTGGATATTTTGAAACAAGTCTTTGTTTTTTACTGTCGTCCTCAACAGCGGTATCTTCTGCACCGATATTTACCACGTCGTCACTTTGTATTTCTCCTTTTGAACTGATGCTGCCTGTTTTGGAATTCTGTCCAGGTCCATCCCAAGGATGAATGTAGGTGCGATTAGTCTCCGTCTCATTCTTACTGTTATCTTTTGAAGAAAATTGTGTTGTACTACTTTCTCCATCTTCTTCTCCCTTTGCGGGGAAAGCCTTATTCTTTATCGAAACAGAACTGTACCGTTTCGTAACATTGTTATTGGCCATGAAAATGAAGGGGTCCACATTTACATTTTTCTTTTTCTGAGGAAGAAGAAGAAGGGCAACTGTATCGGGCTTGGCAATGGCATCATCCTCCTCCGTCTGAAGATGTATTGATGCCTCGGATCCTGCTTGGAATCCGAATTTTGGATTCACATCTGTCACTCTCACCCCGTCTCGTCTTCGTCGTCCTCCCACCTTCACCTCCTCCTCCTCCCATTCCACATTTACTTTATCATGCAAATCCAAAGAAATAGGATTTCCAGATGAGTTTCCAATCTGTCGCTTCCCATTTGGCTGAGTTGGAGAAAGTTGCTGCACCCCAACCTGAGAATAGTTCTTGTTCTCTTGATAGGAATAATAATAAGTCAAGTTGCTGTCCTGTTGTGGTGGTGGTGCAGATGTACGTGGTGGGGACAACCATTTCCACCACTTGTTTGATGTTGCCTCTGATTTTGATTGGGATGGGATTTCTTCAATCCCTCTCGAGGAGGTTGGATTATAGGAGGAGATGAGACCAGGTTTTTCTGCCGAGGTAATTGGTACATTCGGCAAGAATGAAGTACTTTCCCCCACTACTTGAGATTGTGATGAAGAAGAAGGAAAAGCGTGACCCAGGTGTGCACCTAGCGACGACAATAAGAGGACGAGCAGTGTCGTAGAAGTGGTGACGGTGTTTGTGGTTGTAATGGATTTCATTTTCCCCACTTTCTCCTAATTCAAGGTAACTTTCTCTCGATTTCAATTAATCATTCTATTTTCTACAAGTCTTATAAACTATGTAAAACGTTTACAACAAAACTTTTAGTTTGTAAATCTTCTTATGGTTAACTTTGCGTTATGAATAAGATTCACAGTTCACACTACTACATGCTTGCTTTCTTGTTCAATATTACTCCTTACAAATCTTGATCTATATCTCGCAACATTTTCTTAGTCTCTCGCTCGACGAATAACTCCGCATCAGATAAAAGTTGGGAAATAAAAGAATTTAAATTGGGGAACACTCTCCTATTTTCTGCCTCCTTTCTCTCCCTTTCCTTCCACAGGACGTAGTAGACAAACAAAGCGAGGAAAGGACAACTCTTGGCTCGGTACACACGCTTCCGCTTCCGTTCTTTAGTTCACAATTCTTCCTCGTTTATTTTCACAAGAGAAAATTATGAATTCACTGATTTCTCTCAAGATAGTTCAGTTCGCCAGGTAGACAACAAACTTCTTGTTTTCTTAAATGTTCACAAGATTTTTCCCCTCTTGTATCAACCAAGATAAAAGTGAGACAAGTTGAGCATGTTGAGGAGACAAACCAACTGGTACATAATTTTGTCGCAGGCAGGTAAATATGTAGTGGGACCACAAAGATGAATAGAAATAATAATGATGCTGCTGATGATGATGATTCAGTCTCACCGACAAATAAACCACACAAAAACACGGACCAATTTTCTTCTCGGACTTATAGTTGACACACCACCATCACATCACGTATCTCTCTTTGAATGATTGTTTTAGGTAGACGACTTCGAGAGAGGTCCACTCTTCTTCTCTATAATTTACCTCAAAGACCAACCAACCCCAGTCCAATGGGTACAAATTGCTCTGGTTGTTGGTCGGGTGAGTCAGGACAAGTTCTCGTAATGTTAATGTCCCCTAATGAGATGGACTGTGCAGCAGCCAGGCAAATAAACCGGTGCGAGATGAGAACGACGGTAATAACACTTTTGTCATTTAACAGTTGTCCTTTTCTTTATTATATTTATGGGAAATTGTCTCACTTTTCTCAACAAACGGACGGGCAGGGTGAGACGAGTCGCAGGAATGAATGGATGGTTATGGTAATAGGATTTGTTCTCTTTAATAGCAATACTTTGACGCTTTTTAGTTTCGGAAATGCAACGAGTTTGAGATATTTACGAGATAAAAATAAACCCAGATCGAATCTTTATTCTGATGTGGCTCGCTCGAGGACTGGAGCCGTTCTGAGAGTGCCGACGAGATTTTGGAGGACTTGTACTACTCGGATCTCTGCTGAAGAAAAGTGAGATTCAGGAGAGATGGTTGAGCAAAGCAGAACGAAACCACTACTACGACCAAAGTAAAAGGAAGGTTTAACCAACAGCTCGCTAACGCTAACCATGAGTAGCAAAGTACGTAAAACGGCCAGATACCACAACACACGAAGGCTCAGAGAGAGATTTCAAACTTGTTTCTATTTCCCCCTTTTCATCCTCCTCGTCGGATGTGGTGTAGTACGGACTACGGAGTGGATGGACATGTTTTGATGTATTTGGCTCAAGTATTACCGAACGTGCACGTGAGGATTTTACTCTCAGCCCGTGGAAATTTCGACATGCTCTTCTGTCATTCTCTGGCAGATCAATTCATGCATGTGCCAAAAATAATGTAACACGAAAAGTTGACATTGCAGAGGAGGCATTGTTAGGAAAGAAAGAAAGAAATAAAGTCAAGTGTCAGATGAGAAATTGATGAACTTCTACATACAAAAAAAATATTTATGGGTGCATAGTCAATCATAATTCATCATAAGTGGCTTTTTCCATTTTTAATTCCACTTTGTTCTTTTTTATACATAATCTTGTCGTGTTTTACTGAAACAAAGATAACGTGGATCGCATATTATTATCTACTTTTGCTTACGTAAGAAGGTACCCTCCAGAAGGTGTGGGATACCTTCAAAGAAACCGAGATGAGGTGGGACCTCCACGCGGAAAGTCATTAATGAAATAACACGAGAATCAACGAGACGATAGACATTAACCAACAACTAACTAATGACCAAGGTTCACAGGAGAGTCACTAATGGCCAAATCCCTGCTGCTGCTGGTGCTCCTCAGTAGTGCTACCGAAAAGTACCCCAAAATGTAAGCCAATTTGTCCTAATTTTGAAACTTTGACCACTTTACGAGTAAAGATCATTATAAAGGAAAAATCTGGGAAAGTTGTACCATTCCGAGCACCAGTTGGTGTGGTTGGTGTGAGACATATCGAACGGAGGAAATGAGGATTATGGGGACAGGTGCGGCGTAACGGGAAGACAGACAGAGTCTTCTATTTGTAAGAGTCATATAATAATTTGAGACTACCAGTTCCGACAACAGACAATTACTAATTGCTTCTTGGATTTCCGTCTTAAACGTATCTCACAACAAAAGGTCCGTCTAAACAGAACCACCAACCGCACAATAAGCCGGTCATCATCATCTCAGAAAAATACAAAATAAGGTGGTACACGACTTACATAGCCAGCCACGTCTTGTTCCATTATTTGTATGAAATTAGAGGTATATACATACATATCAACAATGGTGTATGTTCAGTCCCTTCGCTATTGTAGTCGCTGGGTGGCTTTAGGTTTGGTTAGGTGTTATTATTATGTAATGATGGATTAAGAAGAAGGTGCTGTATGTACAACTAACTATGTACCTTAACGTGATCACGTCGGCTTAAATATAAATCCATACATATTCTTGATATGTGTTTGTAAGGTGTGAATAATTTTTCATTCTTAACTTGCCTCTTCTTCTCCTTGCTTGCGGGCAATTGCACGATTTTTGTGACTCGAGGATTACTTACGACGGAGTGAAAAAGAGTTAAATGGATGAATTCAAACATGTTCTAAATATTTTTACTATGAGTTTTGTCATTCATTTTTAGTTAAATTTTTTGTATCTCGCCTGGAGCTGCTGTTTTCAATCTGTTGCTGTAATCAGTTACGAATTTCTGCCTAGACGGATTCATGATTAAGCTTGAAATATCTTTGAATTTTAAAAATGATGATGAAAAATGAGCAAGGATTTGTAGAATGGGTGACATTTGAAATCTTTCAGTCTCTTCTTTTTCTCGCTTTAGTCAGACATTCCGAAATGATGTGAAGAATTATTATGCTGAATCTCAGTTTCTCTTTCGAGCGAGGTAATAATTTGCAATGTGAGGTAGTTGACAGCGACATAAACGATCCTTTCAGCTTGTTTTGGTCAATTAGTAGAATTAATTTATTAACACTCCTTTGCATCTCGTGTGTGTATTAAAAATCGTAAAAGTCATCATAAAAAGGTTCCGCATTCCCGTTTACATTTACGTTATTGTTATTCGTGGTGGGGGAACTGGTAGACCGGCCATCCCCACTGTCTGACTGTAGATAAGTTAGAAAATCGTCCCCAGGGTCTCGATGGTGGAAGTGCTCCCGGTTTTCTCGAGGTCTTTGATGCTCCTCCTGCTGCTGCTGGTTATTATGGTAATGGATACGATTATGGGGGTCATTATTGTCGTAATGGTCATCTGCAAAAGACTCGTCTACACCGTTTTCATTATTCTCCTCTGGCCCGTCATTCCGATCATCGTCCTGCTGACGACGTGGAGGGTGTCGAAAAGAATTTCTGGCTGGAGGTGGTGGTGGGGGTGGTCCGAATACGTGGTGGTTATCGTCATCGTGGTGGTGGTCGTGATCCTCATGGTTGTTGTGGTCTCCGTTGTGACCTCTTCCTGCCCGGGCATCCCTTCGTACTGGTGGTTCCCGGTTAAAATCGTCATATTCCGCAATTGGCAAGGAAGACTCGTTCCGATCGTGATTTTCGTTGTAGTGGATCAGTTCTGGACTGTACTCTAGCAAATCTGAATTGCTATAACTTCCTCCACACTTGTAGACGACGTTCACTTTCTGCGCGTCCCAGTAACTCATAACTTGTCGAACGCCAATTGTGGCTCCGGGTTTCTGCATAATAGTTAAAATAGGAGTTGTTTAATTTCTGAATTTTAATGAAGGATGAACCACCCCATCATAACACTTTTGCATAAATAAGCTTGAATTTCAGCATCCATGTCGTCCTCCGCATTGTTCCGCGAACGAGACTGGACTGGGTTAGTGGTGAAAGTGAAAGGCAAGATTATGCAAATGTGGGCTAAATTGTGCACTAAATGGACGAGTGGGTGGGAATTCGGTAATGGAATTTCTTCAACAACGTGACGATGTGGTAAATAGTGGAACTTTGTGTTATCCGCTTACCAAGGGTCGGATGGTTTCCTGTCCGTTTTTGGAGAAAGCCTTCCTCTCATAGTGCATAATACTGGCGTAGTCATACGGGCCGGAGACGAGGTCGGATGGACTCCGCTTTTTGAAATTCGATTCCCTGCCTCGGACTATGATTTCAACACGAGTGGGATATAATACTTTGGCAACGTTATGTATGCTAACTAATAACATAACTCACTAATTATGTATGTATAATGTCCATCCCTTCACTCAATCACTCACCAATATTCTCCCAGTAAACGTAAATGTAATCGTCCCGATCGTATCGAACGTGTTCGTGCCTTCCAGGAAAATATATAATGCATTTGAGGCAAATGTGACTTCTAATTTTAAATTATGACTGAAATTATTTATACCTGAATCCAAGAGCGTGAAGCTAATTATTTATAAAATATACATGTAATTAATGTATTATAATGATCATAAATACGCAAATTAATCAGTTTTACCATTTCATGCATGGCTGTCCTATGGCTAATGCAACCCACGGGTAAACCGATCTCCTGAAATGTAAAATAATTCAAAATTTCATGGAATTGCCATTTTCGTGTCAAGCCAGGGAGGCACGGGTTTAACCGAATTTTGGAAATATTTGATTCGATCGAAAACTTTTCACATTTTCAAACGTGGCCTTCAAGTGGATTAATTTCACTCTGCATTGTTCACATCGGATATGTGGACCAAAAAGTGGTGGTGACCAGGCCACCATATCGTATCAGCCATTCCACACTCTTCCCCCGTGGTGCCATGTGTGTTGTAGGGCTACACTTTGTTTGCCAAATGGCTAATACGGGCCTCAGCAGCAATGTTTGCATTCCGAATTTGTCCGTGTGCAGAAGTATATGTATACAGATTACGAACGTACTTTGCATCGTTATGGTTTGTAATATTGGAATTATTTTTTTGTTGTGGCGGAGTTTGTCTGTTTGCCTTTTCCGAACGAATGAGGCTTTGCACATCCGGTAAAAGTTGTAGTATTGGAAAGTCATTTCATGTATCGGATTTCATAAGAGTATCTGAACTTGCCTGTTTTCCCCCGATCCTCCCAATGTACGAATAGCAACCTTTAGTAATTCGGGGTTATATGCATTATTATTTTATATTGGTACTTATACTGTTTAGTTACCTCTTTTTGTGTTCTTATTAATGTACACAAAGTCTTTCTCCTCAACCTCGGCTTCATTGTCATAAATGTCAAATTCGACGCAAGTTTTTTCAGAGATTTCTTGCAAACCGCCGATAATCGTGCTGTGCTCGTTGTACGCTGGAAAAGTAAATAATTTCTAAATCAAATTTATAGCAACAGATTAGAAAAGTACTGTTTGCTTATTGTACGTACAATAAGAATGGTCCATTACAACAGGAATATAGGTTTTCTTGCCCCTCTTGTACCACTGATCGGATGATTATAACCATATAAAATAATAACATGAATTTTAGGTTAGTTAATAGGATAAGGTATTTTACACCGGTGCTACTTATTATGTAGAACAAATCATTAGAACTGTTCAAATTATCATTTATTTTATGACGCAAGAATAAAATCTTTAGCCTAACCTGATATTTGGGATTCATGACCCCGTTTTCTATCAAATCGTGGGCACCGTGTCCACCTTGGCTACATTCGTACGGTCCATTCGCCCGCACTACAATTAATTCACTCTCATTACACATTTAATCGCACTCATTATTGAAATTTGGAAAACTTGGAAATATATAAAAATATACCCGTCAATTTAAAACTAAAACAGATCAGGATGACAAAACATGACAACTGCATGCGAGGTAACGGACCGAGACGCAGCATTTGTCTTCCTTGCACACGGCACACTTACTAATTTTAACACTATCACTATCTACCCAACCAACCAGTATAACGTAACAATAATGGCAACAAAGGCTTGTCTCACTTTTGTAATTTTTGCATTACGAATCGTCTGAATTCGTAACTCGCAGATTCGAGATGAACCACGAAGGAAGTCAGGCTGCGTACTGCAGTGCGAATCATTTTAGATTCACTGCAAAAAAGGAAAGTTTAATTTAATTGAATTGCTCTTTAGTTTTTGGGTAAGAATCTGCGGATTCTAAATACATAAGCAAATCGCAGTCGTATCATGAATCGTACTCCTTCGATGATTCTGTCTTGTCTGATCTTATCTTTGATGATACATAAATACGTATGGGATCGGCTCGCATAAGACCTCAGCTCTGTAAGAAGTACGACGATGCATTCAACCCAGCAATCACAGGATGGGGTTTGGTTTGGTTTTGCAAATTCAGAAAAAGATGTACAAAACTACCAAACCTATCATGTTCTGATCATCCCTTTAAAACCGCAGTGTTGTGTACCATCAGCCACGTCAACAAAAGACAATTCGATCCAATGGATCAATTATTCTTTGTAAATAACTGGCATAAATCAACATCTCACACATTTTGCAGTGCACATAAACATCGTAGCGTATTTGCCCCATATTAGGTAACAATAAGCCGTAGGATTACTTCATTACTCAATCTTGAGACATACAGGGTTTGAGATGTAGAGACATATATCGTAAAAATGATGAGTCTCCTCGTACCAATTAGACTCAAATGTTGGGGACATTTTTACCAACTCTTAACTCTTAATTAAGAAGTGCATATAGTCAAATTTTTACATTTTACAACCTCGTTTTACGTTTCAAGTGTTATCATCACTCAGTTATCGACACCTCTCGTTCCCAAACTCTTGTCTTTCACACGCTTTGCTTCACTCACATTACTTGGTTACCGTTTGCAATAGAGCTGTGTAAAGGTTAATTGCAATGTAAGTACACAAGAGATAACACACAGCATGCAGCTTCTCGGGTGGCACCGGCTGTGCAGCAACTTTTTGTGCATGTGCGAATAAATTGGCATCGAAATAATTCATTTTGCATAACACCACCAACAACGGTTTGACTCCTCTCAGAAAAGACACAGACAGAACTAATTCAAGCTCAACAATCATAAAAGCGTACGAACGAGAGCCCTCAATTTTCCACTTGATCGCTGCTACTGTGTTCAAAATGCTAAACAAGGAGGAGAATAAAGTATAAAGGCGATATGCGAAGAAGTTATGCAATTATCTGTGTAATAATAATGCAAAAGTAGGTGCAGTTCACTGTACACAATTAATGTGCAGTCTTTGAGACACAAAAATGGATGCTGGCTGAATGGGACGGATGCACACAATGGCAAATAATGTAAAACAGTGCCGATAATCCGTACTTTTAATGCCTAAAATAATGGTATTTATTTTAGTATAAGCCAATGGAAATTTGTGACACTGATTTTTTTAGTGACACTGTATTTATTTACCTACTCTTGACTTGACAAAAATCGAGTTCCGAGTCGGAAGTGCACAGGCTTGGAGATCAAACTGTTACAAATAGTTATAGAAAGCGAATTCTTACTTCCTTTATGCCTAACGAGACAAAGGGATCATCATTGAGGACTAACCTCAAACAATAATTAGGCGACTTCACACTTGAGATTTGCTAATTGTTTGTGTGAATGTGACACGGCCAGTTTCACATTGACATGCATTTTTACTTGTCTCTTAACTCCCAGCTTATTCTAAGTAGGCTCGAATGTGTTTCATAATGAATCCTTAATTCGTCTAAACGTGTGCTTAAAACTTTACCAACAATTCAATGCGTATACTTTCCTTCATCAATCCGCCATCATTACGAAGAAAAAAGAACATTAATTATGTAAATGAATTGAAAAGCCAACTGCCCCACAGACACAGCAGGTTGACAGGTGGGATGCGATATGCAACAAAGTTTCTTGTCCAATTTGCCTCCCTCCCACCAACAAGCCATGTTTTTAACACTTAAACAAAGCCCACCACCACTGCCGCCTACCTTTCTTGTACACATGCACCCATATAAAATTTACATATGCATCGTTTCTCCAGAAAGTTCACATCCGGTTTTACTCTGTCCATTGTTTGCACCGGTCGGCTTGTCCAGCCGAGAGAGACAATCTCTCTCGCCATGACGTGACAATCGGTGGGTTTTATTCTCTCCCTCACTCAATCACTCGTCCTCAGAAGGTAACATAAGCAACAGAGAGATGGTATCTTTATATTTGTCCACTTTATGAGAGTAGTAATACCAAAAGAAGTACAATTTTTGGTGGTTAAATCATTATAAAGGGTTGTATCGAAGTACATACGTGTACGACCAACATTGACTGCAACGACTTTTATTTGGTCGTAGGTCTTCTGTCTCTGTCAACTTGTTCCATCAAGAGTCGAATAATCAGACTTCATATCTTGCATGTTCAGGACACCAATTACAATACCATTTAGATGGCTTTTCTTTCTTACTCCTTCCATCCATATTATGTCCAGCTGAATCATTTAAAATTTAAATTAAGTGCAGAGGGTGGAAAGGGAGAGAAAAATGCGAAAGTCACGACTTCACTTTTAGACAGGAGAACAGTTCTTGGAGAGTGAACAGGAAGAAATATTTTGATGCAATCAGAATCACAACTAATTATATTCATGCATAGATGCGTCCAAAATGACAAAAATGCTTTATATCACCGACCGCAGGATAAAACGAAGGGACATCTGAGAGATAAAGTACTGGAGAGTCTGCACGAAGGGAAATTGAATTATGAGATCATCAAGATTCTAATGATTTGAGTAGCAGGTTTTACTTAGAAATTTGTCAATATTAAAAATTTTGAAGTTTTATTCTTATCGTCACAATTGGTATTTCATATGGGAGGAAAAACCAGTCTCACTTTTATCAACATTGTTGAGGAGTACCCAAATTAAGAAGAATATTGCTGTAAATGGGGTGACATGACATAATTGCGAGACACGTCTTTATTTCTGCATTCCTGACTTTCCTCCCAAAAAAGTAGCATTTTCCTCCATCAGCAAATTTTGACGAGCATTACTTACAGAAAAAGTAGTAGTGGACAATTATTAGATTACTATAAAATCAGTCTTACATCGTCACCCCATGTTCACACTGACTGACCAACCACGTCCATCTGTCTGCCTAATGTCATGGATTGACCAACTGGGAGATGTAGAATCAGAAAAATGTTCTCCATCTCGCATGAATTGTCAAATTACCTGAGAAATGTCATTTGATAATGCAGCAGGTACAAGATTCCTTCCAGAATCTAGAATTCTTGTGTTCAGCGAGATGAAATAATTCAGCTCCTCTTAACTTAATAAGCATGATGCATCAGAATACATTATGCATTATGTGCCATTAGTGGTCTATCGTGCATCTCTCCATCCAGTCCAGTTTTTCATTTTCGTGTGGGAATTCAACGATTTCTTATAAAAATTAACTAAAGGGTGCTCAGCTCTGCTTCCACGTACAAAATAGTGAAGAAAAAATGAGGCAGGTGATAAATCATCTTCATTGAGAAAGTAAGGGCATCCCAACAAATGAAATGAAATCATTGTTGCACCACAATTTTTCTTAATTCTTATGTATCACATTTAAAGATAATTTTTTTAAAGAATAATTAACCGGTTTTTCCTCAAGCCACACATGTTCAAATGACAATTCTGATTAGTTAGTAACGAAAAAAATGTACAAAACTTGAAGTAGAAAGAGCAAAAATTGTCACGATGGTCAGTCTTTTGAATCAATCATAAAAATTGTCAGGTTACCCTGTCTAAAAAACATGTTTTAGGGACATAATACAGCCGAGAAATCCCAACCTATCCAACTATTCAGGATCGATCTCAGAGTGGAAAATGCCCTACAAAAAGCAAGCAGATGCTAAAATTGTTACGAACTAGAATTTCCATTAGTGAGGACGACAAGGGCTTGAAAATCAAACGTCAAAGGTAAGGTGGTATTGGTGCGATTTTCACGATAATCATGTTCCGAAAAGATGAAGTATTGACATGTTATTGACATTTCAATGAGTAAAAGCAAATTTAGACTTCAACCCTGAAAAGACGAGCTACTGCCTTCTTCTCTTCTCGTGAATGGCTTAAATTGACCATTGACTTGATTCTTCTTCACACTCTATTACAGAACTTTGACAGTTTTACACACTTGAATTGAACGAGTGAATGACAAGTTGAAGGTGGTTGGTTGTGCACAAGGAACTTATTTTCTCGCCTAAGTGCTCCTCGTTTTCTCAATTGTCTTTTGCAGTCTGGTTTACTTTGTTGGTCAAAGTCAAATAGTGCATCGTGTAGTTTAAAATTAGGTAATGCAACCTTTGGAACGCTGATGCAAATGTGACATCAGCATTTCAAAGGTCAAGGGATTCAAAATACATAGATGTAGTTTTCATATGTATCGTGCCTCTTATGTGTGTCCAAACCATATTGTGTGCAGGAGGAGATCATGAAGGGGAAGAGAGGATAGGAATGAGGAGCACAGAATGATGCCTACGTCATCATGATCATCATGATCATGAGGGCGTAGTTTGTGCATATGTAGCGTAAGTAAAGGTAGTGATCAAGTAGGCGTGGCTTATGTGATCACGTATATATAGAGTAAGCAGAGAGAAGAAGAAGGGAGTGTAGGTTTAGATTTAGGATCAGCAGGTTTAGTTTTAGTGATCATCAAGATCAAGTTCAAGGTTTAAGGCTTCGGAAACTTAATAATAAGTTCCTCTCTAGATAATTAGTTAAAATTTAAATAATAGCATTAGCTCTCCCACGTATTTATGATACGAGCATTTCTGTAAAGTCAATATTTTTCAGTCGGTATTGATGTAAATAAATATATTCATAATTCTTATAAAAAAGTGATTTTCCACTACGAATTTATTGCACAACGTCGCAAAGAAAAGGGGCATCCGTGAAAGTGGATGTGAATCAGGACACGCAATCCCATAATAGAATAGGGAGCGTTACAAATTGGTGCTACGAAACCCTTAGTAATAAATAGTGCAATAATAAACTTGGAAATCCTTCGCGATAAAAAGTGCGAAGGGCAAAAACAGTGAGTTTGTGAACAGTTTTAAGTCGTTGGCAGTGGAAAGTGTGTTTTACGTATTAAATTACATATTACTCCACTTCCTGAATGGTACAACCTCATCCGACATCATGGGAATGCTGACTCAACTCTTCGGCTTCGTCGACATGACCGGGCTGACCAACCTCAAGGGAAACGTGACCTCAGAGGCAACAGCGCCCCTCGTAGCGTCATCATGGTGGTATGGGGGATTTCTCTTCATGATGGAAGTATTTGGAATCGCTGCGGTCCTCCTCTTGCTCGGTGTCCTGGTGAACAGTCTGGTAACAAAGTATTTTTTGCCTCACTTACCTTGTTGGATGATTCCACGTTTTGAATCTGTGAATGCGGATCGTCGTCGTAAAAAAGTAGGTAACCAGTTAAACGTTCTGAATAGGGATATCGAGATCATTTTTGCCGCCCAGAACAAAAATCATGATCAATTTGTAAGAATTAGACGCATTTTTGATTCGTTAACCTCTGAAATTGCTCAAATTTTCATTCTAACGAGTAATCATCAAAATTCCCAACTTGGTGAGCAAACCGATGCATTGTGGCGTCGGGTGAATAGCCTAGAAGTTAGGGTCAAGCAACTTTTGTTGGAATTCGATATTCGTTGTGAGAATAGGCACGAAGCAGTAGGACAATTGGTATCGCAACAGGCAGCTTTGCATAATTCTTCCTCTCCTGATCCTATCCTTACCGGCCTTATTGGTTATGACTACCCGTACCCTCAACAGTCAAATATACCCTTCCAGGAATATGTAGATGAGAAGATTAGGCACCTCGGTGAACAAATAGGAAGGTACAGGAACCATTTAGCATCCTGCATAAAAAGCAATTATGCTATTGTGGAAAAGGAAATGGGAAACTTCCAGAACCACATGAAGTCATCATTTGAAGACGAGGTCACTTGGATTCATGAACAATTGACGAGGATGCAAACTACCATAGATAAGCAAGACCAAACTATTCAAGCTCAGTCCAGCATCATCAATGAGTTCATCCATGCAAATTCAAGGGTTCAAACTCCTTCCAAGGAGATGATACCCACGCTACCAAATCAAGATGACCCCTCATCCTGCGTTGAACTTCGTGGCGTCCCTCCACCACCACAATTCTTGTCTTGTCCTCCACCACCGCAATTCTTGTCGCATTCTCCTCCACAGGTCAATAACCCTCCAAATGAGAATAAAGAAGATGCCGTTCCAGCGTGGTGCATTTCTCGCACCAGAATCATGGATGGCAAAGAGGAAGAAATCCCTACAAATCCTACCGATGCAATCATGCAAACTCGTTCTTCTTCGTCAGGACCTGTACTATTTCATTCCGTAGGCAATATTCCTCCACCAAAATTTAACCCGAACATTGATTTAGCTGAAAATTTCATCATGGAATTAGAGAATCATATGGAACGGAAGCGCTTTCTCCGGAAAGATTGGATCCTATCACTGCCTGCCGTCTTCAATCAAGACCCCAATCAATCATTGTGGTGGCAACGCACCAAACTTTTCGCTCGTACATGGGACGATTTTAAAAAACATTTCATCACCATGTATGCATCGGATTCTGATCTTCATGCTGCACTAGAGAAGTTACTTTTACGTCGGCAGAATGACAACGAACCGTTCCAGAAGTTTGCCTTCGAGATGGATCTCCAGTACCGGAAAGTGTACCGGATGACAACCAACAACAAAGAAGCAGAGATTGTCACCTTCATTGCAGAAAGAGCTTTACCGTACTTGAAAGTAAATCTCCTCGCGAGTCGTGCTGCAACGGTTGTGGACCTCATTAACTATGCGTCAAAAATTGAGCGTCCTGTACAAGAGAAGTCCCACAACAAGTACAAATCCTGGCAAAAAGGTGAGAAGAAAGTGGAATCTCATCAAACAAATTCTGCAAATTCTGGAAGGAAGTCCCCACCACCTTCAAATAGACAACAACAACAACAACAACCACAACAGCAGCAACAAGTGGCACCTTTCCGACAACAAGGTCGACCGAAAGTGTGTACATATTGTCCCCATTTAAGCAACCATACCACCCAGAATTGTCGTCGTCGTCAACAGCCTCAAGTGAATTGTGGTCAAGGGAGTGATCAACACTCTCAGCGTCAACAATCGTCACAAGATGCGACGGGAAACTGGAGGAGGGAGTAACCATCCACGGATTTGTGGTTACTCATCCTCTAATTCAAGATCCCAACCGACTAATTCCTATCCTTCCTATTACTTTTCCCTCCTGTAAATTAAATGCCTTAGCGGATACTGGTTCTACGATTTCAATTGTAACTTTAAAATCGCTTAGGAAAGTATTAGGGAAAGGATTTTCTGTAAATAAATGGGTAGAAGGACCAGTTATCATGCTAGATGGTACTGAGTCTCTTCCTACTGGTATGGTTACCTTAAAATTTAATTTAAATGATCGTCAATACACTCACACTTTCGCTGTCATGAATAGCTCGAATGAAATGCTCTTGGGTATGGACTTTCTTCATAATTGTGGGTTAGTGTTGGACATAGGGTCACTGGAATGGGGTTTTTCAGACTCCTTTCCAAGTCAAAAGTCCCCACTCACAGTTAGTAAAGTCCACGTATCCAATTGCAATTTACAATTAGTGAGCGAATTCGAATCCGACCAACTGAAGGAGCTTATCAAAAAGTTTCCCGACGTAGTCGATGCCCCACTAGGGAGAATAAAAGGTGTCAAACACACAATAAAAATGATGGAGGAGCATCCAAAGAGACAGCGTCCGTATCCCACGGCACCCCACAAACACGCAGAGATCAACCGGCAAGTTGACGAAATACTAAAGTTGGGGGTGATCCGTCCATCAGATTCCCCATACGCAAGTCCTGTTCTTTTGAAAGAGAAAACGGATGGGACTTGGCGATTTTGTGTTGATTTGAGACACATCAATAGATATACGGAGAATGATAGTTTTCCCATTCCACGCGTTCATGACCTTCTCCGTAAGTTGGCCAACGCAAAGTATATCAGTACGATGGATGCAGAGAAAGGGTACTGGCAGATCCCTATGGATCGGAAGAGCCGCAAGTACACCTCATTCTGTACCCTAAGGGGCCTTTTTGAGTTTAACATGATGTGCTTCGGACTCAAGAATGCTGCGGCGTCCTATCAGAGGATGATGAACGAGCTTCTTGCGGGTCTCGATGAGTTTGTGTTAATTTATCAAGATGATGTCCTCGTATTTAGTGAAAATTTTAGTGATCACAAAAGGCATCTCGAGACCGTCCTAGAACGGTTTCGAAAAGCTGGCCTGACACTTAAAAAATCAAAATGCCATTTTGGGAAGAATCGCGCAACTTTCCTAGGTCACATTGTGTCCTCCAAAGGCATCGAAATGGACCCAGAAAAAGTAAGGGCCATTCAAAATTTTGAATTTCCATCAACCAGAAAGCTTTTAAAGACTTTTCTTGGGATGATCCAATGGTATCATGGATTTATTGACCATATGGCCATTTTAGCGGAACCACTTTATAAGTTGACCTCAAATAAAAGTGCGTATCATGAAACACCCGCCGCAAAACACGCCGGTAATATCGGAGTAGGAGCGTATATTTCCCAATTAGACGAATATGGGGAGGAGAAAGTCATTAGTTTTGCCAGTAAAACTTTCTCTCCTGCGGAACGTAATTACTCAACAGCAGAGCAAGAGTGTTACCGAATTCTCTTTGGCCGGAGAAATTTCGTGAGTACCTTGATGGTCACGAATTTATTCTTCAGACGGACAACCAAGCCCTCACATACCTGGAAAGTATGAAAAATACTAACGCTAGGTTGATGAGATGGTCTTGGAAGTTGCAAGAATGGTCCCCATATATTCAACATATAAAAGGTCGTGATAACTGTGTCGCAGATTTTTTATCACGTAATCCAGGTACAGACACTACAGAAGTTGACAAAGACGAGGAGTACATGTACCCACCAATTCAGGCATGTACCCTCAAATCGGCGTGCAAATTGACACGTGAGGCCATCAAAAACGAAGTCCAGAGGAAATGACCACACATTACGCCTCCCCTGACTTTGAGACGATCAATGGGGTGGTCTATTATACCAAAACTCCTACCATCGTCCCAGTCATTCCATCTTCTCTGATACCTGAGGTCCTCGCCACATTCCATGACGCTGTCTACAGTGGTCACTTGGGCGTCGACAAAACAATGGACAGAGTCAAGAAGAGCGCATTTTTCCGCAACATGCGTCAACAGATTGTGGACTACATCGCCACCTGTGACATCTGTCAGCGAGTAAAATTTGACAATCGGAAACCTCCTGGTTTGATGCAATCGTCGCCAGTAGAAAAACCGTGGGCGACACTGTATATGGATCTCATGGGTCCGTACATCAAGTGTTCTCCTGGAGGATTTACCCATCTTTTAGTCATCATTGATGGGTTCAGTAAGTGGGTGGAATTGTTTCCTCTGCGAAGCACTTCCGCCGCGGTAATTGGTAAAATATTAGAAGAACAGGTATTCTGTAGATTTGGTATGCCAGAGACGATTGTGAGTGACAATGGTACCAATTTTACGTCTACAATTTTAAAATTTTTGTGTAATCAATGGAAGGTTACCCAAAAATTTACCAGTATTTATCACCCACAATCCAATCTGACAGAAAGAGCCAATCGAACAGTTAAAACTATGATTAGGGCTTATCTTGATGACCAGGCTCATAATAAATGGTCAAAACAGATTCCTTTCTTACAATTAGCCATTAATACGTCAACTCAAGAGTCTACAGGTTTTACTCCTGCGTCAATTCTATTGAATAATGACCCTAAATTACCTTTTGATATCAATGTCGGCCTCACTGACTCTGAACTAAAAGTTTTAAAGAAATCAATTCCAAAATCATTTTAAGACATAATATTTGATAGGCATAATCAATATCTTAAAATTCTCTCTCTTGTCACTCAGAACCTGACCCGAGCCAAAGAGAAACAAAAGAAGTACTATGACCAACGCCATAGAGATGACCATTTCCAAGTGGGAGACCACGTAGTCATCCGAGACACCACTCTCTCTGACAAGGACAAAGGGATTACGGCTGGCCTATGCCCTCTCTTTCGTCCAGGAGTGGGAGTCATTTCAAAGATTGTTGGCGAGCTGACGTATGAAGTCACATTTCCTGATGGCGTCGTTAAATCTCCACTACATATCCAGTTCTTACGACGATACCATCCACGTCAGCCACAGACATCGCCACAATTGACACAACCATCACAAAGTACGTCGACCCCACCTCAACACTCCAATGTCGACGCATCATCATCTTGTCCAGATAAGGATACTCTTGATATAATTAATAATAATGATGATACTGTAAATGATTGTGATGTACCAATTCCTAATGATAATTTAATACATAACAATAGTCGTAGTAATTATAGAAGTAGTATTCCTAAATTAAGTCCAATTAGAATAAATGAGTCACATCAACACGATGATCAAGATTCGTTTTCTAGAGAAATGCCAATTCTCAGTCCAATTTCAAATTTTCAAACAGTAGTAGATCCTAACAATAGTTCACAATCTCTTCCACCACCTCCAAGACGTAGTCGTAGACTACTTAAAAGATCGACATAATAATATAGCCGGTGGTCACAAGCGTCCTCGGTAATGAGTGGTATTTTTAGGATGTTTGATGGTGAATTTCTCTCATCTTCGAAAGAATGAAGTTCGGTGGCGTCTTGAGGGGTGATGAGCCCGTCAAGGTCAAAACTAACGTAGTTCTAATGTGGTATTAACTAGTGGCCACGCAATAGGATGCGTCTTGGCGACGTGACGAACTAGCCAAGGTCAAATCCAGATAAATTGCATAAAAATGAGTAGATATCACATCGTGCAGTCCTCTGAGTCCCTCAAATCTCTTCGGAAAGTCGCAAAAATCTTGGTTAGTACGGTGGTTGGATTTGTTGAACATATTTAAGGTGATTTTTCCATTTAACATACGTTTTCAGTAAAAGTAACTTGATTAACATTGTGTGATGATGACTCATAAATTTCAAAAAAATGTTCCTCAATAATTGTTCGGGGAAAATTGTTCAAATTTATACACATAATAGATAATAAGTTAGTACACTAGGAATAAAAATAAATTTGGAAAAGGCCCCATTAGATTTTTCGAAATTTTGAAAGTTCCCATTTTTCAATGTAAAACTCAAAAATTTTGGAGGAAAAATTTGTCGGAAATATAAGTTAGGAAAATTATATATGATAGATGATTAGTTGTATGATAATATTTCACCATAAAATTACAAAAGGCTCCAATAGTTTTAGAGATAAAAATTCCTAAAATTTTGATTTTGTATGCTAATACATTACATATATATACATATGTATACATGGTACAGCTTTGTAAAAGGTTATAAAATAGTGGTTATCGATCTTGGGTTAAGCCAATAAGTATGAATTCTAGCTATAAGTAATCATAGGATAATATCGTAGTATTAAAATTTGGTATGGCAAGGTTCAATTGTAGGGAAATTTTGAAATTTCCATTTTTCCAATGTTAAAGTTCAGGAATTTTGGAACAGAAAATATTGTAAATATAACAGTAAATATAACAGTAAATATTGTATAACATGCGTATAAATACAGAAGAAGAGGTTATGCGAAAAGTTCATTACTTTTGCTGTAGCCAAATGAAATAATATGTACTTTGCACAGATGAAAATTTGTCATCACCATAAAATTCATAATTTTTCAATACCTGTTCAAAATACAATAGTAAGTCCAATAACATGTCATTTAACTCCTCTCGTGTCATTTAGTTGGTGAAAACCACAGGTAATTGTGAATAAGAGATCTGTCTGCTTTTGTAATTCCAACTCACTCACGACGATTATGGAAAAGTCGTCAACATGGGAAAGTTGAACCAGTGCAAGTGTCATATTTTCCAGCCTGCCTAATAATGGCGATGATTCAATTACAGTGAGAAATTCCTCTCGCAAGTATCTGTTAGGCCCATAACAAAAGAGCAATTAAGAGAATGAAGGGTTAGCCTTTGTCTCACTTTGAAAGGAGATAGCGTCACTTTAATGTCAATCGCACCTCGGTGTGGTGACGTTATTATATGGCTCTTATAACAACGAAAACACGCCTCTCTATTTGGACAATGCAGTTTGAGAAGTGTCAACACACTCTGGGATTTTAGAACTTAATACCAATTCCTTTCCAAATAGTGAATCCAGCCAGAGACAGATATGGAGTATATGCACGGCTCTAAATATAATATCTCAAGAGCTATAAAGTAACGCAACGTGGTTTGTGGTTATGGCTGCAAAGATAGCACGAAGAGGAAGAAGATTGTCTCTCAAAGTCACAAAATCCGAAAGTGATCATCATTATTATCTTCTTCTTCTTGATCATAACGCTAAAACCCTGCACGTTCTACCTTTCCTCCTTTGTTTACTCAAAGTAGATTACACACACACAACCTTTGTTATTACATTTTACCACCTCAAAGTTTCTCAAAGATATATTAAATCGCAATCACGCCACTTTTATTTCCTTTCAATTTCGTAATCTCTTCCCTATAAGGCAAACTTATACGACGAGTCCTCCTTCATTTATTTGAAGACAAAGTAATCGTCCACCCGTGAGGAGGGAATAATCTGATCCGAGAAAGAGTTCTGAGAATCAATTCATTCAAGACGATGAAAAAGAAAGAATAAAAAAGAAATGGAAAATGGATGAAGGCGATGAAAGGGAAAAGGGTTTCTGAAAATGAAGGAATTCACGAAAACTCATTATTATTAGATCAAATCTGTCTCAATCCGATTTAGTGGTGGGGTTAGAGTACATACGTACTATACAGAGAGGGAAATATAGCGGTCAGGTTTCCCCAGGTTAATGAAGCACACAGTAAAAATCTTATAAATTGGAATTTTCAACTTTTTCGAGAAAATATATCCATCAACTGAAAAAGTTCTTTGATGAGAGATTATTGAATTTCAAAGTGAAACTAATAAAGTAATGTGGATGGATACAGTCATCCTGCTTTTTTTCGTGACTTAGAAAAAAATGCACATTTTCTTTGTTACTGGGATATCTTTGTATTCATCCATCGTCGTATCATCGAGGGGTGCTAAATTTAGACATGTTTAACCACTAACTAACTAACTAACGACCACAGTAAACCTGCCTGGCTGGAAGGGCAGGCCTTGAATTTAGTCCTATCGTAAATTCCATTTCCTTCGGTTAGTTTTGGTTGTTAAACTTGAATGAGAGCAATTTCGGGAAAAAATGTCCAAGTGTGGTGAGTGAGAGAGGAAAGTTGTGGGAAAAGTAAAGTAAGCGAGTGAATGAATGAATGAATGAGTGAATGCGACTGACTGGATTGAGGGGGAAGGAATTAAGAGGAACAAACGAACCGAAAGTGAAAGCAAGTGAGGGGAGAAAATAGGGTGTGAAAAACGCTACCGGAATCTTAATCCACTAATTCTTCGTCCCTCACATACAGCATCGGCTACACGGTCTGACCTCGCTTCTACACGTGTGAGCACGTTTAACCGAAGAGAATTGTTTGTGATACAGTGAAGATGAGACGAAATTCCAGAGTTTTGCTGGTATTTTACTTAAGCTAAGATAAACGTATTTATCTATCACACTTCTGACTCTTATTTATGATTTGATAAAAGCTTGTGTAACAATGCTGGTAGTGCAGATAGTTGAGGTTTTATGGCGATAGGCACGAGGAAACTATCTATTGTTTGTAATACATAGAATTGAAAATTGGTGAAAAGTTCAATGATTTCCCCTCAGAAAGTCGATATCTCACTTGGAATGTGTACTGTAATCGATCAGAACAGAACTGGATGTACAACACAGCAAAGTTATTTCAAGCTAGAGTAGATCTCATTCAAATATTTATTATTGCTTGCAACACTTCTTCCCACCGAAGAAAGTACATTCTGGTAGTCGTCCAATTTTTTTATAGTAAAAGTCCTTGTACATAGTTCATGTTTTATCTGTATCGCAGTAATGTGTCATCATATACCATGCCCACACATTGCTAAACGGGACATACGCACATAAATGCCCCTCTTTCTCTCCGTCCTATTGTGTGTCGGTGGTCTCATTTATTATACGAGATTACGAGATATGGATTTAGTTCAGATTGTGTTGGTCGGTTGGTTGGTTGGGATTTGCCCGTAAATTCGGGATTGGAATTGAAAACGCGAGTGTGTTCCTATTGTGACTGCCTGCCTTGGGTGAGAATGAGAATAGTAAATGTAATGTAATTGTATAAAGGACCACATTGTTACGACTATATAGCCACCCAACCACCCTCCATCTCATCATCACGATAGATTTACTACATATCTACGTACTGCATTTATATATACTCTTTTCGTTTAGTTGTGCACATTTCCATGTATGAACTCGGAGGAGTATCTTCTTGCCTTGTTAGTTTTAGAGATGATGGCAACACTACAATTGTGATCAAGCTAAAACATCCAAGAGCTGTTTGGACTTATGCTCATTGAAGCAGTAAAATGTCTCACTCTGCACCACCACCTCTCGAATTACGACTTTCCTTCCTTACACTTTCCCTTTGTGAGGAATAATAATTTGGATTTCCTAGTGGTCGGACGGAATTCCAATTTCAGGCCATGTGCATGTTGGGTGGGTGG
Source organism: Folsomia candida (assembly GCF_002217175.1). NCBI lineage: Eukaryota > Metazoa > Arthropoda > Collembola > Entomobryomorpha > Isotomidae > Folsomia > Folsomia candida. The sequence continues at coordinate 9,370,300 of NW_019091196.1, forward strand.
GGGGTGGGATGCCCTAATCCGGCCTGATTGCTTGCGTTTTCCGGTTTTCTTCTCCACACCGCAAGCTTAGGGTTGAGGGGAGAGATTGAAATCCACTTTTCCTTAGTTTTCTCACATTGTGATGCATGCAGGCTTGCTGTGTAACGTTTTAATTGAGGAATACTAATTTATTTAGGGTGGAAATTCAGTCAGACGAGTAAGTTATTTTAGGGTGGGGGTTGAAGAAATGGGGAAAGTTTGTAATTTTGGAGAAAGTTGAGATTCATGTTTATACGTAGGAGTGAAATTTTGGAAATAATGAATCCTCAAGAAATGGTGCTCCTTGAGCGATATGTATAAAATAGTGCCAAAAAGTTGGGCTTTTTAGTTAGCTGCGAGGTTTGGTTTGGGGCTGTTTGCTGGAAGAATTTGAATAACATTTCCGTTAATTTATTCAAAAGTCTTGAATGGGTTGTCTTCCTTTGAATGGAAATCGCAGAGTCCCGTTGTCGTGTTATCTCTGGTTGCCAGACTTACTACGAGCAGTAGTGGAAGAAATGGTGAAACAGTTTTCATATGAAATAGCAAATGTGTAACTTAATGTAGAGACACATTTCAAAAGTTGTTGCGTTACAAACGCAGTCTTTTTGCTGGTGAGAATTTGCCTTGTTTACAGATTGTGATGACAGATACTATCTCGTAAAAACTAGTGAGGATTCATAAAATGTTGTTCTACTACGAGTTCTAAACTTTGTCCAAGTTCTCAACAAACGAGCGTCCTGGAATTTTTCTTTTCAAGAGAACAACAATTCATTCCGATGACATAAGTTGGACGTTGATGACAAATGGGAAAAGTAATTATGTGCCTGTCGCTGTCTCCTTTCAACACTACTTACAACAAGAAGAACACGACACGAGTGTCAATTAGACAACAACTTCAACACCGACCAACCAAGTGCTGGAGTCTGATATTTGAATGTTCCAACTACATATTTTCTTTGGTAGACTTAAAATTCAGACCGGATCTAAAAAATATGTACATTCTTCCGGTAGCATTTATCATTTTTTCTGCGTTCACTACACATTTTCTGATTTTCAATTTTGAATTTCAAGACAATATCATATGTACGTTTCCAAATCTCATCTCGTTTCAATTTCGTTTGATCCTTGTTCTATGCCTGTGAATAAATTCATCTCAACCTCCTTCTTTTTTTACGATGAATGCTGATGATGGGTGTGAGAGAGCTAAATAAAATGGAATCGCTCCCCATATTACATTTCATTGTCTGAAGGAAACATTATGACAACTTGAAAAGGTTCAACATTTGGTCAAAAATATTTTTCAACGTGGTGCGATATTCTGCATGTAATTGACTTTTAAGTGGATGACGGTTCTACAGACACCAAATGTCGAACACATTTTATTTTAGACGTTGCTTTTTATGCAAGTCATTCATATCGTCAACTTTTAGTGCTCGGTATTGTATCTTAAACGCATCATCTTGTAACCATTGTTGTCTCGCTCAATCGACGTTTAAAAGTGATGACAAGCCGAGTTTAAGTCAATTTCTGGAGGGATACATACAAGGTTATTGTTGCAAAGAAGAGAAAAAGTGCATCATGTCGAGGAGTCGTCGCTATTCATTCCAGTAAAAATAAAAATAAAAGTGTGAAGATTGTAGCCAATATTTCACGCTATGCAGTTCTTTACACAAAGAAACGAGAAGAATGAGTGACTGATTTTTAAAGTGAGCTGTATGGAAATATGAAACGGAAGCACTTCTAAATATGAAGCGATATTCATCCATTTTTAACATCAATACAGAAGTCAAATCCAAAATTTCTCTACGAAAATTTTCAATCGGATTAAAAGTTTGTGATTTTCAAAAAAATTTCTAAAGGAAACGGGAAACGACAAAAGTCCATAAAAATCTACGCATGTTTTTTTTTACCGACGACAATCCACAATATTGTGGCGTGGCGTGGGATTGTAAATAATGCCATGTTTCTTATTACAACATGACCAACGCTGAAAAGAAAGAGGTTTCCTAAATCCGTGTCGGCTGTCAGCATTATTACACCGTGGACGTTCCTAATGTATGTAAACACACACATGACGAAGGAGGAAACAATAATATTCTTTTGTTTGTTTGTTTTATTATTCCGTCTTCTTGTCTGATTTTTTGTGTATTCTCGTAGAAATATGGATGGAACTGGAAAAATTCATTGTATATTCTGTATTTATTTACACGGCATCTTTTGTACCATACACGAATGTTTGCCAGTTAAACAGAGGAGAGGAGGAGGAGGGTGCGTGAATAATTGTGCTTATTGTGATCTCCAGACATCCTTTGTCTCGAGGGTGTGGCTGCTGCGACAAGTGAAAAAAAAACTTTTATTTTGGCAACAATCCCACAACCAAAACAAATCATGATTTGACTGGAAAGATACAGAACACAGAATAATTTAGGTGCAGAATATGCATGAAATTGAGGGAGGTGAATTCTCATTATTATTATGAACTTCATCTCAAGAAGAAGTCACATCAATCAATGCATATTGGTAAATTCGATACGATGCAAGATGATATTGATGTCCCTTAATAAAGAGCTGAATCTATAATTTGATTTTCTGTCGCATGTCTAATTTTTGGTGGACAGTTCTCTCTCAACTCCTTGAATTGAAATTCTGCCAGAGTATCGTGTCCACAGATTTTTTCATGGACAAATGGACAGGCGAGTTGACCGTATATTTATCCACTTCAAAAATATGTCATAGTCCAATCACACAAATAAAAGGACACAATTGAAATGTTTTATTCAAATGGAGAGACAGACGGAATAAGAGTAGGAAGCAAGAGAGACTGTACAATTTTGTGCCTTAAGGGCTATATTTTTCTTCCTTTGTGAGCGAGTAAAGAGAGAAAAGGGACGTCGTACATACGCAACGCACAACAAGGCAAAGCAAGACAAGAAGAACTAAATGTCATCTTCTGGACACGGGTCATAAATATTAAAGAGTTTCTTCTTGCGAAGAACCAACAAATGCTCACTTCACTTCACTAGCCACAAAAGAGCTCCCGAGCAACAATGCATCCGTAATTCTGAAACAAGAACAGGAGGTTTTTCGTTCCTGGAAAAGTTTTGGGATTATGATGTTGGTACACATTCTCTCAAAAGAACAATGTCCAAGACTGTGGAGACATTTATTCCGTTTTTCTGTTCGAGTGGACACTTGAGAACATCTTGTACCGTGGTGGCTCGTCCCCAGATAAAGTTTGAAATATATGCTCCCCCGACACTACTTTCTTTCTAGGTAGAAAATTCCCAGATATTTTGTCCGGTTGGTTATTCGAGAGAAAGAAGAAGACACTATTGTGTTCTAGTTCATATCATATTTCATGAACTGCACCCATTTCCTGTGTGGTTCTTAAGTATCACTGATCTATGAGAGTTTTTTTTTTGTAACTTTGACTTATCAACGGGTTTGGGCTTTATACATAGGTACATTTCTCAAATGTACAAAAGATTGATTCTCAACTTTCTCTTGCGCAAAATATTTTCAACTCCGCCCATGTACGAGAAGTACGGCAATAAAAACATATTTCATACGTTTTGCCACTTGAGACTATTTCGACTCTCGAGCTACAAACTAGCCAAGCGAAACGGAAACAAACAAACCAGAAGGAAAAGTTGGTCTCTCTCTGAATTCCTTTCTGGAAACGGAAAGTGGAGCACAAACTTTAGATTTTGTTGATTTTGTTAAGAAGGATGTGGCGGAAAGGGTGAAGAGATTCATGGCGTACTTGGCGTATGCAGTGGCTTTTTGGAAACTTTCGAATCGAAAGTCGCATCCTATATTTCACAACTGGAAAACTAACAGGGTCGGCTTCCTTTCCAATCAAACGTAAACGGAAGTAAACAATTGAGCGATTGTTCAAACTTATTGGACCATATGTATGTGTACCCTTGCGCAAACAATAAGCTAAAATATCAATACGGAAATTCTCACCCAATTTATAAGAATTTTTTACATCTAAACTATAAGCGTTATGTGGATATCGGAAATTGTATAGTTCGTCATAACTTCTCACAGTACAGTTTTTTATTGGTCTGATATTACATCACAAAGTCATTTTACGCAACATCATTACAAAAACCCTGTCACAATTTCATAACGATTATGAAGCTCAGCTCACACTACTTTTGTACATATGTACCTGGAATACATGATCTTCGACAGGAACAAGCCACGCACACTTTCATTCAGTCATCGCCAAAATGTCTTTTACTTTTCGCCGTGGGTTTTAGACGCGTTGTCGAATCCGAAGGTTTAATAAGGTGATGTCTAATGGGTGTTGGGACAGCGGTATCTCCTCGGTTGTTATTATTATTATTGTCGTTGTCGCCTCTGTCTCCTCCTTCATCGAGTAAGGGAAGCGTCTTGTATTTTGACATGGGCATACGCACTGGAAATTTAAGATAAATTTTTATAAAAAAAATTCGTGCCGTATTGAAAATATTTGAGCTATTGTAACGCAACAGCATAAAGTAAAATCATTTACCACACGAAAATTCTGGAACAGCACTCTTAACCCTTCTATTGACTAGGATGGAATGGGATGATTTAGGCCTGGATAGAGCTTCTAGCCTGGGCAATCTATCGTAGAACTGTTGATAATAGCGCATCAATTCCTCTGCTCCTCGCATCTTGTGGGGTTTTGGGTCTAAGATGTAGTCCAACCAGTAGGGTGAGGGCTTATCTGGGAGGAACTTTGCACTTCGGTCCTTAGGCTGGGCGAGGAAATTGAGACGTTCTAAGTTGTAGCCGAGTTGTTGTGACTTTGGGGGTCGAGGGTTGTGGTAAGAGGTATATTTATAATGGGACATACTATTATGTGTGGAAAGAAAGCACGGATTTACAAAAGTACAAATTTTGCCGATTCTATATATTACGAGAAGAGTGAGCTAATTAAGGCATTGTTCAGCGTAAGGCATATTATTGTTCATGGTGGCAGGGGTGTGCTAAAACAGCTACATTTTATCAAATAATTCTCACTGGATGAGCTAATTGTTGGCAAACATGAAGAAGTTGTGAAACTATGGGAAACTTTTTGGTGTTGAATATTTAGTCGGCATTTAATGAAGGCTAAAGGTCCAATTGTCAAATAGCTGAGTATTTAGTTAAATTATGTCAGGAACAATTTTCACGTTGATTGATGAATCATGTCAAGTGCGACACATCCTGCTTCAATGAATCGATGGGCGGCTCAGTGGTCGATAATTCTTTAAAAGTTTCATTGATTAAAATTTATTATTCTATACGTAATTCGTTTATATATAAGATCATTATTGTTGTTCCATAAAAATGAATTGTAAAAGTACAGATATCGTAATCAAAAATACTACAACATAGTTTGGACCCTAACAATTAAAAAACGCACTAATCTCTTATTTTATAGCCATGCGTAGACAGGAATGCTTGTTATAATGCGTGATATATAATATACATTTACTTAAGAACTGGCTAGTTTTCACCGTACTTTGTTTAATTCAGACTATCCCAATTAACACTTTATCTGCTGACCGGGCTATTATTCATCCCACTAATGACATTTCCAGATTTGTCAATTGCAAAATTATATTCCACTTCTGATGATAGTGCACTTTCGATCGCGAGGTCCAGATCATCCAAGCTTATTGCAGATTTGAGCTTTTCCTGTATTCATAACGTATTCCATAAATAATGTAAATCGTTAAACTTTACAGCATCAACGTTAAATTAATAACGTCGTACATACATAAGCACTAAATACTTATATGTAGTTACCATTTCTGAGAGTACTTTCTTCTTGGCAATTTCCAGTCTTAGATCGACATCATTTTCCTTTAGCAGTCTTTTCTGGTTAAGCTCCTCTACGACTTGGACCCATTCTTCTAGAAGTTCTTGATCACAGCGATTTTTTACTCGTACAATTAGTTTCCCATCATCCTGGATAATTCTTCGTAGTTGGATATCTTCAGAAAATTCAAAATGTCTCATTGCAGTAACATGTTTTTGCCATGCCCTGCAAAACAAACGTCCCGAATAAAAATCTAAAAAAAATATGCCGGCCGGAAATGAAACTATTAAACTAAATTAACTAAATATTCAATTACCACAAAGACTTGCTAAAAATTTGCTGTATCTTATTCTTGTCAAATTCTTTTTGAGCAACGCCAGGGTCTTCAACTTCATCATGATGTTCAATATTTGTATACATTATGTTTGGCTTTCTGGTCACTGTCGTCGCCCATTTCGGCTTTCGATAGAACCGGACCGTGGTCGAAGTCATGTTTTCACAACTTCTTAGCAGACTCCGATTTGTAAAATGATTAAATACCGACATTTTATTGTGTCACACTTGTAAAACTTAAATGGACAAGTATTGAATGGAGTGGAACTTGGTGCAATGTTTACTATTTTGCAATAATTGCAAAGAATTAGTTGAAGTGGTCTTATTTCTTAATGCGACCTGACTTTGCGTTACGATCTTGCGATGTTATCATTTAGCAAGAAGGACAAACTAAAGTTAATATATGACCACATATCACACACAAGATGCATAATTTAGTAAAGTACTCTCTGTGTGGAATTGGAATGGATGACTAGTATAATAAGTTGTGTGTGTATGTATATAATATGTAGCTAACACTGTGAAGTATGCAACAGTACTTTATGTGCAAAATTATTTTGCAAAAATGTTTGCAATACACAGTAAGTGTGCAAACTTGTTTCCATCCACTGTCCATGAACCTTCCGAGTGTCGAGTTCATGATCAAATTTTGTTGAGGTTGGTATTGTGAGCGCTGTAGAAGCTGGAAGGATGGCAGGGCTATGTGCAACTGGGTGCCAATTTTCTTTTACATTTAATTAAATAAAATTGTCGAATGTACAAATTTTAGTTAAGATTTACTAAAACATATCTCAAGTATGTATGTATGTGCAGTTTTGTAAATCTAGCTTTTAATTTTTATCAACAGTACTATAAAAATAAGTTACAAGTTACGAGTTACAAGTTACTTAATTATTACGTTATGAATACAATTCGAGTAACATTTATATGCAAATATTTAATTGAGCATTTTTCCTGGTTACGATTATTGTACTCTTAACCTGTACATCCATCTTGTTGTGTTTTCTGCAATGGATCAGTAGGTATTTGCAACTGTTTAAGTTTTGCATAGACGCGACTTCTTATCTCTTCGGAAGGTTTTCTTTCCCTTGACATAAACCAAACGATTCCTGAGAACAAATTAATTTACTTATGTACATCATTTACTTATGTAGGTGAAAAATCGAAATATTGTATCGACTATTATATGAATAATACATAGGACTCACGAAAACTCATAAATCCGAACCCAGTACATGACCAAACAATGGAGTAATTTTTGTAGTCAGTGTCAACAACCCAGTATGGTGCTGTACCTGCGACTATGAATTGAATAGATGCGTGAATATTTTTAAATTTATAAGATTTGTCACTAATTATGTTAAATAAGCTTACTTGCGACTGTGGGGAAACTAACGCCAAGTTTGGCACCACCATCTGCGTCGGTAATACGAGCCATACCCTCAATACTTCTAACTTGACCTGAACTATTTACGCCAAGTTAATGATATGTTAAATATTTTTTAACGGTTACAAACTGAGAATTTATGTATGTTTCCATTAAATTTAATGACTCACTAACATGGTCTGAACTTGTTGATTGCGTACCCCAAGAGTGCCATTTCCTAAATCTGAATACTCTGAGGTTATGCAAATGGCACCGATTTCAAAAACGGTGAAATACTTTTCGATTTCGAACCATTTACCAGAATACTGAAAATATGAAGTAATAAAATATATTGTTGATAAATTTTAACCTTTTTTCACCATTAATAAGTAATTAGTAATCTTACAAACTTTGTGTCAAAATTTGGCACAACTGGAATATCCGGACAGCTTCCGAACGTTGGTATTTGTGCCTTAGCTATACTAACAAGACTCAAAATTAATATAAAACTCTCCATTTTTTCTCGAAATTTCTATAAAGTTTTCTCAACAACAATTTTTACCAAGTCCCAGGAACTCACTGAAAATAAATTAGAAAACGATAGTGTATAAAGCTATGAAAATTTAAAATGCGTAAATGTGTAATGACTACTTTTAAATATGAGATTGTGAAATTAGATCACGCGTCTGTAGTACATATATCCTGAAAAAAATTCATTTTCTTTCGCAACAGTCACGCTAGACGCCTTATCAATTAAACGACAAATACCATAATTTTCTGGATAATTCATATAATTTTGGACGCATGAAGTCAAAATTATATAAAACCTAGATAAAAAACATGCCCAATGAATATTACATTACGCAACATTGTTGTCACAAAGTTTTTCAGATAACGACGAATTTTAACATTTATTTAGTTCATTGGATTTTAGGATTAAAACCTACATACAACATATAGTGTTGATCTAGCCCGAGTCAGGGGGCAGAGTACGCTTATCTATTCTTGTCAGGTGACCTTTCAGTACACAAGTATGACCAATGTCCCGAATATTAGCGTCTGAAACCATTCCGAATGCACCAACGACCCCACCCATCTTTATATGACCCCCTACCGGTCAACAATTTGACCGATTTTACTCATCTAACTCTTCATTTTCAGCACCATACAACATGTGTACAAAATTTCAAATCGAAAAGGAATTTAACGAGAGTCGAGAGACAGACACGGATATGATGGTTCTATAAGCTCTAACTCTGACTAAAAATGTAGGACACAATTTGTGTCACATAAACTAACCTCGGCTATCTCCACGTCAAATGAACTTTATGAAATTTGAAGCCAATGTCGATCCTGGACGTTAAAATAATTCAACCAAAATATGACTAATCTTATTAAGATGACGTTAATTAATTCTTTTGTAAAATTATCAAATAAACTATGAATTTAATTTGCACAATTTCGTTCAGTAAGGAACGTTCATAATATATGTAACGCAAAATTGGGGATTATTTTACCCCTCCCCCTTAAAACGGGTTACACCCCCTTTTCACATGTGGAGCAAGTTAGCCTGAAGCCTCCGGAGGCGTCGATGGGTTGCGTGGGAGGCCTCCCTCTCCACTGTGTTACCCAAAACGTTCCAAGACATTCAGTGAGCAAAAACGTAATTGGGTTCTTCGACCTCTCTGCCCTTTCCAAGCGGATAGAGAAATGAAAACTGCTTCACTTTTCTCTCCTCAAAAATACCACACCACCTGACTCTCTCCTCCTCCTCTCCTGTCGAGTCGACATAATTTCGACACATTTCGCCATCCATCCTCCTTGAAAGCTCGATAAGATGTCGTTCATCAATCTAAGCAGCCCTGGAGAAGAAACTTCTCCTGAAGAATCAACAGTGGAATCAACGAAACTTGAAGAATCGACTGAAATTGTACTGCCGACCATTGACGTTAGAATGGAGGCATTAAAATGGGTTCGTCTCTTTCACGTATATTTTTATAACATAACATTTTACAAATGGTGATTATGAAATTCATATTAAAAGGTAAATTCACTCCAATTAACAACGCCAAAAATTACGTCAATTAAAGAGTTGAGCGATGGCAAGTTTTTCGGTGACGTTTTAAAGATGTTGTAAGTCCAGACTATTTTTATTTGGTACCTATATAAGTGTACAAGTAGAGAATAATAAAGTCGTGTAATTATGGTTTGATTAAATTATGCAGATTTTGCAAACCGGTCAACACCGATGATACAACAGAGACGTTTATAGTTTTGGAAGAGTTTTTACGCTCTCAAAGTCTTGATATGGATACGCTACACATGCAAATCAATTTTGAGAATGCATGCAAAGGAAATGAAACGGATCTTGTCAAAATTTTGATAGCTTTGATGGGTTTATACAGTCTGACGGTACGTATCGAAATTCAGTGTAGTTTTTGTTTAATATATGTGAATGTATGGTTTAAAAATTAAATATTTATGTATGTATATAGTTAGTAGAAGACTCCTCGCATGAATTTGTAGAGTTACAAATGAAATTTCAAGACGCACAAAAATTACTTGAAGTTGCGGAAAATGCTTTGCTGGAGACGACTCAAAAACTCCGGATTACTGAAAAACAACTTTGTGAAGCTAAAATCGCCATACTCGGAATGGATAATAATAATAACAATAAGACACCTTCCCCTCTGAAGCATTTTATTTCAAACCCAAAGTTACGCTTAATTCCAAGTATGAAAAATCTCGACGGCGGACGGAAAATGAAAATGCTTATATTCTTTGTCATCATGGGTCTCCTGTTACTTTTCATTCCCAAAGAGATTGTCAGTCTGACAATTGAAATAATCTTTGGGCGACAGGAATTTGCTTACATTGCAGAAAAATATGGAACATTGGAGCACTTGGGACCACCAATAATTTAATTTAGTGAATTTTACAAATATATTTTTTGCTCTTTTGCTTTCGAAATATCTTTGCAATATACTTTTACATAAACATTTTTACCTTAATTGTAGAGACAAATATGTATACACTTTGCTATGAATAATATACATGGATGATGATATGATATTGTGCATTCCGCGTATCACCAAATCAATTAGCTTTTGTTTAGCTTACATCATTTGTGTTGATTCATTGATCTCTGATAATAGCGAGGCTGATCGAGGTGAGGTGACAAATCCTTCTGACGTGACGATCGGGTGGGGTTGATATTTCATGGTAGCATTCTTGTTTCAAAGATAAGATAACATGATACGCCATACATATATATTTTAGTTGGAATAATGCAATGATAAATTCATGATGCGATTATAATCGATATTTATACCTTATACGAATTTAGTCATATATTTAATGTTAAGTTCCTTAATTTCTCTGGCTGTAAAAAAAACTTAAAATTAGTTACAAAAACGACACTAAAAAATGGCTGCTAGACGTCTCCACGGTCTGATTTACGCGACAATAGCCTTATGTTGTATGGTCATCGTAATTTGCAGGTCAGTTGAAGTTTTAACGTTTTGAAGTGTTTTCATACTTGAGCACTGTTGAACCGATCCGAAGAGTTATTTAATGTAACGTATTTTGCAGTGTTTCATTAGGAACTGACCAGTGGTTTAAGGCGACTGGGTCTTCGGTACAAAGTTCTTCACTATCGATAGAAGTCAGCTATGGATTATTTAAAGGAAAGAAAAAATCAACCAATGAAATAGGATCTCTTGAAGATGAGTTAAAAAGTAAGAAATAATATTAAATATACACATCAAATCATATATTTAATTAAATTATTTTGGTGCAATTTAGTTGTATGTGTATCTTCGAAATGCATGTTCAGTTGTGGAAAATCGGGGAGCCAAAGGAAACAAAATCTGGAAGAAATCATCGCTGGGGGTGCAGTTACAGGGGATACCATAATTTGCGCGTCTGGTCCTGTTGAAACTAGGGATAGTGCGAATAAATTTGGAAACTTTAGCGGACGTCAATCCGATGGTGGGGTATTTTTGTTTACTTCATTCTTTTTCATATAATTAGTAAAGAAGGAACTATCAACTGTTTGGCCTCGGAAATTTTAGGGACTACTACAGACCCAGTATTTCTTAGTTTTGCCTTGTACCTCATTACAATAATATGCTTGTGCGGTGCCATGATTTTTGCCATTGTTGGAGGAGGATTGGCTCTTTACAACACGTATAGAACACCTTTCCGGCCAATTCTTAGCGTTTTTGGGCTTTACATTTGGAATGGAATCTCTGGTAAGTGAAACTGCATGCATAGTTTCCGTTCCATATGGAATGAATATGCCTTTCCAAAAATTATTTCTGACAAATTTACCTTTTCATATATAAATTTATGATATATACATACTTTACGTTGTTTAGCTGCCTTTGTACTGCTGGCAATGATTATCTGGGGTGTGGCATTCGCGACGTCGCTGTCAAAAAATGCCGGAGTTAGTAACACGCTGACGGGTACATACTCAACTAAAGGAAATGGGTCACTTGGGATTTCTTTTTGGTAACCTTTCAATAAATATGACTGACTGATTTTAAATTACTGACCTTTCTAACTTATTCAATTATTTATATTGCAGGATTTTGCCCTTGGCCCTCGTATTTGCCATCACAAATATTGGAATTATTCGGTACCCGACTAATTAACTAATTATTCAATTATTTCAATTTGTGAAATACCTTACTAATTTTATATACATATCGCGCAGGTACCGCTCTTATCGCATAGTCGAAATGGAAGCAAAAAATGTTAAGGTCATGACCGAAAAGCTCGAGAGTGGCGACATATTGCTATTTTAACTTGAAAAAGATGGATCGACACAATCCAAAGTTATTATATACAGAGCATTTTATTATTATTATTCACACGACATCGGTATTATAAAAGTATAAAGAATAAGTATCGAGAAAAAGTTAAAATACCAGTCTCATCACAATTCATGCAATTGAATATCAAAAAGTAAAAATATATATACAGATTACGACTGATTGATACATATGGACGAAGTGGGAGCAATTAATCAACATTTTCATATCACTCTTAAATTTTTACGTTTGGCTGCATATTAACATTTAATCCCTAATAATGACTTTGTTGACCATGACCATGACGCATCTCTTACAAGAAAGCGTTACACCAATCGCTCATACATTGATGACAACTCGTAGCATGCGTTGTACTCATTCCTGCAGTGAGTTTCAGCCAGTCGATGAATAATTCTTGATCTCTCTTAAGCAGCAAAAATTGGCCCAGTACAACGGAAGCCTGCAAATAGTCAGTCCAATGGCAGGGTGTTATCAAAAATTACTAGAAAAATGCAAGAATTGATGCTTATCCAAGTTTATCTTACCTTGTCGTATCCCTGAGAACTGAGGCGCCTCCCGTAAACTTCGCCAATCCCTGCAATATCTGTCACCAATTTTTCAGCCATAGATTCCAGGACGAAATTGCGATGTTTTTGCGATGTGGTAGCCATTATGCGAGTAGTGAGTACTGAGGAGTGAACTTTGATGGATAAGAAATGAAATCTTGCTAATCACAACCAAAAATAATAGTCTTGAAAAATACGACTAATATTTTTTACTCACCTCTAATAGTACTTTATCCAACCAAAATCACTTCGTCCCTTTTCCCCCACCGACGTTTAAAACGATAAGTTCAGGTCAAGTTAATTTACAGAAATTATAAATTGTTTTGGACAACGAAAAACCGGCGGAATTTTTCTCGTAAGTTGCGTCTGTGAGGGTATATTGGTGGTGGGAGATAGTCCCGGGCTGGAGGTTATGCAAACAAAGTCATTTTTGTTTTCGCAAATTGAATTGCGAGATTGCAAATGATATTTTTTGTGTTGGCATGCAAATTTCTTCAAAACCAAAGTCGAGTTTATTCTTTGCGACTATTTGTTATACAAAAGTGCTCACTACACACGACATATTTATGATAGTTGTAAAATCAAATTAGATGATATTGGTTATCAATGCAGCCTTATCTGCTCCCGCAGCCATCACTGAAATTGATGGGAGGTGGTATGAAACGAATTGTCGCTGTGATAAAATATCCATTTATAGTTTTATTTCATAAATAAATCCCATAATTATGTTCATGCATTTTACCTTTACTTTTGTACTCCCATAATCCATATCGAACCCAATGTGGTATTCAGTAAAGATATGACGATTCTTTCTTGGTCTCGCTTCTTAAAGAGAACAGTATTTTTTGAAAAAAAAAATTTTGATTCGAATTTTATCAGTAATAAGAAATGGAAAAGTACCCGTGTTTAGTACGCAAATGATCATAAAAATAATGACAAGACTCCGTAAAACCATTGTTATTTAAAAATTATGGAAGTTCTGTAGTGGGTTACACATATATTATTTTTGCATAATCAAGTCTACGAATCGATGACTAGTACGCATAATATACTAGTTGCTAGTAGTCATCAATTCGCAGACTTGATTATGCAAAAATAATATATGTGATGGTTATATAATATATATAACCCAGTACAGAACTTCCATAATTTTAAATAAACATTCCATTATGTTTTTGTAAACATTTACAACGAATCATATTCATTATGATGTTAACTAAATACTACGTATTCGTCTAGAAGTCGGTGTCATCATATTCATTATTACGAGTGTAAACAGCCTTATTTTAAGTGTCTTGAATTATATCAATTAATTAGGCATTCACAATAAAACTTACACTATTGAAGAACCAGTCTTTCCTCATTAGCCAATGTCAAAGTCTGATCTTGATTTTCTCGTTTTACCTCCATCCAATTAATTGTCATTATCCTCGATTCTTGTGAATAAATAAATGTGTACTATTATTAATTCTTATTACAGTACCCAACAAATGCATTATACAATTAATTTGTCGGTGTTGCATGAATTTGCATGAACCAAAGTGTAAAAAACACGCATGTGGTGGCAAAAATGCCTAATTAATCTACACACATACGTACACACACTAAAACAATTACCAACACTGGCAGGTCACGCCATGGTAGACAAACCATGACCAAAACATACACACATATAGCATGTCGTCCTGTCATGTACATGTATTACGTAATAAAAAGGATTTCAGTCCTCTACAAAAAATAATATATCACATCATCCCAAAATTACTATGCATTACAATTTAGTCTGCTTGTTAGGTCTGCCACACATTGTTTCATGTCGAACTTTTTCATTGTTCTTATTTTTTGATTCCACACTTGAAAAAAAAATTAATTTGAGATGAGCCCATTATTACTTTAACACGTCCCTCTGATGATATGGAGGCATCAAAGCATGGCAACTTTAGTGTACCTTACACACTATTACTTGGGATTTCCAAACTTGTAATTTCGAGTTTTATTAAAAGTGTGTGGTGCTGATGGTGCTTTAAAAAATAAAACAATACCAACCAACCGAATAAAATTTGAGGGGAATCTTTTTTACTGGTTGCCTAAATATTAAAAGGTTTTCTACCAATTTAAGATACCCATCGTTCGTTATTATTGACTCTGACACACATACGCAGACTGATACTAAATACTACCTGTACAGTTAATAGTTCCCTCGTGTAAAGTTAACTAACCAGTTAAATTAAAATACCAAGTGTGGATTGGACGGAGGAAGAAGGGTTGAATTGAGGATTATTTTATTTGCATTATAATGCAAATGGTGCTACAGCTACTACAATGTTGGTTGCGTAATATGAGAGAAGAAATGGGCAAAATTCAGTCAATGATTTTGTTTGGTCTCCTTTTTTCATAGTTGAGTTGCATTGAAGGATGTCAGTGATGGTGCATGGTGAGAGATTCAGTTTGTGTGTGTGTGATTCCTCAAACAGCAGTTCTTTCGTGTTGTTTGGCTGAGCTGTTCAGCCTGAAAGCACTTTTTGCGTCAAGTCAATTATAATTTTTCGTGGTAGAAGGTCAGTAGGAGAGATTTGGCTTAAAAAATTGGAATACCCAAGTTTATTTGTGTGATACGCAAATTTTAACAGTGCAAGAATTTTTGACAAAATGAGTGCGAAACAATTTGAAGGGGTAAGTTTTTAGGTTAAATAGGTAATAGAATAAGTTTTGAATAATTGGATTTTTTAAAATTCTAGGTTGTTAACAAGGCTAGAAATGCTTTTAACTCTGGAAAGACGAGGTCTCTTGATTTTCGAATCGAACAGCTGAAAAATTTCCAACGTATGATTGCAGAATGCAGCGAAGATATTTTAGACGCGTTGGCGAAGGAGATGAAAAAGTCTAAATTAGAAGGTTCGTAATTTTGAAAATCATCTAAACTTGTATGTTCAAAAACGGTGTAATTCTAATTAAAGTGGCATATTCTGTAATATTATGTAAAAGTCAAGAGTGTCATCAGCAGTTGTCACCATATAGTCCAAATCTAGCTCGTTCCGTATCATCCCATGCCATACATAGGCATCCTTCTATGCAATTCATTTTTTCAAGTTGTTATTAACTTTAAATGGACTTTGATAGGATGAGTTGCAATATATAGTTGCACTTGAAAATTGGTTGACCTTTGCTTTGCTTGTTTACAGCCACATTGTACGAGCTGGAGATAATTACCAATGAGCTGAATGCACTTATCAAGGATATGAAAAGCTTGGCGGAGGATGAAAAATTACCCGTAAATCTTTTGGCTGCATTGGACAGCGCTTATATCAGGTACTTTGAGCTTGATGAGGTACTGCAGGACGCTGTAGATAATAATTAACACGGAAAATTCAATTTTTCAGAAAACAACCCTACGGAGTTGTACTGGTTTTGGGTATATGCTCGATGAATGATTAATTGCGTGTGGGTATGATGTGTAGTGTAATTTGATTTTTAATTATAATAATTTTTATAGGAGCATGGAATTATCCATTTCTTTTATCTCTCCAGCCAATGGCAGGAGCAATGGCTGCTGGAAATGCTGTAATTCTTAAGCCGTCAGAGATGGGTAATTAATTTTAACTAGTTAATTAACTGACTATCTGATTACGTATTAACTTATGGTCGAAATTTTGAATCGTCACAGCCCCACATTCAGCAAAGTTGATGGCTGAACTTATTCCGAAATATTTGCATCCTGAATGTTATCAAGTCGTCCAGGGAAATGTGGATGAAACCAAGCAACTTTTAACGAACAAGTTCGATTACATTTTCTGCACGGGGTCGACAAACGTGGGACGAAGTGTAATGCTTCAAGCTGCTAATACCCTGACCCCTGTTACGCTTGGTAAAACATTTCTTATATCTTTCTATCTCTTTCCAGACAATTGCAATATTTTATATTATAAAATAGAGCTTGGAGGAAAATCACCCTGTTACATTGACGAGTCTGCGGATTTTGCTCTCGCAGCTAAGAGAATTTTGTGGGGGAAATATATGAACCTTGGACAAACTTGTATCGCACCTGACTACGTCTTATGCTCCAAAGAAGCGGAAAAAATATTTCTCTCTGTCGCAAATGAAGTCATGAAAGAATGGTATGGGGACGACCTTCAGGGACATCAAGACATTCCAAGAATCATCAATGAGAGGCATTGTCTTCGCTTAAAAGCCCTAATGGATCGCACCAAAGGAAAGATTGTGTATGGTGGCAAGGTCGATGTGAAGGATTTGTGGATTGAGCCTACAATTGTTGGTTAGTTATTAGAAAATAAACCTCAGTATTTAGCGTCTTAAAAATTCTTCCTATGTATAATTAATTATTTTATTTAAAAAACTAGTCAATGTTCTTGCCAACGACGAATTAATGAAAGATGAAATTTTCGGTCCGATCCTGCCCATCGTGTCCGTTAAATCTGTTGACGAAGCAATCAAATTCATCAATGCCAAGTAAGCCCTAGCTTAGCTTTTATGCTATTCGTTTATAACTTCACAAACTTAAATTGTTTTCATTTCGTGTGTAATACAGACCTCGACCTCTGGCTTTGTACTCGTTTGCGAAGAATGAAAAAATCAATGATAAAATCGTGAGAGAAACGATATCTGGAGGCGTATGCATCAACGATGGTAAGTTAACTTATTGAAATACATATGCATGTATGCAATGTATTCATATATATCCTTTTGTACTTTTGAGCTAATCGATCTACATATTTGACTTTCTGTATGATCTTCATTCTTATTGAGTGAGCTAACTATACGAAAGTCCTTGAAGTAGCGCTATTATAGCACCACATATAATTTTACAATGAAATGATTATTCAAAGTATTATGCCCGCATTGTTTCATGAACCGGTATATTTTACTAACCAATAATAAATTTGCCAAATAGTTGGATACAATTTTATTTGAACCGAAAAGTCGCTTACTAACTCTCAGAAATAATTTAAATAATGCATATCTACTAAACTCGTTAACTTTTATTTTTCTAGTGCTCTGGCATATGGCCTGGAAAGGACTTCCATTCGGAGGGGTCAAGTAAGTCAGCATTTTAAAGCTCCCCGACAAATCTACATATTATCTCTGGAGCAATATGTAATATTATTATTATTATTAACTTGTAGTGATTCTGGCATTGGAAATTACCACGGGAAATATTCCTTTGATACCTTTTCCCATCACAGAAGTATCTTGAACAGATCCTTCAGCATGCTCAGTGAAAAACTTGGCGAAGCAAGATATCCTCCTTACACCGCTGGAAAGATGAGATTTTTCCACATGGTTCTGACCTACTTTGACTTATTCGACGTCAAATGTAACCGATTTTGGACGCACAGTTTTGCCGTGTTGTTTGGTGCTTTAATTGTTGCCCTGTATTTCAATTATTTGAAGTAGAATTTGATCTACATGCTTTGATCGCCAATTTTTGTTTGTTACCACCCCAAAAAGTTTCCAGGTACAAAATTTCTATAATAACATATGTACTACCCAGTTGAATACGCAGATTGAGACCCAACGAGATATATTTATGTATGTATATATATGGTCGTCGCAAAATCTTCATTATTTTACTAAAACATCTATCTTGTCTTTGTCATCCAATCCATGATCGTTTATCAAGAGACCCTACTTTTGGATTTTCTTTTCTTATTAGAGTGTATAAAATTATAACAATAAGTGGTGCCATTAATTACAAAAATTAATATTTTATTACACACTTTATTAAATATTGACAAAGAATTGCTAATAAAATTTTAATAGCTCAAATGACATAATATGCATGTAAGTATAGTGGTGTAATTTTTACAGAATTTCATAGTCACGATAATTTTTTCAGACAACACAAATAGGATGACACTGAGATTTTAGACGCATTGATAAATAGAATACACATAAATACATAGATTAAAGATATGACTTAAAGATCAAATTTGTACACATATATATTTCCATTAAAATTACACAAATAGAATTCAATAGTTCTACATATACACACGCTTCCCTGCATATCTATCTACCAACAACATCAAGAATCAAGTCACAACTTCAGACAGAAAGAGTATAAATTTAGAACAAATTATAGAATTTGAAACCTGATCTCATACATCTTCACATTTCTTTCTTATTTTATTACAGTACTTTACGAATTGCTCTGCTCGCCCGTGTCGTTAAAGAAAAATTGGTTCAATTCACATGTAGATTTTTTTTGTACAATAGAAAAAGACACGCTGAGCTAAATCGAGCATTTTCTTTGCATGAAAGGCATATTTCTGATATCATCGAGTTGAAAGAGTGGCCTATTGAGTGTAATTCTTTTTTAGCATTTTATTTAGCTGCATGTGGTTATTTCTTCACACATTTGGTAATAGATAGTGATCCCTGTAAAATATTCCTTTTACTAAACAAAACTACCGGATCGTATTAAATGCTAGCACATCTAGAATTACATTTAGATTGAATAATAATATAGAGAGTACAATAATATAGAGTCAATAAATTCAAGTCTTTCACAACTTGATCTCTCTCTGCCTCTAACTAAAAGTGATCTGTTCTTACTTACAAAGAGGTTAAGCTACATACATAAATTGTCCATTTTTTGGTAGTTAGTAGGTATTTCTTGGGTATGTATTTTTTTGTGGACCTCGTTCAAAGAAAGTCATTACTCGGTGTAGTCGGTTGGTTCAAGGACCCAATGCTGTGTTCGGTCAGAAGGGTCAGGAGCATAGAGGCCGATGGGTTGACCAATCCTGACATTGGGTTATTTGATGATAAGCGTAGGCGGATTAATAAGATAAGATGAGACTTACCCCATATTTGTCAAGCATACATCTTCAGATCGTGGTTTAATAAAGTAGATTCGACTCCCTTCCGACTTCTCGACGGCCACCCAGAGTTGATTCGGGTCCGACCCTGCCACCCCACTTCCGCTCTGTTCAATCAATTGTATGTATGTACTGGAGATGTGGTAGATGCATAAATGTGGATTTTGTTACAAGTTTTGATCATTTAAAATTAAAAGAAAAATATCGAAAAGAAAGATAGCGGACGGAAATATATAAAAAAACGAGACGAGACATTATTACGACACAGTGTTAGCCAAATTGTAAGCGGTACAAAAATTTCACAAGAAGCATGTCATGGTAGTAATTTAGTAGAAATTAATGAGCATGTGACGATTTATGAAACGTCTTGTCCTATTTGTAAAACTTACGGACGATGGAAGTGAGGATATTTGAAAACCCGTAGAACTGGAAGCAGCCGTCTATTTGTTTTCAGCAATACCAAAAGTTTTAATGTTTTTAAACATGAATGAATATTTTCTGAACTAGTTAAATCTTGATAAAAATCTGAATTTTAAGATAAGTTTAGTTGCAAATACTTGTACAAGTAGATTAACGAAATGTAGCAGTAAAGGTTCGTCAGTGATACAAAATTCGTCTCAAATTTCTACATTACATTTTATTTTTATTTAAAGTGCAAAATTGCAATATACAGAAATATGTATGAACTACACATCTAAGTCTATCTACTTTTCATTCTATGTAGCTCTAGACATGTACATATCTAAAACGTCTATCTAAACTAAACTATACATGGATCTAAGAAAGCGCATTAATTGCAAGGTACACAAATGTCTTACATTTTGGACCAAGATTTTGGTATCCTGTCTGTACTCCCACACTTGCACGGGACCGGAAGGATTTTGATGCATGGAGGAGATTTCGAACTCACCACCTTCTTCGCCCTCCCCTAAAAATTAATTAGTCAGTTTGCCAATTAAAAATCAGATGCATTCTTTTTTAATTATTTATTTACTCACGGATTCGCGAAGTCCGAAACCTTTGACAGTCGCTGTCCGTATCCTCTTCAGCCACAATCGAGGCTCCAGGAGTAGTGATGTAGTTTTCCAGGTGGATCACCTTTCAAAATGACATAAAATTTGCAACAACTAATTTTCCTTACTAATAAATATAGCTAAATATTTACTAAATTGGCCAAACTTACGCTGTCATCATACTTATTAATAATCTTGTAGATGTACCCATCATGAAATCCAGTCACGGAGGTGACGCTATCCGTCGAAGATTTATGCGTGTGGTGCCAAAATTTGTTCATCTTTCTCTCTCATAAATTTCTTCGTAAATCCTCGTAATTCAATAAACTCCAAGCTTAAGTTGCCTTTGTCTAAGTAAATGAGTTGGTGAGACAGCTTTCGCAAATTTTTCTCACGCTGGAGAAACCCGTAAAAATACGACTGGATCGAGTCTGTGAATAATAGCGACTGACTGACAATAAGTGTGAGAGAAGAAATGCCGTCCTGTTTTTCTCCTGCTTTCTCCTCTCTCGTGTTCCAACGGAGAAAGTCACTTCAGCCCGGAAAATACGCAATAATAAATTTCTATGTGCCTGCTTTCCTCGGAGCTGCTCGAAACTTGAACATGTATCGATTGACCCAGAGGCTTGGAAACCAGCAGTCGCTTGGTCACGTCGGTCGGTGGTGATGCTTGGCAGCGAGAGAAAGAGAGAAAGCAGTGATGCTTTCCCACTGAGAATTTGATCTCATGCCAGGTTTCTATGTAAAAGTAAAGGTATTTGGATGTCCGGTATTTGCGATCCTTTATCCGGTGGTGATAAGCAGGGCTTTGTAGCTACGTGGATGACATGACGCACAATTAATATGTATGGACCCAAGGCTAATAATAACGTTATAGATTATATCGTTTTGGTGGTTGGTAACAGTAGCGAAAATCAATAAAAGAGAGAGTACTTATATAACTGAGTATGTACGTATGTCGTATAGCAAACAAACATGCAAATCACGCCTAATGGACAAAGTAGCCTTGGGTGGAATAAGGATCAAGTTAAGCAGTGGATATTTATTTACCATGACATGAAAAAATCCACTTTAGCCCACAATCATTCTTTCCAGACGTGACATAATTGAAATCAGGAGAGTAATTAAAATGTCAGCCATCCATTTTGCTAACGAATTCTATTTTAATATTCGACATACTTACGTATGTATAAGTAAGTTGACCCTTGACATTTCGCCAGTCTTACGTTTTACCAGAGTAAGTACATTTAATGCTGGAGAATTCAATCATCCACAACTACAAGTAAGTAGGTGGGTTTAATATGTAGTAAGAAGGTGAAAATGAAATGTCAGGAGACGGAAATCTGGCCAGAAATGTCGAAATATCGGTGGTGGTAGCCTTGAGGGTGTTTAATTTCCATGAAATATTCGGTTTTGTGGAGCTTCTAAATAAATATTAAAACACAGTTTCATTTTCATATCAAAGAGAATAATGCATGTACGTACATATTCCGCCATGAAACCTGCACTTAAATTGGCGAGGCTTAATTTTAACAACGTTTACATTGCACGACTACGTGACGTCTCTGCTTATAACAAACTAAGAGTTTGTTTGGCTTGATTTTGTAACATGAATTATTACGAATCTTAAAATTAGAATTAATGAAGGCAATCAGAGGACAAAATATTCCCCAAATATGAGACTCGACGAATACTCGAGAATTTCTCGAGAACTGCTCAACACAAATCTCAGGTTTGGCATGCCTCAAACTCTTAAGTTTTCAACTTTATCATTTTCTCTCTAATTGTCAACTTATTGTTCAAGTAGTTAACATAATTCAGCCTTAAAGTGCAACCAATCATTTGAAAATACTCCGCCGAAAGAAGAACTTGTTTTAATAATGCAAAGTAATTATTTTAAGTCTGCCGTCGCTTAAAGCGTCGCGACACTTACCTACACACAGGTAAGTTGCACAAGTAATAAGTGCATAAATTCGTAGCTTCTTTCTTGACTCTCTTACTTACCACATTCGAGTCACGAACTTATAAATACGAGAATTCTTCTGTGTATATATTTAAATGCAAATGGAACAAGAAGAACACACACACCAATGACCTGCGTTTAGTTGGAGTGTATGTAATTACTACGTTATGCTGCACACCACACTTCGGCTAAACTAACAAGCAGAAGAAACACATATAAATAATAATTACTTTATTTGGGTTATAAAATACCGTGAATATGAGAGAAAGCCGAAATTATTGCAGCGTGCTTAATCACAGAGCCATTTAAACTCCCATTTTAGGGAAATTTTTAGACGCTAATTACACCCCTCGTATTTAGTAGTACCAGTCTGACATTGACATTGGAGTTAATTAACTCGCAGTTTCATAAATGTAGTAACCCAATGATTTATATTAGTGCTCTTAATTAATTGCAATTACGTACGGTAGGTAGGAGCCAAAGAAGTTTGAACTTTAACTAACTAAACATCATTTTCTTGTCATTCATAAAACATCCTGTCCAACTGAAGTACCTGAGCAAATAAAATGTGTATCACTCTCCTTGCAAAAAAGGGAAGTTGCTTGCAGTTGGAAAACAAAGGAGGAAACTTCTCGCTGCACTTTTTCACCAGAATTCCCATGCGTGAGGACAATCCAACTTGGAAAAAGTGAATGGCTCTGGCTCGATCTATGTACTTATGTGTGCGGTCATTTTGTAGAACAAAGGCTTGATGATGAGACGACCCGGTCGTATTTATTATTTAGCATTTGCTAGGCGAGAATTGTAGTGGATTTACCAATAATAACTTTCTTTTACGAGAAGGAGTCATCATCATTATCATCATCGTTTTGTATATAATGAACTCTGCACTACCCACGCACACCTTTACTGCTCACCTCCATTCTTGCTTGTGGTAGTAAGTACAACAAAGAAATGCAACTTGTACAAACAGTTTGACACGATATACGTACAACAATCACAGCTATTCTTCCAAATTCCCCATAAACTGCAGTGTGTGTGCATTTATGCATTATACTGTCGTCACCAAATGGAAAGTTGGTCACTTTTAGTGTGGTTTTTTCAATAAGTCACTTATTTACGTTCTGTGATGTCCGGCCGGATAAGTAACGTGACTTTAGTGTGTGCCTATTGTAATGCTAAATAATGCCTTTAACACAGTATTTATCTTGAGAAGAAGGGTTAGCCACAAAAAGATTAAGATTACCATGCGAAATGTCACCAATTAGTTTTATGACACTTTAAATTGACTCGCCTACATATGGTCGGTCGGTATTCGAAATAGGAGATTTATTAACTGTGAGCTTTTTTGGTGTTTTATGATTTCCGGATCCTAATAAATAAATAATTGAGATAGGTTTTACGCCTCTCATTACCACGATTAGCACGATTTCATGAGAACAGGATATTCGGGTTTAGCATTCTTAAAAAGTATTCATTTTATTTATTAAGAAATGTTTTGTTTGATTGAATTTGCAAATTTATTCCTGGCCTCAAAACTGTTGTTACACACTTACAAATATTTTTTTGGAACCACGTACCCTTTATTTTTCAAGTTTAACAGTTGCACATACATGCATGTAACATTATTCCCACGTTATTATCAAAATCAACCAGTGGCTTGACTACTGGTCGGATGATTCAGTTACAGGAAAATATAGTCTCAAGTAGATATTTTGGCAATATAGTGAGAAATTGGCACAATGTGACCGCATAAGAGAGGACACTCATTTAGCAGTTGACAGCTCATTGGGAACCCATCATTCATTCACCGAATTGTTCTTTCTTTCTATTCCTTACTTACTCCCACTTATTTTTACCACAGAAGAACGACGACGAGACGACAGAGTAACAAGAATATATGTATAACAAGAATAAAATTGGGTCAAAAATAAATTAGTAATGCATTTCATTGCCTGAATTGGTTACTTGCTGGTGATGAATAACAACCTGCACCACACAAACACACACTCACACGTCAAAGACAGTGAAGGAAATTGAATTGAATTCCCATTTGAAATTTAGACCATAACCAAATGTTCAATTAGATCCCATTTTTGACTGACTTTTTTGATTTTTTGAATTGGATGATGATTATTATTCTATGTATGCTGAACCAAATAACCACATCCATCCAATCCATGTACTGTACCACCACCACAAGCAATTATTCATTATCGAATAATGTGTCTTTCTTGCTTTTTACTTTTAATACAGCGATAGATTCGTAATTTTCATGGTTGCATGCATTTCATTTCATATCGAAAGACCGAATTTTTGTAAGGTTGAGGTTTCCTCGAGATGAATGGTTCATTTTTTTCTATTTTTTTCACTCTAAACGCACAATCAACTTTTACAATGGATCCCATTTTACGGATTGAGTGGAGTTTAAATAACTTTTTTTTCTTCTTCCTGAATTTTTTAAAAATATTTTACAACCAATAAATGACAGATATGCATTTGTGGACAATTAGGCTAACCTTCTTATTCCTATTGTTTAATAACGTACGTATGTGACAGATTTCACTCAAGAACAGTGTTTTATTGTGGTTATTACACATGGAATGAGGCACATTTAGTCACAAATTGCGTGCGTATGACCTAAATTTGAAATAAGTTTTTAAGAGGGTAAAATTCGCATACTGTTCAGTCGGCTTATTTAAAATAAGTTATTACTTAAATATAATACACTCGGGTTCACGTTCTTCAGTTCAGTCTCGAAAGCCGATAAGTCGCAATTTATTAGAGAGATGCTTCTTCCTTCAAGTGGTAAAATATTGAAGAGAAATTTCAACAAGTCTCGAGGGCTAAATCTAGCAGCCAGCCAGCAGTTTATTGCACTGTTTTGCATCAGTAATATAATTATAACCCTTAATTTTATGCCATACTAAAACCAACAAAAGTAAATAATAGAGACTTTTCTACGTACATATTTCAGTTCAAAAGTGCAAGTGGTGTAGTGTTTCATTCACCTTCTAATTTTCGTCGGCTCTCTTCTCATTGGAAACTCTCGACATTGACATTGGCACTGCTGACAGAGTTTTCTTTTCCTCGCATTTTTGCAAAATCGAGAGAAAAAAAATATATCGACACTTTTGTTGGCAGAAGCTCTGCTCTCCCATCATTATTATTATCATATCCCACCACCTTCTTCAATTATTGTAAAGTATTTATTACCTCAACTCTTCTACATACGTGAACCTGTTCTCAGTCAGTGCTGCAGTCCGGCACATGGATGCAAAAGAACTGCATTCAAGTCTAGTAGTAAATAGTAAAGTATAAGCTTATTGTTAAAAAATAGACAGATATTTGGCTGTCAATTTCGCTCTATCGTTGGCTCCTAACTGACTGAAGGTGGATGCATTAATTAAATATTTCTCTGACTGTTAGCCGGTAATTCCTGTTGAAAGGGAAGAAGAAGAAAAACAACAAGAATACTTGCCAATCATCGCATCAAAGTTAAATACATAAATTGAAATCGAAAGGATATCAACATCATCTTATCCGTCTTATCCTGTTCAGTTGGTCGTTACCGATGTGATATTATTAAGTAGGAGCGTGCGAGGCCTATTTGGTTGCAATTTGTTAGTTCAGTCAGTATTCTGTTGTGGACCAGTTGAGATGAGACTGCTACCTGAGATTAGTAAAGATTTGTTTGACTTGTGTTTGTGTACCTTTCAAAAAAATAATTAGTGTTTAAATACCTTTTAATTAAATGTTTCCTAATCTAATTAATGTTCCGTTCTGTGAAATATTTTTATCAATTTTCTCAAAATATTACACGCAATAAATCAAGTGGTAGTGATAAACGGAACGGTAAAGTGTGCCGATGGGGAGGATGAGACGCAGTCTTCTCTCTTGAGTGAGCAAAGTGAGACGGATCTATCTCGAGTTGGTTTTTTCATTTGGTTAATTAAAGAGATATTAAGTTTGTAAAGTTTTTTTTGAAATTTAAAATGAGAAAAGTTGGGTCCCTAAATTGTACCTGGGCGACTGTGACTGTATTATTCGTAGTGGTGATAAATATTTGTGATGGTAAATCTAACAGTGGAGGAAATAATGGTGTTCGATCTCGACGGTATTCCCCTAATGGAAGGTCGTTAGTCGATAATCGTAATAATCATGAACAAAAGTATAAGTTTGATCTCAATCGTAAAATTAGTCCGGTTAAAGGGAGGAGAAATTCTGGAAGGGGGCGAGAAAACAGTAAAGGTGTGACTTGCAGCAATAAAGTGCAATAAAGGAATGGATTTCACTGATTTAAATATTTTTGTCGAATTGACAGTGTTGCTCCAACCACCGATTGAAATCAGGGATAGATTGTCGAGACAAATTAAACCATTGTCGTGTAAAGTTCCCAATTCAGATGAGAAGGGAACTTGCATGTTTGTCTTTGACTGTAATCAGGTCGGTGTGTTTTGAAAATCAAATAGCTACAAGTATTGAAGTATGTGTATTAGTAATAAAACATATGTAATGGAATATCTATCCACAGGCGAATGGAAAGCACCTTGGCACGTGCATGGACAGATTTTACATCGGATCGTGCTGCAAACTTCCGGAAGATGAAGAGGACGACAATTTTAATGAGATTTTGCCAAAACCCAAACCGACGACGACGACACAAAGTACTACTTCGCCAAGTAGTGTAACGGAATCAGTCACGGAAAGTACGTTCCAGGAAGAGAAGAGAAAACCGTCAAAAACGACGCCTAAGCCAAAAACCACGACCACGACGAAGTTTACAACTGTCAGGACGCCAACAATATCTGAAACGATAAAATCGAAGAACCGAACTGAACTGCGGGATGCAGATTTCTTTTCGGAGAATGGCACGCTTTTAATTAGTGATTCGAAATTGAGTAAGTAGTTTTGATGTACACTAATTTAAACATGGAATGGAGTGCTTAATTGAGTGTTTGACAGTTTGTGGGAGACAATTTCTACCCGCATCTAGAATAGTTGGCGGAAATGATGCATATTATGGAAAATTTCCTTGGCAGGTATTAACAAGCACACAATTTTCTGCATTCAGTATGCTCTAATAGTCTGCTAATACACATTTGTATTAATTGTAGATTTCTGTCCGCACTTGGCAAAATGAAGCTCGAACATTTATCCATTCCTGTGGGGCTGCCCTTCTAAATGAAAACTGGGCCATTTCAGCCGCCCATTGTTTCGATCGGTACTAATTCCACGAAGTTCATAAATTTGGCATAATTATTAATGACTCGTATCCTATATCTACCAGTGTACTCAACCAGGACGTAATTTTGCGAATGGGAGATTGGGATTTATCCTCCGATAATGTTCCGTTCAATTACACGGAAAGACGTATTCAACTAGTCATTCCCCACCCAAAATTCTTTGGTCCTTCAAAGACCTTTGAGTATGATTTGGCGTTAATTAGATTCTACGAACCTGTTGTATTCCAACCTAACATTGTTCCTGTAAGAGTGACTTCATCTCATTTGACAAAACTTAACGTGCTACTAAAATTATAATGTGTACTTAATTTCTTACCAGATCTGCATCCCGTCCGTAGTTGACGATTATGTAGGGCGAACTGGTATCGTGACGGGTTGGGGTCGTCTTTACGAAGGTTAAATTCATTTCTATTTTTTTCGGTGTATGTATGTAAATATGTGTGCATAATTATCAAGGTGATATACAGTTATTGTAGTATAAGTACTAACATTAAGGTGTGATTTTAATAATAAATTCAAACACATTCATAAATAAATGTCAAATACACCTTAGTTGGTTTGGAGAGTAGAAGAAAAACCCAATGTTGATGGGTTTGGTAACACCTCGATTTGATTCGGATAGGCGTCCGAGATCACGACCCCTTACAAGATATTTGTCAATGAATTGACCTATCACTTAAAATATAAAATAATTCCTCCAGTCAAGCTGATTGGGAACAGCTCCTCATGTTGAATTCACACGTTAAATGGCCGAGCTGATCCTTTTAATCAGAAATTGTTACCGAGATTGGTCCAATGAAATGCTTCATCCTCCTACAATAAATAACTACAATAACTGTATATCGATAATTTAATCATTCTGAACTTAATATTATAAAAAAATAATGTAAATAGGAGGGCCTATTCCTGCACGCCTAAACGAGGTGCAAGTCCCCATCATGAATAATTCAGTTTGCGAAGAAATGTTCCTAAAAGCAGGCTACATTGAGAAAATTCCTCAAATGTTCCTCTGCGCCGGTTGGCCCGAAGGGGGCAAAGACTCGTGCGAGGTATGATTACGTAATTATCATAATAAAATAAAATTCATATTTTTATTATTATTATTCTAATCGCTCTTCCGACTTATTATATTAGGGTGATAGTGGTGGCCCTCTCATTTTAGAAACGGGGTCAGACCACCACTGGACATTGATAGGTGTCATAAGGTTTGATTTATAATTATAAGCATTTAAATATATTTATGTGTTGCTTTATTAATATTAATATTTGTATTCATTCATAAGTTGGGGCATAGGATGTTCCAGGGTCTCCCATCCCGGAGTATACAGTAGAATTACAGAGTTTTTGGACTGGATTAATTTAGTTTCAGAATTCTAAGCATTAATAAGAGTTTAAAGTACTCAATTATAGTAAAACTTATTATTATCGAATGTAATCCTTGTAAATACGTATTATGTAATTTATATTGATCCCTTTAAGTTATTACCAATTTGTTCGTTCAAGCTCTCTGTCATTAAATGTTGTATGAATTGAAGTAATTTCACCGGCATCGAAAGAACATTTTCCATACTTTAAATAGATTGGATTTGTAGGCTTTCTATTCATGTGTAATTGAGTTATCATAATTTTGATCAAGAAAGGTTGTCCTTCTATGTCTTTAATAGTGAATTGTATAGAGGGGTGGAAATTGTTAACTTTTTTTGGAATAATGGTATTTTTTATTCCATTTTTTCGTATAATTGCAAATATGTACTTCATCCAAATATCATCCCTAAAATATTATGTCCCGAAAGTTTCTTGAACTGAAATTATCTAGCATTCGTAAAAATAACTGGTGACAATGGACCTCCTATTTTTTCCCGTACCTTATTCTTCGACGGTAATATTAGTCATTGTATTTTAAATGTATGGAAGCCAGACAGATCTCCAGTAATTCCATTATGTCCTGTATTATCAGTTATCGTTGAAATTATTTACTATGCATTACACATAATTCACATTTTTACTTGAGAATAAATTGTACAAAACTATTTTACAATTTTGCAATTTTGTTTATTTTGCATCTCTTGCACTTATTGAGAGTCTCAACTTGAGACTTGAGACTAGAACATCATGTAAAAATGAGACGAAAAGTTCACATTTACCGTTGTCGCAGAAAGCCCGACTGGGTCTCCGAATTGAGGTGGGATCACAATTGCAACTTACTCGCCGTTTTTAAAAAATCTTGTTTCCAAACACTTTCACAAAAATATTTATAAGATTTGTCATAAATTTCTAAAGTTATATCTTTAAATTTCAAATGAAGATGACGGAGATTATAAATCAAAAGTGTTGTAAAAATGTGGAAGTGTTTCGTAACATGATTCAAGGATTAGTGGACAGAGTAAGTATTAAGTCATCTAATACTGTCAATTATGATTCAAATAGAATTAATTGTTGTTTATTTATGTACTTATAAAGTTGATTGTTTTATTGTGTTCAGCATGATTACGAGTCCGCTACATTCTGGGCTGATAAGCTAGTCTCGATAAGTAACGGGTCACAACAGGATGTTTATACCTTGGCAAAGTGTATGTTTCTTTCCGGCCAGTTTCACAGAGCGGCTAACGTTTTAATTTTCTACCAGTACGAAAGGGTAAGTAGTACTTACAAAATATTAACGTTTTATTGCGTGTAAGTTTAATTGCAATTATGTAATTTGAATTTTGCAGACAAATCTTCACTTTCGCAGCTTAACGGCAAGATGTTTATATAAAGCACGAGAGTACCAAAAGGCCTTAGAAGTGTTGGACCTAGAAAACAAAAGTGTTCATCCGGGACAAAAAGTGAGGGCAAGCGTTTGGGAACCAGCAGATTCTCAGAAATCTGTAAGTGTCGTTATCTACACAATGTTCTGATTTTCTGTAAACTTTTTGAGATAAAATTAAGCCTACCTTTAGATTATGGGTCAAGTTCACTTGATACGAGGCAAAATTCACGAAGCATTGATGAATCGAATTTTAGCAGCACATAACTATAAGGAAGCGTTGGCCAGTGATATTTATTGTTTTGAAGCGTTTGAATTGTTGACACAAAATCAAATGTTGTCTCGAGCAGAAGGTGTGTGTGATTAAATTGAATAGGCTTTAATGTATTTATTATCATTAATTCAATTTGTTTTACGGTTGCAGAGATGACACTTCTTCAATCATTGCCGTTCTCAAAATCATGTACCAACGGAGACGTTGAATTTGTCAGATTTTTGTACACTTCAAAAGTTAAAAAGTACCCTACCGCAGAACCTACCGCTGTTGTAATATTCCCTTCATTGAAGAAAAACTTGGACATATTGACGGGAGAAGCTGAGCGTCATTTCTACAACTGTGATTTTCAGACATCTTTTAAAATGTCGTCACAGTAAGATTACTGATATAATTTATGTAATTGAGTTAAATCACTTAATGTAATTATTCCTTTCGGTAATGGTGCAGAGTGATCACTGAAGATCCCTTTCATATGGGATGTCTCCCCGTCTATGTTGCGTGCCTCGTAGAAATGAGCAAAATTACAGAATTATTCAAAGTTGCCCATAGACTCGTCGAGGTCATGAGCGATTCTGCATTGTCGTGGTATGCAGTCGGTGCATATTATTTCCTCATAGGTAATGATTCAACCGAATTGATTATGCTCGTAATAACAACTTTTGATGTTAATCGATTTTTCTATATCCGGTCCGCAGGGAAACAGGACAATGCACGACGACATTTGAACAAATCATTATCTTTGAATCCGGTATTTGGTCCCGCCTGGTTATTATTTGGTCACTCATTTGCCTCTGAAAATGAACACGACCAAGCAATGGCTGCGTATTTTAAGGCAACTCAATTAATGAAAGGGTAATAATGGTTTTATATTTAACTATTGATTATAGAGTACGTAGAACTTTTCTTGATGGCATATTTTCTTATAGCTGCCATTTACCAATGCTTCATGTTGGAATGGAATGCGGTCTGAGTAACAACCCACTCCTTGCAATGAAATTTTTAGAGGAAGCCAGACTTCTCGCCCCGAGGGATCCATTCATTCGTCATGAAATGGGAGTCGTAAAATTTAGCGAGAAAAAGTAACTGCAAGCGAATTGCGAATATTATTTATTCAGTGGGTGGATCGATGGGTGGATGAATCAGTTAATTAATTGACTCAATTTGGAACTAATTCTAGATATGACGAAGCACATTCATTTTTTATGGAAACTCTTGGCCTTCTTGAGAAACCGAGTTATTCCGTATCTTTTAAAAAATGGGAACCACTCTACAATAACTTGGGGCATGTTTTACGGAAGATGCTGAAATATGATGAAGCTCTGGCCTTCCATCAAAAGGTATTAAACCAAATTCAGTACGAAATGTAGGCCCACAGAAAGCTCATAGTCAGTTCATCTTTTTTAGGCCTTGGTCATTTGTCCATCAAATGCCTCCACCCATTCTGCCATCGGACTGATCCATGCAATTACTGGCAAGACTGAATCGGCAATCGAATCTTTTCATAAAGCACTTTCTATACGAAGAGATGACGCTTGTAGTAACACAATGTTGCGATATTGCGTAGAGAAATTAGTAGAAGATTCGCATGAAGGTTAGTTTTAAAATGTTGTTTGTCTTTATATTCGCCAATTTTAATTACGAAATTATACGTGTGGATCTCGTGGTTAATAGATGACGAGAATGTGGTTGTAATGTCGGACGAGGAAGAAGAGAAAATTTACGATCGGCCAATGAGAACCAGATCTGGAAAACTTAAATCAGCGGACGTGACCCCACGCGGATCTACAGATAGTATTGAGGCACTACCCGAGCCGAAAAGAACACGAACTCCGAGAAAGAAAGACCACGACAAGGATATGGAAGCGCCTGGACAGCTTTCGTTCTTTAAATTTAGTTTGTCGAGTATGCAAGGTGATTTAAAAAAATCTAGTAGTAATCAGTTACACCTGAAAACTATCTAATAATGTATACTTTTGCCCGAGTTCCAGATTCACCTGAACGAGAAAAACGTCATGCACCAAATTCGACGCCATCATCAACCCCGACAGCTACAAGTACTCCGACTGGTAAAACTGATGAACTTTTTCATTATTGTGTCGAGTCAGATCGTCAGATGTTAATAAGACCCCATTTCCTCTAGATAATGACGGACGACGAAGGACACGCAGAGAGCTTAGGAGTACGGTATCTACCCCTGCCCCGCCAGAAAGTACTACTCGAACCCTGGTAGCCAACTCTTCTTCAGATGACACAGATAGCTAATTATTAGTAATCTCTAGCTTTAGATATGTTGTTTTCTAGAATTTTCAAATTTCTGTGATTTCTATTTAAAAATATTGTTACAAACAAACGTTGAGAAATCTTTACAGAATAAAAATTAATTTATTGTCCATTAGTTAATCAATATCAATACTGTAGCGCCCAGTGACTTATAAAACGTGAAATGCGCTTAAATGTAATTTGTACAGTTATTTAAAATTAATACGTTGCTGCGTATTATCCGTTGTGAAAGAGGCCTGAGAACTTTGTCGCTTATTTGTTGAAGCTACGGGTTAACGAGTGAATCTCCACAATCTGTAAGCTCCATACGTCGCTACCCCCGCCACAACGGTTGGTAATCCCACAACTAAAATTACAAACGATTCTTAAATCCAATCTAATCCAGTAAAATATTGTAACATCCTCTTAAAAACTAACCTGAACCAACAGCCGCCGTGGTGGCAGTGGCAGATTGCATCCCTGCAAAAATCGACCCAGCCACGACATTAGGAATTGAGGACTGTGCGGCCGCGGCGAGAGATCCCTTTGCAATTCCCGAAGCTGTGAAACCAATCCACGGTCCAATATACGACGCCCCAAGTCCTCCTAATTTTACGACGGGATAAGCGACCGTGCTCACAATAGCGTAGGCCGTTCCAGGGTCCATTTTACAAATATTTTAGAACAAATCAACCGAGCTGGTACTCGAGGAAGAGGAGAGTATATTTTATTGCATTATATTATTGCTTTCTTTCCACTTTTGTGACGTACGTTAGATCTAAATTTACGATTAGTAGTCACAATTAGCATTGTTTTATAGAGTCCTCATGCTCGTAATTAACTTACCGTGTTACCTGCTTCCAAAATGTGATATCCACAATTAATTATTGAGTTGATTGCAATGGTTTCTTAAAATATCTCTGCTTGCTCTGATTTTGCGTCGTATTCTCGCATTTGTTTATACACATTCTTTTGTGAGAAACATGTGTGAATGAGATACGGCCAAGGCGGCTGGGCGCCACTCACTCAACTACAAATTGTAAACAGGGAACCATTTGCAATTTTAACGAGTTTTCAGTTTTATAGTTTTAAAAATTAATTATACCAATAAGTTTGGTAACTGTTGTGTGTTTTTAAATAGTAGTGGAATTGGTATTAGACTATTCTTCCTGGTGTACAGATCGTGTAGAGGAGATAGGACAATTAGATTTTAATATTTTAACTTGTTTGGTGATTTTGAAGAATTTAAATTTTAACGATTTTAATGATAATGACAAATAGCAGGCAATAGGTAAGAAGAGGTTAGTAGGACAAAGTTAGTTCATGGAATGTAGTTTATATTACAGACGATTTGCAATTGGGGTTTAATTATGGTATTTTAATATTGAATGTTGTTTATTTCTAGTGTGCGATTGTTGTTATCTTCAACCTGGCGGCGAAATACGGGGGAGGATTTTATTTGGAGAGAAATGTCAATTTCTAGTGTAAAGGGGGACCATCAGGTGGTTGGATTAAAGGAATAAGGTTTTAGGACACGTCTTATCTATGGAACATATGGATATAAATTCAATAAGCTCAAACAACATACATGTAGTTACTATTACGGGTATGATGACTCAATAATTTGTAATTAATCTGGATCATCATAATGCCTCATATTTTATGATTCTTCCAGGGGGATGTCATTTACCATCAGAACCTCCCACTGTTTGAGGCAAGGGAACTTAGGGAACCGACGAAGAAACCCAAGGATTTGCAGTGTTAATGCAAAAAATAAGAAAAACGACTTGAAGAAACAACTGAACATTTTAAAATCCAGAAAATCTGCTCGTCCTCAGCCCCCTACATCTGTTAAATGTATAAGTATTAAAAGAACTACAGAACTTCTAAACAGACGTGTTATTCGGGAGAACTCTAATATTCCTGTAGCGATTAAAAGAACTGAACAAAAGTCACAATCTAGAAAACGATCCGGACTAAAGTTAATCCCCCTTTCAGGAAAGTGGGCAAGTTGTCGAGATAAAAGATTGTCTTGTTCTGTTCCAACAGTTTCGATAAGTTCAGAGTGTAAGCGTAAAGCAGAAATGAAGTTGAGAAAAATTCAATCAAAGAAGAAAATCCCCAACGATGAAGAAGAAGAGGAAGAAGATAGCAATTCCGACTTGGAGGATGAGGATGAAGACTCGTCCATTGAAGAATCCCCGCGTTCATCTTCTGATATTGAAACGGATTCTGATGAGGAAGACACACTTGACCACCATTCTAAAAAGAGTTATCCCTTACGGAGAAAGTCACCTCATCTATTTGTTGAAAGACGGCATACGCCTCCCGCAAGAACGGAAAGTCCATCAGATTCCTCGTCCGAATCACTGCTAGATATTCCTCCCCCAACAACTCATCAAAAATGGACTTCATCCCCACCTCCAATTCTACCCAAGGAGAAAGAAAAAGATAACAAACCTTCATCAGCATCAGCAGCAACCTCGCCAGGAAAATCTCCAACGAAACGAGTAGAACATAAAGCACATTCTCTAAAGAGTAGTGAACCAGTTAGAGCTTTGCGGTCGTCCTTTTCGTCATCCGAAGGGGTGGTCATCATCCATGCGAAAGATCTATTGCAGCAAAAACAGCGTGCTTCACAATCTAATCAGAATGCAAAGAAAACGGCACTACCCAGTATAACTCCTACTAAACGTCTTCGAAGATCACCAGAACGTGACAAGTCACGTCAGTCGAGTCAACCTTCCACGTCTACTAATTCCAGCAAACCCTCAACTACGATAAATGATAAACCTCCCACATTAGAAAAATCTTCTTACTCTTTGCGTCATTTGGAACACAAGAGTACTTCACCAACAAAGAAAAAAACTTTGGAAGAATCTACCCCCACAAAAACTCCAACAGTTGCTCCTGTCACCAACAATGTCGTGGTAGTTGACACAATTTTACCTCCAAAAAAGAAACCAGGAAGGCCCAGAAAAATCCCGTTAGATTCAAGTTTAATCCAGGCAGCCACTCCTCCGGTGCAATCTGCTGATGTACCTCCTGCAAAACGAACTCGCCGAACTACATCAAATGAATTATTAGCTTCTCGGCAACAACATGCTCCAGTTATTCCACCACCTCAAACGAAAACAAAAACCTCCCCTGATTCCGAACCAAAGAAAAGATTTCGACGAAAATTTCAAGACCCTGCAAATCAACAACGACGTGACGCCATCGCTTTGAGAGCTCGTCAGAGTAAAATTATGGCAAAATCTCGTGTTTTGCAGTCGAATAAGTACAGTTTTAATGCAAGTTGGAGAAAACCTCTGACTGGTCCCACCGCCACCAAATCTACAGAATCATCTTCTCCCGTTTTACCCGTAATTAATGAGGATGATGATGCCGATCAGTCATCCTCTTCTGGGGATGATGAAAGTAATGACACACCACCACCAGCTTTACCCACTTTAAAAAGTCAGCAGGACATCACCGGGTTTTCCTCTAAGCGACAACCAACAAAGCACAGTCCTGTCGCAAAGTGTGATATTTGCAATCTGACTTTCACCCGAAAGTTCAGGTATGTTGCAACTTTTAATTATTTTTTTCTCATAATTATTAGAAAAATATATAAAAGGTATGATAATAATTCAACAAATATTATAAATTAATCATTATTCAACTTTATTCAGCCTCACCAAACACCTCGCGACGCGACAACATCAAAAAATGCTGAGAAAATGTGGCATCAAGGAGACTCGAAAACTTAAAAAGAATAATGAAGAGAAGCAGCGTAACAAAGTTAAGAGACAGAAGCGACGAGAAATTGTGGCTCCCACTTCCACTGCCAAAGACCCTCTCGTGCTGGAACGCTTTTTCGATGACGAGAACGGATTTGATGGTGCAGTTGACAACGAAGAAGGAGATGAAGAGGATGAGGAAGTAATTGAAGAAGTCAAATCTATCCCTCCTTGGTTATCTGGTCGAGCTGATGGTCCAAATAATTACGTTTGCGACGTCTGTGGTGACATATTCATCAAAAAGTTTGACTTCTCTGCCCACTTGTGGAGTCATCGGGAAGGGTCCGACCTCGTCTGTGTCGATTGTGGATTGAAATTTGCAGAGAGCGACAAATACAATGAACATATTGATCAAGCTCACATTATTGATGTCAAGTTTTGCTGCCAAATCTGTCCGTCTAAATTCAACCGAGAGGATTATCTCGCCAAACATATGAAATCCCACTCTCGGGACACAGACGAGAGGTTTATTTGTTCTTTTGCTCTTTGCGAAAAAAAGTTTTCAGCCTATGAAAATCTGGCGAGACATTTCGATATCAAACATCTCCAGTTGGGGAGGCCAAAGGTAGAAATATTGGACAATGACACGAACAACGATAAGTATTCGACGTTTCCGGCAAGTTTTTTGAATGTTAAGAGACGCCTAGCCGCCCTTCAATCTGAGTATGCGGAAGGAAACTTTGACAATATTAATAATGACTCTGGCGATGATGATGAGGATGATAATGAATATGACGACGAAGAAGAGGAGGAGGAGGAGGAAGAAGAAGAAGATATTGACGAGGATGAAGAGGACGAGGAAAATGAACCAGAAGACGACGGAGCTATTGTTCCACAAGATGACGACGAATGGACTGAGATGACAGCTCAAAAGAAAAGAAAAAGTCGACAGAAACAAATCCAAAAATCAGAAAATGACGATGAGATCTCCTTAAATAACAGTATACAAAATTATCTCCAGCGAAATTGGATCAATGATAACTCAATCATCGGATGTGGTGTGAACCAGTCACGATCCAGCCATCTCAGAACACCCTTCAACTATACCCCACTCTCTTGCAAAGATTGTGGCCTAAGTTTTGATAGTAGAAAACTCCTCGTCGAGCACGTCAACCAGACGGAGCGATACATGTGCCAAGTTTGTAAAAAGAAGTTCAAGTGGAGATACTTGCTGAATCGACACATGACACGACACGCTAGGGGAAAGCAACAGGCAAAGACCAAGTTACTGGCGAAGAAAAAGTTTTCCAAACTGAAACAAAGTTTCCTGAAGCATCGACAAATGCAATTGCAAACCACTAAACCTAAATTAGCACCAATAAAGCCAATAACTCCCACACCGACTCTCCCAACAACAATGCCAACTTCTACTGTAGGAATACAAGTCACAAAAGAATCTCTACCTCCTCCTCCTCTCCACGTTCCTGCTACAACAATTTCTTCCTCAAATAAACCAATAGTAGTAGCAGCGACAGTAGCTCATCAAAAGGTCACTAGTGTGGCCAAAGTGAAGAGCATTTTTTCCGTTCCTGCTCCTGCTCCTCCTCATCTCGTACCAATCCTCCCTGCTCCTCGGCCAACAGTCAGTAAAGCAGCCCTGCCATCAGTCACCCCTCTCTCAACAGTGGTCAAGGTCTCTACTGCTACTCTGCTTCCAAAACCACCAAGGATGTCGTCCTCGAATAGTTTAGCATCGCCGCCAACCTCCACTAAGTCCACAAAATCGGATCCGCTTGGGTCATCGGTGCCCGGGTCGGTGTGCGATTTGGAAGAGCCCTCCACTTCGTCGTCCACCACTTCTGCAACTTCAACCATCGTACGGAAAACCACATTCGAACCGAAGGCTGGACAGGGTAACAAATATTATAGTTGTGAACTCTGTCCAAAGTCTTTCACCGATCGGAATACACTTACAGTTCACACTTGGTTTCATCAAAGCGAGTCCCTCTACAGTTGTCCAAACTGTGAGGCCAAATGTGAGAGGAAGAGCGACTTTGAGCTTCATTACAAATGTCATGAATTAGACCAGCCCTTCTTTCTATGCTATGTTTGCTTCAAGTGAGTTTCGTCTGGATAATACTAGTAAAAGTTTTTTTTGTTTTACCTTTAAATCGTCGCTAATCATAACTATGTATTTATCCATTTAATTGCAGGCCTTTTCGATGGAAGAAAGATATGATTCGACACGTCAGAAAAAAGCATCCGGACGAAGGTACCCTCAGTATTCTTTTATTTTATTATTAACTATTCTAATTTTGACATGATTGTAACTTGATTCTTTTTACTAATTGTAGCCACATATCGATGTCTTTATTGCAATGAACGATTCAGAATTAATGACGAGCTAAATGATCATATTTCCGAGAGCCATGCTAAACATAGATCCTTCCCTTGTGACTATTGTGGGAAACGATATGCCCAAAAACGGTGAGTATACGTAATAATTATGCATGATAAACCTAAAGCATTCATGCATTAATAATTATTGATCGATTTTATCGTCAGATATTTGCTATTGCACATTCGTACTCAACATGGGATTGAATCCGGACTTGCAATGGAGGTCAATCCGGAGCACCTACTCATGGAGGTGGAAATGGACACCGAACCCGAACCTGATGAATCTAGTAGTATTGAATTGGATTTAAATATTCCTAGTTTTTCTATCGTGCATCATCATATTTAGTAAATCAGGTAAATGTGATAATCTATAACTAACTCAGAAATCTACTCAGCATAATTAATTCTCGACGGCTTGTAACAAAAAAATCTACAATTATTTTTATGAGTCAATGATAATTGCCCACCAACCCACCAATATTTTTAATCGTTTTAGTTCAATGTTAACGTCTCTGCAAATTGAGAGATTTCAACTGGAATTTTTTTAAACGTGCTGTTAACAAGTTTTATGTATCGATATATTTTTAACTGTCGTAACTTTTTAACAATGTATACTGTTATAATTATTATGATCTAAATGCATTTTAAAATCTATCCTGTTCCATATGACTTTGTGCAAAATATAAGTATATACTTTCCATGTACATGTGAAAGATTCATATCAGTAGAACATTTCCTGTCTGTATAATATTATTACGAATTTATGACATTCTGGTTGAAATTACTAGAATATTTACGTGCATGCATAATTCAAATGACAATTATAGAATTTGACAAAGGAGATCAATGTTCGTTTGAATAAACTGTAAAACCAAAACAATTCCACGTCGATATAAACTTCATATTGATTGGTTTTATCCTTTGTGTGCACACAAGTCGGCAAAAGTTTACCTGTCATGCACTTTCACTAACGACAAGTTATTGTTCGCGTTTAAACAGCTCAACTTTACTACGCAATTGGACCTGATCGAATATATGTATAAAGTGTATTCGGCCTACCAAAAACTATATAATAATAATAGAGAGATGTCCAATATGTCCATAGTCAAATAATATTATTGATCCTTTAAAATTAATGGTCCCCTCAATCAACATTCAACATTCATCAACATTCCGGGTCCGTTTGTCATGGTTTCACTCGTCACAACAGTTCCGTAATATATACGTATGTTGTGACACAAGGACGCTTAGCAGCTTGTCAACTTTCTGCACCGAACGAGTGAATAGCATACCATTTATTGGACTGAATAGCTACATACATATCACAACTAATGGTCATTTGAAACCCCTTTTTTGCTCGTATAACAATTTGTGATATCTCTCTCGGAAATTGGTTTGTTGTGGTTGTCCAATTGAGCTTTCATTATATAATTGGCCATTAAATTTCATTAATCTCAAATCAGTCATACTAAACAATCATCATGTAGTTCAGTTATAATTATCAGTTAAAAGAAAAACATAGCGTGACCCCTTTTTAAGTGAAAATCTTTATTTTTAAACCAAACTTATCTTTTCTTCGGTATGATTAGAGAAGTAAAAGTCACTTCTTAACTTTTTTTCACAAACTTCCACTAATTTTGACTAATAGGTTCTACTAATGGTTTCACCATTCTCATTATGGCACCCCCACTAATCAGCGAGTACAAGCTTACATTCGTGCTAAAACGCTTACTCGAAACTTTTGTGGGAGGACTTCGCCTCTGTTCGCCAGTGTCTTTCGTGGTCATCCAAATCCTCCTCTTCTCCACCCCGGCCCTCCTCGTCTCCGTCGTCAACCTTGCCGCCGGGGGGTCCAGCACGGAATGGAAGTCCGCCATAATTCTGACGAGCAGTTTCCTCTTCGATTTCTTTTTATCCTTGGTCATCCTTCTGCTGAAGAGGGGGAGGTCAAATATCGTCCAGAGTTTGCCCAGCCTCCGGGTGAGCGATGCGATAAGTGAGAATGGAGGTGGTGAAAGTGGGACCACGAATTCGACGCCTGGAGGGATTCGACATGAACACATCACGTCATTCCTGTCTCAGGAAGACATGGTATTTTGGTCATTTATTGAAAAAAAATCTAGACTAAATTAGACTTTATTTAGGTGCCCAATGAGGGTTGCCACAAGCCATCCACCTGGATTTACATTGCACCCAATCCGACCTTTTCGATATCCTGTGTCGTTACTTTGCTATTATCGGCCCTTTCTTTCGGACTTTGTACGCCTCTCATGATTTCGGAGGTTCGTTCGTTCGTATAAAAATAGAAAGTCATTAATGTGTGTGAAGAAAATCAATTACTTTGTGTATAGGTGATTTCCCCAGTTTTGAGAGGCCTGGCAATATTTGCCATGTGCAATGCTCGTTACAGCTCAATAATAAATTCTCCCTCGGAAATTGTCAATTTCGATACGGTAGCTCCAGAAAAGAGGCATGTTCTGTACCGCACGTTCTACACGTTGTTGATTGGATTGTCCTATTTTGTATTTGCTCAGTAAGCTGAATGTAAACATTGCAAACTAATAAAATTACAATTTTTAAACAATTTTATAAACTTTCTGGTTCAGAATATCTCGTGATCCCCTCGACCACTGTGTCATGTCCTTGCTTGCTGGAATTCTGGCATTCTTTCCTCTCCTCTGGGGACTGGGCATATTGCCCGATACGGATGCCATATTTCCTTGGGCGTTGGGAATGGTAACTATAATTAATTTAATTATTTATTAAAGTCGTTCATATTTTTTTACGGTGGAATTTAAAGTGAATTTCTACCTTTATTTTCTAGCTCCTCCTCATCTTAGGTGGTACATCACCCAGCTTTCACTACGCTGGGACATTACTCAGCCTTATCGTGGTGATAATCTGCCCCATCATCGTGTTCATTGTGACACAAGAGTCAATCAAAATAGTTTTAGCAGAGTGTATTTGCGGTTACATAATATCCTGTGATACGGGTAACTCATATTTTCCATTACAGAATACCTATTATAATGAATCTCCATATTATTGATGAACATTCCCTAAATGCATCTACCTACATATTTGTCCTTCTGCAGGTCGACTAATTGCTGTAAAGTCCACGCTGTGTGAGGAGACTCCAACAAAATCCTTCCTTAACCAGCTCATCTTCCCATTTTTCAACATTATAGCCTCCCTGGCTTGCGTCTCAGTCAGTTGGCTCTACCTGGGTCAAGGGTCGTCCACCTTCGCGGCCGAGATTACCCTGCTCACCACCACCCTGACAATCACCTGTGTGTCGTGGGCCTTCCGCTATTTTGCAATGAGCACCGAACTGAAAAATAAAAAGGTTCTCGTCCCGATCCACATCCTGCACGGGAGCGTGACCTTCCTTCTCCATATCTGGCTTACGATTTGCATCGAGCACGAAAAAATCGCATGGAGTTCTGTCAAAATGATTTCAGAGGAAGAGTCCCAATCACTCCTTCGTCTGGTTCCATACTTATTGTCCATTCGAGGATTTGCACTTGCAATTTCCGAACCGAGGAAGAGTTGTCTCGACTTTTCGGTGGCGTTTATGCTGCGACATTTCTATTTGGAAGAGGCAAAGTCCTCCTTCGTCCTCCTCCTCTTCATCTGCTCCCTCGTGACAGGGAGGATTAAACGTTTTTTTCGAGCTTGGAAGACCTTCTGCTCAATCTGGTACGCATTTTGCATTTCAATCCTCATGGGGTCGAAGAAAGCAAAGCTTGTGGTCGCGTGTCTCCTCCTCCTTCCGGTCTCCCTCTGGTCGCTGCTTGTGGCTGTGATTGTGGAGGGAATGACGCTCATCCCGTTGTTCACGTTGCCAATCTTTATCCTCCAATCTCCTCGACCTTCGACCTTCTGGAGCGAGGGCTGGTTTCCGGTGAAGAAGAAAATTGCAAACGCAAAGAGAGGCGTGATTAAGCATGTCGTACATGAGGTTGAAACGCTGGACTGGAAGATTTATGCAGAAATTGGTCCCTTGTTGGCAGGATCGCTTGGGAGGAAGGCACATATGACGAAATTTGGTGGGTTTTATACTGAAGTGTGTGTACATGAGTTTCAAAAATTTGTGCATTCATTTATTGACCTTGAAATTTGCTGCTTAGCTCTAGAACGAGGAGACGTTTTTCTGGCGAGATATGAAGATAGACTTCTCTTTATTCGGGTGATATCTTCCGGATGGAACTTTGCATATTTACAAATTAAAGGGCTGGAAATGCAGGAACAGACTTCGTGCCATCATCATGTAACTTTGTGATCCAAACTTTGGGAATCAAATTTTATGACAAGTTGTAATTAAAATTACTTATTTATTAGGAGGCCGCAAAGGTGGATGAAATATTCGACGCTGTGCTTTCCGATGAGAGGTCGACCTGCTCCAAGCTTATTCTGGACCTCCTATCCCTCCTCATCCTGTCCCCAATGTGCTCCCTCAGCCTTCCCAC
Source organism: Folsomia candida (assembly GCF_002217175.1). Taxonomy (NCBI): domain Eukaryota; kingdom Metazoa; phylum Arthropoda; class Collembola; order Entomobryomorpha; family Isotomidae; genus Folsomia; species Folsomia candida. The sequence goes on from NW_019091196.1 coordinate 9,414,137, forward strand.
CTACTCAGAGGCCAAGTCCAACATCTTCGCCCTTTCCATTCCCGAAGAGAAAGCCACGTTTCGCGACATATTTTCTCGGGCGTTCTCCTACATGTGGATAAAGAACAATCCGGCCCTTAAAGGGGAGTCCTACCAGAATGGAATCACCTCCCGCAAGTCCGTCGTGGGAACTCAGATTTCGTCCAACAGTTTCATCAGTACGGGCGCGGCGGACAATGCGATTCCAAGTACGGATGGAAATTCTGGTGGGAGTGGTGAAAATAGTGCGAGTTCGGCTACAATGACTCCTGTCAAAAATGAACAATTTTCCGTGAAACATGCTCTCCTAAATTTTACAAAGCCAACGCTAGCGTTTTTTAAGAGGATGGACTCCGCCGATAGGAAGAATAGTACAACTACGATTGTGATTCCAGCCACTGTCGAAGAGGCAGAAACTAATGCTGGGGACCAGCCTAATAATAATTCAGTGGATAATAATTTCGGTACGTGAAATAGATTTTGCAGTGACATTTCTCGAAATTAAGTCATTTTAAATTGTAATACAAATTCGTATAGATTCCGATATGAAATCGGAGGAGGAAGAAATTCCTGAAGTTATTAGAAGACGGAGCGTAATATCTCGACAATCGACGATACAGTCACAATCAGAGTATTCTATGGGGCGAAGATTTTCGACGACGACTCCTTTGCCGGCCAGACTCGTGGATGTAGAATCAGAGACCTCACATCCTGTGGTTAACAATATTTCCGGGGGCGGAGGTGTCCCTACGGGTGGAAGGGATCGTCTAACCACAATCTGGGTAAAACTTTGTGTCGGAGATGTTCTACCGTCAAACGCAGTGAAAGCACGGGTGGAGAAAATTTGCAATAATGTGTGGGAAACCGTGGTGGGAGTGGACGATGGTGGGTGAATAGTAAATTAATAGTTGAAGGGTACATATATTTATATTCAAAATTTTGTCTACTTTTTCAGAAAATGAGATAGAATTGTCTCATTTTTTCCAAGATGACTTTCTCCTCAAATTAAAGAAACTAGCAGCTTCGCCGAGAGTGGACATGGCGCAGATTACTCTAAAAGCCTTTCGGTAGTACATGCGTTTAAGAATTTGTGGTTTTATCATCTTAATTATAAAAGTATTTATTTATTTTAATATATTTAGATACGCGTGCAAACTGACATTAGACGAAGTATTCTCGACGACGGACTATTCCTCAAAAGTCGTCACGTTTGACGCTGACATGGAAGAGGAAATTTTCACGCAGCTTAACCTATTCGAACGTGAGTATGAATTCTGCTCACCACAAGAAATTCCGGTAAATAAACTTTCACCCGTTCATCGTCCACTTTCTTTACCTTGATAATTATATAACAATGTGCCTTTTTTGACAGTTTTGGATCCAACAAAATTCCAGTCACATCATCACCATGCACAAATCCGAGGAGAAAAGTGTCATGCGTATTTTAAACTATGAACCGCAAGGGGTGGAATTTAAACTTGGTCAATTAGATCAGTTCTCAGTTGAAGGAATTTGGGCGAATTTGAACTTGGAATTACTCTACTTGACGTCGGATGACGATGAACGATTTTCAATTCAGGTATTTAGTGGTCATAATGTGACTTTCTCATGGTCTACCAGATACTGCATTTGCTGATGAATGTCCAAATTTTTTACAGAATGATCGAGTCTTGCTCAGAAACATGATGACCCAGTGTGCCAAACCCCCACTCGGATATCCCGTTTACGATGCACTATTTAGAGTTAACTTACACAATTTTAAAGTAACACAGATCACTTAAAAATGATGTGCTATAAATATAAATATATACATATACATACATCCGAGCTTCACTCATGTAAATGTACCCTGCAAATAAAATAAATCAGCTCTATGTTTTTAATACATTCATAATTATCAATCTATAGACCTGCTGTAATATTAATTCTAGATTCGATGTCAATAAAGTGAAATATACTTCATTCTTATCAACTTTAGTTCGCTAACTGTTCATCGATAGTTTCATATCCTGTTTCCCAATGAGAAAAAGTTTGTTTTCATTAAATGGTGCCCAATTAAATAATGACACTGACACATGATAAGTTATTATCATTTATCATTTACGTTATCATTGATGAATCAACAATTTTAATCAATTTTCCATGTTGACTTGCATACTACATACTTTTCACCCTGCTTTCACCCTGGAGATTTAAGCGAACGAGAGGCTAAATTCTGCCAAGTCTATTTTCACCTTCACTTCACCCAAGAGAAATCAGGTAGTCTAAAAATATAGTAAATATCTCGTTTCCGGTGAAAGTTTCGCCCAGTTTAATAAATAAACTCAAAATTGACAAGTTTTTAAATTTTTACAATAAGAAAATTAATTTACGTTTATTTAATTTATTAATGCCAACAATACATCCCCGTTTATTGTTATTATTCTCTACAAATAATGGATTCGGATAATACTTCGCCAAAGTTTTCCACATCAATTTTCCCCTCCACGGCCAGCCCTTATCATCACGGATTATCATCATCGTCAGGCGATGCTAGCACAACAGGGTCAAGTTTTTTTCGAACTAATTCCTCCGAGAATAATGCAACCCTGCCGAAACATGTTAGTGAAAATCCTTTTAGTGTGGGGTCGTCGTCGACCATGCATCATCAACAATTCCATCACTCTTGTACCACCGGAAATTCGTCAACGACACAAGGAAAATCTGGGCAGTTTTTGAACAAATCAGTTCCGTCTTCTTCTGGCCCAACCCAGAAGAATTTGATGGACCTTCTCGGAGACTTGGCGCAGAGCAAATTGAGCGTGGAGAATGACCAGAAAGCGTATGAGCAAAGTATGTATGAAATAAATAGGATAGGAAAAGATTAATAGGAGGATTCCGTTATTTATGAAGTAATTTAACTGTATATATATAGATCGTCTTGAGCTGAACAATTTGAACAGTGGATTAAAACAGTTGCAACAAAAAAAGATTGACACCGAGAAGCAAATTGGGGAGAGTGAAATGGAGTATGCTCAGTTATCTGCAGAGTTGTCACTTGGCCTAATCAAAGAGAAGGTGGTGTCGGAGGGTCTGGAGAGGTTGCAGGTTGATCTAGTGAATGGGTGGGACAGCTTGGTTAGTTAAAACAATTTTCTGAACATGTATAACGAAACAACTGGGTTTCATTCCAGTAGTTGCTTGAATGCGATTTTATTTCCACAGACAGATATTAGATCAAAGATGTTCTCTGTGTCTGGACGATACTTGGGCGAATGCACAAAGTTTGCCCAGATGTATAATTGCACTGAGATGGGGAGTGAAAGCAAGAGAAAGTTTTTAATAAATGAACTGGAAGAGTATAGGGTCCAGAAACAGCATCTCGAATATGGTAATTAATTGGGGCTTAGTTCGTAGGTTTTTTTAAAAAAAGATTATCTAATCGATTCTTGCTATGTATTTTTGTGTAGATTTGCAAAAGTTCCTCTCAATGAAGGCCGAAGTGGATAAATCTGAAAAGGAAAATCGAGAACTGCAGCAACAATACCGATTGCAGGAGGAAACTGATCGAAAAAGGGAGAACGAAGCTTATAACAAATTATTGGAAGCTGAACAATGGCTGGGACAATTAGAGAAGAAAAAATCAGCGATGGATAAACAGCTCCAAGACGAAATTAATAAGTTGGTTGATTTGTCTAATATAAAAATAATTATTGCATGTATGTACAATAAATTTGACTCGATATAAAGATTGCAGGCAAAACTTCAAAAGACAAAGCAATCAATTTCATACTGGGAACGGCGAGTTTCAGAAAATCAGCGAATGGTTGGCTTTCAGAATCCATTGTTGTCTTCAACGTCTTGTATGGTCAGCAGTGCTACATCCCCTGGAATCCCCTTCCCAGCTCCAACTATTCGACTGGGAAATGGACAAAGTGTGGTCACCAATAATAAAACAGCACGAGTAGCGCAGTACGTTCGTCCGACACCACAAGTTCAAAATAATAATCAGGCCATTAGTAAAGGTTAGAAATCATATGGAATGGACAACTTATTATCTCATGTTTGAATTGAAATTAATGTTTTTTCAGGACCCTCAAAGCCAAACCCACCCAAAATAATCCAAACGAAACTGCAATTTAGTAACCCCATGAATCCCCCACTCATAAGGCCAACAAAGCCCAAATTTATTTCACCCCTCACTACCTCCAACGACCGTAATCGTCCAACCGGTGGTTGCTTTAAAAATCCAGTTCAATCTATTCCGCAGAATAAAACCGTTGACTCTGATGATGATCCATTTAACGATTCATTTTCGTCATCTCAATACTTTTCCCCTGACCCGATCTTCCCCTCGAAAACTTTACCACAGCCGACATTAACAAGTTTAAGCAATAACAGCACTGCTTCTTCTTCTTCGCTCGGACTACGAACCTTCCAGTTCAAAAAGAAAGCCGTTGAAGGGCCCCACATTTCTGGACCTACCGGACGCTCAGTCTCTGTCACACTTGGAACAACCCCATTTGCTACGTTTCAAAATAGTCGCAGCATCCTTCAAGAGAAACATCAGTAACTACACAAAGTCTTCCCCTTTGATGATGACCAAATGAAAAACGCCAGCTCAGTAGGCCAAACTGTTAATTAGTAAATGGACATTTTCTCATGTTTTTTTATTTACACATCATACTTTCATGTATTTGAGAATTCTTTTAAACTCGTTTATATTAATTAGGGTATCGCTGAGTTAGTTATTCTTTGATTACTCGTCCAAGTATTATTTCCTTCTCATACATATAAATGACATTTGTGTATTCATTAAACAAAGACGTAATAAATTTTCTGTGGATGTAGCATTTAATTGATTCGCCTATTGTACTATGCAATTTTCATAAAATGTGGCATTGTTACTCTGCTGAAATGACAAAGAGAATCTCAGCCTTGGTTGGTGGCTTGCTTGCGAGCGGCTGGAGAGAAAGTTGTTCAAACAAAGATCGAATCAATCGAATGCGCAAACGAACCACATTTTCCCCAAAAAAATTTACCGTGCGTGGTCTTTAAAAGTTGACACAGTACAATAAATAATATTTAATAGATGGGCATTATCATTATCAAGTCCTTGTTTAAGGGTACCCATCACAAGTAGCAATGAGAAGGATTCTAATTTTGAAAGGTAAGATTTTTTCTACGATGATTTTCCGATTTTCCTATTTTGGGTGAGGTGGTAGATGGGTGACACTAATAGACACTAGAACTGGTCCTAGATAAATGGAACGTTATTATTTTATTATTTACTCAAGTCGATTGATTGAAATTCAATCATTGGATTTTGTGTAGTTTCAGTGGGTGCTATATTCAAGTCGGTATTGAAAATGATTGAATAAATGGCGAGCGGGTCACAGTTGACGATTTCGAATTGTACTGGACGATGCGCCTTCACTGCTATTGGTAATAAACATTGTTTGTTTTTCTTCCGGTAACATACTTATTATGTTAGCCATCCTTTTGCTTTAATGTATAATTAACAATGATGAATAATAATTTCAGGATTGGACTGAAATGAACATTCGTAATGACGGAAGATTTTGACCGTGTCAATGTCATCGTTTTCTAAAGGTTGGAATAATTTATATTAAATTAAAGAATCAATTACTTAACCAGGTATTAAAGTTGATATTGTTAAATTCATTAGCATGAGCAGATGAGCTAATCAATGGAGTCAGATTCGGATTCCGAAGAAGACTATTTCACCCCTAAAGAAGTTCCAGCGAAGAAGAAAATGAACCCCCAATCATTACCTGTCCAACTCACGTGGAAGGGGGTGCAAATATACTTTCCCAGCGTTGTACTGACGAAGGATCTCAAAATCATTGCTGATGAAGCTCTCAAGAAACGAATTGCTAAAGAATCGTCTTCATCATCCTCTCGACCATCAAGTATCATCTCAACAGCCAGTGGAGATGATAAGCGTAAACCTCAGTCCACCAGCTCGTCCACCATTGGTTCAACCAAATCGTCGTCATCATCAAAATTTATGTGTGGAATATGTCGCAGCCCTTTTCGTTCAGAATACGCTTTAAATTGTCATGCGAATGCGCATTCAAATTCGGACGGTATTCAAAGAAAGTACGGACCATGCAAGTGTGGGGGTCGATTTACTAAGAAATCCCAATTCGTTCATCACACCAGGGTATGTTTCGTCGCTAAATCTGCTGCAAGTGCTGCGTCTCGAATGGAAGTTGATGACGTTGACGTTTCTCCAATTCGAGTAAAATTTGAAGCATCAGAACTACTTAATTCCTCATTTGAATTAGAGAACAGCACATTACCACCGATAGAACAGGAATCTGAGTCTGAGCAGGTCGACTACGTCGTGACCCCGACTGGGAGTGATATTCATCATGATAATAGCAACGCCGATGACTGGGAGGGTGACAACCAAATTCCTGTCGTCACATCTATCAGCTCAATTGCGTCTAATGCCATGAAATGTGAAAGATGCGGTAATCAGTTTACTCTTAACATCCAGTTCCAGCATCACAAGCTTCATTGTGCTAGAATGTGTCAAGGTAGTGCAACTAGAAGATTTGGATGCAAATATTGTCCCTGGAAATTTAATAGTTTAAACGCACGGAACAGACATCACAGGTCCCACGAAGGCGCAAGACCATACCAGTGCTCCACCTGCTTGGAACGCTTCATCCGAAAGGATTATATGATCCATCATCAGGCAACTTGTACAGTAAACGCACCCACGTTTCATACTTCTCTTGAATCAAATGATAATAATGTTATTAAACCTGAGAATTCATCAATTGAAAAGAAAACGGAAATAACTGAACAAGTCACTGCTTCGCCAGGACCCGAATTAGTCAGTCCTAGTTCTTCCGCATTTAATATAATCAAAAGTGGATTAGAACATCTTGATAACTCGTCTCCTTCTCCTGGTACTTTCTCTGGTGTGCGTTGTGAACAATGTTTGCGGACATTTTCCGCCATGCGATACCTCAAACAACATATATGTCGTCCTCATAAAAAATCCAAGAATGTTTCCAACAATAACGGTTCCAACAATACCAGATCTTTAATTCCTATGAACCTGATAATGAGCAGCATAAATGATATAGTTTGTCCCTTCTGTGGAGTAAAATTCACCAAGTCGTCCGGCCGCTCAAAACACATGCGAACCCAGCACAAGTGTGAAAAGTGTGGTCAAGACTTTCTGAATCCCTCGGATAAAATGATTCATTCCCAAACATGCCATGAAATTCCACCTCCACACGAGTCTGATCTATATGCGAAATACAAGTGCTTCATTTGTCACGAGACATTTTTCCCGACAGACTTAAGCCGCCATGTTCTCATCTGTCGAGGCGACGACGCTGATAAGGATGATGCTTCTACATCAAGTAATAATAATGAATCTTCAAACCGTCTTCAAATTTCCGACAAATTTAAATGTGATTTGTGTGGTGAAATGTTTTCCGATAACATGGACCTATCTCGTCATTGCCTAAATCAACATGTTTTGAGTCATTCCAAGCTGAAAAATCAACCACCAACCAAGCCAAACGAAACTTTGACGCCACCAACTGTATCTTCATCACTACCACCCGTGTTCAAATGCAAATTCCCAACCTGCTCGGTCGGAAATACCTTCAGAATGTTCAGCCACGAAGAGGACCTCTGGTTTCATGTGGATAAAAAGCATAAGAGTGTCGGAAATATTTGTTGTGGTCAATGTGGAGAAGCTTTTGAGACAGAAGAGTTAGTTGTGAATCATGAAGAAAGGTTTCACATCGCAGTGGGAGTGGCTGGAGCAGTTACTTCCTCCCCAAAGAAACGAAATAATCAAGACTTGGAAGATTCAAAAGAATCTGCACTTGCAATTTTGTCGCTGGATATTGCTCGTGTGCTTGATACCTCTGCTGATGGTTCAACACCTTGTGTAGGACCGTCACGGGGGATAGCGCAATCTGTTACAAAACCCATTCCGTCATCATCTGGACCTAAAACAAAAATTAAGAGTCGGATTCTTGTTCCTGTATCTATACCTCGCTTACACCTACCAGTCACTGTTAAAAAGGAAGTTGAAGCATATCAGAACTTAGACGAGGACAATTCTCACTTTGAAGAGGACACGATGCCAAACTACACCGACAACGAAATTCCAGAAGGTTTCCTGTCACATATGCTTGTTCCCGAAAAAGTAGGGAAGGAGACTTTGAACCCGTACGTTTTCATCAGTAGTGAATGCAGAGCACTGGCGGATTCAGCTCTAGAGAAAGCCATGCATGCAGAGAATTTAAATCTGCCTTCCGTGGGAGAAGAAACGGTGGCGTTTACGTGTCACGTTTGTAGCGCCGTCGGAGTGTCAAGAATATTCAGTACCCGTTCAAATTACAGGTTTAATATATTAACTTATTATCTGGTATGTGTACTTGACGTGTTTAAATCAACCTTTAATTTGTCTATGAAACAGAGTACATCTATACTATCATCGGAAAACCGGTAGAACCATACTCAAGACTCCGTCCTCAACAATTCCCGAAGCGGACGAATACTTTTGTAAAATCTGCAACAACAGAAAATTCACCACACGCTCAAATTACCTCGGACACTTGAAATATCACCAACAGTTAAAAAGACGGAAGGGTTTCGATGAGCCGATACCTGCCCTACGTCCCTCCGGCTTGGGACGTCCAGACATTCCCATCCAATTAGAATACACGTGCTCAGCTTGCGAACCCTCCAAGACTTTCAAGGAGCGCAAATCCTACATTATCCATCTTAATTATCACGAAAAAGTGAAAAGAGATCAGGAAAAGAAGATTAGACGAATCCAACTCATGCGGCCAGATATTCCTGTATCTACAACGGGAGAGTACTTCTGTAAGACTTGTGATGACAGGAAATTCACAAATAGAATCTCTTATATCGGTAACCCAACATTTCTTAATCCTTTCATTTGAATTTACCACATGTATGATTTTTCTTAGTGAGGCAAATACCTGACAACGAAAAAAATTTGCTAAGTATGCATTTACCCCACCCAAAAAAAGTGACATAAGTCGATTTCTCAGCCATTTCTCAACCGATTTTGATGAAATTTTGCACAGATCATTGTTAGGTAATTTAGAAAAGATGTGCTAGTCGACTTGGCGAATTTTTGATTTTTACCCAAGTTATGTGCCAAAATGTGCAAAAATTTTCCTCTGAAAACATATTTATTTTTATGACTCATAAGTGGTGTATCCCAGCATGCTCGCTTATTGAAAATATTTTAGTCAAAGTCATTCCGGACATTTTAAGCGCAAAATGACCTAAATCGGTTGAGAAATAAGGGCGTTATTCAAGTTTGAAAATCAAAAATTTAATAAAAATATTCAAGGTGCCGATAATAACGGCGGTTGTGCAGTAAAAATAATGTCTTTGACAACCAAATTACAAGTTTTAAATAAACAAGGCCCCAAAAAATGGGAAATCTTAGTGAGTCAGCACAATCACAGTTAATAAATAAAATTAGATTGAATAACTTTTGCATCACCGCTCTCGGGATAATTTTTACTGGGTCCACTGTAAATTTAGTTTTGCATACGCATGAACTCTTGCATTCATTAAATTAATTGAGATTACAAGATGACGTTTTTACTATTGAACGAGAAGTTGAATAAATTAATCGATATGAAATATAATTGTGAACTGCGAATTTTAAATTTAGAAAGATTTGAAAATCTACAATTTCGATATATAAATTTAGATATCCTATTAATTCCTATTCAGATGAAATCTCCAGACCCTTTGAGGGGGGGGGGCAATTATTCTAAATGATTAATTAATGCTTCCAGGAAAAATTATACCGAGAGCGGTGATGAAAAAATTATTCAATCTAATTTTATTTATTAACTGTGATTGCGCTGACTCACTAAGATTTCCCATTTTTTGGGGCCTTGTTCATAATAAAAAAATATACAATATATTTAATATATTTTCATTGCTTTTCAGGGCATGTTCAGTACCATGAGAAGCTGCTGCAACTTGAAGGAAAAGATCGACCCATAGCACTGGGTCCTATTTCCAAACCCAAAACATCCATGTTCAAGGACGTCCCATTTTCTGATGTCTACACTTGCGAAATTTGTGAAAATAGGGAATTTACTGAACGATCGGCTTGGATCAATCACCTGAAGTATCATCAGAAGATAAAAGCCGACGAAGGTCAGGATCGACCTATTGCTAGCACACCGATCGGAGCATCACGACATCTTCGCCGGCCCGATATTCCGATCTCCGATGTGTACACGTAAGTACTTGTATATATTCCAGTAAAACGAGAAGGAATTATATAATTGGTTTCCTTAATTTATCGCAGGTGTGAGAAATGCGAAGACAAGAGAACGTTCACCATCCGCCGTGACTACCTTTTTCACTTGAACGAACATAAACGCGTGCAACAGAAGTCATTAAAGTCTAATTGGAGGAGAAAACCTGGCCCGAACTCTGGATGGGTAGCAGCCATCCCATTCTTGGACGAATACAAGTGTGAAACCTGTCCGAACCATGTTTTCGCGAACCGAGGCGCCTACGTCGGGCACATCCAGTATCATAGGATTCTGGAGAAACGAGGCCTCAACCGGGTCATCCTTACAAAGGAAGAATGGATCAAAAGGAAGAATTCCCATACGCAATTAATTCCCGATGGACAGGAGAAGTACGAGTGCGAAATATGTTCCGACGGGAGGTTATTTGCCAGCAAATCGTCCTACATTTCGCACTTGATGTACCACGAGAAACTGAAACGAATGGGAATTAACCGCCCTCTAAAGAAAAAGTGGGAAAAATCGACAGACAACACTATTCCAGAAAGTGATTCGTACACTTGCACAATTTGCGAAAATCGTACCTTCGCCAACCGCTTCCTCTACAGTGCACACCTTGCCTATCACAAAAAGATTCGGCTGCAAGAAGGCAAAGACCGTTCCATCCGAACCGATTGGAGAGAATGGCGGAAACGAAACAGTGCATCAAACCAAATCCCAGATGCGTTAACGTACACCTGTGACATTTGCAACGATGGGAGAGAGTTCACTATCAAGGCTAGTTACATGATGCACATGACTTATCACAAGAAACGGGCAGACCAAGGTTTAACGGGTCCACTGCGCAAGAGAGGAGCATATTTGAGACCCGACGTGCCAATCTTGGACATATACACGTGCAATCGATGCGACACTCCAAGAACTTTCGAGGACCGGAAAGCATTTGTTAATCACGACAACTATCACAATATCAAGGAGAAGAAGCCGAAGAAGATCCCCCGGAAACGAGGAAGAAGATCAACTTCTTTTGAGCTTATTCCATTCCAGTCGGTGTACATATGCAAGCAGTGCATTCATTTAAACAAGACTTTTACAGATCGAAAGAAATATATTTTGCATTTGAATTACCACAAGAAACAAAATTTTACAGCTCAATCTGAAGATAACACGAGAAATTACTCTTGGTCATCTTCTACTCTTCAAAGTATGAACTATCATGATTCTCACGTCTCTGATTTTATGACACAGCAGACTAGTAGCAGGGAAATGTTACTCCTAAGTGGTGGGAATGTAGTGGGAAAAACAGAAAATTCTTCTGAATTGGATCTAGAAGACAAATTTTGCTGCACTCGATGTGGATCGGACACCGTATTTACCAGTAGAGAACGTTACGAAGAGCACATGAAGGAGCACAGGGCGATGAAAAATAAGAATTTTCAGTGCTCAATTTGCGAGAAAGCATTTTCTAACATCTGGAACTTGAAATCTCACGCAAAGACGCACACTGGAGAGAAGAATTTCGTTTGTGGTGATTGTGGGATGAGATTCGTTGAAAATTTCCAGTTGCAAAGGCATCAGGCCAATGATTGCAGGAAAGTGCCATGCAAGTACACTTGTGAGTCCCAGAAGATTATTTAAAGTTACACAATCAATTTCAAATAATTGTCCATTCATTTATATATTTAAAAAAAACATTTTCTAGGTCATTGTGGTGACAAATTTCACTCTGTGGACGGATTGGAAGAGCACGTCAAGAAGGACCACACAGAAACCAAAGTTAGCAAGATATTCCGCTGCTACGTCTGCAACGACCAGTTTCTCCAAGCATTTGAGCTGGATCAGCATGTGAGAGAAAACCACCCCGTGGACTATGCAGAATTTATGCAACACAAGTTAGAAAAGCAACAGCAGCGAACAGAGGCGGCTGGTAGTAGTCAAAATCCAGATGAGGACTACGAAGATTTTGAACCACTTTATCCCGAAGTTCTAATGGCGTGTGAGGAAGGTGATGAGGAGCTAAGTACATGCACTGTTGGGGGAACAATAGTTTTTGACAAGAAGGAAGGTGAAGAAGACGGACAATGTATTAGTGCAGCAGCAGCAGGTGCAACTACAGCAGTTGATGAAAACGAAAATGCAAATGAGGCAGCACAAGAGGATGAAGCTAGAACTATAGGAGGAGCAGGATGGAATTTTATTCCAGGACTGACTGGAGAAATTGGAGATAACGATGATGACAGTGAGTCAAGTTACAGTGAAGAAGAGTTCACACCAGAGTCTTTTGAACCTGAAGATGTCGAAGTTCCTGAAGGAACATTGGGCAATCCGAATCCTAATAATAATGTCATTCCTATCGACTCGTCAAGCTTTCCTCATCTCACCGTAAGCACTGGATGTCCACCAGCTCCAAAAACCAGAAGGCGACGTCAATCAGTGGATGAGGACTGGACACCGTCGGGAGAATCAGTCCAAGACCATGATGACGACAACAACAAGAGGCGGAAAAGGTCATACGCAGGTGATGGACAATTCCGTTGTGGCTACTGCACCAAGACTTCACATAGAATTGCCTATATTAAAACACACTCCGCCATCCACGTTGGCCTGCCGTTCAAATACATTGATTTGACGGGACAATCTCCTCAACCTTCAAAGTCAAAAATAGTTCACACTCCTAATTATGCATCCACTAGTGTGGTCGCGCCACAACCATCAGCTCAAACTGTTCGACCGCTGCAATACGTGCGTCCTCAGCAAATTGCACCGGCACCTGGTCAACCAATGGTTGCTACAGTTTCTCCTCTTAGCGTTACAATGCTCGTCGGGAGAAAGTCTTCTGCTGACGATGGAGATGGCACCCGGCAAAAAGCAGCCCCACATTGTAGCTGTATTTTTGAAGATACGGCTCTTGGTTACCACAAGCGTTGTACGGGAGAGACATGTGAGTATAGATACAAGGATTGCAAATACATGTATTTTGATGATTCTCCATAATTAATTAATTAATGTATTGATTGCAGGCAAATGTTACACCAAGTACAAGGGCTGTTCTGATCAGTGCGATTGTAAAAGATCTTGTGGAAATCCGTATTTTCGTATGAAGGCTCCCGTCCCACCCAGCGCCTTACCATGCTCAGCGGCTCTTGCCACTCTCGCTGGGTCACCACAAGTCCAAGCGCCAGTAAATGTCTACTCCGCAAGCACGGTGCTGGATGTTGTGAATTCCACCATTGAGAAAGCATTTCATCAGCCAACTAATTTTACTCAGTCACTAAATACTGTTCCGTCAACTTCAACTCTACTATTTGGTGATCAACCGCATAATAATAGCGAACAACAAATCCGGACATTAGGAAACGTTACGGGTTACGCAAATCCACCTGCTGCTTCCTCCTCCACGGAGACCATAACTCTCAACAGTGCACCGATTGAGGGACAGAACAATTTTTCAATTTTGGCTCAATCACTCACACCAAACGTACTAGTGAACCCAGTCATGGCAAATGTCCAGCCTATTCAAAATGCAACGCTAGGAGGAAGTCGTATCATCAGGATTTCATCATTAGCCCCTTTTACCTCAGCACAATTAATATCATCCCTTACAAGAGCCAACCCAACATATTCGACATCTTCTAACACGTTTAGAGTTCAAGTCCCCACAAATGGAAATAATTCTCCCATTTACAGGATTGAAAATCAGACTAATAACGTCACACAACCACAATACCTTTTAGCCACACCTATACCCACAGCCTCAGCAGCAGAATCTCAAGCATCTCCTTCACCTCAAAATAATGTTCCAGCTAACAATTCCATGATTTATCGATGTTTCTGCCACCAGGACTTTACCACGTTGACCTCCTTCCTCATCCATCAATGGAATCACAACGAAGAGAAGCTATTTTTGTGCCCAATATGTAAACGGCAATTTTCTTCGGTCAACTTCCTCATCCTTCATGCCAAGAAACACGTCGAGGTGGAGAATATTCAAATGGTCCCGTGTCCCGCATGTGACCGGCTGTTGGCATCGAATCAGGCGGAATTAGACCAACACTTCAAGTCTTGCCATGCCGCCCTAATTTGTGACGTTTGTCAAAAATACTGTGCTACACTTGGCCAACTAACTTCACATCGCCTTAGCCATGGGGTCTGTTCCATCTGCGGATTAACTTTTTTCAACCAGACAGCGATGAGGAACCATTTGGCGAGAGATCATCCAAATGTGAATCCCACCAGGATTCGAATTGACCCCTTACCGTCTTCTGCAACGGCTTCTACTTCTTCGCATTCTAGCAAACTGACAACGGCATCGATATCCACTGGGATTTCTGGTTCTAATGAACCGGAAGTAGTGACTTTAATTGATTTGGACGATGATGATGTGACAGAAATAACTGAAATAAGTCGTCCCCCATCTCCAGAAATGCCCATCATCGTCTCTGTAGCTGCGAATTATCATGAGAACGAGAAATTCCCATGAAAAAAAGACTTGCATATTTCCTATTAGAAAATATTTTTTTTACAAATGATGAATAATTTTGCGGCGTCAATATTAATAGACACGACTGATTTCAAGTACATGAGCACGAATATCTTACGAGTATACGTAGCAGCAGCGTATTAAATATTATTATTATATATTTACCTTTACAATATGTTATAAATAATACTATTATACATTATTATATGTATTATTTCAATTATTATATGGTTCTAATTTTTTACGTTAATTAGCACATTAAGTATCTACTATTTCTTTAGTTGACATCGTAAATTGACTATTAAATATTTACAACTTGTATTAAAATGTCATCATTATTGCTTAAATAAAAGTAAAGCGTTGAGCACTTTGAATCGAAATTGGCTACACTTTGTTACATTACATGGTCACATTCATTCAATGGATTGCTGTAATAATTGGAAATACGTAACTGATGCATTACTTAAATTTGTTGCAAAAAAAATCGTTGTCAGTTGTGATCATTTTGCATGTTTTTTTAATGCATAAGGTGAAAACTGGAGTAAGCTGATCGTCTCGATTTACACATTGCTCATGTCTGACGCCGGCACGGGAATATAATAAACAACACGAGTTTCATTCGGGTGAGAAAAAATATTACATAGGTATTTAAAATTTCATTTGCGTTTTCCATTTAAAAAATCTTGCTTCATTAGTTAATTTATTACTAAAATCAATTTTCGTAATGATTGTGTCTAATTTTCAGGTGAATCCCTGCGGAATCCAGAGTATACAGGTACGAGGTACGATATTTTAAAAAATGACTGAAATTCTGTCACTGCATGGTTCAGATAGCTGGCTTATCGTTGTCTGTGCTAAATGTATGCATTCATTTAGCTTAAAAAATTACTTCGTTTTTTAATTGTAGGATAAAATGGAAATCAATATAACCAGCGCAATAGAAGACCTACGCGTCCCCTCGACCCATTTTAACTACCAAAATGGTAGAAATATAGATGACGACATTAGTTGTCCCCCAGCAAAGAAAGTGCCCCCATTTCTATCGGACTGGACGCACTATTCCACTCTTATCTCATGGATCGCTCTTGAACTAAAAACCCTCTGTCCCGAAGTGGACGAAGATGTCACTCCACCAAAAACAACGTCACCCGATGACCTTACCTCCTTCAAAATGGAGTTAAGCTCCCTTCTCAAAGAACTAGGATTTCCATACGTTTCCCTCCTTGAACCCCAACTTCCAGCCAGATTTGAATCTGCTCATGATCGCCAAATACTCCTCAACTTTCTCCTTTCCGAACTTCAAGCGGCCAGGATGATCCATGTACAAAAGGGAAAATCTGGCGGAGGTGGAGACATGCACGTCTCCCTCGATGAATCTCCGACAGCCAAAATATTGAAGGAAATGATGATCGAGCTAGATCTGGGGAAACCTCCCGCAGGATCTACCCCAGGTTTGATATGGACCGGAATTCTACAAAAGGTCAAGGCCCGTAATCCTACCCTAGAGCCGCTCTTTACTGGGGCGCTCAGTGATACGCAGTGGGTCAACTTGGACAATTATTTTAAAGAGTTAAAGTCTGATTATGGCATGAGGAGAGAGATGTTGCTGAAACGGCTGGACGTAACAGTGCAGTCCTTCCACTGGTCTGACAGGCTCAAAGGGGACAAGGAAGAAAAATTAAATGCCGAGTTTAGAAAGTTAAGACCAAAAATGAAGGAAAATCCGGCCGTAGAGCTGAGTCATGTTCTGGCAGCGAGGATTGATTTACCAGTAGTGGAGAAAACGTCGTCGTCATCGGTCAGAAAGAACACAAGATCTGCAGTGAATAGCGTTGTCATCGGAAAGGTGCCAGATCGTGGGGGACGACCCGATGAGGTGGAGCCACCTCCACCAGAAATGCCGAGTTGGCAGCAGAGACAAGGTGGGGCTTGTAATACTTATTGGAATATTATTGCAATGAGGCGTATAATTTATGTATTATTTATTATTGAATTTTTAGGAGCACCTGCAGCTTCCTCAGGATGGACTCAAAATCCAAACCAAGGAGGTGGTGGTGGCCGAGGGGGAGCTAGGGGTGGTGGTGGTGGTAATCGTGGAGGAGGTGGACGTGTACAAGGTGGTTGGGCACCTCGAGGAGGTGGGCAGGGTCAACAGTACCAACATGGTGATAATTATCAATCTCAACAGCAACAACAACAGTTTCATCAAGGAGGAGGTGGATATAACCAAGGGGGAGGAGGTGGGTATAGCCAAGGGGGTGGAGGTGGATATAATAAAGGTGGAGGAGGTTATTATCAACACGACAATAGGGATAATTACGATCAACAAAGGGGAGATAATTACCAAGATCAAGGTTTTGGCCATCGAGGAGGGCGAGGAGGATATCAAGATAATCGTGGTGGGCGGGGAGGTAGGGGGAGAGATAACCGAAGATATTAAATATAAAGTCACTCACTCGGTATAATGATTTAACCAAATAAGCATTTACTACCTCGTCTTATTTTCTTACATAACTATTTTGTCAAGAATCTCCATGTTTAAACAATTATGCAGCGTCGTATGAAAACCAGTGAACTCTAATATTATAAATTGGTGTTAGTAATTAATATTTAATCAAGCTCACAAATTCATTAAGTTATTTATAACACGTTGTTGTCTGAATTGGTACGTATATTTTTTAATAATTACTAAAAACAATAAAGAAAGCTAATAAAGTGATAGAAAATTATTGATTATTTCGAGTTGCGTGTCCCCATTCAGTAGTAGTTGGCAAGCATCCTAGCAATTTTGGCACGATTCGCTCCCGTGTAATAGGCGGAGGGGTCGACTATTCGTAATCGTAATAATTAGTTCTAGGTCAAGTCTCATCATTCATAATTTGTATTTGTGACGTTATCAAATACCTGATGGTCGTTGTGGATAACTGTCATATTCTCCTCTTTGTTGCGACGCTATGTAAGCGTTCGTATTAAAGTAATTCTGCGGAATGGCCACGCATGCCACCACCATCACGGTGACAAGGACAAGTAGAAAAATACTCTGAAAATTGCACAACGACAAATATTTTAAAATTTAATGTTCAATCTGTTTGCACTTTATAGTACTCGTCTTTTTCCAAAGCGTTCCAGTTTTTACCGTTTTCAAGGTGAACATATTGAGACCACAGACAACTACCTGCACAGAACAACTTTTTAGTGGTAGCAACCTTGTACTCGGACAATAGTTTTCATAGACAGACTGACCACTCTTCTCCGATCCGTTCGAGGTGTAAAATCAGAATGAGATAATTCTCCAGAACATTTTGATCAAACCCGACCACCAGAAATCCTCGGCCAAGTCAAGGGTAGTCAGTTAGTTAGTTAGCTAAATACGTATACCTGCGTAACAACAAAACCAAATGCCATCATGGCCAGCGAATTATTATCATGGATTAAAATCAAGCCTGCCTGCAACGACATTCTTCTTCCAGGCAATGCAGAAGTAGCGTCTGATATCCACAACATGGCACATTCATTCACAGCATTTTTTAAAGGAAGATGCTCCAACCACCACATTATTTGTGGTTACCTAGAAGTTAAATAAGTAAGTAGGTAAGTTTTATTTATCACATGCATGCAGTTCAGGTGGTAATTGTAAAAGCACACGACAGACAATGCCTCGAATGTGTGACAGGTTGGGCATAAATAATACGATAATTATAGCCCATCATCAACTAACTATAACTAACTGAAATGTTATTACGATATGTTGATGATGTTCAGTGTCAATGTCAACAACGCGAACGCTTCATGGGGCAGTGTAGTGGTAAGGCTGCTACTGCATTAATTGTCCACCCAACAATATCGTAGTCATACTAAATGTAAATAATTATGAATTTTCATAAATCTCAAAATTCTAGAGGGGTTGCATTGCATCATATTGCTCATTTTACTTGCAGCAATTCTGATATAATCCATATAGCTGCGTCGTAATGAAAGTTTGGAGAAGTAATAAAATAGCAGGAGCAGCATTATTATTAGGATGCTGAGGTGTGGTAAAGCCAGTTTTGGGCGACCTTGTCTTCGGTGATTCTTCCATTTCTTACAATAAAGGATGATTCTGACCATGTCCTCCACGAAGGAAAAAGGAGGAGACAAAAGTTCTGAATCTCTTCCCACAATAGTTGTAATATGGAGAACCAATTGTAGTAATAACAAACAACGAGCTGTATAGTAATAATATAAGCTGAATAATAAGGAAAGAAGAAATGGTGTGAAACATAAAATTAATATGTACGCAAATACCGTTTTATGATCCATCATCACAACCACGAAGTACATTTAAGTATTACCCGAAAGATTTATGGGTTCGCAAGTATCAAATTATTTGCATAAATTACCTCACATCGTAAACAATTTTGACTTTTCATGTCCATTTCCTCTTTGTTAGAAGCCTGCTAACGGGAATTTACTAGAAATTTTATCAAACATTTAAATGCACTTTTACAATTTCTTGAAAATTTAGTACATCCTGTTTTGCAGTTTAATACAATTGTGCATTTTTCATATTTGTTTTTTGCAACTAATATGCATTCTTATTTTGTAAAGAACAGTGTCGATATGAACATACACATATATTATGTCAATCTTCAATGTTAATCGGCAAATCGTGATGGGTTGTCTTGCGACAATTTTAGTAGACTTAACGTCTCAGGGTGTGTGAGAATAAAAAGGCAATACAGTAACGTTTAAGTTGCCCATTGTTTACTTGATTTTTTTTAACTTTAGTTTCCGCAGTCTATGTATCGTATGTACATAATTGCGACCTTATTATAGAACTTTTTGAAGGAAATGTGTGAGACTCAACAATTAAACCTTAACCCTGTGATTACTATGATTAGGATCAGTCGAGACATGCGCTTGCCGACGACATGTAGAAAGGCCAAGTTTAATTTACAAATGTGCTGGACATCATGTTTTATAAAGCTCTGTAAAGCTCATAACTCCACATTGATTTCTTAAGATAATGAATTTAAGCATTATTCATTATGTAAACAGAATACGCCAATCGGCGTTATAATCGCGCATCAAAATATATTATCGGACTTTCACCGATCACGAAACTAGTCAAATTGAGAAAGCAAATAATCATTACAAGTTTATATCGATCCACAAGCTAAATACTGACAAATCATTTCAATCTTGTTCTTACATTCTTAGATGAAAGTTGAAGGATTTCTTGCCTCAAAATTAAGCACATAAATCGGTTATTATTCCCAATGTATTATTAATTACGTGCTCGAAATGGGACGCAGATCGTAAAACTAATTTGTCTCTGTACTCACAATGGCACTGTTGATAAAAGAATGATGACTACAAAATATTGTTATTGCTGATTATTCAATTCTATATACAATGACCTCGTTAATACACATTTGCTCCGTCTCGTGCTATCCGATTGCTTGCAAAAAGCTGTCGTCACCAAAAACAAATCTCCAATTTCACATGTGTGTATGCCTATTTTTTGCGATAAGCTGACTTTGCAATCATTACAATATCTAGAATAGCTGGATATGTAATTCATCTTTAAAGAAAAAATATAAGCCTTGACTGAAGAAGACGCTTGTGCAAAATAGAAATCCAGGCTCAACTATGGCAAATTTCTAGGCTCGAGCTATCCCCGGGTCCATATTAAAATATGTACATTGTGTTTGTCATTGATTAAGAAGAAATGCAGAATTTCTTTCATCACAATCGTCATCATTCATCATGGGTAAAGAGAAGAAGTTGCGTAAGTAAACGGGGGTGAACTCCAAATCGCATGAATAACATGCTGTTTTTTTGTTGCTTCTGTACTTTTACTTTTACTTTACTCCTCGGAATATGGGTGGCATCGTGGCATTACGAGATATTATTGGGGTCGATAAAGAAGAATTGCTCGGAGGAGGATGAATGGACCACAGCCGGAATGGAACCGAGTTGTTTTGTTGCATAATGTGTTGGGTCCGTCGTTTCAATAGGATATGTTGATAGATAATGTTGGAATAAGTAGGACCACCATTGTCTACGGGACAACACGTCATCTTCGTGCAATGTGATCATCACCATCTAAAAAAAACACCTGCAGAACTATTTATTATGCGGACAGAGTACATATAAACTTTGAGTTTTTGTCATATTCGTCATGTAATCTTGGGATATTCAGCAATGGTTTTTTCATTATTGCACTAAATGAAATAGTTGAGTACGCAACTGGGGACGACGAATTTCTATTCATGAATACATAAATGTGTAATGTTAGACTACGATATGAGTCATGAAGATTCATGAAGAAATTTTGGAAAAAAGTGGCAGAATCGTACAAGTTGTGATTCACAACTTGTGAATGTAAATATGTGTTATTATTAGTACATAATAACCTACAAATCTGTGTTTATTACATAACTTGCTACATAAAACAAACACGATATGATACATTTTACTAAAAAAAATCTAAAACATACGTTGCGTTTTACATAATTTTAATATTTAACGTTGTAAAGACTGCTTGCTATCTGAGGACAATGCACCTTTATTTATTTATGTATTTATTTCCGATTGTAAAAATCCAATCTGACTCTGGCAATGACTTTGGCGACTGGGTTTAACGTAGGTGGTTAGTGAATTTAATGTGACGCATTTAATGTTTGATAATACTGAATAATTTGAACGATAAGATAAATAAATCCGTGGTCATATATACGTTAACGTTGCGCTACAATGTATTTACGTGCTAATAGAAGATTGCACAGGCATAATTCATAAAATACACATCTTTCTTTCATCCGTACCACGGCAGATTAGATTATGAATTTGGATACACCCAACAACGCAACTCGAAACCAATTTCAAGTCGATCATCAAATTCCATGAAGAATATATATCTAAAAGTATGCAGACGACTCACTAACCGCAATAGGGACAAATATTATGCGAATAATGATGTTATACATAAAACCTCATCTCCAATTCCGTTCCCATCTCAAACTACAAACTACTTTAAATTCAGTTAGTCCTAACTCGGATTTAATGTAGAGCAACAAAACGAGTAGGTATTTGTGTATAAATCTACATAAATATACAGCACGGACAAAAATATTCATCCCCTGGTATCAATAAGGTCGCCCCATTATTAATTATTATGCTACCTCTGCTACTCGCAAAAATTAATTTAGTCCAAGTTAAATAACTTTGTATCATTGAAATGCGCACGTCTAAATCGATTCTGGACATTCCAAAGAACACCATAATTCATAATTTATGTCATAAAATACTCTGTAATAAGTAATGGAATAAATAGGACGCTTGGAGTCATCTGGCGACGACGACAACGACGACGATCATCGTAAACCACGCTCAGACCCAGTGTTAACCATTCCGTGTACATAATATGTACAGCTTAATAAATAAAGGCATCCAATCCAACGCACGCAAATGCAAACCACTGGAAATATCACCACAGCTTTTAGACTTCGATAAAAGCTGTAGGATAGCTAAACCGTAAGCTAAACCTATGATCACTCGATATACCATCAATGTTGAAAATAAAGGAGTTTACATATACGCGTAGCCCCATGCTCAAAAAAGCTGGATGGAGGGGCTTGCTTTTCCTGCTTGCCACAGGAGACCGCAGTCCATAGTCTGACTCAGAAACGACTCGGCGGAAGATATTGGACAAGCAAAATAATTATTGCCACTGTCGCTCGAAAGCTATTTCACAATTTTGACACCAACAGAAATTATAAGCGGCAGGAATTTGTAAAGTGAAAGTTCCTGCATTAAAGTGATCATCACATTCACATCACAAATCGAGCAGTAATGAAGTAACAGAGAGTGTTGGTTTGGTATTTGTTACGGGAGAACAAAAGTCGTTGTTTGTTTGGCTCTACGTAGTCATCGGCTTTGTGTAACTATTACAATTGAGCTTTTCGTAGTGGGTGTGCCCATGGGCATGGAGTGAAAACATCCTTCCGAAGGGGAACATAATTCCAGTGGAGAAAGTAAGGTGAAAGTTTTATTTCATTTGGTTACGTATATTCCAGCTGGGCTTTCTCTTCTCAAGATCTGGGAGAGATCAGGAGATTCGAGATCCGAGTATAGGCGTGTGTCGCTTGGTGTGGGGTAGAGCATTGATTTTGTATGATGAGGCAACTCCTCTTTCCGGTGTGCAATGCAGTAATAAGATTGCCAAAAATTTGCCGCATGGCTAAATACGTTGCATATTTAAGGGCACATGTTTAATTTAGCTGTGCCATTCGGGATATGTACTTATTTAGAAGGGCAATGATCAACGATATATAACGAGAGTCGGGACCAGATGATGATAAAGGTTGCATTCAACAGCAAGGGATAGTATTTATCTCTGGTATCGAGGGGTTTCTACATGCATTACTTATTAAATAGGGACATCCGCAAGAAAAGCTTGAGGGTGCACTGTGGTAATAACGGTGGCATCATTTGAGACGTGAAAGGGCTCTCTCCCTTAGTTTGACTGGTTAGCCTGTCTGCAGCAGCAGCGTGGGTTGGATTTGGATATATAACCCTGGTCTCAATTCGAAAAGTGGATGATAGGGGGACTTTGCACGTTATATATAAATGTGATGTGCAAGTAGTTATGCTGCTGCAGAATGAGGAACAAATATATTTATCTATAACACCGGCTTGTGTGCTATTGTAATAGCGGCTTTCACCGAAATGCACCCAAGAAATGCAAGCAATAATTTTGGAATGCATTTATTTTCTAATAACATGCGGTTTCAATTTTGCACAATATTCAAAATGAAGACAAGTAGTTTAGCTATAACTAGTCCATCACAGGTTTAGTTATATTTTTTTATTATAATATGGACGTGGAAAATATGGATGCAGAAAACTTTCAAAACTTCTATTATCTAACAAGGGAATCTTGTATGTTGTACTGTCACATCTCGATTTCATGTCGGATGGTCTTAATTGATAGATAATTGAGTGTAACCAAAACTTTGTCATAGAACAAAACGGTGCTAAATCACGTTTTTGCAAAATATCTGGTGAAAGTTGCACCAAAACTTGCAATTTTTCCAATGCTTTTAACATATTCAACAACCTTCGGAATAATGACAAGAAGTTTATAAATTATAAACCTGTCCGTAATTTCATACTGATCACCAATATGCAAACAAAACATGCAAACATTGACCTTTTTTTTAAATTACGAAAATCTGCAAAATTTTCTAAATTTGAATTTCGTCGATTTTTGAAATTTTAAAGAAATTTAAATCTTAATCTTCTTTCATTTAAGCGTTGCAAAAAAGTTTTCAAAAAAGATTTTTTTTCTTGTTGCAACTAAATTGGAGGAAATTTCCAAAAATTGAAACTCACACTTTTTCATGAAAAAAGATGTAATGACCAATGCTAGTTTATTTTAAAAGTTGGAATAAATTCTGGAAATTTATATCGTCAGCTTTTAACATATTCAACAACATAACTCTTCTACACCTCCTTCGAGATTTTAAGCTTTTTTGAAAACTGAAAAAAATTCATCTTGGAGGGACCCTATGGGGTCCCTCCACTATGGAATATATAGGACGTCCTATATATAAGCTGACGATATAAATTTCCAGAATTTATTCCAACTTTTAAAATAAACTAGCATTGGTCATTACATCTTTTTTCATGAAAAAGTGTGAGTTTCAATTTTTGGAAATTTCCTCCAATTTAGTTGCAACAAGAAAAAAAATCTTTTTTGAAAACTTTTTTGCAACTCTTAAATTAAAGAAGATTAAGATTTAAATTTCTTTAAAATTTCAAAAATCGACGAAATTCAAATTTAGAAAATTTTGCAGATTTTCGTAATTTAAAAAAAAGGTCAATGTTTGCATGTTTTGTTTGCATATTGGTGATCAGTATGAAATTACGGACAGGTTTATAATTTATAAACTTCTTGTCATTATTCCGAAGGTTGTTGAATATGTTAAAAGCATTGGAAAAATTGCAAGTTTTGGTGCAACTTTCACCAGATATTTTGCAAAAACGTGATTTAGCACCGTTTTGTTCTATGACAAAGTTTTGGTTACACTCAATTATCTATCAATTAAGACCATCCGACATGAAATCGAGATGTGACAGTACAACATACAAGATTCCCTTGTTAGATAATAGAAGTTTTGAAAGTTTTCTGCATCCATATTTTCCACGTCCATATTATAATAAAAAAATATAACTAAACCTGTGATGGACTAGTTATAGCTAAACTACTTGTCTTCATTGTGAATATTTATATACATCAAGTTATAAAATATCATATACATATACACAAATTAATTAATTTGCAATGAGAGACGAGTCAACGGTGATATTATCATTCATAAGTGACCAAGTCTATCAACAAATTGTGCAAAATTGAAACCGCATGTTATTAGAAAATAAATGCATGCCAAAATTACTTTTTGAGTGCATTTCGGTGAAAGCCGTTACGACATTAAATAATTGAAGTCAGTCGCGGAGGTGCCGAATTGAAGTTAAATAATGAAAATACTTACTGTTTCCAATAACCGGATAAAAATGTGCTGGGTGGCGTGAGGACAATATAAGTCGTAGTGGGTGGGACGCACGCTTTCTAAAAAATTATTTGGGGGTCGTTTGAACTTATTTTCGACGAGACCTTTATCCGGCGGGAGGAGATACAGATGGTGGAAATACCGGCCATTATTTTACCAGCACCCGTTTCATATTTCATTCAGCACCACTTCACTTTAGTTAGTCTGAAAAAGAAATCAGGATTTGACAAGACTTCGTACTGCCGGTAAATATACTTGTTGGTGGTGAGGTGACGCGTGAGGCCGTTCGTGTCCACCACCATTAGATTCCTAAAAAATTGCAAACCATTCTCAATCAATCATCAATTATTTTTTAAATCATATTAATTAATTAGCTAGGTCACAATTTCCACTCCAAAAGCGCCCCTTATTATCTCTCAATCACCCACCTTGACACACCTATTTATCCGCTAGATAAATATTGTACATATATTTCAATTTAAATATCCTCAAAATGACCGACTGGAATCCGTCCTTATTGACTTTCAGATTTCTTCAGCCAGAATTTATCCGTAGTTATCGCAGTCAAAAGTACGGCAAGATGCGAACTCTCCGGAGTGGAAAGCCACTTCCCGACCCTCCACCGGTTATGAGGGGCAGCCGAGGTGAGGTCACTCCCTCCGCCGCGAAGGCGTCGTCGGTTGCCAAAGCGCCAGCAGTAGTAGCAGCTGCAGTAGAGGAAGAAAAAGTCGCCATTCCCACAACAGCTTCTCCACCTGTCGTTGAAGATTCTACCACGGAAGAAGAAAGTCCAGGTAGTTTTGATAACCTCTTCATTGAAAAGGTACCTCAACCTGAAACGCCAACAACAACACTTAATAGTGAGGTCAGTACATCAGATATTAAAGACGCTCCAGTTACTGAAGCTGTGGTTATGTCCGAACCACCTCCAGTCATTGTAAAACGAGGTCGTGGAAGACCTCCAAAATACCCAAAAGTTTCGACGACCCCATCCTCATCTTCTACACCCCTAATCCCAGCAAAAGCAAAAGTTGGCCCGACTAGAAAATCCGAACCTGCTAGTTTAACACTGGCCAGAAAACGACTGCAGCTGGAGAAAGAAGAGCTTAAAGCAGTCAAGACAAGTGATAATAAAGAACAAGGAGATCTCCCAAAAAGTGAAAATGACCCTGCTGTTGCCACCCCTCCTTTAAAATCAGATGATGAAAGTCATCCTTCAAAAAAGATCAAGATTGACGATGAGATCGCCGGCCCTTCAGGCACTGCCACCACGCTTCAAGAAAAAGAAATCGCCGCAACACCAAAGGTTCCTTCCATCACAATTACGACTGCTACTCCTACCCCAGAGCTTCGTCGATCCCTTCGATGTCCCAAAAAGAAGCCGGCCGTGATCGTTCAAGCTACTATGGCAGTGGAACGAGATGCTCAACCTTTCCTCGAAGCCTGTACGATTTGTGGGGAAGAATTTAACAAGAAGATGTTACTTCAGCGACACATGAAAACCCACAAGGCTCCTGACCCGCCAAAGAAAATTGCAGCGGCGACAACTCCTAAAGTTGCACCCCGACCCAAGCAACCTGAAGTCATTGATAATCTTGACCATGTCAACTATGAAAATGACGATGATGACGATGAAGAAGAGGGGTTCGAGGACTATGAAGAAGGCGAGCGCAGTTTTGACATGAAACCTCCCATCATTGACTTTACGAGGAAGCGCCCCTCCCAGTCGTCAATTTTGATGAAGGATCCCGTCACTTGTAACGTGTGCGGAATGACCTTCACTCGCAGGGCGCATCTCAATCGACATATGTTGTTGCATACTGGGGTGAGCTTCACAATTCTCTTGTTTTGTCATTTTATTTTATCGTACTTTTAATTCATGTAAATTTTACTAAATGTTTGTTGATTTTATTTATATTTTACTTTGATATTATATAGATCAAGCCCTTCACTTGCGACATATGTAACCTCAAGTTCACACGGAAAGACCACATGTTTGCTCATAAAGTGAAGCACGAGAAAGAACACAAGATACAATGTGCCCAGTGTGGGGGAGGATTCGCGACTTGGCAAATTCTGCAGGATCACATCAAAAATGTTCATTCTTCATTCAAACCTGCAACCCCGGGTCGTCCCAAGACCGTTGTCCACAACACGAATCCAGATAATGCGTGTGATGTCTGTGGCAAGACATTTTTGCAGCGTCGCTACCTTAGAGGTTTGTGAATTAATAAAATAATTGTTGATTTATAAATAATAGTGACAAATTTTAGTTTGGATAATGCTGCAAAAAATATATAATGATAGGTTCTAATGTAAATTTTATTTTACAGCTCACCGGAAACTTCATATACGAAAGGAGGCCAGAATTTTGGCTCAATTGAGAATGGTGGAGCAGCAGCATTTCAACGACGACGAGGATTCTAATCAAGACATGGACAACGACGACGGCGAGTTTGACGACACTGGCGATATGGAGATAGATGAAAGCATTTTGAATCCAGAGGTTCAAATTGATGATAGATCATCCTCTCCAGCAAAAATCCAACCAGGAACCCACTCTCCTTCTTCCTTGGGTCGACAAGAACAAGACGGGTCTCCAGCATCAGCAGCATCCTCAAAACAATCAAGCACTGCAACAAGGAAATCTTTAAGCTCGATGAATCGTGTCATCCAGTTGGCCGAAGAAAGCAGTGGTGGTTCCGGATCTGAGGCTGGATCTCACGACTCATCCGTCGTATCTGTGGAGAATGCCAACTTGGACAAAGATGAGCTAGACGACTTTATCGATTACGACTACAAGGCCATGATGCAGCTCAAATCTGGCAATTTTGAAGACTTTGGAGATGATGATGATGAGGATGATGAAGACTTTCCAAACACGTCGATGGAGTGTTCCGTGTGTGGAACGACCTTTACAGAGAGGGCCGAACTCAGAAAGCATTACAGAATTCATAAAAAGAAGTTTATTTGCCGTTTCTGTGGACTTAAACTGGCCAGTGCAGGGTCACTGATGAGACACAATCTTATTCATACAGGGAAGAAAGAGTTCTCTTGCAAACTATGTTCTCGCCGTTTTAGCAGGAAGGACACTTTAATGGTAAGTAACAGTAGTTCTCATCAGAGAATGAAGCTTGGTCGGGCATTTCCCATCTCATTTTCTGAGGTTGCCAGCTAACTCCTCAGGTTTACAAATGAATGGATGGGGACGAACACAAAGGATATGAGTAATTTTAGTCTGAAATTGTTTAAGTTGTTTTGAGTTACTACGTGCACTATCGATAAGTAATTATCTCGCTAATTAATGTCGCTAAAAATTGTTTTTCGTTTTAAAAAGATTGACAACTTCAAAATAATTAAACCATTTCAATTTGGAACTGTACAACTTTTTTTGAGTGACTGTAATACCAGTACTACCTTTGACCAATTATCTCAGTAATTATTAAAAAAATACAACTACATTGCAGCTTTCGATAAAGCGTATTATAATTTTATTTTAAATAAAAATCATCGCGTCATGTGTGTTTGTCCCCTTCAGCTGCCACTGTGTAGTTGCCAATGCTGAAAAGTCTTACGGCAGCTTGGTCGGGCACAACATATCCCTGCCCGACCAAGCTTTATTCTCTGGTTCTCATTAGCTAAGTTAATTAAATTAGCTTTTAATAGTTTCTATCTTACATGGAATGACGGTGACAATAAAAATTGAATTATTTTGAATTCAGGTACACTTGCAAGCCCATGAAAAATCGTCAACCCGAATTAATATGCCGAAACCATACTTGTGTAAAGTATGTCACGCAGGATACACAATGGTTCGTCATAATCATATATAATTTATTAAAACGTGTTTGCTGTTGAACTTATCTACAAAATCTATTTGGGTTCATTACAGAAATACAACTTAATTCGCCACATAAAAATGTGTCACGGTAGCATGACGGCGACAAACAGGGCTGCAATTTTAAAACAGATTAAGCAAAAGTACAAAAACGGAATTCCTAGCAGCTCAAACAAGGTTGATCGCAATAGCTTTGAGGGATTGTCCGATGATGAGCGTCAGTTTTTTGAGAACGGCGACGTTAAGATTAAAAATGAACCTATGGATGGTGAAGAAGGTTACTTCGAGGAGGATCTAAATCCCTTCGATGAAGAAATAGAGCAAGATTTCCAGGAGGATGAAAGCCATTCTCAGAGACACGATGACAGTTCTAATCAACAAAATGGTGAAGCTGGTGGCGAGAACGGTGGGGGCAGAGGAGGTGGATTATGCAACCACTGCGGGAAAGTGTTTAAAAATGCGAAGTCTTTGAACACCCATAAATGGTACAGTTGTCAAATATTAATTAAGTAGTTTAAGTTATATGATAATGTGCATAAGATTCTATTATTGATTATTATTTTGTGCAGGTATCATTCCCGAGATAAACAGTTTATTTGTCATATTTGCAACCGGGGATTCAAGTATTCAACTGACCTGGTGAGTTTTTTTTGCGAATTTTTGTATTACGAAAGCTTTAGTTGAAAAGAGGAAAAGATTTGCTTTATTTTTCAATATTTCAAATGATATGTTGAATTAATTATCAAGACATTCATTGAAAAGACGAAAAATTAATTAATATATGTAATTACTACTCAGGGTCGTCACATTAACACACATGGGAATGATTCCGAGAAATGCAGTACTGCCCCTGCAGCTACTGCTGTCTCCAAGCCTATTCCAAATACGAATTCAGGACAAAGTTCGTCAACATCTTCTCAAATAAAAATTGTAACCAATACAGTCCCAGGCCCACGATTTATCCGTCACCAGTTAGGACGCCCAATCAATTCGATAGACACAAGACCGTTTGGTTGCAAGATATGTAAGTTTAAAGCACTATTATAATTCGCCACAATTTACGTTTCTCACGCAGCAGAAGCTTTAGAATGACTAATGGTTATATACAGGTCCACAACGTTTTAACCATCGTTCTAACTTGTCTCGACATGTTCGCCTCATTCACAAAGCAAACAATCCAAGGACACGAGGCCCCACAATTAATCTGCAAAATTATTTGCCAAAGGTTCAACCAATTAAGCTCTCCAATGGTCAGATTGTTCAAGTAAGAAAAGCGGAAACACATCCAGGTTCTATTCGGGGGCCTATGGCGCAGCCACAAGTACAAATGCAGCAAAAACAACCACCGCAATATACAAACATCGCCTCTGGTGGAGGTAGTAGTAGTAGTTACATGTCATCTTCATGGAATGGGAACGTTGGAATGCCGAAACAACTGGGTGGCAGTCCAGACAGTAGGAGAAGTTCAGCCGGATCCACAGTTCTCACACCAGATTCATTCACCTACGACCCCACTTCGGATCGGCCGTATATTTGCAATACGTGTGGGAAGAGTTTTGAGAGCAAGAACAATCTGGTAATTTATTTTAATGAATAATTTTACTAGTAATAAGTCTGCAGATTTCGTTTTAATGTGTTTTTTTTAAATAATTATTTTCTAGTGGACTCACTGCCGTATTCATAACAAAATTTTTGGATGCGAATTTTGCGGATTAAAAATGGCAACTCGAGGCGATTTAATTCTGCACTTGCGAACGCACACTGGGTATGTATCATCATCAGACAAATATATTACTGCAACAAGTTGCAAATCGTTCAAAACTAGTATTATTACTTGCCACAGTGAAAAACCGTTTGAATGCCATCTTTGTGACTGGAAATTTTCCAGAAAATCTGGACTCAATAAGCACATGGAGAAATATCACGGTCCTGAAGGGAAACAGTTACGAACCTACAAAATGGGTAAATAGTAAATATATTTACTTTATTAATTTCATGAGATATGATATGATTGAGAAATGGATACTAATTTGCAGACCAATCTCAAGGAAGTTCTATGGAAAACATGCAAATGAACAACTCTGGGATGGAAATATCCACCATCACTGCCATGGCACATCGTTCCATTCAATCAGGTGTTGGTATGCTGAAATCAGTAATGCACAAGAGTGGTACTGGACTCACAATAACGAAAATAGGAGGTGCCGACACCAACGTTGCTCACCGATACTCGTGCCGACTTTGTAATACCATCTTGATTGGAAAAGTGCAGTATATTCGTCACATGAACGCACATTCAAAAACTAAGGAAAATGCAGACAAGTTGCTGGAGAGTCGAGTTGAGGTGTCGACAGAAAATCCATCATCATTCACTTGCAAGGAATGTGGTCAAGTTTACGAATCACAAGAACTTTTGACAAAACACATCCTCACTCACTCTGAATCAGACGCTCCAAGGTGTATCTTGTGCGGCAAATCATGCACATCACTCGGTTTTCTAAAGAGACATTACCAATACGTCCATCCAGGTCATCCCAATCCTGTTGATAAGATTCTGTTGAGCAATACATCCCCTTCCTCCCTCACTCAACAAAGTGACGAAAATGTGACAACGACAATCAATGGCGACAATAACACAAAACCAACCGTGGTCAGAAAAGTCATCCGAGGTGAAAATGGAGAGGAAGAAAGTGACGAAGAATTTCCAAATGAGTCTGACGATCCTCCAAATTTGATAAAACCTCAAGAAAAAGGGAAGGAGTCACCTGTAAAACCATCATCATTGCAAGTTATCGACGTCGATAATCTCGACGTGGACGAAATCGTTTACGCTGCCAACAACCACCACATCTACAAGAAAACAATTTCCCCATCATCGAACAGTACTATAGTAAAACATGCCACCAATACCCACCTTCTGAAAACTTTCGTTTGTCCCGTTGCCGAATGCCAGCGAGACTTTCAGGTGAAGGCCGACTTGTTAAAACACATGCGTCGCCACGTTCAAGAACAACGACATCAATGTCGAATCTGCACTGCTAGATTTCCTCACAAACAAGATGCTCACCGTCACATGAAGAGTGTTCACAACTTTACATGCAAGAGTAGAAATTTCCCGTGTGATTTCTGCGACCTCCACTACGCCACAGAACCTGATCTAAGCAATCATCTACAATCAGTGCACAAAGTCACCATGGAAGAGGTGTTTGATGAAACGGTAGATGATTATGATTCTCATGAAGTAGAGGAGATGAAAACTAGTGGAAATAATGAGGTTGATTATGAATTGATGTTAAAGCATCGTGAAAATGAGGAGGAGGATGCTTTAGCTGCTGCTGCTGAGGCTTATGCTGAAGTAGACGAGGACGAAATACCGGATCCTACCTCATTCCTTGAACAGTCGATGGGAGTATCCGCCACCACGACCCCCGTTACGAAGAATGAACAAAATGACGACTATTTCTGCGAATTATGTAATAAAGTCTTTGAAACTCGTCAAAAGTGGCTTTATCATCGGTATTATCATATCCGCGAAGAAAAGTACTTCTGTTCCCATTGCGATGAAAAATTTAAATTGAGGTCCCACCTTGAACGACACATTCGCACATATCACAATGAAGAGAAGCCAGTCTACAACATTCTCACGTGTGATCAGTGTCCTCGAAAGTTCACTCGAGAGTACGATCTGACAACACACATTCAAAAGGTTCATCTTCAAATTCCTCCTGCAGCAATTCAAAAGCAAAGACTATCCGCCGCTTCAGCAGGAAGCAGCCCCATGGTTCGGGTGAATAGGAATTCAAATCCAAACTCAATTTTGAGGTCACAAATCCCAGCTCAATCGTCGTCGTCGTTGTCAAGTCCGAAGCCGTCCACTTCACAAGCATCACTTTCTTCTATGTTGCGTGGATTTCCAAAAGGAGTGACGATTGTGAGAAAGTCGTGGCCTGCAATGACCACTCCACAAAACAAAGGTATCGTTATGACCAAAGTGACTTCAGCTTCTGCAAAACCGGTCCCTCCAATGCAGAGCACCATGCGCCTAGGTCCGAATGGGTGGTATTCGTGTAATTTGTGCAACAAAAAATTCAAGGTACCACTATTTAAGTTTATTATGTATGTATAATGCAACTCATACTTTGAAATGTTCTAAATATGTCCAACAATTATTCACAGGAAAAGAAGAGCATCGATGCTCATCGGTACTATCACAATCGGGAGGAAAAACACTTGTGCACTCATTGTGTAAGTTGTAGGATCACTAAGCTGCGAAATGAAAATTTCAATCGTTGTACTTTTATTTAGTTTACAATAAATTACTCTGTGTTCATTGCAGGGTGCAAGGTTCAAGCAGAAGAGCGACCTCCACAGACACGTTCGAATTCATCACAATTCAATGAACCCCAAGAATACTATACATTGTCCTCACTGTTATAGAAGCTTCACTGATATTCGCTACATGAGGATGCATATTAGACGCTATCATGGAGATGAAGCACAAGGTTCTTCCGGACGCATGCAAGGGCCCACTGCTAATGCTACAAAGTCTTTTCAAAGACATGGTATAAATCAAAGAGGAAATGTGAGGATGGAATTGGAAGATGACAACGATCAAGAAATGATTTACGGGGACGAGGATGAGCAGGAAGAAGGGTTAGATTGGAATGAAGACGAACAACAGTTTTTAGATGAAGATGACGAAGACCAGAGACAAATGAGGACAATGGAACAGTTGGAATATCTCCAGTATCAAAATGAAGCTCAGTCTTCTGAGGAATCATCGTCGGAAGGAGGAGGTGGCTTGCAATTGACAATTTCTTGCGAATCATGTGGGGTTGAGGTTGAAGCTGCTGATATTGCGGAACATGTTTGTTCTTCAGAGGACGATCTACAAGAGGAACAAATGTTTCAAGACGAAGAAAAAGATCTCGAAGAAGACACGGTTGAGATTAAGAAGGTAGTCACAAGAATTTAATCCACCGCTTTCTCCATTTTTTATCCATTTATTTTTTTACTTATTTGATTTATTTGTATATTGTATCATTTATTCATTTTTAGTTGGTAGAACAAGAGCCCAACACTCAAACTCTCGATGAATCTCCTACTATTACACTGAAGAACAAAGAGGATGAAGGAAATGAAATACAAGACGAAGAAATTGCTCATGAAAATGTCAAACCTGCAGACATTACGCCATTTGAAGAAATTGCTCATAAAAATATCAAACCTGCAGACACAACGCCTTTTGAAGAAATTGAACAAGCATCAAAAGTAACGATTGGTCTAAAATTTGATGAACTTGTCGCAGACCCGCAACCTGAAGATGTGACAACGACTGATCAACAATCTGAAGACGTTGTTGAACCAAACCCAAAAGATAATGGTGATGAAATCGGTGAGGAAAATCAGGAGCTGCAGAATATTCTTCTAGCAGGTTCAGGAACTCAAGACGAAAAAGAGCAACCGACAATAGATTCGACGACCAATGACCCACAATCTGCACCCAGTGCAGACGCAAGTCAGTCTGAAGAATCCTCTGGAACGGATGTCCCAACACTTCCAGAACTATAAAATATATGTAAAACTACGTATCTGGTCAATGCCTGACTTTTCTCGTCGGTCTGATAAATTACAATGAGTCTGATGATTAGTACCATTATTTATGTTATTTTTTTCTAGTATTTTATGTTTTATCAAGATTTTAACTTCTATGTTAGTTTAATTGTTAAAGGTTTCTTGAATCACTATATAAATTCTTGTTTTCTGCTTAAATATTTAAAACTAATTTTATCTAATTATATTTTCAAAAATATTTAGACTAAATAAAATTGAAATATATTTAGAACTGTTTATACCAACTTATTCTAGCTATTCTTACAACATTTTGAGGGAGGAATTCTTATGTAAACTTGTCTCAATTAGGTTAGAAATTGATACTAATGATGATAAATGTAAACAACACAAATATTGAATAAATAAAGTGTTTCAGTACAAAAATATAAACGATATGGTAAATTTTCAATCGTAATCCAATTCCAATCTTTCAAATCCAATGAAATTTTATGCAGATTTGTGGCCAGAAGCTATAGAAGTCGTAGAAACTAAAAGAAAAATCAAGTTTCTTTTTTCCAAGTTCTTATGCGCATCACTGACTTTATGCATAGTTCATTCTAGAAAGAGTGCTTAATTTTAATTACTGTCGACTGCCACAAAATGTCCAAAAATAAAGACAAGAGTGGGGCCTGCTTCGCCCTAACGATGAGCAGCTACGCCACGAAGGAAGGAGCTTGTCTCAAGGATGTTGGCGAAGTCGGTATGGGTCGTGGCGCTGGACCTCTGCGCCCCCTCCCCCCGCAACGACGACCCGTCTCCTCCACCTACACGCCTTCCGAACCTGTGGACTGGGACGTGGAGGAGCAACGTCCCCTCATTTTCAAACAGCAACGCCGCCTCGTCCCGACGGAAATGCAATTGATCCTTCCAAAACCACAAGCGCCGGTATAACTCATCGCAAATGTAGTGCAATAAGTTGAGAATTGAGCTATCCGCATTTTCAGGAAATTGAAATTGAGCCGTGGGACTTCGAGGCTGCAGAAATTTTAGAGACGCAAGAAGGTGGTGAGAATGATGATGAAATGAATCAAATCGTGGAGGATTTTTATGCCAACTTGACACAGGAATTGATCAAGAAATCTTTAGACCAAGTGGATGCAGCGGTATTTATTTCTCATAATTTATAATTTACTATTAAATGTATTATTTTATTTACAATTAATGTTTATTGAATATAGACACTCCTTCCAATGGAACTGTGCGTACCGGTTACCTTTAATATTTTGTATTGGTTATATATTTACGTTGCCTACTTCCGAAAAAAGATCCAACAAGGAATATTTGGGCGAAGGAAATTTCTCCGTCCAAGATGACCAAAATAATGAAGAGATTGGAGACGAGTTTGACGAGGCTGAATGGAGTGACGCAGAGGATTACGGATATTCAACAAAATTCCCTTACAGTAAAATCATTACATCTTATCTTAGCAAATAATCAATAATGTGCCAATAAAAGTGAAATGCTGAATGTTTTCAGAGAAGAAAAAGCCGTTGGTCAATAAAGGTGGAACGCTTCCCAAATATGTCACTCCAGCCGAAGAAACGGAACCTCGACCCGAAGATGATCTAGAGTTGGAACCGTTTGAGGTACAAGAATTTCGAAAGGTTCATCATTCGAATAACAATTACTGATAGTTTACTATTTCAGATTGAAGAAATCAAGGAGGGGACGACTCGTTGGTCATTGGAAGACCCTAAAAATGCAGATGGACGAAAAGCCAGCAGAAAAAGTAAAGATGATCCTCAAAAGCCAAGGGGAAGTAAACCACTCGAAAGTGAAGAAGCAGCCCTGCTGAGAAAAAGTAAAGATGATGGTAAGGGTCCAGCACCCTCTGAAGAAGAAAAGGCAGAAGAGGAGGAAGAACTACCCTTGGGGGAGGAAGGGATGCTCGCATTTGCATATGTTTATGCGGGTGAAAGTGCAATGGACACCAACGTGGAGACTTCCATTTGGCAAGCTCCTGACGAAATGTTGGGTGAAGATTGGATTGCACCTCTAACCTATGACAAAGCTACTCAGGTAAGCATTAAGATAATGTGCAACAGTAATTAAATTATGTAATGGGTCGTGATTTTGTGATGATATGAACAGGAGTGACAACATTGTCCTATTTATCCCTCTAGGTTACCTCTGACGATATTGCAGAGGAGTATGAACGTATTGAGGAAGAAGAACGGGCGTAAGGATTCGCATAACATTCGCATACCTGAAATTATCTACATAATTATGATCTTTTTACTGCAGAGCCGAGGAAGCAGAAGCCTTCAGACTGCGACGCGTTCCAAGTTTGCGAGCGGATGCTGAGTGTCTCGTAAATAAACATTATTCAAGATGATAACTATCTCCTTGATGTAATGCTATCAACTGCATAAAAATATGCAGGTTCGACCAGTTGGTTATAAGCAGTTGGAACTCTCCGTCCCTTTAGAAGCCGTCACTCTTGAAGCAACGACCCAGGTCAGGCTGACAAACTATTGTAATAATTTTGCTAAACACGTACATAATTCGGCATATATTCCACACACACAAATAGGTCACGGAGCAAATAATGGACGAGGAATGGGCCATGGAAAGGGGCGTCTTCCTCTCAAAAGACGACATTCTGTGGCCAACGGTAGCAGAGTTTGAACTAGAAAATGTGGCGAGGCGACTCTACGACTATATCGGCCAGTGCTGGAAACTTGACCCTAAATGGATGTTTTACATTCATCCGGTCCAGTCGTTTACGGACAATCTGAGAAAACGAGTCACCTTCGAAGCCAAGTTCTCTGTGCCCACGCAGCAGGCCCCCATTCCACAAGCCACCGCGTCCGTCTTTTTCATCTTCGAAATGTCACATTATGCTCTGAGGGATGAAGTTGTCAAAGTTCGTTAACAAAAGCTTATCAGATTAATTATTGAGTCCTAAATTTAATTTTGGCATTAATGGCTTTTACTTTATTATGACGTAGGTCCACTATGTCGTAGAAGGGACACGTTTTCGTCACACACCAGGATCCATACCTTTTCAAGATAAGGTAAGATATTAAATGTTATTGACCTCACAACCCGCTAATGATTTTTTCTATTTTTTTCCTGCAGTGGTTATGGTCCGTCATCATGGATAAGGTTCGACTTCAAAGATCACTCGGATTTTAACTGATTTATTCAAGACTTGTGCAACGTACTCTAATCATTATAATGATTTTACTGTAATTTTAACTCTGACAGAGAAGAAATGTATTTACTGATGGAACATTATCTTTTCATATCGCTTAATTTGCATCCTACTTGGTTTCATCAGCATAATAAATGCTTGGTTTTTGGTCTTTGTCTTTTACGTGTCTCATTTTGAGCCGCGTCCAAGGTCAGTCACAGAAATCTACCCGAGTAAAAGTACTGGAGTTTCATCGTGCCAAGCCAAAGTCCAATGGTTGTAGGTTGTAGTCAACTTACTTGGCATGAAGTTCATCAACAGGTGACAACACACCGGTAAGTGTTGCTTAATATTTTTCAGAAATTTTTGTCGTTATTTTCTAAAAATTCGCACAAAACACAATATTATCCTGTCCCAGCAGTATATTTATATTGCTACGTGTGTGTTCATTCATTGTTTGTTTTATAGAATTAAATAGTAATCAATAAACATCATTTCAAAACGGAATTTTTCCAAATATTTATATAACTATTTTTTAAATTACAGAATTACATGCTGGGTAATCTGATGGGCATTTGAAAATTCGAATTTAACAAGGGAAAGGATTTTTATGAAGCTTTATGTTTTCTTCCATCCTAATTTTTTGACCATTCCTTTTAGACCTGAATATCGAGCAGACGGATTAACACAATTAGTGCACAACAATAATTATGAACCTGTCCCGTACAGTGAGCACCGTAGCATCTAAACTGCGTTTATCTTCAAGGGTTCATCTTCAAAGACAAAGTTATGCAACTTCTCGTGTTCTCAATACTCCGAGGGATGGTCCATCAGTTGTAAAGCAATCGACGTAAGTTTTGTTTATTTATTCAGCTAAATATTCATATATTCTCTGGTTTATTTCTTTCATCAGTTCCCAGTCCACTTGATTAACCCCAGTTTACAATTAATTTTATTGCTTCTCTGCCATACGTCTCGAAATCAAGTCAGAAATTCTATCTAGTATTAATTTACATATCAATATACGCTTATTCTGGCCTCTGGGGAAGATTTTTGTGTACCGTTTTGTTTGTTTTGTTAATTCGTCATTTAGGGCAACTGCATAAAACGCTCACATCGAGAACTTGTAAAAGAATATATCCTTCAAAAATATCAAGATACCCAAAGATAGGTAAGTCAACATGGTGGACACACACGTCGTCGTAATTCGTCCATTTCGACCGGAAGACCAGAACAGCGTCCTTGCCCTGATTAAGGAAGGAACACTTGACCCCGTTAACCGATTCTTTTTCCGAGCCCTCACCAGAGAGTTGTTCCTCCAAGCCGTCATCATGATGGCGGCTGTGATGTTCATCCTCGGCGGCGTTCCCCTTTACTACACTTGGACCGCACTCCCCCTTACAGTCTTGCTAACCTACGTCGGCATTTACCTGTCCCATTTTTACAAGGCCACCTTCCTCCATTCCGACATGAATAACGTTATGAAGACATACTTGGGAACGGACAAGACAAACTTCTTCGTCGCGGAGGCCTATTACAATCGAAACAGTTCGGCTTGGAAGAATGAAAAGCCTGGCTTCATCAGTGAAATTGAACTCGAAAAGCTGGACAGCACTGGGACCTTGTCCAATAATAAGGCTTTGACGAAGGAGCTTGTTGGGTGCATTGGGGTCATGCGCGCGCGTGAATCTGCAGTGATTGCATGGCTTAGAAGGACGGCGGTTAAAAATTCCTGGAGAGGAAAAGGGGTCGGGGGAGCGTTGGTGGAACGTATCATTAAATTTTGTTCCCAAAAGGGATTCGTTGGAATAGAACTGGTTACGACAGAATGTCACGACAGTGCTCGCATCCTCTATGAAAAGAAGGGGTTTGAACTTCGGGCGTTTTACCACAAGAAATTTTTTAAGTTGAGTGGACTCTCGATTATGATGTATGCTATGCATTATAAGACGAGACCATTTAAGCAGACGGATGCATAAGGTCCATTCCATTACTCTTGTATGGCGTGGTTATACATTACGTAGAATATAAATATCATTCGATTATGCAGAAAATTCAATAATAATAATATATACATTTTTATCAGAGTGTCAACAAGATAAGATTCACTAAAGCATCTCCATCGAATACGAGTCTCATTAGTCTCAGTTGTAGCTTAGGAGAGAGATCTGACCATTATGTGAACTTTGTAATTATTCATGGCATCCTACAGTATGGAAAAATAATTTCGTATACTTTACTCGTTATATTTACAATATTGTAGCATTTTAAGAAGCCTGTTACAAACTGGAATTGATGTCAGTTAGTTGAAAGAGTTGAATTTGTGATGAGATGAGATTTGGATAAAAAGTTAAAATATATTTAAATTTTATATCGTTAATATATTAGCTCAACTGATTTAATAATAAATCTAGTGGTGTACACAAAATTCAAGAAATCCTCCTCCTTGTTTGAACCATTCATTTCTTGTTGGCAGTAGTTCGAGTTTCTTGTTAGTCTTATAAAATTTGGAAGAGTAAATTGACTTGTTTTTATAGACATGATTTCTTCAACATTTTCCAGGGTGGGGGAGCAGATGGACGGGGCAAATGTATTGGCGAAAGCGTTGAAAAACCAGGTATGAAAAATACATAAATACATCATTGCGGTCTTGAATTTGTAAGATTTTACATATGATTATTTTAGGGGGTCGAATATGCTTATGGGGTAGTAGGCATACCTGTCATCGAGACGTCCATGGCTTTTCAGCAACATGGGATAAAATACATTGGGATGCGAAATGAACAAGCTGCAGCATATGCGGCTCAAGCCACCGGGTGCTTAACCACAATTTGATCCAGAAACTTACACCTATATTAATATTTTTGATACTAAATATAGATTCTTGACACGTACTCCTGGGGTGTGTTTAGTCGTTTCTGGACCCGGTGCGATCCATGCTCTCGGTGGTCTAGCAAACGCTCAGTCAAACTGCTGGTACAACACTTGTTAGCAAATTCGGACTGCCGACTAAACCAATTAAAAGTTTTCAATCTCAAGATGTGCATTATTTTTATATCTTAGGCCAATGCTTCTTGTTGGTGGTGCTTGCGACCGACCTCAAGAAGAATTAGGTGCCTTCCAAGAGACACGTCAAGTCGAAGCAGCGAGAATGTTCTGCAAGTTTGCGGCTCGACCCAACTCTGTCGAACGAATTCCAACATACGTTGAGAAAGCCATACGATTTGCTACTTATGGCCGACCAGGTCAGATGATGTGATGGACGATATTTCAGCAAAAGTTTCAGTCTCTAAAATATCGCAAGGTTTGATTGACGTATAAATATTTTGGGTAGGAGCTGCATATTTGGACTTTCCTGGGGACCTTCTCAATTCCTCGTCAAATATTCTCGATATCGACCAAGTTGCCAAACTCCCCCCTCCACCACAGTCGCTCGCCCCACAAGAAAAGATTAAGGAAGCCATCCAACTTCTCAAAGAAGCACGAAACCCTCTCCTCGTGGTTGGGAAAGGAGTCGCTTACGGAAGGGCGGAGAAGGTCATGAATGAATTTATCACCGAAACAAATCTCCCCTTCCTTCCCACCGCCATGGGAAAAGGAGTAATCCCTGATGATCACCCCAACTGCGTTTCATCCGCACGATCCCTAGCGTTACAGCAGGCCGATGTCGTACTACTCTTAGGGGCAAGGCTGAATTGGATGCTCCATTTTGGAAAATTCCCCCGATTCCGGCCCGACGTTAAGATAATTCAGGTTGACGTCGAACCGGAAGAATTCCACCAGAGCGTGGCAACCAGCGTCCCACTTTTGGGCGATGTTGGGAAAATCACTGAGCAGCTTTTGGAGGGGAGCAAAGTGGGTGGACTCAAATATGCGAAGAGTACGCCATGGTGGGACTCTATTAATGAAAAGAGAGACAAGAATAGGTAAATAAATGATCAATTTAATTATACATACCTTTGAAAATTAATAAGTGACTCGTCTTGGCGTTTTTGTTAATTCCTGCAGAAAAGCCGTGGATGCCTTCATTGCAGATAATTCCAAACCTTTGAACTACTATGCAGCTCTCAATTCTGTGTACAATGTTATTCCCAAAAATTCCATTATTGTCAATGAAGGGGCAAACACGATGGATATTGGTAATTCTTGATCATTATTTGCTATTTTCAACTAGAATTTATGTTATTATCTCTCCTTATTTACATAATGTAATGTATTTGTGTATGGTTATAGGACGAAGTGTTCTGCTAAATAGAGAACCCAGAACTCGACTGGATGCTGGAACATACGGAACCATGGGAGGTACTTACTACGCTAATTTAATTAAGAAGAATCAAATTACTAAAGAAAATTAGTAAATTAATTTAATTTAAACGTATTATAGTCGGACTTGGATATGCGATTGCTGCAGCACTGCACTGTCAAGATGAAGGGCTGGGTCGTAGAGTAGTTTGTGTTCAGGGTGACTCTGCTTTCGGGTTTGGAGGAATGGAAATTGAAACTTGCTTCCGATACAAGTTGCCCATCATTTGTGTAATTATTAACAACAATGGAATTTATGGGGGACTGGAGCCAGATGTGTGGGATAATATTAGGGACGCGGGAAATCTAGGAACAACGTAGGTTCACAACAATGAAATATTGATAAGATTGATTATCCTGAGATGCAAATCGTTGCTATTTTATTCCTTCAGAACTATTCCAAACGGCTTGACACCCCGCTTCCGGTACGAGAAGATGGCCGAGATGGCTGGTGGCAAGGGTTATTTCTGTGAAAGTACTGACGAAATTCAAGCAGCCGTAAAAGCAGCTTTAGAGGTAAGTGCAGCAACGACATAACGATACAACGTTTTAATATTATATTCGCTAGTATTATTCATTATGCTCTTCTATATAGGACAAAGAGAGACCTACAATCATTAACGTGATGATAAACACAAGTGCAGCACGAAAGCAGCAAGACTTTGACTGGTTGACGCGAGCAAAGCTTTAATAAAATGCGATACGCCATTCGATAACCACACCTCGTCACAACAGACTTATCTATAAGACTATAATTACAGAAGGATATTTTCATAGTTACATTGTTATAATAATGAAACCAACCATGCCAATATTATTTGACACTTTGTCATTCTATATTCTTTGTCATTTCTATGGGGCACCGCCCATAGAAACGATGTCAGTTAATCGTGCAACCATGCATGATAATTTATAAGGGTACAAAAATGATTAAAAAAAATTGTTACATCTGATGAAATTTTGTAAGATCCCATCAACCCCACATTATTGGTTTCCACT
Organism: Folsomia candida; assembly: GCF_002217175.1. Classification (NCBI taxonomy): domain Eukaryota; kingdom Metazoa; phylum Arthropoda; class Collembola; order Entomobryomorpha; family Isotomidae; genus Folsomia; species Folsomia candida. Next base: position 9,457,374 of record NW_019091196.1, read on the forward strand.
TGACCTACATATATTACCTACTTGATCCTTTCAATGTCCAAATTCATTGTCTCAACAACTCTCCTAAAGAAATTCCTATCAGTACCCTGCTCATGCAATCAAAAAACATGCAAATTTTCTTCAGTAACCACTGGGAAAAAGGGTGGTGGTAAAAAGATATCCATCAAACCAGAAAATGTCGACTCCACTTCCCTCAAAGTACCACTAATAAAATCAAAATCTACAAAATTTGCTTCAAAAAAGTCAAATAAACTAGAAATAATCTCACAGCCAGAACTACAATCATTCGACAGAACCAAATTCCCTAAAATGAAATCAAACTCCACAAAACCAAAACGGCTAACCTTTTCGAACACAGATGCCAACGGTCTTCCCCTCCTCAACCCAAAAGACTGTCACCAAAGGGTCGAGTTCGCTTCAAAGATGCTCGCCCTCTTAGAAACTCGCCCCGAGCTCTTAGACGACATTATCTTCTCGGACGAAGGGAACTTTCACCTGTCACCCCCACCACGAGGAACAAAAAGGGAACAAGATGATGTAACTATAAAGATGAAATCCTTCCACTCTGACGCCCTTCAACGATACGGTGAGTCCAAACGCCTCCCACAGATCGTGTGGTGTGGAATGACTTCGAAGTACATAATTGGACCCTACTTTTTCAACTCTCATGTCACAGGTATAATAATAATATGCAAATAAATATTTGACGACTTGATTTGGAATTTAAGATTTCATGAATTTGCAGATCGAACTTACATAAAGATGCTCCAGTCGTACTTAATTCATCAATTGAAAGGTCTCCGAGGTGAAGATAAGATGAAGACTTGGTGGTTTCAACAGGATGGTATCACGTTACTTGAAATTGTCATGATTCATCAAATAATTCGCAATTTTTACGACAGGAAATCCACCCCATCGGACAAGTGCGGCTTTGACATATCTCAAAGATACATTTGGACCACAGTTGATCTCTTACGGTTGCCCACTCTTGTGGCCACCGAGATCGCAAGACTTGACACCGCTCGACTACTTCTTATGGGACCACCTCAAACTCAAATTGAAAGATAACTGTTTTCCAGAACAGCTTTCTACGCCCGCATCGTTCCGAACAAGCCTCGCCGCACAGATTGATGAGGTCGACGAGGAGGTCATTAAACGAGTAGTTGCGCAGTTTAGGGCCAGGTTGGAAAAATGCATTGAATCGAACGGAGAGCGTTTTGATTTTGTAGATGACAAAACAAGTAACTTCTTGTGACACGATGTAATAACTGATTTTTGATTTAATATCATATTGTGCTATAAATCGCTAACAATCGATTGACTAAATTGTACAATTGGTCAGTCTTGGTCAAAATTTTCATGTGTCGTGAAATAAACAGAGGAAAAATAATTGTAACAAGTAATCAGTCTATGAGCTGTACTATAATAATAATGACCTTATTGTGAGTAAGGCCAATATTAATACAGCAATATGATTAGTTTAAATTAATGGTATTGAGGTAAAATTGTTAAGGCTTTGTGTCATAATCACAAAAAATACTGGTTATTGAGAATCATTTTGAAGCAGCACATCTATTTGAAGAGCAACTTATTTAGTCGATACAATGCGTACTGTTGAAACATTTTACAAAAACCTAGGTCTCGCAAAAGATGGACAACAGGGAACTGTACTTCAGGAAATTGAATCTTTTCCTCCAAATGAACCTGAGCAACGGGTTCAGTCGTGTTGATTGAAACCATGCACAGGAAATTGACTTGAAAGGGATTAGACTCGTTCAATTTTTTGAAATACTTGGTAGCCGCTCCCTCCACAGTGAATGGATTGAGCGTAAGAAGGGGAAGTTTCTGATTGAGGAGAATTTTGTCATATACTCGGCTCTGTCTATGGATAAATGGGGTGGCTGCTCCCTGAATTGATATTACGTTTGAAAATGGCTTTCTTAGTCCGGTTGGAATTTTCCGATATGCTTCACAAGCAGCAGGAACATTCACGGGTACAGAAATAGGTGGTTGGTGAGGAATGTTGATAGTAATTTTTGATGATTCTGGAAGGGGTGTAGTAGCGAAGGGTGACGCCGCGGAGTCAATTCCATCGTCATTGTTGTTTTCTCCATGGTTGATATTTACTCCAACTTCCAATTTTTGATTTGTTACGTCGAGTTTAGGTCTTTTCGTATCTGGACTTCCGTCTAGGGAATAGGTTTTTGAATCATCAACAACATCATGATTAGCACGACGAAACGTTTCGATGAAATATAGTCCTTTCATCTCATCCAGGGTGATATTTAGTGTATATGGCAATAGGTCCAATCTGCTTTTTGCTTCATCCACGTTGAAAGATGGGATTGCTGTATAATTCGGAAATTTTTGTATGCTGACGTTCAAGCCAAATCCTGTTTGGAATCTGAGAGCAATAAATGTCTTATTAATAATGAATGATTCCGTACAATTTGGGTTTGTAAATTAATATTTCTCACATTGCTTGAAAAAAATCGGATGCAAAACCAGTCCAGAGGATCTTCATACAATTTGTTAACTCGCCTTGGGTGACACCGAGGCAAGACCAGGCTGTCATGAAAATATGTTCAAATTCTTGAGAAATATAGTGTTCCGAGCTGAATGTGAAAGTTTGTTGGTGCACTATATTGTCGGGCACGTCTCTACAAAACTGGTTCCCTTGATCACTCTCTACTGATGCTCTTGCAGTCTCCGTTTCACTATTTGAATTAATTAGTGATAGTTTATCTGCATCATCCTTTTGTTGAACTAATTTCTGAGCTAAATGATCAACTACTTCATGAGCTGTTGAAACGTCCCAGTTTGATATCACGAATGGTTCCTCAGCACGATTATTATTGTTAGCATTTTCTTTTCTCGATAACAAGTTTTCAATGTTAACAAAAACGGACGAAAATAGGTTTCCTTTCTTTGCCACCAAGATATCTTCCAGAAATTTTGCTGTCTCTCTACAAATGCTGGTGAACCGTTTGACTTGCTTGGGATCAACGCCGCTCGTCACGTTAAAATTGAGTTTGAAGGGATCTTGGATGCACATTGGAGATTGGAGCTTAATTTCTTTTACCAACTGAAAGATATCTTTAGACATAAACATGGCTTGAAATTTGTCTTCATCGCGCAAGTAACTTTTCTCAACGAAATTTCCCAGCAGAGGACAGACAACGAAATCAGCAAAATTCAAGTTTCCAAACATGTCGAAGAACCCTTGCGCCAGTTTTAGCACGTCGCTATAATCTAATTCCTCAGGGACGGAGGGTGCTGGGTATCCACTTTGACAGATTATCTGTTGAACTTTCTCCACGTTCGATTCAAATCCTGCATTCCAACCCTCCAGTATTAGTGGTTCTCCGGCATAATTATTTTGTAGGAAATTTACGTTTGGCAGGATTCTGTTCTGGTTGAGGTACACCACAGCCATTAGCATCAAGGCGTATGGTTTGATCTTATTGGAACCAAGAAGAGAATGGTAACGGCCCCAGTACCTAAGAAACATCATGAGGGGACGGACACGTGGGTCGAATTGAATATAAAATTTCATGAGGCGCGAGTTGTGCACCGAGAGAATACTGCTGAAGGAGAGGTCACATTGCAGTTCAGTTGCTTCGTGGGTCAGACGGATAATTGGGACACGTGCGTAGACTGGATTTATACTTCTAAACCATGGTTTTCTCCCTTGACGTCGCGCGGACGAGTTGTTGCGGCGGATACAGCTTAGTGTTCGCTCGAAAATGTCATTCTTCGTCACATCACCAGATTCTGTTAGAAAACAGAATAATTTTTATGATAGTGCGTTCATTTTCGACTATAAATAAAAAATGTAAAGTATGCGTAACTCACCACCCGTGCTTTCATGGGTCAAGTTTTGCTGATTTGTTGATTCGTCTTCAGCGATGACAAAGATATCCAAATCTGATCCATGCTGGTCCGCAATCTCAATAAAGAATGAGCCGTAAGACAGCAATTCACAATTTCCAAATTCCTGACTCAAAACAGTCTCGAGTTGTAGAATAAAGTCGTTCCTGATTTGACTCTGTTCAGGAGAAATGCTGGTGGCACATATAAATTCATAAAATTGCTGCTCTAGTGAGATATTCTCACAAATTTGGACCAATTTGTCGTGTCGCTGCTGAAAAACTTCTTCGCTAGGAATTTTCATCACATTTTGAACTGCAATTTGAAAATGTGGATAGTGTCATCATTTCATCATTCATTAAATACATTTAATACAACAACTACAATTTAGCTACTAAATCTTTTTACATTGTGTTGGGCTAATTTCCTGACGAAGTTTGAACATGCCTATGACATGTTTGACTCGGTGTGCGTCCTCTGAACCGCTCACACTTCTCAAGTCGGCCATGACACGTTTCGCTAGTTCTCTATAATTATGAATTAAACACACGGCAAGTGCATTTTAAGACCTTGGTAATTACTACGCCTTAGTTATGAACCCTTGGTTCGTTCATCATTAACAATTTGTAGCATTTTCTTACGCAGAATCCATAAGCACCAGACATGCCTTGATACTACCATCAGTTAACGACGTCTTGAAGTAAATGTCGTGGATAAGACCAAATTTGGCAAAGTAGGCAGTAAAATCACTCATCTTCACCTGGAAGTGGGTCATCATTTCTTTGCTGGTAAAACAATACAAAATTAATAAATTAATAAATTAACATTTAATTTATTTTATTTTCTAAACTCCGTAAATACCTAAACTGATAACAGATAATGGATCGTTGGCTCATCTCACTGGAACAATTGTTAACAGCTTCTTTTGCACATTCTTGATGCTTGGGTGAGTTTAGGTGATAGTACCAATCTCGACAGTTCCGTTGTCGAACGTTGCAAGGGAGACAGTGGAGGTACATATTGTCGAAAGTTGTTAATTTCTTAAAGACAGAATTTAAACTATAATTTATACAATTTATTATCTCTCTTAGGATTAGTTTAACCTCTTACTATCAAGATTAAAGAATTGGGACAGATTTACAAAATTATCATGAGTTAAAATTTTAATTGAGAAATATATAAAGTGAAGTGACAAATTTTATACATGTGCTTTTCTAGCCCATGTTCGTTGAAAGAATATCCGCCGGATTTCGTACTTTTTTCTCAAACCGCCCAAGGAATGAAATACTCGGCAATATTGAACAATGGAAAAGCTCTCTGAAAATGCATAAATTTCAAATTTCATATATTCCAATTTCTTGATTGACGCATAATATAAATTTCAATTTATTCAGTACTTATCAATAGTATTGGATATCATCGATTCAATTACGTCATTAAATCAATGAACTAGCAGCTGAACAACGTGATTGGATTATTCATGTCGATTAAATGTCAGTGCTGACAACCTCTCATCACAAATCTTTTCTTTATAAATGTCAAGACAAACGAATGAAATTAACCTCATTAACGTGTTTTTCCCGATATAACGAACAACAACCGAATTATGATGTGACCACGTTTTTGAACACGCGTATGAAAATTGGCCCGAGAAAGGACTTATGTTTAGAATTTATTGCATTATTGTGCAAAAGACCATAACTCATCCTGGTACATTTCCATTCCATCATTTTAACTGTGACGGAGGAGAACGCCGCACATTTGCCAAATATTTCGTGCTGTGTGGTTGATTATCCGAGTTAGAATGTTGACTTGCATCCAATCCACCGATATCCATGCACTTATTTACGAACACGGGAAAATAAGAGAACCCCGACATAGTAAAAAGCATGGAGAAAGAAGCAGGATTTGCAGAGGAGATATTTGCCAAAACACTAATATTACATATATTTCTATTACCAGATTGTGACTACATACTCAAACCCGTTAAATGAATATGTAAGTATTGAATATGCAAATGACATTGGGAAATTGGACCTCTTGTGCATGTGCACCTTATGCGAGTCCAAGTCCAATATCGTTAGCAATGTGTAATAAAACAGTTTATAATAAGAAGAACGGTTCGGTTGATCTTTAGTTGCAATTCTGCCGTCGTTGTTTCCTCGATATCTTGGTGCTTAAAAAATAATTTCGTGGTTGTAATTGTAATACATATTACGAGTGTTATCAAAAAGGTGGTACGAGAGCAGTCAATTTTGGGTCCTACATTATCATACTTCAGAGTGTTAAAGGTAATTGGAACAATTAAGATAATAAGTTGGGATAAGTAAAAGTATGTTCTTTAATATTCAATACATGTACAACTGTACAAGAGTTTTGGAAAATTCCCATTGGAAAATCCCCATTTAGTACAAGCTGGCACGCACATAGTCGTAAATGCGTATCTCGTACCTAAAGATTTACACGAGTCAAGACGACAAGAAGTTTTGTCTAGTTAACCAAAAAAATCTCATGCGTTATCCACTTGTAAAAATAAACTTGGATTGGGTTTGATGAGCCGTAATGCATGCGAGTTGTGAGGTCATTGATGATTTTTTTTGGAATTGAGTCAAGTCTCATTTATCGAATGCTTCCATCAGAAGAAATAAATTTAAGCTTCATAAATAAATTGTCAACCAAATTTGATGGAAGTTCAAAAATTCCACAATCAAGATGTACCTAAAAACTTTCAACTATTGGGTAATTGGGGTTTAAAGTGATCGATCATGGCCAAATTAGTCTGCAAATTTCATCAACTTTTATAAAGGCCAGGCCGCAGGTGGTCATGGTTGGTTGAATATGAAAAGCGGTGTCTTACATGCAAGACCCGTCTCTCTCTCTTGGTCAATGTCAAATAAGACGAGCGACTGTATTATTTTTTGATTGAAATTGTCAACTCAATGATATCAATCTTTTTACGTAAGGGAAAGAAGAAGAAGTATCTCATATATGCATGTATTTCTCATTACCACACAACAGAAGGTATAAGTAAATACCCTCTCAAACACCACATGCACCATTAACCAGTAATGAAATATTACTACCAGTATTGATCGCTTCGAACATGTCTATACGCAGTCAACCATTCACTTTTAGTTTTCAAGAAAATCCCCTCTATTCAACATCTATATCTTCTTTTTCTATTATATATGTAATGACCTCAAAAATTGTCATTCCATTTTAATATATTATACCATTACAGGTGGTGGTCTGTTAATTTTTGGTGGTTTACATCATCATCAAACTACTCAACAACTGGAATCAATTAAATTCAATTTGTCTGTGTATTAAAATCCGGTTATCTCTGGACAACTAACCACTTTTTTGCCTTCAAGAACTTCAAGATCATCGTACCTCACTCAACAACATTTTTCCGGCCCAACTTCTCCAAATCATTGAAGAGCTGCAAGACACGCACAATCACCCAGAATAACTTTATCCATATTAATAACGTAGCATCAATCAGGATCCATCATTCTGCACATTTATTATATAAAGACGGCGTCACTAACCACAAAGTCCGTTACTCCTGGGAATCCACGACCGACAGTCTTAGCACGAACCTTTCGGAAGTCATTGTCATCGACCCCTTGTCTGAAGCTCCTTCTTGAAGAGGCGTCCCTTCCTCAGCGAAAATTTATTCCCGGACGGTATCGGGAATTCTACCTGGACAATGAAGCGGGCCTGCATCACGCAGAATGCGCTAATGCTTAGCACCGTTCTGGGCGTCATTGTTGGCGTCATTTTAGGTTAATTTATATTTTTGCATCTCGTTTTGTTTTTGCCAAATTTTTTCGTCAGGATAAACTTACACATAATTTTTCCTATTGGTCCACAGGCTTTGCGTTGCGTCCTGCAAATCTGTCGGATTCTTGGCAGATGATACTTTCTTACCCAGGCGAATTGTAAAATATGAAACATTATATAAATACGGCACGTAGTACAAGATGTGCTAATACTAAATTATAGCGATATGAATATTTGAATAGGTTTACGAGAGCTTTGCAGTGTTGCATCTTACCTCTCATTATATCCAGCCTGATTGTGGGTGAGTTTTTAAGAGTAAAAATATTTATGTATATTTTTGGCCATTGAAAATAGTATCATGTCCTCGCACGTATGCAGAAATGTCACTCTTTGTTTAGACAAAGTCATTAATACTAATTGTGGTGGTTGCATTTCTTGTCATAGGATCTGCCAGCTTGGATGCCAAGCTTAACGGGAAAATTGCCCTCCGAACTGTCGCCTACTTTGTGTCAACATCTTTATTCAACGCAGTTCTTGGCATCGTTCTTGTCGTGGCGATCCATCCGGGAGATCCCACGATCAAGAGTGCAGAAGGCGGCGTTATTTTTGATGACAGGAAGAACACGCTTATGGATAATTTTCTCGACCTTGGAAGGTAAACCTGACCTGATGACCTATAATAAAATCCTTATTTTTCATGCATACTAAATACTACTTTTCAGGAATATCATACCTGCAAATATCTTCACTGCCATGTTTCAACAGACCCAAACTGTGTACGAAGAGATACGTGGCAGTGATCCTCAAGAGTTTGAGAGACGAATCGTTTTACGGTAATTTGTGTTCTTAATGTATTCGAAGTTAACTTTATTTTTGAAGAAATGTGTATTTTTCTAGCGATGGGACAAACACTCTTGGAATAATTACTTTCGCCCTAATTTTTGGTGCAATTCTTGGTACAATGGGAAAGAGATCCAAACCTGTCATTGATGGCTTTCGTGTAGTGGATGAGGTCATAATGACGATAGTAAAAGGGGTCATGATGTGAGTACATAGTTTCAAGTGAATAATAAGGCCATAAATAGTTAACCTGACAAAAAATGCCCCAACAGGATAACGCCTTTCGGGGTGGCAAGTCTGATTTGCAGCAAGATTGTCAGCGTTGCCAACATCGCCGTGGTCATTGCGCAATTGGGGCTGTTCGTTTTCACCGTTTTGGCCGGAGTCCTTCTGTACCAACTTGTCATTCTTCAAGCGCTCTATTTTCTTATCAAAAGGGAAAACCCGTTCAAATTCTACTGGGGAGTCATGCCCGCTAATATTACGGCATTTACGACAGCGAGTACTGCTGTGGCACTCCCTGTCTCATTCCGGTGCATGGAAAACTTTAGCGTGGATCAGCGAGTAGCCCATTTCGTATTACCCATCGGGGCGACCGTAAATAAGGACGGAACAGCACTCTTCGTTGCAGTAATTTACTCAAGATAAATATCATAAGTAACGCATAATTATAATTAACTCGGATTTGTTACTGATATTAGATCGCTTCAGTATTCATTGCACAAATGAACGGAATATCTCTCGGAATTGGAGAACTTACCACCGTAGCGTAAGTCGCACTTTCTCATTATCGCTCTATACCCATTCACACTTATCATGATTTGGTTATGTAGGATTGCATCCACTGCAGTGAGCATTGCCTCGGCAAGCGTCCCCTCGGCCGCGCTTGCCCTCATGTTTATCGTTCTAAACGCGATAGGTGTTCCCTCGACTGATATAGGTCAGATAAATTCTTGATAAATTCTATTTTAAATACTTATAATAAGTTACATTAATTTTATGTATGTACTTAGGTCTTCTGTTCGCCGTTGATTGGTTGGTCGACCGCATTAGAACCACCAATAATTTGCTGGGTGACCTTTACGCAACGGTTTTTGTGGAACACTTTTCCCAAGACGAACTCAAAGCGATGGACTATCACAACCCACCTGGTGACGATAACGACGCCAATAATCCATCCTCCGTGGTTCAGGTGATTCGGATGTCGGCAGATGACAATTGTAACAATGAAAAGTATGATCTTAGCTATTGTGATTCGAAGAATATGGAGAATGGAGTGATAACAAATGGAAACATTAATATTAATGACTGTAACCGTAATTATAATTTAACACGTGTTTAGATTTATTACGAAAATTGATTTACGAGTAAAGTATGTGCATATGTAATTAAATTACATAACAGGATTTAGCGATGTTGCTTTCTTTATAAGATTTGTAATTATAGTTGTAGTTAAGACCAAACGATAATCAAATAGTTGGTATAAAAATTCAAATCGCACTAATTTACGGTACTGATCTCCACTGCTACATAGTTAGATATGTAAATATGTAGTAATGCAAATGAGTTATGAATAAATACATATTTTAATTAATACCACAAAAAAACTTTCATAAGATCCAAGCACATTATTCATAAAACATTTTTTTTACACAGAGCTCAAATCTTTAATCATAACTCTACTTTGTAAATTGATCCCTAATTGGGGTTCTTTTCCTACAAATATTTTCACACCGTCGGGATTCGTATATTTTGCATATTGGAACTCTCTCACCATTTGATACCCAACTTTCAAGTAGGCTTTGTAACTGTACTCTGAGGTGACCACGACCTTTTGTATTAAAGCAAGAAAACTGCATCAATATGTACAAGTAGACTAGTTTATAGATTGTTTTGCAATGTCGCACCTTTGCTGCTAAACATTCCTTATCTTTCTTGGCATATTCTACATTCTTCCTGATAAGCTCTGTCCCGATGCTTTTGTTCCAGTACTTCTTGTCCACGGAGACGAGCAGGTTGTCCAAAATCCGGGGATCTCTATCCGTCGTCAAACTTTTTATGCCAAGCAACTCGGCAGCATTAAGTCCTGTCAAATATTTAGAGTAACGACAATGTGCACCTTTGTGGAGAGAAAGTTGACCCAAACCTTCGTCAATCTCGTCAAGAAATACACGAATTTGATGCATTATTGGTTGAGAGGCTGGCTCCAGGAAATCCATCATCATTGGCAATTTGGGCTGCTTGGGGTCAATCACGACGGCGACGCTAATTCCCACAACTTTCCCCGTACTTTCATCTATCGCTTTCGCACTGATGGGAATACTTCGAGAAAAGTTGGCCTCGATGTATTTGGGAAGCCAGTCGCTCACCTCCTTCTCAATATTGATGCCTAAATAGCAAAGTGATACGTTTTTATTCGCGACACTTTTTGTCTCATTTTTGTCTCAATTCTCGCCTAAAGCAACACCGATGGGTTCGTGTCTATAAAAGTTGTGGAGTAAAAAGTCCGTCACCATGAGATGATCGGGGGTGTTGCCAATCTTGGAGATTTTTATGTTATTGGGAAGACCTCCTACTGGGGAAATGGCTACATAACAGAATTAGATGACAAGTTTATTTTACAGGGGGCGATTTGAGAAGTAATTTGTATTATGAAAGCATACTCACAGCAACTTGCTCTTCTTGTGAGATATTGACGGGGGAAAGTAGGCTTGAGTCGGATTAGTTGTCTAGTTCTGGATGGAGTGAGCATATTGTTAATCGGATGAGGAGGTTGAGAGGTTACCTAAATATGTGTATTGAGCATCCGTCGTGTAATATGAGAGAAGGATCAGGAAAGAAAATCCTTCTATTTAGTGGGGATTTTGCTTGCCTTATTTTTTTCAGTAATAATATTTTCGAAATATGTAATGACATGGTGTTGCCAAGTTATATGCAAATATATTTTTGCGTGTAACGTTAGCTTGCTCATAATTGTAAGGGACTGTAATAGTCATCTCCGACACTTATCCAGATGAGGTTTTCCCAACCCATCAACATCGGGGTTTTCCTCTTCCTCTACTCTCCAAGCCAACTAAGGAAGTTGTCTCCTAAATGTATTTCATATTTTACAAATCTGCTTTTGTGTGTGTTTGCTTAACTAAAACCACAGTCGAAAAAAATGTACTCGACATCCGTTTATGTCTCTGTTCAGAAATTACGTCTACATTTTGGAAATTAATATTGAAATCATGTCAAATACATATGTACGTCAAATGCATAGTATAATTATCCAATTTATTCGCATGAATACATCAAAGTTAGCTCGGTTTACATAGAGAATTTGTCGCTGTGTAATATGATTTGAAATAAAGCCACCGTCATTTCATGACCATTCAGTAGCAGATGCTTGACCCAAATTCCGACTATAAATGCAGAAAGTCTTCCCTTTTCGCACAATAATCTCATTCTATTACCACCAACCCGGCTTAAATATGTCCCGTGTCGTGTGCTTCTTGTTCTACTCTTATAGATAAGTATTTACTACTTACTACGGTTTGATTATGTCACGAATATGTAAGTCAGGTTTACTTCCATGATAAAGTTGGGCGTATGGATTACGTCGAGTTAAGCAACGTGTCACCGTACACACCACCACCACGTTCTCCTGGAATGAAATGAAATGAAAAGGACGGAGTGAAAGTAGGAAGGAAATCGATGCGAATTGTATGAAACTCGACAACTCCGACAAAACTTCCTTCCACACTAAACACCTACGTATACCAATTTAAATACAGAGTACACTCTTCTACTCGCTTATGTTGTATATACACCAAATTGAATAAATAATGCATTTTTGCCAAGTTTGCGATTATGCGTTCTCGTATGTATTCCACCTGATTCCACTTGAGTTGATTACTCCCTCAGTCAACATTTCTCTTTGGCTGACAGCGTTCTTTTAACCCCTTTCCAATTATTCTTCTTTTCAAAGTTTGGCTGAATCTTGTACGAAAAGAATGCGGAAGATTACAATCTTAATAGAATTTACGTTTAGAGAAAAGTGATTTCGGAGAAATGTTTGCGATCGAATTGTGAATAGACACGTTCCTAAATTCGCAGTGAACGTGTCACAGGAAGCGTGTCAGAAAAGTGAAAGTGAAAGTCACCAAAGGGTCGAGACAGAAGATACGTACGTGAACTTGACAACTATTGGACATTGACCAAGAAATTGGAGCAGGAAGGATCCCGACAACAATTGACAGTTGAGAAGGACCGAGATGACATGAGGATTACGGTTTCTAATTCTACTATTCTGAACTAAACTGAATTACGTCGCCTTTGTCCTCTTCGTGGTGCGTGTCTTCGGATTTCTGCAAACTAGAGCAGCAGATGAATTATGTGCAGTTCGAATCATACATTTACTACAAGATAGGATGTAGAGCAGTATCTGTAGTGTTGTAGGAGTGGATGTGCAATAATAAAACGACGAGCTGTGTCTCGTAGTAAGCTTGACTGGTATTGAATGTGAAAGACAGTAGTGGATGAAGAAAGTGTGCATTCTGGGGAAGGAAATTCTGGAGAAAGTGAGGAGGAAGAAAGCCTCATACGACTTTCTCTCCTCGGTTCATTCAGTTTCCCAATTTAATAAGAAAGAAAGGCACGATTGAACGATTGCAAACTGTGCCATGTGGATTTTTTCTGGTTCGTGAGTTTTATTCGGTTTGTGGGATACAATCTTTGATCTCATTTTTCACATTGGAAGTGAAACAAGTAAGTAAGAAGCAACCTCTCAACTTTCGCCCTTACGTTTTTCCCCTGTCCTGGGTAGCAAATGGAAATCAACGTCTCATTTACTTCAGAAGAGGCAGAGAGACCCGTCGGCAGTAAATAATAAGCTCAATCAATTGTGCACGTTTATCAACCATAAGTTATAGTTCATATATATATATTTCTCGTTAAAAAGTGTGTCAGTCAGTAAAGCACACTTCTTCCGCATCCATATTTACTACTTACTACTACATCATAAAGTTTACTGCTGAGTGGACAAATTAGTTAATAAATATGCTGCCGTTATTGCATGTTAAACTTTAATAACAACTTTACTCATGGACATGACCTTCAATCTCTCTCATCGAATTGACAAAATCTGGATGACGTGACTGGGAAATACATGTAGGAAGCCCACGTACTAATTTTGGAATCAATCCCACTGAAAGGTTTCAAACTGGAATCAATGTTTTTTAACGAATGAAACAGAACATGAAAAGAACTCTGCCTAAAAAAATCAGACACTAAAACTTTGTGAATTCTGCTTCCGCCCACGTATGCATTTGCCACACAGGATTCTCTCTCCTTCCATTTGGTGAAGTGCATTTAAATTGCTAAAAACCTTTAAACGATGGGCAATTCCACAATAATTTATTTGATTCGGTGCAAAAAACATTAACCAGGCGACGGACAGACGGACTATTCCATTCCCCTAATTGAAATTGGAATGATGCTGTATGGGAAATGATGTGCTATTTATTTGCGGTCCGTGAGAAAGCAGACTCGCGAAATTAGCACTTTTAAGCTCCACCTCATCGCATATATTTCCATGTCCAGCAGAGACAAAATATATCGGATTGACTTTCGTCATCAGGATGTGCATCTCTGAAATTGTCATTGGAAGCAAGAAGAACAGCGTTTTAACTTTGTACACGATTCAGATTTCAGTCAGACGGAGAGTGAAATGCATTAACTCTATCTCTGTGTTATCTCATCTCTCACATGCTTTTTGGAGTTTGGCTTAACCAAATGCACCCATTCTTCTCCTGATAGATATGAAATTCATCTCCGTTCAACAAGCTACTACCCTTTTTCCTCCCACAGCAGCGTCAACTGAAGTGGAATAGATCGAGTGTCTGGATCTCTGTGAAACTTGCGAATCCATTTATTACCCTTTCCTAGCTCCGCATCCATCCTCCGTTTGGTGCATGGAAAGATTGCAGCAAGTTTATTCGCACAGGGACAGGAGAAGAATAAATTGGACAGAGTTTCAGTAGCAGCGTATAAACTGTTGCCAATGTTGTGAAGATAAGTAGAACTGAGTTTTGTTTCATTCTGCACAACTTTTTCTCGCGAGTTAGTCGTTCTTTGGCAACAAGAACGAGAACAAGTGCAACTCAGGAACGCAACTCCTCAGAGAACGCAAGCAACGCCGTTCTGCTAAAATCTAGAAAGCTTATTCCTACAATTTTTCTTACATTCGAAGGAAAATGATTCGGTATGAACTTATCACGAGAGAGAGATACATCGCGGTTGCAGACTTCTTGGTGAATGATTTCTTTGTGAATGAACCGTTCGGATTGGCACTGGGTGAGTCCTTATCATCCAACTGTTTGTGTATTTATGAGAGAAAAAGTAGTTCACTGATCAAGTTTGAATAATTATTTAGGTCTCACATTGGATCAAGTTAGGAGATGGTAACAAAAAATTCACTAGTGCAAAAAAAACAGTGCAAAACTGTATGTCATGATGATTTCCATGCAGGTTTGCCGACTTCCTCTCCCACATCCTTGACACCTCGGATCCTGTCTCATACGTCGCATTGGATTCCAATAAGGATGACAAAATCGTTGGAGCGATTATAAATTTGATCGCAGATCCTGAAAAAGAAGGTCCACGGTCGATGAAAACGTTTCTCGATCCGGATAAGGAACCTATAAAAATTCAGATTGCAACATTTCTCGAAGATCTTGAGGATGGTGGGTGAAAAAATGAAGATTTTTTTCCGACAGTGAAAGACACATTCGAATTGTTCTGGGTATAGGTCTCGACATTTACGCAGCCATGGGTCAACCGAGCTCTTCCAAAATACACGCCTGTCTATTTCTCAGCGTCGCCGATGGGTATGGGGGTCAAGGGATCGCGAAAGAATTGGTGGCCAATGGTAAGCAGTAGGGATTTTTGAATATTAAGGTTTTTTTCATATGAAAAATTTCTTGCTGAAATTTATTAGGTGAACGTGCAGCCAAAGCGATTACTGGAGTCACAATAGCAATGGTTCGCTATTTAGAAATCTGAGTATTATAAGTATTTCGAAAAATTCGTAATTTTTATGACTATGTTCATGGTTTCAGACCGACGTGACGTCTGCCTACAGCTACAAAGTGTATTTAAAATTAGGCTATAAAATGATCAAAGAAGTCGAATACATGTCTTATCAAGGTCACGATGGGGTTTACATCTTCAAAGGCGAGTCTATCCTTGAAAATCAGCATATTTTGTGAAAGCATGATCGAAAAAGTTCTTATTTTCATTTCAGGGAAGGAAAAAGAACTCGGAGTTCACACCCATGCCAGAGTCGTGGCGAAATTGTTGTGATGCATGTCGACGCGTTTTTAATTTACAAGTTTTAGAATGGAAATTACATATGTACATACATAATATGTATATTCAAAAGGATACGTTTTGTACACGAATTAGCAATAATAATTGTAACATGATGATACAATTTCACAGAAATCATTCCACCATATGTATGAAACTGTGTATTAACTATTTTATCATGTACATTACAATTTGAAATAGTAAATATTATGATAGAGTTGAAATGTATAATAAAATTTTAATGTGCCAAATAAATGCATAAGTATAAACAATGTGAGCCATTCTTCTACTTGTAAATACATAAGTGCATATCTATTTCAAGTTTTAAAATGAGGGTAACTCATACATTTCTATATTTCGGTGGAATCTGGATATTTTCAACATTTGGTAATTATTTTCTCTGGCCTTTTTCACATATCAGGCAATAATTATATACATTTCAAAATACATGCAGCCAACTATGATTTCGATCCATTCAGAATATGGGAAATCGGCGTGAATTCGGAAGCAAGACAGGATTTATTACAGTTTGACATGCTGGATGCTGAAGATATTTATGTGAAAAAGGTGAAAATTACATAAATTACTATAATTCAGGCGTAGGTGTAGGTCAGGTTTTAGCATTTATATAATTTTGATAATTCAGTGTGGCATCAAACTATAGAGAGACGTGAATTACAATGACTTTCTCATTCCTGTCAAACAAATTGAGGGTGTGCATAATCTACAGGACGATCAGCAAGGTAGCAAATTTACATATTAGATAAATCAACATCATATCACCAATTTTGAAATTCATCATGCTTTGCAGAAACCCCCACCTTGCAGAACTTACCACGCGTCCGTCACTTTCATAATTTTAGATAAATCATAAAATCTAAGGAAACTAAGTTACCGTTACCAAATTAATTTGTAATTATTTACAAATAAAAATTTGCCAATTTTACTTCAATTAGTTTGAACTAATCATTCATTCGGCCAAAGTTCATAATTAGGAATGGAATCCGAACTCGCGGAACTCAATGCTAACTTGAGCCGCTTGCAACTAAATTTTTTACCCAAATCCGACTTTATTACAGACGACTCTATTGACCCAACCGACCAAGAAATTGAAGTAGAACCACCACTCCCATTTTCCTACCCTGACACCTCCACCTCCAACCAAGAAGACATCATCGAACTTGAAGAGTTATTCCGCTCGAGACTTAACTCATCGCCACAACCCATCAAAATCACCACCACCACCTCCTCTTCCTCCGAAGAACCCTCAATGCCAGCTACCACCGCGGTCATCAAGCATAATCTCACTCAACCATCTTTCAAGCTGCGATACGCCTCCGACTGCACGCTATCCTTCACCCTTTGCTCCCCTCTCACCCCCCTCGGTCTCAAAAACATTTTCATTCAACACCAAACCCTCAAGTTTGCATATTTTCAAGCCGGAATAATTTCAGACCAGGTATGCTTTGACTTTCATGGGAGTCTCTGCCTCCCATTCCTCAAGAAAATCACCTTCCAAATCCCAGCATCACCCTCAGATCACACCGAAACTGGGCTTCCCCACGACTTTAAACGTCTCCTCCACCTCCTTCAACTCATTACTTATGGACGCCTGGAGTGTCTTCGGTTCGATTGTGATCCACTCACGGCAATCCGAATTCCACTCATTTCCGCCTTTCTACCCTCCTACGAACCTGAAGACTCTCATCCCTTGAGTGACCTCATCCTCAAAAATCGTGACACCCTTCACAGCATCGTAATTGGACCCACGCTGCAAGAAATGGTCATACGAACCAATCCTGCCCCTTGTCCGGGGGTTTGTGAGCCAGCAAACTACCCCAAAATTGAGAGCTTCACCTACTTTCCTGACGTCCCAATTCTTCCCTCCCTTTCACCCATTCTCAGAGTACAGAAACATTTGACCAAACTGATCGTCACGCTGAGCCATATCGATGTTTGGTATGACGTTTGTCATGCGATCAGATCCAGTTGCAACAATCTTGAGAGTTTTGGGTTCAATCTGGTCTCCCTTGATGAGGAAGCGGCCATAGTCGACTTGAAAATTCTCCGCGTTTGCGAAAAGCTGAAAGAGCTGAGTATTCAGTTTGAAGGGTGTAACGTTATCGGGTGGGGATTTATTCCCAGGACGGTTACTACGCTAAACTTTCTCGGGGGACAGTTGACCAATGCGAATACGGAACTCATGTCGTTAGCGTTGCCGAATTTGGAGGATGTGAACATGTTTTTGGCGAAGCCGGCACATCAAAAGAGTTGTGAGTGTGTGTACTTTATAAGTGAAATGGCCAGAAATTATTTAAAAATATTAATCTTTATCCTCAGCCAACACTTTGCCCTCAGACAATCTCGACGTTTCACGTGGTAGTGGATTAGACCCAGTTATCATCGACATTATTCATCACCCCGCATTCCACTTTGTCAAAGCTGCGCCCAGAAGTTTAAAGTCTTTCAATGTCGAATGTGACGTTGGGGTGGAGCTGAACTGGGAGGATTTGCGAAAAACTTGTGCATTTCAGAGAGAATTCAGACTCGTCGAGAGGTCAGAACTTGGAAATTTTTCCCTGGAGAGGGAAATGGAAAACGATGACCAAACCCAAGAGGGGGTACAAACAAATCAGGGAGAAAAACGTGGGAGCGGTGGGGAAGAGCAAAATTTAAGGGCATCGTCACTATTTTCTTCATGTTTGGGTGCTTTGGGACTGTAAATTTAAATCGAGGAAAACTTGCATCAAATCCTAAAGAAAGACACAAATCATTAAAATCATGCTATCATAATGTACATATATTCACTTGAGAAAAATATCAGTAATAAAAATTCTATGTAATTTTTACCCAATAAATGCCTCATTATTTGTAAACATGTCCAATATGTTATCAATCGAAATGCCCAAGTGCTCGTTACCATGAATTGACATCCCTATTTATGCTTATTATGTAGGAATATTTTGATTTGCACAATTGTTACAAATATCAACAACCCATAAATATTTGTATCTCTATTTCCGGACAATTCATTGAACACAATATGGTAATAGCTGACGTGGCTAATAAATCTTGACCTGGGCTGATTGACACAAGGGTGTCACAACATTTTGGAATATTTCTGAATTTATATCTTTCATGATGTGGCATACATTTAAAATTTATTTACTTATTTCGGGCTTGGTTGGTAAGAAGCTGTTTTTTCATAATTCATTTTCTTTTTTCATTATGTATGAATGCCTATTTTGATACATATAAATCACTTTAGCCCTAATCCTACCTGCTGGAGCCACCCCAATTAAAGCGACCAGCATGAGCATGAGCTCGACAAAACTGCCCCCAATGTACAAATCTTTTGCTGCGAGTGCAAACTCTGACCCCGACAACAATGCTGGCGAAAGTGGCGTCAAGGACCAACTCAGCAAACCATCACTGGCCGATTCTCCGACCAGTAATTCCCCCGAATTATCAGTGAAAGAACCATCAAAGAAATTCGAGCAGGAGTATTTATCCATAATGTCACATAATGACCAAAAGTCAAATCGAGGGTTCAGCGACAAATATTCTGTTCACGATAATTGTAAGAAACTTGTAAACAATATCCAAAGTGGGCTGTCTCTTATGTTACAAATTGCAATTTCAGGGCAACCAAACTTTACACCAACATATCCCCCAAATAATAAGAATATTCCTGCTAGCTTCCGTAACAATGGGCCATGGAGCAACAGTAATAATAAGAATAATGAAAGGATGGAAGATCAGAGGAGACGATTTGAGGACCATTCCGAGGTTCCTTGGGACGCGGACACTAGAAAATTAGGATTTGACCAACGCCCGTGGGAAGGTAGTGTCCCTACGTCCGACCATAATATGAATGGAACTTACTATTTCGGACCGTCAGGTTCAGGTCAGTTCTTAAAATGCGTACTAAATGAGATGAATGCAAAATTGCGTATTTCACACAGGAACCCCAGATTACAACAAGTGGGGAATACCGCCATCACTCCCTTCAGACCTTGCCCACAACGACCTTATCAATGGTGAGCGTGAGGTCAGCAATCATACTCCTCCAAAACACCAAAAATCTCTCATGGAACGGTATCGCGAGTTCCATCAGGGCGTCGGGAAAAATAAGATGCAAGGCAAAGAAGCTAAAGGGAAGCATAGTCCCAAAGGAAAGACGCCTTCTAATTCAATTTTCGACTCCTTGATTCCCATGAAGTTTAAGAAAAATAATGAAATTGGATTAGACGAGTTTATTCGACAAAGTTGGTGACCCATAATTGCTCATAATTACTTAAATATTTTGCATAATTTTTTCAAAATTAAAATTTAAGCAAAATTACTTTTTTATAGAGTTCAAGCCAAAACCTTCCAAGAAACCAAGTTCAAAAAGCTTCGGAGCTGGTAACAAAGTTCCCACTAAAAAACCAGGTAAGCTAAAATTAATCTCTTTCACTAATACATAATTAACAACGCGTAGTAAAAATATTCATTATCCAGGCAAGCATACTCCGAGCTCACCCTTATTCGACTCTGCCATCGAAAACCACAAAACTCTCTCTACCAAACATTTCCGGAAACCTGACAAAGTTCCCGCAACGATGCAACAGTTTCGAAAAACGATGATGGCTCAACACAAGTTTAAACATCAGCCTGAAAACTTACAGAGAAATACATACGCTCACAACATATTTGGAAATGGTCACAAGAAATCGGCTAAACTATCGGCAGCATCGCTGGTTAAACCGGGCGACCGAGAGCAGAAGTCGCTCCTCTCAAAGAAGAAGGAACTCATGGAACAAATAAAGAATCGTGGCATCCAGAGTGGAAACGCTAAAAGGATGAAGGCCTTTGGTGTTAAGGGTGCTGAAGACAAAGGTGTTATCAGAAATACGAGAACCCCCCTCATTGAGAAGAGGAATAACCTCGTGCAGATTTAGAGAAAACTGAATTTCTGTAGCGCATTTTATTTTTGAGATTTAAGAACTTAACTTATTTATGGCATTTGATGCGAAATCGAGAAATAAAATTTGTAATTGAACATTCACCCGTTAAATTATTACGAACATGAGACGAACTTAATGAACTATGGCTCATTTTATATTCATATAACATCACATAAAACTGTTATGTATGTAGTAAATGAGAATCACTGCTTATTTACTGCTTTAATGGCTTTTGTACTTAATACAATACAATACAAGGCAACATGAACAATTCATAATTATAGAACCAATCTAACCATACATACGATTAGTGACCGGGTTGTAGTGACTTACAGAACCTTGAACTGGAAACTCGTTCAAATTGAAAGTACCAAACAGTATGGTACTCTATAATATTATTATATTGCGATAATTTGTAAATTGATCTTACAAAGAGACAGTAAAACGAGTTTGATTGCATCTACAATTATGGAAAAACAGTCTTACACGATGATAAGGTTTATCATCCTGGTATTCGTTTTGATCAATAAAATCTTATCGTGCGACGCCGTTTTTGATGACGAGCTCCCAGGTTAGTTAACATTTTTGCAGTCGTCAACATCCCTAACTTTAATGGTGGGACATATTTATAACGTGTCTCACAATCGTCCTCAAGCCACTGGAGACACAATAATAATGGTAATTTGACCCATCGTAAAATAAATCAGTCTACACAATTTTTTATCGCAGAATTCTACTTTGGAGAGGCGTCTGCGATTCACCCGATGGGCCATTTTGAATCGACAGAGTTAGACGTACCATCGATGCATTGGCGTATGTGGGCATTATATACGTAAAATATGTACGTGGAAATTTAAAACTGTGCAAATCTAAATTTTTAGAGCATCCCAAACCTGGAGAAATCATGGAGTAATTAACGAATCCACATGCATAAATTTTTGAGTCTTTTATTACTTTTTCCATATAAAGACGTAGACAATCAGACTTTTATAAAATTACTCGTCACTCCCGGAAATATTCAATGGATAAAAAATATTACAAACACTGGAAATAATATATTTAACATAAAATAGCAGTCGTTTATATTGCGTTGAAAATAAATACGTATTTCACTATTATAAGATTGATTGCAGTCTGTTGAGTTGACGAAACAGTGTTGATTAGTACATACATGTTTACAGCGGTTAAACATTAATTACGCTACTTACTTATAAGGTCATTTCGATATTTGCATTACAGGAGATTATTTTTTTGTATTTAATAGTAGTATTGGTACGTTCCGATGAAGAAATACTATAAATTCAGGAACTTGGGTTCTTTTTGCATATTTTATCTTTATGGGATATTGCGTATGTATTTGTATAACAATAAACTTTTGACGAAACTGAAAACGTGTCAAAAGTTAAAAATAGCTTGTAAATATAATATAATGGGCCTCCTCAGACAGATCTCAAAAATTTCGCTTGCTTCGCTTGGTTAGAAATGTCGCTTACGTTAGCGAAGGTGCATCATCACCGTCACTCAAACAACCAATCAGAGCTCGCCATTCTAAGCGAGCCAAAATCTGGGGAAGCGAGGCTCTCGAGTAGAGTTAGTGTCGCTTACTTTTTCTCTCCTCATCTGCTGCTGTTGTGAATTTTAAAATTCGCGCACAGTCTCACCTTAACTGTTTGTCTCTCTTTGCTGTAGCAAATCTTTGGGCGAATTATTAAGCGAAAAGAGTTCAGTCAGATTTACTTCGCTAGTTCGCTTAATGCAGCGAAATTTTTAACCAAGCGAATCAAGCGAATTTTTTGAGATGTGACTGAGGAGCCCCAATATTTGAACACTATTGAAATGATTGGCCAAAAAACTGAAACACTGAAAACTTGGCAAAAATAATAGTAAATTTCGCAACCAACAAATATAAATTCTGAACTTATATTTACAAAAACGTCATAGATGATCATTTCGCAAATTAATTAGAAGATTTTGAAAAAACCTGAAACAAAAGTAAACCCTAAAATTAAATTCCGTTAGTAAAATAAGACACACACAAAAATTCAATATTGGGGCTCCTCAGACACATCTCAAAAAATTCGCTTGATT
Source organism: Folsomia candida (assembly GCF_002217175.1). NCBI lineage: Eukaryota > Metazoa > Arthropoda > Collembola > Entomobryomorpha > Isotomidae > Folsomia > Folsomia candida. The sequence continues at coordinate 9,480,257 of NW_019091196.1, forward strand.
CGCTTGGTTAAAAATTTCGCTCCATTAAGCGAACTAGCGAAGCAACTCTGACTGAACTCTTTTCGCTTAATAATTCGCCCCAGAATTTGCTACAGTCAAGAGAGATAAACAGACAAAGTGAGACTGTGCGCGAATTTTAAAATTTACAGCAGCAGACGAGGAGCAAAAAAGTTAGCGACACTAACTCTACTCTGGAGCCTCGCTTCCCCAGATTTTCGCTCGCTTAGAATGGCGAGCTCTGATTGGTTGTTCGAGTGACGGTGATGATGCACCTTCGCTTACACAAGCGAAATTTCTAACCAAGCGAAGCAAGCGAAATTTTTGAGAACTGTCTGAGGAGGCCCATTATAAATTATAATAGCCAGCAAAGCGCAATTTCCTCACAGTTTAGAAAGTTTTTAAGGCCGATTAGGGCAAAATCATGCATACAAATATTTTACGATTTCAGAATCACTGAAATTAGCAATCGAAGAAATAGAAATAGTCCAAAAGCTTCAAAAAATGTCACAAAAAACGACACATCGTGAACTAGGTGAAAGTCAGAGGACAGATAGCTCGAAAATAAACCCCCACCACTTTTAGCAGGCTTCTTAATTAATTATTTGAAGTATCCATCTTTCCCCAAAGTAGGATTTGGAAAGCCACCTTTATTGTCCTGGCTGGTTTTCTGAGTGGGTGTGACTCCACCCACTCCTACCCCAGAGGAAGACATCCCCGCGGCTCCCTGCTCTCCATCTGCCATGTTTTGAGCCTGCTCCTGTTGTTGTTGCTTCCTCAAATTCCACTAATTAAGGTAAAAGTTATAGAATAATTAGTGATTTTGATATGTTTATCTAAGTCATGTATCTTCCTATTTTGATTCATTTTATAACAAACTATCTCAATTTGACGACTCGTGTCTCGTAGCATTTAGCATAATTTCTTGCGTCATGAAATTGAAATTGATGTCCAGGGCTGAAAACCAGCACTTGTGCTGACGCTCGTACGACACCGTTAATAAAAACTTATATCAATCAATCAATCAATTATTTTTTTGTACCTGTTCTCTAAGGGCTATGAAAAATGGAAAAAGAGACTGTTGCGGTTTAGGGACGTGGAAAGACGTCGATGAAGTGTAGCGATTACTGCGGTTATCATTCATTTCGGTACAAATTCGGAATTCCTGAAGAAAATAAGTAAAACCTTCAATTAACCCCCTACTTGTATGATTCTAGCCTTCTGGACCAATCTTTTTTTCGCGTTTTTTGCACGTTTCAGAGCATTCTAAAACTTTTATTTTTTCACTAAAAAAAAACTTAGAAAAATTTTCGAAAATTTTTTTCGTCGAAATTCTACCCTCCGTATCGTTCTTTTTTTAGGGTCAGAGTAAGGCAGATGGTGCGCGATGTTGCCTCCCATTGTATCCTCACTATGTTGCCTCCCATGTTGCCTCACTATATTTCCTCCCCGTGTTGCCTCCCATTGTTTCCTCACCATGTTGCCTCCCGTATTTCCTCCCTATGTTGCCTCACAATGTTTCCTAGGACTGCTAGCTAGGACTGCTAGCTAGGACTGCTAGCTAGGACTGCTAGCTAGGACTGCAAGCTAGGATTGCTAGCTAGGATTGCTAGCTAGGATTGCTAGCTAGGACTGCTAGCTAGGATTGCTAACTAGGACTGCTAGCTAGGATTGCTAGCTAGGATTGCTAGCTAGGATTGCTAGCTAGGAATGCTAGCTCGGACTGCTAGCTAGGACTGCAAGCTAGGATTGCTAGCTAGGATTGCTAGCTAGGATTGCTAGCTAGGACTGCTAGCTAGGATTGCTAACTAGGATTGCTAGCTAGGAATGCTAGCTCGGACTGCTAGCTAGGACTGCAAGCTAGGATTGCTAGCTAGGACTGCAAGCTAGGATTGCTAGCTAGGATTGCTAGCTAGGATTGCTAGCTAGGACTGCTAGCTAGGATTGCTAACTAGGATAGCAACGCTTCCCACGTACCTAGTTGATCTAACCTAACCTGCTCGGTTCGCTCGCTTAAATACGAACAATACCCCAATATGGGGCATAATTACGATAATAGTTGACACACTTTTCCCCAATAATCTAGCAATGCCCAATAAATTTGCCGTATTGGTTGGGCATTGCTAGACTATTGGGGAAAAGTGTGTCAACTAATATCGTAATTATGCCCCATATTGGGGTATTGTTCGTATTTAAGCGAGCGAACCGAGCAGGTTAGGTTAGATCAACTAGGTACGCGGGAAGCGTTTCTATCCTAGTTAGAAATCCTAGCTAGCAGTCCTAGCTAGCAATCCTAGCTAGCAGTCCTAGCTAGCAATCCTAGCTAGCAGTCCTAGCTAGCAATCCTAGCTAGCAGTCCTAGCTAGCAATCCTAGCTAGCAGTCCTAGCTAGCAATCCTAGCTAGCAGTCCTAGCTAGAAATCCTAGCTAGCAATCCTAGCTAGCAATCCTAGCTAGCAGTCCTAGCTAGCAATCCTAGCTAGCAGTCCTAGCTAGCAGTCCTAGCTAGCAGTCCTAGGAAACATTGTGAGGCAACATGGGGAGGAAATACGGGAGGCAACATGGAGAGGAAATATAGTGAGGCAACATGGGAGGCAACACAGTGAGGCAACATGGGAGGCAACACAGTGAGGCAACATGGGAGGCAACATAGTGAGGCAACATTGTGAGGATACAATGGGAGGCAACATCGCGCACCATCTGCCTTACTCTGACCTTTTTTAGCGAACGAAGCGAGCAGGTTAGGTTAAATTTGCGTACCCGTGTGTCCTAGAGCGTACCGTGTGTCCTAGAAATTTGCGAAAAGTCTTAGAATGTTCTGAAACGTGCAAAAATGCAATAAAAAAGTGGTCCAGAAGGATAGAATCTTTCAAGGGTGGAAGGATTCTACCCTTCTGGACCACAAAAAAGGTGGTCCAGGAGGCTAGACCTCAACCCACTACTTTCCAAACACTCTTCATATAACTTTGACAGACGAAGTATACAAACATATATACGTCAAAATACAAATGTCAACAACCTCATACATTCCTTCCTCTCCCATTATCCCTTTACTTTTCGAACTTAAAGATAACCCTCAATTATCAACCTTATCTAAAAACCCACCTTAATTCAGCTGTGTCTTATTTACTTTTCTGCGTCTCTGTTGTTGTTTTTTAATAGATGTTGCAACCAACTGCGTTACAGGATGAAGGAAAATGAGGTCTGTACTGCCTCAAGTCAAATACGGAACTGATCCAACAACTGTGAAGCAACGCAACCTAAATAGCCGTGGATTCTACTTTTTGTGAATGTATAGATTTTGACAGAGTGTAGCTACACTAAATCCGTTACGTTCTTCCCGAGAAAGTTACATGCATATAGTCAGTTGTACAACAAAGAGGGACGGATGGCGTGGCTTATTTGGGGGAGACGTGGTTAAAAATCCGTACTGTTCCGGGTAAGCAAATGGAAAATTCAGCAAGAGTATAGCCCAATTCCTGTCGAAATACTCAGAAGTTCTGAGTCAGAACGATGTATCTTCTATGACCACCAGCTAAACATAACCCGACCGTTCTTTTCTTATGAATCGGTCGGTGGTGCAACAAGCAGCGGCCATAATGCAACTTTCGTGCTGCACGTAGCCAAATTTCTCTATTTATCATGAGAGGCCTATTGTTTAACATGTATGAAAAACAAGGTTGATATTGATGGTTTGGTGTCCGACTTCAGAATTACGAGAAGCGAGGAGTTAATAATAATAAAAAAAATTGTATGAAATGCGACGCGAGGACGCATTTTTACGGGAAGGGAATGGTTCACCTCGGGTTTCTCATGAAGTGAGTGACTCAAATTCTGCCCGTGCAAAAATGAACTTGTACATATGGATAAGGATGGGCAAGTTTTGCAAATTGTAGCAAAATTTATTTATTATGCAGAGGTTTGATTATAAGTGCAAATCATGGAGAATGAGTGATAACTGAGGTTTGACTTTTAACTGGGTTTGAATGTCAAACATGTGTATAAACTTGTCAGATATCAACTGGATAAATGCGGAGAGAGCTATTTATTATTTTCTTACCTTGGCTTTTTTAGTAGTGGTAGTGCAAAATGCGTATTATTTCAGTATTTGTTTACTATCTTATTGACTTGTGCTTGTCCTGAGAAATTTTCCTTGCAAATGGTAGTTTTTTATATGGCTGTATGTCTGTAGGTAGGTGATGAATTCTGGTCTACATTTGCAATGGGCTTTGCATGGGGTTTGCTTTATATGGTTGTTTGGAGCAGTGAATTCATGCTTTGAGTCACGTACATTCATGAAAATGAAACCTAAATATTTCTCCTTATTATTATTATTTATCACAATTACACTGAAATTAATTAGATTAAATATCGATGCAAATGAGTATAACACTTCACTTCTGGGTCGTATAAATGAAGAATATTATTGATGGATGATTAGTCTCTTTTATGTATAAGGTTTATTTGCAAATGCAATTTATATAGATAGACGAAAATTTTACTTTAAGATTAAAGAAATAATTGCATGAGCCCAACTAAAATTGCAGTTTAATTTGATTTGTGTGGCCAAACAGCCTACTGAAGATAGATACGTATGTATAGAAGTACTTCTATATATGTCAGTATATGCATTGTGCATATCGGTGGGCATATGTATATGATACATATATTTGTATGCACTCCACTTGTTAGGTTAATGATCTTTAAACCAATATTAATTGGTTTAAATAAGGTATGGTCGGAAATCGGAAATGAAAGAAACATTTGAAAAAATTCCAGTAAAATCCGAAAACCTTAATTAATTCGAAAGAAATTTTCAGGGGTAATAAACAAGGTCTCTACCATTCCATTTTTTGCTTGATACGGGCCATAGACCCGGGTCTATGTTTTTAACAAAGATAAACAGCCTTCGGAATGATGAAATGAAGTTTATAAATTATACACCTGTCTGTAATTTCTAGCTGATTACCAATATGTAAAAAGCGATGCAAACATTTGCCATTTTTTCCAATTGCGAAATTCTGCAAAATTTTCTAAATTTGAATTTTGTCATTTTTTGAAATTTCAGCAAAATTTAAATGTTAAACTTCTTTTAAGCATTACAAAAAAGTTTTCAAAACCCAATTTTTCCTTACTACAACACGATGGACCTAAATTTTCAAAAATTTAAATTCACAATTTTTCATGAAAAAAGATAACACGACCAATGATAGTCTATTTAACGTGTTATTCAAACTTGTTGGCTAAATTTATTTTTGCAAGTTGTAAAAAATTCTGGAAATTTGTATCGTTAGTTTGTAATATGCTTAATAAAATAACTTTTCCATACCTCGTTCGACATTTTAAGGTTTTTGGAAAACTGGAAAAATGTTCATCTCGGAGGGACCCCATAGGGTCCCTCCACTATGGCATATATATAGAGGGCTTAAATATAGGGCGCCCTATATTTAGATTATCTAAGAGTAAAGCGTACACAAACAGTAAACGGTCAACAGTATGAAAAATTATTGTCCATAACATATGAAAGTATAAGTCATGATCAAAAGTAAAAAAAAAGCACGAATTAGTCATAATTCCAGGTAGTAGCAACTGGGTTGATGCTTATTTTCGCTAATAAGTTGAAATTGACCAATATAATGCCTTTAAAATAAAAATCTGTCTTTATTTATAAAATACGCCTTTGGTTAACAACTTTTTCCTCCAGCCAGCTAACTGTCCAAATTCTTCAAGGCTCATCTTAAATTTGTCCTGTAAAATATTATTATTAGATGATGATTATGTATTAGAACTTAATAATTAATGTGACTCACCTCTACGATATCTTTCCCTAAGCACGTCCCCACCTCCCCCATTGGATAAAAATCTTTAAAAATTCTAAAATCAAACTCTCTCTCCAACTTGCCCTCCCCAGAATCTAAGTCCTTCAAAAACTTTATCAAATAACTCCCCGTGTAACAAAAATACTCTTGGAAATAATCTTCCAAACTGAAAGCTACGAAAAAATCGTCAAAATCTAGTTCCTGTAATGCAAATAAAATACTTTTCCTCTCAACAAACGAGTCTGTGGATAAAATTAAACAATTTCGTAAATCCCCGATAATAAAATAGTTCAAGTTCCTATTTAATTTTACAATTTTGAAATCTAAAAGTTCATAAATACGTAGTAAGGAGTGTTTCAGGGTTATTTTGTAAATTTGTTTGTGAACATTTCTAACCAGGAGTGCGTCAGGAACCAGTCTTTCCAATTCACCGTCAAAATACTCTCCATCTTCATAAAACTCATCAACTTCTGTGTATAAACTAACCCCCTCGTGTATCTTTCGCTCAAAAATATCAGAATTTATTCCTCTAAAAAACTTTGCCCCTCCCACTAACTCTAAAAATATGCCAGGTTCACTCCCTTCCTCCACACTTACCTTTTCCCCTTCAGAACTTATAGTAATGCCAAAAACGGACTCAAAATTTCCTTTTAACGAAAATAAGGTTGACAATCGTCCCCTGTCCAGCGGATTACACTTTGACCCATACCAACAGAACCAACATGTCCTTTCTCTGCCCTCTGTAGTACTGCTGGGTTGAGATTTGACCAACCGGTGGGTCGTATAAGTTAACCGGTATGTCCAGTGGATCAAGTAACAATCTGTAGTGTAAAAGGTCAATAGGTCAAAGTCAGTGGTGGTGACATTTAAGGTAATTTTAGTCTTTGTAAGCGTGATTGTGCTTGTTGAGATTGATCTTCCCATTGTGGGATCATCTGAAGTGATATTGGTCAGATTGTTAAAGGGGATTGAGTCGAGTGTGAGTTGGGTTTCCCAAATGCTCGAGATTTCAGAAGTGGTAGAAATAGATGTGCTGTGATTGGTTCGGCCACCACGTGATGATTTCGGTTTCTTGCCAATTTTACTGTTAAACTTGGTTCGAAATTCGATCGGCTCTAAGTTTTTCTTTATTTTTTTGAAGGTTAAGTACTTTTCAGATCGAAAGACTTCAAGTGTCGCTTCGGGTAGGTTTGCTTTCTGGAGTGGGTCTGTATAAAAGTAAAGTTCGGTTCCAAAATCAAATATTCGAGGACCCTACGTAAATTAAGTCCGATTAAATATTTTGCATATGTATAGTCCTCAGTAAATAGTAAATTAGTAATCGATAATAGCGTCACCTTCACTTCTGTCAACTCCCACTCCATTTCCGCGCCCACCCACCCCGCTCCATCCCACTCGTACATTTTGATAAGTACCTCATTCTCATACCGTAAATCCCCCTCGTCTCCTGGATCCCCTTCATCCAGCTCATCCTCTTCTCCACCTCCTCCTGCAGGGGGGAACTCCTTAAGGAATGCCCTCCAATTACTCCCTTGGTAATAAACGCGACACGCTTTCTCCCCAAAATACACGAAAAATTCGTCACATTTGGTTTTTTCCAACAAATTGGCATACTCGCCATAAAAACAGTACACAGTATCCTCAGTTCTTAACACAAAACAGTCATGATTAGACAAGTTGGACACTTTGATCTCAATTTGAATCGGAATTGGTCGCTTCCTGCCCTTAATTTTGTACAATTTTTTCGTCTCCTTCTTTATCTGGGGAGTTTTAAGCGGAATGTTGTACGAGCAGGTAGACTGAAGCGCCTTTGCGACCACTGTCGTCGTTGATTGTTTTTCCGCTATCACCTTTTTAACTGGTTTCCTCGGTCGGGCAAAGCAGTAAGTCTTGGAAACCGGGAGAGGATTGATTATCGGAATTTCAACATCCAAATCAATTTCAACCCGTTCAGAATCTTGTACTTCTTTTGGAAAGAATGATTTAAAATGAGAATCATTCGGATTGTACGAGTGGGGGAGGTAGAACGATTCATGTTCGATAACAACAGGTGGTTTATCCTTATCTGACTTAAACTCTTGTATGGAAATCTTATCTCGTTGCAGTTTTCCATTCACGGTGAACAAATGTGCATCTTTTTGACCTACCCGAGCCTTCCAAGTCGTCTGAAAAACAAATTGCAAAGCTGATTTAAATAAATACAGATCAATTTTCCTTACATATGTCAACAAATTGTCTCTGCTTATTGGGAATCGATTTAAACTATTCTGACTGTGACCATTGTAACTTTTAAAATTCAAACCTGGGAGGTTGTAAGGAGGGTTTTGACCGTTGAAAGCGTAGCTGGGGAGGAGGAATCTTGTGGCTAGAAAGTAAATTTTATTTAAAGAAAAAATAAAATAAGTAGACCTTAAAAATCTTGATTTCTTATAATTTTTCCTACCTTTTCCACCCGTTCTTTCCAACTAAGGGAATTTTTCTGTAATTCCGCAATACGGTCTTGAAGCGACATTTTTTAGTTTAAAAAAATGGAGATCTTTCTTTGTGGAGGAATGTTGTCGTTAGTGCTTTTTTGGACTGTAAACACTCGCCTTGTTTGCAGTCTGTAGCAGCAGAGAGATTATGGGGATTTGAGAGTGAAAGGAAAAACATTGGGCTTGCTTTGTGCCATACGAAGTGTGGTTAGCACCCAAAATATGGCAGTGAATTAATTTGCATAAAGAGATGTTTTTTGCCAAGATTTTAAGATTGGGACGTGTTTCAGAATTTTGCAAAGTTATTTATTTATTTCGGAGAACAGGACAAATCAGCACAAATTGATTGATACCGTTTACTGATGTGTAATGTGATATCGTTCTAGTCATGTTCTTTTTTTACTCGAGAATGTGATTGTATAATCAATTTACGGAATAAAAAAAGAGAACAATACTGATTAACGACAACATAATGTGGTTTGATTTGAGTTGGTTGGTTGGTTTAGTTTGTATGGGTCTAATTTTAGCTGTCAGCGTCAATAAAATATTCTTTTATGCATGGTACGATGTTCTAAAAAGTAAAAAGCATGGCCTAATTTATCAATTAAAGTACAATGAGTCTAGTAAATAATTCCACTTTGCACAAGTGGTCGGGGACGAAATTAAAGCTGTGTTAAAAAGTTTGCATGCAAAAGAATGCAAACAATCGTTGCTACTTTTTCTACATAAGTAAACATCGAATAGTTCTTGTTCTTGATGCATGAATTCGCATACGACGAATTTTATGTAAAAAATGTAGTTTATTGTACTTGTTCCGTGTCTCACGATCTGATGTTGATACATAAATATATGACGTATCGTTATACATTTATAACCATTTTAAAGCCTACCATTTACCATTTAGTTCATGTTTGCAAAAATAAAAATTTCACCTTGAATTATTCAGTTCCAATTATTATTCAAACATAATGAAACCTTCACCTCTAAATTTCTAACCAAACCAAAGTTCAATAGGTACATAATGTGCATGAAAAAAAGTTTCGAAACTTCCTGCCTGATTTGATTATTAAAATTATTTATCATGTCATCAATGTTTAAAACGTCAATCATAAAATTATACATCAATGAATAAAATTTGTCATCCTCCTTTGCATAATTGTTTTTTTGTGAACATCCCTCTTCGCCAAGATAATCAATAGCAAAAAATGCCCTAATTGATTAGTGCTATATCATAATTATTATGTCACGTACATAAATATAAAGACGTCACTGTCCAACAAAATGGGATATGATTAGAAGAAGTTGATTTTCCTTGCAAACTTTCTATTTACCAATTGGCCATAAATAGCACTCGAATCAATATTCAGAGACAAATGAACGGAAGTAGTTTGTATTTCAATTTTCAAATCTTCATAGTCGACGCGAGACGCGACCATTTTTCATCGTTATTAGGTACTAAATTACACATACTATTTGATTATAGCACGTGCTTAGAAATTATGGATTTACAAACAAGTAAATTAATAATCAAATGGAAATTGTTATTCAATTTTTTAATAACAGTTTAATTAATGCTGGACATTTAAGTACATATATGCATAACGAAATGATTTCTTCTTCCCATTGTTTGCATACATACATATTTAAGCGAAATGATAATGCCAATCATAAATCTCAAAAATGATTCCGACTGACAAGTTCACGATTTTTGCTTTAATCAACAATTAACTCACACCAATTTCATCAATGAGGAAGAAACCGGTTAATTTGTGGTTGAAATTGAATAGTTTTTTGCAAAGGTTTCGGTAACATTTGTGCTTATCTCATATCTTCCGCTTTTAATAAATTCTTCCTTTTTGTCCACCAATTCAAGTTATATCATACTTACCAAAACTATTGCAGACAAGATTGCAAACAAGATATGACTTTGAATACAAATTACAACATCGCTTTACTATTTAATTTGCATACCAAATACTACTGGGCAATGCGACTACGCCTGCTACTAATATTGTTATTTAACATATAGAGAAAAAAACTTTCTATGAAAAAATCATACTTACCAAACGGAAGGAAATAATAGCACGTGTCTATTTCTTTGTATAAAAACTTGGGCGTTGAAAGCATTTACCTTTTTGTAAGATCTGAGCTATTTTAGCTGAAGGTTGTTTCTGAAGAGTGTAAAAAATGAAGGAATTTGTAGGATTTTTGGTAGTTTTTTTCGGGTGTCTTTTCCCTTTTGTTTTTACAGTGGTACATCAATACGACATGGTCACGATTTACATGAATTCTGAGTGTCAAGGTGAGACATATTTATATTCATATACATATTTTTTTACACTTATGTAACTTACCATACTTAATTTCTATCAAGGTGCCGAGTACAAACTGATGGTTGACCGTGGTCGTTGTATTGACCTTCCAAACTGGATTTCCATGCGACAATGGGACATGTCCATGAATCCAGAGGGATACTGCCTCCGTATGTTTGAAACCAACAATTGCAAAGTTTCCATCATGAGGGGAACAAAACGGCCGAAAGAGTTTAATAAATGTAGAAATCCTCGTCAAATGGGGATGGGATCGTTCAAGTCTTTTATAATTGTGCCATGTTAATTATAGGTTAATTGTTGTGACATTAAAAGTGATCTCTAATTTTTTTGTGAACTGGAAACTTGCAAACTCTAAATATATATTAAAGCACAAAAGTAGACCATTGCAATTTGCTCTAATTTTCCAGAGGTCTTAATTTATTTTATCGACATCCTGAAACTTCCCAGAATTTGGCACCTTTCACTACGTACGCATTTTTTAACTAACCTTAATTAATGAGAGCGTGTACCTTGGTTTATATGAGTTACACCACAATAATGACTCATCCTCTGTCATGAATACCAAGTACAACTGCATTTTCGTCATCCATGCGATCTCTTTCTCATTCGGGGGATTTTCTCATTTCTCATGACATGAAATACAGATTTACAAGTACTTTTTTATGTACTTCCTGCTAACTAGGTACAATACATGCAAACGTTATAATTTTAGTGTAAGAAAGATGGGACAAAGATTCATCAAATAACCACCGAAAGCAACATTGTGTGTTCGTCACTCGGATCGTGAACTCGAAGCAGCAAACAAAAGTAAATCAATAACAAAACATTGCGACTCATTCTCATGTGGAGTGGACTCAGCCATCATTCTGAAGTTCGTCATATTTTTCGTCAGTCACGAAAATTACGGTAAGTCATACTTTTTACGTCAATAATTAAACTAGATCCGAACCAAATACGGAACAAGTGGTACTTGTGATGTGGTAGGATTCATCACTGTATTGTATTTAGATTGCCTATTGACCTAAAGTTGAAAATCGGTGGTGGGTAGGTAATAAACTAAAAAGCAAATATTTGTCGCCAATCGTAAAATGGGCGTCAACGCGAACTGAAATTCAGGTCTTCGTGTCATTGTCATCCATCCTGTTTCTTGTCACTTGCTAATTATATTTGTGCGTGTTTTTTTATTTATTTTATGCAACTCTAAATAACTGTTCCTTCCTTCCTTGTCCTTGTCTTATTTCCTCTTCCTCTATTGTCAATTGTTAAGAATTCGGTGATATGTTTTGCTTGCGTAGAATAGGGGAGGATTTTTCGTAGGCGATTTTATTCGCGATGGGAAAAAGTAGGTTAGCAAATATTAGCATTGAAATTACATGCAAAATAGATGATGCTGCTGAGCACATTTGCCATATATTACCAATTACCATATCACACGCGAGATGTTTCGGTTTTTATACGAGTACTTTTTCATCGTGATCGGCCGAGATACTCCAATGCATTTAGTTTAGCGTTTGTTCTATTGTCGTAGTCATTATGCACGTTGTTAATAATCTTATATGTATGTAATGTATGGTCGATCTGTACATTTGCATATTGCTGAACCGTTTACATTACAACATTGACGGCATATACGTATTTACGTATGTACGTTAATACCGTTCGGTGCGTGTCATGTGATGCAGATAAGGTCTGTTTGTATTCTACTATTATTCTGCCTGGTGAATCATTTCTTTGATACGATGCTACTGAACTTTAGTACCTGACTGACTGAACGAAGTTGTAACTTATAATAATTTATAAGTGGTTCCCTTCCGTTTAAAAAACTAGCAGAAGTACATAGCATTCCATTATAACTGGTTTTAAGAAATACGTTATAGTTTTCAGTTATTGTTTGCCATTCTCTCTCGGTGCATTGTTGTGAAAGAGTTTCATTCAAGGGCAAACAATTAATTTACAATTTGTGAATGAATCATAATTGAATTGTAAGTATCGATCTATAATCGTGTAGCTACGTAGAATAGTTTTATTCCGTGGACAAAATTAGAATTGCGTTATTTTTGCTTTTGCAGATCTTTTTGTGTCCTTATAAATCTCAGTGATAATTAAATTTTGATCCAAGATGTCGATGTATCCCAGCTTGGAGGATATGCAGACCACTGAGCTTATCAAGGTAGGTACATATAAGTTGTTAAAATACAGTAGAATATTTAATTAACTGAGAAATTAATTGCATTTTTGTCACTTGTTTTAGGCTCAGGTGGATGCCATACGATCTACGCAACAACATAACGCCATGCCATCATACCCTGCCCAAGATTATGGCGCTCCATCCGCACCAGTTTTGACCCTGAGCAGAAATGGAGGAAGTGCTACATACAGCAACGCCATGGCATATCCTTCTCTCAGAGATTTTATGGGAATGGAGTTGACCGAGGAGATGATTCGTCTGAATATGCCAGAATATGGTGCAGTTGCTGTTTCACAACCAAATTCCAGTAAGCAATTGTTTTCAGAAATCTTTTTGAGTCAAATAAATTGTAATCAAAAAATGTAATTATTTGTGCAGTTGTACAACACAACAATGCTGGAGTTGGAGTAATTGCTCCAGTTTCTGGAACAAATTCAGCCGTCGTCAAGTCGATGGTAACTCACGGCGTTCGTAGAGCAGTGGTCAGGAAAGATGCAGCTGGAAAAGTTGGACTTCGGGTACGTATAATTTTATTACTTAATAACTAAATTTAGTTTTTACAGTGTATCTATACCGTACTGATATGTGTTACAGGTACGCGCAATGAATACTGGCGTTTTTGCTTGTCTCGTAATGGATGGAACTCCAGCAGCTAAGGCCGGAATTCGATTTGGAGATCAAATTTTACAAATCGACGGTCAAGACATGGCAGGTTTATCAGTTGAAAAGGTGCATAAAATCTTTAAGGGTAAAAATCCTGGAGATTCGTTTGAGCTTGCTGTTCGTGACCGGTGATTTAAAAAATACCTACAATTATACCATTAGAAATCATTCATTTAACGTTGTTCAATTTTTCTAATCAATAATAAATTTTAATTAGGCCATTCGAAAGGTCAGTCTGTCTCGTCAGAGATTCGTCGGGTTGCATCGGATTCCAATTCCGTCACGGAGAAATCATCAACATTGTTAAGGACTCTTCTGCAGCGAGAAACGGACTCCTTACGCAACACAATTTGCTCGAAATTAATGGGAAAAATGTCATTGGATTGAAGGACAAGGAAATTTCCAAAGTTATTCAAGCTACGCCTGGCAGCGCCCTGAACGTCACGATTATGCCGAGTTTCCTTTATGGCCACATGGTAAAGCAAATACAATGCTAACAAGATCTTGTCTACCTACATATTTAAAATTTAAATTCTGTTTATTCAAATGTTAAGGTTAAGCAAATGGATGGGTCACTCTTTGGGAAAATGGATCACTTGTCTCCAGAATTCTAAGAAATTGAAATTACTACGAATGGACGGAATGCAAAACAATGAATACAGCTTACATTTTTTGACAAGATTTTAGCTCTCTGTCTATCCTTCGTTCTCGTTACCATAAACTATTAGTCAATTTTCGACTTTCGAGTATCATTCCAAACTATGCACTATGATAGTTATTACTATTACTACTAGTTATATATTCGTTCCTACATAATTTCAGTACAATCAATTATATCTCTATTATCCAACCATATTCCAAAATTCCAATTGAGAGTAGTTATAGCCCTTTGAATTTTTGTCTGCCATATTATCAAGGTCGGGCTTTTAATGTTACAAACTTCTTTAAGGAATGAACGATATGCAATATTATTATACAAATCGATATGTGTATTTTATGAATAAGTTCGTTTGCGCATTATTACTGAACGTATACATACTTATATGTGACGAAAGCAACTAGATTAGCCATGAAACGTACTATATTGCAAGTTGCCTATTGTTTTTGGTACATGATTTGAAAATAGTCAATGATTTATTATTATATTTATGAAAAAAATGAATAAACAAATTTTAAATGTAAAATACATGTATGTAGATAAATAAGATCTTGTTTTCATTATATTTATATTAGTGATTTTTACATTGCTTCTGAATGGAGTGGTGTTGTGATTGTGATTGGCGAAAGGGGTATAATTTTATCCTCGAGATATCTCAGTCGAGTTTCTAATTTGAATTCTTCAAGTTTATTCAGAGCTACCATTTGTCGTAGACGAGAGACGTTCATCTGTAAAAAATAATAATTCAAATTAATAGATACCAACACAATATGAATTATGTAATTAAAATCAGCACGATAGAATAAAAATTTACATGAAGAGCTTCGTTTTCAGCTTTAACTGCTTTCCAGACTGCAACGCATTTTTCCATATCACAATCCTCAAAGTTATTCTCAGTTCTTACAGAAAAATAAAAATATATGATGAATTATTATTAATCCTAGCACTTTGTACTCATCGATAGTAATGTAAATATAGTTTATTATTACTTGTTTGTGTCGTTGGTAATTCGAATACTTTCCAACTCTTCAATCATAACCTCCAAGTCGCTCTCCTCCCTCATAATCTCCTCTTGAACGGCTTTATTAAAGAGGGCAAGTTGATCATTTTCATACGAAATATACTCTGCAGTTTCAAATTCGGGAAGGCACATTAGCTCTGGGATAAGGTCTTCGATGTAACTTTCGGGCCCTTCGTCATCCTCGTCACGAATCAATTCAACATCAGAGGAATCATTATTTTGCTCGCCAAAAGTCGGTTCGGATTTTGACACTGTAGCCTTTCTGATGCGACCTTTGGATAACTTTTGGCCGAATACTAGAGCAGCCTCTTCCAGCTCTTCGTGCATTGAGCCGAGCAGCATTGCGTTAGCATCGTCCAGTACACTTACAATGTTCTCTTCAATCCTGGGAAAATAATTAGTAATTATAATATAAGCTTAGGATAATTTATTAATTATGTATGTGGCTACCTAGAAGGCAATGCTTCATCGTCATCTTCCTCACTTTTTGCTACAGAAGAATCATCATCCGCGTCTCCATCATTAATCACATCGTCGTCATCATCCTCTTTACTTTCTTGGTGAACAATTACGTGCACTTGGACCTGTTCATGTTGCACAATAACTGTTGGAGATTCTTCTATTGGTTTCACTTCGGGATCAACTACCATTGCTTTTCTTTCTTGCTCTTCTTCAACAACACAAATGTCTTTAGAACAACAGTTTGAGATACTTGTAGGGTGCTTCTTATTGTCGACGACAATTTCTGAAAAGTCGAGAGATCGACGAGCAGATTTCCGGACCTGGGAGGCAGGAGGAGGAATCACAACAACAATGTCTTCAACAGGCTCATCATCATCATCAGTCAACTTTCTAGGACGATCCGTCGTAGTAATGGTATTAATACTAGTGGAGTCTTCTAGTACACTGGTAATATCTTTTCTAATGATGGCACAACTTTCAGAAGTCGTGGGGGATTTTAACTTTGGAGGAGATTCATTCCTTGTTACGGTTGCAATGATTTCTGGGGGCTGTTGGGGCAATTTATCACAAGCTTTTTCTAAATGATTGGGTATTGTCGAGTTTGAGTTGGCTGGTGCTACTGCATTATTAGGAGATCCCGATATGGGCGGAATAGTGTTGTTTGATATGGGACTAGATTTACTATTCGCACTTTCAACGGTACTTTCAGATCCAATGTCAGAAACACTGCAATTGGGAGGTCCGGCAGATGGATGATGATTTATGGAGGCAGTAGACAATGCATTTATCGATCTCAATTTCCTCTGCAAATTAATGTCGAAATATTTATATGAGGGAACTACTGATTAGTATAGCCCTCGAAATATGCATATTTATATGTATCACCTTCAGAGCAGTTAGTGTCCGTTGTAGTTCCCACAATTGTTCTTCTTGCTTTGCTTCCTGCTTCTTGGAAACTTTCTTGCTCGATTTCATTTGTGTGTGAGTTTGTTCTAAAAGTTGCTCATATTTTCGGATTTCCTTCCCCAAAGAGTCAGGATCTTCCGGAAATTGATGTGACACTGAGACATGCAATTCTCCTTTTTCACTAGAAATTAAAAACATACAATTTAGAAAATTTTATTGTGTTTAACCATCCAACCAGAAAAGTACACTTACTGCGGATCATCCAAAGAATTCTTGGATCTCATTAATTTCAACTTCACTTTCGCCACGCCACTCGCGTATTCCTTTTTGTCCTTGTGCTCCTTGTCCTTAATCTTTTCTTCTTTGTCCTTCTTGTGCACTTTCTCCTTCTCCTTTTTGGGTTCCTTCTCCTTCTTGTCTTTTGCCTTCTTTTTTTGGAGGAACAGGGGAGCTGGGGCGTTTAAGAATGCGTTGAGGGCCGAAGAGGACGACCTTTCCTTCTCCACGTGGGGAACTGGGGAATTGTCAGCAGTTTCGGACTTATCTTTTCCTGTTTTTGGTGTGGAAGTGAAGAAGGCGGCAGGGACACTGGATCTAAATACATAGTACAGAACAGGGAAATAACTTTAATCGTAGAAAATATTCTAAATTTGTTAACTATAATTTCCTTAAAAAACACCAACCTATGAGCATGAATATCTCGATGTCTCTCCGCACTGAAGGGGATTCTTACAGTGGAGAAAGGAACTTCTCTATCTATCGACTTTCTCTCTGTGTCTGACCCTTTTTTCTTATCCTTTTCCACTTTCTTGTCCTTCTTAACGTCCTTATCCTTTGGTTCCTTATCTTTTTCCTTTTCTTTCTTCTTGGCTGACGGAAGTTTAAACCCCTTAAGTTTCTTCTTTGCGGAACTTGATAAAATTAAACAATTATTACCCAAAAGTGGATTATTAATTATATCGTCATGAAACAAATTTCTTACTGTTCTCCACTCCCACCACCGTCATCTTCTTCCTGGGAATTCTCATCCGCTAAGGTCGCATATCCTTTATCCTTTTTTGAATCCTTCTTATCCTTTTTCTTCTTCTTGTCGAGATCCTCGTCATCTTGAAAATGGATAAAATCAACTCGGGCAATTAATTAACCTTCTTGTCGTGTCAGTGAAACTATCAATTGTCTCTTAAATACTGATGATAACTTACAATCTGCAGGGTCCCCCATTTCACAATCTGGTTTTGCGTAAAGGCCAGGAAATTCCTTCTGTACTTCTGGGCTGTCAAATTCCATACTGAAGCCGATCTATAATCAACTATTGGTTTTCTCTGGCAGCCAATAATGTAATTCTATCCTGTTCTGCGTGTAGGTGTTATAATTTACCATCTACTAACACTCTTTACTTCTCAGGTGTTGATATTATTCGGGTTTTTTGTTATACGTCTCACTCAACCCTTTCTCCGTGTGTTTTTGAGTTTTGCAACGCATTGCAGATTACGCTGCTGCTTCTGAATGAGTGCTGGTAGAAAATTTGATTATTTATGCAGCTGGTCATTTAAATAATTAATTCGATAAAAGTTAAATTGCGATTAGAGGTTAAGGTTCACTTGGAGCTAATTGGTCTCCTTTGTAGACTAAACACAATACACTTGTGCTGCAGCTTCATTAGTTTAAGTTTGTTGCCCTACAGAGCTGATAATCATCATTTATTAAATAAGTAATACAAACACACGATGGGAGATGATAACGAGTCTATGGATATGGGCGAAGGTGCAACTACTTCATCAGCCCCACAAGGAGGAATTGACGCCGCAGCGCAGTTGAGGGAGCGACGCCGACAGAAAATCTTGGCGAATCAATCCTCCAGAATGAATAAGATTATGGGGGTGGCATCCCCCTCGGAAGATAATAAGGATCAACAGCAAAATAGTGGTAGACCAGGTGGTAAGCACTTAAATTTATTTGGCGAAGATTAGACAATGTGCAATGTCTAATTGTATAATCTCCTTATACAGAAGGAGACAATTCGCTTGACGAAGTCCTAGATTGGGCCACATTATCTCATCCAGGAGAAAGGATAGTGGAAGAAAAAGTGGACAATGGAGTGTCAATAATTCGTAGAAGAATAAACATCGAAGAATCATCGTCGTCATCGGCTGCAAAAAATGATAATGACGTCTTATCGACAACTAGTCAAAAAAATGAGACCTTACCCATTATTACTACTGCATCTACTAGTTCCATGCGATCAGCTTCAACGTCCATTAAAAGTAACAGTACGAAACCAAAAGTTACATTCGCCCCATCCACAAAGCCCCCCAGCGACGACACACCATCTCCTAGACAGCGTCCTGCGTATGGATTCATGGCGCCTCAAGCCGATGGATCCACGCTTCATCCGAAATTGTCGTCCAAGACGTGTCGAGTCCTAATCTTCTTCTTGGGCATATTCCTCTCCATTTTCAATACTAAATATTTCCTCATGACATTCTGCTCCTGGGAGCTAGCCGTCTTTATAATTAATGGATTTCCAAATGATGAGAACCCTTCGAGTAATTTTATCCTACTAATTGCTCTTTTTGGCATGAAGGATGAACAATTGCAAAAGTTTAAGTTTGTATTTAAATTGTTTAACACTCTGATAACAGATTTCTCTATTTTAATGGTCTCTACTTTAATGTCGCGAGTAGTGCTTGAGAATTGGTTGTCTACCTTAAAGTAACTTAACAGCTCTAAGTTTTGTGATAGAATTTATCTAATTTAAAGCGTGTCCATGAGTGGTGAAAAGAGCGACAATGTTACAATCACATTTCCATTAGTACTACTACTTCATCCACAACTTCCAGCAATAATTTAGAGAAACCAGTTATAATTATTTTAAGGCATTTACTTAAAATTCAGAATAAATACGACATATGTCCCATTTTGGTGTGAATATAATGTTTGCATGTCATGCAGATCATTTCTCAAATCTCAATTTAAGCGTTGAATTTCGTGCTTCCGGTCAGACTTTCTCCCTTCGCGAGGTGTGCACCATTTCCCTCGAGAAGGAGAAAGCAGAGCAGAGTGAAAGTTGGCCAATCTCCTCGCAACAAATCCGACTCACTCCCACACTAAAACCACAAGTTTTAGCAAAAAAACACACATTTTTTACTGTCCACCTTTTAGCATAGTCATGTCTCGTTATTTGGTAGCTGGTCTGGTAACTCGCCTTTCATAGTCTTGTGACGAGTTTTTTTTATTCCAAGGTCGGATCAACAGTAGTGTCGAAAAGATTTCCAGAAGTTAATAAACTTGAACACTTATCTCCGGTTAGTTATTAGTGTGGGAAAAATGTTGCAGGGGTATTAAGTTTAGAATGAGACTAATTTGTTTCAATAAATAGTAGTGAGTCAGTCGTCTCGTAGCTCGACAGTTATTAATAGTCGGTCTACTAGTCAATATAAAAGAATACTACCACGACCACCCCAGTTCCATTCCATCCATTAATTCTGTAAGTTGTTGGAAATTTTTATCTAAAGTAAACACAACGCCGTTGTATTTACTACGTCGTAAAAAATTATCACTGTGTGACAAAACAATAACACATTTAATTAGTTTCCTACCAAAATCTCAATGTACTCTTGTGATTTATTTGTTCCTTATCACATTGAATATTTGTATTTTGACTTAGATTGTCCAATTAATTGCAGATATGGGATGGGACAATCAGCCAGCATGGAAGTTGCTCCTGGTGGCTCAACCCCCACAACGAGTACAACCGGAAGTATCGGACGTAGTTTTGGAAGTCTCGCGAACGAATTTGATTTCATCCACCATCAAATACGTCGTCATTCCCTTACGCTCCGCCAACTAACGATGCTCACTTATGACGACCTACAGTCCAAAATTAATGAATTGAACAACCTCTCTAGCAAATTTGTTGACTGTAACGGAAAACAGCTTACTTTTGAGTTGAAGGACGGTGGGGGTGAAGCTCCGGTAATGTTATGGAAAGGTCTAATTCGTATCAGGTGCATGAAAATCAATCCAGAAACAAAACACGTGGAGAAAGTCAGAGATCTAAATTTGAAGCAGTTTCTCCAAGTGTACAATACCATGTCGCAAATGCATGGGACGCTGGTCCTGGATTCAGTTGACAGTGAGGAGGAAGATGAAGACCACCAACAATCCAATGATAAGAAAGAGGTCTTGGATGAAGAACAATGGGATCATCTCCACGAGGCATCTGCTCCCTCATCGGCGGCCAATTCTACTAAAAATACACCAAGAAAACGACCCATTTTTAACATGAGCACGTCCCTAATACTGGACGAACTGCACGGAGGGGCCCTTAATTCTCCATCAAGTTTAGAAGAATGTTGCGTTTGTATGGAGAACAAGCATGAGGCATGACTTTTGTCATTTTTATCATCATACTTATACAGCTAATTTAAAGTAAATGCAATTAATATTTAAACGACAAATACAGGTCAGTCTCCCCTGCGCCCACAGTTACTGCCTCTCCTGTATTGAACAGTGGAACGTAGACCATAAAACATGTCCAATCTGCAGAGAAAAATTGGAAAACACCGATGAGACTTGGGTGCTAGAAGACAAACCAAACCCCCACGACGTCCAGATGGAGATTAAAAAGTCACTGTTTGGATTGACCAAATGATTTATGGAGACATTACTGATGACAAAAAATATGAAACTATGCAAATGCAACCACCAACTATTCGAGATTCTTTCGAGAAGAAAACAATGCCATTTCCAGTTTTACTTTTACAAATTATTTGTATTCTGATTTTATTTACTAACCATTATTTTAATTATTACTCCTTGAAATCTCGCTTTTATAATTAAATTCCACCAAGACATTCGATAGTATATTAAGATTTAATCTAGTCTAAATAGTCCGAAATGAGTGAGAATATATAGTGAGATTGATCTATGCAACTATTTACTTTTGGGAGAAATATTTTAACTTTGTTATGCTTGCTTTCCCTCATGTTATATATTTTACTTATGTTTTAAATCAATCTTTATGTGATGATGAAATTTTAACGCTAAAATAAATAGATGAATGCAATGAAATAATATTAAGTTGATTATTATTTTTTATACATGTTAATATGTAATGTCGGCACAAAGTTTGCATATAGTTTTAGTATGTCTCGTACAAGACAAAGGTAAATTACATCATCTTCGTCTAAAATAGTTTTCCTGTCACATCCTTTTTTCAGTATAGTTCTACTTATACGTGGATACATATATATATTTGTTTATACTAGTAGTACGTAGCTCATTGTAGATTCCAGAAAACCTGTGCTAGTCATTACACAAAAGGAGCTATCAAATTCGATAAACAATAAATCATACGAAACTCCTCAACTTTCGACCTCCCAAAAATATATAAAAATCCTACCACGTAGTGTTATGTTCAAACGCAAGCAAAATGGGAAACATTACGTAATTTTATAGTTACAATTTAAATGTTTAAAATATCAATTAATATCGAAATTCGTACTGGATTCAGCAGTAATCAACAACATAACAGTTTCTTTCTCCAGGATTTTAAACAATAAAATGTAATAGAAACAAACAATCAATTAACTCTTGTGATTCAGATCAATCAACCATTATTATAATAATTTTTCAGGGGAAAACTTATCAATTGACTAGAAACCCGTAACAGATATACACTTATAGTGTAAAACATGGGTGGATAGGATTTCCTTTCATGAATTATTATAATCAGGTGTGTTTGTTAGTAAACTTGGTTAGAAAGGCATAATTATAATTATCTATTTATAATAACCCTTATTCATTATTTCCTTCATAATAATCAGCGGCCGTTGTTCTTGTAGTTGTTGTTGAGGTATTCAACCCGATTCAATTTTCCATTGCATTGGGAACAATTGGACGTGCTTCATCAGAAGGGACAATTGGCTGCAGTGGATCATCGGTGTTCTTTGCCGAGTCACCTTCCCAATCTTCGTCACTATCTGCTGCAGGCAGATTTTTTGGTGCGACGGTTGGTGGTCGGAGAAGTGGGGACGGAGGAGAGGCCGACCTGGATTTTGGGCTTGGACCCCGTCTTGCAATCCGTTTAGGGCTTCTCGACCTGGAGGATCGTCTTCTTCGTGGACTGGGAGTTCGGCTCTTGTTACGCCCGACAACACGTCTCCCTGCAGATCTGGATCGAGACCTGTAACATAAACATAATAATAATTGTATAAGAAATTAACAACTAATTTGAGAAAATGTTACAAACATAATTAATTTAAATTACCTATTTCTTGCTTCCCATCTACGAGAAAGTGGAGACTTTGATCGAGATCTACTCGTTCGTTTCCGATGACGGCGATCTCTGCCTGGAGATCGACTTCGACTCCTGTAGATGGAAATGAAAATGGGATTTATGACAAATGCATTTTTTAAGTTAACAATTTAGTAAGGAATAAATATAATATACAAATAATTATTCTCACCTTGACCTATCTCTGGATCCAGAACGACGTCTCCTAATCCTTTGGATGGGAGACCGGTTTATTCTCCCTCCTCCTGTATGTCGTCTCGGGAAATTGTCTCTGTCGGGGCGAGAGTCACGATGACGACCACCTCCTCCTCTCATTTCTCGCCCACGCCCTCGGAACGGACGATCTCTTTCACGGTCCCCACCTCCGCTTCGATCCAAATTAATACGCTGTACTCGGGCAGCGTCCTCACTTGTGTCACCCAAGTTTCGAGAAATAGTCTCCCGGTCTCTTTCTCTTTCTCCACTTGTCATTACTGGAGTTCTCGGACCTGGAAACTGTCCATGTGGAGGACTCGTAGACCCAAAAGTCGGCATGAACCCGGGGGCTGGTGGATTTCCCATTCTGGATGATGCGGGCGGCATTGATGAAGGTGGAAGAGATGGGGGTGGAACCGTTTGAGGTGGCACTTGAGAAGTAAACGGAACTCTGGAAGGGTAACCTTGATGGTGAAGAAGAGGAGGAGGAGGGAATCCAACGGGTGATGGTACAGTTGATGGTGGTGGCCGAGACATCATAAAGGATGGGGGTGGAACGTTGAGATTAATCACCATTGAGCTACCACCATTTAGTGGGGGTGGTAGTAAATTCGGGGGAGGAATGTGCGTCGGAATGGATGGAACCGGTGGTGGCATAGTTGTTGCAGGAAGCATTATCGGATTTGGTGGTTGCTGCTGGATATGAGGAACAGTAAGTTCATGAATCTTCAAGGGTGATGATGGCGCAGGAATAATAATTGGTTTCAACGCAGGTTGAGAGAATAAAGAGGTTGGAGGAGGGGGATGAAGAATCGGAGTTGCTGCTGGTGTAGGCGCAGGTGGCGAAACAACGGCTACAACTTCTTCCGTTTTCGGAGTATCGACAGCGACAGGAAGCTGTTTTGTTATGAGATTAATATTGATCTTCATTTTAGATCCGCCCGTACTGCCACTCGGGCCACCACCAATTGTTAAACTTTTGAGAGGAGATGTTACTACACCAGCACCACTGCTGGATCCAAGTTTCTTCTCGAAAATTGAAGATTCCACTTTCGATTCGGTCTGTTTGACTGCTAAACTGCGCATTGGCTGTTGAAAATCGTCAAGATCTACCGTCGACTGCTGGACTGTTTGAGATTGTTGTTGTTGCTGTGCTGAAGAAGAAATGGCGGAGGTCTTTGTTGGTGTTTTTGGCATAGTGATCTTAATATCGTCGATGTGTGTAATGACAGGCTTAAATGTTGAAATTAATGATACTGAAGGAGGTGGTGGTTGTGGACGTTCTACAAAGACGTCTTCGCCAGGTGGCAAAGGTTCATCGTCCTCTACGTCCATCACTTCGACTTCTTTTGGAATTGGAGGGGGGTCTGGGAATTTGTCAACTTGAGAAGAAACTTCTCCTTTCTCTTCAGGAGCAACAATTACCTCGGGCGTCTCAGGAGGAACTACAACTGGTGGAAGTGGAGCTAATGGTGACGCCAACACAACGGTTTTATTCTTCGCATCTTGAGAGTCGTTCGTTTCTTCGTCAGAAAATTGAATTGCAGATGGAGAGTATGCTTCCTCCTCGCTTTCCTTCTTCTCTTTTCCGTCCGGCTCATCCTGTGCAGATTACATTATTTTTTATGTGTAGCAAAAACTTAAATAATATATATACAAATGATTTACAAGAATTAATAAGTGTATACAACTAACTAGCTACTTACCTTGGATGAACTATCGTCAGAAGACCCAAGATCCATAATTTCTACCGGAGTGCTGTCTTTCTTCTCAACAACAGGGAGAGACTCAACCGCTGCAGGTACTGAACTTTGTGCCGTCACACCCGAATTGTTTCCATATCTCTGACTCCTCCGAAGTCGTGGGTCGGACATGTGAGTTGGTTCTTGTACAACAGCTGGCGCAATTGCTGGAGGAGGTGGGGTAATAGCTATAATTTCTGGTGGAGAGCTATCCTCAGTCTCCATTTTTTCAGCAGCAGCCTCCCCTTCGTCATCATCTTCTCCAAACTCGCCATCCAGACCGGGGATCCCACTCATCGACGATCTTCCAGCCAACGCGCCAGTAATCTTCTCAATGTCCTGCTTCTCACGAGCAATCTTTGCTTCAAGCTCTTCCAGTTGCCTCTTCACATCCACGGACTGCTTGGGTGGAAGAGTAGCACCGGGAAGAAGAGTTTCAGGGGTCAAAAGTGGGGGTTGAGAGTCGCTATTGCTCGATGTAGATTCATCCTCCCAAGGAGTATAGGGTGCGTCGTCGTCATTTATTTTTGGATCTGCTGCTGCTGGTACAGGAGGTTTGGGAAGGTTTATGGTACGTGATCGTAATCCGGTGGATGGAGACGACGTTGCAGCCGATTTCTGTAAATAACAGGTAGTTAAATATTTGCAAATAAATATGCATTTACTTATAACTATTGAATAATTTTAATTAGTAATAAATTAACCTCTTCAGATTCAGGATCCAGTTTTGCTCGCTTCTTTTGCGTAAGTGCTTGGTCAATTAGGAGAGAAGGCTTCCGTTTCAATCCGGTAGCAGTTGCACTTGGATCCCGAATATTTCTTGTGACGATGCATAACAAACAGTGTGTCCTTTCATTGGGGAGACCAGGACCTCGGAAGGGGAGCAAGCATCGTGGAATAGGAGCCTGTTTTGGCAAGGGAACAAGGTAAACATCTTTCAAGGGGGACTCGATCCCACCTATGACTCCCAAACGGGAACGGGAAGAGAAGTATGAGAAAAAAGTCATATAATCGCTAGAGTCGGCTGGAGATGCAGGTGACAGTCGGAAAACAATTACTTCCTGTAAACATATAATAATAATCCCAGTAAGCATATGTGATGCATATTTGGACATCGCTGATTTTTGTGTAAATCAATTACGTACCTTTGATTTCTTCATTTTATTGATGTAATCCCATACTGTGTCGGGAGAGATACGTCCCACTACCGGGACAGGACTTTTGGGAAAGAAGACGCCGTCAATGATAGCATGCGACACACCATGGGCTGAGGCGTGAAATGATCCCAATTCTGGCATAACGATTTTAGTCTGAAACAAGTGTTTCGGTTCAGAATCCTTCTTAACTCCATCCTCTACGAAATCTGGAGTTTTTATGGTGGATGAAGGTTGCTCTTGCTCAGTGTCTGCAATCGAAAATAACAAAAGAAAAACTTTACCGTTAATTTCCAATAACTTGTAATAATAAAAAACGAGGAGAATGAACGTTGGGTACCTTGTTGCTCTAATGGCTTCGGAGTCAAGTTAACTTTGTCGTCCACGGAGGATGGTGACGAAGAAACTTCCTCATTACTCGGTGGGGTAATTTTTGGTGCTAGTTCTGTCACCAATTGCGGACTTTTACTTTGTTCATCCGTTCCACTTCCACTGCTAACTTGACAGTTGGATTCGGAATCCTTAAAAAAAGTTACAAAATGGATTATTTATTTATTCACTAAGTCGCAACCAGAAATTCTTTAAAAAACCAAAAGAAATGGCGAAATAAAATAAAACAAAACAAACCTTAACAACACGCTTATCATTCTCTTTATGTTTACTATCCGAAAGTTTCACCTTTTCCTTGTCAGTCTTGATGTCTCGGTGTGACGAACTTGAACTTTTCCGGTCCTTGTCACGATGTGAGGACGACGAATCCTTATGTCGGTCCGACCTACGACGATCTTTATCTCGCTTATCCTTGTTGCTTGATGACTTGGATGATGACTCCCCTTTGTCTCGATCCCGGCGAGAGCTAGAAGAGGAATGATCTTTCGACTTTTCGCTGGTGGAATGATGTCTGGATTTATCCTTCAAAGAATGTTCCTTGTCCGTCTCCTTTGCAGCAGAGCTAGAGCTTTGATCGATGACATCACTGATATCTAATGGCCGAAGTTCTTCAGCTACTTTGGCAGCATCGTCAACTCCTTTCTCGAGCAGTGCCATCTTTTTAGATTCCGTGATCTTATCCAGTTCTGCTTTCTTGATGGCTTCGATTTCCTTCTCTGCCTCTTTCTTTCTCCATTCAATCAGGTCGGCGGACGCCATGTCATGTGATTCCATTCTAACCAAGTTTTTCGGTTTCAGCTTTCCGTTCAGTAGCTCCTTATACATGTCGTTCTTCTCCGCTCTGTGATCACAACAATTACCATTACCATCATTATTACAGCGATCTAATGTAAACTTAATTTAGTTAAGGTGAATAAATATGTATGACTCACTTTAGATTAAAGTAGATGCCACGGTACTTATTTTTGCATTTTGGCGTATTCGCACCCCCATAAGTTTTGCATAGCTCGTCAGTTATCTTTTCGGCGAGAGCGTCTGGATTGTTGGGTCCATCGTTGAACTTTTTCTTGTCATTGTCTGACAATTCCTCCATCCTCCTCTTGAGAATCTCGCGTAGTGACTTTCGCAATATGTCTCTGTGCAATTTATTGCTGCTTGCAGTGTCTTTCTCTTTTTCCTTGTTCTTGGAGCTATCACTTTTCCGTGTCGAACTTTTATTCTTGGTGTCTGATTGAGAAGCAGTTCTAGATTTTGACGGTTTTTCTTCTTCGTCTGGGCTGGATTTTCCTGCAAGTTTTACATTAATTTTTCCCTCAGACATTTTCTTCACTAGTACGGACGGTGTAGAACTGATGATTGAGGAAACACTGTTGGGGCTGACTCCGACAACGGAGGGAAGAGCAGGGGATACTTTAGTGGGAGATTGGGCTTCCTTCTGAGCTTTTAATATCTGTGAGGCCGTCATCTCTTTCGGTTTGGGGGGAGCAACTTCTGTTGACTTTGTGGCGCCAGCAGAAATCACGTGAAAATTAAAGATCGGCTCGCTAGATTTTACGTCTGGTTTTGAATTCATTCTCTGTATATTTTAAAAAAGTGTGGTTTAAATCACTATATTAGTTGCAGTTTCAGCTGAAATCTACTAAATTTATATGCTAAATGTAAAATGCTATATGTTAAATTTATATGCTAATATCCAATATGTTGCTCACCTTTAATTTGTTTGGACTAGACGAAGTTGGGGACTCCGCTAGAGAGATTTTACCCTTTTCTTGAGTTGCACTTTTGTTACCCACGTTATCCGCATGCTTTTGTACACACTGATCGCTGCAGTAAATGGAATCCTTCCTGGGAGGTTTACTGCATACGACGCAACTACCTTGTCCTGAAATTACAAGTAAAATTTTATATTTCCGCTATGTATTTTTTTATTTGTAGGAGACCACCAGGATTCTTCAATCACTAACGGCTACGCCGGTGTTTCTGGGTTCGGCCGTAACTCGGAAAAAATGGAAATTTTCATTTTTTGAAAAGCTGGATATTAATATCCAGCCTTGTGTATCCATGTGTCTGTCTGTCTGTCTGTTCATAAATTCCATAAATTCATACTTTTACGTAAACTGCTTGTGCGTTACAATTTTACTAACGTAGAACTAAATAATAAATTAAAATACACAATAAAACCCTACAGTGCAGGCAGACTCCATATAGCCAAGTCAGGGACAGAGTCCTTTGAATTAGAGTTCTAAATTTTTCTCTGAATTGACCGACATAATATTACCAAACTCCTTGTTTTGGATAATTAAATGTTTGTTAGATTTTCTATTATTTGGCATAAAAACCTTTGGAACTTCCAAAGCTAGGTGTGCTATCGAGAAGTTGTTTTTATCCCCCATACCAAATTTCAGATGGAAACAACTTTTCAAAACGGTATCGGTCAGCCTCCAGGGTCACTCTGCTTGCAGTTTGCTCACTTTTAACTTCATATTCATTCATAAGAAACCATTAAGTATCACCATGCCCGATTTAATGTTTTTAAAGCAATTTATAATAAACAAGGCCCCCAAAAAAAGGAAATCTTAGTGAGTCAGCGCAATCACAGTTAATAAATAAATTTAGATTGAATAACTTTTGCATCACCGCTCTCGGTATCATTTTTCCTGGAAGCATTAATTAATCATTAAGAATAATTGCCCCCCCCTCAAAGGTTCTGGAGCAAGATTATTTGACACTTTATCAATCTATAAAAGACGTAGATACTTAATGTCAAGCAATCGTGGGTCTGGAGATTTCATCAGAATAGGAATTAATAGGATATTGAAATTTATATATCGAAATTGTAGACTTTCAACTCTTTCTAAATTTAAAATTCGCAGTTCACAATATCATATCGATTAATTTAGCCAACATCTCGTTCAATAGTAAAAACGTCATCTTGTAATCTCAATTAATTTAATGAATGCAAGAGTTCATGCGTATGCAAAACTAAATTTACAGTGGACCCAGTAAAAATTATCCCGAGCGGTGATGCAAAAGTTATTCAATCTAATTTTATTTATTAACTGTGATTGCGCTGACTCACTAAGATTTCCCATTTTTTGGGGCCTTGTTTATTTAAAACTTGTAATTGGTTGTCAAAGACATTATTTTTACTGCACAACCGCCGTTATTATCGGCACCCTGAATATTTTTATTAAATTTTTGATTTTCAAACTTGAATAACGCCGTTATTTCTCAACCGATTTAGGTCATTTTGCGCTTAAAATATCCGGAATGACTTTGACTAAAATATTTTCAATAAGCGAGCATGCTGAGATACACCACTTATGAATCATAAAAATAAATATGTTTTCAGGGGAAAATTTTTGCACATTTTGGCACATAACGTGGGTAAAAATCAAAAATTCGCCAAGTCGACTAGCACATCTTTTCTAAATTGTCTAACAATGATCTGTGCAAAATTTCATCAAAATCGGTTGAGAAATGACCGAGAAATCGACTTATGTCACTTTTTTTGGGTGGGGTAAATGCATACTTAGCAAATTTTTTTCGTTGCCAGGTATTTGCCTCACTAAGAAAAATCTGGATGGGTCACCCGTCACCCCATAGAGTCGCTACAGATAAAAATTTTACCAATTTCATTCCATATTCTTCCATTAAGACATGTAAGCAACATTTCAACTCGATATGACGATTTCGAAAAATCAGTATTCCAATTCTAAATATCCAATATACATTAGGCATGATTGGTCAAGTGGTTGGTCGGTGGGGGTCATTCAACTAACAATGCGATAAAGCTAGCGGTCTCGCTCCAATTTTGACGAAACCACGAAAATTATGTAGCATTAGATAAATCATTAAACACGTGTTTCAGGATTTTTCATAATACTCAGTTTAAACGAAGTTATGACTAAGTCAGCGAGAATTTTTATTTTTACCGTGAAATTTTTCTCGCGAGGGGAGGGAGGAAAGTACAGATTCTCAGATTCCATCATACATAATTTTGTTTAAGCTAAAAATTTGTGGGCGTGACGTGTTTTTTCCCCCGCACAAATTTTTAAATTATGATAAATTTTCAAAATTTTGAAAAATGTAACAAACCAAAAATTTTTGAAAAATTAAAAGGTTTTGAAAAAATGATTTTTCGTTTGCACAATGTAATTGTGCAAAAGAATTGGAAAAATTTAAAGCATTGAAAAATTGGAAAAATTTAAAGCATTTAAAAACATCTTGACTTTGGCTGATTTTGGTACAACAGAAGACTTCCGCTAATTTCCTTGTGTGAACAATTTAAAATTGGTCCGGTCAAAATCGGAAAAAACACTTCATGCCCACGCATTTTAAGTTTAAGCAAAATTCTCCGTAAGCGAGAATCTCCCTCGCAAGAAAAATGTCACGCAAAAACGGAAATTCTTGCTCACGGCCTTAAAAGGCCTAATTTTGGTAATAATGTTAACACGTTGTAGGGCATGCCTCGAATCTCGAAAGAATAATAAATAAAAACGTGTACGTAGAAATACTATCATGCAAAATAGAGTAATTAGTCAGCAATTAAAAAATAGGAAAATAGTTTAAAAATTTTCGTCGACCCAGTTATGGCCGCACCCCGAGAGTAAATGGTCCAATTCATCCTCAGAATAATCAGAATACAATAAAATGTGTAATGCACTTGATATCTAATTTATCGCTAATTACTACTCCCCTGACTCGGGCTTCATTGTCAGTGATTGGCAAAATCCACCAAATTAGCAAATAATTAAAAATTTATTCGTTGACTGAGTTACGGCCGCACCCTAAGAGGAAACGAATTGATTCATCCTGGGAGACCACGATTGCGAAATTCAGGAAATCAATCACGAAATCGTTGTCAAAGAAATTAATTCTCAAAATTTCACTAAAATAAAACTTACTGCTTTCATCACTACGAGATTCGCTACGTTTTTTGGTGGAAGTGGTGAGGCTCCCTTTTTTCGACAAGTTGGGCATGAATGCCGTTTTGGACGCAACAGCAGCCGCAGCAGCATCTGCCTGAAGAGCAGCAGCCCCTTTACTCATACGCCGAGTGTCATTTTTGTCCCCACTTGTAGAGACTGAACGACGGGCAGAGTTACTCGCTCGTTCAGCAGCCTTAGCATTTCGCTTTAACTCAAGCTCTGCCTTTCGGCAGGGGGGACACACCCACAAGATATTCTTGAGTTCCATCGCCTTGCCCTGGGCTTTGGTGACACCGACACACTTCCCATGAAACCATTCCTCGCAAGTGTCACAGCATATCATGAATCTGTTGTTGTGAGGTTGGCGACAAATACACCATAATCTATAACACATAACACAAAAAGTCCCCAATTAAGTAATATCCAGCCAGTAATAAATACATCTTACAATTATGTAAATTAATTAACTTGTATTACTTGTTGGGATCGTCTTCCGTATAATCCTCTTCGCCATCTTCGGTTTCTTCTTGTACGTAATCATCATCATCGACCTCCATGGGAGATTCTTTTTCTTTTGCTTCATCTGTTCCTCCAAGTTTTTCCTGAAAAATGTCGTCTGCAGAAACTCGCGGCCCACCGTCTTCTTCAAGGCTTACATAGTTCGGGTCAGCCAAGTGAGCGGGCAAGCGTCGATTTTCCCTTTTCGGATAAGGTTTCCTAAAAATCATGGATGGCAAATTAATCAATGAATTCCTTTATTTATAAAAGTATAGCAAATGAGTGTCAAATAAGCTACCTGTCACTCCCACTGGAATCTATGCTATCTCTGGATGAAGCAATACTAGACGAGGCAGACGCCCTTCCTACAAGTGCTGGCTTTGTAGGTGGTGGTGGTGTTGTTTGAGGAGTTAGTATACCAGTTGTTTGGGATGGCGATTCTATCTTTTTTGAAGCCACTGGAGGGAATGGCGAGGAGGACCCTGATGCTTTTGCTCCTTGCATAAGTTCTTTCTCACGTTGTAGCATTTGCTGATTTTCAGCCATGATTCGTTCAGCCTCTTGTCTCTCGATTCGATCCTGTTGTCTCTGCGACCGTCGAATATTGCTATCACCTAGAAAATGAGGTTAGAAGATAATAATCGTTGTTACTACACACGAACCTACTAAAATAACCAACCATATATTATAACATAACATTTACATTTAGTGGCTTACTTTCTGACAACCGACTACCACTCGTCATAGAGGAACCTCTATTTCGTGACGTGCTTGACGGCCTTCCTCCTCCCGTTGAATGCCTGTTCCCCTCACGAAAAGCGGATGGACTACTCTCTGCAGACGATCCAGGAGATGTCATTCCTCCAATCGAACTTTCACTTCCTAGACTCCCCATACTATTTTGCTGATTTCGACCGTCAGTCCATTTATTTTGCCCACCCTCAGACGACACACTAACACTCATGTGAGCATCATGATGTTCCAAGTTCAAATTTTCGATAAGTTCAGCCTGCTGTGATTGAATCAAATTCTCCAGCGTGGCTAAACTCTGGGGATCGAGTGAATTTGTGAATTCGTCAATGTCCAGACTGACCGGAGTGGTGGAAGTAATGACGGAAGGATGCGGCTGCTGCTGCTGTTGATTTATTCCCACGGACATTGTGGCTTCCTTTATTACTTTACTTCCACTGGCAGAATGATCAACGACGTTTCCTTTCTTCTCCGTCCCCCCAGCTGCTGTAGCACGTCCCCCACTCGTAGTTCCGTACGTACTTCCTTCAGGTTTGGACTTTCTTGCTCGCCCTTGTTGAGCGGGGAGTAGGACTGCACCAGGCAATGGATTGTTGGGGGATTTCACCTTATTTTTGGGAAGAGTTACGCTAAACTGCTCCTGTCCAGGTACTAGTAGTAATAGTGAAAACAAATTAATAAGTATTTTAAATTAGTAATTAATTACTCAATCTTATCAGTGATCATCTTTCCTTTCTCACCTAAATTGATCTGTGTATCATCATCCACGAGGTGGAGGGATCCATCAGGATTAACAATTATGGAATACGACGCCTGATAAGCCACGTCTCCTTCTGAATCGACACTCTCTGCCCTTTCCGGACTGTGACTACTGTTCCCGTCCTCCTCGTCCTCACTACTCCGTACCGGTGGTGGGGGCAGGACGTTGCTGATAACCACCAAGTTTGCAGGATCACTTTCCTCTTCTTCCGAAGTGGAAGACTTGCTCAGCAAATCTTCCTCTTCATCATCCTTGCTTCTGTTATTGGTGATAATATTCGTCGCCTTCTTCCTCGTGAACAGATTAAGATTTAACTCTTCACCTACATCGATGATCTGATCAGATGCAATGACCGCTGCTGTTTGTGGCCCTGAAGAAGAAGAAGACGGAGACGAAGAAGTGGTACTATTTTTGTTCTGTTGAGCTTGAGATATACTTCTACTTCTTCTCGTAGTAATTCCACCAACATTAACAGCAGCGCTGTTGGTGTTAACTCGTCCATTATTATTTACATTTGTAGCTGCGGTGGATGTGGTAGCAGCTCGATTGATTCTACTATTGCTATCTTCCGTGGGATTCGTGTCGCTGTTGGTGGTTGTGGTGGTGGCACTCCTGGCGGGATGACGACTGCTTAAGTTGTTGTCCACTGACGGCGACGACACTGACGACGAAGGCGACGCTATTACTGCTGCAGAGTCATCTTCTTGATCGTCCACATCCACGACGACGACCTTTTTCCCACTAGTGGATCTCGTCGTTCTCAATGTTGCTGGTGTACGAGGAGGAGGAGCCGTTTTCTTCCGGCTGGTTGGCATGTTGTCCAAGTGTCAATGAAACGGCAAAGATCTTCTTAAGACTATTTCACCTCCCACCCAGAAACTAACTACCAAAAAGCATTGTCAAATAGATGAGTTTAGCGTCTTCCCACACCCACCCTGAGAAACAAGTCGATTGACATTGGCTGAAGATGATGATGATAATCAGGAGCAGGAGGAGAGAATTAAACTTTTCAAAATTTTATTAAGTATTATCGTCCCCGATCTTGGAAAAACGAAATCAAATCCAAAATTAATTCAACAAAGTAAACAAATCCAAATAGATAATCAACAATCCTGTTGAATGCTTAAGTAACTCTGTCCACTTTTAACTTGCTTGATAGCTTGCTTGCTTGCAGTTGTTTGATGTCTGAAGACTCGTCAATCATTCCTTGTCTCAAAGTTATATGCAGATAGTCACTATTATATTTCGATTCCAAATATTCTAATGACGCCATCAACGTTTCAAAGTCAAAGTCCCTCGTAAACTGTCCTCCCTCCACTTTTAACGAGTATATTTAACAATATAAAACAATTAAGTAAAGTTGCACTGGACAATTACTAACTGCTATTATTACATTAAGTAGTTGGTTAACTCCTTGTGATGATACTACACACTCAATCCTACACTAATTTTTATTGAATTTTGATTTTCTGGAGAAAATTTCTCCAGTCCAGCGAAGAAGAAAAAGTGAATGCATTCGTTGTGCCTGATTTGTGCTGCTTTTTGAGTTCTTTGGGCGAGTTTCGTTCTGAGCCAACGAGAGAGCGCAAATGTGGGAGAGTGAGAACTGCGCCTTACTAAAAGCAGGTTCTACAGCTCTCTTTGTCTTGTGCAAAAGTAGTCTCAAATCGTAGGTTTTTTTGACCAATGTGAGATTGATTTTGAGGCATTTTGGGGCAATCTGACTCAAAAACGTTGAGACTTTTGCACTGTAAGCGTATTAATTATTAAGAAGAATTGATGATCATTTTTTCCTTATCGGGGCCATTCTACTTATCTATAAATGCTGTAAATACGGTTTTCTTGCTTCATATAGATGTTTCATATATAATTCTTAACCTATCATCTATAAATTATCTGTGAGTTATTACTTTCACTCACTCTGTAAAACCCTCACCTAGTGTTTGATGACGTAATGTTTCATTAATTCAGAGAATAAATAAAGCCAAGCACGAAATATGTTTGCAATAATTGCCACTCTTGCCTTCTTATAATTGTAGAAGAGGGGTTCAAGAGGATGGTAATTTTTGCACTGGGTAACTTGTTTTTTGCAAAAAAATACAGATAAAATCAAGGTATGGCATAATAAATCACTTTCATAGTTTTCCAACAGATCCCGTTTTGTTGAGTACAAGTCAGAAATAAATCAAACTGGACGTGCACATGGTGTGTTGGTTGTAATAAAGAAAGTGAAAGCGTGCAACCACACATTAAAACCAAGTACAATTCTTCTTGGCCTTGAAACCTTTTCAAGTTTCTTCACCTTTCACCACTCCGAAGACCAATTATATATTTCCGAGAAAATATTTTTAGTCAGCCTGTGTCTAGTGCCCTTAATCTAAAATTGAAAAACGGCAGTGCTGCTCACGATATACGTATGTGTACATACATGCTGAAATTTACGAGTTGACGGCTCCCATAAATTATTTGCAAAGTCTTGTCCTGAGCGTTATTGGAGAGGCGTGTGAAATGAAAGTAATTTAATATTATTGCCATATTTATGAGTGGTCAGGGAGGGCAAAAGAGAGCAAATGTTCGAAGCAATATCATTCTTCTAGGAGTAATAAAAAGAGAAAAGTTTGACTGTGTGTAGCGTAGATGAAATATAAAGTTTGCAGTTTGCACGTTTCTCACTTACATTTGGAATGCCCACATGTGTGTGTAACAGTTTACATTTGCTTACCAACACTGAACTGAGGAGTGCATCGAAGTAATGTGACATTCGTCAAACTTTCTCTCAGAATGAACTTTCTCCAGATGCTAATTCCCTGGAAATTTGGGAACCACCTCGTAAAACTTGAGGGTGGGTGGATGAATTGCATTTCAACCACCTGTGACCTGTTCAGCCAAGCAGTATAATTACTACTTGGAAATTAATCCCATAGAAGTTAATTAGTCTTCAAATTAAAAATTATTTTGACTTATTTCTTGCATGAAAAGCTTCAACTTAAAAAAATTATGTGTACCCGATGAACACAAACATTAAGGAAGCGTGGGGCAAAATATTCATTAATTTGACTATCTAATTGGACAGCTTAATTGAGAAATGCTTACCCTTTATGCAAATGTTGGCCCAACTTGAATATGATACTCATCCATTAATTGTGAGTCCCGTGTAATTCCAGCAGCTTCATCAATCAATTGTATGATATGCGATAACCGGGATTATGCGAGTGATCGGGCACCGTGACAATGACAAATAAGGACGACCGGACATGTTTGCCAATGTATGGACGGATGAGCATGGACAACAAGCAGTGAAATGCCAGCGGAAATGGATTACCTGTCGTCTCTTCCGAAAAAGCGGGAGAGATGGGAAACGAGGAAAATCGGAATATTCAGTATCATTCAAATATTTCTCGTGACCCAAATTATCCATATTTACATATGCTACTCCTACTTTCACTTGCTGTTTTCTACGTTGTTTACTGCGTTTTAGAAATTTTTATGAAGAAAGGTTGTGAGGTTGCAAAATTGAGATAACGAATATCTACTGCCTACATACTTCTTCATACATAACAATCCCTCCCAATTTCATGATGATCCCGTGCTCTTGGCGATTCCATAAAAACCTCAAATCCGAGTCACCCCCAAAACACCTCGAAATCACGATTTCTCGACTTTTCACTAATCCCAAAGTGACCTATTTTATAAAGAATGTGTAAACTCCTCCCTCTTACGTAACCCCATTGGATTAATGGGATGACAAAAATCACTATTAATGTTTGATTTATTTTACGCCACCACTCCATTGATACGGATCTTCCCAAAGTTTTTAAACTTTCCCAATAAAAACGTTAACATTGTCTGCGAGAGAAAGTCAGCCACAATTTTGTTTGTAATGGATCTCTCTTTAGAGGTCATTATTACATTGAGTGAGTGATGATGAATAGGAGTAAGAACAACTTACTTAGAGAACTTTGTGTACATACGAAGGAGGAAATATTATGATGACGACTATAATAACGATGAGCGTGCTTCTCGTCTCTTTTACTAGACGACGTGCAAAATTGCAAAGTTTGCAGTTTCCGTTTTCTGGGCACTACTATGCAATACTTACCAAATACTACATAGGATGCGAATACTAGGATGTCACTTTTCTGCTGCTTTCACCACCTACATGCATACGGCGTCCATGATGGCATGTTAATGCGCCTCGTTCAACGATCTCCTCATCCTTGACTCTCTGGTAAATGGCGTGCATTGTTAATGGACATGTTGATCTTTGTTGTTGGAGGGCTCAGGCTAAACGGCATTTCGATCACGTATCCGTCCGTATACATCGTACTCAAGTATCTGTTTGTGTGCAATTCAAACTTTTCTAAAATCAAATGGCATTGCTTCCAATTGTGTTTGTATTTCAGGTCACGCTTACTCTGGCAAACTTTAAAGTCTCAATTTCACGTTTCACGAAACGGTTTGGAAAGTTTTTTTATTGAGAGGTGGACACACGACAAAAGAAATAAATACAGATGTGTGCAAAAAGGGAATTGATCCTGCTGTTTGTTACGCATGCTTTCATTGAGGGAAAAAACTTTTAATTATTTTTAAACTTTCTCTACAATAACAAGCACGAGGGACATGTGATGTCAACTTTTAAGTAGTTTTTGCAAAAAAAGTATCCTTTGTTCGGTAAATTCTGGTACTGATCTCATTATTTTTTAACTTTCGAATTGCCTTGTGTATGACTTACTTTTCACAAATAAGCAGGAAACGGTTTCAGAAAAAATATATGTACGATTTAAATATGAAAACCCTGATGCCCAGGCTGGCTCGATGTGAAATTAAAGTGTAATCCGTTAAATCCCTACTGCAAAGCTAAATTCGCAAAGATGATTAATAATAGGTCGAAGAAATTGCCCATCCATATCTCAAAGTTATAGGTGTTGATTTTGTGCCTACGTATGTATGTATGTACGCATCATTTTGAACTCTTTTGGCCTTATAGAAGATTTCAGTCGCTTATCATAAGCTTTTCCTCAGTCTGATAGAGTTTTGAGCTCGTAAACCCTTCAAAATTACCACTCCTCATAACCATAACATATTACATAGATTTTGCAATATTTTCTTTGAGCTTTCTCCATCCTTGAAATTAATTCCTCCTCCCTCCATCTTCGTCCATCTTTTCACAGTTTTAGCCTTACCCAGAGCTTATGGGATCGTCATGTCCGTCTGTCTGTGACACGTTAGCCGACAAACGCACGGAACCGATTTGGCCAACGGGCTCTTGAGCATTACCTACTCATCCTCAATGGTTGACCGTCAATGAAGTGGTGGAGATGCATACATACAAATATTTCATCAAATTGCATATATTTTCGCAGAAACCTGAAATTTGATATGAAGGTCTAATGCGAAGTAAATTAAAGATAAATAGTTTTTTTAATAACCACACAGGTTGACCAATACTGATTTTTTTCTAAATTGATTGAAGAAACCTAAAATTTTGCAGAATATCTGAAAAATTTCAGGTCACTAGTTCTCAAGTTTACGTAAAGAAACAGACTGGCTCGGGCTGTATAAAGTACACACTGTACATTTTTTCTCTTCTTCGCCAATAAACCCACATTAAACACACACCACTTCCTTCCTTATCAACTCTCAGGCATTTCCAGGAAGAAGCACCAAGCCCAAGTCGAGATCCTACGAGAAGACTATAATTCTAAACTGATGAAATTCTCGTTTCTGGTCTTGTCTTGCTTGTTGGGTGAAATGAAAATGGGCAGTGAGAATGGCCAGGAGAAAGCAATGGGCACCATTTCGCTATATCCTCCACCTAAATAGTCGGTGGTGGTGGTGTTGTTGTGTATCACAACTTTTTTTAATATAACATTATTTCATTCACATCTGTGGATGACATGCTCATTTCGGATTATGATTTGGCAAAGAATTCACGTATATGTTTAGCAGTACTTCATGTCGTATTCGTCGAGGACATGATTTCGTATGTTCAATTTGATGAGAAAAACACCAACAGCAGCATGCACACCAGCAGATCTTTGTAATAATGAGAGAGTAGAAAATGCTCAAGGCAACAAAGTGCTGAAATACAAACTTTGGTCGGAAAGTGATAACAAGAGGAGGAGGAGGAAGTGGAAGTTGATGCATTTAAAATTAGTTTAGAGGCTACAACTTTCTGTGTATTTGAAATGTACTGCGTTGTTGGAAATGATCACCGTGATGACACATCAGCGTGCATATCTCGTCGCAGATAGTTTCTTCATAGTTAGTTTTCTCACACCCACGGAATTGAATATCTATTATGCGATGCAGATTCTGATCCTGATACCGCTTTTGCGTTCATACATAAGCAAATTAATTACATGTTTATTCTACGAAAGTCGTTATATTTCGAGATAAAGCCGACCTCTTGTTGCAACGTATGTATATTCTGTTCGTAGGTAGATTGGGTTAGCTTATTTAGTCATTCATGATCATGATTTTTACAACCTTGTTGTCATTCTGGGAAATACGTGAGAGAATGAGCAAGTTTACGTTATCATCAGATCATCATTTGCTGCGACTATGTAATTCAGCTTATAAATAGATTTTTGAAACAAATCACGCCTTCTTTCTTACATAATCCAGTGCTGCATTTGTTAATGTAGTGAATGGATCGATAAACGACAGTGATGAGATTCTGGAAGAAAAAGTCTGCTGGTTTCATCAGAAGCCCGGACAGGATCAAAGGGATGGATGTACATACATTTGGCGTGTCAACTTGGGGTGACACTTTTTGAACCAAGAATCTTGGTCCAGGGCACTAACAATAAGATGATGATACTCTTTTCTGCAACATGTTACCCCAAGAAAAATCGACCATCTGCAATACTTCATGTAACAAGTTCCTCTTTATCTCTTTGTCATTTCCCATATCGACAAGTGTCAAATTGCAAATCAATGTCTGCAAATTCCCAAATTGTGGACCTTATAAGAAGCTTTACTGTCACTCTTAACATTTATAAAAGAAATATGATGATGTGAAGTCGTGCCCCACTTTATTTATTTTTTCTTCGATTCAACAACTGTGACCAAGTTTGTTTGTTGGCTGGCTGAGATTTCTGCAACTTTGACTTTGTCATGTTCTTCTTCTACCTAATCCCTTCCTTTTTCCAAGGAATTACGCAAAACATGTGTGTAGTTGTAATTCACCACTAATCTTAAGTACTCGAACCGATAAATGTATGTACCCCACACAATTTTCTACTTTTCACACAGGCTTTTCGTCAAAGCCTGTGAGTCTCAAACAACGTATGTGTGTACATATTTATAGCTGGTAAGCTGCCCCTCTACTGAGCAATAATGTCATAAAATCATAAAACTCATTTGGAAAATGTGTCACCCGACTCTCAGCAGTAGTACAAAAGTAACAAGTCCACATCACACAGATCTACTGGCTGGGTGACATTCCATTTCGGCCTTCAAACTCAACTCCTGGGGTTGGGATAAGCAAATAGCAGGTTACCCGGTTTTTCCTCCAACAAATCAGGCAGCACCAAGACA
This sequence comes from Folsomia candida, assembly GCF_002217175.1. Classification (NCBI taxonomy): domain Eukaryota; kingdom Metazoa; phylum Arthropoda; class Collembola; order Entomobryomorpha; family Isotomidae; genus Folsomia; species Folsomia candida. The sequence goes on from NW_019091196.1 coordinate 9,521,038, forward strand.
GGCAAGTAGCAATAAGTAGCAAGTAGCAACCCCTTCCAAATATCTACGTCTGTCTTTCTCCTTGATCTCAGAACAGGCAGCAGCAGAATCATCCCGTCGTCCTCATCGTCGTCGTCTTGGTTTGTGCTCAACTCCAACTTATTCCTCGCTCTCTCTTCTGCAAGTTTATAGCTTAGTGAGCTTTCACCGTCGACCAGTTTCACAATTCGAATTCATTCACACACAGCTCCCCTGCACCGAAGAACATACAGCTTTGTGGAAAATATCCTCTCGAATCTCCTCACACTGACTGACTCTCCCTCTCCTCCTTCTCATCATCAAAGTCCCCGTATGGACTTTGTCAGATAGTGGGGTAAGGATTTTGCGTCTCATTGCGTTTCGGATTTTGTCCATCTTCTTGTCTTCTTTTGTAAGACGCGTTTCTCTTTATTTTTCTTACAAAGAGTGGAGACTTTGCCCATCGTGAAAGTAGCAGTGTCAGAAGAGAAAGTTGGTCAATATGCAATTCGGGGAGACTTGATACAACTACTTTGTCCTCCATTTCGGGACAAATTGCTGGTCGTGATTGAGCCATTTTGACTCTTTTTAGCATGGATTAGTTCCCTGATGCACAGGAAATCGTAATTAATCCATGTCACCGTGGTCAATTACCCTTCTGCGTTTGAGCTCTTGGTATAAAAATAAATTTGGCGACTCTTCCACTTCATCGTTGGTCACAGATGTGTCATTAAGTAGCAAACTCGCCAAGAGATCATTTACACTGACGGAGTAGTTTTTCCGACAACTGACCTCGCTCAGCGGACTGTCATCTGGCACACGTGTAAAAAAAGAGAGAAAAAGAAGAAAGTTAGCTTGACTCAATTTCAGTTCACAAATGTTTTCTTCCCTCTTTCACAAAACTGAGGGAAGCCGAAATGTGGCCGCTTGGATAAGCGAGTGAGCAGTGAAAAGTTGTTTTAGAGAGCAAAAGTTGCTAGTTTTTGAGACTATATTTCCATCCACCCAACCCAACAAAAGTAACCCATTTGTAACCGATTTGTGTGCATGACAGGGTTGACTGGCATATCATCAGACGTATTTTGTTGTTTTTACAACAAGGACAAATCGTCTGCATAAGAAAACCATGCGGAGAAAGTTGAAGCCGATAAGCCCCATCTCCGAGCACCGTTCCAGGACATTTACTCCTGATCTGGAATAAACGGAAACATTTGGTGTACCCACCAGACAAAACTGGACATCGTTTCGGCCAGGAAACTGGTCAAGAGAGAAAAATGAAAGCAATTCAAATTGCTATATAAAGAACTCTTATTTACAGAATTAGAACGTTGTGGTTGTTTTCTTGCGAGTGTGTCAAAAGTTTATTAATCATCTTTCTTTCCACGCATTATTGTGAGTACTCGAGTCTATTGGGGTCGACCTCTTTATAAAGAAGAAAAAGGAAGGAAGAAGTCCATCCGTGTGCAATTGTTGATAGTTTGCGCTACATTTGTTTGTTTGTTTCTTAAAAGTGAACAAGTTCCTTTTTTTCTCTTAAAAATTGAGTGTGTGCAAAACAAGGGAAATTTGCAAAGGCTCAACTATGGATTCTTCTCATGGAAGCAGCATGAACCACGGATATCAACTTCTCCTTCGTCTACTTTTCTTGCTACTCGTGGGTAAGTTTCCGACTTGAACAATACTTAATAAGGCTGATTCAGTTTGAATTGCCTTGACTAAAACAATGGCACGTAGTTTTAGTTATAGTTGGCTGGTTCACCTGGCTAGCATTGCGTAACCATCATACCAACCAATTGTACATACATACAAAGGCAGACAGGTATTAGGAAAATCAAAATCTCACTGAAATCACGCACCATGCAATCCATGTCAAGCTCATCACTACTAAAACGACGAGTGACTAGTTATACCAGAGTGAAAGCCAGAATTTAGCTGGGAGCATGATGGATTTGCCACTGACAAAATCTGTGGGATGAAAGTCATTTATTGTTCAAATATATATGTAGAAATACGTAAGTACTTATATAACTCATTCGTGCCACTGGTTTCCGCATAATAATCAAATCCAGCTCGCCTCAAATTTACAAACCTTTAAACCGCAACTAATTCCCGTGGATAACGCGGCAGTTGGTGGGTCGAATCAAATCTAATCACGACAACTAATAAATATGACTGACTACGTATACACATTATACAAGTGGTGGTGGTGGATCTACTAGTCTGCATTGATTAACTTATTGCCCAATTAACCAGGCGGGTAGATTTGTGTTCGTGGAAGTGAAAGCAAAATGGTACGGATTTACGAACGCTGTTGAACAATGCATGTTGAACGTAGTTTACGGCTCAGAGAGTATTTATTATATTGGGAGAACATAAGCCGTGGAATTTGTAGAGATCAACACGAAAATCTGGAAGGAATAATTTAGGTTTATTATACATTGGGAAGGATTAGTGAGTCCGAATAATAATATTCTTCTGAGTGTCGATTCAAACATAATCCGTGACAAATATGGCTGCGTACTTTAAAACGGTGTAATCCGGCTACTCGAGTTGGCTGGAACCGAACCCGACATTATTTATAAGGGCAGTTGTTGATAGTCTATCTTATTTCCATCAAGTATACATAATCTGTTTATTGTCAAAAATTGAGGGCAATTTCCTCCTCGTATACATAAAACAGTTCGTCTTATTCGGAGTTCGTTCATGGGTAGGAGCGAACGATGAAGAGAAAGAGACGGAAAATTCAGCCTGAAACAATAGTAAGGCAAATGGCGTCAGTAATTGCGACAACGTAAATAAATTGGACACCACCCCACCCAACATTATTTCTTCTTAGTCGTCATTATTTCTTCACGTATCAAGAACTAATGTAATTGTTCTTGAACAAATTAGAGCTTTAATGATCCTGTGTGAGATACAATAGTCTTGGAGTTTCGTGTATTTATTTTTTTTCATGGCCGTGAGGACAGAGATTCATTTTAATAGAAAAAGTTTGACAATTTTCGATTGACTTGTACAAATACTCCGAGATGAAAGTTACATATGTATGTATTTGTTTATCAAAGGTAGCATAAATTGACTCTAAAAGTTGGTCCCCTCCGATTTTGTTGACAATTTTGGCAGATTGCTTGACAACTCCTCAGGTAATTGGGGTGCGTAGGCGTGTTTGCTTTTACTTTGAGATGGAGCACGTAAAAAAACATTCAACCATTTGTGAAACACTTTACAACATTACAACCTGTACATAAGTCAGATTGAAGTTTATTTTAGAAAATGAAACACTAAATGGTATCAAAGGACTTCTGCTTTTTCTGACTATAACATTTATATGACTTAATTTACAATGTATAAACCCATTCTAGCGACTTTTCAAGCCCAGAGAAAAAGTGGTTTTTATGTTTATTTTCATTTTTCACCCAGTTATTACTTCATGAAGTTTAAGTAATACTAAATCTGTCATTGCGTAACCTAAAATGACGCCGTAAACGACGCAGTAGTTCCTAAATGGCAATTTCGTGAACCACTTTACATTTACTCACGTCTCACCCACAGCCAGTGTTGGTGGATACTAAGGAAAATTAAGAGGACTGGAACAATCTCATGAATACAAAGTGACGAAATAATCAGGGGAATTATCTAAATTCGGTGTAAATGGTCCAGCAGATTTCTGAGAAATTTTACTTAAATACATCCGTCGGACCGTAAAATTTGCATACGCTTAATAATTGTGACCATATTAAAATTAAGAAGAACAAGTAAGGCATGAATTAACAATCTAGTCTCATTTATTAAGCAGTCTTTTTAAACTAGCATAATTTTAAGGAGCTAATCATTGTACTTCGAAGAAAATTTCAAGCATGTATTCGCAGATATTCATGTACATACGTCACTACTTTCTCTGACGTATTAAAATAGAACAAAACGTTACGACTGGTCAAATGAACGACGTCGTTTATAAAAATTAAAAATGAGACAGCTCGAGAAGAGTGACAGACCTTTTGTCTTCAGACTTTATTCGTATGAAGCCATTTCTCCGAGTCATATTTATTGCAGCATACCTGCAAGGCATACATAATAATGTGCATCGCTTGCATTTCTTCCTTGTTTATTAGACAAGATCACAGTTTTATGGGGTTTTTGACAGTGACGGCAAACCCTTATTATACATTTTCAAGTGGACTGAGAAATTCAGGGCATAACGCTTGAAAATCACACAGATCATCATTTTATGTGGTTGAGATGTTGTCTTAATCGATAATCTCTCACCACTGGTTTTATTTTGACATGAATGATTTACAGTTCAAGAGAATGCAAATTTCCAAAGACTTCGTTTCACCTACATAAATCCCAGGTCTGCATAATCTAACCAGTATTTGCAGGTGTTGCGGGCTTACTTTATTAAGAATCGTGTAGAATCTAACTTGGTAATTTGTCCATTTAAATATTGGCACAGTTAATTAATTACTGTCCAAAATTAAGAATTCTGTTATTAAACTGCTTCCTAAGAAGGAGTCTGAGAAAGATCTGTGATGTAAATGAGGTGTCCATTTTTCCCATTGGCACAAAAGAACTTGGAGAGAAAGAAGGAGCGACGTAGGCAGCGAAAATTTAGTCATGTTGAACAAATACTTTCTCCTCCTGGATTTTATCGCAGCTGTCCCCACTTTTTTCATCTTCTTGATAAATGAGCATTGCCAGGAGCTATCACTGTTGAATTTTTTAAGGCGAAAAATTCCTTCAGAAATATAACAATTGTGCAGAATCTTTCGGAATTTTGTGTGCATTATGTATTGTCCTTAAAACCTCGATGCTGGTAGTGTAGCAAATAAAACGTGGGTGGTGTTGGTTCGTATGCAGCAAATAGGTCGTTATTGCAGATATTATTTCTTCAGAGGAGGAGAAAGCAAGGGAAAATCCTTGACAAACAGGAATCAATGCGTATGTACATACATGCATCTGAATGAAACGAATGTGTTATTTTCAATCATATTCAAGTTGTTTACATGTATTTATTTGTGTTTGCGTTGAGGATGCTGTCAGAAAAGGTGTACACAGATGCGGTCTCTTTATGTACCAAAAAGTCCAAAGTTTTCCTACTTTAGAGATCGCACGTGTTTTGTTCCTGTTCGGATCGATTTTCTCCCATTGTATTTTAATTAATAGCAGGAACATTAAATTAAATGTGGGAAACGCCTCCTCAGCGTGCACAATATTGCGATCGGTTTCCTAGATGCTGCCGATGGTGAATGATCAAATTATCCGGCTTCATTATTCAAGTGTCATTAAAGAGATTTAATTTGAAATGTTTCGCAGAAACCGCAAACCTCCAGAGTCAACAGTTTTGATGATGGAGTATATTTCGCAACTGTTGTTCCAATAGTTTGCCCATTATGGAATAGTGCGAAGTATATATGTCACTTGCATGGAGTCCTTTAGAGCTTTAGTATCATAAAGGGATTAGCAGGACAATAATTTATGCATGGAGGAAAGTTTTATTCATGAAACAATTGTCCGTGTTACATAACCACCACGTTTTTCTTGCCATGCACAAAAAACTTACTTGTATTGCTATTCAACTTGTCTTTTCCGTTTAATGATATGCAATGGTGAAAGTTTCAGGTACGACCTGATTTTTGGAGATTACATTATTTATCATATCCAGTATTTTCATGCATGCATGAATATGTCGAAAAGAATGTGGAAAGTTTTAGAGTACTTTTTCACCTTGAGGCATAAAGTTCTTTATAAGTGTGTAAGGGATACGAAATATTGCATATTATGTATATTAGCATGATAGCATCGTATCGATTTCAGTTTGAGGATGACAACCATCCAAAATTTTTGTCCGAGACAATGGATTGTCAATATTTCATGCTGTATGCGAAAAGTTAACGATTTGGCAATTGCATAACTGCAAACTGTGCACATATATCGGGGAAAATTTGAATTACAAAAAATGTGCATTGGATTTGGATATGGATGAAATTTCCGTATCTCATTATTTACAGTTATGTAGTCGTATTTCTGTATGAACGTAAATAAATCGTAAATAAATAAGTAGGCATATAATCGTGTGTGCCTTAAAGTATGTAGTTGTTTGATATCAGATTAAATTGCTACCTTTTTTTACCTCACATGTAACTTGAGTTCCTGTTTAGTAACAAAAAAGTTTTTTGATTCTTGCCATCTTGCCATCATTCTTTGAAAATGTCAAAGTCACCTTGAAGATTTTCATACTTTTAAACTTCCTTTATGCTTCCTCTACCGCATTTTTCCACTTTCCGTCTCCATATCATACCTCAACTTACCTTGACTGATCTCTTAGAAAATATGGCACATCCTCTCAAACAAAACGTATCCCTAGAAGAAAGAAATATGTGGAATTTTTCTCATTCAAAGACATTCTCTCCCTAGTTTTTGATTACATATAAAAAAGTGACCCGCATTTCAAACGGTTTCCATCATCCAGCTTCGACATACTTGAACAATTTGGATCAACTCTCGAGTAGTATTATCCGATAAGAAGAAAAGAGAGAAAGTCTGTCTGCTCGAGTAAAAAATGATCACCTCGCCGACAGGTAGTCCATATATTTCAGCTCGTTTGAAGAATTTGAATTTTCACAATTCTCTGTGATTGTGTGAGAGTGAAAGTGATGAAAAGTGGCCACTACCACCACCGCCGTGAGCTACTAACTCAATCTCTCACCCTCACCTCACGTCGATAACTTTCTTCCTCGTCTCACCTCTGGGCTTCTGTCTGTCTTCGTATCCATACGAAATGCGTATATTGATTTTGAATTAAAATACACGAGCAGCTGGAACCAGGGCGAAGAAAAATAAGTCAAACAAAGGGCTCGATCCACTTTCTCCCATTCAATCTGTTTCGTGTGCATATATCCTCCTTACTTACTTTTACTTCCCAGTCACCCCATTTGTCTGGTGGTGGCGTCTCACGTATACTTTCTCTCACTGCATGGCGTGAAGTGATTAAGATGCATTTTTATTTTCATTTGCGATCTCCTTCTCTGAAAAAGTAGAATAAGTTTAGGGATCAAGCTCAACCATGGCACTCAAGATTAATGAATCAATGACGGTGATGGTGATGCATGTGGTTTGTGGGTTTCCCATTAATATCTGTTAACCTGGGGTCTTTTTTCATCCTTCACTTGTGAAACTGCAGTGAAAAAGGATCTAGATTTCGAAGGAAAGATAAATTATTAGAGGTGAAAAATGACACTGGGGGATTTTATGCAAGAAAAACTTTTGTAATCTGACCCAAAATCTGGGAAATGGAGCGGCACGATAAACATTGGTGGAAAGATTGGACCGTTTATTGAAATTATTCAGTGATGGTCAGACAAGCTTGACAGAAATGTTGTAAATAACATCATGATTTATGATGCAACCTTTAAGAAAATTGGTCCAAATTTAAGGGTTGAACTTTGGAGAAATTTATTTATTTACGGATTATTTTGCAGGGACGGGGATGACTTGGTGCGATGACCACGAGATCCGCTTGATGAAGCACTTAATGCTAGATTACGACGCGTAAGTAGCATTTGTCTAATTAACATTTTATAACTAATAATCTAAAAATAATAACAATTTTTTGTCCATTTGCATCAACACTAACAAATCTAATATTAAATTGCACCATCATTTTTATTGCAGATCTGTCCGCCCAGCCGCCCACCACAGCCAAGCACTCTCGGTCAATTTCAGTCTTTCACTTCATCACATTATCGACGTCGTAAGTAATTACGTTCTACCCTCGACCTTGTCAGGTTACATCAGTTAAAAGTAGACTCATATTCTGCAGGATAGAAGCTTATTAAGTGTGTCATACTTAGGGAAGAAATTCATGAATGAAACCGGTGAAAGCTATAGAAAGTTACATTTACATTTGCAATTTGTAAATATCGCACACAGTTTTTATTTCTGCCTTGATTGATCCACGCTACAAAATTCTGACAATGTTTTGATCATTCAAGATTGATGTTGTTATTCTTATCTAACTGGGAGTAAACAACAATAAAATGATAAACTAGTAGTAAAATTCACCTTCAAAATAGTTTTAAAACGAGGAAATAATGGATAAATAAGTCGTTGATATAGTTTTCTGCCACACATTAGGCTAAAACGTGGCAGTGAAACCAAGTCGAAAACTTTTCTTAGCATCATCACATTAGCATCAAGACGAGCAGGGTAAGCTGAACAAACAACTTTACACTTTCACCCATCCCAAGTCACACATCCACAGCGTCCCATTTCCCCAAGTAAGACTATTATCTCGGTAAAGAGGAAAGTCGGAATTGGACGGGATCCTCCTCACTCTTTCTCCTCCGCTCCGCACACTGATCTGAACTTTGGACCACTTTAGCCTTTTAATTCAATTATACAGATTGATTACTCAGTTTTCTTCCTCTTGTTAGCCGGAGTGTGAACTGAGCAAATATTTTATCTGACAGCAAAGTAGAAATATTATTAGTGGCGACAGATTGATGATAACCGAGAGTCGAGACATTTGCCTACGTGATGGACGCCATCCATGAAGCAAATTATTTGTTGGCAGGATGAAAAGAATCAAATTCTCACGACGAGCTGCTGGTTAACACAAATCTGGATGGATAACCACTTAACGTGGAATGAGACTGATTTTGGAGGCGTTACAGTGATTCGACTCCCCTACTTCAAGGTTTGGAGGCCGGATATCATTTTGTACAATAAGTAAGTTTTCATTTAATAAACTTATATTCAAGTTAGAGTAGTAATTCATTAATAAATGTGTATATAAGTGTTTCGGGTATATTTAATTGTCGGGTGAACAAAGTTCGCAGTTCATTGAGATCGATCCTGGTAAACGTTATGTAATACACTTAAGAACATCTTGAAAGCCCACCACTCAACAGAAATTGTCAATGACGCCCAGCCAGAGTCACCTAATCCTCAACATCTTTCGGGGCAATGATACTTAATAAATGATAAATGACCCTTTAGCTCATCCATTCACCCGCCCACCCACTTCCTCCTTTAACAATATACATTTTGACGATGTATTTCTAGCCCAGCGTCGATTCTAAGTATTTCCAATAAGCTAAGCTCCACTCTATCCGAGCAAACAATTGTCTGTATCCTGTCCACAACAACGTTAAGGCGGAATATCATGCTGGCTGATGCGGGGTTTTTTGTTTGAATTGTTGTGTCTCAACTTTCCCTTCCTCCATGTATTCAAATGGCGATTTTGAAAAATGTTCACCGCCTTTCGTTTTTAACAATATGAAGATATTAATGCACCTAAAAATCGGTAATTTTTAGGCTTACATAGTTAGGAGATAAAAATTTTGATTTTTTTCTTCAACAAGAAGATAAATATAAAATAGATGAAAAATAATCAATAAAATTTAAATATTTCCTCATTGAAGAAAAAAATCAAAATTTTTATCTCCTAACTATGTAAGCCTAAAAATTACCGATTTTTAGGTGCATTAATATCTTCATATTGTTAAAAACGAAAGGCGGTGAACATTTTTCAAAATCGCCATTTGAATACATGGAGGAAGGGAAAGTTGATACACAACAATTCAAACAAAAAACACGTGATACAATGCCACGTTAAGAAGAAGTAGATATAATTTTCATGGAAAGATGAAAGGAAATCAATTCGTGGACGTGACAGGTCCAAGACGGCGGCCATTTCACTCAGATGTCATCTTTCCTTCCTTCCAGGTTTGATCCAAATCTTGTCTACAAGCAAAGCCAGCCAGCAATCCACTTCTGAAATTGGGAGAAGAGTCTCCTGAGGAGACAATAATAAATAATAATTCATTATTCTGGTTTATTTCTACCAAGAAAGTCTCTGCCAAAGACAGACCTTCTTCTTCTTCCTCTCTTTCTACTTACGGTCATTAAACAAATAGAAATAAATATGAACTTAAATTGCTCCGACTTTCACATATTGCTCCTCGTGATAGGGTTTTTTAAGACAAAAACTAACAGAATAAAGAAGAATATTCCCATTTGGCACATACTTTTGTTGCTCTTTCTACTGTGTCTAATAGGCGAATCCTGTATCAAGTTGGGTTTTTGCTTCATCAAGAAATAAATTGGAGTACACATTGCTCGTTAATATCTTGTATGTACATGTGCATAAAGGAAGAGTTGCATAATCCCAGCACTTTTCACCAACTGTTGTTTAATGGTGTCAAGATGTTAGTGGAGTAACCAACCAGATTCGACTTGGCCAAATTAAGTTGCATGCATAACTGGCTATACGTACGTATAATGGTTCCAAGGATAGTCGTTAAGGTGTCTGGAAACTTTCAATTAACTGAGATCCGTGAAAGAATTGGGGGGTTTCTTATATAAAAATCCTTCCCTTGATCTCATACGTGTAACCACCGTCGTTTCATTCCGCAAGCCATTTAGTGGACGTGAAAATCCCAATTAAATAGAGGAGCTTTGAGATTATTATCCTTCCTTTGGTCAAATTGAACTTCTCACAAGAAGTATTTCCAAAGTGCGTATCTGATAAAGGAGGAAACATGGTCGAGTTTTCGGATGGGCATTGGGAGTGGAAAGGATTAGTTTATTATCTCCTTTCGTTCGGAATGCTTTCTCCACTCCTAAATGCTTAATTGTATTTTATATTGTTGCGAATTGCCTTTGGTTTGGTGAGACACGATGTATCGTATCATCATCACCGTCACCAACTCAAATTAAGACTGTGGATTGTGCCATGTCGAGTTGGAATATGGAGAGTCCACGCTGGGAATAAAGTGATTCTCTAAACTTTCTCTTTTTCGATGCTGTCTTTACTGCGAAATAATTGGGTTGTCTTAAGTGTGACGTGAATTAACGATAAGAGATTTATTCGGAACTGGTTACATTTGTTTAGGAACCAAACAAATGTAACGAGTTCCATTCTCAGGCGTTATTTTATGGTGAAAATTGGAAGAATTGTACGCATTTCTTCAAAATTCGCCACTTTCACCCTAAAATAATGCTAGAATATTCCCCTATTTAAGTAAAAATGAGGTTATCGTATACTAACAAGATTTGTCTTTGTAATGTCACGTTGTCAGTCAGTCAGTAAACTTAGTTCTGCGTTATACGTATTTACAAAATAGAGGAAATACTAGGAATTTCTGGGGTTTAATTTAATCCCATCCTTCACAGACTTAAATCCTATTCTGCCTTGATGTTGTTGTCTGTTTGAAAAATGACATTGGCAAAACATGAAAGATGTCTGAGCTTTTAATGCTAAAAAGTCTTTGAAGGAATTGCAAAAAAACATTTATATTCCATTCGTGACTAGTATCTGACTTGTAACGTACGTATTGTAAAACTAGCTTATTTTATGAAGGTAACGAGTCCCATTTATTCAGCTTGTGAGCAATGTGTTCTGAAAATATCTGATGCCTGACGGACTGTGTGGTTGTCCTTGTGTCCCAATATTTATGAATTTTGCAAATAGTATAAGTAATGCGAATAATATTTACATTTCCGCATTATGTGAGGTGTCACACGTCTTTCTCTTCTTATCTTTTCCAGTGCTGACTCTCAATACCAGTCCTCCGTGATCAACACGAATGTCATCGTCGCGAACAATGGCGAAGTGACGTGGCTGAGTCATGGGATTTACAAAAGCTCCTGCGACATAAATGTGGAGTACTTTCCCTTCGATATCCAAGTGAGTGTTTCAAAGGAAGCCAGTTATTAATTTATTCGTAAGTACATAATATGTGTGACTTCTTATCCAGAACTGCACTTTGAAATGGGCTTCATGGTAAGTTGGGGGGATTACTGATTAACCTAAGTTATCTATGTTAAACGCAATAAATACAAAAAAATCAAAAATGGAAAATTTGATTGCAGGACTTATGACGGTTATCAGGTAAGTCAATCTAATACTTATGTCTTATGTACATATTTGGATGCATAATATAAATTTTATTTCATCTCTAACACAAATAAATAGGAGAAAGTGAAATTTCAGATTTCACTTTCTCTTACCTTTTTGTGCATTAATTTACATTCGGCGATTACGTAGTGTAAAAGTCGAAGCATAGTCTGTTCATGAACAAATTGTGAATACTTAAATTGTAATTGATTTTTTTAGTTTCATAAGTTCCAAGGTGTCATTAAAGGCTAATAAAATATTTAAGAACCGTAGTTTATCAATAGTAAAATCAAGACGTCATATAGAATTCTGTAAATTTTTGCTCGTACATATTTATTGAAGTTAATACAAAATAAGTATGAAAGGACATGATACCAGTAATTTGTAATATTTGCTGATTGTACGACGGTCTATCATGTAAATAGGTACCTCATAATATATACATACTAAAAACTCCTATTTCAACGTAATCAAGGCTCTGAAAGTACCTCTGACAATTCCTTGTAGGAATTTTAACACGGTTTTCTTCGTGATTCTAAATACGCCTTTCGTCCCAATGCACAACGGTTTACAAGATTTTCTAAACTTATTCATGTATTTCTTCTCAAATTTTGAACTAAATTCAAAATACTTCCACGATCTTATCGTAGCAACTGCACCCTTCTGAAACGTTGCTGAAAGAGTGAGCACTATTATCCAGGCGATTTGACAAACTGCTGTCCAAACTAGGGCAACCATGAGCACAATCAAAGTCATAGAATGACCATGTCTGACCAACATGTAGTTCAAAATGAGTATAAACTGTGAAAGTAGGCCTTGCATAGGAAGTATCACTGGCCCCACGTGGATGAGCAGATTTTTTATGAAAATTTCAACCGTTCTATAAACTAGGATAATGTTATCCGGTGTTCTTCTCAAGGTGGGAATGGTAGCATAGTTCGTTCTACGAGATCTTAACTCCTGACATAGAATTGGGTAGATAAGCAGCGCTGTTGAAAATACAAGGATTGCAAATCCAGATGTTAAAGCTGTCCCCTGATGTATACACGAATAGACCACTGTTTCATACCGATCCAATTGTTAGTAAAAAATTATTGGCATAATGTAATACGATTTTTACATACATGGCGCATTTCCCCAGTAAATGAGCCAATGTGTACCCCAATCCCCGGGTAGAATGCTGTTCGGATAGATCATGTCCAACGGGAAAACCAAATAGTGGAGGAATACGATGGGGGCGATGCCAAGTAAACTCAAAATGGATAGAATCAACATCCGATCAAAATAGTAGTTCACCTTGTTGTCCGAGTCGTAGTGTGGGATCCATTGTTCTATTAATTGAATTAAACAACAATAATAACTTGTAAACGATTTAGTAAACTACATATATTTACTTTGAAATGTGACGGAATAATCCAGCATTCCGTTAATGAAGGGTAGCACATCTTCGGCATAAATTGACATGAGTAACATGTTCAAGGTTTCCAAAAGGCAGAAGAAAGTCATCCCGACTGCGATGAGAAACTGGTGAATATCGCGTTGTTTGGCTTGTATCGTTCTGACCATGCAGAACAGAGCGAAAGAAGCCAAGATGCAGGTTGCGATACGATTCCATATTTTTTGGAATTTTCGAATGCACAGTCTTTTCGTTTTAAAATTCCATGACCAAGGGATCGAACCTCCAAGGGAAAATAGTAGAACGGAATATTGCAATATAATGTAGAACAATTTACTAAACATGTTTAGACCTAATGTAACTTGGTTAGGCGTCTGGTCGTTGTTCAAGCTACACAGGAAATAAATGACGCGACTTGTTTTGCATTGTCCTTTGAAATGTTAGACCCATAATAAAATTATGGGTCTTCTGTTTATTTAGACTTGAGACAAATTTGCAATTTTCTGTTATTACGTGGATGCATTAAAAAAAGTATCCTGTTATAAATGACTGGAAATTCAACCAATTTAGTTAACAACTATACTTTGTAAACGGCAGTTTTACTGACCATTAAATATATGTCTTGTTTTGTTTACAGTTAGATCTGGTGATTACGACGGAGGAGGGGGACATTAGCAACTACCATGCAAACGGAGAGTTTGACCTCATCGGCTTAAGTGCATTTCGACATGTGCAGATTTATTCGTGTTGTCCAGAGTGAGTGAATTATTTAGTTCGTTTTTTTTTAATTCTTGAAATTTTATAGTTCTCAAACTAATCATCAACAATTTTTCTATGTACGATTGGAAATTGTAAATGTTTTCCTGTTTTTGCAGGCCTTATCCAGACGTCACGTAATTATAATAATTAATAATAATTATAAATATATATAAATATATATAAATATATTTATATATATAAATATATAGAAATATATATTTATATACATATATTCTATAAATACAGGGTGGTTAAAATGTCACGCCACAATGAAAAATTTTTCAATGGGAAAAGTCCCTAAATCTCCATTAGTTACAAGATTTGGGATTGAGGTTTTTATAAATTTTTATCAAAACTGATGACAAAATTCTTAAAATGTTGCATTTTAGAGACAAAATTTCGGTAACTAATGGAAATTTATGGATTTTTCCCATCGAAAAATTTTCCATTGTAGCGTGACATTTTAACCACCCTGTATATTCTATAAATATTTATATTCTATAGTTATACCATAACGATGAAGCGAAGACCAATGTTTTACGTTTTCAACCTGATAATACCCTGTCTGCTTATCAACGGAATAGGTACGAGTAAATACGGTTTGCTTATTAATGGAATAGGTGAATTGCGCTAGACCTGCTTTCTCCGTACAATACTCATGCCGAATAGCATGTAGTTGCGTTTGGCGGATGAACTTTATGCCTTTAGTTTTTCCTCTAATTTTCCCAGAAATATTAGCCATCTTACTCATCTTACTGCATACGAATGATCAGCAATTTTCATATTTTGCAGTAATATTTTTTATAAATACTACTTGGCGGATGAAAAGTTGGGAAACTGCGCAGATAAATCAATTTAGGAAAAAAGTCCATTCGGGGCTTTTATGTACATATGTGGAAATGCATTAGTTATACCTTGAGCAATGCATAAGTGCTCATATCCCATCCACCGACATTTTATCACATGCATAAGATCGTTAAAAGTAGTATCTACACACAGATCCGTGTGTCGCACGTTGATCTGAAGACGAAGGATATAATTTTGTCCAGAAAATTATACTTTACTGGTGAAACCGACTGCGTGTGTACGACAGACATTTTATATTCCGTAGACGGCATACATACATACATAAATATTAATATTTCAGATTAAAAATCAAGTCTCGTTCGCAGTCTGTTACAAAAATTAATAATTCTTTCTCGGTATCTTAAAATAATAGCTAAAGTGAAAGTGAAACTACAAAAGGAACCAGCTTTTCCTGGGAATTTGTCTTTGGTTTATTTACGTGATATGCTGCTCATCATCATCCATGCCAGTTGAAAATATGCTTTGTGACATACGTGTAACCCAAAGAGTGAGTGGAGGATATATTTGGGAGAAAGTCGCTACTGGTGAAAAGACACATTGACATGAATACAAATGAAGGAGATCTATTCAAGTCCACGACCCACCATGTCGCTTTCCATTCAATTCTGATGAACTCGCTCGTATCATTACAACATGATGAGGTTTTGTCTGGAAAAATGAAAAATTGTATGACATTCTTGTACATGATTTTTTTTTCTCGGAAGAAGAGACATCTAATCCTCGAGTCTGACGAACAGCTTGAGTTGTGGATGATTAAGTGTATATAAATTGTCCTTTCAAGGGGTTACATGCTGGGGACTGATCCCTCATTAGGACTGAGGAGACTTAGGTTAAAGACTCATTGATAAACATGGCACAATTTTTTAGCAATTGATGCAGAATAATAATGTAAGCGGGGAACTTTTCAAAATTCGGATGATGGCAGCGTAATTTCACGGATTATTGTTCGTTCTAATGGGAATTGCATAACGTAAAGTTGGACAAATTGTGTCGTCTTTATGGATAGATTTTCGTTTTGGTTAAGGTTCGTGAGTTTTATGGTCAATTACACAAATAGGCCACAAAGGTGAATTTTAGAGGTTTGAGATGCAGGTCCCGTTGAGTGTTGCGTCATGGTTTACTGTAGGTCGTTATGATGAGAAATATTGCTAATTGACATTGATCATCTTTAACCACTCGAGTGAAGATAAGACTTCTAGTCAGTCCAATCAACATGGCAGTTTTAT
Source organism: Folsomia candida (assembly GCF_002217175.1). Lineage (NCBI taxonomy): Eukaryota > Metazoa > Arthropoda > Collembola > Entomobryomorpha > Isotomidae > Folsomia > Folsomia candida. The sequence goes on from NW_019091196.1 coordinate 9,537,182, forward strand.
TAACAAAATCGCCTGGTGTGCCAATACGCTGAAATGGAACAGGCTTTGCCAATTTGACCGAAAAAATCTCATTTAATCCTTGGGATTATCAGTATTATCAATCTTTTCAGCGTTCATTCTAGCATCCAAACTGGTTCTAAAAATTAACTTGATTAAGTGGGTTTTAGACTAGTCTTTATTTATAAAATATCCGCTACTAAAAATTTTTTTACATATTGTATGTATATGTAACACAACACCATAGACGATATTAGACTAGATTGAACTTCACTTCACGTATGAAGCTAGTTATCCCATTTTTATTTGAGCGACAGAAATACACCCACAAAGTACATCACTAATTTGTAATATAAGTTGCTCAGCTTTGATCTTTACGGTCCATGTGTTTCAATGCAATATTTTAGTGCAACGAATCAAATTGCTTTCTAAATTGGTTGCATCGAAATAGTTCGCAGACAGACGTGCTGCACACATTTTTCCAATTCGCGACATCCGAACGGTAATTTGAACTAGAATATTGTGAGACCGAGTCTAAATTCTTCAGTTGCAAACCAACCGAGGCCACCAACCAACTATGCAATTCTCATATCATCCTTGGAAGATAAATACATAAACTACGGCGATGATGATGATCACATTCCGCAGAGTAGTTGGTTTGCCTTAACCTAATTTCGTTTTGAAATTCCACCACCACCAGCCTCACTCACCCACCAGGCAGACTAATCCTACGACGACGACGTATGTACGTATTCCAGCTTCCGACTTTCTCCACTGATCATTTCCAACTTGCTGACTTTCTCTCTACGTTAACGCTAACGTTGGTTGGTCTACGTGCTCCAAGATCACACGAACTTTTTGCTTTGATAACACTGAGAGTCGAGCTCTCCCTCATTTACAAATTGTACATCCACATCCTGCCACGCATCCCTTTCTCTGCTCCTGCTAACCCTTTGTCAAATGCTCAAAGTCCTCGTGAGTCCTTTCTCACTCATTCAGATCAAAAAGATGATGATGCTCGTGTTGGTTGGTGGTAATATGTAACGTATGGGGAAAGTTTGGAAAGTCTGTTTGATGGTGATGATGAAATGGGATAATTCTTTCTCCTTGGTGGAACAGTTTATAATTTATTGTCATGATCAAGGGAGCATAATGCGAGTAAAATAATGACAAATTTTTGGTTATGGCAAAGATGCCAGAAGAGTTGAAGAAAATCGAAATTTTACGTTTTCCTATAAATTCAGATATACTTATGTACCTATCTTTTTAGAAGAAATTTTGAAAATGGGCAGCATTTTGTTAGGTGGAGTTACGTAACTTGAATGGGTTCACCTCACCACCCGATCATTCCCACCCATGTACATGAGGAATTCTTATGTTTTATTAAACTGTCACCTCCAGAACACAACATCTTCGGATTCGAAATAGGGCAATGAGATTCCAAGTCTTACGAGATTTTGAATAACCTCTCAAGTGCTGACCTCGTTCACGTGTAGTGAACTAGAATAGCTTGTCAGCATAATTTACGTAACATGCAGATATCCTCCAGTAAACCAAAGCATGCTATTTCTTCACCCGTCAATATGCAAACATAAATTTCCATATCCACCCTCCATTCCAGATAATTACATGCATTCATTTTCACCCAGCTGAAACCTTTCCACACATGAAACGAAACTCATTAAAGTAAAATCATCGATTTTTCTGCTACAAACTTTCTACTCCATATTTAAGAAGCGTACTTTTGTACACAGGACGAGGAGCACCTACGTACCTAATTCTAATTAAGCTCCTGTATACGTCTCCACTCCTCCGGAAGATTGTTATTAGTGATGAACTAGTTGGCACTTTGACAGAAAGTTTTTCACGCGAAAAAATCCCATCTAAATATATTGTACCTCAATCTGATCTGGGTAGGAAAATCCAAATAAAACATGACACATTTAGAATTTAGACACTCAATTTTATCTTCGCCCGATCAATACACGGTGTGCCAAAGTAGGCTGGAAACCAGATTGGAAAATTGTATGAAAAAAACTTTTAACACGGAACGAGATAAGTGAGCTGCATTTTTAACAAAGCGGAAGAATGCCTGATCAATCTGCCTGATCTCTTAAAGAAATTCAGTTGTAAAAAATCCTTGAAGTTCACTGTACCCTCGACAACACAAGTTTCCGCCAAGTTGCATTCCCCTCAGGGGCAGGTGTTCCAATGCCAAACTTTATTGTACTTTAAGGGAAATGAATCATAATAAAATGTGAACCCATACAAACTTTTCCCCTTATCTATTTGTTTCTTGTCATGTAGAGGATAAATTCCTGTCATCGTTCATCTCAAGTCGAGTGAGTATAAAAGATGCTTCGAAAACAGAGTCAATATTCTGTCTGAGACTACACAGTTTCTTTTTTATGATGGGAAAACGATTGTGCTTCATGGTTGGACGGATGTAATATCGTGATTTTGACAATGAACAAAAATATTCCTTCGTCAATTGGATCTCCGGTAGAAATGTAATTTACTTCCTCAGTGAATGTATTTTTTTGTACACAAAAACTGAGCATTTTAGGAATTTGATCTATTTAATACTTTCATCAGACAGGCAAAGTTTATGTCTACCAAATCTGGAATGATTTATACTAAACAAATAGTAACCATTTATGACAAACAGGAATGTCAGATCGAATTTATGCATCCTGTTAATTTGACGTGACCACGAGATAAATCTTGCTTATCGTGAATTCCCTTTTTCAACGTGACTTATAATTTTTGCAGCACTGCTCGTCTTTTTCGTTCCATGCGACAGTGGGGAGAAGGTGACACTTGGAATTTCAGCTCTTTTGTCAATGACCGTCTTTCTCATGACAATTAGGGAGAGTCTTCCTCCCACGGAGAAAACTCCGCTAATTGGTGAGCTTAATTGTACCCGGTTTAGTTTTAGAATTCTAATAATAACGTGTTTCTCTTCCTTCTTTAGCTCTCTACTACGGCGTTTCCATCTGCATAGTCACCTTCGCATCCGCCTTGGCTGTGTTTACATTAAGTGAGTAGCTTTCACCTTCACTTTCACTTTCACTTCTTAAGCCGAAACTAACTACAAAGTTTGAATGGAAATGAATTTTTTTACTGTAGACATTCACCATCGCGGTTTCCGAGGTGTGACCGTTCCGAGATTGTTGCGATTCATCTGTCTTAAAATCCTGGCAAAAGTCCTCCTAATCCAAGGAGACCCGGAGGAAAGTACTGCTACCGTTGAGCAGAAGGAATCTCAGCTCGATGCTTTTCGCGAATTGAGACTCCAACTCAATGTGAGGCTCATCTCTTATCTTTCTCCTTTTATAGATCTCATATCAAAGCAAAACATATTATGCTTTTCCTCTCAGAGAAGAAAAAATCTTATCGTTTCCTGAAATTCTGTAACACAGACATTGTAGGGACATTACTAGGTATGTATATGGGCTGAATACACGGCGAGTGGGCGGCTGACAAAAAGAAAGTGCATTTGTCATAAACAATTATGTCTGAGTTCCTAAAAGCAGGGAAATTTTGCCAAAAAGTTATTGCATTTGCCATGTGTTTTGTACAATTGTGAAATTTGACTAGTGGTTTTATAGTGAATCATTTCTTGGGCAAATTGGTTTCTAATTTCAATAAAAGTATGTATTTTGGACCCAAATTGTACATTCCCTTCAGTCTGGCATAAAAGATCACAAGTTTGGAACATTATAACACAAATGTGGTATTAAATTTCGAGCTAAATATAATCTTTTCTCATGAAAAAGGTTAAAACCTCACACTGTCCTCACAAAGTAAAAGCTTTTTTTAGAACGCCACTGGCATCCTTCTATTTTGTCAGCTTCTAAATATGTTCAGTTGCTCAGTTTCAGAGTGAAATCTGTACTAATCTGAAAGATAGCCTTCATATTCTATGCGTATTCAAACAAACCATTCAAAATTTGGCAAATAATGCTATAAATTATTTCGAAAGGATTTCTGAGGAACGTCTTACCAGTTCTTTGCCGCTATTTAATACGATTGCCGAAATGCAGTTGGCGAGCTTAGGGTGAAACTGTACGATGCTATAAAACCAAAGGACACGGTCATTGAATATTTATCGATGCTGGGGTTGCATCATCCCTGAAATGACGTTCTTATACTTTAGTACGGATTCTCTCTAAGCTGAAAACTAGGTCCATTCCATCTCCATATCTCGGGAAACAAGATTCCCTTGTTATATTTACCACATACTGATATCTCAAGGCAAAACCAAAGACAGCGTGGCAGAAATACGTGATGCATGACCATATCCTCCAGACCAACCTTCCCATCTCTATAAAAGTCAATCTCAATTTTGGAATCAGACATAAAAACCGTAATAACAGCAACAAGAAGAAACTTTGCTATCTTTTTACTATGTTTATTTTTTCGTACCTGTTGTGCAAATAGTAACAGAACAGCGGCCCACCGAACAAAAAATTATTATGACCTTTTACGGCCAATTTCTTAAGAAGAAGCCTTCTCAAAATTTCCCAGCCTTGAGAATTTTAGCAGTTGACAAGAAGAGCTGATGGTTTAGTTGCTGGCTTATGGCTCAGTTGGTCCCCTTCCTGAGTCCAAATTGCAGATTCATGTCACCAGCCTGAACTCATCCACTCTTCACTTTCTCTCCTCTCTCACTCTCTTAAACGATATGGTTGAGGAGCAGCATGTAGTGGTGGTGGCGAGAGTGGAGAAAGTCCCAAAAATCGTATCATCCTCCTCGTAGACCTCGTCTTTTGTGGTGAAATCTACTAACTGTCACCTCACCACATTGAAGTGAAGAATAACGAGTTGAGGATATTATTGAGTTGAATGCTCTTTTTTCGTTCGTTCCCTTACTCAACTTATTTTCATCCGAGAAGAAGCGCTTTCTGAACAAACACTTGAAAACTTTTGTCCAAATCAATAAAATCAATTAGATTTATTGCGCATAAATTTTTATATAATTAAAATTATGACGTTACAAAACTTGATTTCGACAGGGTCTTCACCCAGCAATTAGGCTAGATTCCCGAAGTGCTTCAAGGAAATACGACTACACGGATGTGGTCCAACGATCCCCACGTTTCGAGCCCAAGACGACGAATGTCGTGGGAACTGGTGGTGGAGGTTCGGCTGGTGGAACGGGTACGGGACAGCCAGCCTCGCTCGAAGACATTGACCACAAGTTTAGTCGGATTGCTTCCAAGATTTGTGAAACGATTGAACGTTGCGAGTTGAGAACGGCAGCGCAGACGAAACAGGATGCAAATCAGCTCGAGTGGAAAAAGATTGCGTTGGTAATAATCCAATCCGAATACATAATTCAAATGTCACATGCATATTCATAGATTGGAAAATATGACGGTTTTTTAATTTCTCGCAGGTTTGTGACAGATTTTTGTTTTGGGCTTTTACCATCGTCACTGCCGTTTCTGCGACGCTCATCCTGTTCTCGTCACCGTATGGACCTACATTTTCCATGTTTTACGATATTTAAATGAGATATCAAAACATGATGATACTAATTATGCTCTCGTATACTGTGCTGATGCCATAATATTCTTATGCGTTTTTGTAGACGAGCGTTGTCAAATGTATACTCGTGGGAAATTATTTAATATTGTCATTGTTTACAAAACGCATTTGCATGTATTTGCATATATTTGCAGATTTGTTTTTGCATACGTGTGTAAGTGTGGTATGGTGCTAAATAGGTATCTACACGTAAGTTATACGGTAAGATAGATGACTATATATTGTCACATTTCGTAATTAATTACTGCATACGGTGGTATTCTGTATGTCACTTTGTGATGATCATGAGAGGTTGCGTGACATATTTTGTCTGAATATTAAAAAATTTCACATTCAATATGAAATTTCATATTTCTTAAGTTTGTCATAAATAGCTAATCATCCTCTTGTACATAAAGATGCACAATTTCTGTATTCACAATGTATGTACTTACAACTTGGAAATTTATATTTAAGCCAGAGTAAAATATAATTAGAGCTTAACGACAAATCTATTACGTTACCCTAAATATTTAAGTATGTAAAGTTAAAAAAAATATTAACAACTCTACTCTACTCACTATAACCCAGGGTTCATACCTCTATATGAATCGACACGTTTTACAGTTACGTAAATATGTATGTATATGCCTAAGGATAAGTAAGCTGTATTTAAATATACTTTCATTTTTCCCCACATACCTACTTATTTTTATGTCATACTACATATATTACGTAACATATATACTTAAGCATTTATTGTATAACTGGATCTACTACAGCATACGTAAAATAAAGAACACAAAATTACTTGGATTACGTAAAACCGTACCCAGACTAAACATGATCCCGGCCAGAAATAAATTGTCATGTCCATGTTCATCGTTGCATAACTTTCTCTCAAGCCTACGCAGCAAGAATCTGGAGACATTTAATTGCGTAAAATTCATGGGTTTGATACTATATCTGTACTTCTCGTGCCGGAATCCGGATGCCTGTGAATTCGTTTATATTTATCCATTTAAAGATTTATTTGCAAGATTGCGTAGTATTTATGTTATGTATATACACATTCAAAACAATAAATTTAGGAAAGAAAATCTACCTCGGTTTGAAGGGGAATCTTACATAAACTCTCAGACTGAGAGTCTTTTACGGCATAGGATTGAGAATAAGACGAAATAATTCAAAATCAAATTTACAAAAAAACAGAAGCTCGATGACGCTTTATTTTCGTTGCATTGTCGCATTGTACATACAAAAATAAGTGTTTAAACTAGCATTAAAAGTACAAAATATTGCACACTAATCATTTACAAAATATTATCTAAAAATAGTTACGTAAATGTTATTAATCGTACTTCTTTTACACAGAATTGCACATTACCACGACTTTCATAAATTAATTCGACACCCGTACCAGCTTGCGAAATGAATACTTTAACAGTATTTATACACACTTTGCTCAATCTTCCATCATACTTACATAACCAAATCCAGTTTTCATAAATTAAAAATTAGCCTCATTCATATGTCATCCTGATTTTTTTCTTAAATTTTCTCACATTTTCTACATTCTCGTGATTTCAGCTTCTGAATCAGAGCCGACGTCTTGTTCCATGTCGATATCGCCACCAGAAACGGCCGACGAGACGGGAACAGACCCACTTGACGATATCTTTCTAGCATTCATGGCACAAATGTACTCGTCCGCGATGGACCTGTCCAACCCGGTGTAAGTCCGACTCACGTCCACCTCCGTGACCTCGGTGATCTCATTATTTTTCTCGCTCTCCGTCTTCGCCACGGAAATGACGGATGGGGCTTTCGACGAGAGGATTGATTGCGTATGGAAACTCTTTATGCTCGACCCCATCGCTCCAGGGGGAAGGAGACCCCGATTCCCTTGAGCTCGTCGTCTTTGGCGTCGATTGTGGTGATCTTGTGCCACAGAGAGGGACGCGATTGACGAAACGGGTGTCGCACTCCCAGCCCTGCGACTTCTCGGCGCCATCATAACTCCAGAAGGGGTCGGGGTCGTCCTGTAAAGTGGGACGAGATGGGTGGGTCCTTGATGGGGATGAGGTCCGAAGGAAAACTGGGATGAAGAGATGACCGATGGTGCGTATGGGTGGTGTGGTTGCATCATTGGAATCATGGCTCTTGGATGCATCATTGGATACGGGATTAATTGTGGCCTTGGAGCGGGGTAAAGGATGGGTTGAATTGCGACAAAGGAGGGTTGGGGGTACTTGTGGTTTGGTTTTTGGGGCGAATTTCCCCCACCTAAACCGAGCGGGATAATGTTTGGTCGCTGATTTCCCAACCAGTGGATGAGGTGATCCTTCCTCGCGTGGTATTCTAACCCGTCACGGATCGCAATTTCACTTCCCGACGATCCTTTTGATGATAAGAGATTTCCCTTCGTTTTAAACATGACTCTGACTGCGATTCCGAGGGAGGAGAAGCAGAGGAGAATTTGGAGAACGGAGAGGAGAAGGAGGATCGTGTTGATTAGGATTCCTGAAGAGTTTCTGTACTCGACAAAGTCATCCACGTCATTTTGATAATCCTTTTCCTGCCAGAAAGAGAGAGAGAGATATGAGTTATTGTGGGTACATATATTTCATAACTGTGTTTAATCCTCGTGTAACGTACGACAGCCATTATTGTTTTTGCATCCTGGAGAAGACCAGATATGGAAAATATCGCGAGAAGAATTACGGACGAGAGAGAAAAGACGATGGCGAGGAGGAAAACGTGTATTTGCCATTTTCGACCTCCAAGCCAAGTAGGTTTGGGGACTCCTCTTTTTGTACACATGGCACCAAGCTAATTAAAACGAGATGTTAATTATTATTATGTTAGATTAATTTAATCACCAATCAACTCTGTCTGATTCATTGATTTTCATTACCATTCCAGATATTGCGGAGACAAGTCCAGCCCAAAGACCTGATAAATGAAGGGTTAGTTCAAGGACTGTCAACATTCATAAAAATCGAAAATAATCATGATTGAGCTACGCACCAGTTCCATAGTGGAACAGATAACTTTGATATCTGATGGCTAAGATGCCCGTTAAGACCATGGCACCACCAACGGCAACCTGGAATTCATGTACATACATGTAAATTCACAAAGTTGAGTCGCTTATTATTGCTCATTGTCAGATCAACACTTACTTGACAAAGTCCCACAATAATTGCAATCTTCGAAGGGAGCGTTGCATTTAGGAGTGACGGCAAAAATTGGCTTCCAGTCCTACTTCCGTTCGTCTCTCTGGGACTATTGTTCCCATTGTTGTTCGAGATTCCATTCTCATTTTGATGTTTCTTTGCCGAGTTTTCATAATTTGTTCCTCTTCCATCTCCTCCAGAACTATATTTCTGAGGATTCTGACACTCAAACTCTCCTGCTTCCGATACAGATTTGACCACCTCGGATTGCACTGTTTCCGACATTTTCACAACTTATGTCTACGCAGGTGATTAATCCCAATACGATCTGGACACTCGTCTCAAATTCCCAATTTTATAATTCTACAATTTTGTAGTTGTAGTCTAATCCGTGTCCTGTGCATCACTGCAGTTTTATCCTGATAATGATCCCACCAACTTTCCAGAATGTCCAGCCAGACACATAAACACTCTCCAGCAGAGACAGTCTCACTTTCAAATCCGTAACACGAACCACTTTAGCTCCCCAAGCCCATGAGAATTTCAGGATTTTAACTCTATCCAACCTCAATTATTTGACCACAGGAAACCAAACCCACACAATATAAGTAATCTGAATGGATTTTGAGGTCCAATTTTCCACGACACGAGAAACCAAACCAACCCAAGTTGTAAATTATTACCAACAAAGTAGTTTCACTTTCAGTCGCGTCTCGTCTCGTTTCAATGAAGCAGAGAAGAAGAAGTAGTAAAAATAAATCAAGACTTGTTGCCACCAAAAGATTTCATCCAAGACTGTCTTGTCCACCAACAATCACGCTCCCTTCATACCACAGCTACTCCCATCCTTATTATTGCTCACTTGTCAAGCAAACATTCAAAATTCTAAGAGTTAAATACCACAGTAAGTAAGTGCAGGCATTAAAATATGCAGTCAGTGCTGGTAGATACATACGTAGTGGATGCATATGCATACATAAGTCCACATGTACATAGGGACTGCTTCGATGCATAGGTACACACATAAAATTCACACACATCTCGTCTCGTATCGTAAATACTTTCTTATAATATCAACAATTGGATACTCTCGTAACTAACAAACATCATCGTCCAACGTGTGTGTGTTATCTCTTCTGACAAAGTTACCAATCTTGTAATTACAGCGTGATACTTGGACAGTGTAAGAATTCTCATCATGAATACTGACAAGATTCCACATCCTTTTAGCAACTCGACTTCTTCAACGCACCGACAAACTAACGTGGCATTTACTTCCACCATTGTTGCATGTAATGGATGCAGATTTGATTTACAGATAGCACAATGGAGAGATATGTAGGCAGTTCAGTGTCATAATAATAACTGGCGATGCGCTGCTATGCTATTAATTCATAGATACACACTTGCCTGCGTTCGTAGGAACGAGTGAGTAAAAGTAGGTGGGTATACTTACTTCTTAAACTTTTCTCTAATAAATATACCAGAAAATGCCTCCAATTTACAAGGTATATAATAATAATGAGAAACGGAAAGTAAAACTTTTTGTTGACCACTTTATTGCTGTGGGCATGCAGACGCGCTGTCATCCTCTAAGAGCATCACTCACTTTTCTTTACCTGTATTCGTTCAGTTTCTTATTAACATTATACCATTAGATAAATACCCACAAGAAATTGCACACAATTTTCAACTGTACGTATGCATTTGCCATGATTAAATTGATGGGTAAACGCACCTGAAACTACACGCATATCATCGTAAAAAAACCGGTCATCGTACTACCACACATTGTATTCAAAAAGTGGTAGCATTTCTATGCAAAAAGTCCCACTCCATTTTTTACATGTGTACAGTGCGCTGTTCAATTAATTGTTTAAAAGAGTTGAACGCAAGTAAGTAAATGGTTTTCCGTTCGTCATTCCTATTTATTAGTAATAAATAATTGTTACGATACATAGAATTTGAAGGATGCACACACACAATGGCTGAGAGACGGTTGGGTTTATTACTTTGGCCAAGTCCAATAATGAAGGCTATTTTGTATATAGGCTCATTATTATATTATTACTCTTATTATTATTATGTATGGCAGCAAAGGCAATGAATTGCATGTAAAGAAATGTCATCAATAATGTCACCGTGCGGTGAAAGAGATTTATGCCATGCATACGTGTCATCGAGCGGTTTTGTATGGAGAATCGCAATTTGGTCGAGAGTCGCCTTTATCTCTTATCTGCTCAGAACTTTTCATTCACTAACAAGAAAACGCTCACAATTAGCAGTAGCATGTCAATCCAATATTTAATGATTTATTCGTGAGATGTCAAAATTCAAAGGGAAACATGTATGCACATACATTTGAAAACTATGCGTGTATATGTTTACTTTGACACCTTTTTACTTTTACGATGTTATGTTTGTAAAGTGAAAATTTCTGAATTGAGCAAACATTAAAGTCTTAAAGAAATATAAATTTCGAGCAAAAAATCAGACGGCATTTCTCGAATGTCATTCATACAGCGGATGGATGACGGACCATCACGACTTAAAGATGATGATGACGGTTCATCTAATCCAACATAATCTCTCCTACTAATCCATGGTCAGACTTTATAATCTGCCAGAAGCTATCACATCTCACAATTCTATTTTAGTTGTTGAATGTTAAACAATTTATGCGAGGTAAATGGTCCTGATTGTGGGGTACGTTAAACAAAATATACAATCTTTGGCACGCAGCAACAATGAATACCTAAAGGAACGAAATGTTAATACAGATTCACTTCTGCTTTTACATTCCATTCCACCCCATTGGATAGTAGTAACACTGCTATCTCACCTTAAAGCCAGATGATTTGGCCTCAATTCCAATCCAATATTATAGTATGTATATTATCATGTAAGTACGTATCTGCTCTTCGTTTTCATAAGTTGCTTATGACCTGACACACATTTCCCCATTGAAGCCTCTTCTCTGTCATTGTCCATATTATTCTTCCATTGATCATCAAGTCACATTAAGAGGTGTTTGCACCGTATCGAATTTTACTTTTCATTTTCAAAAGTCGGTAGTCCAACTGTGTGTGAGTGGTATTAGGACAAAATGTGTTACGGGAAAAAGTGTGAGAGAGCTCCTATACAGACAGACAGTAATAATGAATGATCTTGAATTATTAAGTTTCATATTTTTGTCTCAATCTCCCCTTAAATCCTGCGTGTTGATTTACTCAATAATGGCAGTGCAAGAAGATAAGCTCTTAATTGAACGTGGATATGTACGTGCTAACAATGAAAAAAATGTGAACCTGCTTTATTTTATGCATAAGTATTTTGACAAGCTCGGCTTAAACTTTTGTTTTTTGAGATTACTTATGCTTACATACAACAAGTGATGAGATGAGATGAAGAGATGCACGCTATGTGTATGTTGTTATTGGAAGAATGGATTAATCTGTGCACAAAAGAGAAGATGAGATTCAAACAACAAACATTGTCTTTATGCAAGGAAGGAAAATCCATAAAATAACAGAGGGCACGTACCATAAGGAAAACGGCACGATTTATTTATGTTTATGTTTCGGATCTATAAATACTGCAAGATTATTTAGAATGCTGTTTTTTTATTTCTGTGTGCACTTTAGCAATAAGGAAAGAATTGTTGTGAACAAGTATGATAGCAATAATTTTTGTAAAAACGCCCCAAATTATAAGGCACAAGCTGAAGAAATGAAAACCAAGACCAAACCAATTTCTTCGCCCCATTAAACGCTTTAATAGTATTTTTTACATTAATTCGTGTCGGTGTAGGGAAGGATAAAATTCTACTACTGCGGTTTATGCGTTGGTAGATAAATTGTGATAATTTTTTTCAAAGTCGTCCCTTCAACTATCGTTCTGTCACATCATAAGATAAACAATAAATCCTTGTCTTCTAAATTGTGAATTAAAATGTACACATTTTAATAATAATAAATGTCAGCTATTCAACTTTCGATACAATAAATGCTTAAACAAGAGCAGCCGTTTGTCAGAAATGCGTGTGGTGCGGTGGTGGCTAATCTGAAATTTAAATCGCAATTAACAGGCCGTGCTTAAACTTTTACGCAGGTAGAATTGCAATTGGCCCACAAATCATTCCCAAAGAAGTGATCGATAATTGGTAATTGACTCACTTTTTGCCTGCTTTTACTTTTCCTTATGCACAACCCAGGCCACCAGTATAATTACATTGATGATATGTTTGATGGGGAAAATAAATTTAAATTCTCATCAAGATCCAAATCCACTAGCATTCATAGCCCTGCAAAAGTGTACCCACGATGAGACGCGAGAGACTGATGACCGAGTCTTATTTCCTTCCTTATAAAATAATCGAAAGTGCATTTGAATCTTTCCTGTGGGCAAACTCGACTCAATCTAAATTGCAAATTTAACAATTTTTTTCCTCTTGGTAAAAGCAGCCGGCTGGGCTGAGGAGTTGGTTGGTTGTTTGTTGATACATACAAAAATGTGGATTACAAGATGCAATTACCTTGCTGGTTGTTGCTGTAAAGATTTCGCGTGAAAAGTCCAACCAATATTTCGTTCTAGTCACCCACCAACCAACCAACCACTAAAGCCACTCCTAATAAATGTTAATTTATCTACATCGTTGTCCTTTTCTTCATAACATAACTAATCTAGAGTTGAATGAATGCTAATGATTCGACTCTTCTGGGATCATCAATAACTTTTCCTTTAGTGGATGGACGATGGACGATGAGGCAAATTTCACTTTTATGGGATGACTTTGAACTTTGAGGACTTTTGAGATGTTAAACTGTGCTCCTCTGACACGACATGAAATAATGCAGGATGGGTATGTTACGTGGGTCCATTGTTGGTATTATCAAGCCAGGTAATCGCCACAAATCAACCTTGAAAGTAGTTTTTGAAATTCTTTAGGTTAAAAATTAGTTTGCAAATAGTCTGATGCTAGATTTGATGGGGCTGTTTTTAGCTGCATTCCAACTTCTTTTTTATTAATACACGCTACGTATTGGTCGAGGAAAAGACAATACGTGATGAAAAATTGATTGAACTATATTCCACTCGAAACTCGAGCCTATAGTTTCTTCTCTTATTTGTCATTGTCATCTGCAATCTTGCATCTCTGCAAAACTCTCCAACCCATACCACCAACCAACCAATCTCATTCTGCATCAATTAAGGGGTAGGAAGTAGAATATAATTAAGTGCACACGTAGCATGGGACCAGAAGAGCAAGAACTATGCAATATTCCAATGCGGATGATCATCTAGATTAGATTGACACGATTGAATTTAATAATAAAATTTGAGACGGAGATTTAGTCCAACGATGTTACTGCTGGACTGGAGTTTATTCAGTCCTATTGTCAAATCCTTTGTTGTTCAGGCGTCTTAATTTGTCCACAAGGTTGCACAGCTGCACTTATTGCGAGATAATATTACCGACCGACTTCTGGTTTACAATTGGATTTCATACCCACAAACCTATTAACGATTAATTGTTCGATTAATATTTTAATTTTAATTAATTAACAAACTATTCAAGGATCTCGAGAATATACTTCCCTAATTGTTTAGAAATGCACTTATCCAAATATTTCAAGCATTTACGCCCACTGTGACAAAACTTTGGTTAAATCACGTCTTAACCAAACCCACCATGCAGAAAAACCACTAATCTGAATTCACCACTGCATACATACCACAACCACAATGAGATAAGAAAACCGTCAGCATGAAGCCACAAATTTTTCATTGGAAGAAACCCTATCGCAAATCGATTTACATATTATTTGCAAATGAAAACAAAAAAAGTAAATTGAATGAAAAATAAAATTGTAAATAAACTAATGCATGCGCTAACCTCCGAATAAATAATACAAAAGATTTCTTAAGTGATTACTTAACTGTTCATTTTCATTTACAAGCTGGCTAAATTGACGGCAACCTTTTAAAGCTTTTATCTACATACATAACCGACGTTAATTTACATTGCCATTTTTTTCGCAAATTGCAATTTCCACTTAAAAATATGTAGTTTAGCATATATGCCAATTTCAATTAAAAATTTGATAGTGTGGTTGCAATACTTTGTATAAAAAATTATTTTTAGGTTTACATTTCGAAATACTTTTTAAGCAGTGCTGACCACTGTCAAAACAATGAATGGCACAACACACATGTTGTATTGGTCAGTCTGTCGATTCTCAAGGCAAGCCATTAATCTCAACCTTTAAAAGAACTTATCGATAATGTGATACACTATTAACTAATATGAAAAGAGCTTGAATTATTATGCTAATATTTTTAGCTTTTATATCATTGTCTAACTTTGTACAAGTCATTTCTGTCAAATCAGTGGCTTCAATGAAACATTTAATAGAATGAAAGGAATTACAATCTCGGTGGCATTGTGACATTGATATCGTCATAATAATAATATTTAGCAGCGTTTTATACCATATCGTAATAAATGCACCAATTCAGTCACTCAACGAAAATAGTATTTATTTAGCATTCAAATTTAAGTCGTAACTTTTCGATTTATTTTATTTTTTATATATAATTAAATTTTTCTAACCAAATCATAATGTTTTTTTTGAATGGGTGACAAATTTTGAAACCACACGAGTCATCAACCCATCTTTAAACCGGATTAACGAATATAATGCAAACGTCCTTGAATGTTTTACAGTCTTATTTAAATTGTCAACCTTTTGTCAAGTTAAATTTTAACTTTGATTATTCAACAGAGTCGCAAAGGTAGTCACCTCATTCATTCCAACGTAACAAACAAGTCAGGCTAAAACGAAACGAATTCTGACAAGTATCATAACATAACCACGATCAATGTACATAGTATTGCATGCAAACAACACTCTCTATTATTGCATGGCTTACGGCTTTACTGCGCAAACTAAATAGTACAACCACCGAACTGGATTTAATCAAGGTGGACGGACATGAAAGTGAAATCAATCTTTGTAACGAAATGAAAAGGGAATTAATTACGAGAACAAGATTTAAAATGAGAACAAATGGCTCGACTAAAATTGCACTCTCAACAAAGACGAAATGAATGATTTTCTACAATGGGCAAACGCATAATATCAAGTATATCAACCTACCAGATAAAGGACACGAGGCTGATTGAAAGCTGTTATGCCGAGAAGAGACGATATACATAATTCCAAAGCTAGATTTACCAAATTGATAAAATATTTTATCAAACCATTGGCCAATTCATAACTTGAATTTAAATAGGTCGCTCAAAAAATATTTGGTAATTGCTACACTGTTATTTACTTATCCAGAAGTGAAGTACAAGCTTTAAACCCCAACTTTAATCCCATTTTGTATTATTACGTGTTATCTCCACTAAAATCGAAACGTGTCATCATTCTAATCCTGCCAAAGTCCATTTCTCAATACAAATTTTGTTACTAGTAGATTTTGATAAAATAATTAATTCTGAAATTCAATATCCTTTCAATCCCAGAGATTATTGCGCAATGCAATCAGTGCTTTATTATTACTGCATAAGCTTAACATACATACATAACTTAGATCGCGATTATTGCACGATGACCAATATAGTAAAGTAAGTAGCAAGACGGAAAAAATGTACTTTACTTTCATTTACTATTTATTTCTTCGAAGGAAATGACAGCCAAGTGTTGCGCTCAATGCGAAAACGGCTGCACAACACGACTTCGTCAATCACCAAAGAAGTTTTTTTAAGAAGTCCTAAATATAAATTCGAAAAGGGTTTGGCAAATAATTCTGCGAGTGAGAGGTTTGTATTTTGCGACGATGATGAGATGAAAACCCGGCTTCTTTTTATTAAGAGTTGACTTGTAAAGAGTCGCTGATTGATTTGCAGATAACTTCACCTATTATTATTTTAATACAGGCAGCAGCCACCCAATATTCGTACATATGAGAAGACCGAAGCAGTGATTATATAATAATGCACGCCTAAAATATGAAAAAAATTATCATTTTCTCTCAAATTACAATCAAATCAATGTTAGAAAAGGATTAACTGTCCAATCAATTTATGCCGTATTTCAGGCAGCATTGGAGCTACTGATTGGTCCTAGTTATTCAGTTTCTTCGAGACGATTGAATTTTTTTGTCACGCATTTCGCACAATCTGTAAACTTTTCTGCCCTTTTGCTTCCCATCAAGATGATGAATGCTTCATGCCAATCCATAGTTTTGTAATTAAAATGATGGCAAATTTCTCTTATAAAACTGTTTTTTTCACGTGATTGAATAGGCTGGACAAATACACATCTTTCAAAAACTTGTTCTTTACATGTCAGACAAGAATCGTGGTTTCGCTTGTCATACTTTATGAATTTCAGATTTTTTGGAATTCTTAACTCTTTTCTTTTATCTGCTGGAGAAGACTTTTGATTTGTGATTTGATTTGAAATTGTGCAACCTCAGGGGAAAAAGTAAGACAAGCTATTTAATTTTTGACATGGGAAAAATTGTATTTATTTTTCTAAGCCCGAGATTAATTGTCTACCTACCACATGTGTAATGTAAGTAAGTAAGATGCGTATATTCTTATGTAACAAGATGTAAGACAGAAGCACGTAAGTAGGTTGGCAATATAATATGATGAGCTTTTTTATGCATTGTTTTGTTTGCAGTATTATTATTTAGTCGTGGTTCTATACACTATTCGTCACTGTCATGAAATATGTAAGGTGTGGAATGTCGAAGGAATTTTACATGAGCACGTTTCTGAAAAGGCATAATATTTAGTAGCATTGTTGTTGTCTTCTTTACTTATAAATAAATAGGGACGTTGCGCGAGGGGCTTTTACACGACTTCCCACTGGTTTATTTTTGTGCAACTTGATTACCTATTTATATTGCAATCTAATCAACATAAACATCCGATTAGTTTTTGAAAGACTCATTTAATTCGTCCTTTGTTCTGAGGCATCGTATAAAAAAGTTTACTTAGCCATAATTATGGCAAGGTGCAGGGATGGACGGTTGGTGGCTAAATTGGAGTATATGGTTGCACTCAAAGGTTGCGTAATGTCGGTGGAGATGTTCTGTTATTTAATTGCGTGTGCTTTTAATAGAACTGTTTCGTATTTTGATGGGCATCATCAGTTATTTATTACTTACAATGCCTAAAATTTAATAATGAGTTAATTATTCTGCACGGTTACTAAATATCTACCATCACACACGCAATACTTGGTAGATATTTGAAAAAAATTGCATCGGCAGATTAAAAGAGCATGATTTTCAGTAATCATACATATGACGAGATTAATATGACGGATTTCTCATTTTTTACGGATTTCCTTACTTAAAGTTCATTAGTTTTTCATTAAGTGAGACTGACATCTGCGAAAAGATGGAAAGTTACGTATGTATATCTTTCAAATTAATCATTACATGTTTATACGACTCTAATTTCGTGTCATCAGGCGATGATATGGCAGAAGAAATAATTACTGGGCAGGGTAATATCGCAATCATATATCAATTACGAGTTTTGATTCAGTGTGCAGGCGTGGGAAAGTTGGACAGCTTGAGTGGAATTAAATGGCGTTATTTAATATAGAATCTTGAAAAGATGTACGTATTTTTCACTCGAGGTGATGAAGCAAAATGAAAACTGTGCGATAAAACTACCGGAAATTAATTTATCTAAACGCAGTTAATCCCGTGTTATGACATTGACAGGAAAGTTGAGTGGATATTGTTTTCAGGTTTGAAGGATACCTTTTAGAGTTTCGTTAATTTCTTGCTAATTGCTAATTGGAACGGTTAATATGGAAGACAATGGGAGGGAGGAGTAAGGTCTCGTAATGCATTGTTTCAAATATTAGTAAAGTTGATCCGCCCATATTCTCGAAATTATGTGGTGATACCGGCTAAGAAGTTTCTATGTAAGTACAAAGAATGGCACAACGATTTGGTATTAGATCAATTTCAAAATTTGGGATTACGTAAAACTGTATGTATAGTATGACTGATTGGATCTTATTCTTCATCTATTCGCAAGGTGTCTAATTTCCGAATAATAACGGGCAAAATCTTAGAATTTTAAGCTTTTTCGGGCTGTCGGCAGGAAATTGTCGGTAAAACAGTATATGTAGCTATCTGTACGCTGTTGCATCACACGATCTTTTCGAATTTTGTTTATTCAAAAAATTCAAATTCCTTAAAGTGGCAGGTCGAATGCGTAAATTTTCAAATCAATGTCTGTCTTAATATCAAGGCAATGTTTCCGTCTTTTCAAATCAGTAGTAAACACTCTTGCAAATCCAACGAGTCAATCATCATAATTTGTGATTAATTTTCGCAATTTGCCTCATTTGCTACTTATTTAATTCCTTTATACTCCTGAACTATTCATGTCCAAACAGTCGTAGCAAATTAGTTGTTTAATTAGCATACACACAGAGATTGATTGTATACCTTGTTAATTTCTTGTGTAAGGCACAACTATAATTGTTCAGTTCAATAGTGTTGTACAGTATATATTGTAAACATCCTTATTTACATCATTAAAAGTTAATGAACATCTTGTCACAAAAGAAAGATTCAATTCAGCTCAGGAGAGAAAAACATAGAAAATACGGGACTTGCTTTTCTTGCCATGATGGGAAACTAATTCAATTTTTCCTTGCCTTACAAGATGTTCAGTTCTGTCTGACAAAGATTATAACCCTGCAGATCCTCGTATGTGATATTTGGTCCAAATCGAAAGTGAAATGTGACACCCACACTTCTCGAAGTTGAAGTCTTCATTTCACAAACAAGATAGCTCGTCTACTTATCTATGTATGTACTCACATGTACATTTACTAGGACAGACTGCAAGGCTCTCTGCTCGATCTTTTCTAATTTAAATGAACACTGCACTCGTATGAATGACTAAATAATAAGAAGATCAAGCTTTTATCTGGATCTTGTCACGTCTGCTGCTTTTAAAAATGCGTAAAAAAAGATGTAGTCAAACTAGACAGATTGTTTTATAATTGCAGATTTAAGGACGCACAAAACAAGCATATGTCATATCTCGTCACTATCTATCAAAATGGTTGGCCGTAAAAATTCACTTCATTTGACATTTGACAACGTTATTATCCCTGTTGTGGCTGCTACCATTTTTCCACATGGCCAAATAATCTTTGATCTCGATATGTACGTGCTGCAGACAAAAACATATTAGCATTCCAGATTTTTTGCTTAATGTCACTTCATTATTGACTCGTCGTATGGTTAGGTGGTTGACAAAAGAAACATGGCGTTGGAAGAATCAGATAGAAATTCTTCCTAGTTATGCTTACTCACTTATTTATTAATTCATGTCAATTCGTGACGGTTAATTTCATGATTTACTCGTATTTGCCTGATTTGAGAAAATTATGTAAGACTTGATGCAAAAAATGAGTAGCCGACTGATACAACAAGAGTCAAATTAAGCGACGTGTCTCTGCATTAGGAATCCATTTTATTATTGTTTTGTTATTTATACCGGCAGGAAAATGAAAAGATGATGCATTTTGGGAGTCATTTATTGCAGAATTTGCGACGAACAGGTCGTCTTTCGCATCATCCTTTATTTATTTTATTATTCAATTTATCAAGTAATTTGAGATGTGTTGCAAAATTTTCAATTGTCTGCCAACAAGTCTTCAGCTAAACAATGTGAGCATAAGTATGTTTGTATGGCTGAGCACAAAAAACTGTCATCCATACCAGAAAATTCTTTAAATTTAAATCTCATCGTAGCACATAATTTGCATTTGTTCTTCTTCTTCCACTCGGCTTATCGCTTCCCCCTTGTCGTGTCAGTTGATTGCGTAATAAAGGAGTAGTTAGGAGATGAAAAGGAGAAGAATTATTTATTCCCACAGTTCATTCAACAACAATTTGGCACATTTAATAAGGTTTGCACATCATAAACCAATTTAATATAAATTCGCCCATTATTAAGGAGAGAAATCAAATATTGGATTTTTTTAACTCGTTACTTACGAGTCATATATTGACTTTGAGAATGGTTTTGGTTTAAGAAGATCATGGGTGGCCTGGTGGAAGAGTCGCCAAAAAGCTGTCAGTCGGTTGCAGTTATTAATGACTTTTTCAAATGCAAGATTTCAAGATTTTAAACATGCTTTATTTTGCAAGAATAATCGAATGTTGAGTTATAAATTTTATTTTGTTACTTGTTGAGGTATGGGTTTTCTTTGATTTCATTACGACAAACATTTCACCTGTCTACATGGCCCATGAGGTATACTTAATTGGCAAATGGTGGTTTAATTTTGGGTCACGTGCATATTTATGTAGCAATTCTCATCATCAACAATATTATATTTATATCTTTTATAAATATGCATATACTGTTAAATGTCATGCGTCCGATGTCATCTACTCTAATAAAGTGTTAGTATGATCCCTGGGTCCCTGGGTCCGTCTTCGCAATGCAAATTGCCCCATACAGTAGACAAAGAAGGAAGCGGAGCAACCACTGCATGCATGCACTGCACTGCATGAATAAATGAATACATGAACATGTACACCCCACATACATACATCACTCATCAATAGTGGTTATCATGATAAGTGATCGTGATAAACACTATTAATTAATTATTTTAGTTTGAGAAACTCTACCCACAGCGAGTGGCATGTCAATTCGAATGTATTTTTGACGCTGAATCCAACGCCGTCAATGGTTTTGACCTGCGAGGCCCCCGTGACCTCGCCGTGACCGTGGTGTCCAAATCTGGCTTATTCGTGATGTCGCATATCAATTCGAATGTATTTTTGACGCTGAATCCGAATCCGTCAATAGCTTGGCGTTAATTGTAGAAGTTAACGGGGTTTATGGAACTTAACGGGAGCGTGAAGCGTGGGAATTTAAATAGTTAGCTATGCAGTTACTCCCACGCGACGGGAATTTAAGTAATTAGCTATTCAACTACTCCCACAGGGGGGAATCAAATTTTACTGTGACCAGGTTAATTAAAATGCAGTATGACTTGGGCAAACCCTCAGTCTGATGTATGTATGTAGTATGACAAAGTCTCCACTGGGAATTATTTAAAATATAGTATGACGGATTTTTCGCTTTGGGCACACCCCCCACTGGAACTCTAGAACCCGGCCTTGGCCGGGCTATACGCTAGTTAACTATAAAGTGATGACAATATTCTAAAGAATGAATGCGTATTATTAAACACTTTGAACTTGCAACATTCAAGTCTCAAATTTGAAAATGTTTGAAATATTGGTTTCACATATCTGCATTTATGTTAGATTTATTAATTTTACGAGTTGGACTGGACAGTAGATAACGTTTTTAAAAACCTTGTACTGCCATAATTTGTACTTAATTTTATTGTAAAACTTCATAGATTTTGGATTGAAGTTGCCTTAATCAATCTAGACATTATTTGTGTTAATTTATGCACACCAAATTTTGAAATTTGTCTCTCCAAACAATTTGCGGTTGCCAAAAGAGGAACATTTTTTACGACTTTATTGACTTAACCGTAATATAAATACATATTTAGTTCTCACCAATTTCAGAGTCAGCGAAGATATAAATTTTCGTTTAATTGCGCAAGACATAATAATAATGGCTTCGATAAGGCAATATTTGAAATTCCATCTACCTACAAGGATTACGCGTTACGTGTCAACTAAATATATTTCTTCTCGATAATAAGGCAAAAGTACTTTGCATCCTTTTCTGGCAAGTGTGCAAACTCAAAGTAAACATACCATTTACTTTTATACATCTAAATACATAGAACATCCGCATTACGCATTTGAATAATTGAATTGACAGTCATTAATTGTCATCATCATTATCACATCTCTTCCATTGTAAGTTTGTCCTGTTGAAATTAAAAATTTCCATTTTGTCATGACACACCGTGCCAAACAGCACATACTACACGATCAAGAATTAAAGATCCAACTTGGAAGAATTCGTTTATTTTGGGGTTCATTTTCTCCTCCGTCGAACAATCATGGTACCACAAAGCTGATTGTATTAGCTGATTTTTCACCAACAATGAATGTTCAACTAAATCCATCCAGTGCAAAACAGCTTAACAATTCGAACCACCTGTGCCTTACCGATCTCATTCTTCTCTCTTAGCTTATTCGCTTTTTGATTGACAATATGTGTAGTTGCTTGTTGAAATCTTTCTCGTCATGCCGAGCGAGATGTCAATGTACTGCAGCAGAGCCTGAAAAGATGACACCTGACAATGCAATGTATGGCGTTTAATTAATTGTATGCAAAACACGAGACAAACAGGCAGAGATTCAATAAGAAGAAAATAATACATCAATTATTTTCCTCCGTTGGGACTGCACATATCGTCGCGACGTATGCGTTATTGATTTCGTATTCGAAACGGCGATTCAACCAGTGAATTGAAGAAAAATGGAAGGATTGATTTAATTTATCACTTTGTATGCATGCGAGAACAAAAGTCAAGTCAATTGCCGGTAGTAGTTGTGCAGTGCAGTGCAATAATTTATTGCATACCACAAAAAACATTACACTTTACCAAATTCAAATCCTTTACAAACTTGCTTTCCGTTTATGAAGTGGACTTGAATGAATCTCGAATCTGTGTCAACGTTATTATTTTTGGTGGCTTTTCTCAAGCAGCAATGGGTGGAAACATCGAATAATTTGTGCCCATAAAATAATTAAGGATATACTACACATGTTTTTGTATGTATCCTTTTGTTGAGATGGTTTGTACAGTGATGCGAAATAAGCCTTTAATCACACACAATTTGCATAATGATGTTGCATATGTATAAATGTTATGCTTTTGTTTGTAATACGATTCCAATTATATTTCCTTAATTCTCATGAAAATTCGACAAGATTTCTGTGAATGAAATGCATAAATATGAGTGTCATCATCATAATCATCTTCCTAGGTCGTTGGTCGGTCGGCTTGATTAGAGCGAATAATTAACCCTGCATCCCTGCAACCTTAACATACTTGCAAGTACAATTCTTTATTATGATTTGAAAAGTATGAGTTAATATTTTTATTGTTTCAAAGATTTTGAATATATACTTTTTTTTCTTGGGTGGTGTGGTTGTGGGATTGATGTAACAATTGTGACTTGGAGATCAGATCACAGTCGACGAGTCGAGGAATTAGCACTTTTGATTATATTTTACACCTTCTGACGATTTATTGTCACGATATGTGCGTTCTTGTGAGTTCTTTCTTTTACATATTCAAATTTATTTATTCACAAGTAAAAAGCTGATTAGGTTATCGTAGGTACGTGAATTGTTGGATTACTGTTATGCAATATATTTGTACTCGATGTAGTAATTTAGGCTTTAATGAGTTAGCAATGCGTTTGAAGTGATTGATTAATTGCGACATGCATGTCGATCTCGGTATTTATTTAGTGGAATTAAATATGACTGCAGTAATAAAGGGAGGCTACATATGCATGTATTTAAAGAATTATTGTGAGAGACGATGAGTTGCCAAAATTGCTATTAGTAGGATGAGGGGAAACACTAAAAATATGAAAATACTATTATGCAATGAATTAGTTATGCATGTAATAATTAGATAAAATTAGCTTTAGTGCGATATGGTAAATATATTGCGTTTCAAGTCTGAACTTAGTTATTCACAGCACAATTGTCATTGAGTTCAATGAAAGATTGCAAATATCACAGCTACGTGAAAAATTTCGTGTAATAGAAATCTGTTAGATCAGAATTTGCATAAGTACTCCAGAAGTTTGTAGAAACAAGTGTTACAATTAAACTGAAGGCTCACTTAAATTAGCGTTGAAATTGAAATGGCTAATAGAAAAGTTTTACTGTATGTGCAGTAATAAAGCAGATCAAGGAGATTTTTATAATTATGTGTGTAATACTAAAGTACTAAAGACTACGTTTATCTCGAATCTCATCATCAGATAGTCGTCATTAGTATATTTCTTTAGATGAAAACCTCAGCCAGAGAAATAGAAAAAAAATCAAAGGAGTCTTGATTTGAGAATAAGAATTTCTTACTTTAATGAGAAATTCTGTTAAGAATACTTCTTTCAGACTGTAACTTAAGCCAAGTCACGGAAGTAAACTGGATACAAGTTCAGGAGAACGGTTCCAGAATTAAATTTTGAATAGGAATAGTTTCCGTCGAATACCTGCGTATCTATTTCACGTCATTTTTTCTGAATAAAAATTACGCTGGCATAATACCTATTCAATAAAAGAGCACTTACGCGCATACATATTTTCAAAACACGTTAAATTTGATTTGTACATTTTAAAGAAATTGAAAGTGTCCAATTAGAACTGCTTTGAATCTGATCGTTGGTTTAAATATTTACACGAGCAATTTTAATTTTACATGCTTTAGGAAAAATGAGGCATTGAAAGTAAAGCAACGCAATTCGAAAATCAATCAAATCAAGCAAATTAATTATACATTTATACATATTTAGAACATGCAGATTATAATTATTGAGCATTTCACAATGCATAAATGTTCTGATATGTATGCACTATTAACGAATATAATTTTCAAAGTAGAAATATGTGTATAAAACAGACGAATAAATGGATAAATTATGCTGGTGGGGGTGCTGGAGTGCCTGCTGTAAAGAAAAATAGAAAAAATATTTAACATTTCGAAATCTTAATCGATAAACTTTCAACATTTAAAACAATTATGCACCAGCAGGAGGAGCAGGAGCCGTCGCATTTCCATCCGTTGTGTTCCCCTTAGGATACAATTCGGGATGTTCAAACTTATGCTTGAGTTCAAAATATCCAGGGTTGAGTTCCTTAATCGTTAGCGTCGTATTGCCTTCCGTCTTGTTCATAATCATTCGGCTGAAACGTTCCTGTGGTTCCACTTCGTCCTCGTACCCTTCCACCGCGTGGTCATCCAGGGGACTTCTCTTCCATCGGGATATGTGGACTTCTTCCGGGTAGTCTAAATCGTCTTCAAGGCCATTTCCCTCCGACTTGGGAGGAAGTTGCTCCCTTTGTTCTTTTAGCAGTTGTTTCTCCTGGTCTGAGAGAAACTTGTCAACATTTTTCGCAGAAAAAGATTCTGCTGTTGGATGAGAAATCCAATCCCAGAATTCGGAAAGGTTTAGCTGCTTAATGTACATATTTGTTAAAAATGTGTAATATTTTATGCACCAATTGAACATTAATTTGACCCTGCTTACCGTCTCCACTTGAACTAGAGCCACGGAAAGCAAGAACGCCACAGTGCTGCAAATGACCACTGACCTACGCATGATGGGATAGAAATATATATCAATGAAATTACAAGATATTGCAGCAAATTAACCCCGTCTTACGAACATATTACAATTATTATTTTAAGATTACAATCAATTACTGGGTAATAAAATGACATCATCAAATGACAAAGAGCAAGGACTTTGACTTTACGAAGGTCTCATAATTATGAAGCCTTGATATTTTATAAAACAATGTAAACTTCGAAACTGGAGGATTCCTGCATTAAATCGACTTCAAACATTCCGTCAAATATTGATTTATTATAAATGACTATAATACAAAATAATTTAAACGTTTGACGTCAACTAACTAAGTAAACTTAATTCTAATAAATAATTTAATTCTGATAAATAAATCATTATGCATAGACGTGAATATGGTAATTATTGCTTCATTTATTTACATAATACCCGACATTTTGCGGAAATTGGAGGAGAAAGCTCATGAATTCATACAAAGTCCATAGATCTTCATTAAGCGAACGTGTAATAACACGCGTACTAAAGGAACGTGCAGATTTTTAGATGGTGATGGTGGTGGTATGGTGCGGGTATTTGACCATTTGATCAATATTGCTGTCTGGTACACGTCACTCCACTCGCTCGACTTTACTTGCCAAGGTAAAAAAGATTAAAGATAAAATTTGTGCACAAAGTGGATGTGCAATTAGTTAATTGGGCAGGGAATTTACCCAGTATTAGATTAACTCGTCCGCTAATAAACGTGGCCAACGGGGCGAGGAAAAGGTGCAATTTCAAGTGGATTTTTGGGCAAAGAAAGTGTCAGGAACAAAACCAGCTGGTTTGTGTTTTTTTATCATTTTTATTTAATTAAAGGAGGTGAGGTTAGTAATTATTAATTCATTAGTGACTTCTTGAATGATAATTGTGGGTATGGTTCAAAGTTGATTCATGACATTTGCCTGTTGCATATTGTTTAGGAGTTGGTCCGGACGATGTGAAATTGATGTCCATATTTTATGAAGAACAAATTCTAACACACATAACAGGACTAATTTGGTTACAATGACGTCCTTACACAATGTGGAGTCTGCTCCAGCCTGTCTTTCTCAAGTCTCAACAACAACAGCCGTTTCGTCGTCGGGAATTAGTAATAATAATTCTCACGACCGTTCAGCTTCCGGTGCAGTCATAGTGTCCCCATTTTGGGGAAGATGTACCATGTCGAATCGCCAAGTGTACATTTTGAAGGGGGAAATCTCCCTGTTAACAGCCAGCCTGAGACGGACACCGCAACAGAGGTGGTCGTCACAACAGGTAAGTTACTTGACTTGTACCGATTTGACAGGGTGATGTTTTAAGTAATTGCTAATTTGTGCTACAGGATTTGAAGGGAGACTTTCCTCTTGTCAAACAACTCCAAGCCTTGAAAGAATCCCTTAATATTAACACAAAAGCAGCCCTCAGCAAAATTTCTCAAGATGCAAACTACTTTCTCGTCCCATTTTTAGACATAATCAGGTCTGAAGACACCTCCGGTCCCGTCACAGCTTTGGCTTTGTCTGCAATAGAGAAGTTCATCCTCAACGACCTCGTCAACGAAGGGAATGGAGGGACGAGTGCCGCCGAAGCCATCACTGACGCCGTGATTCACGCCCATTTCGTGTCGACTGATTCGTCCTCAGATGAAATAGTGCTGATGAAAATTCTCCAAGTTTTGCATCGACTATTCGTCTGTCCCTTGGGGGCCTTGTTATCCAACGAGAGTGTTTGTGAGTTAATGCAAAGTTGTTTTAGAATGTGCTTTATAGAACGCGCAAATGAGTTGTTGAGAAAATCGGCGGAAACTGCGTTAAACGATATGGTTCGATTGCTGTTCATGAGGGTGAAAGAGTTCCCCGTCAGTACTGGTAAAAAGACCAAGATTTTAGACCCCACACTAGAATTGGCCGTAGAAGTAGCTAGGGAAGAAACGAACAAAACGGAAGATTCGAATATTGACCCCGTCGTGGCAACCCCGTCAACAGAGTCGGAGCCTTCAGAAACACCAAATATTGTTCACACACAAGTGCCAGCAGGTATGTATATACATGATTAAATTATTTTACTAATTTCATTATACGAACGATAATTGCTATTTTCAATTCTCAGATGGTGGAGAGAACAACATTGAACAAGTCGAAACCATCACTCCCTCTGAAGGAAATAATGCCAGTTTACAAAATTCCAGTAGTGATATCCACACTCCTGAACCGCCAGTTCCAAGTACTACTACTAGCCAAATTCCCGTCATTAACATTGTGCACCCCACCCCCACTCAAGACTCCAACAATAGAAACATGAATCCAAACGTGGTAGAATTTAAAAACAAACGAGGTATCCGATTCACCACAGCATCCGACAAGTCACTCGAGAAAATCGAAGAGGTTGAAGCAGATAATTCCCAACAACATCATGGTGCTGACACTGGTGAAGAACCACTATTAAAACAAATGAACACACCATACGGAATCCCTTGCGTGAGAGAACTGGTCCGTTTTCTGGTCAGCTTGATTAATCCGCACGAAAAGCAAAATTCTGAAACAATGATCCACCTTGGACTAAAACTACTCCTTATCGCCGTAGAATCAGACATGGAAGCCATCGCGATGCACCCACCACTTCAAGCCATTTTTAAGAATGAACTCGTCAAAAACTTGATCGCTCTACTTTCCTATAATTCTCCCAATAACAACGGGTCCATCATCCTCCTTACCGTGTTAAGAATTCTGTTCATCATTTTCGACAGCATGAGAATGGACATGAAATACCAACTCGAAGTCTTTATCACCCGCTTGATGGAAATTATCGGAGATGGACAACAGAACCCAATAAATATTAACCAAAACCAACAAAGTAGGTGGATGTATGAACAGAGAGAGCTTGCCTTGGATTATTTAACCCAGTTGTGGAAGCTACCCACTTTCGTGACAGAATTATACTTGAACTACGATTGTGACCTATTTTGTTCCAATTTATTTGAGGACTTGACTAAACTCCTGTCCAAGAATGCATTCCCCATGCAAACGGGAATCAATTCCATCCATCTCCTCTGCCTTGAAGGCCTCGCATCAATTTTGGATGGTATCGAGTCACATTGTACGACTCGACTGAATTCGACGAGTAGTGGGGTCAATACGTCGTCATCTTCCTCATCAGATGAGTCAAACTCATCAGTATTTTATCACGACTATGAGCCAGGTGAAGTCAAGTTGGAGAAATCTGACGAGTCTGGACAACTTCCAACCCATGAGCAGTTGATGGCGATCAGACATAAAAAGAAATTATATCACACGGGTAAGGAAATAATTCTTTAACAATGATGCGTAAATGGATGTGTGTTGGAAAATTATTAACTTCAAACTATTTGTGGTATTTCAGGAAGTGATCAATTTAATCAGAATGCTAGCAAAGGAATAGCATTTCTTCAAACGAACGGAATTCTCTCCACCCCTCTCGATCCTGCCGAAGTAGCCCAATTCCTTCGTGATAATCCCCTCCTCGACAAGAAGACTATCGGTGACTACATTTCGGCCTTAAAACGAGGCGACATTCTTCGGGAATTCGTCAAAGCCTTTGATTTTAAAGGAACCCGGATTGATGAAGCACTGCGACTATTTCTCGAAACGTTCCGCTTGCCTGGCGAATCTCCCCTAATTTCCAACATATTAGAAAATTTCGCCGAAGTTTGGACTTGCGCAAATGATAACCCATTCGTAAACGTTGATGCCGCGTACACTCTCAGCTACGCTGTTATCATGTTGAATGTGGATCAGCACAATACGAACGTGAAAGCTCAGTGTATGACGTGGGAACAGTTCAAAAAGAATTTAAAAGGGGTCAATGGTGGACAAGAATTCGATCCCGAGATGTTAAATCAGATCTACAATGCTATCAAGTCGGACGAAATTGTTATGCCTGCTGGTAAGTCCATACAAAATTATTATAAATCGATAACTTCGTAATAGACATTTATTTCACGAAGAGTATTTTTAACTATAATTCAGAACATACGGGAGTCCTGAAGGAAAACTATTTATGGAAAATGCTTCTTCGACGAGGGTCCACCTCGAGGAGTAAATTTCTCTGCCCCAAAACGGACGAAGGTCTTTACGATCACGACCTATTCAGTTTATCCTGGGGCCCGATCGTTGCTGCGTTGTCATTCATCTTCGACAAAACTACCGACGCTGCCATTGTGAACAAGACCATTACAGGATTTCGTAAATGTGCTACCATCTCAGCTCACTACGGAATGTCAGACGTGTTCGACAATCTGGTCATCTCCCTCTGCAAGTTTACGACACTAATTAGTGGAAATCCCGACCTAGGGTCGAATATAAAGGCGCAGAATGCGTCCCACACCGTATTCCAGCTTGTTCATCGTCACGGAGGAATATTACGAGAAGGGTGGAAAAATTTTATCGATTGTCTCGTCTCGCTATTTAAGATGCAAACTCTGCCTAAAATGTTGACGGATGCGGAAGATTTTACAGAACCTAGTGGACGTGTTAGTCTCGTCCGGAATACGCAGACGGTGACACCCAGACCAGAAACTGGTCTATTTTCCAGCCTTTATTCATACATTGCTCTGAGCACGTCAGACAACTCGCCAGGAAGCAAGTCCAACCTAGATGAGGAAGAAGTAAAAAAGAAAACGGTTACCCTGATCCGTGAATGCCATCCAGAACTCTTGTTATCAGAGTCAAAGTTTCTTCCCTTGGACTCGTTAAATGAACTCATCAAGAATTTAATTTATGCCAGCCCCGTCCCTGAAAATAATTTGAGTCGCAGGAAGGACTATGATGAGGATTCTGTCGTCTTTGTATTAGAAGTTTTAATAAAAATCTGCATTCAGAATCGTGATCGTGTCATGGTCTTTTGGGATCCGTTAAGGTTAGTTCGTTTTATTTCAAATCCATCCCAAGCTTGTATTACACTACTGATCGTTGCTTGTTTTAAGGGAACACTTATTTTCCATGATTGTGGCGTCGGCAACGTGTGACATGCAATATTTATTGGAGAGGTCGACTGTAGGACTGCTCAGATTGGCATTGAGGTTGATGCGAAAAGAGGACATTTGTGGAATTGTGAGTAGTACTTACTTAGTATTAATTATTGGATGAAAATAACACTAATTGTACGATTGTTATTATTGTTATCCATTTTCAGGTCCTCCAAAGCTTGAAAATCCTCCTCTACTTGCGACCATCATCCATTATTCATCTAAGTCAACAAATTTCATTTGGACTTCATGAAATTCTAAAAACGACAGGTGGGAAATTTGGCTTTGTTGGTTACGTGGAATTTTATAAATACGTTGGTATTCTTGTTCTACAGCTGCAAACATTCACACGACGGAGGATTGGACAATTATATTTGCTCTATTGGAATACGTTGGAGCTGGGAAAGTTCCATCTGGACCTCTGACCGCTGTTTCAGTCGATGTTGCTCCTCCTTCTCAACCACAACTACAACCCTCTGGTTCTGATTCAGCCATAAACAACTCCACGTTAAAATCCTTAGGGGGATCAGGACTTCAACATTCACAATCCCAAGATCCTATCGCGATTCCACTGTCGACAGAGTATAGCTCAGGATCGGATAGAGGTATAATCAATTCATTTATCAATTGGAGCAAAGATAATATAGATTTGACTCATCCATTTCGTTGCAGGATACACGTCTGACTCCGAGCTTGAAATAAGGTCCACCGCTTCAAATGAGCACCGACTTTCGGGCGTTTCTCCAGCGCAAAGTTGGATCCTATTGACTCACTCTCAAACCCCCGAGGACACGCCTTTAGTCACACCGCCATCCTCATCGCCATCAAAAGTTGCCAAAACTCTGGTTCAAGAGCGACAACAAATTAATTTCACTCCAGATCCAAAAGCGTTGATGAAGAGTTGTGAAACTCTAAGTTTCCTCGTTAGAGATGCTGCTCACATCACACCAGATAATTTTACAATTTGTGTCGCTGCTATTAAAAGTTTTGTAGACGCTTGCCTCGGAAGGTAAGTAAAATTTTATTCAATTGAAAAATTAACTTTATGTACATCTCTCTTATTAAGCCAAATAATTGAATCATCAAAAACAAATCTAAAATTCAATTCAGATAACATCCACCAACAAATTCATTTATTAATATAATAGTTTAACATCAAATAGTTTAACAAGTGCTCTTAAGTCCAATTAATAACAAGTTTCTCGTAAACCTTCTTCTGAACACCCTCCTTTTTCATCTTATCGGTATCTAAAACCTGTCGCTTCTTCTCCCCAACCCCTACCGTCTTAAATATCGGAACCATAAAATCCACTTCTTTCGGAACAGTTTTGAGCTTATCTTTCTTTACAACAATCTTTTTACCCGTCATCATAACAATAAAATCTTTAAAAATATCCTCATCCCAGTCATGATCAAAATGGGTGAATTTTTCAGCTAAAGTGTAAACATCGTGACCACCTACTGTCTTCATTCCCAACATATTAGCGACGAGAACCCCCTTGTGGCCTAACGTCTCCACCTCCAGCGACTTTTTCAAACTCTCTTCTGCTGTGAACGTGGTGGGGTCGGCTTGAAACACATTGTGCCTGTTCTCGGGGTCGATCCCCGCCATGGTGGTGGATTTTGCGCGTTGGTGACTACTGGATCCTTTCATAACAAACATACACTTCTCTGCATGATTTTCCCCGAATCGATAACCACCCTCTTTATTACCCCCCACATACACGTACGGGAGCTTTTTCTTGAAATTTGTGGGAAGATGAGGTGAATTTGCGAAATTAAGGGAGTTGTTGTCATCCCTAATTTCGAAACCCATGTTGTTTAATGCCAATGTTTTATTCACTTCATCCAAGTTTCCAGACTTTGTGGAGATGTCACAATTTATGAACTTGATCTGCTCTGCTGGTTTTGTAGCGACAGAGTTGTGAAATGACACCATGAGAGACATTAGAATCTGGGGGGGAACAAAATGTTATATTTATTTGATAATTGAATTGAGGAATTTTTCAGAAATATCACATACCCCTAAACTTTGAAACTTCCTCGTGCTTTCCTCGGAGACATATTCCCAACATTTCTCTATTACAAACCACGCAGTAGGAAATTTGGCGAGGTATTGGCCGATTGCGAAATCGGCGTACTGCGCTCCTCGTAGACATAAATTTAATCGGAGATCAGTGAACTGTTCCTTCCTCAGTGCCGGCTGAACGAAGGTCATGTTCACCTTGTCCAAATTGGCCACGTCCCTAATCATCAAAATCTCCCTTTTCACTGTGTTGTGCTTGTAGCAATGTCCGTCCAACTATAAATATTATAATTTTATAATTAGAGATGATTTCAACAAAATAATGACAAAATAATGACCTACATGAGTCTTCTCATCACAATTTTCCACCCTGCATTTGGAAAATGAGGCGTTCCATCCAAATTTCTCTCCCTCCTTCTTGACTTTATAAAACAATCTCCCCCCAACATACTTCACTCCCACTGGTTGATTTTCGTGAAAAAACGTTACACTGGGTGGAGACGCCGCTTTCCATGGGTCACTCTTCTCAAACTTTTTGAAATGTTTATTCCATAATTCCATGAGATCCTTGTACTCGGCAGTTGACTCGAAAGTCTCGAAGGTGAACTCAATCAAGGGATATTTCTCCTGGAGGTGGTTAAAAATTTGTTTTCGTACTGTGAAGAGGGTAGATTGGGTGTGTCGGCTCGGTGTGGGCAAAATAGCGGATGAGGAGGGGGTGGGTGGACCTACAAGTTAAATTATTTATATATATTAATTTGAGGAATTGCATAATCAGAAGAGGATGAGGACAACCATTACCCTCGCTATACAAATTCTCAAACTCTTCCTGCGAGTTGAGAAATCCAACCTCATCGTCATCACTCAAAATGACCCTGCTTCTCCAATCAACCGAAGTTTCCCGTTGTGGTGGGGTGACCTTGACGGAAGGTTTTGCTTTCTTCACGGGGGGTTGTTCTGCTGGCGAGGGAGGAGGAGAGTCAACGGTGCTGCTGGTACAGGCAGTAGTAGTTGAGGTCGAGGGGGTGGCGCTTAGCCGAATCACGAATTGATCCATAATTAAAACTGACTGTGAAACTAACTAAGTTTATATTTTTATGTGGAGAGAAAAATTCAGAAACTCCGACAATGTGATTGAGAGTATTTGAGAGAAGATGAAGGAGTTTGTATGAAGTGGGAAAACAGTGAAAGCGGGGTACCTTGACATTTCCGAAGGTTACATTGTGGCAAAATGAAGAAGAGAAAGTGCTATCAGTTTGCCTCGTGCATTTGCCTTAAGCTTATACGTATACCAAGCTTATCCTTGTATATGTGTATCCTATGTATAACTGAGAATTTATATTATTGTGTGCTTGCTACTTTTAATTTAAAAATTTAAATTTCATTAGAGGCACCCTAAAAATTATTGGAAGCAAGTCACGAACCATGGTGGATGGAAATGTAACTCGGAAAATGAAACGTGGAAAGAAGCAGTCATCTGGAGGAAGCGATAGTCTTCCAAGAAGTAAATCATTCCCCTCGTCACATGGAAATAATGCATATGATGGTGACTACGAAAGCGACCCGGAAGCGGATCAAGCAGCCGCTAGTCAACACGTATCAATTCAGGTAGTATTATCATCTTATCCTTGAAATTGATACAAATTTTGAATTTGCATTTTTATCTCTACAATAGCTACTGGACCTCCTTCACACCTTACACACACGAGCATCCCAAATCTTCCAATGGTGGCAGAAGGAAAACATTTTCTCCACCACTGAATCAATTTGGACCCTTAGTTGGAAACCTCTCTTGCAAACCATCGCCACTCTTTGTGCCGACAGCCGGAAACAGATTCGAACCACAGCAATTGCCTACTTACAACGAGCCCTATTGGTTCACGACCTTCAACAGCTCTCTCCAGCCGAATGGTGCTCCTGTTTCAGCGAAGTCTTGTTCCCGTTAATGTCTCGACTTCTGGAACCATTAAATCCAATGGATCCTCAAGGAATGGAGGAGACTCGTACGTTACATTTTGAATAAAATAATTAATTAATGATTTTATTAATTAACATGAAGATTCTAATAAATTTCAGGAATGCGTGCTGCAACTTTACTCTGTAAAGTTTTTCTTCAACATTTGACCCCACTCCTGGGTCTCGAGAATTTCCCCTCCCTATGGATGGATATTCTTTCTTATATGGAAAAATATTTAAATTGTGATAAAAAGAGTGAACTCCTTACCGAGGCAATTCCCGAAAGTTTGAAAAATCTTCTACTTGTGATGGACACTGCTGGGGTATTTCACACACCGGAGGGCTACACCAAATTATGGGTTTTAACATGGGAGAAAATCGATTCGTTCCTGCCCAATCTTAGAGCTGAAATGTTTACTGTAGTCCACCCTACAAAACAACAGACTCATAATCAGCCCCCTCAACAACGTGCCAGCAGTCCCAAACCACCACATGAAAATGCCAGCCTTATGATCCCCCCGCCACAAAGTGCTGAATTGCCAGTATTTTTACAGTCACACAATCCAGACCCTCAGCCAGCACAGCCTGAATTACATCTTGTTACGTCGGCCACGCCAACCATTCCAATTCCGATGTCTTATCAGCATAATCATCATCATCCATCTGAACCACCCGGCTCTAATTCGCCATCTCCGCCACCTTCCATTTATAAAAATAGTCCTGAGTATACTTCCATTTGTTTTGGTGATGACGACTCTCCTCCAAGAACTGACAATCCAATTCCAACCACTAATCAACAACCTCCAGAATCAAGTTAATCTTAAATTAGCATATACTTTAGACAAATGACTTGTCCAAAACGGTTTAAAAATAATCAAATAATAAACTAAATCCGCAAAATTATATACATAAGCATGCATGCATATTTGTTCGCATTTAAGAATTTAAGAAATCTTTGCGGTAATTTTTTCGTCTTTTTCTACGCATGTCTTGATAATGAATTGCAGATAGCATTCGTAATATTGACAAATAGAGCCTAACTTTTCCTCGCTTTCCACTAAAACTTCCGTGTAATCCAATTAAAAGTGCTAGATATTTAGCACTTTCACACAACCTTGCATAGTTATACGAAATATATAAAAAATAAAATTTTGTTACTTAAATAGTATTATAGAATGCAATGTCAGATAGAATTAGAGTAAGTATAATAAAAACATGCAGCCTTAAATAATATTTAACCAGAATCAGGCTGAATTGTATATACATACTCGGACCATAAGTGCCCGTACATGCATTTCTGGTGATAAATCAAAAAGTATTAGAGCTATTTGCTACAAATTTTTATGGATGAACAAGGCACTAATATTGTTTGGAAATCATAACTCAGTTTTCAAGATTTCGTCCAGAGGCTTGTATGCAAGACATAACTCGTGACCGAAACTGCTCGCTCGCGGCACGCGCCGTTTTTACGAGATAAGTGCTCTACACTTTCGTTAGGATGACTTCAGGCCATCCACGCTTATGTGAGATTTAGAACATACTTGTATCTATAATTTTGACCACCGGTAATAATTTAGAGCACTAAGGTCTGCAGATGCTGAGGACCGTTCTTGGGATGAAAAAAAGGCAGCAAAATTCGTTCGAAGCCACTTTTGGACATTTTTTGCAGAATGGTCGCCAACCAGAGCATCTTGAAAAGTCCAATGTTGGTTATCCAAGCGTTCATAGTCCAGGGGATTAACTATTAGCTTTTGGAAACTCTGAAAATAAGTCTTGGGTTGAACTTGTACCCTTTGCGGCAAAAAACAGAGATTTGCTTTTTCCAGGCAACTGGCTCCTGTCAGATCCAGGGCGATAATTTCTGATTGACCTCTGCATACTAAATGGAATGTCAGGGTTCCGTAGAGCAAATATCTGGCAATTTTTTTCTATTAACTTTGTCTCTAAAGGCGAAAAGTCTGAAAACCTTTTCTCCTGAAAACGGCGCGTGCCGCGAGCGAGCAGTTTCTGTCACGAGTTATGTCTTGCGTACAAGCCCCTGGACAAAATCTTGAAAACTGAGTTATGATTTCCAAACAATATTAGTGCCTTGTTCATCCATAAAAATTTGTAGCAAATAGCTCTAATACTTTTTGATTTATCACCAGAAATGCATGTACGGGCACTTATGGTCCGAGTATGTACAATTTTTTGCCAAATCAACTCGTTTATTTCACTTTCATGTAAATTTGGACAAATTGCATAGAGTTTACTAAATTTTGTACAAAATTTGACCGTGATCAGACAGCGGACAGAAAATTCATGCATCCACAGAGCGTTGGAAAGTAAGTGAAAGCTGTGAGTGAAAGTGAAATGCTTCCGGTTGGGGTAACGTAAGACAGCGGTTGAAAACCAAATGCAGTCAAACATCAACATTCGTTCGGCGAGTGAATTTTATTTGACTGCAAATAATTTATTTTAAAGCAAATAAAATATTGTTAACTAATTACTAATTACCATTGTAATTCTGGGGGACGACAAAGATTCAAAAATTTGACCAAGGAAAAGATAAGGTAGGGAAGCCTTTGCACTAAAAAATTATAGAAGTTTATTTATTTTGCCATATTTCTATCTGCACATTTATTTAAATTGCTTATTTGTTTTGTTTTTTAATTTAGTTTTGTTATTTTTCTGCTTGTTTTGTACCCATACAAATGGAGGGTCAAGGGATGTATGATAACCGTGCCTCATCTGGATTTATGCCACATCAGCAGAATCAGCAACAAGTTCCAATGGACACGAGTAACTCAGCCGGACAGAATGGACTTCCTGTTCCTATCAGCGCAATTAAAACTGAGGATGGGGGGACAGTGGGTGGAAGTGGTGCCAGTGGTGAGAGGTCAGAGAAACAAGCGGTCATGGTTGTTCTTGGTTTCTTGAAGAAGCACAACTTCAAGGTAATGTTATTAACTATGCCGTGTTGAGTAACTCAATTTGAGTTACATTTTTATGGGTTTGTGGGTTTGTTGAAATTATGCTACTTCTTTATATTTAGCAAACTGAAGAATGGTTGAAGAAAGAAGCACAGATTACTGAATCAGAATCCAAAATGCTACCGTCTGACACAGATGTTCAAAGCGTTCTTTCGTCATATGCCAGCGACGAGAATCCAGACGAATATAGTTCATCGTACTTTCAATTAAAATCATTCATTGATTCATCGTTGGATACATACAAGGTGAGTTAATAATTTTGTTAATAAGTAAATTCAACTTTGTGATCAATTTTATGTATGTGTGTAAATAATTTCAATTTTTAACTAGTACGAAGTCGGACAAATTCTTTGGCCCGTGTTTGTCCATTTATATCTGGAACTCGTCTACAACTCTCACGAAGTGAAAGCGTCAACGTTCTTTTCTCGTTTTTCTAAGATGCAAGAAACGTTTTACGAGGCGGACCTTGTATCACTTGGGACAATCATGAAGAAAGAACACTTGATAAATTCTGAAAATCCGTTCAGAATCCTTAGCTCTAGTTTGACAGGAGTATCTAAACCAGGTATGTATGCATAAATCTATCAATCAGATACGATCTTGTCTTAACCTTGGAGGCTAATCATTTTACTTTGTATAGGAAATTCTGGAGTCTATGTTGTTCGAATGTCACGGGAAGCATTAAGTCTTCTAAAACGGTTTCTTCAAGAGAAACGTTTGAAGCTTATCCAAAATATTGTCCAAGATCGCATTTTTGTAGAAGTTTATGACGGAATCCCCCGAGGAAAAGCTGCAGCTCATGTCACGGCTGGGCACATCATGGGAGAAGCATTGCGACACGATAATAAGACCAAAGTTTATTACGGACTTTTGAAAGAACCTGACCTCCAGAATTTCCAAATGGACGAAGACGACGATGATGCAGGGACTGGTGGTGGCGGCGGAGATAAGGATTCACAAAGCAAAACTGCAGACTCCCAAAAGTCCGACGCTAC
The DNA here is from genome assembly GCF_002217175.1 of Folsomia candida. Classification (NCBI taxonomy): domain Eukaryota; kingdom Metazoa; phylum Arthropoda; class Collembola; order Entomobryomorpha; family Isotomidae; genus Folsomia; species Folsomia candida. The sequence continues at coordinate 9,576,199 of NW_019091196.1, forward strand.
AACGGGCACACCGGCAGGTACACAGAGTGAAAAGTCGAGTAAGAAGAAAAAGTCCAAGAAGGAGTGGATGACGAACAAGAAAGCAAAAAATGATCCGAACGCTCCTCCAATAACGAGGATGCCATTACCAGAATTAAGGGACATTGACAAGATTGAGAAGGCAAAAGCGCTGCGAGAATCTGCGAAACGAGTCACACTCAGCCCAGAGAGACTTCCATCAGTTTGTTTTTACACCGTTTTGAATGGAGATCAACAGTATGTCCAGCAATTAACAATTATTCTTTCTTGCTAATTATATTGAGTTTGGTCTTAATTATTTATTAAAATTGTAGAGTAACATTTATCAAATGGAGCGAAGACGGAACTCTGATGGGAGTTGGGTTTGCTTCCTCCATTATCCGAATTTGGTCTCTGACACCGGCCAAACTTAAGAAGTTGAAGCAAGCCACAGACTTGCAAGATATCGACAGAGAGGCGGATGACGTCCTGGTCCGAATGATGGATGACAGATCATCCGAGTCTGATCGCTACTTGAGAGGACATTCCGGAGCTGTTTATTCTCTCGACTTTTCCCCTGATAAACTTATGCTTCTCAGTTCTTCGGAGGATACAAGTATTCGTCTCTGGAGTTTATTGACATGGACATGTCTTGTAGTATATAAGGGGCACCTGTTTCCAGTTTGGAAAGCAGTATTTTCACCGCATGGGGGTTACTATTTCGCGTCGGCAGGACATGACCGGACGGCAAGGTAGGACTAATCTGATTGAACACTCCTTGAATACTTACTTAATGTTACTATCTGACTAAAAACGCATTGTGTCTCAGACTTTGGGCTACAGACACACCTCAACCACTCCGAGTGTTTGCTGGCCATTATTCAGACGTGACTACAATAGTATTTCATCCAAATTCCAATTATGTTGCGACGGGATCATCAGACCGAAGTGTCCGCCTCTGGGATTGTGTTTCTGGAAACTGTGTTCGACTCATGACAGGTCACAAAGGTTCCATCCAAACTCTTTGTTTCTCCACGGACGGCAGATTTTTAGTCTCAAGTGCAACCGATTCGAAAGTAATGATTTGGGACATGGCCAACGGTGGATTACTTACTATGCTGCACTCCCACAAAGCAAACGTATACTCGATAGCATTCAGTAAAGAGGGAAGCATTTTAGCCACGGCTGGCCTAGATAATTGTGTTCGACTTTGGGACTTCATGAAAATGATTGAAGACGTAATTTCGGAAGAGGGTGGGGCCACTATTCCACCAGATGTGAAGAAAATTTCGGGTGACAATTTACTTGTGGGAGAATTTTATACCAAGTCCACGTCCGTGTTCTCACTGCATTTTACCAGGAGGAATATTTTACTAGCTTCTGGACCATTCCAACATTAATTAACTCTTTTAAATAAATGAAATAGTTTTTCTAAGGATTACTTTACAATCTGAAAATTATAACATATAATGTAAATTAATTTATTACTACCATGAATAAGTTTTCATCTAACAATGTACCAGCATCAGTTTACGAATGAATGTCGTTTACATTATTTTGGGCAATTTCTTTATCAACTCACTTGGTGATCGTGGTCGGTTCGTTTGCATTTTCTTCGTCCAACATCATCATTTCTGAAACTCTTTTTCTCTGGAAGAAAATATTAAAAGCTTCTGCTTTATCCCTCTTTTCCGCCTCGTGCAGTTGGAATTTTATATTTTTGCATCGCATTTGAATTTCTTCAAAGGTGAATTTCACGTCTGCTCCGTCTCTGGTGAGAACAACGCCAGGAATCGTGGGTACGAGGACTTTCTCCTCAATCGGTAAAGACTCCAGCTTCATAAACTCGTCCAATTTAGTTCTCAACTTTTCTGGGATCATTTTTATCCGAGATCCGTAATGCTCTTCAAGGTCAGAATGAAACTTTTTCGAGTTGTTCTTTTGTTGCATCATTTCAAACATTGCGTTTCGGTATTTTTGTCGAATTTCGTATGGCGTGTTCATGTTTTGAGCTGTAAGTTAGAATTAATTTGGTGAGTTAGAAATATTGATCTACATACATCCGAAATTATTCTGCACTCACATTTAAAGTGGTAGCCCATGAATAGTGAGGCACATTTGTCCGGATTAACGAACGGTAATCTAGGTCGTTTTTCTCCTGCAAGTCGAATCACTTTCTTTATGTCGGTGAGGAGACATTTGTCAATGAGGTAACAGTACGGCGTGACTTTGTCGGTCTTAAAAAATCACAACGTACGCATGAAGTTATGAATTGGATACAATTATTTCATTATGTAATTGTAATATTTAGTTTATTAGAATTACTTGCAACGGAGCCGATTTTCTTGGTAATTTCGCCGGCAGAGTTTGATGCCAATATCTTTCAGGTTTCTTCATAAACTCCTTGACGTTGTCTTCATCCACAAAACAGTAGATCTTGTTGCGATAAGCGACACAGTATTTTGGGTTGCCTCGCTGAAGACCTTTGTACCTATAAATAATCAGTTATTCATCTGCATACACGCGAAATCTGTGTTGACTCTACTTACTGGCTGTCCGCATCAAAGTACATCACTGGGTCAAAGTCCTTGAAGCCTTGGTGACCCTTTAGATCCTCAAACTCTTGTACTGTTAGGGAACATGCCGTCGGCAGTTCTTTGGGAGGGATTTTTCCACTAGGAGGAAGATATTTGCTCGGATTGGCGAGAAACTTTTTAACGTTCTTGGCATTCGCTAATATGTAAACGTGCCCCTTGTACTCGACGACTTCGGAGAGATTTGTAAAACTTGTGACACGAATCAAATCATCATCCTCGTTGAGAGAGACTGGACAGTAGAATCCATACTCGGGGGACAAACGGTCTGGTATTTGAGATGTTAAGGGACACGTTCCTTCCAGAGTGCTGGGTTTTTCTGGGTATTTATCACACCGTAAAAAATATTGGTCACATTGTTATCATTTTGGGATGACGTACATACGTACCTAATAACACATTGGTCAGGTAGGTTTGCATCTGTTTCATGTTATCCTTCACCTTCGCTTCGGCCTTTTGATAGATCCATTCCTTGTTCTGAGTTCCGTCAATTTGTGTCGTGTTTTGTACTTCGTTCTGAAACCTGCACAATTCTATTCTTTAAAAGTATTGGGACGGAGATCGTGTAAAATATTAGGCGTACCAATCCAACGTGGTTTCTGATGCCGTGTTATACTTCATCGTGGCGTACTCCATTGCTGCATCTCCATCTTCCGGAAGGTCGACAAAACTACTTGACAAGAACATTAATTGTACTGCAGTATAATTTTATACAACTTATTGCTTACTCATATTCGGGATTTCTATTCCTTTTACAGCGTTCCTTCGCTTCCTGTGAGTCAATTTTTAACTCAATCACTGTCGACGGCACGACTCCTCGATACAACAGTTCTTGTAGTTCCTCCTCAATTAGAGGGTAGTCATCAAAAACGATTCCGTGGTATTGGGCCCTACATTCATTAAAGAATAGTTCCAACATTTTCATAACAGAAGAACATCAACTGATTTATGATTACTTTGGCTGTTGTAACACCAGGTCCAAAACTCTGTAAACCATAAACTTCGGGACGGTCTGCCCATCTCTGACGTAAGTCAAAATTTCTTCTGCAAGCGTCATGGGTTGTGGAGCTCCGGCGAGAGTGTTGGGTTCCAACTCGTGCAAAATATCTGAAAGAGAATTAACATAATTGCCGAGACTATTTTTTAGCAGTTACATAAACACGCAACCAAATGCGAATGGTTTCAAAAATGTGAATAACATGAAATGACTTCATAAAACAAGCGCTTTACTAATAATAATTCCATCCAATTAAATAGGTTATAATAATATTATCTTACCAGCAAATTGAGAGACGAACGAGTGTTTGAGGATACCTTCGATCATTTCAGGCCCTTTTGAAAAAATTTTGGAAAAATTACATACATAAGTGATGCTGGTACATGAAAACTTGACCCTTGTGTCATGAGATCAACGACATTTTATATAAGAAACCTACCCGAGATGTAAACCAATCCTAGTCTCTGGGCCAATTTTTTTGCGACTACGCATTTTAAGGAATGATAAAATGAGATTTATTTATTACAATCCGAGAAGTGAACATTACTTACGAGTCGTTTTTCCAGATTTTGGAGGACCTCTGTTAATCAACACGAATTAGAAAATATACAATTTTCTTACTATTATATGCAATACACCTACCGGATCACCACTACGGCAGGAACCGCATGCATGGGTGTTTCTTGGTTGATTATTTCCCAGCAATTGTTTTCGAAATAGTTTGCATTCTTTTCTCCAGCTAATAATTAATAAGTTTAGTAATTAATTAGCTTAGAATTTTAATCAAGAAATTTAAAATGTATAATAATTTGTACCGAGAAAGTATACATATCTGCGATAAACGATCGGGATTTTGGGAATATTGGCAACATTCCACATGTTCAGGGCAGTGTTACCTTTGAACAACTTTGGAAATAATAACAATCAGTAAATTTAAACTTCATAAATTGATCTGGACAATTATGTACCTCGACTGGACACCATCTCTGAAATCTGCTCAGATATAACCCATAGTTCAGCATGGTATTCGCTTGAGTCATTGTTAATCGGACTGTATCCTCAAACATGCTAGATCTGTGTGTGGCGTTTAATCAACTATTTAGGTTAATTACTTATTAATAAGAAAAATTAAATTTCTGCATCCTACCTATTTTTCAATCGTGACATAATTTTTTCCAATTTGCTTTTTGCTCCAAACAGATCCGGATTCGTATTAATTGATAACCAGTCGACCCGATTTTTATTGAGTGACATCTGAAATATTTACCAAACAATTAATTTTCAGTAGCAAATAAATTGCAATTGTAGATAATTACCTTCATGGTTCTGATGTCTTTGCTGAAAATAGTGTGATAGTGCTTCAACGCCATCGTTATCACTTCAAATAGAAAAAATAGTTATAAGCGTAGGGCCATTGGAGCAAAGAGGACTGAGGAGTGGGGATCAAACTACGCGATGGACAAAATTTCGTGCGAGGTTAACGGTTGACCACGTACGAAAATTATGGTAATTAAACAGTAATGAAATATTGTTTACGTATTTGAGGCCCACAGGACCCCGTCAGTTGTACATTACATATACAAACACTAAATAAAATCAAGGAATCATAAAATAAAAGATCACTTGAGCTAATAGTGTCGTTATAGGTCCAAGTTTCCTCCTCGTACTCGTCAATGACTGGACGCCCTTCACTCTGATACTCGAAACCAGTCTGGTGAAAGTCTCCACTTCCGGCAGTACCCAGCGCAATCCGCATTCTCGACTTTGACAGAGGAAGAATTTTATTCCCGTGAATCTGACTCAATCTTTTTTTCTTCCGCCCGGTCGGATTTCTTTCAATGTGCCACCTAACAAATACAAATATTATACGGAGTAATTTTATGCAGTAGATTATATAAATGAAGCTATTTACTTATCTACGGCATCCCGAAGGAGACGATTCCTTATCACGAGCTGTTCACATTCCATGACAAAGACTGCTTCCGGAAGGATATTTCTCTTCACGAGGTACGCAATGTCTTCATCCGTGTTAGGGAATCCAACCATGATGAAGCCGACCTGGTTAAATGGGGCTTCTTTAAAGAGGGGAAGAACATACTCGTCCAGGACGATGTCGGGGAGTTGGATCCCATTTTCGAGAAAGGCTTGAGCGTAGGTTTCAATTTTCGTCAATTTTTTCCACTTCCTCTCCGTCAATCTTTCTGTGCGTTCGACACTTCCGATGGGAACGGTTTTGAGGTCAGCAGCCTCTAAAAGTCCAAGACTTCGAAGAGCAGCCTCGTTGATTTTGAGCTCTTCGGATTTAGTCTCGTCAAGGACTGGGTGCAACGTAAGCTTTGAGTCGCGTGTCTAATAATTGATCATTTATGGCGAGGTTAGCATGCTTAATTATTCCTATACTTAATTATTCCTAATTAACATACAATTTTACGAGCGATGTCGTCGTCTTCGTCATCATCGTCTAATTCCTGGCCTTCTACTTTTGCTACCTCCTCCTCCTCCTCGTCATATTCGGTGTCTTCTTCAACCTCCTCTTCCTGCTCGCTGATCACTTCTCCATCCTCATTCATCACTTCGGTCGTATTCTTGTTCTTTCTTTTGATGATATCGTCTCCAGACTTGCATTTTGAGATGAGCTTCTCACTCTCGTACCGAGTCACAATGTCGCCCGTCTTGTTGGGGCCGACTTCCCGTCCCAATCTGGCTTTCGTCAACTCATGCAGCCTTTGTCGGAAGTTTATGTAGCAAATGTTGTACTGCTTGGCGAGTTGGAGGCCAACCTGAAAATATAATAATTAAATTATGCATGTCTAGAAAAGGTGTCCATTGATTTAACTCACAGCTTCTTGACCACAACCGGGCGACCCCGTAATGCAAATCCGTGGTGGGGGCGGAGAATGTGGCTCCCCTTCTGACAAATAGTTCATCGGGTTGTTCAGAAACTTTTGTAGCGTTACCTCATCCGCACAATAGTAGAGGCGATATCGATACTTGGCTGCAAATTGGGGTGACCCTTTCCGGAGGAGATTTTCTTCCACGAAGGTAACGGGACAATAGTACTTTGTATCTCCGAAGCATCTCTCGCCATCCATTTTCTTGAGGAGGTTGTTGTACTGGTCAGGTTTGTTTTCCAGGGAGGTGAGAATATCGCCAAAGTCTTGATCCTCTCCCATTTCTTCTTCGACTGATCTGTCAAAAATTTACATAAATATGAAAATTATAATGAATTAACAGTGCTTAATTCTAACAAGGGACACTCACGACCTGTCGTTTGAGTCCAGAGTGCCCACTATGTTTTTTAGAATCTACTAGGACCCCAGATGAAGGATCCATTCATATTTCCGTGTAAAACTCATATTTGGCGCCATGGCGTGGCGCCAAACTTAAAAATTTGCATTTTCGACCAACTTCAAACCCTCATAACTTTTGCAGTTTATGTCGGATTTTCAAAATTTTATGCTTAAAATGATCACAAAAGTCGAAATTTTTGAGAAAAAAATAAAAATAAAAAATTTCTAATTTTTGCAATATTTTTAGGATTTTTTCGACGAACCCCCATTTCGAAGAAAATTGCGAAATTTTGCGAAAAGTTAAAAGCGATAATTTTAGAAAAAATTTCATGGAATAAGAAAGTTGGACTCCTTGTCATGATTTTTGCCAAAAATTTTGAAAATCCGTCCAGGATTTCAAAAGTTATGGCGGTTTCAAAAATAAAAACATTCAATTTTGGCGAATTTGGCGCCACGCTACGTCGCCAAATATGAGTTTTACACGGAAATATGAATGAATCCTTCATCTGGGGTCCTAGTAGATTCTAAAAAACATGGTGGGTACCCTGGACTCAAACGACAGGTCGTGAGTGTCCCTTGTAAGTCAGATACTTTTCCTCATCTGAATCCTCATCCTCACTGTTTTCGGAATCTTTGTCATCCTTATCATCCGAGCTCCTCTTCTTATTTCGGAATCTTGCCCAGTTTGGGATACCCATGGGGTTGTTGTCATTATCGAGATCTTCCCATTTCATCAGTGCCTCCAAAATTGCTTGGTCCTCTTCTCGTAACTCTGTGTCGTAAATTCGAGTCGCGGTATGCCATGTCATATTGGTTCGAGAGGGGGCGGCTTCTCCAAGGATGCCATCCTCCCCGGCGATGGAGCATGCTTCAGCGATACGTCCACCTTCGTAAATTTCCTCAAAATCTTCACCCTCCTCTTCTTCGTCATCGATAGGATTTTTCGGTGGTGGAAGAATTTGAACGGGGATAGGGACATTGGACACGCCGCAACAACTCTCCAAAAATTCGTAAGATCTCTGAGATACATAATTTATGAGTAAAACTTTGCAAGATCATGCGGTTGGTCATGTGGAATGATTATGAAAAACCTTCAAAATGACGGATGGTGCCCAGTACGCGTCCAATTCTAAGACTTTCCTCTTGTCAAACCTTTCCACATAAGATTGCATGGCGGATAATTTGTTTCTGAACAGTTCCAAGTCGTCATTTACAAAAATGGGATTGTCCTCGGTGCGGGTGATGAGTCTGAATATAACGTTTGGAGGGAGAGGAAGAAAGTCTCGACTGCCATCCATCGGATCATCATCCTCGGGTTGGTCAGGGTCGATGATTTTGTCGTTCTTCTCCTTGGTTGGACCCACGTACAAATCTACGCTGGCAACTTCACTGAAATCTGTTGCGTTGCCCACGTCAGAGGAAGCGACTGACATTGGGGGGACATTCTTATTTCGGTCAACGCTAGGAAATACATTCTTATCTGCGTTGAATTTTGAGTAGTGGACACGACCGTAAATGATGGATGTTTCTGGATCAAGTTTTTGCTCAATTCGTCTCTTGTACAGATCTGCGTCTTGCATCTAGATTACATTTTAAAGTATTCAAAATGCTATGCCTTTTTTGCATGTGGCAAAAAATCTACGCACATTCATTATCAAAACGTATTGTGGTGGAAGTGCCAAAGTTTCCAAAATTTCAATCTGCTCGTCAATACTGACTTCATCGGAAGTAGTCATTGGAAATCCGGCCATTACGTAGCCTCTGAAACCCAAACGAATGATCTTTTCATGCATATATATATTACATAATAATATTTAGTTAGATTTTGTGTTCGGATTATTACACGTGCAAAACATCCAGTTCTGCAATCCTAGCTTGGATCAACTGCGTTACAACTTTGTCCCCAATCGTGCCACCAGCTTCCAATATTTCGTTCACTTTCACACCAGGTAGTTTATCTTGGTAATATTCCAGGACTTCTTTGGCTAATGATTAATACAAGATGCAAAACTTAATCATAAATGTTATGTAAAGTTAGCAAAATTTAATAAGTCCTACGGCCAATGAAAACAGTGCTCAATTTTTCAGCAAGTTTTCTTCCCAGCGTTGCCTTTCCAATCCCAGGTTTCTAAATAAATGTCCTTCCAATTAAGTAAAATCACTACAGAATGAATCGCACTTATCTCACCCCCAGAATTATGTATGACTTTGGATGTGCCGTATAACAAGAGGCATCGACAAAATCGTCGTCAAAATAATTTTGCTCTGTCGGAATGAAAGCATTGGCCAAGTAGGAGAATAGGTTGCGTTCAACATAAAATCGGCTCCCCATTTCGACAGCATTCCGTCCGATTGGCGTGTAGCGAAGACGTTTCTGATCATTGCCGACGACTTCGTTCATGGCGTCTGTCCGATAATAGTAGTCGGGAGGTGGCAGAGGGCCAAATTGATCTTCATCAATTTCCGCCACGTGGGACTTGGTTGATGTGGTGGTTGGTTTCTTCCCTGCATTCTTGGAAATTCGCTGCAATCTCTCCTGCTTTAAAATTTCGACAAGGGACGATCTCCGCTTTTCAGAAGCATTAGCATTTATCTCGCTGGTAGCATCGACAGGGCTTGGGGGCGTGGGAGACTCTTCCATTTTAGTGACAACTAATAATTGATTGAGTTAAGAAGTGCAAATGGTAGTATCATTGAGTTTTTTGAGGATATGAAGCTATCTTTTGGATAAAATATTTATTCATAATTTCATTACATTCATGGCATTTTAACAGCGTTGTCCTGCCTCCCCTGCTCTAAATATCTTCTAAATGATCAGAAAGCGGTGTCGAAAAATAATGTCGGTGCGTTTATACTTTTCGGATCCCATGATTTTATTATGATCCAAAGCACTATTGAGTATTACAAAATTGAATTAAATTGTATCTGCATATTTGTAGTACATACAAAATACAGTTGAAACAAACCTCACAAGACATGCGTTAGTATTACTTTACGCGATTTATTAAGTATCTCCTAAAAAATCAATCATGGTAAAAAATTAAATAATCGCTACAAGTTTATTTGGCAAAGTCCACATTTAACTTTTTCTTTGGAAGAGTGGACGAGAAATGTGGATAATGGGAGGAAGACGCAACTCTGCAACTCTGACACCTCCCCCTCCTCGGTGGCATGCTCAGCGTGGAGTAGTGAACCGGTATCCAAATTGGTTGTGGGGGCAGAGGCGATTCGTCCTTGGGTGGGAGTGCTACAAATGTGCTGTACGGATGATGTGGAGAGTTTGGAGCAAACAGACTATCGCCGTGTTCTGGATCTCCGACACTTGACCTTTTCGACAGGGTGCGAAGACGACAGATCTACAAACCCAGGATATGATTATTTACTATTACACGTTACGCGTATTACGCTTACCATGTGGAGAAGGACGACGAAAAGTAGAAGCAATAATGCCCCATTTCCAACAATCGCCCACTCCAAGGGACCCAATTCTGCCATTTTTTCTCTCGGATCCATGACTGGCGATGGTCTGGTCTGGTCGAACTTTGTTTAGAGAGTGAGATGCCATCATAACTGAAAACTGTGTATTGCACAACCCTCTCTCTCAAGGGTTATCACCAGCACATAGCTTAAATATTGTTATGATAGGTACATTTGTATCATGTATCATGAATATGAGAACTGGATCATCAATTAAAAGTGTTCCAAGGGCGACTTTATTTAAATAAGGGCTTAAACCGCACTAATAATAAGTAGTCATGCTCATCTTTACACGCAATTTGATGCAAATATTAAGACAAGTTGAATGATAATACAACTTTCGCAGTCAGTGAGCTTTACTCGACTAAAATTATCATAACAATGTTGCTTAAAACAGGATTGAGAGAATGGATTGAAATAAATATGTATCGTGTGAAGTGGTCACACGCTCTGTAAAAGTGAACAACTCCCATCACTACCGCAGGGCTACATAGCTTCTCACACTAACGGTGAGGGCTACGACCAGCCTTGACATCCTCGCATTCATCCACGCTAGCACTTTGCGCTTTGAACCCAACCTTCGCCCCTAGAGTGATACTCTCAACCGTTTGACACGTCTCGGAAACTATGGGTCTGTGAGTAACTTTGTCCGACTCCGGGTCCACCTTGATAGCACAAACGAAGGGTTCGACACATTCGAAAAAGTCTGGCACACTGATATTCACTCCGGGGAAAAAACCACTCTTGACACGAACAAAATTGCATAATTCACCTTCCTGAAATCATATGGGTTCATTTTATCATTTACATATGCAAATTTTATTCCCAGTAAGAAATTGTACCTTCACACGACAGCGACGCTTACGTTTCATGTGACTTTTCTTCTCATCGTTATCCGGATGGTCAGCAGGATCGAATTGTAAGACGGGCGTGAATCTGTCCCCGTCTGAAATTAATTTTCATTTAGCAAAAATATTTCATGTGTTTGAAATAAAAATGAAAATACTGTTTTGGAAATTGTTTACCTGCGCATTCGCATCTACCATTGATGCAGTCGAGATACTTTAATTGGAATTAAACTGAATGAATAATTTGTGACAGGTTTATTACTTATAGTTAGCATTATTACTTGGTTATAAGAATACCTGGAAGAAATTGCAGATTTGTTTGTGCCACTGAGTCGAATGGGAGAAAGATGTTTCTAACCTGCCAGAAAAAATGTGCTTTTCGCCGCTCCACACCCAAGCGTGTTGTAGTTTTTCATCGCAAGTCCCATTCCAGTCGATGAGTCGATGCTTATTCGCTAGTGCAAATTGGGTCAGATATTCCAACTTGTTTTCCTATTCAAATTATTACGATATGATTTAATAGTTATTATGATATACATTAAAGTGAAGTACAAACCAACATTGTCAAAAGTGTTGAGGTCAGGGCTTGTACGGTTTTGGCGATAATGGGTCACCTTACGAGCTTGTTGAGAATGTAGTGACAGCAAGTTTAGTAGTAGGATGAAAGTTACGATGTTCAGGACCAATAAGGTCATCATCATTAAATATATTCACAATTTGTAATAATTTCACGCGTGAATAAAATCCTCTTTGATTTTTGAAATTAATGGGTAACATTGACTTTAGAATACTTTCGCTAAAGATCGAGTGAAATCAGTGATGCGTTCAAGGAGAGCACGATTTTTTGACTTTTAGTATCCAGGTAACGTTAGTCCCCCCTCAGGAGGAGGGGACCTCTACCGTTCACCACCAGATTTTGATACCCTTTGGACATGTTGTAGTCCTTATGAGCCTACTAAATAAAACCCCATTTGCGCCTGCCACACGACTTGAAGGGACGAAAATAAAATAATCCATTGAAAAAAAAATCTTGATCTTGATGCGAGAGTACTGTGATGGACACTTCAATCATGTGACATAACAAAATTTTTAAATCAGCAGTATTTTACCTGCTTTCAAGTACATAGTTCTCTTTATTCAATCATTTTTCATTAACTTGTCAATTTTTGAGCTTCTGGATAATATGTATCGAAATCTAATGCATTAGTACATCATTTACATTTTTCGCATCACATCAAAATCTCCCGACCCTGTTTCAACTTTTTTCTCTTCTTGTGCCTTAGTGAAACCGATTTGTGGCTTCATATCCTCTGCAACTCGAAGCACTAGAGAATGAAATACTAGGAATATTATAGAGACGTATGTAAAATCAGACAAAACTGCGACAAATTGTACTTACTGCATTTTTCCTCCTCTGTTAACGTGCCAAACAAGAACTTTGTTTTTCCAAGCATCCTTTCATCCGGAACTCCGCCATAGCTCGTGAGACTGAAAGAGGCAGCATGCAAGTTTCTGACAATATCATAATCCTCGTCGAATATTAGGCTTTCTCCGGTCACATTTTCCCCAGCCTCCTTTTTCCGTCGTTGAGACTGGATGTACTCTCCGATCTCTGGTTCAGTTTCGGAACAGGAGTCTTCAAAGTAATCTTCAGTAGGGTCAGAATTTTCTGCATCGTCACATTCGTCTTGTGATGGCATTTCACTGGGTTCCTTCTGCTTCAATTCCAAGTTATGGTTGCGGAACAAGGTTTCCGAAAATTGGGGGTGTTCCCAGAGAAGGAAGGCGTCTTCAATCAGAGGTTCCCCACTTGGATAGTTGCTTTCTACACGACAAAATGGGTCCAAAGTAAGTGGCACTGTGGGTGGAATCTGATAAAGTTTCAGTCGTCGTATGAAATCAGATTCGAAATTTCCAATCACATGCAACTCGTGGTTCTTTCCTTTCCAAGTATTGCACACGGGACGACCTTCATCATCATCGTCGGATATATCAGAGTTAGAGCTGTTTCCATCGGAGAGTGCTGTCGTGAGTATAAAATTGTGTAAAACGTACGATATACATATGTACATATATGTGATGTGGTTGCATTGCATTTTTCTTTACGACTGTGATGTGGTACCTTTAGCATTCAGATGTACTACGACCTCATAGGACTTTTTACTCAGTTCTTCAGCAGAGTCGTTGGTGTCCATCATGATGTATTTATATGGCGTACAGGGTTTCAGGAGGAATAGGATTGCAGATAAGCAGGACTACTACAGTTTGGTCATTTGAATTAGAGACTCTTTTGGTAATTTTTCAAATTTTCTGGTAACTACGAAAAATATTTAAAAAATCTAAAAAGAGCTGTTCACAAATTGTATGCCAATTAAAAAATACAATTGTTATCAAATAATTCATTGCATAAGTCTACGAACGGCTCTTCGCGATTTTTAATTTTAATGTTGCTTTTATTTACAGAGTCTTTTGTTAACAATGATTAATAAGTACGCATGGAAAACTCATAAATAAAAAAATTCGCTGAGTTTCTTTCCGGTAGGAAGGGTACCCAGAATTGAGGCGACGTTTCCTCGTTGTAGAGTAATGCTTAAACGTTGTAATAAATAACTTGTGGCTCGTATTTCTCCTGTAATTGTTGTGATTCGTTGTCCAATATGTTGAATTAGTTTAATTCCATCTTCACCCCAAACTCCAATTGTTTCAGCAGCCACCGGGATGAAAATGAAACGATCCTCTAAGAAAGAGTATAGTGTCTTCTTCTTTTTCTCAGCTAACACGGCCGCAGCCCCAGGATGACCGGACGTGGAGGAGAGGTACGATGGGGCAAAGGTATCGACGCACGTGAAGTCCCAGACTAAAGCTTTTCCCCTTGACCATGGAATAAGTGTCATCCCATCAGCTCGTTTTCCGTCAGTTCGGCAGCATCCCACTGGCTCTCTTATTGAGGGGACTTCTGCGGTACGAAGGGCACGGGAAATGACATCATTTGCGGCACTGTGTCTTGACCACCGCCCAGCGCTCTTTCTGCACGATAGACCATGATAACCACTTGAGGATACTTCGGCTCCACAGATACATTTATGTGGTTGGCAAATTGCACAGCCGAGTCTGAGTGCGATGGCCACACGAAATTCTTCGTTAGAGAGGTGGTTTCCAAGTTGTGGTGCAGGGATTGCGTTCAGCCAGGCTCCGACGTATGGTCTGTCTAGAGCAAGTAGACGAGCTTTATCTTGCGGTGTGCTGGTGTTATCAAGAAGTGTCTTCTGGCGATGTTCGATTAAAGGAGCCTCCCAAATAGCTTGTTTTCCTCGCAATTCGGGTAGTGGTAGTTGGCGATAATCTGCGGACCAGAGCTCTTCACCTTCTGATATGGCGTCATCTTGGTCACGTATGTAGTCCGGAAGGAGGGACTCGAGATGTGGCAAACAGCTATGAGCGGACGCAAGAAAGCACGGAATCGCCGTGCTCACAGCATGTCTGGTTCCCAAACCTCCCTTACTGACTGGAAGAGACGACTGTATCCACGACTCTGGGGATAGAAAACAGTTAGTGATTCCTTCCAAGACCAACTTGAGGGTGTTATCGTAAGCCAAAAGAGAGGCATGATTTCGCCAAGACGGTGCACATCGTAGGAAGTAAATTAGTCGCGGAATTGATATGGAGGCTCGTAACAAGAAGAAAGCACTATGGGCGGAAAGTTGAAGGAGGCGGATCCCAAATGCTGCTAGCTGGGAAATCTTCGACTCCATGACTCTCTCTATCGCTTCGTCGGTGAGAGGGGCACCCAGCAATGTAGCTACTTCTGGGGAAATAATTTTGATGCCAGGGGATGCTTTGTGGAATTCGTCATATATGGCGTCGTGGGTATCGGGATTGCCTCCAAAAACTCCAACTTCACATTTCTCATAGTTGAGATGGAGTCCCACGTCTTCGCCCATTGTTCTTATGGTGTCAAATGCATGTAGAACTTTCTCCGGGATGTCGGCGATTGTCGCGTCATCCAGATACCAGACATTGAATTCTGTCGTCACGGCTTCGATTATGGGTTGGATTACGAGGGAATACAGACCTGGACCAAGTGGGTCACCTTGTTGGACGCCGAGAAGGGAGGGGATGAGTATGTTCCCATAAAAAAGACTTGATGGATGTGCGTAAGCTTGATTGATAAAGGAGTAGATGGATGGAATTCTTTGCTTGATAATATGAAGAAGGGAATCGCGTCGTATTTCATTAAACGCGTTCCGGAGGTCTAATTTCAAAAAGGCTTTTGCAGTGTCGTGGGCGTGGCTCCAGTATCGACGTGCTGCATGAGCTCCAATTTCGGCTCCTCCTTTTATGCCGACACCAAGTTGATGGGGAGAAAAGTAGTCTACCAATTGCGGTGTAATGCGAGTGACCACGATTTTCGAAACAAGTCGACGCCATGTATTCCCAACAGCGATCGGTCTAATTCCTCCAGATTTCTTGTTGAGGGCGGTGAGCGAGGCTCCAAACAGTGTGGGGCAAACAACATCTGGGACCTTACCACAGAGGACGACATCTGCAAAGCTACAAATTGTTTTCACTAGCTTCATCCCTGTGTCACCCGTAGATATCCCCACGAGGTCTTTTAAAATTTGAGGACGAAGTCCGTCTAAACCTCCGGCCGACCCTGGTGGGAACGATGAAATTGTGGCTAGAATTTCCTCTTCGGTTGCTTCTGCTGGGTGTTCATCCACGTCAGGCATAACTGGAAAATTCAATGGTTCGGGATGTGGAGGATGTTTGTCGAGTAAGGAGTCAATCGTGCTTTGATTATATGGAGCGACTGTGTCATCTGAGCATAAGAGACGGATGGCCCCTCGGATATCTCCGTCAGAAAGTTTTGCTTCCACTTTCTTTGAAATCATTTGTTGGGATTGCTGAGGTTTATGTATTGATGGACTTGGTTGTCGACCAGTGGGGATGGTGGTTGTGGGGTCGGTCTTCCATTTTGAAACTCTCATTTTGACCCACGATGTCAAGTTTGTCACTTTCTCAGATTTAGCTGGAACGGTGAGGACAGCATAAGGGAAGGTGAAGAGTTTGTTCCAACTTTCTGCATCATTTTTATTAATAACTTCTTCTAAAATGTTGGTAAGAGCTTCTGCGACAGATATTCGTGCCCCCTTTGGTACTGGCCGTAATGTTGGTACGGTCCCCTTGAGCTTTGAGAACACGAAGCCCAAATCTTCATGATTTTGACGGGGTGGTTGTGAAGCGTCTGTCCAGCGAATCCCCTTATATGCGCTGTTTGTGGTTCCCCGAGCTCCTGGGCGACATGTAGTCGTCTGAGGAAAGAGTTTGAAAATATACTTCCCAAGAGTGGAAATGGCGACTCGTCCTTCTCCTTTTATTTCTACATGTTGAGTGTAGCGGAGTGAGACCTCGGCCTTGGCGATTTTGGATTCTGGATCCTCGACTAAATTTTCTTGGAGCCAAAGGCGTGCGGCGATAATGATGTCCTTTTTACTTATTCGGGTAGGATTGCTTGTTTCCGCTTGAACCGGATGATTAGTGGGGTCATCATTAGCTGTAGATGAAAGTTGTGAAGAGGTTGAGTTGAGAGAGATGCAAACTAGACAAATCCATTCTTCTTCAGGAATGACAACAACGCCTACACATTTTGAGTGAAACCATGATGTGCATTGTTCACAGAATATCCAGTTATCATCTTCAGTATCACTCGGTCCAGGGCAGGTAAGAATGGGACAGTGGAGGTCATTTGCCATTTTCACTTGTTATATGTTTAGAGAATATGGATTATTATCTTCCGCGTTCAAATCATCTTCCGCGGCCACTGACCTTCGAGATGTTTAGATGGTGTACAGTCGTATGTAATGACAAGGAAGCAGTGCTGCATAATACCAGAATAAATTACGCAAATAAAAATCAATGCGAATTATTACTTGCAGACGTATTGTTAGTTCGTCCGTCCGTAAACACGATAGTAAAAACGGCTGAACCGTCTCACCATTGAGTTTATTATGAAGGAGAGTGATCGTATTTATACACACATGTTAAATACACTCAATGTTAAAGTAAGTTACAGAAAGGTAAATTCCCTTACGAGACAACTGTGTAATAATATTTAGTATGTAATATGTATATGTATGTACGTATCATCACCGAGGACGCCAACTTCTGCTCAATAAACTACTCCGTCTTTTTACTTTGACACAATCACATGGATTTTTAGTCTCCGATTCTAAATACTAAATATTTTTTATAAATAATTTTAAGAAAAACTCCCTGTTTCAGGTAAATTTTACTGTATTTAGTAGCGACGTATTATTATTATACATTATTGCATTGTCATGATTAGAATTTAATTCATATATACTTTTAGGGATGAACTTGAACTATTTTATCTAGTAGAGATCTTCGTTTATCAAATTTACCAATTTGTAAAGGTATCAAGTCATTTTATATATTTTACAATAATTTTACAATAACTTTACAATAATTTAATTTTAATTTTTTACTATTTTTTCACATTGTATGTATGCAGCCTGATGAAAGATTATGAAACCGGTCGCCACTGCAAATTTACTCCAATAAACAAATCTTTCCATTAGTTTGAAGTGCTTTATTTCATTCAACAAGTTGAAATTTTTACCGTGTACATCTTGGACAAAGTTAGGAAGCGGGTTCGAATATGGGCGAAATCGGTCAAGTGGTGGACCGGTTGGGGTCATGTGAGTATTTGGGATCAAATTTCGAAATTGTCGTAGAAAGCTGAAATTTTGTACAGAGGTAGCTAATTTTTTACATAATTAATTGGCACTGTGTCCCTTCCCATGATGTCGCAATCGAAAAACTGACCTCAGATTCGAAATCAGCGACCAAAAAACTATAAGAATCTACATTTACCCAACCTCAACAACGTTGAAATAATTAATTATTAATGATGAATTATTTGTAACAATTGTAAACACGGAACATGTGAGGCCGCTTATCTCAGGTGATATTAATATACATAGGCTATTAATAGCACCCAGTATGACTGGGTGCTATAGTCTATGTTAATACATAGGCTATAGTACTGGGTGCTATTTATAGCAGAACTTTCACCGGGTGCTATTTATAGCAAAACTTTCACCGCCCTCCAGAGGGTATAAAAGGAGCTGCACCAGAAATTTTTGTCAGTCTGTCATACGTATCCCTGGGTGAGCTCCCCATTGCAGCTGCGCCCCTGGACCGCCCTGCCTCTCTGGGGAGTCGGGTCCACCCGTGGTTTGTCCCACAGCCCCGACTCTCTTCCCGTTGGAGGGGTGGTCCGGGGGAGCAACGCTGCAAGGGGAGAGCCTTACGGGAAGGTCCCCCCTCCAATGCTCCTCCCACCAAGCAGGCTCACCGGGTGGGGAGCCGGCGGGGCTTGCCAAAAGTGCGGGTGGCGCTTGGCAAGTGAGAGGGGCTCTCTACCTCCAACCCTTGGGTGACCGGGCTCTTTAGCTTGCACTCCCCTTGGGGCCGGCCGGGTTCCCGAGTTCGAAGCCTTAATGGGGGCCGATTTACGGGTGCGCTCCCACCTCGTAAGGCGAGGGTCAGACGGGCCCCCTAGGGGAACGGGGTTGCAGAGGCGGCGACGTGGGCAGGGCTTTCCCGGCCGGTGGAGGTAGACCCCCGCGGACGCATCCGCCACCATCTTGCTTTCGCCAAATTTCGTCGCCATGCCATAATTTCGCCATTTCTCGTCCGATTTGCATGAAATTTCGACAGAGACTTCTTTTTGGTGTTATCGACATGTCGCAAGGTCACACTCATCGCCACTACCCTGTTTTCGCCAAATTTCGTCGCCATGCCATAATTTCGCCATTTCTCGGCCGATTTCCATCAAACTTCGACAGAGACTTCTTTTTGGTGTTATCGACATGTCGCAAGGTCACACTCATCGCCACTACCCTGTTTTCGCCAAATTTCGTCGCCATGCCATAATTTCGCCATTTCTCGGCCGATTTGCATGAAATTGAGCACAATGCTTCTTATTGGTGTTGTCGACATGACACAAGGTCACACTCATCGCCACCACCTGGTTTTCGCCAAATTTCGTCGCCATTCCATAACTTCGCCATTTTTCGTCCGATTTCCATCAAACTTCGACAGAGACTTCTTTTTGGTGTTATCGACATGTCGCAAGGTCACACTCATCGCCACCTCCTTGTTTTCGCCAAATTCCGTCGCCATGCCATAATTTCGCCATTTCTCGGCCGATTTGCATGAAATTGAGCACAATGCTTCTTATTGGTGTTGTCGACATGTCTCAAGGTCCCATTCATGAAGTCTATCCTTCAGACAAGCAACGTCAACCGGTGCACAACCGGCAATGTTGTGCAGGTAAAGATCCATTGCCTCCTTAATCTGCCTTTGAATCACCACGGAAGTCTGATCCACCACGATGATTGAAAAATTGTCCGGGCTGTGCATATTGAGCAATTTGTACGAGTACTTCCTATTGATCATTAATGGACGATCCGGATAGCACCACTCGAGGCTGCCCAAATCCTTATCGAGCAACATTTCAGTAATCAGTCGTCGTTCCTAAATAAAGAAAGAAAAGAAATGGTGATGTTTAACTCCAGTTACAAACTGAAGAATTATTTTTTAGCATTATGATAAAGTGTTAAAGTTAAACTATCAAAGACAACTTGACCTTTTGACCCACCTACAGCGTATTATTTTCTTCCTTCCCTAACATATCAAGTTTTATGTTCCTTCAATTTTTTGTCGACAGGCTCGTAAAAACCCTTCGATAATCATTTTTTAATTAGAAAAGGCAGTTTTCTTATTTTCTTCCAGCAGTCTTTCAGTGAGGAGAAAAGACATTTTGGTCTTTTCTCCTCACTAACTTTGAGTGCAAGATTGCTTGACAATTTATCATAATACATCCATGATTAAGCAACCTTGACCAAGGACTTTATTCAAAAGTTCATTCTGTGCAGAGACTTCAGCAAGGATCTCATGCGAGAACCGGAGTTGTATGAAAATGATGGACCCTTTTGTTGGCTTGAGCTTTGTTCGCTGCTTTGAAAGAAGTGATCTCTCTGGAACTGAACGTACGACCAGAAACCTTTTACGGGAAGGGTGGATGTCACAACTGACGCTAGAGGTCGAATGCCGTACTACTTTTTGTATGCAGTTAGACTCATAGAATCTTCTATCTAGCGATATTTTGAAGTTACATGGAATGTAACACGATTGTTTATTTATACCACAAAAATTAAAATAAACGAGTAACCCTTGAGGTCCACAATACAGTCAAAAGTACGAGCGACAAGAAACATTTGAAATATAAGATATAAATATTACAAAATTATCATTGTTCGAAACTTGCAACTGCCCCTAAATTAGCGTGATTTGCCATATAAATTTTAAAACATCGAATCTACCACGATATGGAGGGCTATAAATACGACGAAGAGGGTGAGGAAATCTTGCAAAGAAATAATTAACTGTCGAGTCGTTTCTATTATTTGTTCGTGCTTTCCTCCGGAGGAAATTGGAGGGTGAGTGGTACGAAGTAACGAAGAGCTAAGCTTGGCCAGATTTAATGACCCAGAAGGGATTTCATATTGATCGAAATTGAGAGAGCAGAGTGAAAACTGGTTCAATTTACTACCAACTCAACGCATCCTTCTCTCCTACTTTTGTATGCACATCTCCACTCTCTCTAAATCTGAACAAATTGCAACAAGCTTGGATTTGAATGAATCACACGCAATAATAATTCAGTCCGTGTAGCTCTGTTTGATTTGTTTGGGAATATTTGGGATCTGTTACGGTCGTTTTAAACTCTGAGATAGAAATGCCTTCCAGGCTTGTACAAATATATTATGGGGTCGGAATCTCGGAATGAGTGATGTCTCAGTCCTGATTATGACAATTTATTTACAAGGGAAATTGACATCGTCATCGCTTAATGATTTATTAGAGGGTGAGCCATATTATGGGAACTTTATGTAAGTCTGTCCACGCTTGACGCTATAACTAACTTTGCAACGTATTAACTATTTAAACTTGGTTTTAACGAAGGTAAATGTAAGAATAACCTGTCGGGTACACCCCCGACGACCCATTAAATCTGCATATTTAAGGATAAGACGAATAAATTGCTGAAAATGAGTACTCGACGTCCGTGACTTTCTCTAGCGAGTTTCATGTCAAAGGTTGAAGTCGTCATCATCAGAATTCTGTGAACTGTTATCATCCTTACATTACATTTTGGGAGGTTTTATTTCCCCTGCGTGTGTGGGGGATGCATACGATACGTACGTAAGGTCACTGAATAAAAGACGAAGAAACGAAACCCTGTATTTAGCCAACTGATAAGATATCGACTAATTAGGCGCATAAATCTCAAGTAGCATATATTTCTTAATCGAAACAAAAGTATGAAAATTCCAGCAGACCCCAAATGAACCAAGACTTGAACTTGGTAAATGCCTGCCAACTCCAAATTAGTCCTGTAATCACCGAATCTTTAAAAAAGTTTGAGATACGTACAACATAAAAACCACACACGACCAACCCTCTTGTTCTTCTGTGAAACCTCTTTAATTTCAAGTTGGAAAATTAATTAAGGTAAAGTAACAAAAAAACTCATCAAGTCATAGAAGCAAGTAAGGCAGCGAAACGGGTTGAAAGTCAAAATCTTTCTCTTTTTTACGAAAAAAAACAGTAAAGCTAAATCAGTAAGGTATCAGCAGCATCTTGTTTAAAAACTTTCAATACATTGCTCTTTAAAAGTTTGTGCAGGGCACAAAGAAAGCTTTATTCATTGCACCATAGAACGGATTTAATGAAAGGGAAAGCCATATGGTCCATTAGAAATTAGTGTTTAGATTAGAAAGATGATGGAAAGAAATGCTTTCATTTGGAAGGAAAATTGAGACAGGGGTTTGGTTTGGTGCATTTGCTGCCTTTCTTTTTCTCTAATATGTACGAGGGCACACAATAAAAGTGCACAAATCTCTGTCAAAATGGATTCGCTTTCATTTCACCGCTGCTCTTGTGACCCTGCAATCATTTAAGTAATGAATGGATCTAATAGGAAATGTTTTACTTTCTTTAATGAAACCACACTCGCTAGTTAATTATCGAAGCAGGTTAAAGTTTCAGGTAATTATTAAATGGTGAATTTAAAAATCTTCTTGTTCAGTTTGTATTGGCAGAAGCTATTGTATTTTGCATATATCTCACTATATGTAGAATAATTGTAAACTGTTTAAAAATAATTAAAATTAACTGAAACCAATGCAACTTCCTTAAAAAATTATGTCATTGCAAAAAGGTACTTGACCCTTGTTCACAAGTCGTCTGTGAATTCATCAAATTATGATTTTGTGTATTCAATTTTTGTTTTTTATAAAAAAACGAATGTTGTATTAATGCCAAAGAACGTTCAAAATATTTATTACCCTTAAGGTACACAGACTCAACATAATCACAATTTCATAACAAATTCCATGTCATTTTAATCTCAAGTTGAAACCCAACTTGTAATTATTGGTTTCCTATTGGATATCATCCGTATATTTACTATGCAATTGTGCCCAACTAATTGTAAAACCAGGTCCAGGTGGATTTTAAAAAAGGAGCAAGAAAGAAGTTCATACGAATATAATCAATAAAACTACACAGTGCATCAGCCTTAGGAGGGTCTTATGGGTGGTTGGGTGCATTCCGTCCGTACACCCAAACCTAACCGCAGTATTAACTCGCTAATAACATGAATTTGTGGTTGATACCTACCTCAACTACATGTAATTTCATTAGTGGGACACAAATACCCACTAGCAGCAGTATGGACTGGACGACTGTGAGATACATTTTTAAGAAATTGTTCCTAATTGAACTTAATAATGAGCAATCAGCAGCTATAAAATGGGAAGCCTTATGGCAATAAAATACAATCGACTTGACAGGAAACTCAAGTATATGGATCGATGTGGGTATAATTATTGTCCATCCATGTCAGACAGCGTATGGCAGACTTGATCTTACTGTCGACGCTTAAATAAACATGGGAGAATTTTTATCGTATGCATCCTAACGAAATTCGTCTTCATAATTTGGATCCCAAGAATACTTTCATTTTTTAGATTTGTGACCTGTCTTCACATCTTTTGTCACTTTTCGTGTCCCATCCCCCAAAAATGTCAGCAGGATTTCTCGTTTAGAATTATAACTTACGACACCTCGGGTACCTGTCACCGTCACCCCTGCTCGGACAGGACCTCTAATTTCGGAAACCTGACTCCTTCTTACGCTTAAAGCCATGGTCTTCTTATCCCTTCTGTATCTCATCTCCATTAAAATTGTAACTTTTTTGACTCACATCCCAAGCTGAGCGTAGTTTTCTCTAACTCTGCATGTGACAAAAAATCACACAAAAAAATCAGTTCCTTGGAAAATGCACAATTTTTTGTTCTCCCTTTTATTACATATGCACATAAAAAACTATACTTGGAGGTAAAGAAGAAAGGTAAAGTGACCCAAAGGTGGGAAGGCTTAATATGAGATCGGTCTCCAGAATTTAAATGTCAAGCGGGCCCAGAGAAACTGGTGGGTGTGCCAAGGTGGACATGATAAAAGCCTGAGAATAAAGGGAGACAGATGGGTGTATTGGAAATGGAAATGTGGGTACAAAGGACGGAATAATAAGAAAATGAAATGTGACTCTTGACGGCTGACCATGACCAGTGTCAACTAATCATGTACGTACGTACATCCAAATTGAGGCAGGTTGTTGGTCGGTGTTCTTTTTTCAATTTGAAATTTTACGAGTTTCTTAAGAATTTTGAAGAAAAAAGTAATTTTTCCCTTGCCCACCTGTAGAAATCTGTGAACAGGTCTTCTTTTGTCACTGGTGTGAATAAATATTTTTTCAGATAAAGGTTGACTTCTCCTTCACGCGCATTACATACGTATTATCATATCCAATTGAAGCATATGGAAATCCACTTACTCTGGAATAATGGGTCGCATTGTTGTGATTTGATAATAATGGATAATGGTCTTTCACCAAAATATGTATGCAGCTCGCGAGACTTGAGATCTAAAATTGTTGGAAATTTTTCAAAATGAAATATGACCAGGCTGACACGCTTAACTGGACAAAGCTATTTATAAATGTGGGTAGAATACGAATTCGACCCGATGTGACCTTTGAGTTGAGATTACCGTGTATTTATAACTACACAAAATTCCCCGTAATTGTTATTGAGGAACACTTTACTGGTGCAGCAATATCTTTAAAAGAGGTTACGCCTTTTCCCCGTTTTCACGCACTAACTCCAAGTTATTTATCGACTTAAACGTCCCCATATTGCGTGCCCCTAAATATTCGGTGCACCATATCTGAAAGTATTTGTAGCAACACATAATTATTAAGTAAGCTCTTCTCCTAATGCCAATTTTTAAATCGTGTCACTAGTACTTTTGAAATCCTTTTCATAATTTTAGTTTTTAACTCTAGGAAAAAATTTGTGGTCACATCCCATCGCGTGCAGTTAGAGTTAAAAGGGACAAGTATTTTCTCTAAACGGGGACCTCTTTTCGGAGCATCTTATCTTCCAAGGGTGCCATCACGCCATGCCATCCCAAGACTGGAAATGAGAACTTGTAAAAAATGGATCGTAGTAGAAGTAGTAGGACGACTCGACAAGGAGAAGAGGTAAATAAATGGTAAAAATAATGGGAGTTGGAAAAAGTCCACCCGTCCGTCCTCCTGGTTGCGTCATACGTATTTTCTTTGCGGACATATGGAGTCGAATGCTTTTGAAAGTGGGAGACCGACTGAAAATTAAATGCCAATCTCTCTCCAAAACATAATTGACAGTGGGTGAACCCTTGAAGAAGATGAGCCCTCTCTCTCCCATTTCATTATGGTTATTAATGCTCGTCCACTGCCAGGACGAGTACTGCGACCAGGGGAGAAATATTATGGAACGCAGGATTGCTTACCTACCCCATTCGTACCTTACTTACCTGTGTACCTGAACTTGCTCACGCCACGCACTTACTCTCTTTTTTGTTATAGCCTGTAATAAATGCAATGTGTTGTATGTATGTGGTAGGGGCAGCTAAACTACTAAATACTGGAGAAAAGAAGCTGGTCACAAAATATGAGGTGTCCAATTTTCAACAGCCTTTTCTAAACCATATTTCATCTTCATCTTTTACAACATTCTTTACATCAGGGTCATTATTGTCATTAAAATAATTAGTGGTTGATTGGCCATTTGGGTTGGCTAGTTATTGGGATGGTGGTGTTAGATACGATCCTATTAAAGCATAAAGGAATGTGTACATCTATTGATCTACCTTTATAAATATTTTCGGTAGTATGTAGTACTTTTTTTAAGAATCCGTCGCGTTCATGGGCTTGATTTCGTGATAAATATCCATTATTCTGGGCAAAATAGGGATAAGATGGTTGATTTGACCAATGTGACCTTTCTTCAGGCAGCCTTAGTTGTACGTACATATGCTGAAAACGTAATGTCGTTGCGGAAAAAGTTCTTCTCATTAATCGCCCATCAATAGAAATGCCCAGTTGAGCCTTGATAATTATTTGGGCGATATTCTCTCCGGTTGGATTAAGCATTTATTTCCCCCATTTATTTCCCTTGCTGAAGAGAAGACACATCATCATCACCATTCAAGTCTTCTCGGAAAGTTTGAGCAGTGTCATCTCCTCATTGAACGGTGGTGATGGTGGTGATGGTGTGGCGTGGGTGAAAGGTGGTGATGATGTTGGTCGTCTTGTCTTGATGTGATGTGATCTCACGGGACCCTCACTAATTTCTGGGCATTGTGTTTGACTGACTCAAGTATTTGCCACTTTTGTGGACGACGACGACTGTCAATTCCCCAGCTCCCTGTGTACCACTTGAGTTTTCTCTCTCATCAAGGGAAAGAGACAGGCCAATTTCCTGTCGTCAACGGACAGTTGCCCTTTCTCTCTGCTGCTAATGTCCGTTGTTCTTCTTGGTTAGTGAGTGAGTCCATGAGCGAGATTGCCTCTCCTCGTCTGTCAGCCAGTGAAGTTTCTCTCTTTCTCTGAAAATTTTTTGGTTGTTGGACATTCTACAGTTGAGAATGTGATGGAGCTAAAGTATTTCCGTCCAGCAGAGATGATCCGAAATGCAATGAATCTAACGAGAAATTCTTTGATGATCATTGTTCGTGGTCTAATTGTCGGGTGGTGATGTGATGGGGAGTGAGTGGGCAAAGTTGAAATACGTCACCCTCCTCACTGGACATTTTTCTGTGCATTTGAATTCGAGCAAAATCAGAAAAGAAATATTTTAAAAATTAATCTTTTCCTGAAGATTGACGGTTCTAAGAAAGTCATGTATTTGATATTGTCCTTGTTCAAACAAGCACAAAAGTACGGATGGCAATCTTACGTATGGACTTCTACTCTGGTCCAGAAACCAATCAGTTTGCAATTAGTGCCATTTCGAGCACTTCTTGTGCCAGCCACACCAAACGTGCTCGGCATCAAAATTCGCTTTTTCTTCTTATGGCACCTTCCTAGCTTTTTGCTAATTGCCATACAATATACATTAACTACAGAGAGAGAGAGAAGCAGAAAGAGAGAACTTTCCTTTCACGACCACCGACAAACAGGGATATTTGGCTGGCTCTCGTCCCCCTCTTTCTCGTTGTTTGTAGGGTACAAGATCACTGAGGAGTTGCATAACACACATCTTTACGTCGCTGATAAATTCACAGTGCACAAACTTTTCTCTCAAGCTCATGATTGCATTTGACATCTCAGCTCTAAGAGAAACATTAAGTTTTAAAGAACGAGTTAAAAACTGAGCGTAATGGAATCCATTTGGTACAGAGACACATTCACTTGACTGCCTTCACATGATTTAAAAATTTTACATTTTTTTGCCTGCATCATAATGTAGAACATTAGCGAGGTATGCACGTATTAAGGGCGGAAGCATGCGTAAGAATGAAAGTGACAAGTGTGTGCAACAGTGCAGGAGAAAATGCCAACTTTAAAATGCTACATTATCCTCCGTCGTCGTCGCGTGGTGAAAGTTGGACGGAATTTTCCACCGACTGATTTTCAGAGTCATTAGTGTTCCCTGCAAATAATAGAATCTCCCTAAAAGCAACGTTGTTGTTGCCCCTTCAACGATGATCGTTGGCTAAATGAACCCAACCACGAAAAGTCCCAATGCTTACTTCCTCTCTTCTGTCATGTCATCATCATCGCAGGATTTGGTATCGAGTGACACTTTGATTTATTGCAGATGTCAAACCAAGCGGCAAATCTCCCCGATTTCCTTTCACTTCCAACTTTCTTTGCTACTATTTGTGGTCTATACCCACAAATAAACAAGCTGAAATTACCAAACGTTTTGTATGTGAGACGATATTATGTCATGCAGTTCAGATTTTAATATCAATTCATTCATAGTGTTAAAAATAATAATTGAAATTTTCAGCGTAGGTAAATTATTATCAATCTAAAAAAATCAACCTCATCTTTTTTATCGCGTCATCACAATCGCGTCCCCCGTTTTCTCATCTGTTTACTTACTTTATCAAAACTTTAATCTTGTCACTTTTCCTCCCTTGGTGAGCTAATATTACGTGTAATCCCATTACTTACTCGGCCAGCTAGCAGTATTATTTTCTGAGCTGCCGTTTACATGCTCGTTTTCAACAATAACATGAGAAAAAACATGATGTTACAGTAGGGTCGGATTGCTTCGCTTATCAGATTAGATTCAATCTCTCATTCTACACAACAGAGTCCAGCCAAGTGTCGCTTATTGTCCGGGAATTGGGAGTCAGACCTCCCGTCGTTGTTGTGGAAAGGGGGACAAAAAGATACAAAATCACATCCATCTAACCAACCATTCACCCTTTCGTTATTGAGATGGTCCAATTTTGAAATAAAAATAATGAGCAAATACACGTCTCATTACTATTGTTATCATCTGCATGCATACATAAATATTTTTAATGAAGGTGCGGCTGGTGGAGGGATGTTCATTAATATTGGTTAAAATTGTTATTAAAAATTAGGACAGGAGATAAATATTTAAACATTAATATTCGTCGCGTTTAGCCGAAATGAACTAGATTTCATAGATTAGTTACAAAGGTTTGGGTCCTATTCTTAATATGACACATATCCATCTGCTACTAGTGGTCATGACTTCAGTCTCACTCTGACATACAGCAATCAATCCCAACTACAATGCTGGTAAGTAACCCGCACCACCAATTTCATAATAACCTCTTGAGAAATGGAAGCAATTAAAAGATGAAGAAAAGGCAAGAATGACTCGGTTTTAAGGTCGTTTAGTCCTTATTTTCCTCACAAATTTCAGAGATGAGAGCCAAGTCAAAAATAGTGCTCTTTATTCTTTTGTTAATGTGTGTTACCCACCAGCAGAATCATCACAACAATAGCTTCACTGAAAACAATTCGTTTCAGTCTGGAGCTATAATGACCCAAAAGTTGAGGATGAGTAAGTAACTCAACTGAACTACACCCGACCAACAAACAGGCATCTGCAGTATGTCATATGGACATATGTAACATGCATTTTCTGGATTGCATTTGTAACTCAAAGTGTTAGGTGATGTATGTAAGTACGTACAACAAAGTCTAGGATTGCGTAAAGGAATACTAGTTTCACCAACCAACAACCATGTCCATGAATACAATTGTGTATTTCAAAGTCGTCGTCGTCGTCCTTTCTTTTGTGTTCGGTGAATGAGGGTGAATATGAGTTATTTATTTTATGTTTTGCTTTAATATGGTCGGGCGACAGGCGGCGGCAGGCAGTTTACTTCTTCTTTGAGGAGATGAAACTTTGTCAAACATGCTTTTTAAAAAATGAGGGACTCTCTCGTCTCATTAAAAAAGTTACCTACTTACGCTCACAGAATTTAGATTGGTTTTTAAAGATTTATTAAGCTTTGGGATTTTTCATGGTAGAATATTACACCCGTGTTTGGTAGTAGTAATTGTATTAGGATGACCAATTTGATATAATGTAATTATTGGTTTGGTAATTGAAGACTTGGAAAAATTGGTTCGGTTTCAAGTTTTTGGGATGATTGACATTTTTGTACTCTGTGCAATTTATACCTTCTTTTAGGTGGGGATGGGATATCTACGAAGCATATCTCCATTCTTCTGAGAAATACAGTTGGTTAATATGTTCCTGGTACAATACAAATCAGTTTCATCTCGTAAATCAAATTCGATTCACAGAAAAGACAACAAAACAACAACTTGCCTACAACTATGCTTAAAGACGGCGATGATATCTGATGAGGTGGTAAATGTCTTTACTTCGTGTAATGTTAGCGAATTATATGCACCCATAAATATGAAGCTCCTGCTTATTAAAGCGAGTGCACAAATTTTATAATTTATTATTACGCATAATTGTATGAAATAATAATTTGCAAAATAATTTCCACGAAGTTGTCGACCAGTTTCAAATTTTGCACTAAAAATCCTGGCAATTTGTCTCTAAAGAATTTTAAATCAAGTTTTTCACCAAGTTTTGTCCGGGATGCATCTGAAACCATTTTACCAAAAAGCAACTATGTATGTGCTACTGCAGTGATAAGGTTGGTGATTTGATCGCCTGACTTTTACAGTCCACTCAGGTATGACTACAAAAATAATAAAGGATTCGTCTGAAAGATGCAGTTCAACTCGTCATATGCGAACGTGGGCTTAAATCGTGGCTGGAAGGTTGGCCACACATTAATGAGTTTTTGTTTTCGTTTTGGAGTTTTCAAAGAATGTTCATCCCCACCGTCTGGCTTTGGCTGGGTCATCTGTCAAAGGAAGTACGGAGGAAAACCAAGGCTAGGCAAGGGTGACATGGCATCAGGAACGCCCCCCAGCTCATATTATTTATTAGGACAGAGTCATAATTCTAACACTTTTTGCTTTGTTTTCCTCTTCACTGCATTTCATAGTCATTGACCAATTCTGTTTGTCCACCTCTTTCTCATCTCGTCCAATTCTTCTTTTATTAAGGGATGAGTAATCGCACGGAACTGGTTCACAATTTCACGTACGTATTCATTCTGTAATTACTTCTCGGTAATAAAATCATATGTATGTACGTACATAAACCTAATTTATATGCATAGATATGACCACTAGGCTTGGAAATCTAATGCATACGCATCTTCGGAATGATGACGTAACTTGCTGTCCTTAATATCAACGTCAACCCAAATCCATGCGTGTCGCGTCACGTCAATCAATCCATGTTTTATTCGATAAGTAGTTTTACAGAATCTTATTTTATACTGATTCCGCATCTTGAGAATTGAGAGAGGCTTGCAACTTGCTATTTTGGCTGCTGTAATGCATATATGAATAGAGTCAAATGTTCCAGATTCAATAATGCAACACGACGTCGACCATTAATCAACACGTATTAAAATCCCATTTATCTTTCTTAAACTCTATTAAGCCATTTCCATTATATGGATGATAAAAATAACAGACATTTACACATATTAACAGCTCATAATTCATGGGTCATTCTGTTTAGTATTGGAGAACAGCGACAAACTCTACTGCTTCGCTGCGCTGGCAGACAATCCTTGACCTCATCAGAAGAATGCAGATTAGTAGTACGACAACATTCGTATAAATACGGTCGTTTTTCTCCCAGAAGGATCTTTTACTTTATAAAAATTCTAAATCCTTTACAAATATTAAAACACCGAGTAACTCAAATAATCCAAATTGTGAAAATGGTGGTCCAACGAAAATCATCAGTTTCCAACTCTGTCGTCATCGTGGCAGTGATTTTAGTGGTTTTTGGCCAGATCATCGGACCTGTCCATGGAGGTCCGAAAGATTGCGTGAAATGGTGTGATAGTGAGTACGTCGCTTGTGTCAATCAAGGTGAGAAATTATTATTTCGAAATTTTGAGACGATTTAAAAAAACCAAAAATATATGGACAGTTGCTCTGAGGATGCCGTCCGACGTGGAGGAATACACCCCGTGTCACGTAACTTGGGAATATTGCGAGGACACTTGCCACTCGGACAAATAGCAGCAGAATAATTTACTGATTTTTACAATTTATCCACAAAATGTATCGATTCAATTGTATATTTAACTTGACGATAAAACTGCATAAAAACGTTTTATCCATCTTGTTAGAAAAACACGTGCCCAGGACTTGTTTCTTCACATTCTTTTGATGAACCTTATAAAAAACTAGCCAACGACTTTTCTCCCTGCTTCTTCTTCTCCACGGCTCATCATCTCGTGTTCAACCCACCTTGTAATGAACTGAATATTGTGTAATAACGCAGCAAATCAGTTATACCACCAGACCACCACCTTCATCATAAATACCTACGTAATCATCAGAATAGCTGAGAACTCGATAATAGTTGTTGATTGTCCACAAGGTGTGTAATGTCTTTTGTCTCCACTCACGTAACTTAACCATCAACAGAAACAAACCACTTCATGACGACATTAGTGATCATCTCACCTTACCTCCACACAATCCACGCCATCATCATCATTAACCACTATCCAGGACGGTATCCATTGTGTTTCTGGTAGTACTACGAACGAACGTATGTAATTTGCGATGATCTTCTTCTTCTTGTTCCCTTGTTCTTTGTCATTTAAAAAATGTTTCTCTCTCCTCTGTCGGTCGTATTGTATCGAGTAAGCGACAAGTAATTACCTTTCTGTCTTTCCATCTCGGATTCATGAGACGAATCCGTGCTGGCTCTTGGAGATATTATCTACCTCTACCCACACAATAGGATGGAATGGATGGACGCATAAGGTGATGAGATTTTGAAAAGAGACAAACACAACACCAATACTTACCTGATGAACACTTTCCGCTTAAACGAGTCATACAAACCCTTGTTGTAAGTACGCTAAGGAAAACAAAGAATGGTCGTTGTTGCCTGGAGCCTAATACATAAATACCCACCGAATCATTAGATTGGACCCGATGTTACTATATTGTCTGATATGTGTATGTATCTAGAAAAGCAAAATAAAAATTATAACATGGAAATATAATATGCTAAATTTTTGAAATTGCAGAATTTTGAGTAAAATTTTAATGTTGTAGAATACTTACTTGTAAAAATGGTGACCTTTAATCCCACAGAAGGAAAAGGAGATGACTCCTCGATCGTCGGGGACTCTGTTTTTTCGTAGTAGTGCCCCCATGGGGCAAAATCGTATGGTTGTGGTGAATGTTGAAAGGTTTCCGAAACTCCAGGAAGACCATATTTACGGGAATGAGACTGTCAATTCTGGACATTTTAGATTTCCACAGGATTCGAGGGTTTAGCTCTAGTTTTTCGATTTTTAACCAAAAGAGCCGACAGAGAAGGTTGCTTTCCGTGACTTCTTCTCCTACATAAATATAATATACTCGCATTTCTTTACAACTTGGGGGCATGGATTATCATTATTTCTACTACTGCATACAATACATACCCTCTCAAGAAGGACGGCGATGTAACCAATGTATAAAAAGGGTGAGGGAGAGAAACATAATTAAAAATTCCAGTATTAATTTGAGTACCTACCACGAATCACACCTACTCAAACACATTTCAGATACAATCCT
Organism: Folsomia candida; assembly: GCF_002217175.1. Classification (NCBI taxonomy): domain Eukaryota; kingdom Metazoa; phylum Arthropoda; class Collembola; order Entomobryomorpha; family Isotomidae; genus Folsomia; species Folsomia candida. Next base: position 9,609,063 of record NW_019091196.1, read on the forward strand.
CAAGCCCAACGTGCATGACGGGTGACAATGAAAATTACAGTGTCGAGGCGAAAGAGCGATGAGACAAAATAAGAACAATGGAAACGACAGCGAATGAATAAGCTCCCTTAAAATAGAAAAAGGACTCTCTCATCTCGAAAATTGTCAGGAGAGTCGGTCAGGTAAATTAGCTTTGGGACAATGGATGACGATAATGAAGGTCCTAGTAATTTTCGTCTCCTCCACAGGAACGACGACGACATACGTATTTATTTATGTAGCATATGGTCACATTATACGTTCATACGACCTCACACATTTATTTCTCTCAAGACACAAGAAGACGACGATCGTAAAGCAAAGCCCATTACGACCAATTCCAATTTCGGATTTCAAGCAGGGCAGAGACAAAGGTAGGAATAAAAATGCTTAAGAAATGGATGGAATACGGTTGGTCGTTGGGGAGCAGCAGCCAAGAAAGTGAAACCCATCATCATCATCATTGTCATTGTAGTTGTCATTTTTTATCTCCCATATACCACCAAAACCACTGATGAGATGACGATGATTATGTCGCCCCTGAGTGTACTGACTACACTTGAAGAAAGAAGGACAAGACAACATGTGTGTGTCGTAGATAAGTTCATAAACCAAGTGTGGACCGAGGACAGGGAGGAGGATGAGAGAGTCGTAAATTTCAGAGTTGTGGCTTTTCCGAGAGAGAGGAGGAAAATTATTAGGATGAGAGATTATGGCATTCCTTTCTACAGTTTGGGTATGATCATTATTAGGTCAGCCAGGTAAAGGGCATGAATATCTGGCTGTGTATGTACTTTCCAACGGGATGGTATTTATGAAAAAAACGACGACGACTAACTTTTTTTTCTAGAATCTACATTGTTGTGTGCACGTTCCAGTTGTAAAAACATGGATTTTGAACACATTCCAAGTAAATGTGCTAATCCTGGTGTGTATCACATCCCATTAATACTACTTTTTTCCTGGTTTCTTGTTTACACCATGGCCAATAAATAGAAATAGATCAAACCCACAATATTACGTACTTACCAGTGAAACTAAATCAAGACTGACCGACCACATCCACATCGTACAGCTTTGATCTTCAATTCGACCTAAAGTAGTTGATCGCCTTTGGTTTTACTCTTGGTCGTCCATCCATCGTGAGTCATGACTTGACTTCATTTCAACCCAGTGTGATTGCCACTGACTCGTAGGATGGGAAAGAGAGTGAGAGAATCTCATAAAGTGGAGAGTTTACCAAAAGTAACCAAAATACAGTGAAATGCCAATTAAAGTGAAAGTACAAGTCAGGCTCAACGCAATCGGCGGCATATACTTATTGAGCTGTAGCTTATAAATGATAAGGATCGAGGAATGATAACCACTTGTAATCTTATCCATTTTGTCATTTACAAGATATTTAAATAGTTGATTTGACGTGTATACCAACCAACAAATCAAAATGTTAATTTATACCCCAAATTAATACCAAAATATTATTGCAAAATGATATGTATAAGTCACTCCTTCCTTATAATTTCTCACGAAATTGCATACCAAACTTCTCCACCAAATTTAGTCTGCAGTAAACACAGGCTGAAAAGCCTCATCAGGCTGGATATATGAATAAGGGATGAAAAACAATTCCAAAGACTTCCCTAAAGACCTCTAAGAGGAATCGAGGAGGGGGAACACGCAAAAAACTGCAATTAGTCCTCAACCCACCCGAGTGTTTCATGTTCCGTCTCAAATGAGTATTTACAACTTGAGTGCCTTCCACTCTCTCTGAGGAGAAAGGATCCACAGCAGCTTTCCCCGACGTCGACTATCTCTCTCCTTCATCCGTCTTTACTAATACTTGTACGTATATAAATTATATACGGGAGAAAGAATCTCACCCACCAACTTCCACCATATAAATTCCCTCATTCTGCCCCCCTCAACCGTAAATTACTCATTAAGTGTGCGTCCTGTGAGTTCAAGATACGTACGTAAATAATATTGCACCTTCCCGCTCTTAAATTTTGATCTTCTTATTTATTACACTGTTTGTAGTAATTTTTTATCTTGGCCTTCTTTTCCTGCTCTCTTATTATCATTTATTCCGCTCGCAATACATATGTCATCCTACCCAAATTAGTCGCAGTCAAGCTAAGGCAAGAACATTTAATGACAAGAACGGAAAGGGTTGCTCCTCGCTCTCGTACCTTACGATACGATGTTTATAATCATTTCAGGGAGACGACGAGTGTGTCACGCTTTAATTTCAAGTGACGGCGGATTGGTGAACTCTGATGATTAAGCATGTCTCTAATTTACACAAAATAAATGAGAAATTCATGCATATTCTGGAGATTAGTGTGGAGCCAGGTGTGACATTCATTAGGAAAACAGTATGCTACATGCTTACCCAATGATGATGATGAAATTTAACCAATAATAAAAGTGAACTCTTATTATTGCATAGTTTGTCTGGTCTGGTCGGGTGTAGCAGATTTTAAAATGTCGATCAACACGCTTCCAGTCTTTATTTGCATAAGCGATTCTTTCCTCCATACGCCAAAGCTTGCCGTAGCACGTGGCTGCTGGTTTGATCATAATTTCACAAGACGGAACGGTCCATCAGCATTTGTTCAGCGATAATTTCTTCGGCGGCGGCGGTGATCGCCAACCATTACGATCCATCATCGGTCGTATACACGTAGAAGCAAGTATTGTTACTAATCTGTGGAAGCTTAAATAATGCATTTCTCCATCGTCATTAGGAAGGACATACAGCGTGTAATCCATTGTTCATTATTATTGTCTCCTGCTGCGGTTTATGCATTTCTAAATATGCAGTGTTTAGGTGCGTGTGTGTATCTTTGTTGCATGCATTTGCCAAGAGAGACAATAAGAGACGAGAGGTGAGTAAATCAACGCATGGAATAAATTATTTGGTGCATCAGAAGCAGCAGCAGAGACAAAAAAAGAAAGCAACCGACGGATTGAATGCTTGTACAAATTTTCATGGCGTTTTTTTGTCATTATTTGTGGGGGATCTCTTACGGAGAGACTTTGTCATTTCATTAATTGGTTTGCATTGTTTAGTCACGGTATTTTTTGCTATATTGAATACATGTACAAGATCACAAAGTTAATTTAAACCTTGAAATAAGGATTGAAAAAAACTAGTGTCACACCAGTTACAATACAATTCTGTAGATTATTTTTTAAATAATGCTCCTTTAAGCCAGTTGGTTCATGCTACTGCTGTTCTTGCTGTAAATCGTTATTTTTTAAATCAGTGTCCCATTTTACCTGGTTAAGCAAGTAAGGACAGTGTTCATACCCTTTGTCCACTCCTTTGTCCATATTTTTAACCTCATCCCAAAGAAACGATTAGAAAACCACGAAACTATCCAACTTTTTGACTTGTCGATTCCATAAATTTTCGTAGAATTCAACTACAACATGGGTACAACAACTTTTCGGCACTTGTTACTAAAAATCCGCTTAACATCAAAGCTGAGCTTATCATTATTATTTATTTCGACCCATTATCTACGAACCCGTGCTCGCCAAAGGTGGTAGCGCTCACATCTTGCCCAAAAATCTTGTCCACTTGTCAACAGCGGACAGCATGAAGAGAGGGAAAGAAGGAAATAGATGATGAACGGGTGACCAACCCACCCACCGTCCCAAAAAGTATCCAAAAGGTATGTACAACAGGTAACCAACTTCTTCATCTTTTACTACACGACCAACAAACCTTCATCATAATCATCATCGTCTTTGCGCGGTATGAAACTCACAAACAAATGACACAATTCGTTCTACAAATTTTTCAAACGAATGGAACAATAGAACACAAGTAGGCTGGCAGGTAACATTATGGTTAGGTTATAGTTTGCAGCATGCATTATATAAGTACCACGACAAACCTGACGTCCTATTGTAGGCAAAACTGACCGAGTCAATAATTGCGTACAAGAAGTATACGACGTCATGATGATCCTGAACTGGACGGACCTCACCTTAAATTTTGTATCTGTGCAGTCGAGTCAAAAGTGACCTTCAAAAGTTCCAATATCCCACTGAAGTTGAACCCATTAATCATGTCGCCTCCACCCAACAACTCCACGCCAAGGAAGATGCTTGCTAAAACAGACTGATTCCCTCGTATGCATGGTGGACTGGACACAAGGAAGGTTTGATGAGATGAGTAGAAATATATAACGACTCATTAACTAAATATTTTTGTGTAATTTATGCAAATCAGTGATAAAATTTCTACTAGTCGCAATATTAATTATTTTATGTACGACCAACCATTTTGATTTAATGTGGTGCTATAATCAATGCATTCGCATGGGAAATACGGCTCAGATATTTTAACAGGTCCGATTTTTAGGAGGACGACTGGACCTGGGCCATAAAAGGACTTACCTGTGTGACTGTGAGATCATAAAGTCAAGTATTCACTACTTTCGTCATCATAGGTATTATTGCGAGGAGTTGTATACAAATATCCATTATCGTCATTAGCACAAAGGGTACTTGACTACTCTTCACTGGGTGTTTTTGGTTGGGTTGTCTTTGCAAAGCAATAATAATTATAGTAAACTACCGCGACATTTTTCTTCTTTCTTTCGCCATCCCACTATTTGACACGGTCTTTCTTCTCACTCCATTTCGTGGTTTTGTAATAACTGAGCAGTATAAAGAAGAAGAAAGGCAAAATGAACTGCGACTCCGAGTGCATGAATATCGTAAGGTTGGAGCTATGTACATGAGCGCAATAACAATTGTTCCTGATGATCAGGTTAATGTTCGAGGTGGGTCTTTTGGAGCTTTGTCAAGTCAGCTCAACATGATTTAAGAGGACAATGCAATGGTCCAGCAGAGCCAACATTCTGCAATTTTTCCTCGTCTTCTTCTTCTCGTCCTGTGGCCAGAAGTAGATGAAGAAAAGCACAATAATTTAGTGTAATAAAATGTACAGTAAAAGGGAGGAAGTTTATACACCAACAACAACACAACAACTGGACCACATTATTTTATTAGTGTTGCGTCCATTCCATCATCCATAAGCGTCACGTCAGATGTACAAATGCCACCAGGCCAGACCAGGTGAATTTTAGTTACAAATCACCAAAAACATAACATTGTTCCGTTTTATTGTCTCAGAAAAATGGAAATTTACTTGCAGGCAGAGTCGCAAGTCCAGTCTCGAAAAACGAGTCAAGAGGTGAGACATGTAATTACGAATGTGTCATAAAAACTGGGAATTCTCATAGGTTGTCCTTTCTTCGTATTTGCTAGTTCGTCTCTCCTTCACCTGTCCATCCATCCAATCCACCCATCGGCTCAATCTCATCTCTTGTCGTCTGCAAACCTCAAGTTCACGACTTTTTCTTTCTTCTTGGGATTGTGATCAGGCAAAGTTCGTCAATTAATAAAGTGTGCATTATTTCTCACACAAGTTCAAGTGACGAGTATAATGACGAGTGTGCATTTCTTGACAATAAATGACCAAAATTTTGTGTTTTTATAAGTACACGTTTTTTACCATCTTTAAATTGTGAAGGGTCAAATTATACTGATTTCGCCCAGAGGACAATTCTGAATATTTTAGTGGACGAGCAACAATGGTTATTATTCACATTATTCATTATGATGATGAGGGTGGCTGGCTGATACAAAAGTGTAACATAACTTATATCAGCAAATTATTGTTGTGAGCCAAACTTGTTACATTTTTTTCTGCTTACTACTATCGGCGTATGTATGTAATTATATAGTGAATTTAAAGACAGTCTACTACATAGCATTAAAGTAAGTTATATTGTTGAGGACAAGTCAACAAAATTACATATTGTAGTAAACTAGACGTCTATGCTTCCTGTGAAATTTGTACATTGTTTCATAGATATGCAACTGATATTATTATATGCTCTTTATAAACCAGAATAAGAAATCTTATTGACTTTCCAAGGTTTATTTAAGCTGACGACGTGGTGGTGGTGATATTGGAGCCTTTTGTGACACATTCAACGCCTCCGACTTTCAAGAATTAATATGACCCACCACCACTAACTACACCAACACCATTTATTTCAATTATGCAGTTTCGTGGGATATGTACGTACATATTTTCAGAATTTTCCTCATCATCTGTTTAGCATTACAGTTTCTTTCCTCCTTTAGCCTGATATGACTCCAAGTCAAGCGTCAACTGCTGTCAGGACGCGACAGTGACGAAGCGGTTGATTCCTTCTTATTATTACGTACACTGGGCCATCGTAGGTATCGATTTTCTCTCCTTTGACGTTTTGGTAACTTAATAATCACACATTCAGAGAACAAGTCAAGTTGTTGCACACCGAAGAAAATCTGGTGTCAACTCACTCACAAAATGTGTATGATGACCCCTCATGGCCAATTCTGTCGATGGATTATTTCAGCCAGTTGCAAGCAACAGAAGCTGAACATCCTCTAAAGCAACCAAACCACCCACCAGAGCAGATTGGTATTTAGATGTCATAATCCATCATTTGTACAGAGGCAATTTTCTCATTTTTCTGCAGAAAAAGGGTGATCACAATGAGGACAATGCGATCAGTTATCAGCACTTATTGTTTTTGGGCGTGCATTTTCATCCTGCCGTGATCACTGTGCAGATCCATACCACAACATCGCATATTAAAGTTTATAACTTTATTTAGACCGTTTCACAATTTTTACTAAAATTTATCCCAAAAATTTTGTGACAACTTTTTTTCTCTCTCTTGTTAACAAAGCTTTCCCCGTAAAACACAAGATGGGGATGAAATGAAAACTAAAGAGCATATTTTTTTCATCCTTGTTCATCTCATGTCATCCTCTTCCGCATGCATCTCTCTGTGAACTTGGGATTTCGAAATCGTGGTCCAGTCCACCAGAAAACATTGGAAGATGAGACAGAATAGTAGGGTAGTTTTGGATGGAAAGTATTTCCACCCTCCATCCAGCTCGTTCCTTGTATTGCATAACACAACATTTTGCCTTTCTCTCAACATGTGTAATGTTACACCATCACCACCACCGCTGGTTGCCACTACTCTTATTATCCAAGATTGGGCGAGTAATGGTAACGTAACCACACGGCCTGCTCACTCAGTTCACAGTTGGCTGTAGCCAAGAGAAGTGAGATTCTATATCGCATCTTCATCCGAAAGTGGTGAAAGAATCGGTCCTACCACGTTTTCTATTGCGACATCCCTGTCGAGACGACGAGAAGGAGAAATTGTCACAAAAAATATAAGCTTTTCTTGAGTGAAAGTGAATTCAGAGAAAATTGAGACAGTTTGAGACCCGTTTTAGATTTGCATTCTAATAACACGGCACGTTTTATAAAGAAAATTAGTTTGTACTTCGGTTTAAGAGTGAAACACAATTTTGGTCAAGTGGAGAAATTTGCAAATGTATCGAAAATACTGAGAGAAAGGTAAGGATTTTTAAAAAATTATATATATTTCTGAACAAAATATTGATACATATTTACACATGGACAGTGTCAATTTGACACATTACGTACATAACAGAGTATAAAATGCGGTATGAAAAAAGAGCAGAATATTTCCCATAATTGTGTAGGTAGTCAGCCAATTAGGAACTGGAATCCCTCAAAAATTTTAAAGTTGACCGCTCTCATTTTTTATTATTATTATCTGTCGTCTTTTTTATTGACGCTCCAATTTACCTGAATGACAGAGCCACAGAAATACAAACTTATCTTAGAGTTGATCAAGGCGAGACACTTAAACGAGCCGAATATAAGTGGCAGGAAATCCGCTGATGTTGATCCCTATCAATTTCTAATGCTGTTCCAGTCCATATACCTACTTTTAGCTGCATAAACAGCAAAAGTTGGTACTAGGGTCACAATGCGGCAGTTAATACAATAAAAGGTCACACTTAAAGAGCCATGTTATTGTCAAACCAACTGACACCAGAACTCGAATAATGAGCATATACATGCATATTGTGAGTTAAATTTGTATGATCACACGTATAAAAGCGTACTCAGCAATGTGGAAATACATATTCCAGAGCGAGTCAAATGACAATTAGTGCTCTCCACCCACCACTCTTGTCCATGAATCCAGTAAAGTGAGCAACTAATGACAATAAAGTTTTAACAATGGGCAAAATCCGGAGCGCAATAGATCATAAGATAGCTTTCCATTATTATCCACATTATTATTACGCTGGGGTTTATATACATTGAAAGTTGACAGCAGTACAACAATGGTGGTGGTAACAACAGGCAGCCTGGTCAAAAGGCTTAATATACTGGAGTGAGGTTCAAATCCAGATTTTGGTTTTGTGGACTTTATGACATTTTAGATTTTAGTGTGTACACACTTAAAGGTAGGATAATCCATAAGTACACATAGAATTAGGTCTCTCTCTCTGAGCATAAAAGTAAAGTTTACAATTGGATTAGCACACCAGTAACCGTCGTAGTCGCATCTTCTACCCTCCATAATCCCATCTTATTTCCATTAAAAGTGACAAAAATCTGGATAAGTGGCTTTTGTTCGATTGTCCACTTTAAAAAAAGAAGATTTTAAGTATCTACTTATTTCACCTGAAAGCAAATCTGCTTCTGATAAATAAACAGAATAATACTTAATATTATGGCCAAAAGTTGAGCATCATAAAACTGTGAGAATTGAATACATATGTAAGTGCTGGTGTAAAACACGTCATGCATGCTGATTCTGCATTCTTTTCAAGCTTGGCGTGACAAGCAGGGTGACAAGTACATAATCCCTTTGATTTCGGTTAATTTATGTGACATGCGATATGATGAGATAATTTTTCCACAATTAAGCCGCACTCTCGGACAAATGTACCGACCAAAAATGTCGACTTACTTATCTATAAACAAACAAATATTTACGAACATACAGAGAAATACTACTACTAACTTCATGTTCCTCTGTACATCGCACGCTACCTCATTTGACATCAAACATGTAATTGGTTTATTTGACTTTGATATCAAAAGTTTGATAAGAAAGGACAACACTTTTACATAGAAATTGTCGCAAAGCTCCTTTTGATCCGTAAATTTTATGATACTTTTTATATCATCAGGACAAAATTCGACATTGTTAAATATTAGTTAATTGTCATGTCGTTGTAAAATAATGGTGATAGTGGCCAGGTTCGACCGTCAACTAGCAGCTTTACAATGATTCCAGGCACAGCTTATGATAAGGTGGACGAAATCAGAGTAAAATGTCACAAGTAAAATGTGGGGAAATTTACGCTGTCTGTTAGAGTTGACCGATGGCCCAGTCTGCTCGACAAAAGCCAAAGAGACCGCACCTTCAAATCTAAATCCGGGTGGATTGAATTGAAATTAAATTTCATTGGAGTAGTGCGATTGCTGATTAAAAATAGCGGGTCCAAATGTACACATTTCATGCATTGCAGACCAGATTTTTAATGACAATGAGACGACTGCGGATTGAACAAATTTATTTACGACAGTCCTCTGAAATAATTATCACCTCTGATCTACATAGGATTTGCCTTGGTTTTGCAACAATTCTTTAATCCCACTTGGACAAATCACACATACAAAAATCAGTGATATCATCAAGAGATGAGACATTTAATGCGCACATTTTGTACTGGATTACATCACGCTGAAATTCCTATGCTAATTTTAATTCATATGTAAATCTAAATTTTCAGATAACTCTGACGAGGGACGAAATTAGACGAGAATTTCTTACATAAAAAATCCGTCATCCATTTCCAACATGGACCTGGTAAGATTACAATTTCTTTTAACTTTCACATCATATCTACACAACTTCCTGAACCACTTAGCACAAGATTATGTTTTTAAGGAACGACAGCTGTGAAAATATGTCGCGTTGTTTAAGCTGACACGCTAATTATTAAACATTTCCGTCATTCTGACCCAAAATTGGGAGAATTCGTAGTGTTATTATTATTCGGATTAGTGTGTGTGCTTGTTACGTATGCATTTCCAGCGTGTAAATGACTTACGTCACTTTGTCTCAAACATGTGACAAGAGTTGACCATACGGATTGTGTCATTCATTAAATTTTAAGCTTCTCCACTCTCTTAAGACCATCATTAAGTATTGAGTTATCCCCACACATTTTTTCGCCTTGTAAACTGTCCATATATTCATTCGAAAGGGTTTCCTTCCTTCTTTCTCTCTGAATGCTAAAGTACAAAAATAAACAGCGAGCCGTCGCTGAGGTTCGAGGACAGTTTTCTATTTTTGAGTCAACTCCACCAAAAAGTCAGCCAGAGAGAGATGGACAAAGGGTGTCCTTTGTTTTCTCTCGGGGTTGTTTTGCAAGAGGTTCTGTTGGTATTTATGGCGTGATGATGTGTGTGATGGGGCAGCATTGCGTTATTTGGAGCGACTTCATTTTACGTGCACTCATTATTGCGTACAAGGTTTAGAAAATAATAGATATGTAATAATACGATTGTAAAATGGTCAAAGTTATCTGCATCAAGTCCAAATATTTAAATTATTCCCGACAAACTGTTCAGTTGATGTTACACGCTTTAAAAGGCTTTCCTCTCCATTTTTTGCTCAGTGTAGCACAAAGTATAAAATATGACATGACATTAAGTAAAGATGACAAGGAAAAAGAGCAGGACCAAGTGTCCAAGTGTTTTCTTGAGGGAAATGAATTGACGCAGGACAGGAGTTAGCCCACCCTGGCTTGTCTTATGTAAACAGTATGGAGACAACATGATATGAATCTCTTTTCCAGATCCGCTCTTCGACTCGTCGTCGTGTCTATCATTTATTTACGCATCGTATCTTCTCCTTCACTGAAGAAAATTATGGAGCCCCATCGAAGACCAACCTTTCAGTAAAAGCATTTTGAAAGGGAGAGGACAGGACTGTCGAAATTTTACAAAAGTTTTTAATGCGGTTCGACCAATGACAAAAAAATAGTCGGCTTACATATATTAAAGTATACGCATTTTTACATGGTCATCTGTAACACAATGTAATTCATCTCGATTCAACAATACCACATTTTATTTTGATTTCTCCTCTCAAGTAGTTATTACTGCCTCTCATCGTCTCACTGGAAAATGACTACTTTTGACTTTTTAAATTAAAAGTGGGAGGCTTTTTCTTTCATTCAATACCCTCTTCATCCACAGGTTAGTCGTGGTGGATGGGTAAGCAGGAAAGGAAAGCAATCAAATAAAATTCCTGTCTTGATGGAAGGACGGACGGCCATGATGATGACTTTTATTCTTTGTATTAATATTATAGTCGTCGTTCGTCGTCGTTTGTTGAGAGACAAGATATCACAACACATATTATGTATGTACGAACACAGAACATGATGATAGACCAGGAATTTTTTCTCGACGCTTTTTCCGATGTCTCTTACTTACACACTCCTCTTGATTCTAGACTTGTCATAATTGGTCCGAGTAGTCTGAAGAATATAGAACCGGTTTCCACCTTGGGGTCCAACTTTTAACCCTTTTTATCCCATTCCTCCATCCAACTAAACATATTGGGAAGGAACTACTACTTCATGAGATACTGGATTTTTGTGGGCTGGATGAAATGGTGATGGTTGTGGTTGTGGGATGGCAATAACACACGGTTTATCTCACACTTTCATCTAACTTTACATGCCTACCTAGATACCTTTTATTATTAATTCTCAAAATCTAGCTGCATTAAATAGATTAAGAGTCAGTGAAGCGAAGAGTCGTCCAATTTCGAGGGATGAGATAACATAAGGCAATAATATGTATGTTTAATATACGGATTTTTTAGTTATTATATGAGAACCGACACTGGTTTCGATTATTGTATCATCAAATTATTATATTGTCGTCACTAATCGTTTTAAAAATGGACGATTATTCTCCTATTCAAAATGTTTAACTTTTGGACACATCTGTTAATTAATTAAAAATGGATTACACTTACACACGTTTTATGAAAATTTCCAACACTTCCGATCAAGTAATTAATTATGGATTCTTACATGCTTTCTAATTTATTTCTTTCCTGAACCCCAGTCCAACTCGGTGAGATGGAAATGCATAAATATTATGCAGCAGTAGACAAAAACGAGGAAGTGGGTTTAATTCAATTCGGTTTCCTTTGAGACATTAGGGTGTCTTCGCTTCGAGATTCCTCCTTTTCCCATAAATTCATCAGTTTGCGTAATTTTTGGATATGAACACTGCTCCGCCTCGTCTCGATCTTATTTACATTTCAAATTGTCTGTCCGCTTGTTTTTTCATTCTCTCGATCGTCAGCTAATTTTCTCCTCTTCATTTTTTAACGTCAACTTATTTCATCCCTTCGCGTCGAGGATTGTCTCATCATCATTTTCTTACGAGTCTCGAGACTGATATGATATGTGTGTGTCTCGGTTTTGTTTTCAGTTCTTCATCTTGATTATTGTGATAGCAGGCAGGAATATGTTGTAGATACGCAGCCTAATCAGCACCCGACTCTCTGAATACGAAATATTTCGTATCACCCATGCACCAAACAACAAATTATGAGCAACTATTGACTTGGAATCTCATTAATATGAAAAGCATAAAATGTAGTCAACTTTACAAGTCAAGTGTGGGTTAGTTAGGACATAAGACAAGACACTCACACACACCCAGCCAGACAGATCGTGAGCTGCATTTCTGAATCACAAATGATTTTGATGAGACCGAGACGGCAATTTCAAGTTCACCAGTTGCTTTACTATCTACAAAATTAAATCCTTGTGTGATTATTGTACTAGAAACTACTCCAGAAAGAAAGAAGTAATGAATATGCATTTAGACGATTTCTTGGCATGCACAGATATGTGTCACTTATTATTTTCATTAGAAACTTGACCCAACATGGATATTTATCTTTCAAAATATTGATCGCCTTTATTTTATACCTCGTTAAGTTGGAAAAAGAGGTGTTGTTTTTCACCTGGACAAGATCAGACCTCGAGGGTAATAAAATCCCATAAACCATTCTGCTTTGAGAGGAATGACATGATGTTGTAGTCGGACGGACGGAGGTGTGGGGTGTCGTTTTGCGTTTAGTTTGCTCCTGAGAATAGCGAGGGGGATCTTTCCAAATTACGAGAGAGTAAAAAAAATAAGAATAAATCTTTCTTTGTCTTGTCTGTCGTTTTATTACGATAGTCCTCTCGCAAGAAGAGACTGTAAGGTTGTAGTAAGTAGGTAGGTAGGCAGGCAGGCAGAGAACTTGACTACTACTCTGATGATACCGAAATTATCCATGCTGCCTACGAAACTGCAGTGCCTTCTAAAAATCTTTCTGGATAAGGAACGGAGAAACGAAGCTGTGAATCCATGCATACATAATGAACTCCACCTTCCTTTCTATCCAACTTGATTTATTCCAAAACACTCGGACAGCACTGTATACATCTCTAATAATAAGAGTGAGCCTTCTTTTTACAACGAGTGAAAATATCAAAGTTTTTTGAATTTTGTAAACAACACAACAAATTCCAGGAAGAAAACAAAGTACTTAAAATTAAGCGTACAAATTGTCAAAATACATTGTACTATTATCCCCTGTTTTACCCCTACTTTTCTAATTTGCACCTCATCTCTCTTCATTTTATGAGCTAATCGTAACAAACAATGATGCTACTGCCTATTTGCAATAATGCCAGGTAGGCAAATAATACTTAAACGTTCTCCACATTCATAAATATTTTTGCGTGTTGTGAATGAGTCCGATTTGCAGACAAACTGGCTAAGAAGACTTTGTTCAATGTCCAATGCCTTATAATTTATGCACATATTATTAAAGTTAAATCTGCACAAACTAGTTTTAGCCCAGTTCATAAGATATCATATGTATTTACATACATGCAGGTGAATCTGTACGTACAGGTGTACGACTCCATCTTAAACTTTTATCCAACATGTTTGGCCATAAGCACAATGTATGCAATTGCCTGGGCGAATCAGATGTTTGACCATATTTCAGAGGAACAATGGAGAATGATAAATGGTTTGATTAAAACAAATTGTTAACATTTCCAATACAAATTGCCTACTTAATTTGTACACAAGGTCTTTCAGTTTCATTTCGCCTGTGCAATAAAGAGCAGAGAGCAAGACTACAAATCAATTAATTTTTTAATGACTGACTGACTTCGATTCTTCATGACCGATGGTCTTTTTAACACTGGACGATGGTTAGTGGCAATAAAATCTGTATTCTTACGAGATTCGACGATTTAAAACAAGACGAAGCGTATTGTCCGTGCATATCTTTTTAAGAATTTATACATACCAGTAAGAAGAACACTTTAGTTAAAGATTAACATTTTGTGCATGGCATGTCGCTCGTCACGTAATTAATATCAGGTTTCCCTTCAACTGCGAAAATGTCCAATAATTAGATGAAATTATAGATAAAAATCTGTTATTGCTGATCAACCCGTCTCATTGAGCGAGGCTGAATTATTGGCACCCACAGCACAAAAACAAAAATGGCAATTTGCAAATTTATTTAAAAGGAACTGGTCTTGGTCTGGTTGGGGATTTTGTAAAAGTCAATCACACCGATGGGATGGCTGAGTGAGACAGAAGCATGTATGTACTGTAATCACGAAAAAGTTTGGTACATTACACCATTACGCCGTGATATCGGTATGTATGTATGACGGGATTATTAGAGATCAATTCTATTGACAAGCAATCATATTTCAGGGTTATAGATCCTACCAATGCTGAAATTGAGGTAGTACACGGTAGGAAATTATCGGGAAATGACGTTTGACGAAACCAGGTGTTCATTTTTTGCAGAGATTGACGGACCGTCGAAAGTTCACAGGTAAAAACTGGTCAACTAACTATAATTTTTGCTAATTCGGAGGAAGAAGGAAGGGTTATACATTGTGATAGTAATGGCAATAACTTGGCGTTTACATTTTCATATGACAATTTCATAAATAAGAAAAATCTCATGATTTAGTTTTAGTCGAACGTACGTAGCCTCAAATTTATGCAGATCAATTATCAATCTACTACAATTATTATATTGTCGGACATTCCGCCGTTGTCATTCTGATCGTTAAAAATTTCTAAATTCAATCCTCCTCCTCCTGATAGTGAACATTATGGAAATTATTAATCACTCACAAAAAATATCACATTGTCTTTGCGAGGAGGTCGTGCTAAAAAATTTCGAAAGTCGATATCGCCCGAATTGTCGTGATTTAGTTTTAATTTTCTTTAAACGATTTAAAAAATATTGATCAGATAATATTTTAGTCTTGTTGTCGAACACAATTTATTGCCCGTTCCGTCCTGCTGCCTACCATCAAGCGATCACGAAGGAGGAGATGATGATGATGATGATCGAAAGTTATTATAGTTATTGTCGTCGTCGACGTGGACGTGGTCATCGTCGTCCCTTCGAGCATTAGAATCGTCTCAGAAAAAAGGAATGATATAACAGGACACACTTACTTATGTACTTACTCTTCCATCAGCATCCATCCATCCCCAGGTCGTGACATGAAACTGGGTTGACTTAAAAATTGAATGAAGCAATAATTTTGTATGCATCTTTGTAGTATTATTATTACACGTTCGTCTCATTACATTGTCCTCGGCAGTCCCTTATTATTATTATTTTACTCTGCTTTTTTGTCTCTATTTGTAAAATTAAAAGAGACCACTTTACTACATTTTCTTTGAGGAAAATTAAGTGCAATTTGTTTTTTTTATAATTTTAAACCAGAAAATAAGAAGGAAGGCGATACTGTGGATACACTTTTGTAGGTGGAGGTGGATGGATGTGCAATTATGGAATGCCATTTAAAGTCTGTATATCTGATGGGCTTGTCACGAGTCGCAGTACGGTGTGCACTACTTACTGCTTGGCATCATCATGGTCTTTTATTTGGTGAATAGATAAAAGAAACGTCAAAAGTCAACTAACAATAAAAATTTCATTAGATTCTCTCCAAAAACGCCTTTAGCTGCTAAAATGCTAACATATTTAGTCTCCCACCCGCAGGTTGACTACTCAAATGCCCAATTGTCATTTTATGGAGACAACTCAAGTTTGCGTGTAAGGGCACAGGCCCAGCAATTTAGCAATCTTGTACGAAACAAACCACCCTTTTGTGCTAAAAATGGATGAACTGTTTTTGCATTGTCAAGAAACAAATTCATCACAATAATTGGCATGACAGAAGCTACGAGAGGAGATTTGCATGCAATTATTCACGCATCTATCCACACATTCTCACAGAGATTCATAAACAAATTGCAATTTGGATTCAGAATTTGTAGACAGTTTAATAATTATAATTACAGCCATTCTCTCGTCGTAAGTATTGTCCATATTTTCATCACTTTACAACTCGTTCATTACAACTTGAAGACATTTTGTTTGTTGGTATTCATAATTGTTTCGTGACATTAGAATAAAATTATATGGCTGTTATAGCCAAGGCTTTTAAGAGAATTACTCTGTCATCCGTACAAAACGAGGCTCGCTCATTGATTTCTTGTCGTTGCGGATGTTAATAAAACGCTATTTATAAGCGATTAAGGAACTTAAATGGATGAAATGACGTGGAAATTTGTGCATATGTGTGTCCTTGTCGCAGTAGAGATTCGTTGAGTGGTGCATGGTAATGATGTCAACGCTTGTTTGCTTCTTCAATAATTAGTTTTAATTAGCATCATCAAAATTGCAGTTCTTTGTTTTCCGTTACGTTGCAATTTATGACTAACAAACAAATCATGTCTAATCAGCTTCTGTTCTTTCGTGGATTATTACCTGTCAATCGACTCTTGAAAAATTGAAACGACAATAAGTCCTTCATCGTTAAGAGAAAAACGTGTGTGTGTGATATTTCTTTCATGAAGCAAAATTATGCATAAGAAATTTAAAAACGTAAGAGTTTTGTCGTGCCTCACTAATTTTTAGCGCACAATTAAGACATCGTAGGACTAGAAAAAATAAAGATTTGCACTAAAATGTAGCAAGAAATCTACGAAATCACAAACTTTGTAACTTCAATTAAATCTGATCCCTTTATCAATTTATCAAATTACTTAGCACTCAATTGAATTAGTGAAACTGCTTATGACACAGAAAAACAATTTTTTCGAGATTATTACAAAAGTCATTGCTCATCCTGTCCTTATGTAAGAAAAGTAATCACAAGAAAACCAGTCATTCTCTGACCCCGCTTACATAACTCGCATTGTATCAACCATGTAACACAAAGGTTAAGGTCTCTCTCTCACGAGCCATTATTGTCATTTGATATTTTCCTTCCAAGAAGTAACATCTGCTCTGTCTCATCGGTCAAGAGAGTGATTTCTCCTTGTGCTTTTAATCAATCAATTATCACACAACAAAGTGTTGGTTCTTCTATCCAGCTAGCAGATTTTGGTAAGAAAGGGTCACATGCATTAGCTCAGTTTCGATTCTTCCTACAGTGACTTGATTGATTGCATCTCGTCCTTCCTTCGTAAATGGCTTGCTCATTTCATTCCATTTGGAAATACAATACTTTCACTTAAGAAGAAAGGGTCCAATAAGTTCTTCATCGGGTGAAATGATATTTACTCCATACGTGTAAGAATCGAGAGGGGGAAAGTGTGAGAGAAAGGGTAAACCTTTTCTGGAAAAATTTCGCCTGTCTTTTTACATCATGTCTCTTGATAATTTGATAATTGTTGTAATACTACGGCTTAATTGGTGCCCATGTATGTATAACAGCGAGAAAAACAATAAGATTCGTGTATTAGTTGACTCCACAGCGAAACAAATTCCCACTGGAGATATTTAATTCATGCCACCATCCAGTGTCTCTAATAGGTTTGAGTCTCCGAGATACGAGGTTTAATTCAAGTGTGAAAATTATTTGTTAAATGAACAAAGCCTGAGAGAGAGAGAGATGCATAAATTCTTAATTAGCTTTAATTGACTAATCTTCATGTCTCTTTAGCGAGGGCGTGAGGGGTTTAATAACAACTGTAAATTTGAACCAAGATGAAAGTTGAATACCATGTTGACAAGGAAATCTTTGGCTTTGTAGTGGTGTTAGTGGGTGAAAGAGAGCGAGAGAGTAATTGCCTGGATGGATGAGGACATCAAATATTTAGAGTTTGTAAAGCAATCAACAGTTTGTCCCCTCCTTCGTATGCATGCATAAAGTTGGGTTAAAGAGGAGGAATAAGATTTGGACATTTTAGAGTGAGAGGGTGGTTATGTCATGTATTTATTAGTTTTTCGAGCTAAATTACACATATAATCGTGGACAGTTTTTTTACTAAATTAAGTAGGATTAGTAAGAAATTATATTTTTGCAACAATTTCCATCCTACTTTTGCTGATTTATCAATCTCTTATCTCTTTTGTAACAATGTGGACCGTGTGTTTATTCCAGAGTTGAAGTTCGCTCTTCTAGTTATTCAAACCCACCACAGCCCCCTGAGACGTACCCTTTATGAATAATTCTTTCCTAGAAAAGTGGGAAAAATCCAGCGATCTCGGAATATCCGGGTATCACCTCCTCTGGGACTGAACGGAGGCAAAGTTGGAATATATCTTGGTCACAGTTCTTTTACAAGGAGCGTTACACCCTCCACACTATAAATTCATCCCCATCTTTAGCTTATCAATTTCTCCAGGGAGGAAAGTGCTGTGGTGGGGTTATGTGATTGCTTATGTGCTTTTCTTGACTTTTCTTCTCCTTGAGCAGTAAATTCGTAGTCTTGTTCTTCACTTTATGCCCCATCCGATTTGCTTGGTCACCAAGAACAACTTTCTTAATTTGATAACGTATGCACGTATTGCGTCAGAGTGAACCAAACTGAATTTGCTTTGAGGGGTGGACGTGGACAGTTTGTTTGTACCATTAAATTAAATTTGACGGACTTTCTCTGCTTTTGATGGACCATAAAATATGTTGACCGCCGTGCAGGACATACAACAAGTAGTAGGTACATGCTGGAGGGGGATGGAAGGGTGACAGGTAATTGTGTGGAGAGGGGAAGAGGACGCGCAGTGGTTTAATTGGGTTAACCCTTTCGACACTCGCCAAACATAGGAAACACGGACCCACCAACTACATAGACGGAAAATGGTCATGATTCAATGAAATCTAATATAACTGGCTGTCACGTCTTGGATCCAAATTCACTCCATATTATGGTCCGTTCTTTTTTCAAATAATTAGATATTTCGTCGTCGTGCAGGGTAATCTTTTTCATGACAATTACAAAATTATGACCAAATTGAGAGACTAATGTGTGGAATACAATTCCTTAAAAGTAAAGTATTTATCAAAGCAGAGACTAATAACGAACCAAGAAATTATTCAGTTTGTGTGTGGTATCATGAAATGGAGTGAGCACAAAAAATGGACAATGTCCATTTTAAGGAAAGCATAGGAGTAGGTGCATACATATGCTAATGTATTTAGTACTCTTCGTTCGTAGATATTATGTGATCAAGTGCAAAAGTAAAGTGGTTTTTTGCAACGCATCTTCTTTAGCGATGGTCTCCTCTGACTCTGAGTCGAGATTTGATTTACTCTGCCCAGCACTTGAAGTGACGTTGGTCAATTCCCCAAAGAGACAAGTGCCAGCCCCGTTTTTGACACAAATGTGTGATTTATGAGTTGGTTGGTGATGCAATGAGAAAATTCTCATCTTTGGTCGCCTTCTGGGGTGACTCTGGGTGAATTGTTGAGTTTATCTGTCGATTCTTCAAAAGAGGGAGACCAAGGGTGTGTCAAAGTCATCATCAATTCTGACCTGATAGATATTTACCCTGCATTCGTACTTACAGATACGTGGTAAAAGTTTCATGGAGAAATGCTCAATAAAATACACAAGTTCTGCTCGGTCTGGTCAAATATTTTATGATTATTTCAATTCCTTCTTATTTGTATAATTACAGAAACTTCGCTGCAGTGCGGGCGGTTGTGACTGCAAATCCTTCTGCGCTGCTGGGGACACTGCCGAATCATTAAGAATTTGCGATAATTGCAGCCACACCTGGATAACACATTGTAAGTAAAACGCAATTAATTATAACTTTGTAGCTAATTTCACGAATCTTCCGCCAAGCTAAAAAGTGGTGAAAGCAACCAACCATACAGAATCGGGCTCTAAAAAAAACTGATGTCTGCATCCAGATTGCAAAAATGTTACACATTGTTGCATATATTGCTTTGCTATGTATAAGATCGGAACTTATTTTTTTACTTTCTTGTTAACAAGCAAGATCATAACATGTGATTATTTTTACAATTTTTTCTACAATTTTTACCCAAGGGTATACATGCATATGCATCCCAGCCGATAATAATTTGCCTCGCTTTATGACACTTAGCATTTTCTGACAAATTATCTCAAAGGTGCAATTTCCATAAACGACATAACAACCAGTGTAGATCCCAATTTATGATGGGTCAAACCCCCGTAGAATTTTGTAAGCACAATTAATGATCCCTGAAATTTGAATGACATGAACAAAGTGGCATTTGTCGTGACTTTGTAATGACTTGGTCAATTCGACTTAAACGTTGTTCACTCTTTCTTTCCTCGTCTATTTCACATCTTGTGTGTATGCTGAGGTAATTACTGAATATTATCGCACACATTTTCCATCTGCCAATAGATAATCAATTGATTGGTCTTTTACTTTTAAGACGAGAGAGGTTACAAACTCTGAGACAAAACATTGTTATTATTTCCAAACGATGCAAGTGTTTCATAAAATTGAATTGCTTTTGCTCTTCACAACAATATTTTTAAATTGGTAAAAGACCAAATCACAGAAATAAGAGAAATGACACCTCATCTCGTCTGACTCGCCTTTTAAATCATTGTCGGTTGGGTTAACCGAGGTCACTGCGTAAAGCCTTTAATAAATTGAAAAGTGGAACTATTTTGCTTGTGCAGACAGGCCGCATCAATTTCAATGCAAGTCCTATAACTTTGCAGTTTTCAACACGAGCACTGAAATTATCTGAAATAAATCTAATTACAAACACTGACAGACTTGTGCACTTTTGAGAATTAAAAAAAATTGTGCAAAATGTGCAACGCACGTCTGCCCATGCCAAGGTATTATTGAAGACATCCATATATTTATAACCGCCAGCAGCAAAAGGAAGACGGTCAATTATCGAGTTGGATATAAAATTCAGGCAAATAATGATGATACGATTTGCTGATTGGGGCGAAGCCAAACCAGCAAATATTAATTTTGTATAGTTACAGGAACTGACGAAATGAAATGATATCGTTATAATTAAAAATACAATAAACACCAAGTCAGGATCAGTTGCTTGTAGGTATTTGTTATTTACACCCCAAATTTAATTCCTGATTCAGATAAGAAACACGTTTCTTTCAGCATGTTTGCCTCTTTGCTTCGTCTCTGTTAATGAGAAATTTGGTAAAAATTTGAAGAAGAGGAGGAAGAAGAAAGCAGCCAGGCAAACCAGCGTGGTGTTCATCATCCTTCAGTAAATTTGTTCTGTTTGTTGGGATACTAATGACAAATTCTGTGTATCACTCATTCCTGGGTTGGCCTCGGTTTATGTATTTAGTTATTAAAGTCAGGGCACAAAGTGTGAATTAAGAGAGCAGAGCAGATGTGAACTCGCTTCTTAATGATGTAACATTAAAAACACATGGATTTTGGGTTTGTGATGCCTTATCACAAGAAGAAGCAAAAGTCGTCCGTCACGCCAAATCCGAATCAAAGTGGTGCTTTTGGTTTGGTGCAGGCAGATGAAATGGAAGGGTGCAAAATTCTAAATAAATCTAAATCTAGCAGGTTTACAGGTTGTGTATATTTGACTGAAAAGAGTTTGTGGTGTCAAACGATCCTTGACGAATTTTGACCTGTGCCCGCAAAACGCTTGCCTTCGTACATCTCCTTCCTCTCTTAACACGATACAATGTGGAGGAGAGGAGACCCATATCAAAATTCTAATCAGTGAAGGAAGAAGTACGTTAGAATTACTGACATCAAACAAATAAGTCCAAAAGAAAGATTTGTGTTCCGTCCGACGATTGTCTTGCGCAGACTTTAAACAATATCGTAATGATAACAACCAACAGAGTATCAAATCACTTGACCGCATATGTTTCCGGTTGGAAATTTTTTAATATTTTAATCTCCTCTCTGTCTCTCTTAATAAAGGGAAAAGTGTGCCTTTTGCAGGTGGTGGTGGTGGTTGGCTACTAGTGTTAATTGCAACAAAGGCTTTGCCTTCTTTCTCTGGGTACAAATTACCAGGTTACAACATGCAGTAGACAAATTACAATGACCAAAAACTTAAATAAAAATTGAGATTTTAAATTCATGATATATTATAATCAACACATCCTCCTTTCCTCGCCATGATTAAGACGCTACTACAATTTTAATATACCATCAACGAACCAACACGTTCTAAATAATTCATGGTTTGCATCCTTTCGAAACAGCGAAAACATTATGAGACGACGGACAGACAGAGTTTTGTTTAGAATAAATGCCGTATATTGCACAAGCCCTTAATTGTTCTCCTCTTGTCTTTTGTGATGTGACACTCCCCCTCGTTTTGTTCTTTGGTGATGGTTGAGTTTTCTTGAAGAAAGTACAAAAAATCACGGCTTCTTGTGCAGGGATGTGGATAGGAGTGAGGTGACTTTCAAGTAATTACAGGGCTGGGTGCTCTGTCAGGGAAATTAAGTCGCCCAAATGGCATAAAACTAGACTTTTTTTTTCAATTCGCACGATTCGCACGTTTTTGGCATCCGTCATCATAAAGTTGTTGTAATATAAGAGAAGTAACATAATAAACCGACCGTGGGCGATTATCACCAGAAAGAACAAAATGGGACGAACTTATACATGTACCACCGGCGTGACGTTGTTTTTAGGGGACACGCGAACCGTGTCTTTTTCTTTTTCGCGTTAAACGGATCACCCATTCTTCTAGATTTTTGGCACCCCACACATTTCACGATTTCCTCAATAAGTCACAAATAAATAAAATAAAATAAATGGAATCAGATTTCATGGCAGGAACTTGGAAAGGTCATCGTATCCCTAATTTTTATAGTCGTAGAGTAGGTAATTCAACTTGGAGGAGATACAGCTAATTCATAATTGTTGAATCGCAATCAAATTGAGCAATCTGTACAGCTCAGTTTGACTTTTTGACTCATGGACACAAATCGATTCACATGGGTGAACTCACTTAAACTTCTGCATGTCGGACAATTGGAAGGGTTGGGATGCATGTGGATTAATGATAATTCGCCTCTTGTCTTGTCGCACTTTGTTGGACAGGAAAAGAAAGACCATCATCATCGTCAAACATTGCAAGTAGCTTGTGAATACATACATACATCTAAATGACACGAATATTAGTTTGTGCTCATAACGTGACGTGGGACGGCATAATTAATTGTGCTGCTGGTGTTGCTTGTTCTCGTGCAAATGAGGGCTGCTTTTTTGTTGGTATTATTTAATAACTCGGCAGGTGTGAAGTACTGCAAATATTCAGTTTTTAGTAGAGTTGACCACGTTCATTTTACAAAATTAACCACCACGAGCTAAATATCTTGATGTTATGTTACCTTGCATTGTCAGAGACACAAAAAATGTATAAATACATATGTACGAGTACTCATGACAGGTTATCATAATATTCATATTCGAGTAGGTGTTTATGTACCAAAAACAATAATAATAAGCGCATTGTTTAGCTTTACATGTAACTAGTCTAACCAGCAAATGGTGTACATTTGTAGGTTGTTCGATCCACCACTAATTTTAATTGGTGATAATTAACGCGAAATTGATGCAGCGACCCTTTACCACAGAAGACCAAGTAGATAATTTACAAGATACACTACTTGCATATGTACATCTGCGTCTTGATTACGTATGATTCGTCACTATTATCACCCCTCCATCTTAATGATGAGGTTGGTTTCCTGAAAATTTAAGAAATTTTTACTTTACCCATCTATCTAGCAAACAATCAGTCATCCAATCCACCAACGTAACGAAGCACGAGCAACAACAGAGGGAAAATGATATATTAAATCGAGAGAGGAAATGGTAGGTCGGTTTTTGGTGGTTTGGTTGTTGGTCCGTCTCGCGAAATGACTTTACCATTTAAAACGGAAGGAAGGAGGATTGGATGGACATGGATGGACGTGACTGTTTTCTTAAGTATGAGCTGAGCAGCGTCTTTCTTCTGGCTGGTTTGATGTCATATGCATCACTACGAAATGACCCGAGCTGATTCGACGCGAGATTGTTTAGCCAGCCAACCAAGCAGTGACGACCCCTCAAAATTCAAGAGTTAATGAATGGCTACAAAACAAAATAAGAGTGCTCATTTCTTTAAGTAATCAACGAGACGGAAGATTAATTGGATTTCAACTTTTTTAAAGAAAAGTCTCAGATTTTTGGACTCGCAAAGAAGTCGGGTGGTTGGCCGGTGTGTGGTGGTCTATCATTTTTCTCATCTTTTTACATCGCTGCTCATATAACTGACGTATTCGGTTGGGGAGGTTTTCCTACTTTGCCTTCCTTCCCTACAGCTTATCATCTTCTTCTGCCTCCACCTTCCTCCGGCATTGGTCGTCATCATATCGTCGTCGGTTTCGCTATAGTCGTCGAAAGAACAGAGCTTGTGCCAATTTGAGTTTAAAGTTCATTCAAAAAAATTCACTTTTGACATTGCACACTTCCGTTGGTCGTTTCGTTGCTTGTTTGACTTTCATCTGAGTGGAAAGATTGTTGATAACGATTATTTGAGACAAGTTTTATTCACAAGTTGAAGCAATTAATGGGCAAGGGGTTTAGTTGGCATTTAAATCCTGCACATTCATTCAAGGAAAGAATGCTTTTGACTTTATGTGCATATGTATAAACATGCTGCTGGCATATGTATGCACGTATTATAGCCCCAGTTTCACTCACTCTGTTGTTTTAGTAAAGGACAATGCACAATCGAGATTTTAAAACCCACAGTATTTGCATAACATGAGGTATGTCTGGACAAAACAAAATTCCTGGTGATCCCTCTGCCAGAAAATTGCTGGGGAATGTGGCTGCTGGAGAAATTCCTTCCTCAAAATAAAAGCAGGATTCAAGTAGGGAAACTTTTCAAAGGGCAGCAATTGCCGTGTCAAAGGGAAATATCAAGTTCATCTTGTCATAAATGGATGGATGAAATCTGCGCAAAAGGCAAAACGATGACAATTTTATCGCATTTTTCCCTCTCCCTTTGTTACATAATGGATTCTGTCATCTCAACCTACCTCTCAAAAATTCTTTTATATTCTTGTAGAATTATTTTAGTGTCAATTGTCAGAGTTGGAAAAGTGTTATGTTTTCATAGTCCAAGATGCAAGTCATACCACTCAACCATGGTACACTTTCATTCGTTTTTAAAAAAGCCAACAATTCACACGTAGGTGACATGACAATTCACTCTCTCTCTCTCACTTTTTCTGGAGGAGGAAATCCTCTCTCTCTTTCTTTACTTAGCCGAATGCCGACGATATTAAGGCTTCATCTCATTGTTAAAAAATAACTGCTGCTGCTGCATTAACTGCTTCCCATTTTTATAGAGAAATTGTGGGTTGAAGTTGAGGCAGGCATGAGATGAGCAATTATATTATATGTCATATCATAATAATCTCACCCCATTGCAGACACTGATGCAACCTTTCCCACTAAAAATGGATACTCAAAAGTGCTTTATTGTTCCCCCTTTGTCGGATATACGTATATAAAATGTGTCATTTTCGGTATTTTTTGTCAACTAATACGCAGTCAACCCTTCCCTTCATTCTTTTTTACGGCACAACTCTAACCATAATTTTATGAGGATTTTTCTGGAAAAGGAACAAGAAATGATTGGAGGACCCAGGAAGTCGTGGAATAATAATGGTGACTCTAATAGTGCCCCTAATAATACATACGTACTGCGGTAGAGTTGGGATTTATTATTAAATTTATATTTTTATTATTCCCTCAAAAGACCGGCTTCAATATCAATTTCGGTTTCTTTCCTTATGTCCTTGTCATTTTGTGGTGGTGATGAAATAATAAAATCCCAGTGGAGGAAATTTTAAACTTTTTTCACTCTCTTTTATCTCCACACAAGGAGGGAATGGCGGATAGTAAAGGAAGGAAGGAGATGAAGGACTTTCCTTTGATGCCTCCAATTTCGTGCAGGCAGATAGGATTTTGTCCCGTTCTCTGCATTTACATCACATCACATTATTCACATTGTCGACCCGAGTCAAACTATTTACAGGGGCGATGCTGGTTTATATAAGAGAGAGAGAGATGTTATGTTATAATGTATGCAAAATGGGAGATAAAAGCTCAGTTTAAAGAGACAGTCATCCCTCAAAGTCAAAACAGTTTCTTTGATCTCTTCACGAAAGGATGAAACTTGAAACGGTGGTATATTCAGCAGAGGCGAATACGAATAAGCTGGTGAATGTGGTGGCTCCTCTTCGGATTAAATATTTCTCGGTTCTCAGATCCAAAGAGAGAAAAGTTTTCCCTTTTGGGAGCCTCACCACCAGACCAACCAGCAGCAGTTGTTGGACCTCGGATGGTTATTCCCCAAGTTCCCAGCACAACATATTGAGACCAAGCAAGCGATTTGACGTAAGCGGACTGGAAATTGATAAAGTTTTGATCTCACTTTTCTTCTCGTAAGATCAAACATGGGTTGACACGTGACGGAGTAAGGAGTCGGGACAGGGTTAAATGGGGTGAGAATTTAAAAGTCAAGAATACTTAAAATAGCATCGGATTTGTAGGAAATATAACATACCTCATTATCATTATCGTATGACTTTTCTGTCTTTTGATACGCTATTAAGAGAGGAAATTCCAGTGTCGTTAATTATATATAAAACTTGGCTACTGCTACATGTATACATTCTGGAAAAACTACTGCAATAAGATACACGATGACTATTGTCTTAACATTGTAAAGTAAATTGATGACTATCTCAACACAACTAATTTTGCATCGCACTTTCCCACAATACATATTTGAGCAAAATGTGGATATTTATGCATTTGACGTGGTGCCAGTAACAATGATCACGTGAAGAATTATTCTGTAGCCTTGTGTCTTCCTTCTTGGTCGTCGTTTCTTACATGTTTTATCAGATCAGAAAGACCGGCCCTCACTGACTGAATGTTCATTATGCATGTGTAGACAATTAATGAATCAACAACGCCGCAATAACCATTTCTTCCTTACCTAATACCCTCATTATGGGGATTTTAACTGTCTTTTTGTCAGTGCAATTTCACCCAGTTCAATGTTAAAATCCACCTAATCGTCCTACACTTGGGGAAGGAAATAAGGAAAACTGTCTCATATTTTCTACATTATCATTATCATTCATAGGCCATCTCACCACGTGAGGAATGGGTAAACACTACTACGCCGATGCAATAAACATGGACAACGACACAATTATAGTGCACATTATAATTATAATTCCTTGTATGGATTGCTTCATCGACATCATAATAATGAGTAAAAACTATGTAAAGTTAAATACCTGCTGAAGTTTGCAAATTGCAAGCATCATATTTATTCAATATTGTACAGGCTACATCGTCGACTAAATGTCGATTTGTTTGTAAGGGAACGACATCATTTTCGCACTCGTTTTACATAAAGTTTAGACATCAAAAGAGAGAGAGAAATGTTACTCGTAAATTAAATTGGGTTGTTATCATTTATTTTTGATTGCCCATGATACAATAAACTGTCGAAGAGACCTTGAAAATTTACAAATCACTGTTAAAATTTTAATTAGTGCATATGAAGCAATATTTGTTTTTGAGGAAAAACAAGTTTAATGTAACAAAAGCAAATATTTGCATGAGTTTGTTTAAATGTTTTTTAAATGTTAAAAGTTAACAGGATTTTTCGAAATAACATTTTATCCGACATGCATTTTGGATTGAATTTAGTGACCAGTAGAACCAAATTTCTCACTGTTACTGTTAGGTATTAAATCTATGTGTTATTCTCCATTCATAAGCAAAAAAAAGTTGATATTGTTAGCGCACGTTATGAATATGTACGCAATTACTTCTATCATGTCATAATCTTGCTCATTTTCCTAAGTGTTTTGTCATTTTGACCCACCTCGATCTGTCCATCATAATAATTCAAGGTTTTCTCGTGGTCTGTGTGTGGCAATGGTAGCAAGTGATTTTTCTTCGTTCCCAGCAAAATTCACACAAATTATCTTAATGACAAGCCAAAGACTTATTTATTTTTGTGTAGCATTTCATTTCATTCCACATGAAGCCATTTATTTACTACAAACTGCTTCACCAACCCTGCGTGCATGCACAAAAGGTGACCAATAACAAATAAGTCAACATCTTTAATTATCTTGTTGATCCAATTTGCGCCTTAAAACAAAGCAGGAAAGGCGAGCAGAAATTGTCTCACGAATGAAACAGCAGCTTATTTATATTTTAACAGGGGAAGAAGAAACGACGAGAGGTGGGAGTTGTTGGATCGTATAGACGCCTAAAAGTAGGAAAGGTATGCGTCGTAGCGTGACATATTTTGTCTTTGTGTGTGGAGAGAGCGAGGGAGTATTTTTTAGTGGGGTTGGGGCTTCCACGACTAAAAAGCGAACTGCGCTGCGTGACACAAAGTGACAAAGACGAACGAATTTAACGGGAGGGATGGGGAAAGTCACGGCACGTCGCCCGTCGCGACAACGCTGACTCCTCCTCCTCTCTTTTTATCACGGCCCACACACCAAAACCCTGCAGCCAGCTCAAATATGCAGTAGCAAACGACAAGCAACAAAGATCCTACCGTCTCACGGAACAATACGGCATGTTTTATTTAACAATGCTGGTAGGAACACGGGATTTCTATTCGTGAGGACAAATTATATGGCGTCATCTTCCCTGGAAAAACTTGTTTTCGGGTTTGCGTGGTCAGATGAACATTACAAAATGCATTCTACGAACGAACGAAAGTTAGAGCAAGTAATGATGCAGATGAAATAAAATGAGCTAGAAAATTGTGTGGTCGTCGTCGTTGGTCGTCCTCTGCTGCTGCTGCTGCTCATGGCAGGTTGGCACTTGACGTCGTGTTGGTGTTGTCCTTCCTTATAGATTTTTTACTCCCCGGAATAGTGTGAGGTTGACTGTGCGCAGCAGAGAAAGTAGTTGTGAACTGGAGAAGGAAACGAGATGATAAAATTGCTCTAGTCCACACGGAGAAAGTTTGGCAAGAGATATCTCCAGTTCCGGGTTCGTCCAAAAACGGGGGAGCAAACACTTTGGAAGATTTGAGATTTTGTGAGCCTTTATCTCCCCAAATTTTTCCAAATGTTGATGGATGCTCCACGGAGGAATGTTGATATGAC
The DNA here is from genome assembly GCF_002217175.1 of Folsomia candida. Classification (NCBI taxonomy): domain Eukaryota; kingdom Metazoa; phylum Arthropoda; class Collembola; order Entomobryomorpha; family Isotomidae; genus Folsomia; species Folsomia candida. The sequence continues at coordinate 9,638,563 of NW_019091196.1, forward strand.
ATTGCTGCAGCCAACCCACACTTATAGTCGTGTAGATACACCTGCTTTCCTCCTCCGCAGAGTTTCCACCAGGATAGAAAAAAAGTTTGATGGAGTAGAATCTGGTCTGGACTGAGCAAGGACTGAAAATAAGTCTTGGGTTGGGTCCTTACTTTCTCTCTCTGACTCTGCCTCTCTCTAGTCATGTATGTCTCTACCATATAGTCGTCCCCTTTCTGTCTTCCTTCCCAGATTTGCACTTATCGATCCGCGTTTGCCATTTGCGAAAAGGGCAGGGATTCGTCCTCTGGCGTCGTTCGTCCCATCCGGACTCTCCGAAATTGTCCTGATCACTGCCCGCCGACCGACTAGAGACCACTGACACTGGAACGGAAAGACAAGACACGTCCTCCGGCACGTGCCCTTCTCCTCATCGTCCAACCAACCTCAGTAGCAGTACGTACTTCCATACGTTGGGAATCCTATAAAACTGCAGTCGTCGTCTGCATTGTTACGTAACGTAATGGTGCCGAGATGCTCTCTCTTCCCCCGCAGTGTTCGTTATAATAATATAACGTCCAGACAGATTTTTATCGAGAGAGGAATCGCCATATCATTCTTAAACTTTATGTTTATTTTATTGCAGTCACACAATAAAATGGATGTTGACGGTGGCATTTGTTACGAGAAGTGGTTCTAAAAGCAGGTGTGACGTTAGTTTGAGTAGTGGACTAATAAAACAATGGCATTCGTATGTGTATGTATATGCATGTGTGCTGATTATTAGTACAGGAAGCCGTCCACTTCCGTTGACAGTTGACACCAACAAACAACTCCAGTTGGTCACATTGTCGTGAAGCGAGTCAGTTGTCCACTGTGCAATTATCTCTTCATCATCACCAACCACCAGCATTCACTAGATACTTACTTAACAAAAGGGGATGCATAAGGTACTTATCTCTGGAAATGAGTTGACGATGTGAATTCAAACTATCAAAAAAGACATCTCTCAGCGGAGGTTGTTCCCAACCAATATATCTTTACGATTATGGGTTGACTTCACACAGGCAGAATTTCATACGAGTAAAAGAAGGCATTATGCTCAGCTCAAATCAGCAGATTGCATCAATTTACAACGTAGCCTCGTCGCAGTCACATTGCATACGTTCAGCAAAAGTTGTGACAAAGTTAGTTTGAGGGTCGTGAGAAAAATATTGTTGTGCGGTAACCAAACGTCAACGTCAAACCTTCAATTAAGTAAGAACTCGTTTCGCAGAACATTTTTCTTATTTTTTACGGCATGAATCATTTCACTTATTCCTAAAAATTCGTAGCAGCACATGTGACATCTGCGGTTAGGTACGTACTACGCATTTGTATTGTATTCGATGCCGGGCATTGACCACATTGACAATTATCACTGAAATCTCTTTGATCGACTTGATTGGAGATTAAGCCCCATAAAACAAAGTTTAATTTCTGCTGGTTCACTCAAACTTACACATTTTTAATTGTACTGGCAGTTTCAGGGCAGAGAAATGGTCCATTAGTTGAGACAAGAAATGGTGGGGTTTAGATTGTCACTTGTCAAGCAAGACTATCAAAGTCAAGTGTTATGATTATTGTTATTGCCATTTATGCATTATTTTCTAAGCAGAGTGCTTTTGCAACAATGTGATTGATTTTTTAAGCTGTCAGATCAGTATAAAGTTGTCCTCTAAAATGGCAATGTCATGAATACAGGGCGAAAATTGCAGATCTTTTCTACAGTAATCTGTTGGTTGGTCATCAAACTTTTATGATCTATTGTTTCAATCAATCTGATTGAGGAGGACCTCAAAATATCAAAATAATTTTTGTGATATTATTGTCCACTTGAAGGAAAAAGTAGAGTTTATCCTACCACAAATTCTAAGGTTTGATTTTATCACCACACTTCAAGATTTATTTGCAACTTCGTCCTTGATTTTCCTAACCATACTCAACAATTAATTCTGACTTATCCTCCTTCATAATTTTTTCAAGAGCAGTGTTTATCACCAGTTTCTCAGTATACGAGTAATCACACCACCAACACTTTTGAAATTATGAGAAATTTTAACCTGTAAGAATCCCCACTTCTTTGGCACACCATTAATCATTGTATTAGTATGACTGCCTGGAATTATTTTATTTAAAGGAGAATACACGTACCTTTAATACATATGTATGCATTTACGTAAGATAAATACGCAGTCAGTACATGCATTTATTTATATCTTGGTCGCATCAATGAGTAAACATTTCGCAACGAATATCCTCAGTCTTCAATGAACTTTCGGAAATTTGTATGTGTAATAATCATGTGATTTAAAGTGTACCTCACTCCGTGTGAGAGTTCCTCCAGATTTTGACGAGAACATTCATTGCCTGTCGATGTCCAGAAGGTAATCATGTTTTTTAGGGTAGCATTTTTATAATTTTATAATTGAATTTCGGCTAAAAATAATTACTTTTATTGTGCTTGACCCACAATAGAACTTACCTCAATCAACTTAGATACCTGTGTCGGTACCTTAATGCGCAAAACTGTGATTGTATAAGTACATACAAGTATGTCGTTTAAGATGTCTTCGTGTCAGAATGAGTTTGATTTTTATGCTACGGAGTAAAATATCGCTTTCGCACAACGACGACAATCGTGATCTCCTGCTGAGCTCGTCAAACTTTAATATTCTTTTATTTTTGTCAGAATGGTCAAGAGTCAATCCTACTTGTGTATTGAAGATATACTTAATTCGATCGGCACATTTGTCACCTCACGGATTGTCGTAAATGTCATTTGAAATCAGGCTGTCGAATCTAATTATTTGGCTACGCAGTACATACCACAAACTTGATTACATACAATGCAGTAGAAAACTTTGCTTAATTGGTTCAGTGATACATCATATTATCAGCGGTCAAATCCAGAATTTCATAAAATGAAATTATGTACACAAGGACAAGTTGTATTGGTCTGGCACAGCAGGACATTATGTATCACGAATTGGATACATACATTTGTGCAACAATGAGGCACAACAATTCCTAAAAGACCAGGAAAACAGGATAAAATAGGAATTGCATAATCGAACCATTACTTTTACAACTTACATTACATGGATAACATCAAGTAGATGTTAATATTTGTCATTGTTGCGAAATAATTATAATTGGGCTGGAAATTTCACCACGAATGTTAATTCTGCTGGAAAAAGACGTGATAATAATGCTCTGGGAATTTGTTTGATTAATATCGAGCTGGTGCATACGTGCCTAGGTATAAGTAACTTATACGTACTTACGTCTTTAGTTGACGGGGTTGAGAAATGGTTAATTCCATCACGGTCTCGTGGTATCATTAGGTAAAAAAGTTGACAAAAAGTGGTCTTGTGTCTGAGAGCTCGTTTTGTCATTTGCTTATGCTTCACTCGCCTCTTGTCTCATATTATTCTGCTTAACAGTCAGGTCAGTCAAATCACCCCGGATCCCTCCAGCAGCAATTTGTTCAGTCTTCCTCTTATTATTATTATTCCTCTTTTATGATTATTATGGTCTGGTGGAATGATTGAGCGTGTAAATTTCTCGCATTTTTTGCATCTCATATTCATCCATTGCTGAACGAGCGCAGTTACTAAATTTGCCCTAATCCATTAAACTATGTGTAACATAAATCACTCTTTGTCAACCGTGTCCGATGGTGGCAAGTAAAGGTCATCTGGTTTTTAGTAGCTTATTTTCCGATCAGAGAATCTAATTTCCAATCTCTCTCGGATGATAATGATTCATCATGATCATGTTGACGAGTAGATAGAGCTACACGAGTCGGCTTGTTTGCTGCAGCTACTCTGTAATTACGATGTGATCGAGGAGGCTTACTTCTCGCTAATCCTGCTCTTTCTTGATTACGTCCAAGAAGATGTCAAGTAGCTTTTTTCGCAAATTATTGGAAATTCTGGGCATGCATACGCGTTATAAGACGACGACGACGACGTGATGTCATCATATTCTTGGTGTGGCGCTACGGTGGGTGTTGTTTTATGACAGATCCCATAAACAACAAATTTTGCAAAATTTATCAAAGTGCAACCAAGTTCACAGCAAAGTTATTGTGGTAGCCGTGAGATGTATGGTGACCTAGAGTTTACTTTTGTTATCAGTGCGATGATAATGATGATCGTGCTGCGAGTTTAGATTTTGAATGTCATTTCTCATTCTGCACAACCTTCATGCACAATTTGCTGAACTACAAATAATAAATTTTCAGTGTAATTAATTTAATTTGACAAAATCAAGTATTTCCTCAAATGCAAATCTCAATTTAGAAAGAAAATTCCTCTTAAGAAAAAAAAACAATACATTCGTCTTTGCACCCACTCGTGCAATTAATAACTGCTCTCTTGTAGTGGCGATGCTGGGTCATTAAGAAGTCTGCATAGTTTACTTGATAGTATTGTTTCAGACAATTGAGATTCTGCACTGCATCCTCTGCATAATCCAACGCCAACAACAACCAAGCCCAACACACCACCCTTTAAATTTATGAACCTCTAGATTATCTGACTATCCACCAAATCAGCTATCTAATCTGGCATATAACTTAAAAGTAAATACGTAAGTACGGGCTGACAAGATTGTACGCTGGTTGTCATTGTCCGGTTTGTCACCTTAATCCTACATGCATAACTTCTTTTGTGAATGGATGAAGCGGTTTGGCACCCAGCAAACATACATTCATTAACTCATTAATTTTATCATTAAGCTTTAGTGCAGAAACTAATTTACACAGTGAAGCCAAAATTGCAAAGTGTAAATTTTGCAGATAAATGTGTCACTATTAATTTTACACATTACTAAGAAGAAAAAAGTGGGAAACATTAACAAGTTTTATTTCTTTATTTCTTTACAGTGTTGGAGAAGCTAATGACTGCTGCGGAGGATCAATTGACAGTGTTTGATGTTTGCAGCTTGGCCTTGTATGGGACACACGCGTTGCCAATACGGATCAAAATTGTCATTGTAAGTCAAGGCAGTTATTTCTTATCCTTTCTTGAGAGCCACACCCACTCAAACGAATGTACGATATTACTGACTTCCTGCGAAAAATAAACAGCTTGACAATTAGTCCTACTTACTAATCCGCAATATTTGACGTGCATACTTGTCAGATATTAAATTCAGATCAGGTTTTGCACTTGCTTATTTTACCGCGGAGCAAATGAAGCGATTTGTGTACGAAGGAACGACTTATTTATTAAGCTTCTTGTCTCTTTATCTTTTTCTTGGTCCAACCGGATAATAAAACATGAGACAGATTTAACGATTGTGGAACATTGATGGTTCTTTTTCACCGAATGGGTAGCATTTCCATCTGCTTATGCATATCGACTGCAGCAGTAGTGCAGATGTCACATTATGCATATAAATAAATTGGACGACTGGGTTGACATTTCAAACGTCGGTCGAAAAAATACAATATTTTTATTTTTAAGAATGTCATTGTATCCTTTATAGCTCCTTCGTAAATATCTCACGACATGAACAATTAAGAAACCGGACGAGTCATGTTATTGACAACTTTGGCAGATTAAATTAACCACGATGATGCACTATTTCTGTGAAGGGCAGTAATAAAACAGGAATTTTTTGCAGATCGATTCGCAACACCTTATATTTACCCACTTGATTACAATGTATGTGACAAGTTTGTCTGTAAACAAGTAAAAACCTGAGTAATAACAAAAAAGGAGGCAATCCAACGTATAAAGAATCGTCACCAAGTAATAAATGGTCATGGTGCATCATCTCGTCACCCTACTAGCTTTACCTATGCATATACATATTTCTTAGGAATTGGGTTGGATTCCCGTCGCATCACGACACGTATCTCCTCCAGGATAAGAAGAAGAACAGTAATAAGAATTACGACATGACACGATGCCACAGTATTGAGTACAGAATACGTGTAAACCATAGCATGAAATGAGCTTCTTCTTCTTCCTCCACTACAATTACCAACTACCTGTCCTCTCATGTAGTTGCATACGCTGATTACCTGTACCTTCTTCTTCTTCACTCACTTTTCCACCTTTTGCTTCGGCTTTGTTACCCAATGAGTCAGTATTCAGTTGTCAGTTTGGTTGTGCCACTGCAACATCATCGCTACGAAAAGAAGTTGCTCCCTCCTGGTTGAGAAGAGATAAGTGTGTAATCGTCTAGTGGTCATTATTACTCGTCTCAGTCTCAGGTGGTGTAATCGAAAATTCAGTCAAGTGTCACACCACCACTATTTTCATACATATCGTGCCGTTGAACTAATGAATCGCAAATTTATTAAATTAGCCTTTGTTAATCGGTTATTGCCTCAGTGTTACTTTAAAGTTTGTCCCATTTGAAAATCACCAAGCAGAAAGTGTGTGTGTGTGTAAAATCGCATGTGGGAAAAATACAATTTGTTACAATAATAATTGGATTGGATTTGGACAAAGTAAGTAACAAAGTATCCTCAAATGAGTGAGACTGACCTTTATTTTAGTTCATGTGCTGTGTCCAATGTCTTTGATGATGATTTGGACTGTGTGTGTGTGTGTGAGCATTTTTTATGTATGAACGAATTGATATTTCTTTTTCTTTTCTTTCATAATAATTTTATTTCAACTAATGATTTCCATAATTGAGACAAAACCGACATCCGACCTTACTTTGGCAACTAAAACTTCCCACAATCTGACTTTTGTACACTCACACCACACCAATAATCAAAGCAAGTTGAATTCCCATCATTGTCAGTCAAATCATCCACTATCAAATCGACTTTGTATGCTAGCTCATCTCATTCCATCAAAAAAAAAAGAAAAAATGGGCTGAATTGGTTGGGTGGTTTATCCATCTAACTCTGACTATATGTCCATTAACGTATATACATACAGCACGTTGGAAGACAGTGTTAAACTTTTTTTTTGACATGATAGATATGAAAACGCAAAATATTTCTTTTGCTGAGCTTAGTCCGCAAGGAATAAGTAGTTGAGGTGGACGATGTACGAGTGACTGATTTAAATTTTGATTGGCTTCGTATTAACTGGTGATTGCGCAATCTCTGATAAAACGATATGTCGAATTTTTAGGAAAGACTTCTCACCACTTTGAGTACGGACGATATTGAGAAAATCCGACGTAGTTTCGGCTGGACTCTGCAAGATTTGGCGAGGGGGTACATGGTTCAGGTGAGAATTTCATTAGCAATTATTAATTAATAGTAAATGTATCCACAATTAATTACGTATAATGTGTAATAATCGCTTATCTTGTTAGAATCCTCGCGGAGGCGTAATAACAAGTTGGTCCCTCATACCTACAGAAGAAGAGCTCATAATTCTACAACAATTTCTCCGCTTTCCAGTGACCAAACCCATAAGTCTTGCCCTCATTAAGGAAGACTTTCCCATGGTCAATGTGAATAACAATATTGTTCAATCATCTCCCCCAAATAGCATCAATATTTCTCCCAACAACAACGACAACAACGATCGTGGTACCCTCACGAACGGCAGTTTGAATGGGAAGCATCACTACCCAAATCACAAACCACTCCCACAAACGACCTCACCAAAATCAATCAGCCCCATTCACCAGCTCAGTTCTGCGCTAGGAATTCAGACTGCGAATAAGAGTCTCCATCAACACCATCAAAACCACCCAGCTTCCGGTTTGTCATCTAGTCTTCCATCATCAGGTTGGTCAACTGGTTCCATTAATTAATCCATATAGATAAATGAGCAACATGTCATTGCGTCACATGTTAGCCTATCTCAATTACAATATTAATCGTCTCATAAACAAGATGACAAATCGATCCTTCTTTCGAAAAACTCATCACGTTCACCTTGATCTCCATAATGATATTGATGAAACAGAGTATCGAGTAACCAGCTCCGCAGTGAGTTAGGCTGATCCAGCAGCAGCAACAAAGTTATGTCTGCATCTATCGCCTTGCATGTCCATTCTGCGACTTTTTGCAGACAGACGCAAGTAGTTGACATGACAGGTGGTCAATCCGTCATTTTATTTGACCACGTCGTTCACTTACTTTCCTGCCGTATAAATTGCAATACATTGTTTGCTGTAGTAGTAGCCAGTAAGTAAGTAAGTGACTCGCAATTTTAATGGGTTTCCCTGTCCGTCTTTCTTCTCTTCTTTGTTGAGGACGTGACTTTTGTCCATCTGAAGAAGAAGAAGAGGGACAAAATGTCAAGCGGATGGAGGTCTTTGTTTCTTTCTCAACAAGACTCGTTGGACTGGGGCAGAGGCAGGTGCGATGTCAGAAGGTTGAATGTGGAGGAATGGAATTAAAGTGTTTTTTGTTACAAGCGATAAATTCTCATCAAGCGAAGGAAACACAAAGTTTGGATTCAGAATGTCATTCGGGGACTCAAATATTGTACAAGTTTAGCATATCAATGAGATTTGAAAGATTTATTTTGCTTATTTTTGCAAACCTCTTACACCAAACTTAATTACTTTTTGTTCACTGGGTTCATGTTGTCGTGTGTGCGCTATGCGGTTTTCCTGTTAAGAAGCATTACAATAAATTACATTCCGTCACCTCAAAAAAATCCATTCATTCTTATTTCCCAGGTCTCAAAATGAGGTCCACAAGTCCGCGAGGAGGTCAAGACCCAGTGTCACTTCTCGCCTCATCGGCAGCCCTCAATCTCTCAGTGTCTCAAAACTCTTCCGATGATTCCGAGTCTGAGCGTGATTACTACGAGAGGCGGAGAAAGCATGAGCAACACCACCATCACAATCATCACCATAATCATAACCAGCACAGGTCTCAATCGCAATCACAGCGACAACAATTGCCCGATTCGGTGATGGACTTGAGTGTCAAGCCGGGATCTGGTGGCAGTTCGGGTGGTTGCTCAGCCACATCTCTGAACAATGCGGCGGCAGCCAGTCTTTTAAAGGCGAGGGGGATGACGGTAAGAGCTATTAAGAGTTTTTTGTAAAATATGCATACGTCAAAATTCATTACTTGTATCTGCTCGACTTTCACTCTTTCTCAATTCATCCTGACGTGTCAGCGATTAGCATCATATTTATGCCATATTTTATTAGGTATCACAAGCCCTCAAATCGGTTCGGCAGGGTAACAGCTCTCCAAAAGCGGGACAAAATCCACCCAGTTTTGAAGATAATTTTAACCAAACGCTGGGACTTATGGGGATGGGGATGAATATGTCGGCCCTTCTCAGTAATTTGGGCAACATTAAATCAACCGGTATTTTATTATCTCCATAATATTCACCTTATTAGTCAAATGCATAAAGTTCCATCTTGCTTAATTTTCCATGTTGCTTCTTCCTAATTATTCTCAGATCTCATGGCGGCCGCTGCAGCCCAACAATTCTTATCCTCGGTTACGGCAAGTTTGCAGCAACAACAGCAACAGCACCAACAACAAAAGAAGGCAATGAGTTTGAGTGGACAAACGTCTTCTTCGGGGTCTACGTCCCCCGGGATGCCAGGGATCAACGGTGGCGTCGTTGGGGGAAATGCACCATCCAGCAAGCATTCTCCCATCAACAGCAGTACCACCACTAACAGCAGCAGTATGAACTCACTTAAGCAAGAAAATGTGTCCATGCGACAAGATCATCATCATCAACATCATCACCACCACCAGTCCCCGAATAATTCGACTTCTTCTTCTTCCAACAACAAAAAGGCGAGCACGGGGGGAAAGAGATCTTGGAATCCTTTACCAGCTCCGGTGGCAATGGCGACTCATTTGGTGAATCCTGCAACTGGTACGAACACTATTTTACACTTAAAATTGCATATTTATCTTCAGCATAAATAAATATGTGGCTCCTCGGCATTTGACACATTTTCCCCTAATTTTTCCCTCCAGGCAAGAGACGCGTTCAATGTGCCGTCTGTCTCAAAACATTCTGTGACAAGGGTGCCCTGAAAATCCACTTTAGTGCAGTTCACCTTCGTGAAATGCACAAATGTACGGTGGCCGGATGCTCGATGATGTTTAGCTCACGAAGGTCGAGGAATCGTCACTCCGCAAATCCTAATCCAAAACTACACTCTCCCCACATTCGGAGAAAGATTTCACCCCACGATGGTCGCACGGCGGGTCCTGCTCTCAATATCAACAGCCCCACGCTCATGCTTCCACCAGGAATGCGGTATCCCCCCTTCCTCTCCGGCCACCTTCCGGGTCTCGGCTCACCAAATGGAGACTGCGAGGATGGAGGTGCCATGCAAGACGAGGATCAAGATTTCAGCGATGACGAGGATTTGGTCGCGTCCGGCATGATGGTCAAGATGGACAAGTGAGTACAGAGACCATTGAACTTTATAAAAATATGTATGTTAGTTCTCTCATTAATTAGCATTCCCACAACTTGCTTGTCCTATTCTGCATGTGTACATCATATATAAATTTGCTCTTTAAACAACATTTGCATGTCCAACTGTCCGTCCCCAAATTATTATCATGATCATTCGTGACAAACGCTTATTATGAAAATGAGTCAGATTCCCAGCTCCACTTTACTTTATTACTTAACCCTCATTTTCCCCCATTTGTTATCATTGTAGAGAGGAACAAGTCAATAATGACGACTACATGTCGGATGAGGGCAGTTTCTCATCGACTAACGAGGACTCTTCGACTGCAAAATTCTCTCCCGAAGTGATCACCAAGACGTGCAGCAGCAGTGGAGGAGACGGTAGTAAGCAGGACGGTGCTCGGAAACGGAAACGAGCAAACCCTGTCCGTCTTCCCAGTGTTCCGGATGATTCAAACGACGAATTCTGCTGTTATGATGATGGAACCACGGTTGTGGGAAATAGCAGCAGCACCAACGAAGACGACGATGCCACGACCACCATCGCGACCGATGGGATGACAGGGTCACCAAAACGGTTTAAAGATGAAGAAGAAGGGGAAACCAAGTCTCAATCTCCCCCGATCCAGGAGGATGATGTAGAAGAAGACGATTCCGCAGCTGCCCTAGATTTGATCAGTAGCCCGACCTCAAAAAACGAGAAAAGTAATGACAAGGAGGAATCAACACTGGATGCTGATGATGCCGAGCAAAAGTACAATCACACTACAAAAAGCAGCCCAATAAGTGGAAACCATTCAGAAAACGGAGATGACAAAGCACAAGGAGGAGAAAACGAACAAGAATTTCTTGATGACCAACCCAGCCCAAAGTCCCGTCGGGATCAAGCCCAAGATGTGGATCATTTAGGACGACTTCAGAATCTCCCAATTTTTTCTTCCTCTTCTATCAAAGAAGAGAACGATTCTGAAGAATCGTCCGAACTTGGGAAATCTGACGATGATGAGGAAAACACGGGGAGGTCGAATTCCTCTTCAAGTAAGTGTCTGATGAGATTTCTCCCACTTTCCCCTTCGTTTCGTTGCTTATAGTTGTTGTCCATCTGTCTCCTCTTCTTCTCCTTCCTGGCCGTCAGTCAGTCAGTCCACTGCTCTCTCACCCCTGGGGAGTAGAGGATTAGTTGGCTGGCCGAGTGAAAAAATCTGCTCCTGGTTGACGCTCTCGAGTGATAACTGGAAATTAATCTTTGTTTCTCTTCCCCACAAAACAGATGGGTACATTCCAATAGATCGCGAAAACCCGAGAAAGTGTTCAGCATGTGGGAAAGAATTTCAGAATCAGTTTGGCGTAAAGGTAATACTAAAAAATCAATTAAATTAAAGTATTAACGTTTTTAGAAATTATAACACTAAAATAATTCTAGGTCCATTATCAGAACGTACACTTAAAGGTGAGTCAGTTAATATGATGGCGGCAGACATGTCTGCATAGCGTAGAATTAACCATAATTATTACACCAGTTCACGCACTATTATTGGGAAATGGTGGTGCTATGTACTATTACTTATGCAATTCGCCTCTATTTGCTTACAGTTGATGCACCGTTGTTTGGTGAACGGTTGCATGAGTGCATTCCCTTCAAAACGGTCGCGAGACCGTCACTCTTCTAATTTAAATCTGCACCGAAAGCTTCTCAGCACCTCACCCACCGATTATTCACCCAGTGGTCGGTCACCCTCTCCACCCTCGTCCACGGGGTCTGCACCCGACCTGAGTAGTATCAGTCCACGACCACGAGAACGCCGGCCTCCTGCCACCACAGAAATCGATTTCATGACCACGGCCACCACCAATGCACTCTCATCCTCCGTTGGTAACTCCAACCAGGGCTTGTCCATGTTTAACCCCTACATTTTCAGGAACAATCTGCTCCTCGAGAATAGTTTGTATATTAACTAACTTAGTTATTTATTATTGACGATATGGTGTAATCAAATATAATCGGGAGGGTATTTTGCTCACCTGGTGGGCACACCCATTCTTACTTCACGCAATTCCACAAGTGTACATACATTCGCAGTTTTGTAGAAAAAATTGTTTTAAAAACCAACCTCGTCGTAATCAACTGCTCACCAAAACTTTTGCTTAAATATAGATTTAATACTTAATTGTTAGTTTATATAAGAAATGAATCAACAGGATTTTATAGCCTGAACGAAATACTCATTAAAGGTTCCCATTCTTTAAATGTACAATTTATCCACTCATTCATTCATTCACTCATTACACTTTCACCTTAATAATCTTAACTTACCTTAATTATTATGCAATAGTTAGATAGATATTTATAGGAATACAGTCTCATCTACAACGCCGCTCTAGAACTAGTCACAATTCATGAGTTTACCACACATAATCGAATTATGATGATAAACGTGGAAAAAAATGACACAAAATAGTGAAAGTAAATTGTACATACTTAAATACATAAGTAGCAGCTCACTCACTTTTAATGACTCAAATGAACAAAGCTTTACAGCACATTTTAATTAAATGGGTAGGATTAAGTAAGCAAAACCCACGCACTGCTTTATCTCAAGAGGGAAGAGGAGAAAGGCGATTCAATCAATATAAAATGACAAAATGTGTCATTCTTTTAAATACTTACAAAGTGTAAAATATTGTATGTACTATTCGAAAAAATATTGAAATGACACGTCTCAGATTTCATAGTGATATTATTATCAAATTTTTGTCCCATTGTTTTAACTAAGTTTAGTTTTATTTCGTACAAATCTTCTGCACTTGGTAGCACACAAACACACACCTCTATTATGTATTTAGCTGATAGATATTTAACCAGCAGTGAGAAAGAACATACCATTTTTTCCGTCACAAAATGCCCCTTATGACAAGTTGTTATTTAATTCTTAATAAATACGTATAGCAATAGTTTTAATGCCAAAAAATAAAACCGAATGTAAACATGGTTTTGCTGTTTAAAGCATTTGTGCAATCAAATCGTATAAATAATTGTTCATGAAATCTTGATGTAACGATTTAAAATTGAAATAAAATATGACGCTTGAAAATTAATTGTGACAATTTACAGGGGATTCATTTGCATATATTTTGTACAGCATTGTAACATAGCGACGGGGGGAAATTGATACAATTATTAAATATTTAATGTTTATGCCGTTAATCAAGGTTGATTGACAACTTTAGTAATAATTACAAGGTTGCGACAATTGCTTCGACGACTGAAAAACTTTAATTTTCGAAAAGCCTGGAGTCTGTAGACTCCAGTGTGCGCCGCACAAATTTTCACCAAAAAAAATAAAACGCCCAAAAATTATCAACACTCCCATTTCGTTCCCTCGAATTATTTTTTCACCATGGGTACAAGAATCTATGCAGTTGTAAATGTGAAATCGGCTATTTCGGCGTTCTGACAGAAATTTATGTGCTTTAATTACCGTTAGCGACGGCCCAAATAATTAGCGCTTCAAAAATGAAGGTTTTTGACGCTCTCGAAGCAATTGTCGTAACCTTGTATTATGATAAATTGTCAAACAATCTTGGCCGTTAATTGAAGCTGGGCCCATCAAGAACTACTTATCATGCATGTATTATTAGAGTTTGCTGTGTCACACGTATCTGAAAATCATTAATGATGCGTAGAACGGAAAGTTTAGACCATTTAAATCATAAGCAACACCAAGAGCAGAGCAAGAAAAGATCAAACAGATCCAAATCCAAGCCTAAATCAGCTCGCAAATCTCATCATCATGCAGGGAGATCCCCTTCCATCGTACTACAAATAAGCATAAAATTAATTATAACAAGCATTATACTATGCATGATTTTCACTACTTTTCCGTCCCACCAGGTCAGACTTTTAACCTACGACCCTAGTTTTGAAGAATTCGATACTGCGAAATATGAAGGCGAAGTAAATTATTATAGGAAGGCAAAAGTCACCAATCTCAAGAGCATTGTTGCCGGAACTTATAATAAAACTAGTCGAATCACCACCACCACCGAGGACGAGAAGGATAAACCATCCACGAATAATGAATCGTTGCTGCAAATACTGAAAGCACCTACCGTCCCCACCTCGGTGTCAACTTCCCCCTTCGAGAGAGAGGAGTTGGACCATAATAGACACAGTGGAATTGGTGATAATGGTGATAATTTTCATGACGACGATGACGATGATGATAATGATTACGACGTATCTGAAGTGGAAACTGTGCTGCACATTCCAATTAAGAAAGATGGTCATGTCCCCTCACCACCCAAAAATGACAGATTGGTCAGTGGTTCTTCACATTTTGAGAAGAATAATACCACCCCCTCAAATCTTTGGGGTTCTTCCTCCACGAATTTCGACCCCCCACATCCCACCTCGTCCACAGAATCCATAAAATTCTCCCTGGACGAACTTGACGAGTGGGAGACAATTTTTACAAAAACTTACAAAGAGGAACAAACCTCGATAGAAAAGTCGCATGTCGAACCTTGGCGAAAGTTGGAGGTGGATAATAAAAATGCATACAAATTGTTCAAATCTTTATGCATAAATAACGATATTTTCCTCATTTTTGAAACTAGCAACTCTATAATCTCTACCGCTCCTGGGTTCTAGACCTTTACGAACAACTGGACAAATTTTACGACACGTTTGAAGAATTCCAATCTGCCACGGAATTTGATCGGAGAGAATTTTCCCAAGAAATCCATAACTTACAAACACAGCTTTATAACTCACAGTTAGAAATCTGTCATGAAAGGGGGAAAGTGGAAATGATAGAGAAGGATAATCATCGACACGTTAAAATTATTGAGGTAGGTTGAGACATGCAGATTGTTAACTATTTTTTTCTTCTGACATAAGTTGCTTACCTTGTTTAGAAACTTAAAGCCACAGTATCCAACCTAAAATTGGCAGAAGCAGAAAAATTGCAGCATTTGGAAAAAGTTCAGGTATCTCATAAATCAATAATACCACCTTGATTTTTACTCAGATTTCTGCTATATAATTTTAGAATGACGAGGTAAAAGCTGAACAAATCGCCTTGGAGCAATGTAGAGCAAAAGTTTTCTTGAAAGAAAGGTATCGCAATTTCTTATTTATTTCCCCTCCTATTAAAAAGTGTGCAAAATAAAATGCATATTTTGTATATGCCATTCCGCAGGCACATACAAAAGCTAAATATCGAAGAGCAGGCCATGAAATGCAGAATACGAGCGAGCCAACGGGAAGAATCTCATCTTCAAAGCCAACTTACCAAGTTGCGAGCCGTGGTGATGACGATGGAAAATCGAGTTCGGGACGTGAGACGTGCCGAGGATAAAGAATTGGACGAATGCTGGAGGAATCTTAGCTCTGGAGCAGATTGAGACTCGAATGGTTGGACTTTCATAACAAAAAACGAGATCGATATTTTATTCATTCTTTTACAATAAAGTGATAACAACGATAATTAAGTATGGCTACTTTTTTAAGCTAGAGATGAACTATTACTATTTGAACGAGCGTCTTCAGCTAAATTATTCACTGATTTGATTTATGGATGTATATTCTTAAAATGTGACAAAAATGAGAGACAATAATAAGGTTCTAGTGGGTGATAAGTAAGGTTGACTTTACAGTAATAATTTAGTACTACATTTTCTACAAGTATTTATCCTTCTAATTACGCACTAATTATGTATTTATACTTAAACTAGCATATGTACTTTCTAGATTTTCTCTGTCATCGTGTATTTATTGTGGACTCGTTAAAAAATCAGACTTCTAATAAATAAAATCAAGCATTCTGCTATGTTGTAACGAGTCTTAAATTATTTAATTCCTTATTTACCTTGATAACAATTGAATTAAAATTACAAAGCTTAAAATGCAGCGGGTCACTTAAACTTTTGTGACATCGGCTGGCGTCTACTAAAACTATGATCTGTACAATTATACTGTGTAGGCATGATGATGGAGATGATTTGTGGATGTAATTACGTTACGATAAATACTAATATAATGATATTTTATGAAGGTTTATATGTAAGAAGCCCCCAAATGGTGGTGGGTTTGTTGTTCAGTGAAATGCTCGAGGTCGGAGGTCAAATGTCATATGTGGATCACTTTAAAATTATTATTTACGTGTTTAACCATATGTTTAAGTGATTATTCTCAATCTAATCCTAAGATTTGTTAGTATGTACAATACCCCAATAACCTGGCTGACTATGAAGAGTTTTAATCTTAACTTTAATTAATTATGTACCTGCATACATAATTTTATGAACTCAAATAAAAGGAACTGCTGGCGATATGATGAGTGAATTAATTGAGTAATTAGATATTATTAAAACCTGGTGACATGCAACTACTAAAAATATTTAGTATAAATTAATACAACTAAATAAATATAAGACTTACTGTTTTATTATTGCTCAATCTACACAGGTTTTAGAGTGAGACTCTAATTTCTTACCAGAGTCAAACACCAAACTACAACATTTACACCTGAACAAATCTTCGGAGTGGGAGGACTCCAAATGGTTGATAAAAGTTGGACCTTCGACGAAAGATTTTCCGCAAAAGCGACACTGCAATTAATTCCAAGTAGGGGTTACAAAGTGACCGTAATAAAAATACGGGGTGGGTCAAACTATGTACTCACGTCAACAATGGAAGGAACGTCTTTCGGAACCCCGGAGGTAAGATGAGGGGCACCAAAAGCAGAGGGGAACATGTTAAAAGGGTGGAGAAATGGATTCCACGGCGTGTTACCCATGGGTGGACTTAGACTCTGGAAACATTCATTTTCATAATTTATCTGCTTATCTTTTAAGAAAAACACACATTTTATACGACGAGTAGTAAAAATATACCGTGTGAAAATGAGAGTTTGGAAAATTGTCAAACATTTTCATTTGTTTCCTTACGTTAAGCTTGTAAATAATTTGAGACAAATTTTGATGGAATATTATCCTCAATTTCTGCGTAATAAGAGTGGAAACCGACAAAAATCAAAAATTTATGCTCACCTGAGACGGAAGCCCGAGAACGTTGGGAGGAACAGCAAATCCATTATTGTTGAATAAGTTGTAAGGATTGAAGAACGCGTTGGGTGTGGTTGTCGTGGTGGAGAGCGGGGCATGATGAGGAGCAAGAAGAGAAGGAGGTGAGGTATCCAGAAGAGATCCAGGCGTCTCACCTTCCTCCTCGTCATCATTGTCCTTGTTAAAACTATCATTACTGCTACAGCCATGGTTTGAGGTGTCAGAAGTTGACAAAAGTTTACGGTGGAGATTTAAATTAGAAGCGTGACGATCTCGGGATCTCTTAGAAGGGAAAGCTGCCTTACAACCGTCCACCGTACATTTGTGCATCAACTAAAAAATCAATCAGGGAACGAGCAAAATCAATAAGTGATAGGAATCCTTGCCCCCATGAATAATATCGATTAATGGGAAAATTCTAGTCACCTTCAAGTGTACATTTTGCATGTGGGCTTTGAGTCCAAAATGGTTTTGGAAGTGTTTGCCGCAGACCAGACATCGCCTTGGGTTTTCTGGATCGAGAGGAATATCTCCATCTAATCGGGATTTTGATTCGAGTTAATAATTACGTGTTTAAAATCGTACAAAAAGCAAAAAAAGCTTGTAATGAATTTTTTGTATGGGCTGAATTTTTACTTTTACCTCCTTATTTTTTAAGCAGCAGTAAAATTTCCAAGAAAAATATTTTAACACTCACTCACTGGAATTCGGCGATCCTGTCTCCTCCCTGTTGTCCTCATCTTCAGACTTTAACGAGGAATCCGAGAGATTGTTGTGAGGTGAGGTGGAAGAGAAAATTGGTAATGCCTCCAACTTTCCCAAGTGGTCAGTCTCCTCCTCATTGTTACCATCGTCATTATGGTTCATACCTTTCTCTGGGTTGTTGTGGTTGTCATCGGAGGAAGAAAGTCTCCTGCTGCTGGCGTCCTTGGTGGCGAAAGTCCTTAACTTGTTGACTTTGGTGGAATCCAGTAATTCTCCGTCCGACGACTTTCTCCGCTTTCCATCGCGATCGTCGTACTCACCATCGGCGTTATGCTTTGTACCGTCCGGGGGTGTTCCAGGGTGACCGTTTTGTGGGGAAGTGGAATTACTTTCACCATGCTTCACACTGCTCCCATCCTCACTTTTGGTGGAAGATAAGTGGTGATATCGCTGATCGGGTTCGTCATTGTCTTCAATGTCGTCGTCCTCATGGGAGACCACGGTCCCGTCGTCGTAACAGCAAAACTCGTCGTTTGACTCGTCAGCCACGTTGGAAAGACGGACCTGTTATGCAATGTTAGAAATGTGGTTTCATAAATTACCCCAGAAATTTAAGAGAGAGAATGCATGCCCTATTTTTGGTATGAATATGTAGGCTTGACTTGGTAATAAAACGAACTTTACACAACACACCTCAATTAATTTAATTAATTAATTGGCCTTACCGGATTTGTCAACTTTCTCTTCCGAGCACCGTCCTTCTTGTTGCTAGAGCTGTTATTGGATGGGGAAGATTTCGGCTCTAGAAGTTCCTCGTTTGCCTCATTAGAGGAGAAAGAAGCTTCTGAATTGGAGCCGTCGGGATCCATCATCATTCCTCTGCAGAAATTATTCAAATATAGCAAAGCGTAAGTTGATGCTTAAAAAAGCACCGCAATCAGTAAATCCATACCTTTCCATTTTCACCATATGTTTCAAATCCATAGTGTCATCATCACTGCTTTTATCATCATCCTTGTCATCTAGCGACATCCCAGCCCCACCACGACCATTATGTGGCAACCCCATCCCAGGCAGGAATGGTGGGAACCTCATTCCCGAGCCGGGAAATAGCATAGGATTATTCAGATTGATGAGAGGTTGACCTAGGTTCAACGCCACAAATTATTTTCTGTCCATGTGCAATTAGTATAAAATACCAAGATGACAAAACTTGTTCATTCAATAAATGTCAATCATACAGTCAAAAAAGATATACTACTTTTCCTTATAAAGCAAAAAAACAATTCAACACGTACTAGATCGACCATCGTGTGGCGAGATTTTTCTCCGTAAATGTGGCGAGTGCAGTTTCGGATTTGGATTCGCCGAATGCCGATTTCTCGATCGTCTCGAACTGAACATCATATTGCACCCGGCCACCGTGCACTTGTGCATTTCACGGAGATGTACAGCACTAAAGTGGATTTTGAGGGCTCCTTTGTCGCAAAATGTTTTCAGACAGACGGAACATTGCACACGTCGTTTTCCTGAAAGTATAGCAAAATTATAGGAAGCTCTTAAGTTCTATGTGCTTCACATCAAACAGAACGTGATTGACGCATGGAGAAAGTAATTAATGTGCGCCAAGTAATTACCTGCAGCCGTCATGGCCGAGCTGGGATTGACAAGTTGACCTGCTGACATCGGAACTGGATTCCAACCTCGCTCCCTCTTCAAGGGTTGCATTGCCTTCCGTGAATGTGGAGTTCCATGACCTCCTCCACCACCACCACCGCCACTGGAAGGTCCATTACTACTGTTCGCCATTGCTGCCGCCGCCGCCATGAGATCAACCGACTTGTTGAGATTGTGCATATTGTTGAGATTGCTTAAAAGTTCGTTACTCATCCCCAACGGGTTACCACTGCTCCGGTGGTTGCTTTGATCTTTCTCCCTGCTGCTGCTTTGGTGGTGGTGGTGATGGTTTTCCACCGAGCTTTCACCACCACCTCCTTTCACCAAGCCGTGTTGCTGCTGCTGCTGGTGAAGATGGTTGAGGTGATGGTTGAGGGGATGGTGACCACCGTGATGATGGTTCATGTGATTTGTGGCGTTTGGAAGTAACGAGTTGAGAGAGCTGATCAACCGATCTCGTTCCGCGGCGTGGAGGTGGTGGAGCGGATGGTGATCATTGTTGGAGGAGGATGAGGTGGGGGTGTGGTTCATGGAGGAGGACCCGTTCCCACCAGTGACGGAGGATGAAGACATCCGTTTGTTGTTGCTGCTGCTGTTCGACTTTGAACTCAGATTCCCGTTGATCGTATTGGTGGTTGAGGAGCTCAGATCGACAACTTCATTTGCCTGCTTTCTCTGTTCGGATGATGAATTTGTAGGGCCGGCGGCGGCAGAGGAGGACAAGTTCAATTCAGCCAAGTTGTGATTATCTTCCTCGTCAGAGTCGGATTGAACGGATAAGTTGAGAGCCGATGAGTTTGTACTGCGGCGACTGTTGCGTCCCCGACTTCTGTCCCCTGTTTATGGTGAGATTCATGATAAATACGTATGTATGTAACTTGCTATAGTGGAGTTAGTACTATAATTTTTTGCAACTGTTTTTTTTAAATAAAACTCTATCCTCTATTAAAATTCAGCAGGTAACTAAACTCAAATCCGGTTTTAAACGCAATGCGTCGTCGTTGTCAATTTCAAAATCCTCCTAACGCTTAATTAATGTTCTCAAATCTCGTCCCGTCATTCCGGCCATGCGCCTTCTCACCATGCATGCGATGCGATGCAGGACAATTACACTCCAAAAAGAAGACTGATGACTTTAATTTTTTAAACGCATCATCTCCTGCACAGCCGAAATTGATGATTACAAGTACAGAGAAAAATACTGGCCTCAGCCTGATCATCATTTACATTTTGTATTCGATGATCCCATCTGATTTGAAATACAAAAAAAAACATATTTATGTGACTGGAATGCATATGAGGTTTGCGAAAAGTCTTGAGCAGTGTCAGTTTGCGCGTTCAAATTGTGGTCCATAATTATGAGACCGGGTGAGGGACGAGTTTGATTCAATCACCCGACTTATTAAATGCAAATGAGATAGTGATCAGATCACTTTTGATTCTTGTTCCAAAAACAAAAGGATAAAATATGGCAAAGAATCAATACATGATGTATCGTACTTACATAAGTGATCTGTAGATACGTATGTATGCAAATCTATCTGATTGTCGTCATTGCGCTGGGTCATGTAATCTGTACGAATCATTGATATCGATGCATACCTACAAGAAGATTACGACGCTTTCTGCATAATATGACAGTCAGTCATTCATTATCGTTGCTGACTGAATTCCAACAACCACTTGTCAAAAGTTGATTAGAAGATGAAGTCAACACTTGCAAAGATTTCATTGAGACGGACAGGTTTAATGAAATAGATAAACAAGGTGTTGCAAAAAGGGTGAATTTATGATTTGGCAATCGCTAAACCAACTACTTCTTCAAGTTCCAAAAATGGCAAAAAGTAAAAAAAAACGTGGCACTAATGACTTACCTGATCCTCCAGCTCCGCCGCCGCGTTGCTCATTATTCTGCTGTTGATGATGACTTTTCCCATTATTTTGCCCACTGGAGGGGTGGTTACTATTAGAATGATTGTTACTCGGTGTTGGAGCATTGGTGGTGAAATTAGCTAGCGAGACTGGAGGAAAGTGAGGCAGTCCAAGTCCACCCAAATGGTTGAGATGTGAATTTAGGGCGAAAAGAGATCCCGCTGATGGAACACTACCACCACCTCCTCCTCCTCCTCCCACACTGTTATTGTTGTTATGATTTAGAGGACTCTTTGGGGAGAGGAGGGAAGTGTTGGAGGAACTGCAAGCACTTCCCGTGGAGTTGGTGCTGCTCAAATTGTTGCCATTATTGTTGGCGGAGGAAGTGTTATTATTGTTGTTGAGGCTGGGTGTGGCCGGGTTGTTGGTTGAGGGGGCCAAGGTGTGATTCAATAGGGGATGAAACAGGGAAGAAAAGTTACTCGGGCGAAGGACTCCTGCCCCCATGCCGGGCGACATGAGGGGAAAATCGTCCCTCATCAGGGCAAAACTTAGCGCGGAAGTGATCGGGAAACGGAAAAATTGCTGGAGAATGACAACCTCCTCGTCTCGAGGGGGCATCGTCCACTTGGATAAGAGACCGCCACGAGGATCCTGCAAAAAACAGGGTGGAGAAAGCAGTAGAATTTCGTGCTAATATCAATTTATTTGGATTAGATATCCATTTGCTCAACTGGGGACGCGAGGTGTATGAAAAAAAAACTTGATAATAATGCCGATTAAATTCAACCCTTCCAATTTCCAGATACTGCTCTCCTACTTGTGAAAATGTCATAAGATAAATTTAGAAGGAATAACACGAGAGAAAACAACAAATAAAAGTCACCATCAACCTCGTCTCTCAAGTGTTACGAGCTCTTTTTCTTCTTAACTCGGCCAAAATAAGGTGTACATTTAGTACTATTTCGTACCCATATACGACACACATATATCTGCTTCATACATGTCGTAGTAGCACCGCCAAGTCAGCAGATTTCGTAAAATGAATTCACTCGTTCTTTTTGTGGGGGAAGAAGAAGGAGAAATGTATGTCCCAGTTGGCAAAAGTAAGTGAAAACATCCCATTTTTCTCCCAGAAATGTTATGGCATGTTTTTCTTTGTCCGATCTCAAGTTATGGTTATTCGCCTTCTTGTTTCTTTTGAGAGTTGGTAACGCCATTTGAGCCCAGAGTGATGACAGCCATTCACTCTCTTAAAGTGTAACGCAATGTCTTTCCCACTACATTCCGTGTGGTAACAAAAAATAAGAGAAAGAAGAAAGAATGAACAAGCTTCTTTTACTTTGGCGTAGTCGTGGCGGTGGTGGTGGGGATTGTGGAAAAAATAAGAAAAGTTGCCGTTGGGACGTTGATATAACACGAGAAATTCCCACTGGAACTTTATTCCCTTAACAATGTTCTGTCTTTTTTCTGGGCAAAAGAGACTCCATACACGATACCGCCTCCGCAGTTTGTTTGCGGTCATTTTTCTCCACTATTTACTGTCACATTGTCAAATGACCACGTGTCCCCCGAATCATTTATCTCTCCAATAAGGAGAAGAAGCAGAATGCATGCAACTGGTCACTACATATGCACTTTTACGTGTTATCTATTTTCATGGGGGAAAGAAAATCAAATATTAACTTTTGCTACCTGAACCATATATCCCCTCGCCAAATCTTGCGGCGTCCAACCAAAGCTGCGAAGGATTTTGTCAACTTCGTCCGGTTGTAGTGTGGCAAGAAGTCGTTCCTAAAAGTAAATAATTTCTGTAAGTGTTAAAAATCCCTCGATTTTATCCGATCATAACCCAACCGAGTAAATACATTGGAGACAAACGTTAAATAAATAACGTCATCTTAAGCTACGTATCATCATTTCTCATCTTAAAATCTCTCCGTGTGTGCGTTCCTCCTGTCCCCAAAAAGGAGTTAAGTGGTAGCATTATTGAAGTAGCTGTGTGACGTGCGATGGAATCTGTGTACGACATAAGGGTTCACAAAAAAGTCTTCACAGGTCGGCTCCTCATCCTCCTCCACCGTGTCATCCTGTCATTCTTTGTGTTATGTCATTCCACGTTGAAGAAGAAGCGACGAAGCGAGTCGTCCACATTTTTCGAATGAATCCCTCAATTAGGCCGGTAAGTAAGTAAAGCCGAAGGGTACACACACACATTGAGATTCGAGATCACGATGAGATAGTTTTGTGTTCAAGCACAAGCTCAGGCAGGACTCGAGGTAAAGTATTATGACCACTTAACAAGTTTTGTAAATGGGAGCACTTATATAACTTACGATGACAATCTTGAGCCGAATGGGCAATGCGTGTGTCCCATAGAGGGCCAGCGAGCAGACGTCAAAAATCGACAGGGCATCATCCCTCGATGTCATAAGCTTCTCCAATACTGAAAAAAAACACAATAGAATCCAATCACACCACAAATCCCATTTACTTTTCTTATAAGATAGATGATGCATAAAAGTTCTTCGTGTGGAGACAATATTGTCCTTAAGCCACAAGTTGAGATGAGACACACTTCAACCATCGTAAAAAAGCAGATAAAAAATCCATTATCGCCATTTGTAACGCCACGCCGGACAACTAACCGTCCGCTGATGCAGCAGCAGCAAGAGCTAATCATACATGAACCATTATCGAAAGATTTTTAAAAGTCAGAAGCTAATGTCCGAGCAGCAGCAGCTTGTCCGTTGTCACGTCGAGAAGAATGTGTATTCTTCAAAATTAAATCCAGCCGTACGTAAATACATACGTTCGCGTTTCCATTGTCAATAAATATACGCAGCATAAAAAACTAGCTCGCTCGCTTGAGTCATCCAGTTGTGTTTAACTTGCTACACATTTCATTTCATTTTTTTTTACAAACGCTGATGTTGATGATGTTGATGTTGAGCAGTAAATGAGATTTACATCAACTCGAAAGCTCATGTCACTTACATGCATTTCCCAAGCGTCAACAGTCGCCAAATGAACTTACACCACCACCATTTCTTTGGGGAAAGTGCTTGCAAGGATCGTGTCGTGTGATACGCCTAACACGGAATGGGTTGCGAAATCATAATCTTTGAAAATTTTGCAAACCAGTTTATCAGGAATGTGGCCTATTAAATTATTTTACACGACATGCACTTTATTACTTATTTTGCACCTGTATCTATGTGCATACGTCCGTACATATTCTGTACACATTAGCCGTGTCGTGATGGTCGTCTTGGTCGTCGTCGTCGTATGTTTGCCACCAAACCACTACTACTGATACTACCTCTTCTTCTTTCCCCCAGGGTTGCATGGACTTTGGTGGTCATTGTCCATTGTGTTGCGTCAAGAAGAAAGAAGAAGAGTCAGCTCCAGGCAGACTTTTACAATGTAAAATCATTTCGCTTAAGATTTCAGTAAATAAAGAAGACCGACCGACACATAACAACGAGGAAGGATTTAATATTGCAGAGAGTCCCATCTTCTTCTTCTCCGGAGGAACACAATAGAAAAGGAGGAGAAAAGAATGGTTGGTTAGATGGACATGTTGGTGGTGGTGGGTGCATCATTTTATCATTTTTTGTCTCTCAACAACTTGCTCGCTGCGACACAATGACTTCTAAATTAGCTGATGAGGACGCACCAAGAGACCCGCAGACTGGGGACTGTTTCAAAGACATGTGTCCATCACATTAGTGCATCCACATCGCCCAAGAAGTCCGCGTCCGCGTATTTGTTGAACGTGAGGCCTACTCACTCACTGCATTATTCCGACCGGGACGAGTACACGCTACTATTATTACATAAGCGTGTGTAGGTAGACTGGTGGGTGACGGACGACTACGGTGAATGTCCAATCAAATTCAGGAAAAAAATCTAATCAACCATTTTTTGTTCATTAATGTCCTTCGATTCTTGATTGTTGACGTTGGACAAGAGTCCGCGTCCACCACCGATTGATTGGAATTCTTCATTATCAGATGGAGAAATTGCAAATTTTTGAGTGGTTTGAATTGGGTGTGGGGTGCCAGGTAAAGTAAAGGAGAGCGATAAGTGTTTGCAGTAAGAGTACCATTAACTGCTTTCCTTCTCCTTGTCGATGGTGGACATCAGATCATGTAACCACATCATGTAACCAAATCACACCAACGCAGAAGAACAGAATGGATAGATACACATACATCAATTTGTTGGATTGTCTGGGACAAAAAGTCATAAAAGTTGCTGTGTGGAAGTCGATGCTCGATTGAAAATGGCAAAATCCATTTATTTTCTGGTTCCATCCAAATCCAATCATCAAACCGACTCATCTCTTCTTTTCTCCTTGTACATACATCCAGAAGAAGAGTACGTGATGTGTCAAAGTACATTCCTCCTCCTCCTTCTCGGTCGGATCGAGATTGGACGTAGAAGAAGGATGAAAAATATAAAAAATGTAATCAAGTAATGTCATCAAAGGTCCAGAGCCAGAAGGACTTAATGACACCTAATGAGTTTGTTGGGCCAATGCCATCAGATCAAATCTCATCTTTCTGCATGCATGTAGATATGATTCCAATGTTTGATTTAGGATCTAATCGCATGTCTCGTGATTACTTTTTGTGTGCATTTTCTCCCAAATTTTGTAAGTAATACTAATAATACGAATCCAAAACTTTGACCATAATACAATTGACCCTGACTGATTTCTACGCTCAAATATATGATTTGCCGTCATCAAGCATATACAAACACTCCATGGTACAAATGAACATACCTCACTCCATACGAAATAAAAGATCATAAAAATTGCTAATGATCACTCTCTGGTCATTTTTTGTCCATTTATACAGGTCGTGTCATAAATGTCAAATTCGTCCGTCTGGCCTGAGGTTTCTCTCTCAGACAAATGTTACGCAGTGAAATGATAGAAGACAACCGAAAACCACGACCAAAAATCATTATTATGGAAATATTTTGAGCAAAAAGTGCCAAAGACGACGAGGACGATCTTCTTTTTACTTCTCGAGGCATGAACTGAACATTGCTCAAGCAGATCATGACGTCGAGTCAGTAAATAAATGTCTGTAAGAAGTTCACAAAATAAATGATGATTACATTCTATCGTGGTCGTATGGAAGTAAGGAAAACAGGGCCATATGTCTTATGTGTGCTTTGCTCACTCACTTTTGATCTTTTTCGTGGTCATTCTGCTGGATTTTTTTAAACGAGGGTTGAAGCATTTTTCAGGCAAACTACGTATTTATGTACACAACAGAAATGATGGTCATTTCAGAAAAGGACTCTTTTACTCTGCCCCGTTAAAATTAAATGGGACTCAAGAAGAAGACAACTCATTTCCTCCCTCTTGTAATCTCAAACCCCTTAGTTTACAGGGGAAGAAATATGACCAAAGAAAACGACAGCTGAAGAATAGTGCGAATTTGCCTTAATTATAAGTTTGAGGTTTTTGGGACGATAATAATGAAATGAATGCATTTTCCCAACTTTCCATTTCATTTTATGAGGATTGAGCGACTCTGTTTTTCTCCATCCAGTCGAAAGTGATAGAAAAAGATGACGACTATCTGCCTGAACTGAGGACGACCTTTCCATATTTCCATTTACACAGGCACACAAGCAACCACCACTTGTACGTAAATTCTCCTACTAGCAAAAACTAATGGCATGTGGTGTAATAGAAGGAGAAGAAGAGGACGGTGTGGTGCGAAGAGATGATCAAGGACCAGTTTTTGTCCCATGGTCCATAATGGTCATAATGCATGTCATAATCAGGCTCATTACACGCGAGCACACTGATTCTTCCTAGCCTCACTTTTTCACAAATTCTCAGACCAAAACTTTAGTCGTCGTCCGGGCAAACTCATTACTCTTTCACTTTCCAAGAGTTACGTGTCAAGATTTTTAAACAAAAATTTTATGACTATGACATGGACATAGTTCACTCAGTCTGCTCACTCCTCTCTCTGATCTGGAATTGTAGTTCACGACACGGCCAATTTTTTCAAAAGTTGGTGCCCAATAACCACAACAAAAGGAATGTGGTCACTCTGGTCAATGTAAAATAGCGACGACGACGACAGAGGAAAATAATATTCCAGGAAGAAAACCTCAACAAAATTATGATGACATGCTTAAAAAATCATGTAATTTTTAGAATTGACTACCATTGTAATATTAAAGGGAAGGATATTATTGCCCAACATTGATTTGTTGGACAATGCACAACTCTTAAAGTCGAAACCCTTTGTAGTTTGGCCCATTCATTTTTTAAGCAGACGCAAGGAAGACGATAATATTCAAAGTTTTCACATAAGTCACCAACCACGAACGACCACGTACTATTGACCAAAGACATTTTCAAAGAATGCGAATTGCACTTGGAGAAGAATGCACTTTTCCTGACATGAAATTCACTAAAATGAGCAGTGTAATCACCTGAAAAAGTTGAGGTTGTTGTTAAAGAAAGTCATCATCTTCGTCATTACCATTCTTCACAATTTAGATATTTTTCCATAAAGTAAGAAATGTATGCACAACATGAATTACTCTACATTTTGAAGAAAATCTACGTGCGATGGTGGTGACCTGTGTCAAAATTAGATAAAACCCACACCTACCAACACTGAATATCTAATACCCGACCAACGAGCTGACAATTCCTCAATAAAATTATAATCTCTTTCTCTAAAAGGAAAATCAAATTAATTTTCAGACAAAATAATTTCTTGAAATTATGAACCATGACATAAGTTCAAGGTCCGTGGGTAGTTTAAGCAATGAATGTAAGTGATTAGTTTTTCCTCACATTGCATTTACTTGCAATCCATTACATTTATACTCCTAGAGCCATGTTCTCTGTATGTACGTACTTATATTATGCCATTGCATTTGTCAAGATCAGTCATTTACCTACAGCATGGTCAAATGTTTTGAGATTTTTTACCCCCTTTTTTGCCTCCTCGTCGAAACAACCACACCACGATTCGAACACGGTCCTTTTAGTATCGTAATCGCACATACACAACTCTTTAGCAGTCGTGGAGTTGCAACAGTCTGAAAAAAAATTACTAACTCACTCACACTTCCAACATCAATCTACGACACAATGGGAGCTGTTTCTCGGGACAATTTATTTTTACAGACGACTGACAACATTTCCTTGCCATGTATTAACTTTGGTTTGCCAATCAATGGTCAATTGTGAGAATTTTGAACACTCTGATTGTCATCATGGGTCCTCTCTGCCTGCCTCTGCCTGCTATACACCTTTTATTCTCATCACCACGCTACAAAAAATGATTTGAATTCAAATTTAAGGAGATGTAACCCTTTTCATTATGCAGATAAAGTGCGTCTTTATCCCGACTCTGCTTCTTTTGTCAAAGAAAAAGAGTGTCATGTCATCATAATCTCAGTCACCAAGCAAGCAGCTGAAGCAGCGTAAAAATATAGACTAGTCATTTTTAATCAGCTTCCCACTCACGGAGATGAAACGGACGATAAAAAAGAATCAATACTTTAAGCAACGAAATTATTAAAATTATTTTCGTATCGTATTTATCAGTGTGATGTAACATGTTCTGAAATAAATTAGCTGGTTGGTGACCCTGACTATGTAGTAAAAGAAGTCTGCAAATATAAGATGTATTTGCACCACAAGTTCCAATCCGTTGGAAATCACGCTTATTCAAGTTATTATTTATCACTGATGGATTACTGGTGATGATGATGCTCCAACACTTTTACATACTTGGTCTGAAAATGACAGCCTGGCAATAATACATAAATACATAATATGTAAATATACACAAGAGTAAATAAATATTTCCGAGCTAAAACAAAAACTAAAAGGATAAAATAAAACGTAATGACGATAACTAACTCGAACAACTGACAAGGCATAATCTCATTCATTCATATTGCACCAAAAACTCGCTTAAAATTCAAATTATGCTTGATCATGAACTCAAAAGTTGGATTAGTTGCGTGTTGTTCTTGCTTATAAGCAGTGAATGCATGCCTGTTGAAGGAAGACATTCCGCCTGAGACTGACACTTGACAACTGGATCATATTTAGAAGAGAGACTAAGTTCAATCTAAATCCATACATAGCCATCTTCTTATTACGCTCGGTGCTCATCCACTCCAAATAATGCCAATGAATGCAAACAGTTACATACAAACGACCACAAGGCAGGAAGGAAGGGATCAAAATGTTACGTTTTGTTGGAGCGTGAGCCCTGCGGAGGTTTAAATTTGTGGTGAAAAACAACTCGCTAAATTGAAAGTGTGGCAATGACAGATTATTAAAATAAATTATGCGATTTGCAGCACAACGAAGGATAAAGTGAGACAGCAAAATTTGATCGTCTCGCTCGATCTGATGGTCATGAGATGTTAATTTCTACGCAAAAAAATCCAGTGTCTCCAATGCGCATCATCGTCATCTTATCTAAATTCAATGCATACATAAAATTTTCCCTACTTTCTTCTTCTTCTTATGGAGATGTCTTGGACCAGATTGTGATGATGATGGTGATGATGATAGGCGACGAATGGGATGGCGATGGAAAGACGACGAGGAGGCAGAGACATGACACGGACCTCCCTTTTTCGCAAATGGCAAACGCGGATCGATACGCGCAAATCTGAGGAGGAATGAAAGGAAGGAAGGAAAAACAGGAGACGAGCGAGAAGACCGAGAGACCACAAGAAGATGAAGAAGACGAGCAAAATCAAACTCTGCTAAAAGTTCGACTAACTATTTAACAACTTCTTCTTTCCCACTTTTTCTTTTACATAACTTACTTTTTCGATGTAATTATGCATGCAAAATAGTTTCTACGCTTAAAAATATTGCCCATAACTTATTAAATAATTAATGTGAGTAAATGCAAAGTGGAATAAAAGTCATCCTACAATTTCTCTTATCTTGTTAAGGAGGAGGAAATGCATGTACAAAATAATGTACTCTCCCACAAAATATTTATGAATGGATTTCCAAATCGCCGATTTCAATTAGTCTCAAACTTTACAAAATCGTCGTCCCTTTCCCCCGGACCTGGAGGAATAATGGGTCATGTGTAACTTGACATCCCTTCTTCTCTTATCATCCGGCAGCTCTTCTGCTCACCCTCCCAACAATGGGACTCATCCTATTCAAACGCAATCTTGAATGGAAATATATAGACTAAAACCACGTCATAATTTATATACATACATTTTTGAATATTTGAATCAATGAGTTTGAATTCCCCCTTATTGCATATAACAAAAAAAGTAGTCCAAAGAGTCGAGTACATATTCGACACACACCCCAGCCAGCAACCCAGCAAATGTGGCATGTCCCACTCGTCATTGTCCCTCGTGACGATGACCAAGCTTCGCTCCGTCACGATCACGATCAGTCAACATTCATTTACGTATTCAAACAACAAACAACAAGCACCATTATTAAATATTATATTATTTTGACTATCCAAAAAGGTGGACAATGGACACGACGACGATGAGGTGGATGGACCCGGTTTTAGTTGACGAAGAAGATGATCCACTCAAAAAACTTATTGTTTTCGCTAAATACCCTTGACAGACGGGTATAGTGGATATTTGGATATGTGTGTGTGCAGCCATATATAATACAACATTAAGTAACCAGCCTACCCATGTACACATTTCGCCATAAGAATTTCAGAGTGACGACGACGAGACTCACTCACTCATCCTTCCATTCACTTATTAATGTTTCATTGTTGCATGGATTGATAATGTCTATTCAACCATTTTTTAAAAAGAGAGGACGGACGATGACGATGATTCACAATTTTAGCCGGTAATTCAACAAGCAAAGTTTTTGATTTTATGGGACGACGACGATCGACGAAGGGAGCAAGCAGCAGATGCTTCCCACTTTACGCCAAAGGGATGCATGCCTCATGGATATTATGTTTGTTTTTAAACTTTGGATCGTATTTTTTAAGGGATGGATGATTCAATTCAATTTTTCTCTTTGTGCCCTCCTGTCATTCGTCATCTTCTGTCAATACTGGAGATAATGCGGGGTAAAAAAAAGAAGCTGTAATTTGGTATGTTTCTGGTATGGCTTCTGGAAATACTATACCCGAGGTGACTGCGACGATAGGAGGAGTTTTAATAAAAGTTTGTTGTCCTGTATGAAAAGATTTTGGATAAATTGTGTACAAAGAATGAGACGGAAACGTGTAAAGATTTCATTTTGAACATATCAAATGATTCATTTTTGTCTAAAAAACGCAAAATTTTCTTGACATTTTAAACTTACACGTGTAAAACACAACAACGAGTCGTAAAACATTTTCTGAAGCAGAATTCCTACCAAAAGAACCCAGCAATTTGTGTCATTTCCATTTTATCACCACGATTTACAACCAATATCAACTCATCCATGATTTTACAACTAATCAACAAACAAAGCAATTGTAAAAGTTGTAATAAAATGTAAAATATTGACTGAACACAATGTATCCAATTACGCAGCTTAGTAATTTCGCATCCGCTTTTCTGCCGTATTAAATACGACCAATAAAAAAAGTGCATTGCATCTGCCCTGTTCTCGTTCTCTCAATATTAAAAAAACACCAAGGAAGAAGAAGTGTTAAAAAGCTCGTTTTGATTTTTCGGTCTAAAATAAAATAGCCTCCCGTGCCTACTCCTTCCTTCGTATGATTTTATATGAAATGATTGGAACAACTCTTTAGTTCTGGGGTTGTGGAACCCCTGCGGAGTTTATGTGCACTGGGAACACTGCCACTTTTTCATTTCCTATTGTTCGCCCATCAACAGTTTTTAAAGCATCACGAACTACTCTATTCGTCGAGTTCCACTTTTGTAATACTCCATTTTATTATGTGTATAGCTTCTTGGTATAATTTGCCTCTGTCGTCCCTTGACTCTGACTTGGTGACTGTAATCCCAGTTAGAAAATGTATTCCCGACTTGTTCTTCCTCAAGATTCATACATAGCTAACCAGCATGGCATGACGCGCAGTATGGCATTTTCTTCTCCTTGGACAAGACAATTTTTTTTTCTGGATGTAAAAATTTGAATTTGAATTGGAAGCAGGGCACCATCATCCACTGCACAAAACGTCGAAAGAGCACACAGTTTCCTTCATGTAAAAAGCAAAGTTTGTTGGTTGGTGCGCTTGCTGCTGTCTGCTGCGGTTTGACTTTGACTGGGACGTTTTATAATTTAGAGCTTTTTGTATTATCCTCCTCCTCACCAGAAAGAATACAAAAGTCTTTGTGAGATCTATTCACAGATTTGAGCCGTAGTTTTTTGACACGACTACAGAGAGAGAGGACTATCAACTTTTTTCTCCTTTTCAATTGAATTTCTAATAATGTGCGAGTGGTGAATTGCCATTCAACTCTTCTTCACTCTTGAATTTAATTCAGTGAATACTAAATAATAAGTAAGTATATGACGCTTTTCTATTTACTAACTGTTGTGCTGTTGTGGACCACGGTGGAATTTGAGTTGACCACTTTACTCACTGTATTCAAATTCAAGACTTTTTTATGAATTGTCATCTTTGCATAATTGTGAGAAGAAGAGTTCGTGTCCCATGCAGGGAGTCCCTCTCTCTCTCTCTCTTGACAATATGTGCATAGAAATAATGCATTTAATGGTCAACAGTTGGTGATGATCGGAATCAACAGCCGTGAAATTTCGTGCATTTATTAGAAAACTGTAAAAAAAATGTGTGTATATTTTAAATCCGAGTATATAACAAACAAGGAAAAATCTGACGGAGGAAAATTCAATTTTCAAGTAGTAGCAATAAAATTGGAGAACAAGAACCACATAAAAATCCAATAACCATTCAACATTCGCCCGATTTCTGACATTATGCACCCGGAATAAAGATAGGAAATAACGTGTCTTTCTATTTCTGCTACCCGACCATAAAGTAGAATGATATGAAGCGGAGAGGAGGACAAATGGCAGAAACAATGCATCCTTCTCAAAGTGTATCTATAAATTGTGTTTGCGTGTCAACGGTCAATCTGTCGTATTTTCAACTCCAATCCAATCCAACTACTCAACCCATCCTTTCCCAGGTCTTCTATGTTGACTCATAGCAGAGAAGAGATAGTGGTCTCCTTCTCCTCGTGTATTACCGTAAATGAAGAAATGCACACACCCTCCCTGCGATCCACTAATATCTTTAGAATTTACGGTAGCCGTACAAAAACACAATGTCAATTCTCCCATCGCATAAGATGAATTTAGAAGAAGGAAGACGAACACACCCAAAAAAAACCTCCCATTGTGCGGCGTTGTCCCATGATGGCCAAGAAGAAAATTCGGAAATGCTCTTTTTCTCAGAGAGAGGAGGCATTTGAATAGTGGGTTGCATGTCACCGAGTCATTTGTCCCTCAAGCCGGACCAGCAGTGTCACGAATTCATTCTCTCTCGATGAATGTGCTGATGATGGGAGAACGAAGGCTATGGTGAGATGTGTCCAATGCGGAAATACTTAATAATGGAGGCATGATAACGATTGTTCTTATGGGGTCAGCGCGTCAGTAAAAATATGGTTACCAAAAAATGCATGATTTCAAAATGTCTCAGTCTTTTGCATATAAATGTAAGTACGTACTCGAATATGCGTGAGTTTAAGATGTACAAAATTTGTACTGCAAATGTCTTTAAAAATATGTCGCATTTCCCCTGTCATCCTTTTTTTTGCACATTTTCCACAAGTAGCGTCGCATCAGTATAAAAAATATCGAGTAGGAGGAGCGCAGCTGGGACTTTCCCTGTGTCGTCGTCCTCCTCCTCTCAGCAAATCGTGTGTCCAACAACAAACGACTTTCCTGCATTGGAACCGCACTTTGTCACTGTCATACGCTTTTTATCCTCTCTCGACAACCCTGCCCTGGAACGAGTCGTGGAATAAAACGACGACTCCCTGCGCTATAAAGACGACTATTCATGCCAAGCAACCACTCACTCGGTCTCCTTTTCTTTTTTTACGACAAATGTCCTATAGACACGAGCGGCTTTGCTTGTTTCACCCTTTTTTCCTCTTCTCTCAGGTGCTGATGATGTCTCCATTTCCTCCCAAATTCTTTCACACTTCACACTTTAATCCGGTATCCCAATTGTCACAGTTTTATACTAGGGTTGTGTGTGACTACCCCGTGGGTCGTCCCCCTCCTGCCGTGACACTGGCTATTTGTCACGAATCATGGTACTCATTGAGCTCCTGCTAATTTACAAATCTCCCTTTAAGAACCTATTGTATTAGAAAAGCAATATTTTACAGGGTTTGTCAAAACTGTAAATTAACTTATTCAGCACAAGTCTAAGTAGATTATGGATAAACGTGGCGCAGATTTTAGAAAAATAAATATTGAGCACAGTAAGAAAATTAATTCCGTCTGCAATGTCAACATCATCTTGTCACGAACGAACCCTGCACATATTTATTACATGTTTTTCTTTTTTTCTTGTGGCGTGTGTTGGTTTTGATTTAGCCACTTTGTTGTTGCTTTAAATATATATTTGCATTGTATGCTAAACCGTCATTAGTCTTATTGTGAACTCGTTTACACGTTGTTTATTAAATGATTCTACATTCGTCACGCCTCTGCAATTCATTATTTGCAGGATAAGACGACGACTACGACGACGCGAGGAGTTTATGGCTTGGCGTAGTGGAACTAAAGAGTCTAATGTCACGTCACTCCATTTAATTTTGCAAACTCAATTGTCAGTAATCTCAATTTTGTCCGTAATCTGTATGCCAGTCCATGACGGGTAGAATGACATGCGATGTGGCTTGAAATAAATTGAGGAGCGCGTTAAGAAGGGAAAAATAAATGCGACATCACAATTGCATCGTGACACCTCATTTTGTGGAGGGAATGAATTGAAATGCTTTATCACTATCATCATGTCACTGCTAATTTCAACAGAGTGCTAATCAGAGTTGCCAAAGTATCGTCGTCATCATCATTGCAGGGATTGAGACTAATTTTAGGATTTCTGCGTATTGTGCACATTTGTTTGTAGCCTGAAATACAAGAGAGATTTAGATTTTGTACTAAAGAAAAGCTGGGTTTTTGAATGGCTCCCATTTTGTATGTAATGGCTGTCATCGTTTCATGTTAATCCGATGCTGTCCTTTTATGGGACAGATTTAGAGGGAAAATATAGGGACAAAACATGTCTATTGAATTTTGTGCAGTGAATTACAATTGATCCTAATCCCATCCATCCATCCAGCCATTTTGATTTGATGGAACAAATAACGCTGCTACGGTTAAAAGAGTTTGCTCTGCATTTCGGTGCATGTACAGACGTCGTCGTTGTAATGGTCTGAACAAATAATGAGAGGAAATAATAATGCTAATACGGCTGACACAGCAGAAAAGTACTAAAGCAAAGCGTTTGAAACGATCGATCGATTGGGCCAGGCAAGGCAAAATTAATATTATTCACGGGCTCGGGTTTTGCCAACGCTTATTATTTTACGACTGACTAAAGTACGTATCAAAGCATCCTGTAGGCATGAATTCTTTAGTAGAAATTTTTTCTATCTGTAATTATAAATAGATATTTAGCAGACGGCACACACAAAATGACAAAAATTTCGAGGTACACACACACACAATTCATTATTACAAAGACTCATCCTCCTTCAATTGTTTGGATCGACAGGAGCCAGCCGACTGACTATGAGTCCCAATTTTCATACCGACAGTTTCGGATGACTGATTGAGAATAGGTTTTTACTTGTTTTAGTTTAGACACGCTTTTCATTTCATTTCATCAGCTGTTGCGTTTACATTGAGGTCTTCATTATTACTTTGGTTGGACTTTTCCTAAATGAGGGGAGAGGTTATATTGTTTCTCTTCGTCCAATATATTTGTAAAGCCGGCTGTGTTTCAGAATTTGCTATTGGATTTATTTACACGTCGAGTAGGTGAATCTGTTTCCCTTCGGCAGTATTAAATGAAACGGAGAGACGCTCCTGCTCGGCGTCATTATCTGTGCTCATGCCTCCAACAAAGTATTAATTAATCGGGGCTTGAGCTGGAGAATGACCTGACCGATGAGTCGAGAGAAAAACATGTTTTAAGACAATTATCGTTGGTTTGGAATTATTATATAAGATACATTTTTTCAACTTTTCCTTGTCGTAATAAATGCGTGTAAGCAGTGTTGAAATGACATTGCACACATCAAATGTATGTACGCAGTAAGTATGGACCTTGACTAAAAATTCGCTCACTCAAACGCCGGTAGTTACCAATTACTTGGGAGGAAAGGAGAAATTAGCACTTGAACCTGTAATTAGGCATAGTTATTCATATGCTCCTCTCTGATTCTCAGGTTATTTAGTTGCGTATCTTTTCGTAAAGGCGAATTCATGGTTCGGTTAGGTCGTAAAATCGCCGTGATATGTTTCCCATCGCATCCATTGAAAATGTCCGATTATGCCGGATAAGCATATTACACAAGGTTGGCATATAACAAAAGTGAGCATTATTTATGTTTATTATGGTTTCTCACACTAATAATAAGCATGCGACGTTTTGTCGTCTTTGTGCAGGAAAGGTCTTCATTTCCACAGTTGTGACAGGAGTACAAGAATTAGGACCTGGTTATGACTACATCAGCTCAAAAATACCTACACCGTAATTAATTGAAAAGGAACAATACATACAACAAACAAATTAGCAATTATCGGACAACGCATCAGTTTGTAATTTGCAAAGTTGTGATAGTTGTGAACTTGCAAAAGTAATGTGCGGAGTTTCCCCTCTAGTCGGATGTGCCTGTCTTAACTGTTTTAAAAATGACAGGATTTATAACCCAAGCACAATACTTATGTGACAGCATGTAGACAACAATAAGCAGGGTATTCACTCGTCGGTCGTCCTGGAGGAACACGACTAAAAATGAATGTTATCTCATGTGAACCATCTCGTCTTTCGGAGGGGAAGTGGCGTTTAATCGTTCTTCTTGAACTACCCACTTATGTACAAATGAATGTATGTAAGCTCATCTAAATGGTAAAATTCCACACATTTTAAAAATTGATAAAAAGCAAACATTCACCACTGATGACGACGAGTCTGTTGTGCTGTGTAACACAGTGGCACAAATCCATTACAAAATGATCGTAAAAACTTTCCCGATAATACTTTTTGAAAACTTTGAAACTGAAAACTAACAAAACATCCAAATACGCAGATGCATTCAATTTACACTTGATTGTTCCCAGCACAAAGATAAAAAGAGCGGTGCTACTGCAATAAGTAACTAAATATAATAAATAACTGTTTACTTTCTGGAGTAATAAGTCCCCAATGGAACCACGAGATATTAGAATAATGCCACCACACTAATTTTACTCTTCGTCGGACCTTGTCTTCTCCAAGTGATAAATGCATCCACACACAGGAGGCCCACCAAATGTGAGAACAAATAATAAGAAAATTTCAAACTTTGACCACCATGACCAAGACCATGAATAGATGAGACATTACACACTTATGCCACACAAAGGAGAGAAGAAGACATCACATCAGTCAGAAAAAGATACGAGTTGACTTTACATCATCGTGTTAATATGTGTGTGATGCTCTCGTGAAATGAAATAGAAGCGATGTCTCAGTTCAATTTACACTTCTCATTCCAAAAACTTAACCAAATTGTACCACTTCCACCAACACGTATTGCATCACTACTTCTGTCAAAATAAAAAGACTTTGCTTTTATTATTACACTAAAATTAACTTGTGCAGCAGCACTTCTACTTTTATACCTCTCTCCATCAGATCAAACCCACATTTAGGTCTAAAGTCACCGACAAGTCGTAAAATAAAAATGAAATGCCACATTCAATCGCGTTTGGCTGTCTTTTTACAGTTTTTTTGTATACCTTCTTAACAATTACTATATGCATTACTGTCATAAAATGAGAAGTTTAATCACGAGAGATCATCTAATCTATGTACGAGAGATGGGAACCACTGGCTGAATTTTATTTAAATTTTTAAAGTTTTATGACAATCGTGGGACAACTGGTGTAATTGTAATTTTAAGAGATCCGATTATTCCAGACCTTTTCTTCGTCAACTTGTCATACGTACAGAGTGGAGTGAACTTTAAAATCACACTTTAAACGGTGTCACTTTAGTGCGAATTTCCATTATAATTTATGCCGGTTTGTTTTCCATGTTAGGATTTTTACTGGTGTAATATCCACTTCAATTTTGTACCTGCCAACCAACGTAGAAAATGTCAACAATAATGATAACCATAATCATAATGCAGTCCTTATTAGCTTTTAAACTGTCCAATTGGTCAATAATCTTCAAATATGGGAACCAATACCGAACCAGCAATATTTTTTATTGACTTCACTCCACGACAAGCAAAAAACCTGAACTTTAACTGCAATTAATATTAAAGTCGATATTTTCTCCAGTAAGTAAGTAGCAAGAAAAGTAGTAAAGCCTCTTGAGCATATTTCTTGACAGTAGTGTGAATTCACACGCCCAATCGTAAACTCTAAACTTTTGGTCGTTCCGTTCTCTTAATTCCAAAGATTTTATCTCAATTTCCCACTGTCAGAAAATGAATGTGTCCATTCCACGGAAGCAGCATTCTACACACTGTAACCACCTGAGAGATGGTCCACGATAAGTGTACCGATAACTATTGAAATTCGGGGTGGACAAGATGCCGAGTAAAAAATTCTCTCCTCAAAGCCTACTCTCTGACAAATTATTTTTTTCCGTGGTCCGTCCACAATAAATAATAACAAATGAAATAAAACGCATCCTTGTGCATGCACTTGACCATTTATTCTTTCCTCCCAAGTTTTATGACCTGGTTGGAGAGTAGTGGTTGGTATGTACTAGTCAGTCGTATATGCGGTGTCTTTTCATCCTACGTGTCAATTAGTCCTCCTACCACAAGAAGAAGAAGGAAGAAAGAAAGAATCGAGGATAAAAGGAAATTCTGGTAGCCAAATTTTGAAAGGTGGTAAATGGACAGATGGAATTTTTTGTCACAATATCAGAGACAAACATCTCCAACATTTACTTTGAGGGATGAGACTAAAAAACATTTAACACCATCAACCACCACTCCTCGGACGACTTGGAGCAGATGTCAAGTGAAGTCATGCAATGTGAGGTTGGGGAAAAAAAATATATCATTTGTGACTACTTTACTTTTACTTAAATGCTGTGGTGCACTTGGCCCGAATTAAAATTTATATTATGCCGCTATTAACCCTTTCCTTGCTCATTTGAGTAGTTTCTTCCTCTTTCTTTCCGCCCATGGAAGAACAGTTTATTTGTAAAGAAGTCACACTTTAATACTCACTTCTTGAGAATTAAAAGATGAAGCAGCAGTGGTGTGCTTCTGCTTCTGGTAATATCGACCGACCGATATTATCATTGTTTATTATGGCCAAAAACCAGACTTCAAATCTCAAATGATGTTGAGATGTGATAGTTTTGTCTGGGTCAAAGTGCTTTTTCCTACGACTTGGCTGCCTCATGTATAATAATCATACCCCGGACAAATATTTTTTTATCCTACCCTACTCGTGTTGAGCTCAACATGAGTAGGGTAGGATAAAAAAATATTTTTCCGGGGTATGATAATAATGTGTCACTCCAACTAGAAGAAGACGATCTCTGCTGTGTCGGTCGGTACGTCGGTGGCAGAGAAGAAGAAGAAGTCACTTTTTCTACACAAAAACTTGTCTCCGGCCGGTTAGAATCAGAGCAGTGCATAATAAGCGTTGGGAGTGGCTGTCAAATGGATGTATGTTCTTCTCATCATAAATTAAGGATTACTTAACGTAGAAAACCTATGTATGCATTTGACACTAGAAAATGTAATTGGCGCTTTAGGCATTAATTTCAATTAGTCCCGAGGTAAGAGACTTGAGCACATTTTGTTAAATATTAATGACAAAAAATGAGCTTAAGCATAAGAACGACAAAAAAATGTTAAATGACCACATCAGTGTCAGCCGGATGATGTCACTGTCATACGTTTGTGTCTACTCTGAGGATGAGTGAGTTGATACATATTTGTGGTATGAGCCAAGTTTTACTGATGATATTATTTAAATAAATACAAATTTCGCATTAGACAAATTCTGATTAGACAGAGTTGTCCTTCCGTAAAAAAAGTGGGTGTGGTTCTCATTTTATTTTTCAAATAGCATATTTCAAATCATTCCTGTGTAATGGTCCATTACGTGATCAATTCATTGCGAGAGATGATTTTTTTTTCTTTGCAGGTTAAAAATCCTTCTGTTTAGGCCACCTTGTTAGCTCTATTGTGTTCTGGGGATCCTGCTGATGATCAATTTTTTTTATCCCGTTGTATTATCTTTCATATTGCATCATACCCCTCGATCAAGTTAACTATCTATAATTCAACCTTCAATGGCCAATCACTCACTTTTTTTACCATGCATGCGTAGTGGTGGTGGTGGTGCGTAAAATTTTGCGAGTTGCGAATTTGTAAATACTTTTATATAGGTGCCATTGACTGTATTGCATTTATTTGTTGTAAGCAAGTGCCATTAATGGCACTTGGCATGGCACTCACTGACAATAGCGTGGCTTACCCTAAACCAATGATCAATCGTGTAAAGAATATTATTAGAGCACATGTAACTTTTAAATGCGAGCTATGAAAAAGATGTGCAAATCACTTTGGAATTTTTCTTGTCTCAAATGTGTAATAAACTCGTGCCGTACATTAACAAAGAACAAGCAGTTTGCTTTCTGCTTAAATAAAATTCTAAAAGAATCTCAACAAATTCAAAGGTTACATTTGACGTACGTAACGTAAGTCATGCTCGTAAAAAGTATGCTCAATGGGTTGGATTCCTGCTGAGCTATTTTCTTAAAATTAAAGGCAAATGCTTAAATTCATGGTATATGCGTAGTAAGAACTGTATGCCTACAGATCTATTATGCAACACAAGCCAAATTCCTTAAAAAACATCCTCACTTCTTGGCTATTGAAAAAACTGCTGAAAATTTTCCCAAAATTTTTTGGTCACACATTTTAAGTGAAAATTTGCATAAGATAATGACAATTTATTGGCTACAACAATCCGTCATTATTTTATTTTGACAAATTTGTATTCAATATTTTCGACGGAATTCCATAAACAGATTTTTCCGGCATTCGTTTTCTCACTTTCTAGCGCCTTTCAACCTCTTTTAATCAACTTTATAATGACAGATTGCCAAATCCGCCTCCGCCAAGTTTTGTCTTCTCATTACATTTTATTAGAGTTTACTTGATAAATTAAGCCAATTATGGAACACCATAATCCTAAATGTTCTCATATTTAGTAGTATCAATAACTAGTT
This sequence comes from Folsomia candida, assembly GCF_002217175.1. Classification (NCBI taxonomy): domain Eukaryota; kingdom Metazoa; phylum Arthropoda; class Collembola; order Entomobryomorpha; family Isotomidae; genus Folsomia; species Folsomia candida. The sequence continues at coordinate 9,680,708 of NW_019091196.1, forward strand.
ATTGTTCTGGGATGTCATTACACTTTCGTCAAAGGTCAGCAGTCCAAAAGCAATAAAATGATCCCACTCCTTTCGATAATGTTCTCATCTCAACAACAATTTGGCAAACCGATGATATCCACACGAACAGGAAAATACACACGTTTTTTAATTAAGCAATTTAAAATATTATGAATACTCATTATCCAAATCGTAAAGCCATTATTTATCCAAAAACCTTGTACATTTTTGCAACAGATTTTGAATGTTGTACTTACAATGCGTCATCCAAGAGTGGCTGCAACCATCACAAACTCTGAGCGAATCTTTACTCGTGGCTGCAACAAAATTGACACAATCGCATCCCGATCCCGCGCTGCAGCGGAGTTTCTGTAATCAAAAAATAAATTCGAGGATAAGACAATGAGTTTTAAACATTAGGAAAAAAAGACATTTGTCGGCATATCATGTTTTTTACCCGTATTTCATGTTCACAGTTTAACAGCTAGTAAATAATTCAATGAAAAAATTGGAGCAGATTCTCCCACGCAATAAAACCCAAGCGTAATGTCAATAACTCATTACTTAATAACAGGCAACGTAACACATTGACTGACGGTGACTGCGGGTGGTTTTCGGTATTTATTGTAAATTATGGCAGAATATTTATTATTTTTTAATAATATCGGCCGAACCTATTTATTGCTAACAGATGTCTATTTAAGGAAGAAGAAGAGACGGTGTGTTGCATTCGGTCTTTACATTTCAGATTTATTTCCAGAGAACTCGGATAAAAAATTGAAAAACGACGACCGTCAAGCTAATTTATCTGCCAATACATTACAGTACAAAACTAAGCAGGCTGAGTGATAGGTAATAAAAATTATGAGGCAAGAGATATACCCGAGAAGAGAATCGATCTCTATATACATCTGCATTTCATCCGCATTAAATAATAAGTTAAGAAGAGGACATGAGAGAAGGTACGTACGTAGGATGAGAAGAATTATGAAACACGCCGCATAAAAACCGGAACCATACTGTGCCATATGCTAATAATAAGAAGAATCATAATAAATAATCATTTTTGATTCCATTATTATTATTCCGTTCCGAAGAAGGGTCTTTAGCTCAAAATCGTATAGGGATGAAATCAAACCGGATATGATTTAGATTTGGATGAGACACGGCATCATCTTCTCCTCGGTAAAGTAAACGACCAAATATTATCATCACTCAATAATGAAGGCAATCATTTCCACCGTCGAAAAGTAATATATGCCATGATAGCATTTTATGTAAAATCAGATCCTATATGCTTATCAAAAGTGGGTAGGTAGGTATCCCGTCCGCATAAGGATTATACTTTATATTTCCAGACTTTTCAAACTTTTTCCAAATTCCCAACCACTCTGTCACCATGTCGTTCAAAGTAAACGTATTGAAATCCAAATGAAGATGAATATGATAAATAAAAGGTCTTCACCACCACTTCCTCCATTCCCAGAGGAGGGAAAGCTCTTTTATATAAGCATCCCAAACACTAAAATCCGATCAATATCCAATACTTCCTTCATCACCAGGTTATGCATGTACATAAGTTGGCTGGTTGGTGGAAATTCAAGAAACCCATCAATCAGTGTTGAATATTCTTCCATCATTTCTCATCTCGTCGTCTCATTCAGATTTTTGAATAGAGACTGAACCAGAACACAAGGGGAAGAAATTTACAAGCAGAAAACGGCACCTAGCTAACCTCCCTTTTATACGATCAATTCGTTTGTTTATATCCTTCTAAATAAATCAATGCCAATGCCACTGCCGCACAGGTTTTACAAACATGAAGAGTAAAACAATACGTTCACATGCTGCCTGCTCCGATTGATTTCCTTCTTGAAATGGAAATTAAATAGAGGGGAACACAATCTTCATGCAGTTGTGGACTATCGGGGAGCGTGGTGGCTTACAAAAGTCGCCTTTCGTATTTGCCACAAACTTTTTTTATCCGATTATTTTATTACGATTTCTTTACTCGAGTCTTTTCCAAACCATAGCCATTTGTCGGCAAAAAGTAGGAAGAAAAGGAAAAAATAAGAAAGAAAAAGTCAAGAATTGAACAAATGCTGTGTGTTCGTACGGTTGAGCTCGACTGATTCAATAAACACAGCAGCGGAGCAAAGTCCGTTTGGTATTGGGTTGGATGCTCACGGATTGCAATGGCCAGTTGTGATAAACATGTTATTAATTTTATTTCAGCTTCTTTAACGTCTCTCTGGGGAAGATTTAATGACAAATGGCCAGATTCTTGATTTCTCAGAAATTTATGGCTTTCTTTCTACTCTCTCTGCCTCGCGAGGCTTTCAACTAACTGGGCAAATGCAATGAACCATTCACTATCCACTCTTCGGATAGAAAAGCAGTGGTGTGGTCACATGCAATTGGATTCAATTATTATTACTGGGAACCAGAAAAAAGAATTGCAATCGCAATCTGGTCCCAGGCAGGACGGATGTGTCCACTATTACTCACTGTGGACGGACGGTGGTCTCGTTGTAATGGCTGGTGGCATAAATTTATCATCGTATAAAACTAGTAAAAAATGAAATTCGTCATTTGTTTGTTTGTTATCCAAAAAAGTTGATAAATGAGTTACAAGGAATTCTCATTTAAAGGACGGACTTTACTAGTTTGATGGAAATACACACTTTAATCCTTGCTTACAGAGCGACATATGCTACTCAGGAGAAGTCTCTTATTCCGTTGTTGTGGATTTGATATAAGGATCCATTATCTGTATCCTTCATCTCGGTTCTATTGTATTTTTATACTGCACACTTTGTAAAAATGTTCGCCTCGTTTCAGTGGAAAAGAGGCAAATAGAGTCATCAAACTTGAAATTTAAGCCGAGCCAGAGCCGACAGACAGTCATCCTTCGAACCACCACAACTACTTAACAATCCGGATGACAAATTGTTAACCGAGTGGTCCAAATCAATCATTTTTCACCCGGATCATTTATACCAAAAGTACAGGAGTTGGTTGAACAAGAAGACACAATAGGACAATGGTGGGATTGACATTCAGGCCAAAATGGATTTTTAATGAAGCTTCCTTCAGTCAGAGAGAGAGAGACGGACGATTTGATCCTGCCTGCTTGCTTTGCCACCAAACCGGATATTTTTTATTGAATGGAGGGAAAAAAAGAAGAAAATTTTGAAACCTTTTCACTACAAGGAATTCCTGCCAAGGAAAGTTTCTGATCTCGTGGGTATCTTCTTTTGATGTGTCATGACATTAGCTAAACTGAGGGATGATAGAGACGTAAAATACAATATAATACTTTGGAGACTCATCCATCGTTCAATCCTCTTGGTTTGGGTGATCTCTTACGTGATCTCACTTACATAATATTCAGCTTTCTATTTATTTACAAGGGTTGAGTATTTTATAACTTCTTTTTTTACAACATCATTTCTCTTGTCGGATTGTCAACCGATTTCATGCAAAGTGTCCAACTTTCAAAGTTGTTGACAGAATGATGAACAAGTTTTGTAATATTATTCCACAGAATCCGGAACTTGAATATGTAATGTGACTTTGTCAACCCCATTAAATCATGAGAAAGCACTTTATATTCCTCCGACGGGGTAAAAACACGTAAAAATAAGGGTTATGCCCACATACGAATGTCAAATGGAGACCAATTTATAAATTGCTCCGCTAAATGTCCAAGAAATAAATGTGTGTGTGGTTTCTTTACATTTTGAACCTTTCCATCACCCTCAAACCGATAAATTAGAGAGACGACAACGCTAAAGATCTCCCCAAAGGGTTTTATTTCATCGTCCACCTACTCACCATCCCCACGCAAAATAATAAAAGAAAGTGAAGTGGCTTTTAGCTGACCAAAGTTTTGATTGGGTTTGATGGTCGATGATCATGGGCTGGATGGGTCCCTGGTGAGACATTGTAGAAATAGAAAGGCCGGTGGCACACTGCTTGGATTAAAACGGGGAAAGTTTTCTGCCGGAATAAGAATTGGGTGGTGGAGAGTGAGGGTTGACCTGGACGAATAATATGCAAAACACCATTTATCCCGAGACGGTTGGATGACTCTGATGGAAATATTTTTCATTGACGAGGACAGACAGGAGGCATTACACATTCTCTCTTCCTTCCTCCTCTTCCTCTCCTCAGGCAGAGGAGGCAAGTCAACCAACGACGAATTTGTGTATTCGTACCCTTTCATCCGTTAGTGGTCTGGGTAGATGACCATTTTATTCAAATTGGCCTTTTTACGGAAATTGCCTCTTTCTCTTCCCCCCAACCCAACCGTCCAAGAAAAAAATATCCAGTGGAGTGGACTTTTGGGCATAAGGTCATTTTATTATCTTGGGTAATATTTCCTTTCACCGCATCGCCAACTTTCTCCTCCTTCAAGAAGCCGGACCAGGCACGCAAATCAAGTCAACACCTTCCAATTTGCTTAGAAAGTACTTTTGTGTCGACATTCATATGAGCAAATAACTCAACTTGTCCTCTCTCTGCAGAACATCTCTCTATTTTTAAACCAATGTTGTAGTAGATACCAATACATGCCGACTTTTTTCTATTATTACGTTCTTTTCTCCTTCCTCCTGTAACATATCGGCACCTTTTCAAATTTGGAATTGGCATCAGTTCGAGAGTTTATGGCTACAAAGGACCAAGGAACACAAGGAGGGAAGAAAACCGTATCAGCGGGTGGGGTTTGATGCAAGATGTTATCCTTTTGTTATTTTTTTCCTCCACTCTCCTCCGGCTTGAGCCATCTAAATCGAAATCGAGCCAAAATGCAGAGGAATCTTGTAGAGACACACACACACATTTTCTTGTAAATAGCTCATGTTATTATGATCCTTCGTCGTAGTAGTGATCATTCCCTGCCAAGTCCACAGCGGTCCACACACATTTAGAATGCATATACAAAGTCCATTACCTGGCTGCAAATGACTCTCCGATTCTCTCAAGAGAGAGAATTGTTGTGGATTGGACATTGTCTATACCAGGACATACGTTCTTCTTCTTCTTCTCGAGAAGAAATGAGCAACAGCACAGCAATAACAATTTACAACCCGGTACAACAAACAAACAATGAAGGAGTAACTAAATCTCAGAGAGCAGTGATGATGATGATGCTCACTAACAATAACACAACAGAGGAGCACATACAACTAATAAGAGAGGTAAACCCAAGTAATAACGACGAGGACGACGACGAAATAGGGAGACCAGACCAGGTACATACGCACAAACATAAGTACGAGGAATCCCTAAAAGTAAGAACAAAATCCTATTATCTTTCCTCTCACCCTCTCTAAACCACAATCTCATTATTCTTTTCGGTGTAAATTCACCCAAAAAGACAATACGCATGAAACCCTGGCAAAGGACACTCACTCGATCACTGTGGGTTGGTTGGGATAGATTCACTGTGTGGCTCATTACTTACACTTATCGCATTTATTTGACGGGTTATGTTATGAAGAACAACAACAACGGATGGAGAAGATGCAGGCGGAATCCAAAATTCTGTAAAGACAAAGGCAACCAACCTCACGAAACAATAAAGCCGGTGTGTATTGTGTCTCGACAAATTGTGACTGCTGGGTTCACACTTGTCTTGCGACGCCAGACGACATCGCGTCGACATGAGTTTGTGAAACAACAATGAAATGAACCTGATGGAAATCCTACAGTTTTCTGATTTCCTTCCATAACAAATGGAGATGAGGATCGGTGTTCTAAATTGAAACTGAAACCTTCCACGGGTAAACAAAGGCAAAATAAATGAGAGAAAAGTCGATGATGTAAAATTGAAGGTGATTCTTAATAATAATTTCAATGTGAGACGAGAAGAAATAAGGCGACAAGAGGGACAGACTTTTGTCTCAACAGCTCCGAGGCATGGCTTAGCATATTTTCTGGATAGGGTTGTGAGAGAGAGGAGTATAATTACAATTACAAAATCACTGCTTTCGAGAATAATTTCCCACAGATATGTGATTACTAGTGACGTGACGTTAGTTTAGGTATCATAAAAATGTATGCATGTACAGATTATGTGACGACAGGAAGTTAAACAATTCTCGTTAGTTGACGATTTTGATTTGAGCTAGTTAAGGGGCGAACCCTTCAATTATTATTATTCCTCAGTCCCCGTAATGTAATCTCAAATTGTGTACCTCGTGAAGTCGTCTCATTTCAAGTGTGGCTCATCCTTACAGGGTTTTCCTTTCTTTCTTTTCCCAAAAGTGAGACATATGTCAACTCCTTGATCACCAAAAAGCACAATAAGTGCCATATGGGTAGCTGAATAAAAAATAGAAAATACAACCAAGTGACGAGATAACCGGTACGGAACACAAAAAAAACTCTACAATAGCCTGATTGTCGCTTTTACCCCCACTTTATCCACCTCATGCTCAATAATCAAGCTAAATAAACCTGCTGAAATTGACTCTGCTCTATAGCTGATGAACTGAGCTGAACCAGCGAATCAACTTTTGACAAAAGACGAAAGGACTTTAATTTTACGATAGGAATTTCATGCCTGAGATGCGGCGATGGAAAAAAGCAAAGCGAACAAGAAGAAGACCAAGTTGGAATTAAGGGACCAAAAAGTAAGTGATGAGACTCTTTTAATAAAGCGTGTCAGTCAGTCTTTTTGTCCTTTTGGGATGACTCGCTGATTTTCTCCAACCAACCAAGTCCATCATGACTCCTGATACTCCTATTGTTCCTGTTGTGTAACATTCTCAAAAAGCCTGTCTCTTTTCCAGTCAGCAACTTTGAAACTCTCCTCATAGCAAAAAAACTCTAGCTTTTGACATGAAGAAAAGTCACAAAATGAAATCATCCTCTTGTTGATGTCCTCATCTTGTCGTGTCATAGTCATTGAAGGCATACAAATTTTGGTGGTGGATCAGTGGATGGATAGCTGTATTACTTCGCGACACGGACACCGGTTCTGGAAATCAGTTGTGGGAAGTAACGATTATAAGCAATTGTTATCATGTGGCTGCATGTCATGCACGGACTGTTTTGAAATTAAGCTCATCATCATCACCTACCTTGTGGAAAAATGGTAGCAAGTTCATCGTCTACGGGTGTCGCAGGACTAATAAATAGTATGCACACGGTCAGTAAAGAGTTTACTAATTTTTGCCCAATCAAGTATCAAACAGACAAACGGGCCAAAAATACTTGAAAAAAATGCTCCGTCACCCTCTCCAGACAGATCAAATTTCTATCCATCCAATCCAGGCGAGAGATAACGATACGATACCCGCAGCCACGTGAATTCCACAGATTCTGTGTTAAATTGAGTGAAGTGTGAGCAATCATACATCACTTTCACAAATCCGTTTGTACAATATGGAGCTAAAATAGTAGTTCTGATGGGACACCTGCTACTCAGATGGAATGACAGTAAGTGGCCATCCTTACGAGAGAGTGACAACAATACGCGTAGATTGCGGGGTCCTTTTCTCCCAAGGAAGAAGACATGATATTATCCCACTTATGACGAAGGGGAAGGAAAAAGGAGTGACACGACATCAGCCATATCTTACCTCACTCATATTCATATTATGTCCATCAACAAAAGAGGAAGCTCAAACAAAACAGAAAAAAATTCAATATTTTTTTTCATTCACTCCGATTCAACTTTAATATAGTCGCTTAAGAAGATGCTGAACAGTCAAAAAGTGTCATCTCATCATCTTCCTCCTCTAACAAACTAAAGGACCGTTTAAGGTCTCACTTTTCTCTTCAAGATGGGTCGAATATAAATGATACTGCCTTTTCTTTTATTGTCAACAGAAATAAGCGAGTTTCAAGTGGGAGTCTCAACTACACAGAATTTTAAAATATACACGACGACCAGTTGAGCGATGTACGTATTCTTGAACATCTTGTACATATTCCAAAATCGGAAATGCCAGTGTCATCTTCATTTACAGATCATTGGATTTCTTTGTCCTTATTAAATAATATTTGCGATTGGTGTTTCTCAAATTGATTTGAAACGATGGAGGAACATCCTTCACGTCGAGCCATGTTGGGTAATAACTGGGAGGAAGAAGGAATGATATTGTTGTGTCAACAATAAAACATACAGCAAATTATAACTTATCAAGTCACCAATATATATATTAAACCCGAACAACGAGACGAAAAATCAGGCAAATTTATATTTATGCAGCAAAACTTGGTGCAGATTTGCTTTTTAGAAAGTATTTTTCTCGTCTCTCAATTCCTTTCCAATACAATTTTACTTTACAATGTTACCTCGGCTGTTGGCTGTCAAGCTTGTCACTTTACTTTTACATTTTGAAATATAGTTTGACTGCGAGAGTAAATGTCAAAAAATAGTTTTGACTCCTTGACACTCCTCAGAAGTCGAGAGCAAGAGTTCTATTTCCAATCTCGTTAAGTACCAGATTGTTTTCTCAAGCACACTTTCAATTTTTGGAATCTCACTCAATAATACGCATTCGAGTTGGGCTCAAAAGTCTCTGATTTTATTTAGAATTGTTGGTTTACTCGAAATTTTCAAGTTAAATTCTCAATTTTAAATTGTAAAATTTTCAAGCAGCACAGTCTTTTTTTTGCGGTCGCGTCCTGACATCGATTTTATGGCTACTTGCCTACAATAAAAATGTAGGGTAGCATTCGACCGAGTTTGCTTATCTTCCAGAAAAAAACTGACAAGTCTTCGTTGTGACTAGTGGTCTCAACGGTGCGGTTCGGTTCGGTTCTTGGAAGAACCGGTTTGGAACCGAGAACCAGAATTGAAGAACCGAAACAGAACCGAACTTTTTTTAGCTGGAACCGAACCGGAACCGGACCAAACCGTGACCGAACCGGCGGTTCGGGTCAAACCGGTAGTGTTATTAATATGCAATAAACAACAAACAATGCTAATTCACGTGTTTCTGATGAAATTTCACATACAAGCCAATAACTTATCTGTATTTAAACAAGCAAATTCTAACACATGTCAACAGCAAAACCACTTATGTATGTATTATTGAAGTTAGAAAACAATTCCAAGTTTGGGGTGCAACCAAGTCAAAATTCCATTTTGGAAACTTTGGGGTGTGACCAAGTAAAAATTTCATTTTGGAAACATTGGGGGTGTAACCAAGTCAAAATTCCATTTTTGAAACATTTGGGGTGTGACCAAGTAAAAATTTCATTTTTGAAACATTTGGGGTGTGACCAAGTAAAGATTTCATTTTGGAAACATGGGGGGTGTAACCAAGTCAAAATTTCATTTTGGAAAGTTTGGGGTGCAGTCACGTCAAAATTTCATTTCGGAAACTTTTGGGGGTAAAAATTTCGTTTAGGAAACTTTGGGGGTGAAAATTTCATTTTGGAAACTTTGGAGGTGTCATCAAGTCCAAATTTGGTTTTGCAAACATTGTGGATGTAACTGTAACCAGGTCAAAATTTCGTTTTGGGTAACTTGGGGGGTGTGGCCATGTCAAAATTTCATTTTGGGAACTTTGGAGGTACGGCCACGTCAAAATTTCATTTTGGAAACTAGGTGTATTTCGGGAAATTCGTAAAACTTTTTCGGAAATATGATCAACTTCGCTAATGTATTTATGTATGTAGTTCGGTTCAACCCGAACCGGCCGGTTCGGTTCGGTTCTCTAAGACTTGGAACCGGAACCGAACCGGTAATAAAAGTTTCGGTTCGGTTCGGTTCGGTTCTCCGTATAAACCGGAACCGAACCGAGCCATCGGTTCCGGTTCGGTTCTATGAGAACCGAGAACCGTTGAGATCACTAGTTGTGACATTTATTTCACTTTATCTGTCCAATCCTAAACGCATTTCCAAACCCAAGAGCAATTTATCCAAGCAATGCATCCCCCTCTTCTACTGAACGTACCACCACCACCACCACAACCACTTTATTGACTTATGGATGGATAATGCGTACCGTATAAATGTTGCAGTTTTATTGCGCGTGTACATATGTTAATGTAGAACGAGATGGAAAGCCAAGATTGAAGTGAGATTGTTATTTAGTTGGTAAGTAGTTTCGTCGTCGTCGTCGTATTAGCAGAGAGACGCGCTGTCGTCCTTATTTTCTGAGGGAGACGAGACCATGAAAATGGTCACGATTATTGCCATGTATGGTCCATCAAATAAAAGTAAATTATTCCACATTCTCGTATCCTCATTCCTACTCGTATGCAAAGTTTTACGTATCAGAAAAAAGTAGCTTCACCCAAAAATACAGAAATGATCACATTTTTGCAATTTTCTTTCTGTACATACACATAACAAGCAGAATAAGGCTCAATCATCCTCCAACCACAAAATTACATGTTCCATTATTTATTTGCTTCATCTCATGATGAAGATAAACCGTTGTGTCATAAGTCAATCACGGAGGATTGGATGGATGGATGCACAAGTGCCTTCACAATAATTTCCATTTATGGCTGTATCATGGTCACTCTGACATCAGGGATCAACAAAAAGACACACATTTTTAGATTACTTTTCTGATAGAGATCAACTACTTTGGTGTGTATGCTCGTCCAATAGGATTACGACAACAATTACGAATTTGTACATGTGTATGGTAACAAATCGATAAGTGCATCATCTAAAAAATTAGCACTAACTTTTACTGGTACATACCTTTACAAAGTGTCAAAATATATTTAATAATATTTGCACCAATAATTTCCTAAATACGTTTGTTCTCCTAATTAATGCAGAAGCGCGAGCTAAATTAACTTAATTACAAGTTGATAAACCAACAAATTTTGAGTAACATGGCCAACAAGAATTACCCTCAGGTAATTCAAAACGAGTAAACTATGTATCCAAGTTCAAGGCGTAGTAGTAGAGTAACGACAATGTAATAAAGCTTGGCCAAAATCGTCGTCGCAAATTAATTCAATCTTTTTAGAAAAAATCCGGATTTCATACCCGAGAGCGAAATGAACTGATTTTTGAATAACAAGTAAACCTCCTCCTCCACCTGAATCCTTCAATCATTCACCACTCTTGTTGTCCTTTCATAATTCTTAAATTCTCCTCATCCCATGCAACATGTGTTGTACTGCTGACGTTTCCTTCATAATAGAAAGAGCTCCATATGTATAAACCAAATCTGAAATGACAGTTGATACGTCTCAGGTCAACATTTTTTGTACAAAGTTTGCAAAAATTATTGCCTAGAATGCAACATTTTGCGTAGTATACAATGTAATATATTGCCCGATCATAGATATCCACCTGCCAGCAGAAACTAGTCCTTATAATAAAAGATGATTATTATATGTACTTGATTGAGGCAACAATTTGTTAAATGTGTCCCCCATGGGAGTAAAAAATATGCATGAGGAGAAGATTTAAAATTCAAGTGCATTGCCATTATCACCGAACTCGTAAACATTTTACGAGTCCGTAATCAAAAATGAACTCATCACAAAAGTAGAGAAATCTTGTACATCAAGTGTCATATACAAAGTACGAGCCCACATGTCAAAGTCAAGCTGTCATAAAAATGTCAAAAATTTGCCCAAAGAGTAAAAGATTAGAAACTGTTTTAATTTTAATATAAAAATATTTATAATAAGATTTCTCATCTAATTTTGAATTCAGAGACAAGTTGTGCAACTCCCACTGACGATCATGGTCAAACAAAGTTTACTTATTTGTGGTGGAAGAATTAAGCCAAATTCACCCCTTCCTTTCCTGCGGGCTTGTCAATATGTATTCTTGTCCACATCGTCAACTAGCAAATAAACTGGGCGGCTAGTCAGTCGCCAGAATTAGCCAACTGTAAAAATTCATTTGGTCCATGGATCCAGGAAGTACATAGCAAAGTGCTGCTTGCCTAATCTAATCTGAAGCAGAAAGAATTAGGGTTGTTTTCTACTTTTTCTACAAGTACGTGATTGCTATTTTGCTATTCCCTCGTCAGTTTACTGTCCAGTAGGCAGCAAATAAAAGGGTTCGTTTAACACTGCCCTCAACTCCCCCGGTCAAGGTGTGGACGTGCCAATAAACAAACCCCGAAGGGAATGAGACCAAATGTTTCTTCATTCCTAAGACCACTACCATCGGTTAAGTTATTAACGCGATTACCCATCCCACGAGTTGACCCAAGCGGACATTTCTTCAGAAAAGGAGAAAGTCTTGACTTGATTACATCCAAGTTGTAAGAATATAAAACCTGAAAAGTCCGCCTATTTTCCATCAGAAGAAGAAGTCATCCACTTTTACTAGCTGACGTGTAGCTGAGTAAGTACCAAGCGGACAAACATTTTCGCATTCAATACAACACATTCTCGAATAGTCAGCCCAGCAAAAAAAGTCAAGATCTTCGGCCAACTTGGTCTCGTCTCTTCTCTTCTCGTGTAGAGGGATAAAATCCCAAAGGAGACGCCGAGTCTTGTTGGCGATATTCACTCACCATCAAGTATTCACACAGTCCAAGGAAGTAAAGTAAAGGCACGCATCATCAAAGAGCCTCCGACACATCCACCAACCATGCACTTATTTACACCGGACGGGGCTTTTCCAAGGTTTGTTATGTTTAGGGTGCGGTGATGCGACCCTGCGAGTGCTGGTGAATCCTAATAATAAAATGTGCTAGGAGAGGATCGAGGCAAGTCAAGATTTCTGTCCGCATCAACAAGAAAATTACTGCGGGTAGAAAATCCAGCTTCCGTTTCCGTACTTCTTCTTCTCGTCTGGTCGTCTTTTTTTAATCCCCTGCTCCTTCTCCTCCTGGGTGGATGTGGTTTGGTGTGGATACTCCGAATTATTCATAAAGGGAACATCATTCCCACAGGACACGACACGAATTACATATTAAGCATTTTTTCACTGGCTACTACACAACAAGAATGACTACCATCCTCTGGGAGAGGAGGAGGAAGGAAGGACCGTTATCCCCACTGTGCAGCAGAAGAAATCTTGGAGATGAGAAAAATACATACACAAGTAATCAGGACAAGTATGTAGCAAAAATAATTACCGTGTTTTTTTCTTTCTTTTTCAACCCAATTTACAAGGGAGGGTCGTAGATTGGTTAGTAAAAAGTATGCAATTTGAAAACTCACTCAGTAGAAAGCAATCATTACGTTGAGAGTCAGCAAACATTGCCAACAAGGAAATATTTTGCTTTCATTCCATCCACCACGGAAAATAGTGAGGAGAAAGTGGAGAGAAAGGTGAAATGACACGGATGGCGGCGGCGGCGGCGGTGGAGGCAAGTGAAGGGGTAATTAAGTACGAAGGGTTTTCCTTCTTTCTTCCTCCTGAAGTATGGCGAGATGTTCGTGACAGTCCCAATTTACGAGGACCGGAGAAAGCCCAGAAGAAACGACCAAGCCAATCCATTTATATTATGCTCCACACACACACACACAATGCATACACTGCTAATACCGCTCCTAGTCCCAGTCACTTACCCCTTATTTACTTCGACATGGCTCTCTCTTAGACCCACCAGTGTGTGAAGGAAGAAAATGAAGAAAAAGGACAAAAATAAGTTGATCCGATTGTGAGGCGAGGCCATTAGTGTGCGGGTTACTAATAAAAATCGACATCACATCTTTCTCCAAAAAATAATTGCCATACATGCCTGACTTTCACTCCTTGGTAGATCACGTGATTTACAAAAAAATCCATTATTAAAAAGGTATTATTGACCCTACCATTCCGGAAGTGAGAGGTCGTCATAAAGCATTTGTGAACCGAGGATTATCACACTACTTATCAAAAACTGATATCCATACATATCTCACTTTCCCCATTGCTCGGTGAAAGGAACATTATTAGCACAATGGCACAGATATCCATACCATTTGAGAGTGCGAATCTGAGATAATTGGCAAATATCTAGGTGCCCACATATGACCCGACATTACTCGCGTTGAAACCGAGTCTCTAGAATGTGCTAATGGAGATTTGTGCCCCATTCTCATCCGTGGTGATTGTCTACCATAAAGTATGAAAACTTATAATTCCCCAAAGCACAAGAAGATTCTCCTCTCCGTGGCAAGATTGTGCCGGAGAAAGCACCAGAGTCGTCCGTCTCTTCGACTCTCTCTCGATAAAAGAAGGAAGGAAAAGGTAATTTCCCCGGCTGGTCATCCATCTCGCAGCCTCGTTTAGCCGTCCTGGCACGAAACACACATACATTTCAATATACTGCCTGCCTCCTCACAACTCAGCCCCAGTGTGTCATGTCGCCCTACGTTATCCAGCCTTATGTCTCATCATCCTAACGCGATGCCGTCATACATATGCCGTGCAACTACTACTGCGATCCTCCAAAAGCGAGACAAGACATAAATGGAGAGGTGGAAAAGAGAGGAAAAAAACGGCAAATGCATTTCCCACTCACATATTTGCCACCGAGAAGAAACTGGCAGAAAGAATACCGCAGTGCAGAGTGCGATTTGCGACTCCTGCCACATTTTATGAGAGATGCTTTCTCTCCACATGGGAAGAGAGGGATGAAAATAATGCATTACGTATTCGTTCGAGGTGGTCATTAGGCCGGAGTGAAAACTCCTGAACAATGCAATTTCTATACTTGCTGTAAAATGTAGGAATATTGTTGCCGAGGAGGACTTTACGAATTTCACGGATCCATTGATCAATTCTGTTCTGTCAATACGTAAAGCTCATTAACAATTCGTGCATTCATTCACTCGTCTCTTGGCTCAAATGTCCAACTTCACATTTCCCATGTCCATCTCATCCTTCATGTCCTCAGAGGAGGAGGAGGAAGATTGATGAACGCGGCTGGGAATGTCCCGACTGGTGCAAGTTATGCAGGCTGCATGTGGACTGATTGCAGGAGAAGATTCGATCTATCCATCTCTAATAATAATATAGAGCAGAGTAGTGTTGGACTAGAGATATATGTACGCTGTCCAATCCATCTATGGTCCAAATGTATGTAAAATAAAGTGTTGCTTTCATACATACTGAAATTCTGCTTAAATATTTATGTCCCGTTCCCCACTCACAATGCGATAAGTCTTTTATGTGGATATGCAGCTCCGATTTTTATGGGATCAATTTTATTTTGATCCCAACAAATAGATAAGTAATAGACAAACGGGTAGATTTTTTTGAGTTTTTGTTAGTTTTTTTCAATTTTAGAGTTGACAAATATTTTAAAAATCAAAATCGAATTCCACCTAAAAGAGTTGCACTGCATTTCATGAATAAAGTGCGAAAATCTCAACAACTTTATTATTTGCATTTGTGCTTAAATACGAAAGATTTCCAATTTTATCATCTGCATTGTCTCATATTTTACTGTATCAATGCGTACTTTTTTAAAATTCCGTCCCCATAAATACACATACAACCTGGCAATACAATACTCGATATGTATCCCCATCGAGTCCATCCGTCCTGTCCATCTTATGTCGTAGAAGAACCAACAGTGATTTATTATATTATTATACTGTTTTCTCCTCTAAACTACAAGGTTGGCTTTTCCTTCCTACTTATTTCCCCGTTCCTTATTTTTGTCTCTCTCTCTCTCTTCTCCTCAACCTAAGTTATTCAAGTGCATGTTTGACAAATGAAGTCTAAACTACGACCGCAGCAGCAATGAATCATTCTATTTACAGGGAAAAACTTTCAATTCCAAATGAAATGAAAAGTCCTTCATTATTTTGTGTGCTCCTATTTCTTGCACCAATAAACTCCGCCATCGCATCACAATTACATTCACGGCAAACCCCTCAGATTTTAATTCCCTGTCTATTCATCATCAAACAAAATGGAGGACTAAAATCCGACCGAATGCAAATGAATGAAGTCGACCCTTGAAAATATATTTATGTATGAGCGGACGAATCTCATCATCTCCAAAATAAATTCGACCGTGCTTCATTAGTAGGAATAAGGTACGTATGTATGCATAACGTGAATGTATGCATGCCCACCACCCCCCAACCGTAAAGTGAATGATAGTACTTTAATATAGGCACGAAGGGTGATGGTGGGTTTGCTCCTCGATTCTATTGTCTTTGTCAAAAATCGATATGCAGATGAAACCCTGACATCATCATCGACATTGCAAACCTCAGCACCATTTTGAGCCGTGAAGATTGAGCTTCCAGAACCGTGCTAATGAAGGCAGGGAAAATTAACGAGGCGGTGATATTCTTAGCTGGGCATCACGGTTCTGGATGAAACTGAAAAACTCACTTTTTATTTAATCATCTAAATAACTTAATTTATTATAAAAATCAGTCTAATGATGTAATCGACGTAGAAAGTAACCAAACCGGTCAAGTTTTATTTTCCAACATTTCCAATTTTGTATGAATTTTGAGCTCTCCAAAATTCATATCAGAAGGAACCTGTAGTATTTGCCCATTCAAACATTTCACTCATTACGTACCCTAGCCAGAAGAGTCATTATAGTCCACATTTCAAGTATTTTACTGGGAGAAAAGTTCCTACGTATAAATTTCCAAAATTTACACCATCATATCAAAACTCCGGTTGTCAATATGTATGAGAGTAAAAACAGTATAGTGATCCCCCCTTCAAAATTATTTGAGATTTGATGGCTCGTCGACTCTCATCACTTCATCCTGACGACGACGGGCGACGGACGGAATACATGGAATTATTATTAGAGCAATATACACACAAGTAGGAGCTGGCCGTAGTGGTTTGGATGAAGAGTTCCAATCTGGGGGCTCGTCTCCGTGGAATTGTAATTAACACTGACTGCCTTCATGCAAAGGCTTGATTTTGCTGTGAAGGATTTCCACGGGAGGGAGATGAATATGGAATCTGACTAAAATCTCATCGTCTCATTTGTCTACGATCCAACTAAAAACTCAGCCTTGCTTAATGAAATAATATTCCTTTCCTTCCGTCATCGTCCCATTTCAGTTCTACTCTCGTCTTCTTCAGGCAGGAAATTAATAACCAACTCGACGACGATGAGGACGACTACCAACTAAACTCCTCCGCACACAATGAACCATCAGATATTGTTACGTAATAATAAGGCATGAGAATATAATCAAAAACTATTTTCCACTTTCAAATTCTTTAACAAACTTGGTCCAAAGACAGAGCAAGATTTGTCTGACTTCCGAAAACGAACGTATGCCTGCAAGGCTTTTCCATTTCTGAGTGAGTGAGAAGACACACAAGAAATTGCAAAAGGAGAGGAAGTTTGAGTTGATTTACATAATACGTTTATGTACCTACATAGTATTATTATTGGGTTGAGAGAAAATTGTGAAAACCTTTTTCAAATTATTTATTATCTAATTCGGAAATGTATGATTTTTAAGGAATATTTCCCAAAATGAATTAAAATGTGGAACAACGATTTTCTTATGTAGGCAAAAAATAAGGCTAGAATTACACAATCTGTACCTTCATTTTCAGCTTTTAACACAGTGACACGACGAGAATACAACCTGTGGTGTCGTGTAATTGAGTTTACACGGTTTAAAATGTGATTCATGCTTTCGTCTCACTTTTATTCTCGCCTGAAAGTCTATTGTCAACTCTGTTTCATTAATTAATTGTTTCAACTGAGGCCTTAATCAAAATTATTTGGCTGGATCACCCTCCAAGCCCACATCCCAGAATAAACCTACGTCATTCTAAGTGTGGCAACCGACACGTTAAAATACACAACATCACCATTCTCTTGTAGATTATGCACCAGAGAAAAGCAGAGAGGACAAATTGCACAGTTTAAATATTTAATGAGAGTCAGTCCTCTTGGCTCCGAGGCAATTACCTCCCCACTGACATTAACAAAACAAGACAATTTCAACTCGGAATCCCACTCTGCTTCGTTTCATGCATGTGTTTGAAACTTTCACTGGTTTAATTTCCTCACAAACAAAGTGACACAGAATACTTTAGGTTGGTGTGAAAGTGTAAAGGGGAATCAGTTTAATTGTCACTTAATTTCATTTGTTGAAGGTTTATCCGAATTTTTAAAAAAGTATCGAGCTATATACGTAATCGGATAAAAATATTGAATATACTCCCAAAGAATAAATCACTTAACCCAAGTAACAACCTAATTTACAATAAAATCCAAAGTCTACATACATACATCCTTCACTCACGAGTAAAAAAAAAAGTAGCAAGCAAATAGGTAAACTCAAGCCAGGAAACAAAGTGTAATCATTTTTCCATGCGGATAAATTCCAATCCGAAAGGTTCCTTCTTTCACTGTTCAGCAGAGCGATGAAATCTAAAAAGTAAGTAGAAGCAATTTCAACCCAATCTAAAACAAAACTTGAATGTCTTGCTGCAGTATCAAAGAAATAAATACATTTTCTTCTCTTTTCCTCCTGATACGAACGACCACTTGGTCGACAATCAAGCGAAAACCGGGCAAAAGTGAGGAATAAAAGCAGCTCGACAATGAATTTCCTCCAGGAGCTCAGCCAGAGTTTTGAAGAGTGGTGTTGATTAAACTCTGGGAGGGAATTGTCTCTGTGAAAGTAAGTGAAAGGCGTCTCATTCCGAATTCCCCAGCGGATGAACTCTTATTTACGGGCCGAGCACCAGAGTTTAATTCACTCCCCAGTTTTTAATTCATGACTTGAGCCTCCCTAATCTCTTTATGACGACTCACTGACTGGCTACGTGGAGAATGTTTGGCTTGACTTCATTTCTCTACTTGAGACTCTCAGAGAGACGAAAAGTAAAGTGTTTAATCAATTTTCGTAGCCAGTCTTCGTCCTCGTCATATTATTAGCAGTGGAGCCTTTTACCAAATATTTCAAGAGTTACTGGCTCATCGAACAATTGCAAATGTAAACTTTTGCCATTTTTTCAACCAATTACTTACCAATTGAACAATGATAAAAAACCTCACAAGTCGCGTGTACTGTAATTTCAATGAAGCCGGAGTTCAATTTAAAGGAGTAAGTAAAAAAAAAAAGAACAGGAAAACCACAACTTTTGTCTTGTAAGTAGCTTGTCTTTGTTGCTTTTCTCTCTCTCTCTCTGTCAGGGGAGAAAGCAAATCACTCCCCATTTGCTAAGTTGTTTGTGGCAGGAGGCAAACGTTGTTGGGTGATGTTTAGAGAGGGAGATGGAGGAATCCGATTTCAAGAGAGTTTACTTATTTTATTGATTGAATTGAATGTGTGTAGTAGTAAATAGTAGTGGAAGAAAGCATGTAATACAGTACTGGAGGAGATCACAGATAAAGCGCGGGGGCTGCTGCAGGGTTAAGTATCATTAGTTCGGAGAGAGGATGAGTACATACATGCACTCCGACTTATCAAGTGGGAAACAGGACAGACAGACACTGACGGAGGGGAAACTTTATATGTTGAAGGAAAAAAAGAGGGAAAGGAGGTGTGGGATCACTGTTTGTTACGTACTATTTGCGGTGCTGGAATGGATACGGATCACAGAATGAAATTGGTTTGGAGTAAAAAGTGTTGGTGTCACACACAATTACGTTCAGAGTGGCGGAATCAATTGCTCTTCTGTCTGTCAACTAAAACTGGTGAAAGTAAATACCACGCCCGGTGGGTTCGTGGTTCCAATTGAATTTGGTGAAGCAGAATTTTGTAGAAAATCTAGTATGTACCTCTTTCTTAACAAGGATTATTAGTTTGGTGCTCTAATTTCTGAACAAATGACACGTCAATTTTTCTTATGACACTTTTGGCATCACGGACATTCAACCCGACTAACAAGACGAGATGCATATGTACCTACCTCGAAAAAATTAGTTTGACTTGACTTTTCCCTCGTGAACAAATGAACCGTGCCCCGTAACCTAATCCAAACGAGTACCACCCCCAGAATAACACGACGCCAAAGTCTCCAGTGTCAAAGAAATCTCGGACATAAGTTAAAAAGCCACACGTTTAACCAATCAACAGCACATGCTGAAGGTTGGTTTTTAATGGTGTCCATTCAATTCATAAACACAATTGTAGGCCACCAAGTAAAGCTTCATTGGAAAAACGCCTCCCAAAAAATTGTTGCGTCAAATAAGTCGAGTGTCAAAAACGCCACTCATTCCAAGCTGGATATCATATTGCATCATCGCTGTACTTGCACGCATGTGGTTTGGTGGTTGGTCTTTGTAAATGTAAAATTATTATTGCGTTTCCTCGTTCTCTTCTTTGAGTCGTAAGAAGAAGAAGTAGGAAAAAAGAGATCGGTTGTCACCCACCCTCACTTTTTTAACACCTTGCCTTTCCTGGGTTGCATTGACTTGTCAAGTGAGAGACTCATTGTTCAAAGGAGTCAAAGTGTTAAACATTTTATGTCTTTTGTTAGCACTTGTTGTTTAAGTTTAAAATGGAGGATAGAGCGATGGATGGATAGATGGACGGGTTATTTAACTCGTGGAATAATGTTTGTCTCTCTACTACTTCGCAGAATGTATTTATAATAATAATTCATGATCCATTTCACACAGCACGGCACTAATGCCAAGCCAACCAACAAGTATTAAATATACACTGTTTGAGTATCAGGTGTCAGGAGGTGGTTATGTGATGTGACGAGGATTGTTCTGCATCTCGTCAACTGAAATTAACATAATTTTATTTTCAGTCACAAGGCAAGGTTCATATTGTTTTGCAGGCTGAATATGTATACAACAAGCGAGACATGTAGGAAAGCAGTGTGGAAGAGTATTCAGCGTGTGACTTTGAATAAAGATGACTTTTAAACTACATGGCATGTGGAAAAAAGCGAGTTATAATGCTCTCTCTGCTTAAAATTGTGAATTGTTTAAGGTAAATGGAAACACAATTGGCGAGACATTCCACCAAGATGCTTGTCACGAGTTGATTTTTCACTTGACACGGATAATTACATGATTTTGCCAAGAATTGTGAGTCAAACTATGTGAATCCATTGGTGCACGTGACATTTCAAGGAGGAAGTAATGTATTATTATCGGTGCCGTTTGGTTTGGGTACGAAAATCCCAAAGTCTCGTGTGACTTTTCTTGGCTGACCTAATTGACGGTTTGCGTTTATATCCAAGTCACAGATAAGCAATTGATTCCGCCTGTGAGCACTGGAGAATACGTATCCGACCAACCCGACATTTTTCCCGTTTGGGACCAACCCTCCAATTTAAACGCGATAAATGCATGCTCAAAAGTGACAAGGGCTGTTTTACCGGGTTAAATGGTTGGTTGGTGGTTGACAAACGTCAAAGGCACCAGAAAAAGGGGTGGGTCACCAGAAAGTCAAGCAGCGTTTGTCGTGTTTGCCAAACATGTTAGGGTCACGCTTCATTCGTTTTTGTCGTGACTGTGAAAGGAACCAAAGTCCAAAAAATGAGAAAAAACCTCTGGAAAGGTCTTTTTATGTTGTAAATAATTTCAATATTTCCAAGATTTTCACAATTTTCCTTTTAATAGAAATTGCATTTCTTATTAGATTGAAGTATCGATTTAATTTCGATTACTTGTCAGAAAAATTGCGGAAACAAATGTTTACAAAATGCTTTACGTGACCCATTTCAGCCATGCATACGTACGGAGTATTTGCTTATATAAATTTATTTATGGTTGTGTGTGTGTGGTTCAGGTGTGGATATCAACTCTATCCATTTACTTTATGCCCGATAATTACCACCGGGGCGGAGATGACCGGCCTTCATTCATGCCAAATGCATAATTAACACTGAAAAATTTCTCTCGTGCCATTCTTACTTGTGTTTCATGAGGAAAATGTAAACCCAGATGAGCAAAATGCTGTTATTTATGTACATATGAATCATAATCGTGTATGCTTAATATGCACGAGTGAAAAAGGAACTCTGTTTCAACTTGGGGTCCAGAACTAACCCTACGAAGGCTAATAATCACGTAATAAAATGCACAGCAAGACACATGGAAGCAAAAACCAACAAATTTACGTTGGACCTTTCGCAGTTACATAAAGTCCAAAAAGTGACAGGACATGGCTTTTGTACTTTGTAGTCGTCGTCCAAGTTTGTTAATAAAAAGTAGAAAGTCAGCAAAAAAAAGAGACACACCGAAGAAGAGAAGAATCTACTTTGTACATCTGGCCTCTTCTTCTTATGCGTATGTTATTGTCCGATAGTTAGTGGGCTTATCACACCACCATCGGACGAGAAACGCTCAAAGACAAGAGGACGACTCCTCAATCCTCATCATTTCATTTCTTTCTGATTATCTGCCACTATTATCATTGGTCTGCATTATTAGTTGAATCCACCACACCACCAAACCAACCATGGCTTTTGCTGTCATGCCATTATTCCGTTCCATGATGATGATGACATGCTCTGAATAAATTGGGAAGTCGAAGTCGAACCAACAAGAGAAAAGGAAGTTGAAGGGTTGACTTGACTTTGACTCCAGTCCAGAAAAGAGCGACTTGTCTTTGTCTCTGGACTCGAGAATTGAATGGTTTTATAGTAATCAAACCTCTTTCCTAACAAACTTTTAACCCACCAACCAGAAGGTTCTGTTGGGCAAGAAGAAGACTTTTTTAAGAGCAGCAGCAGCAGCAGCTTGTTCCCAGAAGAAATTTTATTCTTTGCAACAACTTCGTGACGTGATGGGCCACAGCTTTTGGTTGGATAATGAGGGTCTATTGGTTGTCGTGATAGACGGTGATAGTTGACATGCAAGACATGTTCCAAAAATCCAATCGTCAATTTTCCTTCCTCAGCATGGCATTTCTTAACTCGACCCACAATACATAAATGTAAGGAATACATATATTGTATGTACAAAGAGGTGGTTACTTACTTATGTGCATGGTTTGGTGCGGATAAAAGCTGCTTTTACGTAGTATAAACTTAATTCTTTCCGAACTGGGTTTGTAGCGTGACTTCAGTTTACTTATACTTTCCTTCAGCCCCAAAAAAGGTAAGCTCAAGGCACGACAAAATCTCGAAATTTTATTCAATTTTGAAATAAACGGCTCATGAAATGCAACCATCGTCGTCCTCGTCGTCATCATCCTCATCTTCTCGTCCATAAATACTACCTGGATTGTGTAACGTTATTATTTTCATGTGTATAAAAGTGATGGTGATATTGATGATGATCGGATCCCTTTCTTTCCCTTCCTCTCGTCTAGTCATCCTACTTAACGCAAGGAAAATTCTCGTGTGAGTTGGGGCAGGCGTGGTCCACAAAACAAAGTCGAAAACATCCCTTCGGCACTCACGACTTGGCTCCTACTTGCAATATTACTTCATCATATCATGCATATTATTGGAGAGCTCGAGATTTTCATGCCGTATGCAATCGCATCTAGCAATAATAAGTATCTGTATCTGTACTTTAACGTATGCAAGAGAACATCGCGTATGTTTGTACTTGGTCCGAAATGAACACCTTATTAAAGAATATGAGATTCCAATTCGATGATGAATTTATGTATGTTTGCGCTCCGACCGTCTTCGTTTGAAGGGATTTAATCGTACAATGTGAGGAAATTATGTAACTGATTTTTAACCTTTCAATAACCATTTTTTTGTCTGGATGTGTTGATGAGCATGGTATTTACTCACCCTCTTTAACTTATAGCCTGCCAGCCATAAACAAATTATCAACCTGTCCAAACTCCAGGATCTGAGTAAACGAAACGGTTAGGCGGATGTCACCTAATTACAATTCATTTCCACTCCAAACCACTAAATCTGTAATGGGCGTGGGGGCAGAGTCAAAAAGTCCAAGTCTTTGGAATTTTTTAAGAAGGTTGCCCTCCCCGTGAAAAAAAACCTGGAAAAATAATAATAATGATGATGGTGGAACGAAGAGGGATGAAAATAATTGTTTGAGAAGTGTACAACATGGGTTTTTTTAGGTACGCCAAGTTGCTGATATTGTGTCGCTTTTTTTATGATTAAACGTTTGATTGTGAATAATTTGTGTGACGTGAAAAGTGGGTGAAAGTGAACTTTTATTTTTTCCCTGTTAATTATACATTATCCAATCAGTCAAATTAATAATTGGATTGGCAGCGAAGGAACAAAAGGGACGAGAATTAAGGACATGATCTCTTCTTCCGAGTAAAAAAAAAGTTTTATATAAACTTGATCAAATGGGCGGAATAAATATTGTTACAAAACCACACGGCAACTAACTACGACTACTACACATATGCAAACTACATAAAGCAAGCAATGAAGAACGCCATACAAATGTCATGTCACCTCCAAATATGGAAAGTTCAATCTCATTCTTAGCATTATATCGCCATTTCACATACTGTCCACTCTAGAAGACCTCCTCACAAACCAGCCCAGATTCGTAAGAATTTAATGCTGCGTATAACATGGCCATGCATGCTTTTTTGTCTAGGTACATGCCTTATTAATCTACGACATTTCATAGTAACTCGATTAGATTAAAATGGAAGCTACATACGATCGAAAATGAGCCAGCTTACGAGGACAATGGCCACCCTTTTTTTACGAGAAGGGACGGACACAAGTTTTAAACTTGACAAGAATCTCTCTCCTGCTCCCGTCGTCCCCGATTTAGAGATGCACATTACGTGATTCATTGACTTCTTTGTTTCAAAAATGTTTTTATTCTTAATGAATAAACTTGTTTGGAGTAGTTGATATTATTTTGGTCATGATTAGTTAACCGGCCAGAAGAAGACGACATGAATTACAATAATAATCCATCCAGAGAGACTTGACTCGTTCATTACGTGTTGCTATCTTGTCCTGTCTCATTATGGTACCAAGCGTAACGTGATTTTAAATCAGTGATTTAACTGACAGGGAGGAAGATGACCATTTGCAAATATGGAAGTAATCCTGACGTACGAATCAAAGGAATCAATTTTGATTGTTGTCAGTCAGTCTTGGCATTTTTATCCGTACTACTTACATTCTCTGAAAAATTAAATTAAAGTCCAGCCTCCAAGAGTAAAATAAAATAATAAAATAGTAAAATTGTCCCATGATCCCATCCCCGATAATGTCCAGCATATTGCGAGTAAATCACAGTCAGAATAAAAATATTGTTGTTAACGATGCCCCACAGCCACGCGTGAATATCTTCCAAATGTCATAAGAATAATATTCTCTACGCCCCACAAAACCACAATCATATCATCACGACCATAATCGCATCGCAAGAAGAAGAAGACCTGAAAAAAATCCTGTGCACCCATCACCAGATCAGAGATATACATTCCCAAGGAAAAGTTAACACGGCATAAAATATCCCCAGCACCACCGAAGGAGGAATAATATCTTATGCATAAGAAATGAGCTCCAACTACTCCGCCCCGTTGCCTGATTTACTATTTTGAGACCATCAGTTTTTTTACGGGGTGAAACTAAATTGGGAAATATTTTGTCCAGTCTCTCACTCACTACTTGTGTCTCGTCTGAAATCCAATTTGGTCGACTTACAAAGCCACAAAGTCAACCCCAACCAAACTCAATTTATGATGTAGTAGTAGGGCACCTATGTAACAAAGCGACTGGAAATAAAAAAAGTCGAGTGGAAATATAAATGGTCAAAGACTGGATAATAATTTATGCAAGTGAGATGACGGCCATCATCAAATCAAGCGATCAAAGATAATAAGCTTTTAGAATCCATGTCGATGTCATGGTCGTGTCATGTCATGATGGACGAAGAGGAGGAAAAAAGCACCCTCTCATGAAATATGTCCATGTCTTGAGGCAAATCCTGCGACGACGGCGACGACTAAAATCCAACCTGTGATTGGACCCGGTTTTTTGTCTACCTTTTATCTGAGTGGAGTGTCACAGGCTTTTTTACGACAAAATGTCCTCCTCTCTGGCCTCCAAATGACAGCATAGTAGTAAATATAGCATTGAAAATAATAATAATACGACATCTTTTAATGCACTCGTCATCTCAGTCAGTGCAACAAAAAGACAATGCTGATGGCTGGAGGAGAGAGACAATGATACGTATCTCGAGCTATGACATTAGCATTTTAACGTTAAGCAAACGATAAACACAAGGATGCTTGAAAGCTGAATTCAGTTTGACTTGATCTTGAACCCTGTCCAGACCAGAAAGTACATAAGAATAAAGAACATTACATTCTTCTCCTTGCTGTTCCCATCTTGTGATTCTTCATCAGATATGAAAATCATATAAAGAAACAATGACGAGCATTTTATTGTGTTCAGTTATTATTTGGCTTAGGAGGGACACACGGGTGGTGCGGTGGTAGATACTGTGTGGTAATGTAAAATAATGATAAAAAATGCCTACTACCAACCATCCATGTCATCGTCATTTTATAGACATGACAGACAGGACAAGGATGAAAAATATATGGGAGAAGAAGACGATCAAAGAAATACCACAATTGATGACTATGTAGTAGGTACGGCTACTTTAGTCAGGTGGACATTTTGGGAGGTGGAAGTTGTGTTGGGATGATGATCACATCCAGTGATAATGATAATTATTGGGTTGTCCCTCTGAATTCTGGTAGAAAACAAAGTCAAGCAAGTCCAACCCAGTTCGCTTTTATGTAACATTTGGACAGGCTGCCTGACCAACCAAATAATCCCAAAGAAAACAACATATTATGTATCCATCTTGTATTTGATTGCACCAGTTGGATCATCATGGACAGCTCATTATCATTATAATTAAGGTATTCCTCAAGGAACTTTATTAACAAGGCGACAAACTCGTCTCGCTCTTTCGAGTTACAAACATGCCAATTCTCGAAAGACAATTTCCCAAAAACCACACCAGCTCCTTGTTCGGCAAATAAATGACGATTATACAACGATGAATGACTGACCAGTTGTAAATTAAACGCTCCAGAGGAAAAAAAAATCCCCGAAAAGTGAATTAATGCATACGTAAATGAGAATATGCCACATTCATATCATAGCAGTGACCGGTTTTCAGCCTGAATATTTTTTAAGATGGTGTTGAGTATGGTATAATTTGTATTAGTTAGTCATACCCAGGCCACGATTAGTTTGGAAATGATCGTCAATGATAACGATAATGATAATCGTGGATAATACCTGTAATGCGTTGGACGCTTTGATTTCAAAATCCCAAGCATTATACCAACATTGCTCGCTCACACAAATATTAAATCAGACAACAAATACATAAATGCTCAGCCCTTGTAAATAGTTTATTCTCTGGGTCCTCCTGATGACGGCAATTATTCAATGATACACAACCAAACCACCAAATTGTTGGTTGGGTGGATTGGATGGATACTACTCGCTGTGTGTGTGGAATTGGCATTGGCCAACTGCATCAGATACGTACGTACAATGGGAAGATGAAGAAGAGACAAAAGGTTGGATGAGTAGATTCGATACACTTTCAAATCCCAGCCATGAAGCAGAGAGGATGGAATCCAGAAGGAAGAAACCGGTTTGACTACATGGATTTCAGGTATTGGATGGCATGGCCTGGACCCAAACTACATACTCCTCGGACCAATTACATATTAACAATCATTTCATTTCGTTGTTTCATGTGCTGTGGGGACGAACTCACCGACACAGAAAAAGAAGAAGAAGATGAGAAAATGATGGTAAAAGGCGACCCTGCATGCATGCAATCCTTCATAACTAAATATGTGGATGTACGTACTGCACTAACCTCAGCCTCGACCCTCATGGACAAAGAGGGAGAAATAATAATAATAAGGACCCTCGCCACCCTAAAAAGGATACGATCCTCAATTGTGGTAGTTTAGCCATTACCTGGCTGTAACTTCAGTCATATTGCCTGAATGGATGAAGGAGGATTGGGAGCCCTTTTAATTTGGAAAAAGCTTAAAACCAGTCATTTTCTACTCTTAACTCATCTTTCACAGACAGTTTTGTGCTCAATAGGAGAAGGAGGGGTTTATTTAAGGGATGAAATTAAATGGATCATTTTTTACCGTTTGTACCAAGTCTCATGTATTTTATTTCTGAAAAAGGTTTAGATTTTTAGAAATATCATCTCTCGTGTGATTCACTGCATTTGAAGTGATCAGGTTTTACTGTGTGTCACACTACCATGTTTTCCCTCAATTTTTTAGCATTTCTTCGAGAAATGCCACCCTGTCTTCGATTACATATCTGGTTATGACAATTCCTAAAAAATGCATGTCTAAAAAGACGCCATTTTGCATCTGGCTCTGGAGTCACCCGACAAGCAGAGCAAGATGATAAGATGATGAGACGAGAAGGTTTAAGCAGCAAAGTAAATTTCATATCCACAACACTTGAACCCCAAATTCCATAAATAAATGTTTAAGAAAATACCGACAAGACTAAACGACTTGGCACTCCGTCGCCTTCTTCTTCTTCATCCATTCGACATTATTTCTCCTCCTCAGGTCTGGCAAAGCTATTAGGAATTTCACAGGAAGGGAGACGGAGGAGGAGGAGGAGGCAACAAAACACATCGTCGTCAAAAGAACATGGTTGGTGACGATGTTCACACTTTTTACTCACAGACCGAAAAAGAAGCAGTGCAATCTAAGCGCTAAAAAACCAACCAACATTCTTTTTCTTAGTCATATATACGTGGCCAGAACATAGATTTAACTCATCTAAACATCCGACACTCTTAAATCTGACATTTTTAGAATTGAGGTAAAAAACAACATAAAATCTCAACTGTGTGAAAGAAGCTCGTCACATTTGTTTGTGTTTCAAAGACATCTCTGTTCATGTAATTTAGCAGTAAAAAAATCCTAGAAATGAATATGGACGACGACTCGGCGTGTTTAAAAGACGAACAAAATTGCTTAACTGGTATAGTTAATAGTTACACATGTCCAATACAAGTAGAGGAAATGTGTCACGGGCCTCGAGGGTGCTGAATTCTCCGAATCAATCTGGGACCACGGATAGATAGATATGGATGAACGGTCTCACGTTAAATTTAACTCCAAGACGATCAGAGAGTGAAGAGAAAGAAGTCAACTGTTGACGGTTTAAAGAAGAACATCGCCTTGGAACTGTACGCTCTTGGTGATGTGTTGTATTTATTATTTTTGGCCAATGTCCCCTGTCTCTGTCTCCCTTCGAAAAATAAACCTAACCAAGAACACCGAACGAAGGTTTGGAACATTAGTCAACCTCGCGCATCGCATCCTCGTCGTTTATCAGAGTGTACTTTGTACTTTCTAATGAAAAGATGGCTTTACATCACTTTTAGCCTCCTGTAAAATTACGCTTTTCCGGCAAAACGAGAGCATCTGTGTGATGTGATCTTTTCTGGGTCGCATATCCCATAGCATATGACGACCAAGATGAAATGATGATGTTTTCCAATTTCTAGATGATGTATTTTTGGTCCCTCCACTTTGTTTACATGAAAAGTCGGGGTGGTCTCTTGCTCCTTCTGTCTTCTGTCTCACCATTTTACTTTTTTTGTAGATACTCGCACTCTTTCCTCGTCAATTGAATTCCCTACATATTTTCTGGAAATTGCGACCAAGATCTTGTTATCAGTATCAATTATCACTACTCTATTATAACAAAATCCATGAGAAAGTATCATCAAATTATGCATATAAAACACAATTTAATTTATTACAAAACTTTTCCCATAATTTCATTTTGGCGAAAGTAGGACGAATTTAGCACAAAATCAATATTTTAATGTCGCCCAACAGTCCAATTTCACATTTAAGATTCAGAACGGAGTATAAAATCGACCAGGGTTTAACGACAATTTAACTACTGATTGAATTGTGGTTTGGGTCATCCCACCTTATTTACATCTCTCTCAATTTATCTCTGCCAAGTGAGTATGTGTGTACTCAAATCTTTGAGTTTGATGGTCTTATTTCGTCAAGTGCAGATTTGAAATGCAAATTTCTCTGCAATTTGGTAGCACATCATGCACAGACACACACACCGCGATTCAAATGCTGCATGATATTATTTTGACGCTACTGTGTCTACCATTATACTTATTTGTTGAAGAAGGAAAAGATGAAATGATATTCGTGTGATGACGAAGTGAAGCGATTAACTTTTGTATTTTTTTTATTAAGTCGACGAGTTCAAACGTCTTATATGACCGCGATCGCTACATATGATCATTCCATCCCTGGGATAATGTGGAGTAAAGCCTATAATTTCTTACCCCATATCACCACACTTATCATAACTTTGGATAATAATAATTGTGATGAAATTAGATGATAAACTTATTGTTTCACAATAAGACTTCGTCCTCTCAGATTATCCTCCAGCAATAAAATTCCTATCCTGATGCAAGAACGACACTTTACTTTTATACGTGGCCATCAGAATACGTATTTACTACTGCTTTTTACAATATTAAACCATAATAAATACCTTATCCTACTTGTTTATTCCCTTATTTTAGGTCCAGTCTTGCAATTATGTCGAACATAATTTGTACACTTACTTTTCCTATTTCCCATGACTTATGTATGTATGTACCTACCTGCGTATTAAAAATATTAGAAATTGTGCACACCATTTTTTCATTCCATGCCAAACATTACTCTTCTGAGCGAGCTAAATTATGTTGTATCATTGTCGACGTTGAAATTTATTACGTGCGACATGACAAGTTCAAATCGCAAGTGGTGAGAAAAAATAAATTGCAATGTGACCCGTTCTCTTCTTCTCGGGGGATGTGATGTTATCAACCAGATTTGACCACGAAATGGGAAAATGTTGCAGATAAAAATTTAGAGTTCGTTCTCCAAGTAAGTAAAAGAGCATACGAAAAGATGAGTGATAGACGTGGGAATATATTATTTCACATTTGTGGTAGGTATGAGTTGCTTGGTTGTAAAAACTGCTTCAATTTTCGTAGCAAAGGACAAAGACATGGTGCAATAGCAGCAGAACTTTAATCAGCTCGCGCACAATAAAACGAGCAAATCCTTAATAAGTAGATGGGAGTCGACTTCCCCGTAATCAGAAATAATGCGAAGGTGTCATCTCATTTCCCTTTATTATGAGTCGTTGTCGTCAAGAAAAAGTGACCCTTGCTTGCTTGCTCATTGTTGCTGGTCGTCTCATGTTGGACCATTTTTATTTTACACTTGAAAATTAAAATAGTTTCCCAAACAATACTTCTTCTTCCCACCTTCCATCACCTTTACGTTGCCTATTGTGAGTTTTGCAAGACATTTATTTAATGAAGCCTTTAGGCAGGACAGAAAGAAATAATGGGGAGAAGAAGGCGTTATTTCACGTTGCAAAAAATGCGACAAAAATGTTGCTCTCTTCTTCTCAGAGAAGTTTTGGTCACGACGTCACTCGTCACGAAGACGAAGACAACGACGACAGACAAGACAAAGCTGAAGGCTATAACTGAACTAACTAACCAACCAGCTCATCACTATCTCAGGAGAGAGATGAAAGGTTGTTGGAGCAATAATTTCCTCATCAAAATACAAATTCATATTTAAATTCGAGACTTGGATTTAACAAATCAAACCCTTGTCTTGTAAAGTAACACGCTCGAGAAATGTGCTCAAAGGTGGACTTCTCAAATCTGCTGTCAATTTCAAGAGAAAATTATACGAATGTCTGTTACCCTCTTGTTGTTCCAAATGGAAATTGGGTAATTTTAAAATATCTAAAATGTAAAATGCTACATTCGGACAAAGTAAGCAATGCTGAAAGAATGTCACCACGTTGACGCGACATTTCTTCTTAGAAACTGATCTAATAAGAGATTCGAAATACTGAGCAATTTGTAGACTGCATGTCTCGAATTGAACATGTATGAATTATTCATGATTTTCTGCAATATTTCTATTGGAAAACAATCAATCTTTCGTATGTACGGTCAGTGTGTGTTATTTTACATATTCATCATGCAACATTGAGTAAGACGTATAATGCATAATGTCACCTCACCACGACCTGAGGTAATGTCAGACTGCGGTAGGTAAAACAGCTTTGGACGCTCGGCTTAAGATAAATCTGTCACCGTGTGGTAATGTAATAGCCGAACAGGCCGAGAGTGAGAGAGTTGTTTCTACTTGTAAAAACTTAACTTTAACTCATTTTCCATATTCTACACACATACGCGACGACTCTGAGGACAGGATTAATTTCCGCCCAGAGAGAAAAGTGAGACATTCGACAACATGCATACATATTTTACCAATTTACATTATTAAACTAGTAAACGTCCTCCTACGCCCGTCCAATCCAATCCGAAGAAGAACCCAGAGCAGCAGCAGACCCAAATTTTGAGCATTACAAAAACAGAGTGCATATGACATGACACATGTCGCCGAAATGGATCCAACAACCCTTGCTTGCTTGATATTACATTACGTAAAAGTCATGTTCGGGTGAAGTGCTCCAACGAGTGGTTCGTACATACGAAGCAAACCCATGTTCTGGCAAATGTCTCCAAATAATGACCAATACGTAAATATTATTTCTGTTCCGAGGTGACATTAAACACGCTGAAAAAAGAAAAATATTTCAAAAAATCGCTCTTACCAGGTCCATGATTCCAATATTAGAAATGTGTCGTGGTCGTGTCGTATCAATATCTGCCAATCTGACCACCCAGTCAAGCCTGCATGTTTAGGTAGCAGTGGACCAACGTGGTTTTACAGCTGCAAAATAAAAAAAATAAATTTAATGAAGTTGTTTCATTACTGTTCAGACATATACAACATGCACAATGTGTACAGATTTGCATCGTGGGTAATACCAAGGCAAACAAATTAATCACCTTCATTAGCAAAGTGGGGGAGAATTAGAGTCATAAAATAAAATCAACTTCCGAATTTCATATCCTTTCACAGGTAATAAAACCCGACTTTATAGTGGGTACGCATGTAAAACCTCGTCGTGTGGTATAACCTCATGCAATAATAATAAGCAAAATACGACGACGAAGAATGTGAATATCAAGGAAATCTCATTTAAAAACACGGGTTGGCTCATCCTCGGAGAAAATATATTGAGGAAAAAATTTAACATTTTTTGAATTGACACTAACAAAATTTAAGGGTCTTAAATCACTCCGTGTTGATGGACAGGACGCTTGGAAATGACCACTTTTAAGCACATTTTGAAGGAAGAAAAGGTAGCCGAACATTAACCACCTACAGCTCACTTCACGGGGATTTTTAGCTGCAACCTCGTCGCATTTAAATTTTAATGCAAATTCAACATTGAACAACTAACATCCTGAATCACAGCATGTGCCAAAGTAAATGTGTTAAAAGTGGTTTACAACCAGAGGATACAACAACTTTTCGAGAGCCTCGATCCACTTGGAGGGACAGCCGAAGAAGAAGAAGACGGAGAAAAAGACGCAATTTTATGGCCAATCAATTTCAGGATATTTATTGAGAAGAGAAATAAATAGATGAGGAAGAATCCTAAGTAAGCAGAAGGTTAAAATAAAATATGCACAAGTTTCGACGCGTCGTTTCCAAACAAAATAATAATTTTCTTAAAAAAATATGCTGGAGTGATAAAGCAAAGTACAAAAACCTCTGCATGGCTATATTTTGGGATGCAAATGCATCATTTTGATAACAATATTCTGTTACAACGGGACAAATGCATTTTAAAAATTTTATGGAAAATCCGTCCCATTTGGGAGATTGGTTTGTCAATTTCCCGAAGAGAAAGTATCCATTAGAGCAAATGGACCACTCTTTTTCCACTGCCACTACGAAACCAGGAAGGAAGAAGAGAATTTTTTATTATGATGATGATGATGTCTCTCGGATGGTCTGGTAAATGTCACTGCTACATTTTCTGCTATTTATGTACATGGTTATGGCTGCTGTCCTGTGTCATATGATAGCGAGTTATTCACGATTGTTTATCCATGCCCACTTCACTCACTTCCAGTGCGCTAAAAATAGAAGAAAAGTCCAGCACTTTCGAGCCTTTTTTTTTACTTCTGTTCGGTTCAGGAAACGTTTCAGTTTTACTTTTCAAAAGTTTATGTCATGCATTTCTATTTCTGGCAGAAATTTTCTGCTGTATTACACAATATTTAATGTATGTACGCGACAAAAGAAAGTAGAGTCATCTAGCTTGATCTAACCTTGAATTTGAACTTTATATGGATTTTTCAAATCAAAATTTAAATTTTACCTTATCTATTTCCAGAAATTTCAATACGTCACTCGAAAAGAACTCGATTTACTGTACGGAGTTACACTCACAAATTTTAACACTAATTTATCTGTTTCACTGAGCTTATGGTACGAGTGTACCTGACAAACTGAACAAACTTCAATCAAGAGACCATTAAATTAATGAAAAAGGTGACAATTCAGTCAGAATGACGATTTCGAAGAAGTGCATAAATGCATGAAATTTGACACATAATGATATTCGAGGCTTGCCGAAAAGTATGTATGTATGTAAAACTCTGTCCTAAATTCCAGTCGTCCATAGATTAGCACCAACATTCTCCACACAACAGGTCTATCTACATTTAATTTATCTATGTATAATACATACATTCGTACATATTTAGCAGGATGGATAGAAACGCAAACCATACAAACATACACGTTTCATAGTATAATTCTGGGTCCAGCCATCACATAATATTGTCAATAAACATTTGACACTATTTTAAACATTCTAGTTGACAAGTCGACTTGCACACGTAGTATTTTCGGCATAATGGAGAAACATGGCATAAATTATTGAAGAAAGATATCTACAAAATCACCACAACCACCACTGTCACTTGATCTCTCACGGTTCTTTTCTAAATAAACTGATACACCCGCTTTGTAAATGGATGCATATGGCCTTTAGTGGTTTTTTGTTATTTTATTTAAATTTGTTTCACAACCGTCTGGTTTTTTAAACCTTTACATTTACGAGAACGTAGCCCCCTGTGTTAAGAGTTTCAGAGTTTCAGAGAGCGAGAGCTGTCACATACCGTCTGGTCTGGACAAAACTAATGGTCGGTGTCAAAACTAGGACTGAGGAACGTCCAAAAACTGCCTGGATACTGTATATTGAGATGATGCATTCGATATCAATTGGCAAAAATTAATGGTCCCACACAACCAAACTTCGAGTGAAAAATTTGCAAGTCACATTTACCAAAGAAAAATTAGCATTTGACATTTGAAGTTCAACAGATCATCTCACCAGTCATCACGATCTACGAAAGAAGCAAGTACGTCGAACCGCTACTATTTTATGGACACTGGTGGATGTAGAAATCTGTAATTTGAGGCAAATTGATAATTTTATGGAGAAAATTGAGACGAAAAGTGTAAAATTACACGTAGTGTAACTGTGTTTCTTCTTCTGACACATATTTCACTCTGTTCAACTGATACCAATCTTCATCGAGTGAGTCATTTGACATTGACATCGATATGTTCCGTGTATCTTGAGGGTAGCTGATATGCACACCACGTGAATATATTAAAGAATCTGCGCAAGTGTCACATATCGTAGTTTTGAAATTGACATGACCTACCTGCTTGAATTTGTAAGCACGTGTGTGTAATGTGAGGTATGTACGTACGTACGTATTGCACAGGTTTAAGAAAAGATACAGATTTATGTAAATCCCTGGTTTATTTTTAACCGATCCTCTCGAAATTCTTCTCTATACCGGGAAATAAGTAAATCCGAACCCAAATTAGTGCACCCAAATCTAATGATTACCACTCAGATATACAGAATTATGGCTCCAGCCACCTCTCAGTCATACAAGATTGTTAAAGAGATTTATCAATTGCGTATAAATTTTAATACACACCGCAACGAGCACACACACAAAAAAGAAACTAACTTTTAAGATTATCCTGATGTCAGGACAGGAATATTTTTTAAAAAAGGTGACAAATTGCTTTTAATCAATCCATCACAGCATCGCGTCCTCCACTGACAATGACACATTATTCCTCCGACATTACGACGTAACAATTCTGATTATTGGATCAATGAGACCGCAGCAGAGCAACACGTCCACCTTTTGCTGACAAATTTTCTAGAGATGATACAGATGTTGGAAAAGCCGCAACGCAGACGGTACGCCTGGCCTTAAAATGTCATCTCGTCTCTCTGCTTAACGGTACGAATTACTAAAGTGACAACCATTATTAACCACCATTAAACTGGGACGATGAACATATCAAATTATTATTGGAGACAAATGATGAACTACATAAATTCCATGCTCAGTCAGTGCCGCTTGTCTTGTAAAAGACACTTTAATAACAAGGTCAACATCGTGTCGTAGTAAAAAAAAAATTAAATATTACGTACACCTATCACTGTTATAAAATAAACCTACGTACGACCCGAGTTCCAAGTGACACAGCAAATAATAAAAGATGCTAATTAAATTGTCTCGTAGATTGACTGCGTCTCATCTCCTTACATAAAAAGTCTCCTAATTAAACTACACTCTTTTTCTCTACGTAGAAGAATCTGAACACATTTAACCCGGACGGCCTTCTCGTTATTACTTTGTCACAATGACAATTTGAAACTTGCATAACTCTGTTAATGAATTCTGTCCACAGTCAGTCAGGCAGGATAACAATTGTAAAATTGTTGTGTTCGTGAGCCATTCAAACGCGTTTGTCCTTGGTCGTAGTAACAATTCTAATTTAGAGTATAATTTATTGACAAGTGAAAAAATATAATGAATTTTAGAACTCAGTCATCATCCCATAGCAGTTGCCAATCAGAGATTTCTCATCTCTGCTTGGTCTCGAAATATTAATGAGAGCTTGTCTAAATATATATTATTACGGTTGGGTCACAAACCAAACCAAACGACAGAAATGGATGCATTATTCATTCCGTCATTAAATTACCGATAGTAATAAAACTTAACTAGAAGAAGACGAAGAAGATTCCACACTTCCAGGGACGACGAGAGGGCGAAGACAATGCTGTGCACGACAACCGTGTCATTTCTGCTTGTCGAACGTTATTGATGGCCAATTCATATTCATCAGGTTGAGTGGTGTGCATACGTGAGTGCTGAGATGCTACTTATATCTGTATTGCAATAACCAAATAGGCGACAGAATGACCGTCCTTTGTGTAATTTGTTAGTAAAACTAGACTTTTGGTTCCGGAAGTTGAGATTTCTTTTATGTAGCAAATCATACTTCTTAGAATT
Source organism: Folsomia candida (assembly GCF_002217175.1). Classification (NCBI taxonomy): domain Eukaryota; kingdom Metazoa; phylum Arthropoda; class Collembola; order Entomobryomorpha; family Isotomidae; genus Folsomia; species Folsomia candida. Next base: position 9,717,829 of record NW_019091196.1, read on the forward strand.
ATACTTCTCAGAATCGGTGTAGTCATTTGGTGCTTAAACCATGTCCCATAATTGTGTTACAAAAATTAGTGGGATTATTCTTATGCAGTGTTTTTCAATGAAATAAATAAGTAAAATTTGATAATCTTGGAATTAGTGGAATACATAATTGATTGGAATATACATATACTTCCGGTTTATTTTATTGTCACGTGCACACAATTAATTTGACTTATCAGTTGCTAATTAATGGACCAATTAATAAAAGCATGTCAATTTACAATAATTTCACAATGCGGCAATTCTTTACAAAGTTGTTCTTTCCCCTGTTTTGATATCTGTCACATTGCAAAGGATTAAAATTATTGTTCTTGCAAATGCCTGCTGTAATATTTAAAGTGAGTTTACGTACATGATGTGCCCCAAAAAAGCTCAAGAATCTTAGCGAAGATGAATTACTGACTCCGTGAAAAGCCAAGTCTACCGTAACGTCTGTAATGCAAGGACCAATTCCCTCGATGGACAAGTGTTGCAAATCTACATATTTATGTGCTACTTGCATTAAGGATGTAATAATTTTAATATCATAAAATCATTCGTGATGATACTATACTTTGCAAACTCCCAAAAGAAACCCCATCTCGATGCAAATGTTCCAATTTCTGGCGAGTTTCCGCCCTCAAAACGCCAAATTTTGGCCAACGTCTGCAATACTGGATCGAAAACCCGGTAAATCCACTGTCCGTTACATACTTCATATTCGCTCGGATCACAAGTTTCACCAATTTGGTCAAGTTCTTTAAAATCAGCTGAATGTCATCATCACACACGACCGCACCTGACATGTCCTTCCACACAGAGTCCACTGCTCGGCAGGAAGAAAACAGGGAGCCCACCCTCAACGGAGGCCCGTCAACTAGACTCAATTCCGTCAAGTTAGGAAAATTGTGGACCACGACGTTTATATTGAAGGTGAAGAATCTCGGTCGCGATACCCCATTCGTGGTCACGGAGAAGGATTGCATGCCTGGAAACGTGACCTTTTTCTGATACGGAATCATATCTCGCAGTTCCCGCGTCGCATCCGTGTACACGACGGCCTCGATTGAGACCAAATTCCTTCTGTAAAGTTCCGACGAGAGGAGTTCCTTCTCTAAATTGGCTGCTTCAAAGCCTCCTTGATCATCCAGAATCAAGCCAACTTGCAGCGCACACGCGTCAGGACACTGTTCCATCAAGCCTCTCACAAGATAGGCACGATTTCCTCGCAGGATGATGTGCTGCAGGGAGAGATGTTTGAGGCATGGAAATCTCTGGACGAGAGGGATCAAATGTCGCTCAAAACTTCCCCAGAGGATCAAAGGACGGAGGTGAATTCGGAGCTTTTGCATCCTCCAAATTTCCGAATTTTTTGGTGGGAATTTCCAAATGCTGAGATATGTAAAGAATCGATTCACCATGCCACTCGAGATGAGATGGAAGGACTCGATTCTGCACTGAATCACATTTTTCTGACACAAAAAGGCGTGGACGGATTGCCACAAGGTGTTCTGATCTTCTGGTTCTCTCAGCTGAACTGTGGATCTCCCAAGAAGGATGGAAAATTTGTCGAGCAAAGGGGTCCGATCTTTGAGCAGGGTGAGCAGAAGGGGTGTCATCATTTTATCCTGGTCATCATCTTCCTGAATATGTAATTCTTTCAAATTTCCGAAAAAGTAGTCTTCAGGGGGACACAAAGATCCGAAATCTTCCACCAATTCGTCGAAATGTGGACTGCACACGAGTCCCAGAGCTGCCATGAACTTGGAAGCAATTCCGCACTCATTCCACCCAAACAGAGATTTTGTGATGGTCAATTTTTCCAGACCTCGAAAGAGATACAACAATTCTAGGAAATCCATCCAGGTGAAGGAGCAATGATCAAGTTCTAGGATTTGAACATGTTTAACTGCTCTTCCAAATTTGCTCGCGTGATGCGTCAACAGGGGAGACAAATGACACGATTTTATGTTACGAATTCGGAGATGCGACCAGTACCGGAAACGGACTTTGGAGCAATCTAGATAAGCCGCGCAGGTGGAGCCGGGACAGTCGAGGAATGAGCTGAAGATCGATGTTGACTGTCCAGCTATGACTCCGACGGTGCGTGTTGTCCAACACGAACTTTTGCAAATGGCGTTGTTCCACTGTTTGCAAACGAGTCGACACACCTTCAACCCAGAGCAATTCATGTACTCGGACAATCGGCAGATGAAGGAGGTGGGAAATGAGGGTTGGGTATTTGTTGACATCAGTGACTGTGTTGTTGGAGATTCAGACAGTTCCCACATTTCGGGGTCAAGGGCAGCAAAAAATCTGGGAAAATGGTCATAATTTACACGTAATAGTGTCGATCAAAACCACTGTTAATTCATGAAGATACCTATTGATTGGGTGAATTTTTTCGCGTTCGTCTTCATTTTCGAGTGCAAGGATGGGCTCCTGATTAAACTCTTTGAAAAAGTCTGGAGAAAATCTGTAGCTCGAACAATCTCCGCTTTCTAGCATGGTTTTCACGGGAATGAGCATTAGCAAGTTGGAGAGCATGTTTTCGCAGGGGTTTATTCACAAAATGTTATCCGATTGACAAAAACCAAAATTTAACTGAAAATTATTCCATGCTAAAGATTCCAACTGGTTTTATATTCAATGATCCAATTTTAGACCATTAATATTCCTAGCAACAATCTATTTTTATTATTTCTTTGTCATTGTTACATGCACACATTAAATTTTGAGCGGGGGCAGGGTCAAGTTAATGTCATAAATAATGCGACTAATTTTCGGGTCATTTAAGTAGCTCGATATTTTATTCGGACAACAGTTCCACTTTCATTGCTTTTGATGTTTCTTCTAAACTCTCGTTTCCCTTTCTTTGTTACCTAAATATTTATGCAAAATTTCTATTTACACATTTGTACAATTTCCTCAATCGACTATTGTAAAACTTACACCCAATTTTCCATAAAGCTCCAATAGTTTGAGTCGGTCTAAACTTTTAAAGCCGAATTTTAACGTGATATCTGTAACGGCAGACCCCAATCCACGGAGTGAAAGTTCTTCTAGAACTGAAGTAATTAAAATTTAGCTGATGAGCCTTGGAGTTTCTGTAGCTCAGGACATGCAAATATTTAAATAATTATATAGCGATTCTTACATTGCATATGCGAGAAACTTGGGAGGACTTCGTGATGGAAATTCGTCCAGGAAAAGTGTTCATCGTCCTCATGCAGTATAGAAATGTCACCGCGATGAATCCCTGTCATCCCGTGATCATCCACGGTCCCCATGTTCACCCACATCCGCAAAATTCTCAGGTTGACCAGATTCCTAGCTATTAGTTGAATGTCCTTATTCTCCAGTTGCGCATTGGACACCCCACACACCAACTTTCGTCCAATTACGGGTGTGAATATCTGATTGTGTTCGACCAGCCGATCCGAAATCCTGAGCTCGGTCAAATTCGGGAAGAGAGTCGAAATAAGGTCAATGTTATAGTTGTTGAAGTGAGCGTACTGTTGCTGTGGGCGTGGGACAAAGGTTACAACTACCGACTTGACTCTGGGATAGTCATAGTTTTTTCGGTGCCATTCTCTCCCAAACATTTGCGAAATGCTCTTCGTATTCTCATTCTCGATGCAGAAATGCATATCGGAAATAAATCTTCGGAACACTTCCAGTCGAAGAATTTGATGGACTGGGGCCATTTTTATGGGACCTGGGTTCATTTAAACTTGGTATTGAATTTGTTACCCAAAAGTTAGGTTTGTATAATTACTATATAAACGCACCCTGCCGATCGCTCACCACGACCTTAAAATCCATCCCGGCAAAAGATGGTGGGATAATTTCCACCAGTTCGTCCAAGAACTCAGCCGTCGTCGCCCAGTTCTCCGTGAGCGTGATGCGATCCAGCGTAAAGAAGCGGAGTCGTTGGGAGTAGTGGTATTCGAGAAAGTCGCGCAGAGCGGATACTCCTTTTCCTCGTAGGGCATGCTTATCAAACTGAAGATAAACAGTGTGCAACTGGTTCAGCTTGATTTTCTCTAGGGCATCCAAACACGTGGAAAAATAGCCCATAAAGTTCTTGTCGGACCAGGAAAACCGGAGGATTTTGAGCGTTTCCTTATTTTTGTAGAGTAGCGCGCGTAACTCTTTGACAAAGATGGAGAGCAAGTTGGAAAACTCGGTATCATTCGACGGATTTGGTGTCTCGTATGGGCCTAGATTCACTTCCAACTCATCGAGATAGCGAGTTCCTTGCGTCATGATGCAGAGATACACGGGAAGTTCGGGTGTCACAGTTTTTCTGGAGATTACCAACCGTCGCAATCCTTTCAAATTGTCTTTAAAATCCTTAAACTCCTTCCGGTCAACTTCCTTTTTGAGCTGTTGTCGATAATTTCCACACAGACAGGGCCCCGGTTGACTAAAATGCACGCTCCCAATGTCCGTAAGGTTTCGAAGATGCCTCGAAAAGCAGCGCAAGAGTCCCATCAGAGTTTTCCATTTGAGACAACAGTTTCTTAAGGTGACCGACTCCATGTGCTTTACTGCCTGCTTAAAGTTAATTTCGAGCTTGTCAGACGCAACGGTGCTGGCTTGTTTGTCGGACATTGAATGGATTCGCATTTCCACGGGGTGGTAAAATTGAGGTTCCAGGTCGAGTAAAAAGTTGACAAAGTCTCGACACTTGTGTGGCGAGTAGTAATGACCGTACACGGATTTACCCTGGAACACAAATGGACCTCGGAGTTGAAGGTCGGTGAGACATTTCCACTGATAACAGACGCGACCACATGCTTCCAAATCTTCTCGGTTCATGTATCCGAAGACGAGTCGGAGTATTTTGTTCTAAGGAAAAACTTTATTCTAAATTCTGGAAGATTTGTATAGGTTTTTAAATTTAAATTATTTACTGGAAGAGTTTTAATAGTGGGCACAACGGAGGTGTCGGAAGGTCTCGGCATTCTGAGAGAGCCTCGTGTGGTGGATACTTTTGGAATTTTTCTGCATTGCGTAAAATCCTTTCATTGAAAAGCCAAATAAATTCGACAAAAATATAAAAAAAGACAATTTGTTGCATACTTGGCAGTCTTTCGTGGAGTTTGTGCCTCCGTGAGGTCAAATTCACCCGGAAACTTTGAGGAACGCGTTTTTCCAGGGGGTGGACCTTCGCTGGTGTTATTATTGTTTAACTGTGGGGGTGGAACTAGGTTCACTCGAGATGGTGATCGGGAAGATTGTTTTTTAGTGGGGGATTTTGAACTATTTCGACATTTGGTGTTCCTCGTAGCTCTGTCGTCATTCTCCTCTCCATCCAGTCGGGCAGTGTTTTTCAGAATCCCTCGCACAGTTTTGGACGCCAAACTAGTCGTGGACCTCCCAGACCTAGATACAGACTTACACAGGGTAATCTCATCAGCATCATCATCGTCGTCTTCATAACTATCGTTGTCCGAGTCTTCAAATGGATTCAGAGACTTATTTACTCCCCTTCGAGAAGCTAAAGGGGCGCTTATCGTAGCATTGTTACAAATCAATCGATCCCCGGCAACTTGATCCATCGTCGTCTTACTGATTCCTCGCCTTGGACGAGGAGATGACGATAAACTATTTTTTGTCGACTTCATCTCGACGCTATTCGAGTCCATATTTACAGAACTATTTTCATTTTTGCATAAACGGGTCGAACTCAATCTGGGCATGAAGATGGGCTGTTTTCTTCGACCCTCTCTAGACCTTGATTTGGACCTTTTCCGGAAGAAGATTTCCCCAGTTTCTTCGTCCACAATTCGGATGCGGGAACCTTCACGAGACAAAATTACTGGAGTCCCTTCCAACGAGCTACGAACAGAGTCGTCATTTCCTGTCCCAGTGATAGCAGCCTCAGGCAGAAGCGGGTCAACGTTGGATTTAGAGGTCACAGTGAGATTCGTTTTGCTGTGTCGGGATCTCGTTCTTTGCGGCAGGACAAGGTCGTCTCTGCTGCTGCTGATTGGAGGCCGCATCGACGACTTGGAGGGTCGCTTATTCGCCTTGCTTGACAAAGGGTCGCTAATTTGTGGTTCGTGTAGTCCAGTAGGTCCATTATTGTTGTCGAGAGTGGTGGTTGGGGAGAAGGCACGAGATTTTTTCTTGTTTAGCAGGTTAAAATTCATGTCTGTGGCGTACTCGGGGGGAGAGCTGGCCTGTCGCGGTGATGAGGACGACGGAATTTCTTGGTCTTGCACGTTTCCAGTCGATATTGGACATTTTCTCGAAATTTCACTCCGAAGCGTCCTTTCCGCACTTTTATCACTGGATTTCGATCGTGACCTGCTCCTCTCTTTCATTCGGGTCATTTTACAATTGGGGCTGTCAGACATTCTACGAAGTGATGTTGGAGAGTAGCGTTAGTAAAATACGGTTTGATTTCGATCATCAAGACCGTGGGGAGGAGTCACCATAAAATCATCCCGAACTACCAGTAATCATCTCGCTTTTGTGCTTTTATTCCAGTGATAAGTTGTTATGCAATCTTTCCACAGAAACTGAAATCCCAAAGCGGAGATCAAAAGACACCAAGACGATATGTAACTATTTATGAGACTAAACTGAACCTAAATTATGCAGAAATGCGATAACGACACCTTTGCACTTGTAACACTATTAACATGTAAATGTTTGAATGGAGGTTGCATAAAAAATGAAGTCCAATCAGTTTTATGGGGATCTACTTAACATTTCAATTTCAATATTTGCTTTACTTGTTTTATTTTGATTTTAAATTGAAATTATTTCAATGAATGTACACAAGTCGTCCCATTATGCGAAGGTGTAAAATAAAAAACGTTGTAAATTTAAATATTAATTGGAGGATGACATTAGGTGGTGAAAGCAATTAAAAAATTGGACCTATATTACACGTTACAAGCGTCATTTTCTTGAGGTGCAGCGTATTTTTCCTGCTTTTCGACTACATTTTAGTTCGTTAGTTGATTATTTTGTGATTGTAGATTCAAATTTTGTGTAAATTGCCATGTACAAAGTGCAAACTGCATATGCAGGAGCACTGATTGAATTACCTGGCTAACTAAGATTGATTTAAAAAAATGATTACATTTGCAACGCAACACATACGAAAATGTTGTTTGCATTTGAGGAAAGAATTTTTTGAGGTTTTCGGGTAAAAAATTGTCTTGCCTGATTTGACGTTGTTTCAGACGCATGTATACATACATAGCATGCATATTATGTGCATAAGAACGCAGTTTAGGTTTTTTTCTAATCAACTCCGAGAGGATAGATATCAATGGAGAAGATTTTAAACTTGCACATCAGTCTCCTCTCCACAACGGAAGATTATGCAAATGTATTCAACTTACCTTCCAACTAATTACCACCTTCAACCTCAAGTTTAGATTAGCTACGAAAACGAAGAAGCCACTGGGAATTGACTCGGAATGGTGAGTTAACTTAACGCATTTCTCATGCTTCATCATAATAATTACCGCAGCCAGCAGCAGAAGCAAAACTTTGTGTATGTATTACAATATATAAACATACTCCATCCTATCAGATTGAAATGTTCAACAGTACACAAAAAATTTCTCGTCTCTCTCTCGTCATCTTGAACGTGTGTATGTGCCTACAATCAGAATTTCCCCAATATTACATCCAAACCACGAATTCTTTTTAAACAAAAGTCTCCTTCGAGTCGAGCAAAACTGTGAAAATTGCAAACATATTTTAACTTCAAACAGAGCAAAGTTCGGTCGGTGGCCAACTTTTTATTGGTTTTGTAATCTCGTCTTATTGTAAAAGTTGGGGGATTCGTCAATAATGCAATCATTTCGGGCTTGAGATTTCACATGGCTATTTCTTGCCCACTCTTCTATACATACATCAATCCGTACTTACAAGTAAATCAATCAGTTTGAATAATCCTCTTCTCCTTCCCAACTAATTTGTATGCACTAACTTGTAATTTATTTTATTGTTATGTTATGACAGTCTTCTCCTCTTACATGCAACCCGAGGAGAGGAGAAGATTTAGCTTCTTCTCACTGATTGTTTTAAAATTATAATTCTTGTCCCCACTCCTTTTCCTACGGCCAATTCAAAACCCCAGACAGAGACAAACTTCCAGTCCAGGCCAGCCAACTGACAAAATTAATCACCCCACTTGAACAAGCCTGAATTATTATGGCGTCCCACCACCGCGGTCACTTTGTTTATTTGCGGTGACCGTGTATATTGTCGCCCCTCATCATAAATATTATGACAATGCTACATATTCCTGATTGGATGAGTTGCCAAGAGGTTTTTGGGAGTTGCTTCGAAATCATTTGTCATCTACCGAAGGGGTGTCACCCGTTTTGATGTATGTTTTGATTTGTGTCCTCACCAATAATAATCGAAATTTTGTGTCTTGTCTGAGCAGTGTAATGATACATGATAGCAGGATTTTTTCTTCCCCATCATCTCGCCTTCTTTATACTGCACATACATTTTCATTTACTTATTTACTTCAACCCCACCAGCCTTAAGCAGAATAAAAGCAGCCAATCTCAAGAATTATTGAGTCACGATCGATCCATCCAACCAAATAGGAATGGGTATTATGTATGAAGTCATTCGCTATTACAACGTGCCTGCTACATACATGAGGATAAATGTACCTGGTTACTTATTAGTAGGTGGACAGGGCAGTGTAAGAATCAAATTCTCTTATTCCTTCTACTACAGTGGACACCTTGATTGTTAAAAAACCACCAGAGCTCTGAGACAATAGGCAACAATGAGTCTGATTGACAATTAGTTGACTTGTATTCAATTGATACTTCTTTATGCGAACAAGTAATGTGGATTTCATTGGCCATTACTAACCGACTGATTGGTTATTTTCTAGTTATTATTGTAATGTCTTGCAATTTTCTTTATTGATATGCGACTGCCCTTTATGGCATGATGGTTATTATAATATCCACCTATTTCGTATAGTGTTGTCGTACATACATAAGTTATAAAATCATTAGGAAAACTCTCAAACCAGATCAAGATCAGTCAGCAGCAATACAGAGAGACGCTCACAAAGAAAAAGCGACACTCGAATGCAATAATAGTCTGACAGATTTGTTCGTACATTAGCTCGTTAGTATGTGATACATCAATATTTTGCTAGGTTTATGATCTTATTGCAATTCTTTAAATTTTTGTGGTCTGTTGATCTCTTGTGGCATTGAAATTTCAGATTGATCATATTTGTTTGTGTGTAAGTAAAAAGGTTGGGTCAGTCAGCACTAAGGTATTATGGAAATATGGATGTGTTATTATTACGTAGGTAGGTACACACGAACAAATAACTTGTTACGTACGTACGCATATATAAAGGTTGATAGACATGCATTGTAAAGATTAAGGTAAAGATAAATAATTTGCCTTATTATTAAATTCGCCAAGATTCGAGAGGTGATAATGATTTACACATTAAAAAAATTGTGGTTGGTCCTTTTTTTGTGAAGTTGACGATGTGTGATGGGACACGAGGTGATTGTAAAGCGAATTGTAAATCATTTCATATTGGAGAATTTGTTTGTTTGCGTTTAGTTTAAGGGATAAGATTTGATTGTAAAGAAATTAACGATAAGTTGAACATAATCAAATATGGTTGGTAGATATTATTGACTGCTTACTTACTCGTATGAATTACAGTCAGCGTAATAATAAAATCTTTATGAAAGGTGATAATATTTATGAATTATATTTTATTTTAAGTGAGTTATGAACGGAATAAAATCTTTTGACGTTCTAATTGTAGTCGGGATAAATTATTTGATTAATTGATCAAGGTTGGATATTGCTTTTTGTGAAATGAAAGGTTACTTGTACAAGTTGTCGAGTTTCAAGCAAAATATTTCTACTGCTTGGAAAGAAAAATGTGGTGATTTATGTATAAACAAAATTAATTTCATATTTCAAAAAAATTTCATTTTTCATAAAAACTTACCAAGTACGTATTTGAGACAAGTTTTCATAAATATATAGTAGTAGCCGTCGTCAAAGACTTGTCCAATCCATTTTTCATAGCTTTACTTACTTATTAATAATTTATTAATAGCAACTGACTCATAATAATCCAACCTTCACACAACTTTGAACTTTTTTATGTATAATCCACGAAGAATTTATCACTTTTATTTACTCGCATGTTGTTAACGGGTGACATTAAAATTTCATCCCCACGCTGTAACAAGAACGACAAATAGGGATGACATCCACCACCACGACTACTGCACAAGCTTAGTACTTTGTTCACTAAAGAGAGAGTCCTCGTAAAGAGAGATGCTTATCCGGGAAGGGACGACAGAACGCCCATCCAAACGGAGGGAGCCAATCGCAGGAAGGGTTGACAGCACGACACTTTTTTGTCGTCGTTCGCGTCGTCTCACATTCACCAACCAAAAACAACTTTAGTCAACTCGTATAGTCTTTCTCTTCTCCCTCTTTCTCCGTCCAGACCACGGCTCCTGGGAGGACACGAGACACGACTTTCTCTCCGGGGTGAACTTTCACCAAGGGCAAAGTTACTTACAGTATGCGACCCGATGACTATTTCTTCAATCACCGCACGGACTCCTCCCGCATCCAATCTTTTTTTGGGTGGAAATGACGTCCAAATTTTCGGAAACTTATTTGCAGAGAGAAACTGCAGGATATCTAAAGGAACGCTCTTTTACTCTTTGAGACACAAGGGCGACTGAAGAGTTGCAGTAACCAAGTTCTTCCCCATGCCACACACACAACTCTACTACATCCACAACTCCTCGGCTCGTGGTAACTATAAAGTTTGCAAGTTTGGCTACCAACTCGAAAACTTGGCTCCAATCCACCACACTTCTTCTTCTCCTGCGTTACATGATTATACGCAGGCAGGCAGCAGAGCTAAAAGCGAGTTGGAAGAAGAGCATTGCGCTTTAACGGAGCGAATAGTAGTGCATTGCATCCAGCCGTATTTTGAGGCTGGTTAAAACTTTGCCTCATTTTATGAGACGAGAGATGCTGTTGCAAGTGGAGGATCAATCTCTCACAAAGTTTTTTACTTGGCTGGAGCTGGAGAGAGAGACGAGAGTTTGTAGATGAGTATTATATTCTCGCAGTATTAAGTAAGTATTATGTAAGAAAGAACATGGTTTACTTGCAGTTTGGTCGAGTAAAAGTATAATTTTGTGAAATGTTGCAGAAAGTTAATGAAATTAGGAGGAGAAGGAAGGAGTGCATGCATATTTCATCTCCCTTTCTTTTCACGTGTGTATAGCTAGAATATTTCGGGGGTTGGGTGTATCTATATTGTAGAAATTTTGGTGTGTTACGTATGTATGATGACAAGTTAGAGTTATTTGTTACGTTTTGCCCCAGCGGAATCAGAATTGCAAATCTTGAATAATTGCAGATTAGAAATGTACACATTTTTTAAGAAATCATTGCCAATTTAATTTCTTAACGGGACATGATAACTGTCAAACAAATTTGACAATGTTGGCCGAGTGAGGGAAAATCTAGAGCGGATGGCTGCATGTTATTGTACGTATTACGTATGCATGCATGCAGCTGCATCGTAGCAATAAGTCGAAGCATGTAATTAGTGGTTTTTCCTTCTTGTTTTGAATAAGTGAGTGTTACTGCATGACTTGATTTTCATTTTTCATTCATGTCCACTCAAATTCTGACCCATTGATGAATTAGTTAGGTAGGAAATAATAATTTCTTTATGTATGTATGTATGACGTTCTTCTCTTCTTTAACCAATTTGTGGACATTCGAAAATGTAGAAATCTGCGAGATTCAAGCTTAATTAGAATATTCTGCAACTCTATTCTACCATAGCAAAACAGTCGCATGGTGGAAAGAGGAAAATTGATTTTCGAATCCCTGGACAGAAGAGGAGAGCCTCGCATCTCTCATACTCACCTAAACCTTCATCCACTACAGGACGCAGATCATCCTAACGATCTCTGGCGAAGACCAACACATCCAACTCCATCTCCAGTCTTGCATCGTAATGGTTCTCAGGATGGCGAAATGTATGCAACTATTTTAACGCTCATTATTTTGTACCAATTTTTAGCACATAATAAATAATGCGTATATAACATAAATAATCTGTTATGTGCACGGCATATGTACGTTATTTTGTTATCGTAAAGAATGCCTGGAACAATTAAGGCAGAAAAACACGCATTCCTTCTCCCTGATAAAATCGTGTCAGTAAAGTAAACGGTCTCCCCTTCTTCCTTCCATCCATCTCCCCTTGTATCTCTTCTGCCTGGAGAAAAACAAATAGAAAAAAATCTACGCACAACTTTTACTACGACAAAGTGCCATGTCGTCTCGTAGTCGTAACGAGTACATAAAATATGTAGTAGAGCCCCCACCAAGTGCGTAAGAGTGACACATCTTTTGTCACGGAGAAGCACACGCAGGTCCGCGTAATGTCTTTACAATGTGAAGAAAAAGACCTTCCTTTTCTTCCCTTTTGTTCATTCACAGATTTTTCTCCCTTGTCCCATTCATGTCCCGAGCGGAGAAAAAGATTTGTCATTCGTACACTCGTGTCGTGTGCCGGGGAAGATCTTGTAAAAGATCTCGTGACATGATAGAGCTAGTGACATTACAAGTGCACACGTGTAATTTGGGTGTCCTGCTGTTGAGATAAAGATTTGTATGGGATCAAGTTTTACTGAATGAGGTGACACGAAATGCAGCCATTTATGAGCCTTCAAATTAAGCTGGAGATTATCACAGGTATTTATTTGTATATATTTTTTAGCCATATTTTTTGACAAAAATACTAAATTTTCATTTCATAAACATTATTATTATGTAACGTACAACGTATATACAATTGGACTAAAACTAGTCGTCACATTTACTTAATGATCATTACTTACGTGTTATGTAGGATACTCATAAGATTGTCAGAGTCATAATAATTTGAAAAAGTCATTTCACCAGCACAACCCTTACTTCACCTCGGCATTGTAAACGTCAAACGTGCAAATCTGCTGTAATTGCCTCATTACAATTCTGTGACTAAACTACGTATGTACAGTCTCCTACACAGTTTTTGTCTGTACTACTACTTACTTTCCTACTGCTAGATCCTACCCGACAGTCAATTACCGTCCACGTTTGGGATTACCAATTCAATAAATAAAATTGCTTTATGCTACATTATTATTTTTATTGTACAGACGACACACAACTCATTCCTCCTTTTTAACCAGTCCACAAAAGCTGATTGTTATTAGTGTGATAATATTTAAATGAATGCTTATTTAGTGGAACGATTTAACAGCAAGATTTGTTATGATGGTTTGCTACCTGTAAATTTCTACGTATTATTATTATCCAATCTGCTGTATACACTTTGTATGTGTACTAATTCAAAAAAATTTTAATGAGCGACTCTTATCTTTTGACATTTTGTTTTCCTTTTGGCCATGTTAATTATTTAGTGTTGATATTAAGAAGAAATTATGTGAAAAGTGTTGATTCCAGACAGTTTTTTGCCCTTTAGTTCTTTCAACATACAAGGAAAAGGAGGTGTTTAAAGGAGAATGATGTCAGTTGTCGTGAAGTCCACAGGTCAACTTTACGAATTTATGTGCTCCTCTTCGTCATCAGGGCTTTTTATTAAGCGTCTTAATCATGTGGAATAAAAATTAAAAATTTTCCCATGTACTCGTTTATACGCCTCATCGATTCATGGTGGTCACACATCAAGTTTTGGTTTCGTTCTTGCATGCAAACCTGGGAGTAGTAAGTAGTAGAGGAAAAAAGAAGAGTTAATTAATTAATCACACCCAAATCGGCATCATATCATCATCGCAAAAAGAAAGCCCACCGCATGCGCAATAAATTATTTGCGAACTATTAATGACAAGTTGAGATTTTGCATTTTCAAATTACTTACACGCACAGTAGCTTCTTTTCTTCTCGACCCGACAAGAATTTAGAATTTTAATTCGAATGACAGTCAAGAAGAAGAAGTTGGTCCGACAACCGACAACTACTCATCATTTTGAAAAGTCAAGTTTCACGATCATTCGAATTCTTAATTTAAACCACATTCCTCCCGAGATGATGATGGGACAAACCCTTAAAACTTACTTATCAAACTTCGCAGTAGCATTATCTACACCCAAAGAAGAATTATGTATGAATCTCGATTCAATCATAGTTTGGTTATTTCACTCTGAATGGCGGACATCGTCGTCGTAAGAAAGAAAGATGAACTCAAGTTTTCATCATTTTTTACAACCATGAAGTCACGAAGTGAACTGGAAGTGCCACTTGTTCTTTAAATCTCAAAGTACTTTGTTTATCCGCTCACAATGGGAATTTTCACGATTTTTTTAAGAGAAGCTACATATACATGCATCTGCATGCATAAGAAGAAGAAGGACCAACATGATTAATGCCATCACCCACAGCTAGCGTCAGTTGTCGTTGGTTGGTTACATAGAATATTAGTCGTATTGTTTGAGCATGCATATCTTACACGTAAAACCACACCTGCCTATACGACGCGTATCATATCATCCCATCCAATCCGTGCACAAGAAGAGAGAGAACTTTGTCTGGTTGACCAACCTGTATTATACACAATTTTGCTTACTTTGTAAAAGACAAAGACTGGGCGTCAATAATCGCTGCACATAATATTCTAAAATCCAATTTTTATGTGAGCACTCATGCCGTGTGGCACATTCATATTTTATCTTATGCAGATATTTATGACGCCTAGCGGAATAAGAAGAACGGATGATCACGTTCGTTCCTGGCTGATTTGATTTTGTCAGAGCTGCTGCGAGTCGAAAAATGAGAGGGTGGCAGTTATTGCCTACTTGTTATCTGGGGAGAAACGACAACAATAAATGGTTCAAACGGTTTAAAGGCCTTCTTCTTATGCGCACCCAATGCATCCTTACGGATTTATATTTATAATAATCAGCGTGTGCACATGATGGTCGACCTCTTGATTTTTTTGGTACTGGCAACACGCATATGGATATAAATTATAGGCACTATTATTATTCGGTCATTGTTGCAATCTACATGCATAATGGTCCAGTTGTCCATGAGACTTTTTTCTCTTCATGTGGTTAGCTTGGCCTCTGGAATTTGTACAACTTCTAATAATAAGAACAGTAAAAAAAATAATACCACTGGGTTTAGGATGGATAGATTTACTCATTTACTTTTACTACCTATAACATGAGCTACCTGTGCTCATAAAAAAGAGTCAACAGTAACCACAAAACGTAAGTAAGTGCACTCGTCTTAAAGCTAAAACCAAACCACGAATATGATGATGGGAAGAAGTGAAGAAGCTATTCTCACCTTCTCTTTTTATTTTATGATTTTCAATTCATTTCGATAATATCATGTCCGGATCGGTAAAGAAAGAAGGAGTAGTTCGGTAATAAAAAATAGTGGGTAAGAAGAAGCAACCGCATAAATAGAAGAATATGTGTTGTTACTTTCAAAGTATAATGTGTATGTGAGATGTTAACAGGTATGAAAAAGTGCGAAACTGCAAAAGGAATCCCAACATCTGAGAAGAGGGGAGAAAAATCGGTTTGTTTTCCTTTCCCCAAGGATTATCATTGCGTTCTGGAACCCCATTTCTCATACATGATGGATTTGTTGGGGGAGGAAAAACCCTTGTAATCGGGTTAAATTGTATTTTTAGGGTTGCATTTTATATAGCCAATCTGCAATATAGTTGAGTTGCAGCACCCCATTTTTGTAGATTTGTGGGTCACTGGGTCTCCCTTCTTGGTGAGGAGGCGTTCGTCCGAGGAGCATTATTGGCAACATTTTATATATTTCGTTTTGATTTTTTTAAATAGATTTTGAAATAAATCTTTCATGGTCATTGAAACTACTGAAGTGCAGTAACTTTTCTTAATAATTTCATATTTTGACATTCGTACCCTTGGCTGGCTAAGGTTCTGACCTTTATTTTACTGACAGGTGGGTTCGGTTCGGTGGTGCTGGAACAATTATTGGTAACTCTTGACGTTGGTGGAACTTAATTAAAATTGTGCTGGACTGGGTTCACTACTGCGGCTTTGGTGCAAAGGGAAGTTGTCATCGACCACTGCAATTACCTTCTTCTTTTGTTGGTAGAAATATAGCAGGCAGCAGTGCCAACCTACAACTCATCCTAATTCGAAACAATGACCAAATCATGTAGAAAGGGCGATTTTCTTGTTGTTTTTGAAAATATATACATACTTTTTCCCAGAAACGGCTAATCACAGGTACACCCAAAGTAATTACGCGTGTTTATGGTTATTACTGAGAAAGCCATTTTTCCCCATTTTAGCGTGAATGGAGGAAAGATGGCAAACTTTCTGGTGGACATTAGAGATCTCAGACTTGACCACTATCTGTTGGTATCTTTTCCATAAAATTAAAGCCATTCTCCAGCTGCTGTGAGTAAGTAAATGACAAACTATTCAAGTCTCTGTTTCCTCCTAATAAAAACCTAGCACCCCCATTACCACATAACGAATGTGTCTCATTAAAAATTACATAAATGAACGAAAGTAACCATTCAAAATTTCATAATTACCAAAATGGGCTGATAATTCTACCCTTTTTAACAAACTTCATTAAAAAACAGTTTTATGGAGGAAACAGGTAAACCGCAAATTACTATGTCAATCGGGCAACCGTACAAATCATTCTTGCCTCGTCTTCTTTTAATTCGTCACTTCAAAAACGTGCCCTAACTTCAAAATTATTCCTCAAGAATTTTAATTTTATCCACGAAATCAAAATAATAAAAAGGTTGCATTAAACGTATTTAAACTCGTAAAAATCTCTCGCATGCATATTTGGAGCGTGTAATTCAACCGAATTGCTGATCATAAAGACGACATGCATGCAACAATAATGTGATGATGGTCGAGATGAGACACAGGTAACAACACTCCGTCCCCCACAAAACTGCTGCTGGCTGCTGGAGAGAAGTAGATAATAAACCATGCATTGTTTTTATAACAAAGAAATACCGACTGGAATAAGGGACAGCACGATATAAGACAGCATGACATGCCATAAGGTTAGTTCTTAAAGTCATCTCGTCGACCACATAGAAGACCTTGGCCACCACCACGCCACAAATATTCCTCAACCCAACGAAATAAAATGCGTGGCATTGTTTCCAAAGTTCAAAAGCCAGAAAATCATTTGAAGTTTTCTTGTAAAATGCTCTGGATCATACAAATATCTCATTATACACACACAAAACATGATGTATTACGTAGTTTTTTGGGTATTTCTTCCTTTCTGAATCACAAAATCTTTGTACTCACCAAGAGCGTAATGATGAGATGACCAAAATCTTTTACTCATCCTCCTGATGACCATGTCATGTTAGAAAAAGTCCCCATTACACAAAAACTCAAACTCCACTCCAACTGGAGACGGGGTCAGTTGAAAGATCATTTATTTTATTTTAAGAAATTTATTTCAGCCTTCCGCATGTAATGATCATGAGAAGATGAAAGAACAAGGAGCGAAGGCGCAGGGAGACACCCCACCACATTATTACTCGAAGGAATGTTCATTGGCTTGTGCTACACGGTCGTCTCTCTAAATAGGTTATGGAACCGCTGTGGACGGACGCTGATAATAATGTCGATGTGATGTTGGTCTGACTGGTTCGGTTGGATACAAAAAAATAAAACAAAGTCTCCGTCTTCAAAGAAGGAAATTGTTATTATTAAAAAAATAAGAGTGATTTTATTACTACATATTTCCACCCTGTTAGTCAACTTTATTGGTGCATTTATTGCATGAGTACAAGTATTATTGTATGATCTGATGATGCGGAAAAAAATTCGTGTTATAAAAATGATGATTACTAAAACTAGATAAGCAACCCAAGAATGTTTGAAAATTTTGAAAGTGCGCAGATTGAGATTGCGACACTGGATAAGAATTCCAAAGCAGGATTAATAATACCATATCCCACACGACTCTACTATTTTAAAGGATGGTACACTGTGACCAATTGTCATTGTAATAATGGCATTCTAATAATTGAAAAGAGTGGTTGGTGGTCCACCTAATAATAAATGTACACGGGCCACCCCATCATCTCAGGAAAAAAATAAGTTTCTGGAAAAAAGGGTTGCAGGGACGGGATGGTAAGCAGATCTAAACTGTCCTCAGGAGGCCTCAGATTTCTTCGGAACGTGGCTCAAATTGAGCAACAAAGTTTTCAAGAAGTGAGCAACATGTCCATGTCGGTCGTACGTCCTCCGTCCGATCAATGCCCTTCGTCACGGCCTAATGTGGACACAATTGACCATAGAAATGGAAAGTCAAGCCGGACTTGGTGGAAAGGGTTTGAGAAAAAATGGCGTGACCAAATTGCTTTTGACTACAGTGGATTCAGGTGTTTGCATTATCGTATTTAGAGTTCAGCCACAACGTAGAAGAGATTACAGATATGTATATTCTGTTCATCTCAAAATCTAATAAAGCGTTATTGTAACCCAAATTTTCCCAATTTTGAACCTACCCATAAAACATCCTGCCACCAATAATGATCACCTTTTGGCCGCGTCTTCGTCGTCGTGCAGCATGATGAGATGAGGGGAAAACTGGTCTACTGGAAATTAATCTTGTCGAGAGGTAGGGGATCTCTGTACTCATTATAAATCCTGTACGTACGGCAATGTGTCAAAGGTAAAAGTCTTGTGATGTGACCCAGTTGGTGGGGAGGATCATCACAAATACGTGCACATGTGGAGGGACATTCATACATATTAAGAAGGCAGCAATCGTATTATTATTCACCTGCCTAGAAGTCCACTGTTCCGTGGACAATGGGAGGACAAACCTTGTTCTTCTTCTTCTCGTATCTGGAATTGGTTGACGTGCTGATGACAAGGAATAAAAAGGGCTTCTCCTCCAGAATCAACAATACAATGCAGCTCAAACTGGGCAGTGAAATATTGCTTGATTCAGCTTTTGTGATCGAGATTGGAATGTCGAACGAGTAAAAGGGTGGATGCTGGATTGGATGAAAGAAGAAGAACGATCACGACGACGACGAACTATCGTTCTGCAGCAGCAGTACGTACGTATTTATGTACTTGGTTATATGTAAGTAAGTAGATCCGGATAAAAAATAAGGCATCTTCCTTATTATTAGCTGCTGCTTTGAAAAGAGAAGTTTGCTTGCTCTATCATTTTTATTAATCACAAAAATCAAAGGATTCCTTGTAACGCAAAGGTAACGTATAAGCTATCAAATGGTGTTTCATATCAATACTTGTGATGCCACGTTGCAGCAAATTCTCTGCTGGAGTTGGTATAAATTGTCCCAGCGTTGTCCACGATTCTGTAGATGTTCTCCTCTATATCTAGTAAGTAACAAGTATAAAATTGGTTGGATAGTGTAACCACCAACCATCAAAATCTCAATTCAGCCCTGAAAGAGAAAGTCGACGGGGTGCAAGTTAGCAGCGTGCCGCGTCGGCGGTGATCTGTTCCTTAGAATATTTTTGTGGAGACAGAACGAAGTCCAGCTGCGGTTTCTTAAGTACTTCGTCAATCCAGCCTTATGACAAGTTGGGTATTGTGCTTTACAACAAAATGCATACAAGAAGCACAATGCATCCAGCACAGTCACCAGCATAGTCACTGAATTAGAGTGGAGTCCCACAGAGATGAGACATGATTTAAATCCTATCGCACTTCAAATTTTGGATACCACGAGGTGAGTCTCTTCTTTTGCTAAACACTTTTCTGATTAACAGAATTGTTCGAAATTTTGAGAAATTGACATAATTCTCTCTCCGATCTCATTTCCTACGTTATTGTTCCAGTCTTACTTTATCATTTGTATTTTTTTTGTGACAATTGAACCAACAATATATCAAGTCAACCCCTTTGTCTCAGTCACAGTCGGGATGATGATGAGGAATGATGCCGTTGTTCCACATATATTGTTGTATTTCATAACAGAGACAAAAATTCGGAGGCACCCTCAGGGGTCTGAAACACAATTTCAATTCTTGTCCTTCTCGTCCGATCCATATTTCATTTTTGAAAAAAAGTTTTTAAAGGTGCTTCTTTATTTCTCATTTCCTTGTATTTTATTTTTAAAAGTTTCCATCTCAGCGTGATCATCATCAGAGTCGTTGCTGGACATATTTTTCTAGGCAGTACATTTTCCTGATAAAATTTAACTTATTTATGCGATAATAAAGGAGAGTTTCTCACATTAGGGATTGGAAATTATGGGGGAATGTGAAATTTCGAGGTGACATTGGTCGTAATGTCACAGTTTGACATGTCATATCTCTCACCTAAAGGGGGCTCGAGTTACCACTAAACTGCCTACATGCACATATACATAACGCGTAATAGGATAAACGATTCTACAGAAGTAAACGCTTCATGGTTTGAGAGAACGAGGAGAAATGCGACATGTGGATTTATACGGGACATTTTCCGCTTTAAATTTTCCCCAAGGTGCCGATTAGGGTGTCACAGGAAGCAATATTACAGTACTACTGGTCTTGGTTGGTATCTACGAACGAGCCACATTTTTTACAAAATATGTAGTGAAATAAGTGAAAACGAGTTTTTTATATTTACCAGAACCATTACATAATCGAAACAATATTTCAAAAATATCTATTTACCCATAAAATAAAAAAGGTGACAAAATTCTAAATATGCTGACAAGTAAATTACGCCGACCACCAACATGCGTCCTTTGTCAACTCAACAGTAAGCCAATAAACGGATCCGATTACTATTTACCTTGAAATCCCATTCAGATATAAAAGTCATGTTTTTGTTGGTGTCATCACGGGTGAGAGGACTTTAGTACTGAGGGCTTACCCGTAACTTGATCCGCCTAAATAAAATCTAATCTCACATCTTGATCTCTCTCTTGAGTACCTGTTGTGTTGTCGAGTTGTCAAATGTCACGCCTGATTTGTCATCATTCGTCCCCTTTATCTGATCCGTTTGTGGCTCATCTCCCGCAGCGATAACAACAACCATGTCGTGTTGTCCTTTATTATGTTTACTGAATGACTGACTACTGTCCTTTTCTCAGCCCGTCCCGTAATCCACTCAACAAATCTTGTCCATAAAGAAAATTGACAAATCCTTTCATGCATTTAGGAACCCGTCGAGTCATTGTGTGTCCTCCGGTGTCCTCTTCTTTTACTCGTGTCGTGTTAACATGCTCGACTACACACTTTCCCTGTCAATAGTTTTTTATCATCAATTTCACTTATTTTCCTGTGTTTTATGGGAATTTAATAAGACTACGTGACACTGCAATATGTAAATGGACGCTTGTAAGTGACAACTTTTGTGTTCTTTCTTTCGTCAAAGTGAAATATGTAGAAACTTTTTTAATGCTTTAAAATATCCGCAATTTATGTTGTATCAATGCACGTTGGCGCGACCCTACTTTGTACGTTTTCACTTAGACCAAGAATTGAATTGTAATCGAATTTTAACATGAAAGCAAGCTCATCGAACCGCTAACAAGCTACAACACAGCCACGACCACAGTAACAAAGTACAAACAAATACCCGGGTATTAGTGTTGGGGTTGCTTATACTCGTATATACAGCTTCCTTGTCTCATTGGATCTCCACTCTTGGGCTGACTGGACGGATAGAGAGTGTAATGTCGTGAGAACGTGGTGTTTGATTTATGATGTCAAATCAAGTGAAATCGTTGACATGGTCCGTTTGACTTGACACCCTGCACCCTTACCAAGTTATGATGGCTCATTCCTTCAAAATCACGGGACGACGGAAAGAGTGACTCCGGCAATCCAAAAAAGATGAGAAATTACTTTGATTACTTGCACAGAGAGCTTTCTCTCCACTCTCTCCGCTCTTTCTCTAATGGGATTAAGCCATTAGGTTGTGACACTTTGGAGAGAAGATGCATCACCAACTTCCATCCTGTCTCCTCGCTCTTGGCAGTTTATCCTTTACGCAAATACTTCTACGCGCTGATGATGTTACATTTGATGACGAGGAGACTTCTTTATAAAGAAAAATCTCCCAAGACTCGTCATGACGTCGAGTAGTCCTTTCCTGTCAATTTGATTCACTTGTCAGTCCAAGATCTTCGTGTTGTTGTTTTCCTCCTTTTATCGCTTCGGTGACTGACCAAAAGCCACAACACAATCACATTCTACTTGAATGTACAAATCATTTAGGATTCGACGATTTGGGTAGTGGTACATATTCGACTGGAGAGAGAGCGAGGGAGCAGACAAGTCCTTCTTATCGAGTGTATAATAATAATAAAAGGAAGACGGAAAAGACATGAGACACAATTCAGTCGGGATGGCATTTCGTTTGGCTGCCAACATCCGTCGGCTCTTTTCACTCTCATTTCACTCGACTGCCTTCACAACGATTTCTTATTTATTCCCAGATTCATTTCATCATGTCCCTCAAGAAAATAATGGTAAATACAAATTTGGTCCAGTTATTTTCGAAATGCAATCCACTTCTCATATATAAACAGTTTTTTAAAAGAAAACTTAGGCTTTGTTGACATTTTGATTAAACGGTCCCAACAATATGAACACACTTGTGGAAAAGTATGTACAGTAAATTGGTCCTGATAATTGAATCCCACCCAAGTTAAGCACATTTACTTAAAGTTGATAAATGATGCTGGAAATTTTCTTCCCAAGCATCAAACGCAATTAACGCAACGTACAACGGAGCAGTCTCGAATTTTCATAACGATCAGATTTATTTGACAAAAGGCATACATTTTCTCTAGTCTTTTTGCTTATCTGATCACGCACATCATGTTGTGATGTTGTGTCATGTCAGCCGAGGAGCGTCTGAAATCATGTATAAAAAGATGACGAATATCCCATCGCCTCCATGGAATACTGATTACTCGCGACTTCTGTGTCGACCTCGGCTGCTTCCCCTTGAACTCCGCCCTTCACTTCACTGCAGACTTGTCCAGCGACCAGAGAGAGAGACATGAATTGTACCGTGATTGTGAACAAAAAGAGATAAAAGACAAGTATTACGAGAGATGTTCCCAGCTCATTGTTCCGATTATATTCATTCCGTCACAAAACAAAGCAGTTTATGGCTCAAGTTGGGACGGCTGGATGGCCAGAAATCATGCACATTCAGCTCACACGAAGGGATACGTAGATATTAGTAAGTGGTATGTACACAAGTATGTAATATATAGTAAAAGTAAGTAAATGTAAATCTCTCACCATTCCCAAAACATGTTCCCTCTTCTTCTCATAATCACACAAAGATCAACGCATCCTCCTCGGAATAAAGGTCTCAAAGATTTTTTAAACTTGTCTTTTTAAGACGATGATGATCTTTCTCAAGTAATTTCTCAAGAAAAAGCACCTTGCTTGACTTGATTTGTCTTTTGAGTGGATGTAGCTGCATCTGCTTGGTTGGTATGTATTGTAAATTATTGTGATCCCGTCGTCCCTCGATCTCTCGGTGATAGCACACATGCCATCATGAAGCTACTCCTGCCTGCCACAACATAACAAAGTACATATTCTATGAAACAGAGTGATAATTACAGAGTCTAACTAACTACCAACCAATCGAAGGAACAACCTGTCCTGTCTCCCTCTCTCTCTCTCCAGAATTACTTATTACACACAAGTTGGAATTTCTTTCTCTCTCTGCTGGTTTGCTTTTTGGTGGTGTGGGACGATATAGGACCCAAAAAATGATTACTCCTCTGCATGAAGGGATTGAACAAGAAAACTTGTATTTTTTATTATTAAGAGTTTTTGATTTCGTCCAGAAATTACAAAGTATGCCGTCCGTGCGCGTCCCTTGAACCGAACCGTATCATTATTACATGGCTTTGCATTGTCTACACGTCAACTCTTTAATTAACCGTGTTGACCTTGGTCCTTCACCCAACGGTAATGAAATGGATGGGACTTGTGGAAGTAATTCTCTGATTTCTCTCAAACTCCAATTATGTATAATTTTCAGAAACAGCTTCGTTACTTGGGTGTAATGAGAATTTGACCAATTTTCTCTCCTCCATATTTACATCGATACCTACACTCACAATGGTATAATAGCCGGTTTATACATAAAAGTACGCGAACAAGTGCAACCATCAGGGAAAATTGACATGTCAGAAAATTGTTAAAAGTAGACATGGACATAAAAGTGTATGTACATGTGAGATTGAAATTCCACCCGTGTCTAACCGATTTCGCTTGACGTATCAGAAACAATTTCTCTCGTGACAGTTACAAAGTTGCATTGATATGAGACAGATATATTCCACGGGTGGGTGGTTGGGTGGGTGGTAGATGGATGATAAAAAGTCAATTCTACGTATCTCGTTGTAAATATGTATGAAATATTTCTGAAATTTCTGGTCAATATCTCCTTATTTTTAGTCATTTATTTATCATCCACATAGCGCCGCGACGTTCCTGTGACTTGTATATATCAGTCCGCTTTTATGGTTATTAATCGTATCATGTTTGCTTTTCGAGTCCCACCACAAATTCCCAATGAATGAAGAAGAAGCAAGCAATGCTCAATATTCTCATGGAAAAGCCTCCAGTGCAGAATGGAACAAGAAATGTGTGAGTGGGAAGAGAGGATGAGACTACGTGATGAAAATGGGAAATGAGACAAGACATGTTTTTTGGTTGATAAAGGGACGACCTAAAGAAACGAACTGAGAGAAACATCCGTCCAATTTCCAACAGAAAGAGAGACGAGAAAGGAGAGGAAATTTTCCATGTTCCCACGTCCCACACCCACCACCGCCCAAAAACAGGGCAGATCTATCAACTTGAAACACTTTCCAATGAAACTTTTGCCCACACGAGACAAGATCAAAGCACACATTTCTTATTCTGAGGAAACATGTTGTCCATTTCACTTTATGTAACTTATGGTTGACAGAGATATGTATGTAAGCGGAGGTGAATATGCATACCAAACGACATCAACATACTTACAACAAGTAGAGAAAGCTAAAAATATGCATCAATATTACTTACGATACCTGTGGTTCATGTCCGCTGTAAAACCGTGTGGCTAGATTTAGTATGTCCACACATACTCGACAAACAATGACCGAGTGGTAAAAAGACGATTAATTTTCAATTGAAATCTACCCC
Source organism: Folsomia candida (assembly GCF_002217175.1). NCBI lineage: Eukaryota > Metazoa > Arthropoda > Collembola > Entomobryomorpha > Isotomidae > Folsomia > Folsomia candida. The sequence goes on from NW_019091196.1 coordinate 9,743,067, forward strand.
ACTTTTTCCCATCTCGTAGATGTAACCGCATCCCTCAAACAAAGGGAACTAATTGCTCAAAGATTGTTAGTGGAAACAATTAAGTGAGAAGTAAAGTCGAGCGGAATTTGATATTGGTGAGCTCACGGAGAGAGAAATGGAGAGAAGAATGACTGAGAGAGACCAAGAAGAAGAAGAAAGTGCTTTACTTATTTTGTTACGTAGATGTAGGTTCGTGGTCTGGTCTGGTGTCGGTATATGGACGGATGGACGGCGTAAATGTGATGTGATGTAGCTTATGCGAGGCCAGCTTTAGTGATGTAGGGACGATGGCAGTTGTGTTGTGGTGCACTTTGGCAAATCAAAAGCCGCATTATCCCAACTCAATATTGGATTAGACAGGCAGATCGTGATCTAAATCTAGATTTAACAACTGCCGACTCTGCTCTCCTTCTGTCGTTTTTTATCCATTTGATAGGTAATCAATTAGTAATTTTGGAGAAAAAATATTGGCTACTGCTCCACACACACGGGAAAAAAAGACAGGACCAATCCCTCCAAGACACGAAGAGCCAATGCCCTCTCCTCTTCTGTGCGGATAATCAACTTGATAACAAAATGTGCGTATTGATCCTTCCACATTTAAAGGCTGTAGACATATGTACAGAGTGTCAATAAAGTTCAACGGTACAAGGGATGAAATTTGTGAGAGGATTTACAGATAGGATGACAAACCGTATAAATGCTAGCGGCATCGCCCATCCATTTAGCGAGCATACTTTCACTCCTGTTTAGTCGGTGGGGCAGGAGAAAGCATCATTATTTAAGCAGCTTCCTGTCCCGTGAATAATTTGGACAGATTGACCATGGTCTTCTTCTACTATACAAGGATGGTGATAGAGTACGCCGTTGAGGATGAACTGGACTTGGGACAGAATCAAAAACAACCAACCGAGAAAGCACTGTGCAATAATGATGGCCAAAAACCTGCCAAGTTTAGGAAACCTTGACTCTTCTGCACTAGCCAAGCCATCATCATCCCTGGTTAAACGCATTCTAAACTTTTTTTACGACTTGGGCACAACTTTGCTTTGCCGTGGACACTGAGTTTGCCGTATGACTTTTGGTTTTACGGGGAAATGCTTTTATTGAGGGCGGGAGGCAGGCAATTCGGGCATGGAAATGGATGGGTGGATCTCCGTACCGCAAAAGTAGTTTGGTTCTTGGTAACATAAATGGACGTTGTCGTGTGTGTGTGCTTTATCCGAATTGGACAAGCACGGCATGTGGTCCTCTCTCTCCTGGTCTGTGTGCTGGTCACTTCCTTTTGTCTCCAATTTTCCTAAGTGCCTCCCTCCACTCATCAGTCTCCTACTGCTATGAACTCAACTCTCGTCCGAATCCCGAAATTCCATTTGGGTTCACCGGGTTAAACCAACAAGCGAGCGTGATGATGATGGGATGCCAGAAGCATTAATAATTACTTGCTTGATATCATCACCTTTATAAATCCGACTCATAATTCGTTCATGTAATTTGCAGTCGTAGGTGAAAGTCGGTACAGTCAGTGACTTTTATTTAAATTATTGTGATACATAAAAATCAAAACTGGTTCTACTTGCGTCATGATGAGATGACCTATGCCATCTACATGGAAAACCACGACATAGTGCAGTCCCCTCTGAATCTTATGCTTCCACTGTACCTACAATCGCTTATAAGTTGGTTTATGACTTCAAATGAAAACTCATTAAGCAAAAGACTCATCATCATCACGAGAAGGTGATGATAAGATCTCATCATCATAACCCGTCCGCCATGTGTATGTACATGCATCGTCAACCATCATGCAGTCATCGTCATCTCACGTAATAAAGAACGACAACCGAGGAGATGAAAGCTTAACCCGGGTGAACTAGTATTTAGTACAGGTTTTTCATGCAAAATGGTCCTCTATATTCTCCCCACCGATAAGATCAACCCCATCACATTTCACACAACAATATAATAATAATGATAATACTTGCTCCGACGAGTTGAAGACCAATTCCATAATACTCCTCTTCTTGGTGTGGTTTGGTTTCCTGGAGGTCTGAACAACATTAATAAAGCACTAATCCCACACGGATTATTATTGGCTCCAACGTGTTTCTTCTGGTGCTCATTTATTTTCATTTTCACTTCAGGACGACTCCTCCGCCCTTATTCAGAGAGAGAGAGCGACAGTAGTAAAGCCAGCTTCGTGGTGGTAATCATCATCTTGTTCCCCTAATAAAAGAGCTGGATAAGGTCGTTTCAGTCGTCTCCTAAACTTGGTCCCTGTTTGTTCCTCCCGTTAATTTCATAATTGCTTAGATTAAGCGATTACGAATCGCACCCTTCCTCCTCCTCTTTGCATATGTAATGAGTGATGGTGATGGTGAAAGCTGTGAAAATGAGCCAGTCAAACCAATTACGGATGAGGATTCAAACTAATTATTATGGTTAAATGTTGTACCGAGGCAGCTGCGACAAAACCACAAAAATCCATCGTTTCTGGAAAAAATCGTGCCTGCCTTGTTTTTTATCGAACATTGATCTTTTTTCATCTTTGATGAGATAAAATATTATTGGATCAGTTTCCAACGGCCTGCTAAATATGTACCTGGGGTTGAGAAAGGTCAGGTCAGGGTAGATTTCGTGATTAGATATCTACACGTATTATTTTCATGTAAGACGGATCAGTAGTTATCTCTGGTAGACAGAAGACAATTTCGTCCTGGATTTTGATTACATGACTTGAGCCACGAAATTGTTTGAGTGAGGCATTCCTAGTCCTTTTATTATCTAAATTAAATGTTTTCACCCGTTTTTTCATCTTTTTTCTTGAGCAAAGTAGAAGATCAAGCAGTACAGAAAACTCAACCCTTTTTGTCGGAGAGGCGAGTTATGTGGTAAAAAGTTGGGCAAGTTTGGAAACAATTCATTGGTTTTAGTTGGTTGGTTGGTTGGTGGCGTAAGAGTGTGTGTGATGGGAAGAAGAGACCGGAGGGGACCCAGTCTTGTCGGGCTGTTGGAGGAGATTGGCATTTAATTTAGGACTGGGAAGGAGAAAGGTCATATATAATATTGTAACGTGGACTAAAAACAGAGGAGACCAGACAACTCTCATTATTTATTTCCCAAGCACCCTTTTACTCGAGGAGAGCCAGTTCACTTTGAAACTTCACCAGATATCTAATCTCGGTGAGATTGGTACAAAATTAGAAAAATTGTTCGTGTTCTCTCAGCTGTCCCATTTTTTCGTTTAAAACTCTGCCATGCAGCCTCCTCCTCCTCCGAACTGCCCACCTTTCCTAAACATGTGAGCAATCGAAAAGTATTTCAATCTAGAATTTTTGAAATCTGGAACGTGATCTGAGATCGGGTGAGGCGAGGGATTTTCAATTAATACAAAATGACTTGGAGGCATTGGGACCGTTTGCCGGATGGGACGAGGTGATGACAAAAATTGAGATGGTGATTAGAATTTTGAATTTCTGTGATGTTCAAGTAAAGAACTTTTACCTCAATTTGATGATTTTATTGATTTTATTACTCTCTACTCCAGGATTTAATCTACAATTTTCATGCCAATTAAACAATAATAGTCAACTCGTACCACGTTCCGTTGGGGGTCTTTCAGTCTTCCGCCAATCAGGGCCTTGTGTCTTTCCTTCAAGTAAATTAAGGGACGTTACTTACCACCACCATCGTCATCAATATGCATACTACTTCCCGACTAAAACTTATACGAGTTCTGAGCCCCCATTGCTTCGAAATCTGTTGTTCTTTCATTTTTTCATTGTGACTTTTACCACCACCATCACGACGACCGGCGCTATTACTTATTTTACTCCACACACACAGCCAGTGATAATTCCTTTTTTATCATACAACTGCATACGTACTTGATGAATCCTAGTTGAGATTTTTAAAAAGATTACCACATATTTACCAGTTACCTACCACTTACTTTGGCTTTACCACAGGTACGATGCGACGTAGCACGCAGTAATGGAAAGAGAGACAAATTTACTATTTGCTTGTTGCAAAGGGACACGGCGAGAGAAGGGCACTCGGACCAGGGGGTCTCACTCAATCCATTTCTCGTCCAATTTTCCGTCTGTCCTCAATCCTTTATTCCCATTATTCTCACTGACGGTGGGGGACCTTCATTTAATTTTGTACACTATCACAGATCATTTAAGGGATGATATCCACGTTACGTTATCATCATCATCCTCATCCGAGCACGTTATTAATTCTTCCTTCTTCGTCTACCATGCACTCGAAACGACGCTTTACTTTCATATAATAATAAAATTGTTGAGTTCATTCCATCTCTCGCTCCTCGCCTGTAACATCAATTATTTACTTTTTGTACGCTTTTGACAGCTTGGCTTATTTCCACGACTGTGGGGCACTGTATCCACCGCAAAGAAATGGTACATCACATCACGACCAGTAGATCAACCAACCGACCATACGATTATTGGAATCATCATTAATGAGCTAACAAGTTATTTTGAAGGTGGGCTTGTGGCCTTCATAATAGGAACGACTAATCCTAAGAAGTGTACACAAACCGGGAAAATGAGACATGTCTCATTTCTGTATAATTGGTTTTGAAACGGTTAAAATATGTATGTCCTGAATAATTTCATGCCTTTTGATTTTGATTGTGTTTAATTTCTTAATCAATTCGTTCTCCCTTGTCTTTTAGGACTTTGAAAAAATCCAGCTGTGTCAATTTATCCTAGATTTTTTCTGGAAAATATGGAATTTTGTGAAGTGGGTGACGATGACATGAAGCAGACATGGGGCGAATGCAATGGCAGCTTGACACGACATGACACATCCGACATCAACTTGACTCACCCACTTGCTTTTACTTACTCATGACGAGAAGAAAATACTTCATGTGGGGGAAATTTCCAAGCAAAGTGAAAATAAGTAAGTAAGGGAAAGGACGACCCGGACGAGTAAAATATGTTGACGAAAAATAATAAAAATCGTACAGAACCAATTTTTTTAAGCTGTGTCAGTCCGTCAGTCACATGACATCCTCCTTCCGTAAGTGGTACGTACATACTGTTCCTCAAATACGGATTTGTGCTTTCGGTGGTGGTCGTGTAAAAAATCTGACTTCCTAAATACGTTATCGGTTCTCACAATCACTCTCCCGATTTTTATCACACAATTTGACTCTGTTTGCTTGACTATATAGTTCGCTCGCTGCCGTCTGTTTGTGTCCTGGGTCGGGACCTCCCAAGTCAATTCCACATTCGTTTGACTTTTTAATAATGTTTTTACAGTCATTAACCATCCGCCATTGTTGTTTGAGCAGCACAGCGGCACACAAAGGAGGAATTTAGGTGGCTATGGAATAACATTCACTTTAATTACTCTGTCGGCCGGAACAGTATTTGAGCAATTTGTGAAATGTTGTCTTTTCCTAAAACAAGACTGTGTAAACGTGTTTATTGCGAGTGAAAGGGGAATTGGTGGCAGTGCATAAACTCGCCGGGAGAAGAAGAAGGGTTGTTGTTCGCCTCTAATTTGCTAAACTTTGGAGAAATTACGGCCGAAACAACAACAACTCGTCATCAGCTATGTGTAGATTCAACAAGATTGTCGATTTTGTGGGGAGAGAACGAGGACAGGACAGGAATGAGACAAATAAAGAGAAAGTCAAAGCCTCCAAATTCCTCCTTGTTGTTGTTTTGTTCCACAAACAAAGTACAAAGCTGACTTGGTCTGTTGCTTGTCAGACTTGTTCAGTTCAGGTATTTGGTTATGTTCACCCACGAAGAGAACAAAGAGATTCCTTCCTGAAATCCAATTGAATCTCGGTTAATTAAACGATTGACATCTCTGCTGGAATTTGTCCGGGGGAAATATTTCTCTGACAAACAGTTGGACAGGCGAATATGTACAGATCAACCTCATCTGCAATTACTACAAATCTCCACAAAACTGTCCAGGATTATGGAACGAAGAACGGAGCTGACACGTTCCATTTCTGCAGGGAAGAGTGGATCACTTTCAAATAATAATAAGCCACCACCACCACCGCAAAGGATGATGAAAGCATACATACATTTATAGCAAGTAATAATAGATCTGTAGAGATTGTGGTGTTATTCCCATCCAATTTTTCCATTTGCAAAGGGTCATTAGTTTCAAATGATAGAATCAAAATGAAAGGCTGAAACTTGGACTGACTGCTGTGGGTCCGTCCTGGCCAGAAAAATCGGGCCAAGTATGACTTACTGACTGGATAAAGACTGACAAAGCATGTACACGACTTTATGTATACGTCCTCCATCCAACTAATAAATGAGAGAAAATATAATACGTGGTGGGTGCTGTGTTGTTGGAGTGAAGTGATCGTTGGAAAAATGACATGTTGATAAATGATGGAATTTTTTGGACCGTGGTAAAAGGGGAAATGCAATCTACAAAAGAAATAGATACACACACTCTCTCTCTCTCGGGGTGATCGTACAATCCACAAACTTTGATTTTAGATCAGTCAGTAAAAAATATATGTAACACGGTCCTCTTAACGCACCACGAGAGCTAAATTGTGGGAAAATAGGGATAGGAAGCTGCTATTTATACGGATTACAAAAGAAATGGGTGTGGTGCGCTATGACTTTATGTCAACATCTTTTCGGGTCGAATTGGAAATAAAGATGTAGAATCTCTAATATTTGTACATATTTTTGCCTGATGAAGATTTTCTTAATGTAGATAAACTGAAATTTTGCATCAATAATAAACATTTCAAGTTAAAATGTCCTCTGACACCGATGTAATCAATCAATATTTATGTATATTGATTCTTTTGCGTCACAAACTTGCACCCATATTTTTTCAAATTTATTTTTTATTTATTTTTTTGCAAAAATCAAACCAGTCCGCAAAAATGCACGCTGTAGGCTGTACACATACCTACGAATCCATTAGAAAACAGGTCCTCGCGAATTATTTTTCTCAAAGTGTCCATGCATAAATTATCGATTGTTGATTAAAGGCAGAGAGGAGCTACCAATCGTCGTCTCCATATTGTCTGTTACGTTTCTCGTCTCATCAAGCGAAGAACACCCAGCTTTGCAGTTGCAGGGAATCCTGGCCGAAGTGAGGATCTGATTGCTACCGATATGGATAAAATATTACAGCAATATATCATCATTATGGTTCGCATGATGATAATGACACTGCCAACGGAATGAAAATGCAAGGAACGCAGTCAGGCAGGCAGGCAATGTGGTCATTCCACTTCTTCAAATAATTGCTACAAGTTCAATACTACTTAAAGATGGGAAAGATAGTTAATGAAGAGGCCCGCTTTTTGTAACCAATATAACCCTGCCTGCATGTATGTAAATACATATGCATGCATGTTGGCATGTCAAAATCAACCAACACTTGCTATCCATGTGAGAATTCAAGTATGCAAATCACTTTAAATTGAGCTCCTGTTTTTTAAATATTTTGATTGTTAATACAAAAGCAAAGTATTTATTGACCTTCTGGAAATGTCACGCGTGGTATCCGACTTTTGCCCCGAAAATCGGAAGAATTTGAGAAATTGTTTATTTATAAGGCCATTTGTCACCGTCTCATTTTTTCTGAAATGATATGAATGAGTAGTTAGAAGAGAGAGGAGGGTGAATCTGGCGCATTGTGGTGGCAGCATTAAATATTATTGGGACGGAATTGGATTGAAATTGGGAGAGGAGAAAGTCGACAATCACTACTGACGCACACCCTCCGCCATCCATGTCACGACTGAAAACATTCTTCCACAAACCACGTCAACGTCACAAAGTTTTCCACAAACTGCGTCATATTCCACATTTCACTCCACTTTTGCAAAGAATCTTTGTATACGCTCCCTGCAAAAAGAACAACAAAGGGCGCATAGTTTTCCTCTACACACAACCAACCACATGATACCGACCGACGATATGAATTATCTAAAAGAAAAGTCTGACAGTCAAAGCATGACATCCAATTCCACGTCCCATAAATAAGGATCAAGTGAAACAACCACGAACCAACGCTGTAGTTTTGTTCTTCCAGAATAAAAAGGTTTCTTTCTCCATGACATATCGGAGATGTGTGAAAATATGACGTGAACGTGATTGAATCTGGTGAGATTGCTTTCTCCTGAATCGTGTCACTTTCACGTGAAATCTCAAATCTTGATAAAAGGGCAAAAGTATGTGCCTAAAAGACATCAAAAAGTGTGGAGAAAGCTGAGAAACTTACTTCTTTTTTTACAGAGTCATAATGTCTGACGAGATTATCTAATCGAGATGCTGCTAATTAAATTGATCTCATGCAAAGTTGAGGCAAATATGAAGTTCTGGTCGTGGTATGAGACTCATTAGTAAAAGTTAATCCATAATTGCCATCACACGGGTGGAGAGAAAGTAGTCAAGAATTTCACCCACCGTGCTTTATAACATTCCACATTTTCTTCCACTTTCACCCACCGTCCTGGAGAAGAAATGGATTAAAAATTCGATGAGAAAAGTGTTCTCTTGGGCATACTTTTTATACATCAAGATTTAGAAGCAAAGAGAGGAAATTTAATCGCTCCGGGAGGAATATTAGTAATATTCCTGGCTCTCTCATCCTCATGCTCCCTTGTCAACACGGGCTATACCCTTCATTAAGAGAAACTGCTGTTGCTTTTTGTCGGGGTCGGCGGATAGCAGCAGCAGCCGAGGAGAGAGAGCAAGAAAAACAAACTTATCATCAAACTTTACTTTGCCTCAGCTTATGAAAGGATTTAATGGAAATTTTCCCCTTGATGACTTTACCCCGTCTGGAAAATTATTTGCAAACACTTGTTACGTGGCATCAAATAACATCACAGTTTCTTCGATATTAGTTTTTTATCTACCCAACCCACGCCACGAAGGAAGAAGACTTGGCGAAAAACACACACAGGACATGACATCATTCAAACACCGTAACCACCACCGGGCCGAGATTGAGATGGCTTTCTTTACAGGAGAGAAAGTTTGATTACTTTTTTGTACAATGTGAAATGAAAATCGTTTCCAAATCTTTGAACTTTACTTAAGTTCATATTCTCGTCCAGTATTGAATCGATATCGGGGTGGGTGCCTCCATCTATTCACAGACGAGAAGTTTTTTTCGAAATATGTACGAGTGAGGAAGACAAAGTGTGACATGTTGGCGCATTAATGAGCACGGAGTAATTAATTATGAGCCTACCTTTTAATGCATCCGAGAGAGAGAAAGGGGGAAACAATTAGGCAAAAAGTGTAATGCCATGCCATGCCAGCCACAAGTGCCACCATGCAGAGAGTCTAGACCAAATTTAATTTCTGTCATGCTGTCATCATGATGAGGTTGATTGCGGTGCTGAGTAAATGGGTAAATACCTCGTCGTATATATTTACATGCTGGTTTCAGAATCATGTCACCTGTCTCAATATACAGATGATAAATAGGAAATAGTGACACTTTCAAGAGCTATGCAACCACCAATTAGTCGTCTAGTGTCAATTGAATCAATTCTATATATATATACTCTAGACTTGTAATTAAACCAATTTTTAGGCCGATCCAGGGCCTATGTACCCGTCGTATTTGTCTGTCTTGTTTGTGATAACCCTCCTAAAGCTGCAATAAATTGGTTATCCTGTGTTCTGTGTATCTGCACCGTCTCAATTTCCCTATTTGCATACCTAATCACTTACGTTACGTAAGTTACGTATTCTACGCTACTCGCTTGCTTTCCATTTTCTCAAAAATGAAAAATATAATCCGGTGACGTTTTTTAATAACGAAACAAAAAAGACACACTAATCTTGGATAAGTCACACCACCGTGAGAGAAAAGAGAGGAAAAAATAATATGCAGATGGGCACAAAAACAAGTTGGTCGCCTCGCCACCACCCAATTTCAACCTTGCTTAATAAGTAACGGAAAGGAAAAGGCAGCCCGAAATCGGGGCTACGTTGTTACTTTCATCCTCTAGATTAAGCTTCAGAGAAGATTTATTCTGTTCATATGAACTTGGAGGCTGCTTTCTTTTATCATTTAACTCATCGGGCTCGGCGGTGGCCCATTATTAGCTGAAGGATTGGGGTCGGGATGAGAGAAAACTAATTTAATTTGCATTTTTGCATCAAGTAAGCGACAACCGACATCTCCACCTCCACGTCACACTCTTTTCCGCCTGCTTAAACTTGCCTCAACTGTCACTTAGCATGAGCAATATTTCTTATCCGTCCTTCTAATCTGGAATGAAACAGTGAAAAATTGCTCCTGGAGAGCTGATGAGCAAAACGGGGGATTTAAACATGTTTAATTCTTCCTCACTTTATTACCTAAATTGTAACCTGGGCTGTTCTGTTGGGGGAACGGAAAGAAATTTTAGAAATGAAACGACACATAAATTACCCATGAATAGGGTTCTGATGTGACTGCACAGTGGTGAATATTCATGCAGAGATACGGGATTACTCAGATTTTTATGAAACTATGACGAATTTATTGCTTCTCTTTGCTCGAAAAGTTGGATTAAAATGCAGAAGATGCGAATAGCAAGATGCTAACTGGAAAGCAGGGTTAAGTGTGATGCTGTTGTGACACGTATAACTTTCTCCATATATTGTTTGTAAATTATATACTTGTTTGTACGGGTAGTTGTCACTTCAAGTAGTCACATTATTTGATTGTTTGTACCTGAATAACGCTACCACACGATGGAGAACAACAAAAAGGACAAGGGGCTGAATAAGACGCCGAAAATTCTTCAAAAGTCTTTAGAAGAGTATTATTATGCACGGATGAATGAGAAAGTCGTCCCGTAGGTTCCACATGACTTTATTCAAACCTAATATTTTAATGATTTGTGAATATTCATTTATAATTCAAATCGACGTTAAACCATGTCATAAATGTTTATTTATCATGAGTTTGGACCCTCTCACTAATAATTTCTGGTTTATGTTTAAAATAGCTATGAACACGTTTATGATGGAATTTCCTATGCGTCTTCCACCGAGGTGGAGGATGCTCGAAGACAAATTGCATGCCTTGACAATCAGGTTAATTTTTAAAATTATTTATATTTTGTGTACACTTTCTCTCATTATATTATATTTCGGTTGTGCTTTGCATATCTGTAGCTCGTAAAAGCTAGAACGGAATGGATGGAGGATAAGAAAGTATTGGATGCACGATGGAAAGCTTGCACCGAACGGTACAACAATTGTTACGAAAATATTCCAAATTTCAACGGATACTATCGCGTAAGAGAGTGATAAGCGCAATTCATACATAAATACCAATTACTTGGGCAAATCATCAAACTCTATTTGAATTCAGGATTCATTCGACAAGAGAGAACGGGCTTTTCACACGTTTCTTCAAGAACAGGTAAATTAAATCAGTAGTTTGGGTGGAAAGAAAAAAATTTAATCCATAGTAAACTAATTCTTCAACAGGAGGCCAGCATTGTCAAAGATCGGACAATCCGTCGGTTAAGAAAAGAGTTAAAATGTCTGACCGAAGTTCGGGACGCATCAGAGAAACGACTCCACAAATTCACCACTTTTAAAAATTACTTACACAAAGTAAAAGAAACTAGTCATGGAGAATATGCCGATATTCGAGAAATTATGGACCGGTACTCCACTCTTGCCGAGGCGAGGGAGTCACTTAGCGAGAAAAATGATGCGACACGAGAATACATTACGAGGAAGCAGAAGACGCAGGAGAGTGATATCGTCGTGAGTTTAACTGAATTTATAATTTATGCATGATCTCAATGTTCGTTTTAATTAAACTTATATTCGAATTTCTTAGATGAAATCCAATGAAATCTTGGCGTACAGAAATTTTCTTAGTGAGCTACTCGAATATAAGGTATTCATTTTCATACTAACAATTACAAATTTTATTTGTGTAATTATTTAAGTGATCACCAACTTACATAATTTTGAAATTTTATTAAGGATGGCATTGCCGATGAAGCGCAACGCTTGGATGATAGCTTGCTTCGCATCAAGTCCACAGCTGCGCAGCGAACTAAAATTATCGGGCAGATTAAAATGTCAATTGATAACTTGTATCGGCAAGTTTGCAAATACATGCATCGACCTCTCAAGGTAATTCAGAATTACAAATAATCTGGACAAATTTTTAGCATAAAAAAACGCATAAAATAATTTTTCCTCAGCTTAATGCCACCGACACCATTGGTCAACTCACTGACATCGGGATATCAGTACGTGAAATGTGCAAATTAAGCAAAGATATCAAGCATATGCTGAAAGCAGCCTTTGTCACTGCGGAATCGGAACGAATCACAAATGAAAAAGCCCGCAAGAAGGAAGAAGAGCGACAAAAGCGTCTCGACAAATTTGCAAATCGTGGAGGCACCAATTTTCGCGAGCTCTTTGAGCTTCCTCCCCTTCCGGAAAGTCATCGAGGAATTTCACGCTTTATTATGACAGAGGACGATGACTAATTTTTTGAATATGAATGAATGAATAGTGAACGGTTTTGTATTTTTGTCTCGCTCACATCCAGTGATATTTTCATGGTATGACTTGTAATGGAATAATAAATAGAATTATGTATGTCGTCGTATGAATAATATGACTTCCAAATTATTGTGGAAAATAACGAGCAATTAGACAACAATAAATTGGTCGTAATCACCAATAAATTATGCAATGCAATAGATTATTATAGTTCGATTCCCTATTTTATTTGCGATTGCGAATACATAGAATTGAGCCTGAAATAATACGCAATGTACGGAAATCCGTGAGAATGACATTGACTTTCTTCAGCATTCATGTCGCGACAAAAAGCTTCCAAAGATGCAACACCGTAATTTATGAATGAATATGAAAAGTGTAGTTTTATTGGATCAAAATTCAATGTCAATGTCATTGCCACCTCAGACCTTGCCTGCAAAGTATATAAATGAACCATCAACGCTATTCACATTAAGGATTTGAAACATAAATTATTTCCAGCTCTAAAATGTCGTATACGCAATGTCTCATAGTTTTACTTTCCATTAACATACGAAATTGGCAAGTTGAAGCTCATGGTAATTTCATAAATATGTAAAATAAAAGCAATAAGTATTACCGAAATTATCTATTATTGATAACTTCTTATAGGAAGACTATTAGAGCCGCCAATGCGAGCTTCGATTTGGCGATTCCCAGAATTTGACCACCTTAACCCACCCGTCGAGTATGATGATGACGCTTTCTGGTGTGGAAATATGGTCACCCAACACAATCAAAATGGAGGAAAATGTGGCGTCTGTGGAGATAACTGGGCAGATAAAGCTCCAAGAAGTCATGAGGATGGGGGCACTTATGGGAAGGGAATTATTGTGCGGAACTACACTGCCGGCCAGGTATGGACTCTTGCTATTAAGAGAATACACAATTAATTCTATTGAATTTATCGTTACATTCATTTTCTAAATTTTGTAGGTCATCCCCATAAAAGTGGAATTAACGGGAGCGCACGATGGTTATTTTGAATATCGTATCTGTCCCCGGAACTCTCGAAGTGATCCAGAAACTGAGGAATGCTTCAAGAAAAATATTTTACATCACGCCGATGGCTCGGGAACAAAACAGCCCGCATCGAGAAGAAAAGGTCTGTACGTGACCAAGCTCAAGCTTCCATTTACAATTAAATGTACTCGATGCGTTTTACAATGGCACTATTTGACGGGGAACAATTGGGGAAATTGTGGAAACGGGACGAACGCTGTGGGATGTGGACCACAAGAAACTTTCAGAGGGTGTGCAGACATTGGTATTTATTAGTGGACGCTTACATAATTGTTCTATTGTATATTTATAATCTACTTCTATGTAAATTATTGTAACATATTTATTAAATACATGACTAGTCAATAAAGTTTTCAAACAGATCTTCCAAATCTAAATCAGAGTTATCCGGGTCATCCGGGTCTTCATCTGTCGTATCTCCCACTCCCGGCGGACGTCGTGTCGTTGACGCTTTTGCCACCACGGCAGCAATCTCAGTTTCTGGTTGTCCCTCAATAATTGGTTTTCCATCCGGTCCAAACTCAATTTTCGGTGGGGGGTTGGTCACCAACAAGCTGCCAGCCATGTACTTATCCACATTTTCGAGAAGCCTCGACCTAACTCTGCGGTACCAGGTGTGCTCGTTGTATTTCTTATCCAGGGCAAACACCTCCGGAACAATTGACCTATTCACTTGACCTGCTCGAAATTTTTCATACACGAAGAGAACACGAGAATCCGCACTGGCTGTGTTGTACAATTTGTAGAGGTCGTAAATTAGCCAAGGTTCCAAATCTCCAGCGAGATACCAGACAAGATTGTACAAACTGTTCTGAGCCAATTCGTGGATCGAGGTGGCAACCTTTTTCTCGCCATATTTCTTGACAGATTTTTGCAAAAATGACACCAAAGTGAGATCCTGTAATTAAAATTGATGCGTTATTTTGGAGATTAACAAACTATTTAGTTGCCTTACAACTTCCTGCCTTGGAGTCCTCCTCTTCAAGTTAGTGATCCTCTTAATTTCACCATTGTAATAATTTCCTAAACTATCTTTTCCCTCAGCTAAATCCTTTTCCGGTACAGTTGCACTTTCCACCAGGCAATAATTACCAATCGAAAGTAAAATGCAGCTCAACGATAGTGCAGTTGAAGCACAACGCCCGACCTGACTCTGACCCCACATTATGAACGAACGAACTGTTAATTATCAATGTAAACTGCACAAAATCTCACATCCTCGTTCTGAGCTTGGTTGCATTGTATTCTAATTAAGTGCTTTCACGTCATTAAGCAACGCAAGTGCATCGGTGACAAATTTAGGTCATTCCAGTAGTGATTCCAATCATCGCATTTTCTGCATTGTATTGGTGCATTTAGCAATTTAGCAAAAATCTAGGTTGAAATTTGCATACGAAGTACGCAAAAACATTTTAGTCAAACTCTTCTTTAGATCAAACTATTGTGACGTTTTGAAGAAAATTACAAAATTAAAGCTGATATTTTATTTAAAAATGTTAACTTGCTTTAGTAAAATATGAAACAAATTAAAACAAGTTAAAATACTATTGCATGAGTAATTATTATGCAAATTTCACAAATTTTCAATCTGATGCAAAAAATGCATACTTCGCTACATGAATGCGTGTATTTGTAGAGCATAGAAATTTGCTCAGCGGTATTCGGCTCGCTCAAGTTTATGTCACTTTACAAAACTGCTCGTCGTTTTTGTTCACAACAGTTTTTAAAGTTTCTTGAAATTGTTGGAAAAATTGTGGCTTTGTGAAAAATGCCGAATTAGTCTAATTGTAACAAATTGTCGTCAATAAGCAGTGCAAAACTACTAAAAGAGTGAAAGTGACAAAATGGGGCTTCTAACAAATCCTAATACGGACGAGACGAGTAAAATTGTGACACTTTTACAAAAACATGGACAACGTTTGGGTGTGGTTTCCTATGTTGCGGGGATTATTTGGCTGGGATTCTTGGCGAACGTGGAATACAATATGAGTAAGTGGATGGATGGGCTTATCATTGATAATTTGCATTAATTCTAAGTATTCGTTTTAATTACTCGGTTTAACAGAAACTTACTTCTCGGAGAACGCCTTGCTTCCTGGTCTAGTTGTGGAAAACTTTGGAGGAGGTCACAGAGCAGAGAACTATTTGAACCAACTTTTGGAGAAGGATGATAAGTCTGAAACCGGAGTTTCTGCCGAATATCTTCAGCAACTATTTCTGAAAATTGGTCTATCCGAAGTAGAACTTCAGAATTACACCTTTATCGACCCGGTAACAAAGAATGAGACGGATGCACTCCGAGGGACAAACGTTTTTGCAGTTCTTCGTGCAAAACGTGCCGCAGGGACAGAGTCACTCGTCTTTAACGCCCCATATTTTCCGAGACATATTTCGTCAAGGAAGAACTTGGCGTCGATCGCGTTAATGCTCGCATTGGCCGAGTACTTTCAGAGTAAGTTAGGTTTAATGTGCAAAATTACAGATTGAGCAGATTTCCTCTGTATGTAATTAATAATTATTATAGGTCAAGTCTATTGGGCGAAGGATATCGTATTTTTGGTCGCAGAGGGTCAGTCTTATTTTGTGAAATACATTGATATATTTAGTACGTTTTCAAATTTTTAGTTACTTCTCATTAAGGTCACATTGGAACATTGGCATGGGTTAAAGGACATCAAGAAATGGTGGATAGTCAAGATAACTTGAAATTTGAACGAGTTAGGACAAAAGCTGGAAATATTCAGGTAGTGACGACGTTTATCGTTATATAATCTGACCCATCGGTCACATAAATACATACATTTTTCAATATTTAATACAATTTAATACCTTGACAGGCTGCTATCAACGTCATAATGGAGGGAAACAATGTTTGCGGTTTAGAAACCAAGTTTCATGGGATAAATGGACAATTACCGAATCTAGACTTTGTCAACTTGCTGAATAAATTTATCGTGTCCGATGCAGTACGACATTTACAAATTATTAATTAATCTCGTAAAACGAATGGAATAATTAAACTGGATTTTATTAGGATAAACGCCCCGATTGGGAAAGAGACGTCTGGAAACTCATCAACTACATGCAAATTCAAGCGACAGGGACCCCAACCGGAAGTCACGGTTTTTTTCTAAAGTACGGTATTGAATCAATCACAATGACTGGAAAAACTTCTAAAGCATGTAAACTACGGAATGGATTCACATTTGGTGACATGGGTCGAATCTTGGAAGCCGTATTTCGAAGTTTGAACAATTTGTTGGAACGACTTCATCAGTCATTCTTTTTCTACCTGAAAACTACTCCAAACCGATTTATCTCCATCAGTACGAAAATTATTTTTATCACAAAACTTATTCATCTCGAAAGGTTTAATAATTTATACGTATTTATTGCTCTTGCAGGCCTGTACTTCCCCCCACTGGCTTTGATAATTTTCCCCATACTCCTCAAAGGAGCCAGTACTTGGCTGACCAAGAAAGATTTGTCAGCTACTCAAGGATTATTTCGACTCATGGCAATTCATTCCGTGGCAGTTTTCTTACGATGGAGTTTAAATAATTTAAACCAGATTATCCGCCGACTTCCAATTTCGCCCAACTTTGAAATTACAAACGAAATTTTCATGCTGACGGTGCTCGGCATAATCGCCTTCCAATTTTTATTTGCAAAACTTCTTTTACGAAAATCCGATGAAAATTTGATTGATTCATTGTATTGTTTCTGCCTGCTAGAGTTTGCAACATCACTCTACAGCTTGGCATTATTCAACCCGTCGCTAGTCATTCTTCTAGGAACTGTTAGTGCTCCAATTGTAACGCTATTATTCATGTTTCAACCAAAACAACGGATTTGGCTGTTTGGTTTGATTAATGCAATACTGGTAGGAGCAGTTATCAAGTACTATGCTGTATTAGAGAATCCAATCAACAAGTACTTTTTTGAGGCTGATGTGTATGGAAATTTCCTGTTTGATTACGCATTGTTAGTAGTTGTCCCAGTTGTTTCTACTATAACTGCAATCGTGTAGTAGCTGACATAAAATGTTGTCAAGTTTTTGTATGATTTTGTCATTTCCGTAAGTCTTATTGTTATGTATGTGCCATTCGATTAATTAGTACAATTAATCCTCTTCTTCCTCCTGTTTTAAATTTTAATACTAAAGTAAGTATTATTAAGTATCCAACAGTCTATAATGTTACCACATCTTATTACAAAAAAAACTTTGTGATACACATTTTTAATGTAAAGTGTTTTGTAATATATTATTGTAAACGTTCAGTCGAAACAATTAGTGTCAGTACATAATAACTCTTTATTTCACCTGTTTTATCTCTTTGTCGATACATAATCCAGCGAAATAGCACATGACGCCAAGATCTTTTGTTTCGTGGGATTTACCTACTCTGATATACTGGGAAATACAGCAAAATGATGGTGCACGCTACAATTAATCAAGGGCATAGCTGAATAACCAGTTTGGCCAGATTACTTGTAAATGGTTCCCACAATCTGTTTTGATAGCTGCGTGATATTTCCATGTTAATTATTGTTTAGTATATTGCGCATATTTATGTACAAGCTCCGGAGAAGACACTATTGTCACTTAATTCATGTAAGCGCAGTGCCTGGGCCAGTTGTGTATTTCGTGAAAAATTGCGAATACAACAGATCTCATAATCTAGATACATTTTTATCCATTCTAGCGTCATAATTGCATAAATAAGTCAATAAAATAAACGAGAAAATGTGGAAACGATTAGGGTTTGGAACCATCCTAATTTTTGGGAGTATTTGTCAACTAGCTACTTCCCAAAATTTAGATTTTATCAGTCGTGAAGGACAAGCTGTGGCAGAAGCGACAAAAAACTTCCCTTCTAAAATATATAGCGTAATTGATTGATTTTCTAGAGTTCAATAAAATTACAAGACCAAAATTAATGTGCATATTTATTTCAGGCCACAAATGAAGAATCCGGAGGAAACTTTGTCATTTCACCAATCAGTATTGGAAGCGTTTTAAGCATGCTTCGAGAAGGTGCAAACGGTGCAACAAGGAAAGAGTTAAATGAGGCCATGGAATTTCAATCTCTGAGTGAAAACGCCATTTCAAACGGATATCACGATATTCTCTACTCTCTCCATGTATGTAATTTCGATAATTCCTAATGCATATGAACATTAGGTTGGGTTAATTAATTATTAAAATGAGTATGCGTTTTTGCAGGAGAACAAAGGTTCCATTGTTCGAATTGCCAACAGGATTTACATCACCAATTCAGGAAATATTAAACCAGCATTTACCGATATTCTTCAATCAAAATATTTGACAAAAGTCTTGCCAACTAATTTCTTGAGAAATCAAGAGGTTTCTGACGATATCAATAGATGGGTGGACGAAACAACGAATGGGAAAATTACCAATTTAATTTCCTCAGGTATTTGCCAACTGAGAATTTTAGTAATTGCCACAATTTTCTGATTTTTGTTCATTTATTACAGATGACATTGACTCAAATACAAAAGCCATTGTTGCAAATGCTATTTACTTTAAAGGAAAATGGATTAATCAGTTTAATATTAGAGGGACTCGGAACCAATTATTTTATTCCGATGATGGCAATTCGACAGAGGCTTCGTTCATGGAACAAGAAGATGTCTTCCCACATGTGGATTTGCCTGAATTAACTGCAAGTGCTATTGCCATGCCGTATGAAGTGCGTTAATCTTTGTTTATCAGCAATTTTAGAGCAAAATACTTGCAAAACTAAGTTGTTTATATGTGTCTTGTAGGGAGACAGATTCAACCTTATCGTCATTCTACCTCACGATGGCGTCAAACTAGCAGAAGTTGAAGAAAAGTTGCAGCCTAGCAGCTTTACGGACATTCCTCCGAAAATGTCAAAGAAGAGCATTCAAATTGTTTTCCCAAAGTTCAAAATGGAGAGTCAAGTAGATTTTACAAAGTTGGGAATACTTCGAAAAGTAAGATTAAATATACATATTTAACGAATCACTTAACACTATTACTGATATTTATATCTGAATTTTAGCTTGGCCTTGCCGATGCCATAACTCCTGGAAAAGCAGACTTTTCCCTAATTACAACTGAACAAAGGATTCATATCGACACCGTGATACAAAAGTGCTATATCGATATTACAGAGCAGGGGACAGAAGCAGCCGGGGCTACTTATGGTACACATTTATGATTGATAACTACATAATTTAAAACTTTTCACATTTGTAAAAAATATGTTTTAATTTTTCAGCTAAAATTGTGCCATTCAGTTTTAGAAGAAGTATTCCTTTCAAAGTCACGAAGCCCTTCATCGCTTACATTTATGACAGCGTTACCAAAACTATTCTGTTCACTATGAGAAAATCGACAATATAATTGTGATGCATTTTAATAGCGTAATAAATGATGAAAAATTATAAAAGTTAAACTCTGATCGTAATTTTGTTATCAATACAATTTTCATTTAATTTTTCACTCATCAATTACCTACGCATATCTTGGATTATGCAAATATACATCTTTAATATTAGATACATGGGGCAGCCATGGACATATAACTTTTAACTTAAAATTATGACATATAACTTATTTTATAAGTTATAAGTCATAGAAACGCCATAAGGCGACGTATATTTATAATTATAAGTTAAGTTATACGTCATAATTTTAAGTTATAAGTTATATGTCCATGGCTGCCCCATGTATCTATTTCATTGAGAAAATGCGTAAGTTAAATGGTAATAGGGAAAAATTCGCGAGTTATATTTTGTTCGAAATAGTATCTCAGGTTAATAATAGTTCTGAGTCAATGAAAGTGTTTAGTGTACAAATTATCGATTTTAATACGGTTATAATCAATTAATTATACCCTGGCAAGTAGTATTTGAGGACCTGGTGCCTAATGACATTAACGCAATCTCACCGTCACGAAAGGTAACCGGTTCATGCCATCCCGTTGTACATACTATACGACTGACATCAGAGTTTCAAACGTGCATATCACAGTCAATAGATAAATGAATAAGTAAACACAATGTATGTATGTGCACTTGAATCTATGAAAAAACCGTAATTTGCTGATGGCATTTTATATGTGCATACATCGTACAAGACAAAAATGTACGTAGAAGAGGTGACAAGCTTAACCCATTAAATCTCCGATGGACCTGTTCTCTAGTCGATGAAGGTGATTTAATCGCTTCCTGTATGATTTCACTCTATCGGTCAAGTTCACTTTGTTGTGATACTGGTAACCCACAGTCAGACTTTATCCATAGGCGTGAAAACTTTGAAAAATTCAACTTCATAATAAAACCTTTAATATGCACAATTTTAAAACAAGTAAGTTTCATTCTCATAATTTATGTAAATACATCAGTTTTTACGGTATGAATTGTGCAGGGACAGCCATCCTGATTGGCATTGTTTTTAGTGTGGCGCAAATATACGGCCATCAGGCTGAGGATACCGCAGTCGAAATTGAGAGGTCACCAGAACTATCGAAAATTTCCAGTGCTCAGCTCAAATTTTCAAATCGTCTTTACCGAGTAATTTAACCAAGCTATAATAAATTATGTAAAAAAAATCCTGTCAAAACCCTGTGGGTCATTTCATTTTGGACCAATTTCCAGATTTTGCGAGACCTTGACGAAAAGAATTTGGCATATTCTCCACTAATTTTCCACCTCGCACTCGCCGCATTGAAAGGTGCTGCGGATGGGGACACTCTCAATGAAATCAACATTGCTGCCAATATTGCAAAATTTAATAATACAATTCTTCAAGACGGATATCATGACTTGATTGATTTCTTGAAGGCACGTAATATTATTTATATTTACAATAATACATATTTACAGAAAAGTAACAATTCTTTTGTAATTAGACGGACGAAAATACAACAATCAAATTAATTAATCGCATCTTTACATCCAGCCTTTTCAAAATTGATGGAAATTTTGCACGAACTCTGCGTGAAAAATTCAATACGCACATTAATCCATTAGATTTTAGTACCAATACTACTCTGGCCGCTGCAAAAATTAATTCCTTCATTTCAAACTATACGAACGGAACCATTAAGAACTTTGTCTCTGAAGGTAGAAATTCGTCATTCGCCC
Organism: Folsomia candida; assembly: GCF_002217175.1. Classification (NCBI taxonomy): domain Eukaryota; kingdom Metazoa; phylum Arthropoda; class Collembola; order Entomobryomorpha; family Isotomidae; genus Folsomia; species Folsomia candida. The sequence goes on from NW_019091196.1 coordinate 9,764,813, forward strand.
ATTTCCTGCAAATATTTACTTGAATGCGTATTTTGTTTTACAGATTCTTTGGAAGTTACCAACAAAGTCGTTGTTTTAAATTCACTTTACTTTAAGGCTGAATGGGAGCGAGAGTTTATGCCATTATTGACTGAAAAACACCCATTTATTACCGACGATGGGACCGAGATTGAACTCGATATGATGAACCGTGCTGGATATTATCCATGTGCCGAGATCCTTGAATTGAATTCCACCGCGTTATCAATTCCTTATAAAGTGTGTATCTTAATTGGGCATTTTATAATTACAGGATTTTTCCATGTCTGTAAATCGGTTCATCTTTTGACAGGGTGGGAGATTCAGTCTCACAATTATTTTACCTGAAAGGGGTATTCCTATTTCACAACTGGAAAAGAACCTGGAGGCGTTTCCCATGCATGCCGTACTTTCCAAAATGTCTCAACGATACATTCAACTCTCCCTGCCTAAATTTACGTTGGAGTCGAATATCGATATGATCGGACCTTTGCAATTGGTAAATACGTACAGAAAGCAATAAACTTATTTCACGTGATATTTTATTAAGTGCTAATTAATCGCAGCTCGGAGTTAAAACTTTGCTATCGCCGCACGCCAATCTTACCAAGATGTCGAAAAAGCATGGTCTCTTTGTAAATTCCTTCATTCAGCGGACTTTCCTCAGTGTGAATGAGGGAGGAACGGAAGTGTCGGCTTCGAATTTTAGTAATATTTAATACCCCCACATTTTGGACCAATTTACATAATTGATGAGACAGTTATCTAATCAGCATGCATCTCAATTTTTCAGTTGAAGCTGTCCCCGTCACTCCGAGGTTTTTGGTACCATTTACAGTGGATCGACCCTTCGTTATGTTTGTGTATGACAGCCTGACCAGTACAACTTTATTTGTCGGAAAGAAGTTAAATTAAAACAGCAGTAGCGTCTCTTAAAATTAAAATTTGTATAAATGTTAAACTATTTCGGGTTATTTTGTAGGGGTACTTAAAGTATTTATGAACTGTGAATAAATATTTATGCAAATCTCATGTGGGGCGTTGTCGAGGCAAGTTGAGACTTCCCTTTCCAATGCATTTCATCATTCCGTAATAAATAATATTGCTTTTTACATGCAAGATTCAATCAAGAGTTGAGTCAAATAAAACAAATTTTATTATCACTTTAAGCATATAAATAAGTTGTAAAAATAAGCTTGGAAAACGATTACAGCCCTTAATCTACAGGCATATGAGAAAGAAATGAAGTGTTTAATTTTAAACATACTTAAATAATAATAAAAAAGATTACGAATATTTAGGACGGACAAATCTTTATTTATTTTTATGTGTACTCTGAATAAATAAACTCTTTTCGAAATAAGTTACTAGCAAACCCCTCGACCGGATAAAAATTTTGCAATTTTCCACACCATAACTTATCACTTGCTTATTTATTGGTATCCTGCATTTGTTGGTGGCAAATAGGACGCTGGTGGGGGAGCAACGGGTTGCGAGTCCTGTTGGCTTTCTCGTTCAGCTCCGTGACCTCCCTTAAGGAAATACAAAGATGGCTTCTGGGGGGCAGCGTTGGGTGCGGTCTGGTCAACGATGTTGACTTCGTTGGTGTTTTTCTGGAAATTTTGGTTGAAAAACAAAATTAGTAAAATAATGATACAAAATCGTTAAATTTTTTAAAATTTTTTCACAAAACTTACGGCTGGTTTAACGTAGATAACGGTCTTGGGAGCAGAACCACCTAAAAAACAAAGAAAATAGAAATTAAATGGAGATTTTTGCCATTTTTTGCAAAATATTGCGCCACTTACCGCCTCCGGAAACGACAACATCGTGTTTGTAATGGTAGCTTGGTGGCTGGACAAACACAACTTGTTGACCTTGTTCTTGACCTCTTGGAAGTTCTATGGTGTGTTGCAAGCTTTCGGTCACGTCTTCACGGGCAATTTTGCAGTAGACGGCTAAAGCACCATCGTTTCCACCTTCACTTCGACCGGCGCAGTATCTACGTAAGAGCATTATTATGAAGTTAGTATTGTGATCTGTAGAGTAATTAAGTCATATTAAGGGTTGCGTAATGAAGACATATTTACCTTTGCCACAATCTCAAGGCTTCAGCCTCTGCAAAAGATTACACCAAAGTTAAGATTTCTGAAGAAAAGAATCACCACAAGTGTCTTACCGATTTCAGGGGTCAAAACTCCAACGCCACAATTTCCAAGCTGTGCAGAGGCCACAACGGCGACTAGAACCTGTAGATGAAAAATCGAGATTTTTGTTAGCTCTCCTTTAAAAACTGGAACAACTCTCCATCCACGAAAAAAATCACTAAATAATTTTGCAGAAAACTTTCACTGCTAATTATCCCGAATTTAATTTCACACTATCCCTTTGTTCAACTTTGATGGGTAATTATGTCGTCAAATAAAATCTTATTCTGAAACTCCGCCACCACCACCGCAATTCTTCCATTAACCAAATATCACACAATTCTCTTACCAAAAGCACTTTCATCTCGAGTGTGTGGAATTGAAAATATTGAGCAAACTGAACAATTAGGACACACAAAACAAACAATCGTTCTAATCCTGAGTAGAAGATTCTCTCGACTGAAAATAAAATAGGTGAAGATGACCCTTTTAAACCAAAGAGACTGTGGCAGTAGCTCACGACTTAGGAATCCCTTCGTACATACATATACCGTCTCATCCACTACATTTATTCATTCAATTAGTTCTCCTAAAAGATCCCTTTTGCCCAATGGCCTTGGAAAAGATGAGTGCAATTAATTAAATGACGTTATGCTTGCTCCTCGCAGTGGTGGGAGACTCATCGGAAATGGTGAGAGAATCGCAATTTGTGATTCCTATACAGGCAAGAAAAGACGCTCAAGTAAAGCATTGGGAGAAGGTGAACAACTGATCTTGAGTCCTCCTCATCCTTACAAAAGTATGTACATACACGACGAGGTACTTAACTTAACATACCTTCAATGGCATGGCACCGTTCGCTTATCAGCAGATAATATTCGTGTCATTTCACATCATGCTAGATTTTGGGGATTTTTGTGCATGAGTGGCTGGCAAAAAAAGAGCTTCACTTCTTCTCGACGATGACAAAATATAACGCAACGTTTTTACTGACTCTGTAATGGAATCACTTCTTTTTATTATTGCAGTCTACATTATTTAGCAATAGAGTTTTATGTAATAGATAATGTTGTTGTTTGATAATGTAACTAATCTGCAATTTATGAGCATGAAACACGTGCTAAGTGGTCGTGACTTTGGATATTAGTCAAAATTCATGCACCAGACAAAGGGCAGATTATTAAAATTGGCCGTGTTTTAATACTGGGTGGGTGGTATTTAATTTTACCTACACTAGATTATTATTAGGTGTAGAATTTCAATAAGTTCCATAATAAGTAAGTGGGAGGTTTTTTATAATTCACAAAATTTGTGGATTGGAGGTCTACCTTGTTATCCTTAAAAATTCATAATTCTTTCAACTTTTAGGTCTCGCCACCCCACGGTTTGACATTTATTGGTAAAGATTGTCAACAATTTTGTTACTTGGTATTGTTAGTTAGTTAAGGATAATGTGTGCAGTAGTAAAAGTAGTCTCACAATATTACAGATGCATACATATTCCATAACGAGACAAAGGAAGAAAACATGATACTTTATTCTCAATATGGTAAACTGACTGAGTAATTCATTCGCATTCTAGACATAGAATTTGACAAATAAAGTATTCCTATCTTGCATTATTATTGGTTTGGTCATGCATACCTTTGTCTGAATAATTGGGCTGTGTGTGAATATATAGGCTTGACTTTTTTACAGACACGACCTGCAAGGTGATCTGATTCTCAGAGTTGTAAATTTAATGTAAAACGCAATGAGCCATCGTCAATTTCATGGCGAAAGTACGTATTCAATTATTGGAATTGAATGACACAAGCCATAACAGTCTTTTTGGGTCTAATTAATTGCAATAAATACCACGTACGACGACCCTACAGGCCAGCAACCACGTAGTCAGATCGCGGCATTCAAATGCTGTTATGTAGGTGTCAAAGCATGACCAATGATTTGATAAATTTTTTTACCTCTGTTAAAGGATGACCTGATGCTGAACGCAAGGCCAAGACAACAAGACCGGACTACAAAATGGACCAAGTTGATTTAATTGAAAACACATTTGCAGCTGAATGAAATCGTGACATTTGTCTGATTTCAGGATTTATGACGCTCGTGTAAATACTTAACATGTCCATTAAGTAAATAGCTAACGTGGAGCTGGGCACTTACGCCGAGATAAGATACGTTATTGATTTAGCATAAAATCTATTGTCCCAATTTGCAGAAATTATCAGGACAAGAGATAAACACGGATATTTTAATTAGACGAAATTTATTTGGTACACGAGACAATTGATAACATTACTTAATAGTAAAATATTTTTAAATAATAAAGTTACTGTTACAAAACAGCATCGAAATGGATATAGGTAATTTACTGAATGAAACAATAGCCGTTTTCTTGCACATCTTCTTCCTTCACAGACAAAGGAAAAAGCACGACGGTTGGTCAGTTCATTCAATTCAACGCGTCATCTTCTTCTTCATCGCTGGCGTGATAGTGGTGTCTTCGTGGTCTGTAATCTCATTGTGTAATTGAGCATTTAGTAACATTTATTTACTAATTGGTGACTTAAATATGCATCTTTTATGTAGTTAATGATTAGGGGAAATTGCTAGTTGAATACTTACTTAATGCATATACGTACATCATAGTCACATGGCAAATCTCCTCATTTTTTTCAATTTGGCCCATGAATCCGGTTACAATTTGGACAAGGGCAAAGGGAAGTTGAAGCAAGGTTGGTATGACATTCTAAACACATCGATGATGTTAATTGAGCCATGATTTCAGAAATTTGTTTCTGGACTGTGGCTATGATATTATGATGTAACTCTTCATCTGTCATGGAACAGTCTTCACTGATATTCGGACCGTCTCCAGCACCATGCTCCACGCTTTTAGGCACCATATTTGTATTGATGGAACATGCCAATGCATTAGTGTTTGACGCCGTTAGAAGCGATGAGTTAATGGGAGGAAGCCTCACGTTGGCGAAGAGATGGTAGCATTGAGAAAATGAAGAAGTCCCTTGTGGGGGGTTGCACTGGGAAAATTGACGAAATGGAGAGGAAAAATATAATTGATTTGCACTTTTTGGAGGTGAATGTATAAAAAGATCTGTAGAAGGTCCAGGTTTGGGTGGGGCACAATATTTGCAAATGGTAGGAGTTGGATTGGGGTATTCAGCAAAGCCTCCCTTCTTGCAAGTCGGGCACTCGATATTGATGTGCTGAAGACTTGGTGGGCGTCCGGGTGGGGGTGTCTTTGGAGGTCCGGCGATTGGTCGAGGTGGATTTGTGGGTGTAACGATTGGTCGAGGTGGATTTGGGGGTGCGACAACTGGTCGAGGTGGATTTGAAGGTGTGACAACTGGTCGAGGTAGCTCAACATTATTGCGAGTTTGTGGACGAGTTGGAGGGGGAGGTGGTGGTGGTTCATCATCGCCCTGAAATTCATACGAAGGTTTTTACAAATGAAAACTGGAGAAATCTTAATCTACATACTCCAAAATATTTGACAAATGCGTAGAGTAAGGCTACTCCAAATAGTAGAACGAAGAATGGGATGCAATTAAAAAGTAGATGACAATACGATGGATTGCTCTGAATCAGCCCTTGAGAGTAAGGCTCGTGTCCACATTTCTACCGAATGGAAAACAAAAGTTTTTAAAACAAAATTTGACAGACAATTAATTTCCAATTTTGAACCAACGGCTATTTTCAATTCTTGTATGGTTCCGAGATATGGATCGCTTTCCTCGCAATTGTCATCCTCCAAACAGAGAGCAGCATCCACAGCCCACTGGACCACGTAATACAAGCCGTATTGCTCCACAGCTTCAACAATCGCCTAAAATGGTGTAAAAATCACACATTTCAACAATCATACAATTTCCATACTAAAATGCATACATGTATCATACTTCAACTAAATTTGCGAAATAGCCAGTGACATTTGACCCGCTCAGCTTTCTGGACGCTTTGTTCACCAAGTTTTTTGCTCCAATGACCACAGTCGCACCGGGTTTGTTTAGTCCGAACACGGATGCCAGAAAGGTGCCCATTAAAACTCCTTTCATGATGTAAGAATGAGAGCGTGACATATTATTGATGAGTTCATTTAATTGCATGTAGATCATGGTTATCCGAACGACTACGATATTGTTCTCCGGTTTGAGTAGCCCATTGTCAACATTTCCGGAAGGTGGTGGTGGTGGAGGTGGTGGTGGAGGTGGGGTTGGGGGTGGAGTAGGTTCAGGTTTTCCACCTCCAGGATCTCCGGTACCGGGATTGTCGCCACTCATTTTCAAAAGCTTACTTGATTCGAAACACTTATCAAATTCAAATTCTACTTTTATGCTAAATGTGCAAATTTTTGCCAAAAAAATTTGTCATCATGACCTGTTTTTAAATGCTATTGAAAATCGAGGTTGTCAAGGAGTTTTGCATACCATTGGTCGCAAAAAATATATCCTCAATTCACCAACGTTATCACGGATTTCCTTATTTCCGCAAATCAAGAGATGAGAAATATAATATGCGTAAAATTACTAAATTATATGTATGCTTCGCACTTCATACATATTAGACGAGCTTGACCTTTGCATAAAAGATTCATCTTTTATGACCCACTTTCCTCAAGGATATTTTCGGAAGCTCTGACAGATGATGAGCGAAATATAGCTCTCTAAGTATGATTTGTCTCGTAGCCACTGCCCCCTGCGAATAATTGCAAAATTACTAAATAAATCGTTATCCGTTCTGAATGGAGTGAGTATAAAAGGATGAAATATAAAATAGATGGTAAAAAGATGGACGCTGTACAAGCCGATTTGTGGTCGACGCATTACCTACTTAAATATTTTCCTTTGTGACACAACCAACTTTCAACCAAGCAAACGCTGTCACAGACAAATTTGTACAATTAAACATAAATTGACTGTCTCAACAATGACAAAATTTATGGCTCTAAAAACCAATTTTCTCATAATCACAAATACATAAATCGTTAATCTCAAATTAAAAGGCAATTAGGTGGATGGTGAAGAAGGGCCTTTTTTCAAGGGACAAGGTCTTCCTCCTTGTCCGTAGTCCACACTAATACGAAAATTATGACAAAGCCTGTAATTACGCCTGGGAGAAATATTTACCTTCTCCGCGTATCTCTACCACGTAAATAAAAGGGTTAACAACTGACTCGATGGAAAAGTATGTATGCAAGTATGACGCAAGTTTTTAATTTCAAAAACTTATTTCTTATTGCATTTTTTTCTGAGATTAAGTGACATTGGGTGACTAGAATTTTAATGATAAGTTGAGCAACCTTATCTCACGTACATCTCTACTTAATACTCCAACCAAGTGTAATCACTAGACATCCGGTCACCTAAAATCGATTCATAACGAGTGACGAGGTGCATCAATAAGTAACAAGGTACTTTGTAATTACTAACTATGTACATTTTTTCGAAAATTAAACGAAATAAATATCAAAGTACAGAAGCTCGTATAAATCATTTTTTTTATTGGTGGTCACATTTTAGGGTAATTTTATGTAAATGAAACTACGCACTTTCGTCTTCTTTTGTTTTTCGTGATTGTGAAAAAACCAGTAAGTGCATCTTATATCGTAAAGATGTACATGCTTAACGTTTTTGTAGATAAGAGCCAAATAAATACTGTAAATATTACAAAATCATTTGATATATAGGTAATTAAAAATTTTCTTGTACAATACGCCATATTGTCACAAATTGTCTTTTATGTATGATGCACAACTTTAAAATTTAGTCAAAATACTTACACACAGTCGTAAATTTAGGTGATCAGTGAATTGAGCATCATAATACACAATGATTTTTAGATCTTATCTATAGGACAAATTTTCGTATTTATATAGTGCGGAGATGTTGGGTCCAAGTATTTATTTACCTAGATTTGAGTAAACTTAAATATTTTACAACTAGATAATGAGAGATCATAAAATGTTTATCTACTTTTTTTTACCAGTAGTTTCGTTTCATTTGTGAATTGATGCACCCACAAATTGACCACACTTGCTTAAATTTTGTCATTAGTCACAGCTTGAGACGCTTTACATCGCATTTATCTACTCATTTTCATTCTACTAAAAAATGCCACTACAAAAATCCGAGCTGGTGTTACAGCCTAATTTTCAAGAGTGTGGATTATTGCTTAAATTTCAATATTAATTCTGTGCTGGGCTTGACAAATCATCATTGCAGTGGTCATCCTCACTTTCTTGCTTGTTTGTGTACGAGTACATGCTACCCCGTCACGTCGTGATGTTTCCATGCTTCACCAATTTTACGGTCTCAACAAACGGCAGCTCATTTGTAATCACACTTCTCAGCCAGCAGCAGATGACTTAAGTTTGTAATCAAAAAATTGCACAAGAATTTCATCCTGTTGTTGTTGCGGCACATTTGTTTATTATTAATCTTGTTACCTGCCTGTTTCAGCTTCAGTTTGGCTGTACGTGGACGGCGAGGGACACAACAAATCAACGCCGATTCTTCGACTCGTTTACGCTTCTTTAACTAATAGGCACGTAATCAAAAGCACATTTATGAGGAAACAATAAGCGGCAGGGTGTACATTGTTCCTTCCTTCGTTACTTGCACTTTTTTGCATAGTTCACCCATTTTTTGTCGGCGTCTTCTTCTTCATCCTTGTCAAGAAGACTGACTGAACGGTGTCTATAACGTGGCAAACAATGCGCCCAAGTCACAATCACCTACGTATTTTCATTAACTGGTCGTTTTCGATTTGATTTTACTTACGCGGTGTAATTATTCCAAGCACTTACAGGTTGTTAATGTGTGAATCATGTCAGCTACAAAAAAAATTTGTATGCATACATCATACGTACAACGAAACGAGGGTGTTTTTGACGCTGACAGATTGAGGACTTTTGGACGACAAGAGCTCCCTCAATACCAATCAGATTACATAATCAGAATATGTAAGCAAATGAATCATTACTTAAATTGACGGGTTGATGGAGACGAATTGTTTCTCAATTATCGACAGTTCTAGCCTCTGACAAATAATAAATGCTAAAAACAAGTCGGTTAGTGCAAATAATTAAGTAATTATTTGTCCACTCATCGAAACATCCGGACACGTGTGTTTAATTAGAATTCAGCCATTTTCCCACTTTCTTTAAACAATTTACAAATAAAATGACATCTTGAAAATTAGCATTAAAATATTTATTGTTCGTTAATATCAACAACCTGTCGATTCTTGTCACATGCGTCATTCATTTTCCTTGCATACAAAATTGTCACCAAGTCAAAGCTCCTTCTTCTTCTTTCTTACCGAGTCATCCTCTCTTTAAGACTAATAAAACTTGAGACGCCATCAATTACCAAATATTACGTAGGACGAGGAGCTTAAAATATTGCTTAATAAGTGTAGTCATCTATTAGCTTACGAAGGAAAAAATCAATAATTTTCAATTTAGGTATTAGCAAATAATTGATTCCTCAACCCACCAATAATTCCACCATGTAATTCTCCAATTCTATGCAACTGCAATTGATATTTTATTAAGAGATTGACCTGAATTTAACAAGTAGTCTCAAGTATTCTTAGCTTTTATTTTCATTCAGTTTTTTATCATCTTTATTGATTTGTAAGATGCATACGATTGCATTTACGAACGGCTGTACACAAATGTAGTGCGAGAAGATGAGGATAAAACTTTTGATTGAATTGACAAGATAGGATCCGACTCCGACCGATGATGAGATGAGAGACGTTAAGATGACTTGACTATCTTAAGCACCCTTGTGCACTCGTATTTATTGAAGAAAGCTCTTCTTGGCTGCTTCTTCCTCCTTCGTATTTATTCGCTTTTATATTTTATCGCATTTTATTTCTTGGCTTTTGTACGATGTGAATTATAAATCCGAATATTTTCATTTTCTATTCACCCACAGCGACTCTTTCATTTATTCACTCAAAGAAGAAGAAAAGGAATCAATGTTTTTGCTTTCTTGAGTCGTCATTTACATCAACATCTTGTTGACGCTGATTGTTCCAACGTTCGAATAAATTAATTGTAAATCTGTGCTCCTGCCTGCTCCTTACAAAATTTGGGAATGAGGCAATAATCGACAGCTTCATACATAAATTCGTACATATGTATATTTACAGCAATAAAGAAACAGTGTAACGTATTAATTTTGCTTTGATTTCTCATCTGCCTCGGTAAAATTCTTGGGTTTAATTTCAGAAATATTTGCAATTTCACACCCTGTGGGAAGCACCTGGATTGAATATTAAATAATTTGTAGGGTACATGCTAATAATAGATTTTGCATGAAATTCTGCATACCTCGCGGATTTGAAGATCTATCTATGCAGCTAGAATGTACCCCTAGTAAGTGAAGTGCTAGGAATTTCATTTTGCCGTGCGATGCCTGAATAGATATTGAATTTCGATTATTTTAAACCTTTATTATGTTTACGTTTATGAATGAAAATGCGTCGTCGAGAGGAGAAGAAGATGTTGTTACACCATCGCAAATTATTTTTTAATCTGACTCCTTGCCCACTCCCTTGTCTTGTCGTCATCCTTTATTTTCGTCGCTCCTTCTTATCCTCGTCGTCACTCGTCACTATGCAATGTTGTAGAGTTGGATAAAAAAACAGATTTTAAATCCGTCCCTACAACTAACTCCGCCATTTGCTCATTTGCCTAATGAAAGTCCGTCTACTAATAATCTTCCCACTTATCTATCCACAACTCGCAGCAATCCTTCCTTGGCTAATAATTTTTTTAACTATGCCCAATAAAGTCTAGGCTTTAGCAAAAACTCTCTCTGTCTCTTTTACATATTTCATTATAATATTTTGAGATTCGCCACGCTATGCGATTCTTTGAATCGTAATCTTGGTTCAGTTCAAGTTGATAACTTGTATGATAACCATGTTGTTTCATAATGGGAAGAGTTGTTAATTGTGAAGAGTAGAATAATTAGTGTAATTCGTGCAGTTCAAATATCTTGAATACGAACGTTACTTTTATTTAAGAAATTTGCATTAATATTGAAATGACCTATTTGACCCGTGTTCTATGTGTATCATTAAAAAGAATCACCGTCAAAGAAGATAAGTGAATTTCGTGCCGCAAATAAGGTGAAGATGATCAAGTGAAGTTGGTTAAAGCACTTGCATATTTTATCGACGTCGATGGGATTATTATGTAAAACATGGGAAATTAATCTTGATCAGTTTCTATAAATCGTGAACTGCTTTACAACAATCTGCGACACGATTCATTTTTTTTAGCAATTATCGCCCATCTTCTTAAACAACGGCAACATATTATCATACGATGATGAGTTTGTTTTATTGCCAATTTTGTACGTTGACAAGTAACATGTTGTTGGTGGGCAGATGGTGGTGAAGGATTTGCAATATTGAACGTTGGTTACAGCAGCAAGTGGGAGTGTCCAGAGAATAATTGTTTTCTTCTGACGCGAGGATCAAGATTTGCCAGATTGGAGAGATAGTGTCGTTGATAAGAATTACAATGAAGTTGTTCAAGACGAGGACAATTGGTTTGATGGCAATGGTTAGTCCCGTTCCTTCTTTCGTGCACTATTAGTTAATGACACGTCTAATTAGAGAGCCGCTCGATTATTTTAGATTTTCAGTTAATAAATGATTAGAAAAATAATCAGATAAAAAAATTTCAAGAAACTTATTTAACCCAATTTTGCATTTTCTGACCGAATTAAGTAATCTTTTCGCATCCATAAATGTAGTTCAATTACAATGCAACAAAATAAATTGTTTCCCATTATCCTTTTCTAATCTCTACAAATTAACTCAAATTATGTGATGATTGACACGACACAAGAGTCAAACTATGTACTGCATTTATTTACTTGTTTGCCATGAACATATAAGCAGTAAAGATTATCCTTTGTTCTCAGGGTTATTTGTTCCTCCAACTGATGATGACGGTGATGGGAGGGGTTGTGGATACCAAATCTTTAAATGGAGCACAATCAACCCAAGTAGAAGAAGTAGCGTTTCCTTTTACTTTGCCCAAAGATGGAACTGAGCTTTCTGCGTTTCCTGAACCTCCGTGCGATTGTAATCGGGATGATGAAAGTGAGATGGGTGGTTTTGTGCCGAGTGAAAAATTCCCTTACGCAACAGCACCAGATTCTACGACTAATTTGGAACAAGGTTCTTACGGCAGTGATTATTTGAATAATAATAATTTGGAAATAATCCCAATGACGAATAATGAGAAACCGGATAATGAAAGATCAGGAAAAATTAAAAACGATGAGGATGCCAACGTTATAAAACAAGTCATTTTTATCGAACCTCCCGAATACGTGTACAATCATAACATCAAGGTTGCTCAATCAAACGAGAAAAGGCCAAGGACCGTGATATACGTGTTTCCCCCGATGGTCAGCCACGTCTATAATATCAGCGATCAAAGAAATCTGTCGAATTCGCAAGAAAAGCCACAAGTATATTATTTAGGTGGTACTACACATTTTGATGGTGAGGAGAGTAATCAAGGGGGAAATGAAGGGAGGGAGAAATTCGAAGCGAGGAATGAATACGTTGTGGAAAATGATGATAAGAGTGAAAGTTTACAGGAAACCGGGGACGATGCAAAATTCGGAAATTCAGAATCCCAGAATGAACAGACTGTTGAGTCCTCGTATCTTCCAGTTGCCCAAATAAAGAGAAATTCAGAAATAACGGAAGCAAGTCGTCAAAACTTTGCTAAAAGAAAACCAGAAATTACAATTCAACATTCCGTCCGTTCCATCATTTCAAGGGTAGGTCACCCTGAAGAAAGCACCACCACCTCTACTACTCCACGTCTCACTACGACCATAACCACAACCACACCCCCACCGAAAAAACAATACAGACGATTCGACTACTTTAGTAAATCTGATTATGAAAACCTCAAGTCTAAAGGACAACTTTCCTTTAACTTTGTTCAATATCGGACAGGGCCAATTCCGACACCACCACAACCATCACCCCCACCCCCACCATCTCCATCCCTTAGGTCGCCAAATTATGATAATAAACCATTTTCTATCGTCTCAAATTCAACAAATCTTAACCAACTACAACTAACCACGGACCGACCATTTATTCCATCTTCTCCTGAAATTATAGTTTCAAAGAGACCCACTGTTCGCCTAGAGTACGAAAGAATTCAACATTTTCCTCAACAAAGACAAGCTTTTCCTCTAAATTCACAGTCCTTGAGTTTACCCCCACTTCCTTCCACGAACGAATTTCGTCCTTCTGACCCAGACCATCACCCACTGGAATATAGAACTATTCAATATTTCCCAAAACCAGAACCAGATCAGGAAACCGAGCACACGGACCAGAATTATGTAATACAAGAGCAACAAAACCCAATGTTCACCCGGTCACATTTTCAGCAAGAGCTAGACAACCAGGCGTCAGGGTCTGAAATGGAGCCAAATTTAAGAAGTGATTACCAAATTATTCCTGCGGTTTTTCGAAACTATTTATACGTCGGACCAACCGGTCCAGAGCATGAGAATATTTAACACACATTTTTATCATAAAACGTAAAGCGTAAATTATGTAACAGGGAAACTTGACGTTGTCGTAAAAAATTCTTGACATACTTTACGAAATCAATCTCAATTTCTTGGAATTGCCGTATAAACAAAGTTTGTTCCAATTTAATAGACCAATCTAATCGGCTGCTCGTTATAAATTTTAAATGGCTCAATAAATCGCCACTTATTCAACATGTGGCGTGGTCACTTATGTACATGGCCAATAATTTTTATAGAAAGCATGTTGCACGTACAGAGACAAAACCGTGATGGAATAAAAATGTATCACTCAATCAATATGTCAATGACAATAATAAAACAAAATAATGTTATTTAATTGGAGCGGAATTGTCCAGTTGCCAAAAATCTATTTACTTATACATAAATCCTAACAAAATTAAATAACACGATACACACATCAAAGAATTATCCGCTTATCAATTTAAGTGCATTATAATAAGTTGTAGTCAATAATTAAAATGTTTAAATTGAATCTACATACATAATCTGTTGCAACGTGATTTTTTTATAAAATAAACAGCTCGCAACACTTTCTGAATAATTCATATATATTTTTTTTACTTACTTGCTGTCAAAACTGTGGGATTATGTTACTTACTCTGATTTTTGGTTATTAACGCTATGCAAACAAGTAAGTGGTGCCGCAAGCGAGGAAATAAATTTATTTTCAATTAGTCAAATGACATTAATTAAATATTGTAAAGCATTATTCATTCATTCAACATCTAAATCTCACCGGATCCTACTTGATTGATTGCACAAATAAAGGAAACTGGGGTGAAAAATGTAACATGTCTAGTTTGCAATTTATTGAGTTGTACGTACATAATTCGCACTCTCGCCAAACTTCGCAAATCGGCCCTGCCCAGCTTTTGTGTGCTGCGTGCTGGCTGTCAAAATGCAACAATGATCCTCCTTATTCTTCATCGAGAAGTTGAGAAGAAAGCTGAATTTCAAGGAGTGACATACGCATAAATCAGTTACATAATAAATACAAACTTACTAATAATATTCCCACATTTGCCGACAAAATAGTGCGAGCATAAATATGTACATCGTGACTCTGCTACTGCCTCTTTATGCAATTTATTCGCTACAGATCCCTTTTTTGTACCTCTGACATATGTACGCAAAAAGGAAATGTGCGTCATTTGCGTTTCGATAATTTACCAATTTGCAAGGTGTAGGTGGCACATGCAAAATTTGGCTCTAGACTTTTTGGCCACTTTCGTAAATTAAATGAACCATACCACCCTGGGAACATGACTTGATCGGTTTTTGGTGGTGTCAATTCAATTCTGAATTATCATATCATTTCACCATCGCAAACAATGCAAATTGTAAACAATGGGATACCCCTTAAAAACTACATTGAAGATGTGTTAATAATGTGGCTTATCATTAACTAAACACCAAATGTATACATAACAACCCAACCCATTAAGATAAGCCACTCTCACTTTTTTATCCGTCATCAACAAATGGACCAATTTCTTCCACTGCATATTTAGTTAGTGAACCACATAAATTGTTTGATGTACTTTATAAATTCAAATTAATTGGTGTCAAAGCAATTTATTTGTGCTATCTCTATCCCCACACATGGGCGAATAAATTAAACGTGTTTCCTCGTCCTCAGACGTTCGACAGAAGTTTTTTCTTCTTCTCCAATTCTGAGAAGCAAGTTGGTCAATGCATTCATGCAGTTACATCTGTAGCTACATTACATATGTACTTTTGTTATGGGACTGTGATTCATTCTTATGTTTTGTTTGTAGCAAGTTGGTTGTTTTTGGGGGAATTAATGATGAATGAATGAACGAACTAAGAAGACAAGGGTGAGTTACATTACAACTTGTTCCTTCTTGCAGACGGACGAATTTCTTGGCTGTACGACAAGAAAGGATGTCGTTATAATAGTCGTCGTCCACACCGTCGACCAGTGGCTCGTCGTCGTCATCCTCACTAAATTTCAGGAAGGAACAAACCCACTCAATTACTTAGTAATCTCTGATTACACAAAATAAACAGATATGTGATCCATCCATCATTAGAAAAAAAGTGTGTTGTTTTTGGGCATTTAAGATTAATTAAATGAGGCACGTATTTAGTAGTATGCATGCATACGCATCTTAAATAACCTACGTGTGCATATCCCTTAATTAAGTATGAGGATCTGGGTTTTTGGTAGCTTTTATGATGTTGAACACCTTCCATAAATTTGCATGATAATTGTCCTGTGTTTTTCGTAATATGAAGCTACATACCTAACAATAAGAATTGTAATTTGCATTGATGGAAACTGCCTTAAAAGAAGAGAGACTAAAAAATGACAAATTTAAGTTTTGCTAATTCATTTATGTAGATGTGGCACGATTATTTAAGTTAATTTGTCGCAGAAACCTTCCTCTCGTCTTGTCCTTTTCCTGTCTAAACTTCCTTGATTTGATAGCTCATCGTGAGATATGAACAGTGTGAGATTTTGAAGGGCTAAGGATTCACACTTTTTTAGTGATTGACGTAATAAGCCAATAAATACTGCGGAATTGTAAAAATATTAATACTACAATCACTCGTAGGCATTTATTTACCAATCGTGCAACAGAGACTTTTAAATATTTTGTAATTTGGTCGTTTTATTTTTGTACGTTACAGCGATAAATTAGCCGGAATGGGTTGTATGTGTCCATTTAGCTCAGATTACAAGAGTTTGCATGTACTAAAATTTCGAAATTATGCAATTGATAACTTGTTACTTAAAAGGTTTGCAGTGTATTTTATGTAAAATTCAGCATTTTGAAATTGTCGCGTATGGTATTTTTTAAAGCTAATTCGAAAAAATATTTATGTATGTTGTTACTTTTTTAAGCATTTGAAGGTTCAATCCCTTAAAAAAAATTGCAAAATTATTACACGTCGTGTGCATCTCTTGTGCATCATATATTTGCATTTTCTTCATTGTCAAACTTCCAAGAAATGCATTTGGCGAGTGCAAATTTCTAAAACAAATTCGCTCCCTGTACGATTTCATTTTTTGATTAAAACTAGATTACGTTAACGATAACGATGCACACAATGGGTTGAAATTCAGTACGTACCTTAAACTTAAGTGCACATCTTCTATCCAGACTCATAAAAGAAGACATAAAAAAGTCTTAGCGTGAAAACTGCCACTCTCACACTAATTCGTATTCTAATCTACATTTATAATTGCGACACATCGCATTATCTCAAAATCTAACCCACCCTCTTAAATAAATTTAAAATCATCTAATTCAATTATCAATTTCTTTTCTCATGTCGTCGCAGTAAACTTCACATTACTTTTGCTTACACAACCTCGTCAACATCGAAAAAATCTCTTTCAAATTTAAATTCTCATTCCATTAAACTTTAACTCACTTTATTTATGTTCATCATCTGACCTATATTTCGATAATGGTTCTCCATTCTTCTCTCCTGGTGGAAGTTGCATCATGAGCAAAGGTTGAGACGAAATATTTGTGGCTGGCTGGCCTAGCACCCATATCGGTGATGACTCATTATGAGCACAATTAACAATGGAATTGGAAAATTAGTTGTGGATGGATTGTAAAATAAAATTATAAATTGGATCAGCGACTGATACAGAATAATAATAATAAATCATTGCGAAAGTAATTATTAATTAAACCCTTGACTTTTAGGGGGAGACAGAGAGTGAGAGCCTGAGTTTTATTGAATCTTGACCTACCTATCCATTAACTGATAACTAAATAAATAAAATCTTGACGAACAATTCAGTGTGACGGGGATGAAGTAATTTGCAATTTAAAAATTGATTTTGTTAATATGTGGGACTAATTTGTCATTTAAAATGATGCAATATTTCACCTTTGGGTCACCCTTAGCCTTCTTATCATTCAGTATGTATAGTTTGTCATCTGTCTGTGTGTGTGCCTTTTTATTCAGTCACACGATATTAATTAATTAAGATGTCGTTGCCGAGAAGAATGCACAATTACGATTCAACAGGGTGGATGGAATGTGGGAAGCGTTACTGAATGGTGTCAAAGGTCATGAATGATTTTTGCAGCTCTCTAGTTTGGAAATTTCCAAGTAATCATTTCTAAACTTTGTCATTCTAATGGAGAATATTATCCAAAATCAGAAGCACATCTAGAATTAGCACAAAAAATACCAACTCTCTAAAAAATTACGATACGACATTTAAGCCAAACAACACACAAGATCAAGATTAATATTTGCCTAAAGCTAGCAACATTATGCCAATCACTCGCGTCAACATGTCCAAAAATTATCCAAACATGTCAACAGTTTGTACGCAACTTTGCCTATTTTAGGAAAACTGAATACCAGTAAAAGTAACGTTTAATTATGTAACGCTATTTATTTATGAATAGAATTTATGAAGGTCTCGATTTTGGCACTAAAAAGCTGCTTTTGTTGCCAGTTTTTGGCGAAATGTGCAAGTTTAAAATAAAATTGAATACTTGACGCCTCAACGCAACCATGCACACGCACACATACAAATGCATACATTTATGATGACAGTTGCCAATAATTGACAACTCTTTCATGCATAAATAAGTAAACAACAATGCCTTCATATTTCATTCAGAGTCAAGATGAATAATTTACCAACAATTGAAAGTGTCACATGTCAGTCAATCTTCGTTTCAATTTGTGCTTTTTCATGTGAATATTGTTATTTGCGTATGTCCAACAATTCATAATTTAATAAAATTGTGTCATCATTTCTATATAGCACTAATCTGCACAGTGATGTTCATTCATATGTGTGTACATTACATTTTTGGGGATAAAAAACTCAAATTAAGGAGGAAACAATGAAGCTGCGTTAACCAGACCGCATAATGACTAAGTACATATTTAGTAATGTCGAAACTTACTTTTAGAGTAACAATGTTGCCACCGCAAGCAAAGTATCATTTTGAAGATGAACGCACAAAATTATTATGTTTAAAACGTGTAATTTGTCGTCGTATGCTTGATGATCATGGCTTGTTACGAGGTGCCTAATGTAAGTGCAGAATCAAGTGCAGTGTAATTCTCCCATCGTGTATTATTAAATTAAGGATTATGATTATTTTGTTTTTAAAGGTCCCACAGATAATCATAAGGTGCAGCAGATGATGTTTTTAGGGTGAAGATAACATAAGTAATGCCGTCATTACTTATTATTCACGGCGTGTTGTTATTATTGCCGACAAATTTGTCAAGACGTCTCCATATTTCTGTGATTCGTTCTTGTTCGCTACAATTTCATGGCACTATGTACTCCATAAAATTAAGGATTCAATCATGGGCTGAACTTTACTGGGATTCTTGTAAAGGGCAAAAAGGCGTGAAATTTATGTGGTTTGTAAATACAATGGCTGGCAAAAAAAAGATGCATTTTTGCTCATCCAGCCCAGACATTTTGCAGCATATAAATAAATATAAATCACAAAAAAAGTACAAGACAGTGTTAACCAATCGCAAAATATTTATGCACTTCCCACACAATTCGTTCATCCTTTAAAGTGTTTACACTTGTGCAATCAGCTAACATTTCTTCTTCGTATGTATCGCGTCTTTCTTCAATAAAAATAATCATAATCGTGCCTTGTCCTTAAAATTGTGAAATATTTTGAAGTTTAAAGAGCACAAAAAATGGTGTAGTAAAGAAAAAAATATGTTTTTATTTATATCAGTATTCAAAAAAATTTAAACCTTGCAACTTTAGGAATAATGATAATAATGGACATTTTTTGTATGCACATTGTTGTTGATCTTTCTCAAAAGTTGAAAATTGAAAAGGTTATGATTGCTATGTCCGCTCGTCCAATAATTTGAATGTCAGAATACAATTCATTGGTTTTTGTTCTTTTGTAGTCCCTGTCACCTCTTAATTTACTACTTTACCTGAACTTTCTTGGATTGCAAAATTTTTGCAAAATGTCACAGAAGACGACATCAAAATAAGCATGTAAATTCAACCAAAGAAGATAACAGTAATAACCTTAATTTAAAAATAATTCCCTCTCAGACTAATTGTTTTGCTTGCATAAATTCCCAAGTGTGAAATGTGTAATTAAAATATTAGTCCTACTCATTCGTGCGTGTACAACAATATTATCAGAAATTAATATCCGTCCCACACACCGAGCAAGATAAATGAAGATTCAATTCAAAAAAGGATTGTTTCATTCTTCGTGATGTATGTACAAATGCAATATTATTTTTATTATTAAATCGCATCTTTACACACAAGTATACATACACAAAACAGAAAAATAAAATAAACGATAAGATGAATCAAGCAGCAACAATGAACTCACACGGATCTCAATAAAGCTCGTTCATATGTTCAAGTATGCACTGCACAAGATGCCAAAAAATTTAAAGAAAGCATAATCTTACACGAATTTGCACACCACCACCTGAAGATCGCACGTCAAGTGTGTGTATGCGATGGGATATAATCGTAGTCTAAATTGTGTAAATAGGTAACTCTTTGTTTCCTTTTACGAGAGGGGCGACAAGATGCATGCTTGGATTGCATAGTCGCAGGTAAGTAAGTACATATGTACATGTGAGAATGAACACATGGGACGCACACACACAAGCCAACAACTCTTGTCGCCGAAGAATATGCCACTTGTTCACGTTACACAAATTGTAAACGTAATAATGCAGCAGCAAGTAATAAGTACGCCACCCAAAAAAGTAACCTGACTTTAACAGATTGAATCATTAAATTCAAAAATGCAATGGGAATCCTTTACAATCTTTGTTAAAAAGAGTCCTTCACTCCACTTCAATAATCTGGCGACGACGATGAGAGGAGAGCACAGGTTGTAAATGTGCACTTGAGCTGTCAAATCAAAAAGAAAATCTTTTACATATTTCAAATCATTCTTCCAAAGGTAACCGTGTCATCACCAGAGATTTGTGAGTCTGAAAGGGAGGAGGGCCGTTGTTATTTAGCAGATTTATAATTTTGAGTAAAATTTTAAACAAAACTTAATTGTCCAATTCCGGATGTCGTGACCAGTTCGGTGTACGTTATGATAGCGAGTATCGTTAAAAAGTGATTGGTTGGTGGGGGTGCTTATTTGTTGTTAGTATCAGTCACTACCGCTAATTAGAGGCGAATTCTTTATGAAGTAGGCAAAGTTGCATTCATAATTTCATTCGTGATTCACTCTCTTGATGAGTGTTGTTGCTAGTAGGGTGTGATTTCATTAAGAAAAAGATAAAAAGTTTTGATCCCTACGTGAATACTACATATATTACTCATCTGTGGTTTGACTTGCATAATTTGCAAAAAAAAAGAAGATTGTGTGCTAATGAGAAGAAAGTGACGTGGGATTAAATAATTGCATAAATTCAGTGAAAATGATTAAGTTGAGACTTGTATTGGTAAGTAGATAAATAAATTCCGCATTCAGATTTAAGTATTTGGTAGAAATTTAATTTATTTTCATGCTTGTCGTGATATTCATTTTCCAGTGGTTGTTGCCTTTGGTGTCAACCTCCGTCCTTGGCGGAAGTTATGGCAGCAGCAGCAGCAGTTTTACTGATTCTGGTTCTGACCTACCGGAAGATCAGGTCGAAGAAGTTCTCGCCCTGTACAGAAAACATTGTCGGACCGGATATGGGACCGGAGGATATGGGTCGTATGGGCCTCCTCCGTCGTCAATAGGAGGCGGATACGGTGGTGGTCCTAGCAATCGACCAAACGTTAACATTGTGTGCAAAGAAGGCAACGAACATCATGCACCCCCCAAGAAGCAAATTATCCGCATTCCTACCCAAAAACCGAGGAAAAACATCGTCTTCGTAGAAGCTCCCACGTTAAGACTTAAACATCAAATTAATCTCATTTCGAATGGAGAACAAGGTAAACGTACAGTGATTTATGTGTTGCCTCAAAAAGCCTCCCATTCCCTTAAAGTATGGGACAAACGAGGACAAACGGCTCCGGCAAACGGGAAGCCGCAAGTCTTTTTCTTGAAGAATGACAAATTACCGCATCAACCAATTCCTGAATATCATCCGCAACAACCAGTCGGATCAGGTTATGGAGTTCCTGTACAACAAAAACCAGTCGAAGGGTATGGACCTCCTGTACAGCAACAGCCGGTCGTCGTGACCACGCCCAGACCAGTTTACGGACTTCCGGTCACGACCTATCGACCAAGTACCGGTTATGAAACTGTGGTTGTCCAACCAACCCCACAACCAGCTCCGAGTAGTGAATACGGATTTCCACCACCGAAACAGCAATATTCTCTCCTGCAAAGTGGCGGAGGTCTGGTTCCCTTTGACCCTTCTAGTTTAGGTCCAGAATATGAAATCGTTCCTGCCGATCAAGGAACACGGAACGCGTATCAAAATCTGTTTGCGTTGGGTGGTGGTGCTGGACTTCAATCCGTATCTCCGTCTCAAATTCAACCACAATTTCAACTCCAGACTGAGACAACGTATGATGAAGGTGTTGGTCGTGGTGGTGAAAGTGCAAGTGAGCCAGAAACCCTGGTTCAACCTCTGAGTGCAGCAAGTTTGTACAAATCCGTCGACTCTAATGGTGCTTATGCTTCCGGAGGAAAATTGCAATTTCCTTCAGAATCTATTCAAAATTATCAAATCCAAGCTTTCGACGGGAGTAAGAAACAGGAACCAAGCGTTGGAGTGAAAACGTTGGATGACGACGGTGATGACGAGGACCTTACCGACGCTGAGGCTGAGAAACGTATCAAATCCTTGATTTCTGCTTATGAAAGTCGTCAAACATCGACACCCACGCCGAGCACGATTACTGAAGCCACAACGACCACCACCACGACGACTACTACGACCACACCCACACCAATAACAAGTACCACCACGACAGAGCAAAACTTTCAGCCAAGAC
The DNA here is from genome assembly GCF_002217175.1 of Folsomia candida. Classification (NCBI taxonomy): domain Eukaryota; kingdom Metazoa; phylum Arthropoda; class Collembola; order Entomobryomorpha; family Isotomidae; genus Folsomia; species Folsomia candida. The sequence continues at coordinate 9,787,540 of NW_019091196.1, forward strand.
GGCTCAGCACGGACTTGTTTAACGAAAAATTCGTCCGTGCTTTAATATCTAGTGCGAAAAGCGCTTCAAATAGTAATAATAACAATAATGAGTCTGGTGCCATAAGCAATAACAATAATTATAGTAACGTAATTTTTAGATATTTTAGAAATTCTGATCAACAGCTCAATAGTTTAAGGCCACCAGCACCACAATTAGAACAAGGAGACGAAGCCACGCCAAATAATAGGGTAACATCGAGCTCAAAAAGGTCCATAGATAAACCCACCTTTGAATTCTTTCCTGCCAATTTTGTTAGCTATTCATACACCAAAGTTGATGCGGATAAGACAAATTAAGTATTACGTGTTTTTTTCTACGTATTTAATCAATTTTACGATAAAATGAGCTAATTACTTATGTAAATTGAACTGATCGAGTAGAATCAATCGATCAATTAAATTTATCTGAAATACCCTTGTTCATATTATATCAAAGATAAATCAATTAGTGCAATTTTTATCAGTTTTCTCGGCTTCATAGACTTGTTCCTTACTGGGTTTGGCTCTATTTTTTTGTACTTATCATTTCAAGACTTGTTTTCCTGTTGATCTATATCTATCAAATAAATTGTAATTAAATAAGGATCGGTTCAACCGATAATCTACTTATCAATAACGAAAAGAGTGTGTCCGTCCATTATCAGTTGATTAATGTAGAAACGTGTGCATGTGCTATTTGAGTAAGAGAAGTAGCGGACATATTATTTAATGAGGTCGACCAGTCGGCAGTGAATGTTGTTGTTGCATGTCTTTCTTTTTAGGAAATACTTTTAATTTTTGATAAAGCTACGTAGTAAATATTCCTGTTTGGGAGACAGACATTCTGGTCAATCGAAGAACCCCAATAAATCTGCGCGATGAGATAAACACTTACTTTTGGAGGTGGAGATGGTCGGTCGGCATATGTGAAAAAAATGAATAGCCATTTGTTGTATAATAGGAACGCGAACTAGCCGAACGACTTGCACTTTTTTTACAACTTGAAAATTTATGGGATTCAAATGAAACGAACGATAAATAGGATGCACGTTTTATAAGACAGCGAAAGAAACATGCTCGTGGGTGATGATGCACATTGTTGCTAGAAATATTGTACTAATCATTGTATTAATGACTACTTTTACAAGATTTTGTATTGTGAGTATTTTTATAAAGTTTGTAAAATCGCGATGAAAGTAAAGAAAAAAAATTGTTATACGGAATGAAATGAAAAGTTGGACTCAATTATATTTCTTTGAATTACTAGCTGCCACAAATTCTAAGAATAATACTGTCCGCATATCATAATACATACCGTTGTCATCGTCAAATATTTATTCTCATTCCGACAAATAAAGGAAATTGGGTGAATTTTCATGCGAAATTATTAATCATTGGCATATGCACAATAATTTGAATACGTGAATAAACTTGCATCCAGATTCTCCTTTTTAGTTTGTACAAGTCATAAATAAATGAATGAGGTTTATTTGTCTCATTTTGCTCTACATTTTTTTCAGTAATTTTATTATTCCGTATTCAGAAGCTGTGTGTCACTACCGTAAATAAAATGGGAGTTGGCACCCTTTCACCATTACTGTGAATGCACAGTTCCGAGACAAGGTGGCAAGTGACCCTTAAAAAGGTATAAAAAGTTGAAAATGGTACGTGTCAATCGCATTCAAACCAGTTGTTACATATATTGTCATTTTAGCACCCTTGTTGAATTGCCAATTTGTCGAATGTCGCGAAAAGGTGTGTATGCAGTGTCCCACCCTTTTGCTTGAAGTGCTTCTATTATTACTGTTCTATTATTACTGTTATTATTTTATTACTGTTTGCGAAGGTGTAAAAATGTCAATAAAACAGAGTAGTAAAATCGTCAAAAATAACAAACATTGTAATTTCGTCATTATTGAGACAATTCCAGATTATCAGTACCAAGAAGTGCATTTTTATGCACTTTGTATACTTACATGCATATCATATGGCACAGAAACATAATTGCTAATAGTCACTTGCATACATGCATACACAGCGCAAAAATGGGAATGCGACCAAATTTGGAAAAATATTTACTAACAATTGTAAGTAGAATTTATAATTGCATTGTTCGCATAATGTGTCTGAGAGAATTTCCACATTATTTGTTTGCTAATTGCACTAAATGTTTGAAATGTGGTGATAATCACTACTACGCACATATATACTCATGAAAATATTTATCCCAGCTAATATTTTTGCAGACATTTTGACAGGCTCAAGGCCATGATTTTTATACTTTTGACATTTCTAATTATACATTACGGTTTCATTATCAACAAAAGAAAGAAAAATAATACCATCCTTAATTTTAAAGTATATATGTTGTAGTAAAATTGAGAAATATAATTGTGAATGTATATTAAATGTATTTTTCCAATAATTTATAAATGCATGAATAAATGTACAGATCCTCTGAAAATATTTTCGCAGTTCATTCATTCCATATGCAAAATTTGTATCGATTACTTTAAACTGCAGATTTAAATATCCAACCATATTTAAATATTTAAATATTCGTTGTAAAAATGAACTTTATTGTCGATAAATTCGGATTAAGAAAATTAAAAACTTTGTAAACAGACTTCCACTTACTTAAAAATACTATAAAATGCGAAACGAACAAATAATCATGAACAACTGAACCCCAAAATTAATTTCCAACTCACATTTATTCTCGTTCAAAAAAATCATAAGTTATGCAACACTTTAATTGTACTCATTTCAAACTTTAATACTTTAACCAGTTACCAAACTAAGTTATTCGACGGCACAATAATCTCAATTTTGTTAAAACTTATGCGTATCCTGCGATACCGGGGGGAGCCGGAGTTCCATATCGGAACCCTTCTTCTCCAGTGGATTTAAGAAAATAGACGTTTGGCTTGGAAGTGACCACATCTCCGGGGTTGTACTGACTCGTGATGGAGTGTTGAGACCGTTGTGGAAGGACGTAAATCTTGGTTCGTGGAGCAATGCCGACGCCTCCTTGGACGGCAACGTTGTGTTTGTAGGTAACTATAAATAGGAAAGTGTAACAATAATTTGCACCATTTTTCCCAGAAATTTATGCTCCGAAATCAAAAGTTCCCATACCTGGAGGAGGTTGCACGAAAACAACTGAATCCGGAATGGCAGGGGCTGGCACTTCGACATTGTGGTTCACAATTTCGACATTTTCACCAGGTCCAAACTGTAAAAATGAGTTTGATTACTTGCAACTTTTCTATGCAGGATATTTCTCATCAATTTCTTGCCTTGCACCAAACTCGGGCCCCTCCCCAGTCACCACCTTCGGATCGAGATCCACACAATTTTGCGAAAAGCTGCAGTACATCAGCTTCTTCTTGTGGGGATAAGATTCCAACTCCGGCGTGAGCCACGGCGAAAAATCCGAACGCGATGAGCTATCAATAATTTTCAAATGTGATTTATTATTCCTTAAAATTACAAAAAATTGAAAAAATTGATTTTCAAAGAAACTTACCACAGCCAACTTCATTATGTCCAAGAATGTGTATTCACAACTGATTCAACGATGCCCAAAATTGATCTACTCTTCCACTGAAGACTGACAACGGAAATGTCTCACTTTTGTTTAAATGACAGACTGACCCAACTTTTTATTTGACTATTTGACTTTATCTAGGTTCGCCAAGGGACATCATCATCAAAGAGGTGCAAGTAAGTGATACACTTGCTCCTGCATCAAGTCCTCCTTTCATTAATTTTGCCTGTTTTGCTTCCTTTGACAATTTGCGTTTAGTATAACAAAGTTCAAATAAATGCATATGTAACAAGTGCGGATGAGGTATGTATTTCTTATAAAATGGTTATATTGTCTTGCCCTCTTTGCTAGAAAAATGTGTAATGGCGAGGGTGATCTGGTACATTTAATGAATACGTAGCAAATATTTATCGCTTTAATTATTTTTAAAGCCGATCAAATATAGCAATCCAATTATAGTCTGGCATTAAAACAAGGGGAGAATGGGTTAGTTTTTTTTATCATCTTGGATCAATTGACCAATATCAGTGGTCAATTTACTGGGTCGAGCCGTGATTGAGCTATAGCTTATCAAAAGGTGTGTCCTTTCTGGGGGCCTACGACTTGCTAAGAACATTTGAACAAGAAGTAAGTAGGTGACAATGATCTTGATTAAGTTAAGAGATACTGCTGGTACTTTGATGTGTGAAATATTTGCATGATTGATTGTATGATATTTACGAAATATGATGTATTGTTGCCATATCCTGGAACATTTTCATTGCGCTTTTCTTAGAAAATGCAATAATTGACCCTCAAACTGGATTGAATTAATTGATCTAGACACCTTTGATTGAAAGACGTCTACCTTTTAACAAATACATGTATAATTAAATTTGTGGTGAAGTGTCATTGATTGAGTTCATAAAATGATTATGATTTGATGCTTTAATAATAGTTTTGCAGAACAGAACATGAGATTTTAATTAGCTACATACTCCAGAAATTGCATTTGTACAGAGTCAATTGCAATTATCTGTAAAATTAATTGTTCCACGTTTGAAAAAAATTGGCAACCCATTCTCAATCAAACTTTCCCTAATGATATTTTTCTATTTTTTGAATTACACATATTTTTCCGACAATTACACATTACAGCAAAAGTACCACCGCAATTGTTTGTAAACACCAATTAAATAAAGAGTTTGATCGTTTGTCGGGCAAAATTAGAATGTTTTGACATGTGCCAATTTGTATTTTAAATTCACAGTTCAATAAATTCCTGCCCAATAATTAGAATCATTTTGAATTTCAATTATGCCCTGATTTCATTACAATAAAATGGGTTATGTCTAAATGGTCGATGTTTGTGCTTTGCATAACTAATGAGCAGCAACCCAATTAATATGCGCGAACATTCTCCTTTCTTCTTACGCTCATAGATTATTGTATAATAAGCATTTAAATGATATGTGAGTGGTATTTATTGTTTTCGCATTTAAAAATCAACTTATTAACGATATGCGTGATTTATGATGATTTTCCAATATTTATCGTTCATGTCGAACAAAATTTTCACGCAACGAGCTTTATTTGGGAGATTACGAGTCCGCAGAACGCATTTGTCTAGAAGGATTTTTGTGACACTAGCATTAAATGCATGCATATGGGGAGTTAGAATTGTAACAAATTATGTCGTGCATACTATTGACTTGGATAAGTAAATTGTGGTAATGTAGTAATTATGTCCTTTGGTGTGCATTTTGTCACTACGATTAATTCCTTGTCGGAAGAACTAGTTCCGCTATCTGTGTCGTGAGGATAACATGAATCCATTACTTCGTATGTACATACATATATTCGTTATACTTAAATAATCAAGGTGGAAAATTTATTTAATAAAGTTTACAATGTATGTAAATACATATGCACATGTGCTGTCGATTATATTATAACAGAAATTCGTCAACTCCTCGAAATTCTAACATATGTACTAAATTTCGAGTGATTAAACACTTACAAAGTTGTCAACTTCCGACCACGAAGAGCACTTCAATTGTAAAATGTCACATCCTAACGTACATATTACATAGAGATTTTGTCCTGCATGCAAATCAAGGATGGAGTGTGAAATGAAGGTGTGCATAATTAGGAATTTGCGATTATTTAATTACTTAATGTTCACAAAATTAGCTGAAATCATGTCAATAGTGATATTTTTTCACCCTAGATCTTCAATTCAGATGAGAATCTCATATTTATGTTGTACGTTTTTCCATATTTTAATACATATGCAAATACACGAACTGTGTCGATGCGCAATTTCTAGGAACAATCTTAGCGATTAAAATTTGTTAAGCATTTATTAAAACAGCAATATTAAAAAAATTCATTAATAATGTAACAATGATGAACATGCATAAAAATAAATCAAGAACATTCATTCAACGAGAATTGCGTAATACTGAAAGCCATTAAAAAGTAACCAAAACCTATGTAAATCTCACTTTTTCATTAAGCGTACCCTCCAGAAACATGGGATCCTCCTTCTTGAGGGCCTTGAGGGTGTGGATAACTGTAACCTTGTTGTTCCTCCTGATTATGTGGATGTTGCGGACTAGGGCTCACATCGATAACACCGTATTGCGGATGTGGGGCTGGTGCGATGGAAAGTGGTGGTCCATACGGAACTTCTTGGTGATGATGACCCTGTTCGATGGATGGGACGGGTGGTCCATACCCCTGTCCAGTCCATATAAATGTTATAGTTAACCATTAATTATAACACATGTTATGCATACCTGGGGGTGTTGCGGTTGAACGGGGTGACTGTTATGCTGCCCGAAATTCGAATTTAAAAAGAACACCATTGGCTTAGAAGTAGGATTATGACCAGGGTTAAAAGTTGCATGCAACGAATGCGTCGCCTTTTGTGGGAGGACGTAAATCTTGTTTGCTTGAGCTTGTCCAGGAGATCCTTTGAGAACTATTTGATGTTGATATCGTACTGCTGGTGGTGAAACGAAGACCTGAAACACACATTTCGAATTATAAATTATTAACCAAAGTATTTTCGACATTATATTTATCCAGACTAACCACGTTGGCAGGTTGTGGTGGCCCTTGTGGAACATGAACTTGATGGACGAGCGTCTCCTCTTGATCGTCTCGAGCACTTTTGCAAAAAACGGTAAAATCTCCCAAATCTGCGGCATCATTCCTATTGTGGGAACACATTCGATGGAAAAGATTCAGCACATTTTGCTCTTCTTGCGGACTAAGCACTCCAACTCCTGCGTACGAACAGGAGATGAGAACCGATGTGAAAACCTGATCAGAAAATAAATCAATTTAAAACTTGGAAAGTATTTCAGTTTAAAAATATTTCGTAATAACAAAAGGCTCACCGATATCAAAAACGATTTCATCTCGACTCGTATATTTTCCTCACGACGAAAAAGAAGACGATGTTGATTCCACCACTTTCCGGCAACGACTATAATTTTTGTCATAAAAACGGATGCTTTATATAAAGAAAGGATATTTACTCTAATTTTTGCACTTATTTTATAGCATAATCTTACCACACACACACACCAGGTAAATATCGTTATTGCGATTCGATTCAGTTTCTAATCACTAATTCTCGTGTGTCATCATGTCAAGGGGCATTGCATGATTAAGTCACTATTCTATTTTATTGCTCTTACTTAACAGGGATGATGCACAGAGGAAAATGCAAGTAATTTTGCACCCTGAAGATTAAAAATCACTTGTGGAAAGAGGATATTTGTCAGATCAGGAACAATAATCATCTTGCAGGGGTAGACAGACAGACTGCCTTTGCATTTAACCATTTCACTCTATATTCATATGTGCATGTATGACCGTAAGCAATTTCATTAGCATAATTTTACAGGAGGTAACATCCTCCGCTGCCACGATTGCAAAACAAGAAAATTAGAAAGAGTGTGATCGTAATGGTGTTGATCTGATCGTCCATCCATCCGACCGATCGGCTCGTCGTTACATATTCTTATTCGTGATTATAATTGCAGACTGCACCCTCAAAAAGAGCTTTTAATCGCAATTATATGACCACTCTGCACAAAAATGCCGGAAGTATGATGATATCAGAGAATCGCTTCAATTAATAGGAATTAAAAATTGTGCATGTTTACTTTTGTAAAGGTTGACTAATGCGATTATTTGATAACGTCGGTCATACAAAAACTGCTTAGTTTTCTGAAGCATTACTAGATTAAATTAATGAGTGTCAAGAAATATTTTTAGTCGAACGAAAGTAAAGTTCAATCAGTTAAATGCGGTGCAGGACTCGATATGAAATACAAAAACAGTTGCAGCCGAGACAAAGGCGAGATAAAACCGTAATCACGATGAACTTGGACTATGAACCAAGAGTGACAAAAGTCAGTTAAGTAAACAAATACTTGTATTAATAACCTAATAAATGAGTTCCATTCCAAATCAGTAACTTTTTGGCCTTCTGAAGCTCACCACGTTGATAAAAATAGTTATTAATTCTCATAACCGAAATTGTCCTAAAATGAGTTCTGACTGGCGACTACCTTTCGCCACAGGGAGGGAACAATTCCATTACGTGTTCCACAATGGGACATTTTCCGACGTGAACTTGGTAATTGATGGAGTGGACATTTCTGCCGTGGACAAACAGGTCATTCCGTCCCATTCGCTAGTTTTGAAGGTTCGGTCGTCAGTTTTTGAAAAACTTTTGGAGAAAATTCCCATTGGTTCGGGGGGACGTAGGGAGATTACTATTCAAGGATTTGAAGCGTCTGAAGTGAAAAAGTTTATACAGGTGCTGAGTGGAATTTACTGAATTAAATAGTCCATAATTTAATAAGTTTTATATTTTATCACAGTTTCTGTATACCGACGAATTGGAAACTGGTTCTCCCCACGAGGCGCAAAAAATATTGCACTTGGCGAAAAAGTATAAGGTCCACGGTCTCGTGTCGAGGTGTACGGCGTATCTGCTGTCGACGCTTTCTCCCAAGTGCGCTACATCAATATTTCAAGCTGCTAAAGACCACAATGAAATCGAGTTGGAAGGGAAAGCTCTTCAGTTTATTATAAAGTATGAAATAAATATTATGAAATTTTGACTCGATAAAATTGAGTAGAAATGTATGTAAATATCTTATTTGCATATATAGCAATGCGACTGAAGTGCTGGAAGAAGACGACTTTTCATCCCTAAGTCAAATTAACCTGTGTGAAGTTTTGGACAAGAACGAATTGGATATTAACGAGATCGACTTGTTCCTTGGAATTTTGAAGTATGTGGGTTGTGGGTTTCATTTAAAAATACATAGGTTCTTAATGTACTATGAAAACTGGGTGTTCATTAGATGGGCACGCAAGGAATGCACCCGTTACAAAATTCAGGACACACCTAAGCACATTCGACTCGTGCTGAAGGAAGCATTAAACTTGATCAGATTTCCTACAATGACTAAAGAAGATTTTGCAGAGAAAGTTGTTCCCACGGGAGTTTTGAGTGAAAGGGAAGTTACTGAAGTTAACCGTTATTTTGATGCGACTCCAGAAAATAGGTTTGCTAATCCTAAGTCAGCATGTAATAAATCATGAACTTTAACTAAGAATTAGTTCGTGTCCAAATTTCAGGCAGTTTGTAGTCCCTTCCACTTTCTCGAGCAAACCACGGTACATAACACGTTAATTTAAATTTACATACACACATAATTATTAATTACGTATTTCTAAGTAATAAGTAATCATTTCACTTATTTTGTGTAATAGAATTGGATTTGGTCAGGAAGAATGGCTCGATTTGACAAAAACTGACGAACAAAACCACAAACTTTTGGCAAAGTTTGCCCTAAAGAAAGTCCGTAGTAACAGTGGTAATACTGCAACTAATCCCAAATCCGTTCGTGTCTCCAGCGTCATCGTAGAAATCGAGACTAAACCGGACTCCATGACCCTTGACAAATTACAAGATGAGATTTTCAAAATTACAAAGTACGGCCTGTACTGGGGAGCTGGAAGTGTGACGCCAGAAAATAAACTTCTCGTATCATTTGCTGCCGAAGAAAACCGTTCATACGGAGTGGGATCGGTCATTGAAGAAATTCAAGACGGATTTCCAGACCAAGTCAAACTTGCATACGTAAAGTCTTACAAGGACGATATCACCATCCACTTATAAAATTTTAGGGAGGAGAAACGCGTTAGTGTTTTTAATAATAAAATAAATTAAAAAGTTCACAAATAGGATAAATACTGGTAATAAATAAAATAGAATCTTTAGAAAAATAATTATAAAAATATTCTCCCGTTTAATTTATGCAAACGCCCTCCTGAGAATGTAAACGGTTCGCTTTTTCTGTTCTGGGGCTGCAACCTCGGTGGCTGGGAAGGGACCATTTTGTCGTCGCTTTCTCGCCGCTCCGGCATCAGCTTCCGGTGCAGCTTCCGCTTCTGGGGCGGCTTCTTGGACAGCTTCTGGTGCTGCGGGTGCATCGCTTCGGGCAGATGCTTCCTCACCGCCGTGATTTCCCTTCAAAAAGTAGAGAGTCGGCTTTTGAGGGGCAGCGTTGGGGGCCGTCTGGTCAACGATGTTGACTTCGTTGGTGTTTTTCTGAAAATTGTTGCAAAAAATATTTATGTAAAAGGTGGAAAATCATTAAAAATTTGTCTAAAATTTCAAATTTTTTCAAGTTCAAATTTGTCTAAAATTTCAAATTTTTTCAAGTTCAAATTTGTCTAAAACTTACGGCAGGTTTAACGTAAATGATGGTCTTGGCACCTTCTGATCCTCCACCGGTGACAACGACGTCATGTTTGTAGTGATAGCTCGGTGGCTAGAAAAAGAATATGGAATTAATGCGAAATATGTAAAATAGGTTATTCAGGGACAAACCTGGACAAAAACGACTTGCTGACCTGCTTCACCAGCAGGAGTCAAAGCATGCTCGTGGGTCAAAGTTTCCTCAATTTTCTCTCCAGATTTCTTGCAGTATATCGAATTCTCTCCATCCTTACCCTGATAAGATGTAAATATTTACATTTTTTGAGATAAGGTTAGGATAAGGTTAAGTAAGTATTATTTTTATACTCCTTCCTTGTCTCCTTCACAATGCGCTTGCCAAAGTCGAAGTGCCTGAAAAATTATTCACCGTAAAATTTCCAAACCAATTTTCATTTCAATTTTTTTTCTAAATTCTCACTTCGGCTTCAACCTCTGGAGTAAGCTGACCAACACCTGGTCGCGCCCATGCTGACCCCAAGAAGGCAACAATCACACAAGCCAACACGATCTGAAATAGTACAAGTTACATGAAACCAACTTCAACACAAGCACTTTTTTCTCTTTACAAAATTCGTGTTTAATCCGAAAATACCAAAAGTTTCTGCATGACGATCAAATTCACCGAAACTTGAAACAATTTTCACCAACACACTTTTTTTCCTTACAGAAGCGTAATGACCGAGTGAGCTGAACCGTTCTAAGCTATTCCCTCATGTCGACACCTTCTTTTATATGACTGCAAGCCGTGCTCACACACAAGACAGCCTCCTAGGATCAAATAATCAGTCGTCGGGCTCTTCATTTGGTACCCAATATCAGTCCAACCAAGGGACATTTGCTGCTCATTATCGTCAACAAATTATATAACAATTTACACATGCCCATTATTATTATTATTAGAAGATGATGATGCGCTTAGATATATTTATTTTCATTTGCTTGTCGACTTGACCAAGCTAAATACTTGTCTTTGAAGTCAACTCACTCATTCACTCTCGACGAGGGATTCACTCTTCTTCTTCTTCTTCTTCTCACCTGTGATTGTGTACTTACAAACTAATTATCAATCACACACATTTCATTTTTTACCTTAAGCTTCAAAGTCAAGTCGAATGAAATCAATGATGCTCCAAACTTCATCTTTCTTCACTAATGCGCTTATGCTCGTCATTATGTTGCCTTGCTATATTTGGCTGGCGTATAGAGGGAGACCTCTTATTCATACAAAAATGCATGTTAATGCACAATGGGAAAATTATGAGTAAATTGTAATTTTAGCAGGACGAGGCCGTAATTATAATTATACGAGATTGCATTGCACCACGACGTATGTAAAGTCAGAGTCATGTCGAATAAAAAACTCATTGCATCAATAATGCACCATTGGACAAGGGGTATTCAAAACTAATTCCAAAATGAGGAAAGATTCGTCATCCTATCTTCTTGGTCGTCGTTGTGTCGTCGTCGTCTTCTTGGTGTCGTCGTGCCAATTCAATTCCGTCAATGAAACCCAATGACACTCGGCCAAACGTTGATGTCGTGTCCAAGAAATTTCTAATTCCTGTAAATTATGCAAATCATTACTAATAGGTGTGTATGCATCTTAAAAAAGAATTACTACCACTTGAGACGGACGGAGGGGATGATGATATGACGACGATTATGAATAAAACCATAGAGGAAAATTATGTATACCGTCGTAAATTTAGGGATGAGGCAATAATGTAATGAATTGAAAATGCAATTAATAAATACTTTGTGGAAATTCTTGAAAATGAGATTAGCGATATAATTTTTGAGAAGAACACGACTCAATAAGCTTAAACTTTGTAGTATTAAATTATTGACATTTGCCGTATGTATGATGGGATAATTGTGTTGTCACTTTTACATGTTTTTCATGTTTTTGTAAGTGGCTTCTTCACTTTCAATGTCATATTTCGACGTAGGAAAGGTCAAATAGGGGAAGTTGATGGTAAATTGATTATTACTATTTAAGATGTTACGTACGTACATTCAATGTTCATTTAATGACACATTGAGTACGTTCAATTTTCATAGAAAAGCTCAAAAGACCAAGTTGTTGAAGAGTTCCAAGTCCAAGATCATTTTGCGTCATTTTGTTGAAGATGGAAGATTAATTGCATGATATTTTTTATTCTTAGAATCATGGAAAGATGAATGACACGACATTTCATGAGTTGTTTGGATTTTGTTTGTTATTTAACGCTTTATTTCATTACTGTTTTGAGACTCGTGTACTTTTCATATAAAATACTGCAGATTATACAATAAATATGTAGCTGGTATTTTTGGTTATACTTTTACATATAAATTTCATTGACTTGAGAGACGCCTTCTTAAATGTTCCTTGTCGTCATTATCGTCGTCGATAAGCCGCAGCAGCCGCCGCAGCATCATCGCCACCATGATTTCCCTTAAGGAAAAAGAGGGTCGGCTTAGAAGGTCCAGCTCCAGCAACGGTTTGATCTTGCACGTTAACCCTGTTTTTTAAGGAGAGAAATTAGAAATTATTGTCTTAATTAGTTAAATGTCATTAATTAAAGGTTAACTTACTCGTGCGTATTTTTGGCTGCCTTCACGTAAATTACGGTTTTGCCTATGTAACAAAATAACGCGTATTATCCAAACAGTAATTACCGATTATAATGCGTCAGTTATGAAAGTTCCCGTTTTTTGCTGTTCTAAAAGTACGAAAATTGAAAATCCATATCAACCTACCCGCAGCACCACCTCCGCCACTAACGACGACATCGTGCTTGTAATGATAACTGGGTGGTTGGACGAACACGACTTGTTCTTTGGCTCCTTCTCCCCCAGCCAAGGCATGTTCGTGGGTCAAAGTTTCTTCTATTTTCTCCCCAGATTTTTTGCAAAATATAGAAGTTGCGCCATCAGTACCCTAAAAACATGATAATCCTTTGATTCAGAACAACGTTCAGATTTATGCAATGATGCTTATGTTTAGTACCCACCCCTTCACTGGCTCCATCACAGTAAGCTTGCCAAAGTCGGAGGGCCTAAAAAACATTTATTTACAGACTTACAAATTGTATCAGATTTCCGAAAAAAATAGACACTGAAAAATAATTCTAGCCACCTCTGCCTCAATTTCGGGAGTGAGCACCTGAAATGATGAAATCCCAATAATAAGAAACACATTTCAGAAATATTTCAAAGTTTTCAGTAATTTACCCCAACGCCACCATAACACGCACCAATCATGGACAAAAGTACCTAAACATTAAATATACTATTGAATACCCAACTTAACTTTTTTTAGAAATTCCCCCAAACTTACCAAAATCACCTTCATTTTCACCGATTTATAAATAATTCACGACTAAATTCAACTAATTATATCACCACAAAAAATCCCGACGTCTTTCCAACTTGCTTGTAACCTTGTAACTTGACACAATATTGGGGATGAGATTCCCTTTTTATCCTCATCGTCTCATCTTGTTCAATAAGTGATAAGTAACTGCTCGTACAAACTAAATATAATTATTATACAGCAACAACATGTAAATACAATAATAATAGAATTGTCCCCTCTAAAAAGATGTAAAAGAAGAAGATGAAGCCATTGTTAAAAATGAACGATGATATTGTTTGACCAGTTTAATAAGGACAGATTTATGCCATGGCTAGTTACAGTAGTAGTGCTTGCAGCTGCATAAAAACAACCCACTTTTTAGCAAATCAAACATTGCAGAAAACATAGATAGTCAAGTGCAAAATACAGAAATACGTAGTCGTCGTCAAACAAAAAACACGAACGGATTTGAATTTGTCATCCCATTGTTGATTCGAGAAGATTTGATTGAGACGATCGTGTGTCACCTCAGACCAAGCGAAAGGGCTGTGCACTTCATTCACCAACCACCCAAGTGCACCCATCTTGCAAAAAGTACTTACAATACTTGACGTGCAAAATTATTTCATGTTTTCAACTTCATCATCATTATCAATCAACCTGGGAGACAAGAGATCTTGAATCTGGCTGAATGACGGGGACGACAACATCGCATCGCATCACGCATGGGACAAAAGCTGTAAAATGAATTTCATAACTTTATTCATAACTTTATAATCACCAAATTTTAGGGTGCAAAGCAGTTTTAATTTCGAAATAGGACTGATAAAGAGCAAACTACCTAACTGGAATCTCCAATGGAATTTCCAACCTCTGTTACATAATTTATTTGCATATTATTAGTTCACGTTCGTTAATTGTGTACTCATAATTCGAGCATTTTTATATGTATTTGAGGGACAACACATGTATGTACACACGTTTTTTTGGTAGCTATTTAATTACATATATGCATTTAATTTGAAAATGGTGCATTTATGTAAAAATTATTTGATGAGTGTATAATTAGCGCAATTGTAGGTGGCTCACCTTAAGCAAAACCAACATATTAATAATTCTTCTTAAATGTTAATTAATTCAAATGTACATACGCACGAATGCCACCTTGTATTTCTTGTAAGTAATTATGGTTCGGCCGGTGTAGGATTACATTAAAATGGATAGCTCATTACCTTTTTTAAATAAAGTAAACAAGTTACGTTGTCCAATTCTTAACATTGATTTCGCATGCATTTGGGGTAAGCATTATTTTATTATGTGGATGAAAAGATGGCAAATACAGTTGTAATTTATTGAAACTAGTTGAAATTTAAGACTTGGAGAATGAGTGCGAGTCTTGTTTTTGCTAGTTTATTTATTTATTCATGCTCATCTGAGATCTGCTGGCGATAAATTATTTGACGATAATAATAAATAATGCGTTTTATCATTATTTAATCATTCCGACTCATATTGTAGTTGAACAATTGATGGAAAAAAATGCATAATAACAATGCACGTGAAGATGAAGAGGGAGAAACAAGCCCTTCACTTCAATTTCAATCTCTTCTGCAGAATGGATTTGGGAACAAATCAAGTGCAAAGTTCTTGGGAAAAGTTAACGAGGCTCAATTTAATTAGTATTCAAACTCATAAGAGTGCAAACTCCAACGAAGAGGCTAAAATTCGATGAATGGCAGATGCTGATGGTGGATTGATTGAATTTTGAAATTCGATTTATGCATTCGAATTCATTGTGACCAAGCACGCAGTTATTATGCAAATGCATGTATGTAAGGTACTCCAAACCTAGTTTTATTATGAAATCTGTCTGCAAACTTTGGTGCGAAATTGAAAGTAGGATTTTTCAAGACAAGCAGATTATAATTACATAAAACTAAATACAAAAATAGTTCCACATCAATTTCAAAATGCGTCTCCTTCAGAATCACAATGCTCAAAAGCGTATCTCATGACTTAAGCTTTTCATACATACGTAATTTCACAATAAATACTCTAAAAATAAATATATAAATATAAGCTCCTCGTTAAAATTATGGTTTAATAGCTCAATTGCGTTTCGGGAGCGTCATAATTGTACCCCGGTTTTTGGGTGGTGGGTGGAAGGTAGGTGTTGTCTGGGGGAGTGGTTGGTGGGAGGTACGTGTTATCTGGTGGGCTCACGGGAACTGCGTCCGTGTCCGTGGTGGATTCTGAGCCATGATTTCCCTTAAGGAAAAAGAGCGTGGGCTTAGATGGTACTTCTCCAGCGGTTGTGCGATCTTGCACATTGACCCTGTTTTTTTAGAAAATTAGAATTTTAATTGTAGACTTTAATTTGTAATAATTAGAGTAATTAGTGAACTTACTCGTGCGTATTTTTGGCTGCTTTTACATAGATGACAGTTCTTCTTGCGGCAACCCCTCCGCCCGAGACGACTACGTCATGCTAAAATGAAATTAACAGAAAATTATTGCTTGAAATTTTCTAAATTTGCATACCACAATAGTTAGATTACCTTGTAATGGTACGAAGGTGGCTGAAATGTAATGAATAAATAAATTGCTTATCAAAAATATCCGAAAAGTCATTATATTACGTATTTATATTTTATATTACCTGGACGAAAACAATTTGCTGTTCATCCCCTGAACCTTTTGGAAGTTCAATGTTGTGTTGAAGCGATTGCTTTTTGATGCCACGGGGTCGCTTGCAGAAAACGGCGAGACCTTCACCCATCCCACCGTCGCTGCCATCTTCACAAAATTTGTTCCAAAGACGATAAGCCTCAGCTTCGATTTGCGGAGTAACCACGCCCACTCCTGCATACGACGTAGCCACCACGGATAGCAAGATCTGGAATTTTGGGGAATTAATCACTAACTGATCTTTAACAATAATTATTGATCAACAGTTTTACTTTGCACTAATTTTCTAGTAATTATCGAATTATCTAATAAATTAATTTACCAAAATAGCCCTCATCGTTGCACTGAGCAGTTTATTTTTGTATTTTCCGTAACACAACCACTTTTTACTGTCACACAGATATCACTGCACAAACCAGATCGAGTCTAGTTGATTCCCAAGGAACAACTTTTCAACTAAAATAAGCAAAACGTTTGATGACCCTTTTTATTTAAGAAAGTGTCCATAATTCAATCTGATTAAAGTGAATTTGGGTCTTCATCCCTTCATGGCGAGACGGCCTTCAGACTCGTGAGCTAGGTTAATTCTGCAATTTGTACTACACATAAGGAAACATGGCACAAATCCTGTAAGATAAGTTGATATCGCACTAAACGTCGACATGAATCAATATGCTCATCGTTAGCAATTAAGCTGGTTTGTCATGCTTTTAGGTAAAATGATATTCAGCAGAATTGGTGGAGTTGTAAAATATGTGCGACTGCACAATCGTGATAAAGGTCGACAGCCTGCAGACATGATGAGATCGACAATCGACATGGTTGGATAAACACGAACACATGTACATAAATACAATTACGTGGACAAGATGATGAGCAATTTATTAATTTACAAACCAAATAATATCCCACCCCTAATAACGCATAAAAAGATAGTGTACTTATCTATGCATTAAGATATTTACTCCCTACTGAAATTATTGGAAAAATGTGGACCTCATCCATCCACTCATTTACAACATTTCTTTGACGTGACACCAAGTTTTTGATCTTGTTTTTGCTGTTTCGTTCAATGGAAGGATTTTGGTACATTTATTGCTAAGTCGATTTGACACGAATGTTCATTCTTTTATGGAATAAAATATGTCACGAATAATTAATCATGTTATGTTAGACGAAGGGATTGACTTTGTGCAAAGGTTGCAATTGCCTAGAAAATGAGTTATCATTATGACGATTGGGTTTGTATTTTGTACCCAGACAAACTTTGTGATGGGAGAACTTCCCCCAACTAAAACTTCTGTAAGGAAGAATAATACTTTTCATAATGCTCAGATTATGCATACGCGTATGCTAATTATCAATTAATATTCAGATTTACAGGATTGTGCAACTACAAATTGCACCTGTTTGGACGGATCAGGTAACCATCTACATTGTGTGTGCGTCTGCGTGGTAGTGATGTAATGATTCGAATTAATCGACAGGACCAAAGATGGATTTTCACGTAAGCAGTTGCCGGTAAAGAAATAAAAGTAAAATACTTAAATATCTAGTACGAAATATTAAGTATACGAATAATTACTAATTAGTATGATTAACCATGGATCAGAATGGAGAGAGGGCTATAATCTAAGGGGAGTTGTTCTAGGGAGGAAACATCACAGGGTGCGTCATATCGCTCTTCATGAGACAGGTTTTTTTTGATGAAATTGACTTATTTTAAATTTTATTTAAAATATGTATGTTTATTTGCAGTCACTTTTTTCAAGTCAACATGGACATTATTAACCAAACGTACATATAATCACTGTAAAATCACTGACGCGTTATGACGCATGGAAACCAGGATTTCTCGACTTTAAGCATCTAGCAATAAGCAAGATTATTTGACACTTTATCAGTCTCAGGGTCCTTTGACTGTTTCCTTGGAGGATTGTCTAGAAATCTATGTCAGAAATCCATGTCTAGAAATCCTCCAAGGAAACAGTCAAAGGACCCTGATCAGTCTATAAGGTTACGACCAAGATTCCTAAACTTTTTAGCTTGTTTCCGTGGAAGAAATGTATTAGGATAATGTAATAAGGTTGTCCAAGGACGGGCCGTGTTTTAAAAATTATTAAAAATTTGCGAGTTGGGGACAGGTACACATTTTTTGGCGTTGTCACCCGTTGTTGGGTGAGTGAGAAATTATTTTTCTGTGGAGTTTTTCATTTCTAACTCGAACCCATATGTATGTGATATTGATGACCATTTCTGCCATTAATTAATTAATGCCATTAATGCCATTTCAAAGCTATGAATTTCTGCCATTGACCACGAAAAAAGCCTGTTTTGACTCGTTCAAACCCTCACCAAAAATCCAATTTTACTCGGATTATGGGAATTCTTGCACCACTATACTCCCAGATAGTTTTCTTAGCCGAATATCAAGCTCGACTTTTTTAAAATTTTGATTTTTCCGAAAAGATACTCCTGATGTAAAAATTTTTGAAATCTGAAATCTGCATGCACTGGACTACATACAACTTTCTGAAACGATTTTCTTCTAAAAATTTGGAAATATACTAAATTATGGAGGGCACAAGTGGTCAAGATCACATGTGCAATCGAGTTAGAAATGAAAAACTCAACAGAAAAATAATTTCTCACTCACCCAACAACGGGTGACAACGCCAAAAAATGTGTGCCTGTCCCCAACTCGCAAATTTTTAATAATTTTTAAAACACGGCCTATCCTTGGACAACCTCATTACATAATTCGAATACATTCACTCCACGGAAACATACTAAAAAGTCTAGGAATCTTGGGTTACGACAAATGGCCGAGTTATAAAATAAATTTTCATTTTTATTAGCCCGAGGCAGGGCTTATGGAACCGTCATGTCCGTCCGTCCGTCCGTAAACACGTTAGTAAAAATGGCTGAACCGATTGACTTGAAATTCTTACCGTGCACATATCGGACAAAGTTAGGAAGCGGGTTCAAAGATGGGCGAAATCGGTAAAGTGGTGGACCGGTGGGGGTCATGTGAGTAGTTGGGATAATATTTCGAAATTGTCGTAGAAAGCTGAAATTTGGTACAGAGGTAGCTAATGACTTCTAATAGATAAAAATGATTTCAAGTTGGAAAAATTTTCATCTTGAGAGACCCTATGGGGTGATATACCGATTTCTAGAAATTGCTTTAAAAATATGAAATCCGGCACGGTGATACTTAATAGCTTCTCATGAAAGAATATGAAGTTAAAATGCCAAATAATAGAAAATATATAATAAACATTTAACTATCCACTCCACGGAGGTTGGTAATGTCGGTTTCGAAAAAAATTAGACGCGAGCTCAGACTAACCTAGTTCGGGACAGATCCTTGACTCAGGCTAAATGGAGTCAGCGCAGGTTCCAAAAAATAAAAGCTGTTGAAAATGTCATGGGTGGTTAACATTATTACAATGGGAAACCTAATTTTTAGGCCTTTTCAGATGGGGTTGTAGATTTGTCAAGATGTCTGCCTGTGCGCATGATACCTCTCTTAAACACAAGCTAGCGACTTAAAATTTTGCGAAGTTCGTCTTCGGGTCAAAAATAAGGATAAGTTCGAAGATAGACGTGATCGGTTAGGTCGGTGGGGGTATTTTAAGTGGTTAGAGGTTGACTAAAAAAATATTGAATGCCATAGAAAAGTCCCAAATTTGTCGTAGGAAGTTGAAATTTTGACAACGGGTGAGACCGTAGGGCCTAATCCACACAGATTTTTTCAAAAATATGCCATTCCACCAGTAAATAGTTTTGACCGAACGCCTGACTCGGGCTAAATAAAGGCTGCACATTGGAAATTTCAAGTTTACTATAAAACATAATACCCTCGAGATTTTGAGCTTAAAAAATCAATATAAAAATTACGATGATTTCATCTTTCAGAATTAAGTCTCTATGTCTGCCCATTGAAAAGTTATTAAGGGTCAAAGTCGTTGGTACTTTGGACCATGGGAGAAGTACCAACGAAATTAAAAATGAATATTTTTTTTGTAACTCCACCATTTGTCGCAACCGTTAAAAGAGCCAAGCGTTACCTAGATACTTAATGTCAAGCAATCGTGAGCAATGAGGCTACTGAATGCAAATTCAATAAATTGCATGCATCCGACATAAAAACATGTAGTACCGATAAAAATTAAAAGATTCGTGCACTTTAACTTCTCCCAACTCTAAACGATACAAGCGTTAGACAATCCCCACCGCATTAACGACATGGGCATGGAAATTCATTCTGATGGTGAAGGAGATGGAAATCCCGAAGAAATGGTCGTAGAAGATGGAGTTGAACGTGAAATTCAAGTCCAGACGATCAGGACAACGGATCTGAACTATAAAGGCAACAAGACTCGAACTTTCCCTGGGATTTTCGGTGGACCACCAACCCCACAGCGGCGAACGCCGTTATCTCGGTCCTATGCTAAGAAGGACACACCTGTGGCCCCTTTAGATCATCCTACCGTCAAAACTAGAGACGAGGCAACCAATACCAGATGGAACGGTAGATTCGATGGAGATTCACCACCAACGGAGAAGAAGAAATGTACAACATACTGGGCATGGAAGCCGGACAATAAAACTAAATAACCTCAGAGTACAAACAGTACACTATTGTTCAATCATTTGTGGTACGAAAAATCAAAAATGCGTTAATTAACTCAAAATAAAGCGATGTGTGGTAACTGCAAATTCTTACCTTCACCGGAAATGATTGGAAATTTTTAGAAAGAAAGCATAGGCATTCCTCAGTTGTGCTAATTACAATTGTGCTAAATTACAGTGCTGAAAATTCCAAATATACATATTTAATTACAACTACAACTTGATTATAGCTAATTTTTCGTCATATCATTTTCTACCTCTTTCAAAAAGATACCTACATTGATTGATTGATTGATTGATTAATTGGATCACAAATCCTTTCAGGCATTATTGCCCATAGAGTTACAGAATATGTAAATATCAGTGACAATGTAAAAATTCGAGTTCCGAGATATTTACCTACATGGATAAACGCTACAAATAGCATCCAACCTCTCATTCAACAGTTGTCATAAAATTTTATTATTCCTGGAATCTAGAAAGTAAGCCTTACAATTTGGCAATTCACGCCTGAGAAGAATACAATTTACAATACTGAAACATTGCGTAAAAATAAATATAAGAAGGTACATAAGAAAATATAAAGAGCTAAATAATTTAATCTATTGCTCCTTTAATACCGAAGTCCTCTTTGTGGGGCGTTGTAGTTGTACCCACTTTGTGGGGTGGGTCTGGGGGTTGGGTAATTGTAGCCATTTTGAGTGGGAGGAGGATAATTGTAACCGGATTGTGTAGGTTGTGGCTGCTGTGGCTGAGCAGCGACTTGGGTTTGACTTTCCCCACCGTGACCTCCCTTCAAAAAGAAGAGAGTGGGCTTCTGTGGGGCAGCGTTTGGCCGAGTCTGGTCAACGATGTTGACTTCGTTGGTGTTTTTCTGGAAATTGTTACACAAATATGTAACATTCTGACATGTAATCAACTTAAACTGATATGAATGCAAAAACTTACGGCTGGTTTAACGTAGATGACAGTCTTGGGAGCAGAACCACCTGAAAAGGCATAAAAAGATAAGTGTTATTATCTAATTTTTTGGCACCCGAGTAAAATATTTGGCAACTTACCGCCTCCAGAGACGATAACGTCGTGTTTATAATGGTAGCTTGGTGGCTGGACAAACACTACTTGCTGCCCTTGTTCTTGACCTCTTGGAAGCTCAACGTTGTGTTGCAGGGACTCCTCATAATTTTCATTGGATCGTTTACAATAAATAAACGTGGACCCGTCAGTACCTCCTTCGCTGGCACCATTGCAATAAGAATGCCACAATCTCAAAGCCTCAGCCTCTGAAAAATATTACACATAAGTTTCCGAAAAAATAGAAAAATTTCACCAAGTTAATACCTATCGCAGGTGTCAAAACTCCGACGCCACAATTTCCTAAGTGAGCGTACGCCACGACGGCGACAAGAACCTGAGAATGACAAAACGCTCGTATTTAAATGTCGTTCGTTTAATCACACATAATTTTTAGGAATTAAAATTCAAAATTTTGAAGAACCAGAAATTTCAAATTTTTTACACTTACCACTAGAAATTTCATTCCGATTATCTATTAATTATTACTAAATCCCTTCCAATAAATAAAAATCGCCACTAATTTCCGCTTCACCTGAGTAGTCCAACACTTCCCAACAAAAACTGACTCCACGACCCCTGCACTCAAACCCCTTTTAAACCTTTGCCAATAAAACAACCAACTCAAGTCCACCCACTCTTTTCAAACACAATTCCTTATTAACCACCAAGTAAACGTTGGGATATCCTTGTCCTCCCGTTTCTGATTCATTGAATACCAATCCATACAAAAATACGTGTTGATAACATGGGCCGACGACCACGGTGATGACAACACCAAAACATTGGCCCATTCTTCTTGCTCAGTCAGTTCTGCATGGTGTTACTGTGTTCAATATAATGATGCAAACTTGTGTAGCATGTAATTTGGAAACGTTAGCTGCATCTACGAATTCTATAATAATTTAACATTTACAGATAATAACCTAATCATAAGGATGAACGGAGGATGGTGTTGACGAGTTCCTTGAATTAAAGGTGCTATTCAGCGTTCTTTACAAAAATCCAATACATCCAAATCCTACGTATGTACATATGTACACACTTTTGGATACTTTTGATGAAGGAGGCTACCCATGATTACTTCAAGTAGTCGTTCGTAAAGATGATACGATGATTGCATTATTAGCGTCACTGTATTTAAATAGGTAGAACCAGTCTTTGGTATAATTTGCAAAGTTGCATTATTTAATGCATAATGTGCGTATACACACCTTCATGGAATCTCATCATTTTCTTGAATAATAATAAGTCTCATAACGTAACCACGAATGGAATCTTGCCCTTATTGCTGCATATTATGGATTTGCATGAAAAAGGCAATACACACACATAAAAAATAGGTAATATATGTAACTAGTCTGGTCAACTTTATCCATATCTGCTCCGATCGCAATAACTCAATAATTCTTGTTCTTCTTTAATAATATCGTCATCATGATGCTTACTCCGTCCTTGACATCGAAAGGAAAAGGAGAATAAGCTGAATGGGAAGACTTAAAGTAAGTAAAGTAACGTTACCTATTTGTGGCTGGCGTGACTTGACAGGCAGATGGGACAGATGAACAAGAGTGAAATAAAAATAAACGAGTCGAGTGTTAACAGCAGAAGACATGACATGGATTGACCGTAGCGAGGATAATTATGATGATGATGGCAATAATGATGATGCTCTTTACGATATCAAAGATATATATGTGGTGATTTGTTGATGTAATTTTACTGAATGGAAGGTGAAGAAGTGATGAATAAGGGACGATGCGAAGAAATTAAGTGGCACAATCTAGTGCATGGACACTCATTAAACTTTAAGATCGAGTTAATGCAGGCAAATTAAGTGTAGATTTATTTTCTTTAAGACGACGGTTGTAATAATATTGGTTTAGTGGAAATGGTAAATATTTTTTTTCTATTCCGTTTGCCCTGCACTTCAAAATATTTCGATTGAATAGTAAATAAGTAAATAAATGTGAGATTTGCTATCACGAAAATGGAAATTTTATGGCATAACGTAACAATGGAGTGGAGTTGTTGCGTGAACGGCTTTTTTGGAAGTAGGCAAATGTTTTTAGTTGACAATGACCATTGACTACAATTTTTAATACATACGTGGCAGGGCCGTGTGTGTGTGTCGCCATTGTTGTTTCTTGTAATATTTTTGAGAAAATATGTGAGTCCATTGTTGTGTAAAGGGATGTGGTAACTTTGACGGCAATAAAGAGTTATGGGCTATTTATCGTGATTCATCTTTGTTTAAAAGTGTATCAAATAGTGGTACGATTTATTTTACAATTTGTTGAACTTGTGACATGCGATTTTTTGAATTTTGCAAAGAATTGATGCTAATGGAGGAAAATTTTAGAGAAGAAATATGGCAATTTGGAGGCATTTTTAGGCCTTTTAAGATGGCCTTATAGATTTACCAAGATGTCTGTCCGTCCGTCTGTGCGTCCGTCTGTGCGCACGATAACTCTCTTTAAACAAAAGCTATCGACTTGAAATTTTGCACACTTCATCTTCGGGTCAAAAGTAAGGATGAGTTCGGAGGTGGGCATGATCGGCCAAGTAGTTGGCCGGTGGGGGTCATTACTATCCAAATGCGTTGCCCTTAACTACCAAGAACCTTTAGAGCAGGTTAAATTATTTAAGTGTAAGTAAAATATTTGTAGCTTGAAAAATATCTATAGTAATAATTTTCAGTAATTTTAGTATGAAGATTGCGACTGACCTCAAAGCGTTTAAATTGGAATGGAGTTTCAGAAATTTTAAACCTGGGAGACCCGACGGATTTCTAAAATTTGTAGTACGTAGTTGAAATTTGGAACAAAGGTTGCTAGTGGATTGTAACAGAAAAAACTGAATTTAGGTTGGAACAATTTTAATCTTGATGGACCCTATGGGGTGACCCATACTGATTTTTCAAAATCGTCATATCGAAGTGAAATTTGGGAGAGAGGTGATCCATATCTATTTTTAGAAATTGCGTTAAAAACATGAAATCCGGCACGGTAATACTTACAATTAGTGGCTTCTCATCAAAGAACTTGAAATTAAAAGTTAGCTAACAAGGGATACTTTCGAGGTGATAATCGTGTCCAGGGTACCACTCATTGGTCTAAATGTTTTTTGATCGAGTGTTTCTCACGGGTTCGGGTTCTTACTTCGGGTTTGGGTCCTGCTTCGGATACGAAATTTCAGAACCCGAAACTTTCGGGTTCGGGTTCGGGTCCGAGAAATGTGAGCCCAAAATTTCGGGTTCGGGTCGGGTTCGGGTTCCGACTAAGAACCCGAAACCCGAACCAACAAGAACTTTTTGCCACAACGAATACGAAAACATTAAAAAAGAAAATAAAGTGTTAACCACACTTGCTACGACGGTTATGCTGCAGTAATTCATTAAATAATTCAAATTTTTAATTGTCGTAACTTCTTTTCACAAGTGTCTTCAATTAGTGTTATGGTTTGAATATTGAAATAAAATATATTTTTTTATCAAAAATTTGCTAAATAGTTAGCTTGAGCTTACTTTAATATTGGAAACTTGAAACTGAAAATCATTTTCAGTTTTCAACTGATTTAAAAATTTCTGAATGTCACGGAAAGCCATTATCCATGGTCGATTTTTTGAGATTGCATTATTATGGTCGAGGAATTAAGATTCACATTTTAAAATGCGTTATGTACTAATGCAGAAATGTGCTTAATTATAATTCCTCGGTCATATTTACAGAAGTATTGTTTGTTTGAAACCTTTAGGCTAAAAAGCCAGTCACCCCTTAAAGTTAAAATATATTCGGTTTTTCGGGTTCGGGATTTGATCCGCCAGTTCGGGTTCGGATCCTTGCAAACGGGTTTCGGGTTCTTCGGGTTCGGGTTGCCCTCAAGTTTCGGATCAGTAGTATCGGGTTCGGGTTTCGGATTTGCAAGAACCCGACCCGTGAGAAACACTAATACCCATCTTCGAACTCGGTCGTTGCCCAGATGCATGTCTGTATCAAATTTGGTAAAAATCAGCCTACTCCTTCGAGAGTTATGGTAAGACAGACAGACGGACAGGTCGATTACATAAGCCCTAGTTCGGGCTAAAAATTATATGCCAATCGTTCATTAGAGTCTGGCTTTTATGTAATAATGCCGTCTTAAAAGGCCCCGCGAAGTTGCTTGGAGGTTTTTTTAGCTTGTCAGGGGGTCGATTTTTCGAAGAATGGTACGCGATAACTTTTTGGGGGGCATCGCAAATTGATATTTTCATCCGGATATATCCGGAAAATTTCAACTTCTCCACAATTTTCGTTTGTGACAATCGTCCTTTAGGAAAAATGTTTTATGAGATGGTCGCCTTTGGATGGCAATTACTTGGGCATTTTTTGACTAATTTTTGTCAACCAAACGTTTTATTCACGGCAAGGGAATACAGTTTGAGAATAAAATTCAATAATACAAAAAAACTTGTGGTCGCATGATTTTGGTCAGTTTTTCTATCCGTCCAATAAGGATAGACCCAGGATGAATCAATTCATTGCCTTTTAGGATAGATCACCCTGTAAAGAGTTATGGGCTATTTATCGTTATTCATCTTTGTTTAAAAGAGTATCAAATAGTGGTACGATTTATTTTATACAATTTGAACTTGTGACATGCGATTGTCGAATTTACAAAAATTTTATGCGAATGAAAGAAAGTTTCAAAGAAGAAATTTTTGAAGAGTTTGGAGTTATTTTTGCCGGCTATTTGATTACCATCCACTGCCACCACCTCCGCCTCCATTGGATCCAGAGTATCCGAATCCTAAGCCACCACCACCACCTCCTCCTCCTCGGGAAGAGCCACCCCCACCGCTGCCACCGCCGCCGTTACCACCACCACCTCCTCCTCCTCGGATGCTAAATAAATAAATCGTCAATAATCATCTTTTTTCAGAAATTGATTAATTTGTTAGCGAGATGTTGCATACATGATGGTTGAACCACCGTCTCCACCTCCTCCAATAGCGGAAGTTTGCAAACCGGCACCTTGGGCGAAGGACAAGTATCTGGAAACATTCATTCATACACATATTTTCTCTTCGTAAACTGTTTTTTTTAAAATTTAAACACGCTAACCTCAAACCAGCATCGGAACCACCATCATCGGTATTAAAAACATAAGTTTGATGAGGTCGTCGGGCGGCTTGTCCTCCTCCGCCGCCACCTCCGCCACCCCCTCGGGAATAACCACCACCACCACCGCCGCCGCCGCCGCCACCTGAGTAGCCACCACCACCACCTATTAAAATTAATAAATAAATAGTGAAACAATTAATATATTTCCAGAAATATATTTCCAGGAAACAATTTCTTCTTACCACCACCGTGGATGCTGCCAGCAAATGCTGCAGCGCAGAGGGAGAGGATAATCTGTTGGGTAGAAATTCAAAGTTTTATAACTCCGAAATTTCCAAAAAATGTATCTTTACTACAAAATATTCTTCTCTTACCAAAGTTTTCATGTTTGGTTTGGTTGTCTTAAGAAGTGATATCTTGAACTGGATACTCTTTGGAGGGTTCCCATTCCCTTTTATACTTGTCAAGGACCATTTCTGGACAATTCACGTGGCACGATTTTCCACAATATTCGTCTTAATTTGCGTTTAGGTGTAGGTATGAAACCTATTTTGATGGTTGGTCATCTCATTAAGAATTTTTATTTCGTGTTTAATGTGGAGCATCTGCGTCTGTCTGCCTTACTTAAATGTATGGCCATCGTAAATAGTTGTATTACATTCGTATATACATGTTGTCGGCATGTGTATTGTGATGATGACAACTTTTAGGTAACCATTTTTAGCATTGTATTGCAACTGCATACTAACTATTTTGCTCTTTATCCATGTAAATTAGTGGCAACTTTAATGTGCATCAAGGCAAGATTTGGCATCAAAAATATAAAAATTCGCACTCCTTTTCCTAGTCGAAAAAAGTTTACCACGCAAAGCGTTATTTGTTTTATGACAACTAATTAAGTAGCATTCCAGCCAGACTTGTTATAAATATTGGATATTTAGTACCTGCTTGCATAGGAAACTGCTGAGCTGCGGTGGTCACGTTTAGATGATAATAAAGATTGAAAGTTGTAAAACCAACCTTGCCATCACAAGAAATGTGCAGGATTTATTTAAAAATTCAGAGGCAATTTATTAATCTAAACCAGATATGACTACGAATATTACAAAGATTATAAAATTAGAGCATGCATGCGTTTGATTATAATCGATTATGATTCAAAGTTATAAAATATTTTTATAGCATGATTTTATCCATGTTGGACATGAACTCTAATAAAAGTTGGCTTGATAAAACCTGAACTATATAACTGACATCACTGTAATAAAATAAATGGTTGCAGTGACAGTAAGTTTATGAATTATTATGCGAATTAAAATTGAAAAAAATTATTTTTAGACCCGTCCTAGCTTAATAGAAATCTGTATTTAATAATTATTGTATTGTAATACATTTAAATATGTACATATTGATGAGACTTTAAGTTGCACAACATGACATAAGATCACAAAATGTACGTATGTATGCCCAATAATTTTCTATTGTGAATAATTTATGCTAATCTGTAAGAAATAAAATCTACGATTTGCTAAAAGCTTTGGCTAATTATATCCTTACGACTGATAGGTCCAATAATAAATAAACGTATGAATAAGCAGCTCACGTGCCAATCACCATACATTATATGCATAGATAGATCCTACAATAATTTTGCATGCTGCAAGTCTGAACTTGTGTACCAGTTCGTGCAATAAATCGCAGGTTTATGATGTGAAATAAATAGTGCGAGTTTACGAAATTTAGTATATTATTAATGACCATGTTTCATTTTGCAGCGATAATTTATCCATGATCATTGATGCTTGCATAATATACAATAACATTGATGCATACACAATATGTATTAATTGTCGAATAGAATATTTATTCAATTTACATCATAATTTCTGAATTTCAATTTTACATTGTCAATTAAATTGAACATACTTATTATCGAACTTAGCAAAAACCAATACAAATTTTAGTATCCGACACGTGCTGATTGAAATATTTACCAGCCACTGCCTCCACCCGACGAACCACCAGAATAGCCAAAACCAATGCCGGAACCACCCTCTGAATGTCCACCACCGCTGTAGCCACCTCCTGTAAAACAATTTTTAATATAAAACAGTCTTCAAATACAATTAATTGGTACCTGAATAACCGCCCCCACCGCCTCCACCACCACCACCACCTCCTCCGGAACGGATGCTATTCGAAATTAAATTAGCCTCATGTGTATCGTCTCATTAACACCAAGCTTATCGGAATCTTACATAATTGTCGAACCACCATCACCACCTCCGCCAACAGGTCCTGTGCGAAGCCCTTCACCGGCGCTATACGGTAAAAATCTGAAAATATGCATGAAAAGTTGTTTAACCTAAAAATCTCACTATTGAAATTGCAAAAAATATCGATAAACAGACCTCAAACCAGCATCAGATGATCCTCCTCCCACATTGTAAACGTAAGTTCGGTGGGGTCGACGGGCGGCACTTCCTCCTCCCCCTCCTCCTCCTCCCCCTCGGGAATAGCCTCCACCCCCAGAGGAATAACCTCCCCCACCCCCAGAAGAATAGCCTCCTGAATAACCACCTGCATATTAAAAAGTAAATAATTCCAGGTCAATATTAAATACAAATAATATTTACTACCTCTACCTCCACCTCCATGGATGCTGCCAGCAATGGCCACACCAACACAGAGAGCTATTATGACCTGAGAAAAAATATTAAACTTTTAAGGAATTCATATCAAAATTAACCGAAAAATAAACTTACGAAAATTTTCATGTTTCAAACGATATTTTCATATGAATCGAATTGAAGCGACTGGATAAGCTTTGTCAGTTTCTAGTCCCCTTTTATACTCCAACAGTTCCTACGTACGTGAAACAAAAACTGGACATTTACTGTCCGATATTTATACAAATAAAATTGATTTAATGGTGGTCTGCCGTCCCGCATTAGGTTCTTGGGACATCATAACGAACAAACTTAATACATGATATAGCCAAAGGTGCAAAAATGGTATCATTCTGTATTTACCAAACCACTCTCGTCAGAATGTTGCTCCCCTTCCTGCATAACAATTAAAGCTTAACTCGTTCCCTAATTAGGTAATCCAAAACCAGGTAAAAATAAAAATACAAACACTGCAAACGCTTTTCTTCAGAAAAAGTTGCAAACAAATTCATCCAATAACTAATCAGCGACCATCCCAATCTTTATAGTTGACTTTGTGCCGGTCCAATAAACTTGCTATAAATCCATACATTCGTTCCGACTAGGTAAAAAAAAATTGGAATATAGGATTAAAATGAGGTAAAATTTGGTTCATACTTGGCCAGAATTTTGGTCAATAAGACAAACTTGTTGGTCCACTTTTGTCCTTACTCGGGAAATCTAATTTGATTACTTCACCCGTTTATCTATTTACGTGATGAAGACGACACGAAAAAAAACACGGAACATTTGCTTCAACATTTTTCTACCTAAAAGGTTCGTCAAAAGTGGTTTTATTTTTATCACTTTTGTCTGGCGTTACATCTTTCGACCTTCATAAGAATATTCCAACTCATTATTTATCCAGAGTAATTTATGACTTTTCATGCTTTGTGTGTGGTACTTTACCTTATTTATTTTGAGATTACATCGCTATTTTTATCCTCCTGGTTCTACCCTGGTAATTTATTTCCATTTGTGAAAAAAATAGAAAAAGTGAGACTAAGAAACATAAAAGTTTGCAATCGCTACATAGCAGAATTTAATAAATAATTGAAGGGTTCATATATTAAATTAATTCTGACGAAATTATGAATTACATAATATTAGCATAAATATGAGCATCTTCCCTCACAAAAAAAATATTAAGCCCTAACGTAACAAGTTGCAAAAAAATGGTAATTAGCAAGATGCATTGCAATCCCTTACATGCATACATTGTAATTAATAAGTCAGCAATAATAATTGTTGAGCTCGTGGTCGGTCTAATATCTGAGATGATGATGATAGATTTTTGATGATAACCATAATTAAATGTGACAGTCAATTTGGTATGTATCGTCGTGATTATTCGTGATTCCACACCTTGCTTGCTGCTACTTGTGACATTACACACTCGTCGTACGTAAATATCCATTAGGCGGTGCGGTCCTTTGATTTTGGTTTGCCTTGATTCTTCTTTATCAGTTATGGGTCAAGAATTTATTGCAAAAAATAGAGTGGTCTTGTAATATACACTTTTCGCTCATATTGGTTCTGGTAAGTAAAATAAGCACCATATAATAATTGTTATTGATCGCTATATATCCAATTTAGGAATAAATGCCTCCATGGATGTAACAAGTGTCACATTCTTCTCCTTCTTAATCTGTACAAAAAATACTTAAGAAGGCTTTAAAAATCTGTAGGAAAACGTGACCTTGGATGCTTTTTAGACAGGTGAACAACAAATGCAAGGAAAACGTCAAGTTTGCAGTAAACTAGATAAATCAAATACATGATCTTTGATATCATGCAACTTTTTGTAGAGTGGAATTAATCAAATCAAATATTTCAATGATTTTTCGCTGATAGAAAATGCGGTGGTCAACTAATTGATTCAATGTCTCACATTTTTATATAAATAATTACTAAAACTTTATTGATTTGTCAAGGTTTGGATTACGTTTGCAGTTTGAAACATCTAATAACGTCCCCTTTGGGCTTGGTTGTCTCAATTTTGGGATGATAATTGCTCAAATTATCACCTTGAGATATTGAATTGTGCCCTAAACGATAAATAAAAGCAAACAAACTCCCACATTATTCTAATATCGTGAAGAAATATTTTGTCTGTGAGCAAGATGAATCGACGGATGGGTTGACTTGTTGATCATCCTCAAAAAAGGGCAATTGGGTTGCCTTGTCTGAGATCTGTTTGCTTCTTATGGCATGCTAATCATCTCATTATAACGATGAGATTTTTATAATTGTTGTTGCACTTTGACAAGAAGAATGGCAAGTTGGTATGCATTCATGAGTGATAAGTGAGGCTTATCTGTTGTGGTTAAAATTTCTTAAATATCTTGTGTCCGTATCATGCAAGGATGTTTTGCTGGAATGCGAAATGATTAAAAGTGCACTTGCATTTCAATCATGCCAATCGTATTATTTAGTTGCAAAATTTTCGTAATAACTGTTAATTTGAATGCTCCCGTAAAGTTTATTATGAAACTATTAATTACTTTTATGTATCCGGAGCCAATGGTCGTTTATCGATTATTCTCTCAAGATCAATACCCAACCAATTTCATTGATACCGTTTATACATAAATAACTTTATTACGAGCTTAACGTAGTAAAATTAATGATCTCATAATATAGGTTTCAAAACAACTTTTGGACAACACAAATATGCAGGAATTTGAACCACAGGCAACTTGTCAACAAAATATGGACCACGTTTTTGACAACAATAATACTGATAGTGAGTGATATAAGTACTTTGCACAACAAGTCTTGCACTGCATAAATAAATAGTATGCAAACTATACCAATGCTTCTTTATTTATCAAAATGTCCATCTTATTGGTAGTATTTTGCTCAGCAGCAGGCATGTAACAGTCGTAGGGCAAATCCTTGGCATTACTCATCCCCACAAATTCCGGTTGGGGGGTTCGGCTTCGGCTTCGATTTTTGCGTCCTAGCTGAAGTCTGGGTTGTGCTAATTATGCATATACAAATATATGAATACACATTGCCAAAATATTCGCAAAAGTATAAATGTGCATATGGAAGTGAGACCAGGTTTTGACGGAGTTTCCCCTGTTGAGAACAACTTGAGACAACATGCCACAATGAAGACCATTACCATGATCAGAACGCCGATTAGTGGAATCATGACAGCTCTGGGATAAAAGTGACAGAAAAAGATAGTAATATTTACAATTTGCAAGTATCTAAATATGAACATTTAGAAATGATATTAACCGTACTTACGGGTGAGTTAGAGGCATTCCTACAATAAAACGAGTAAAAAAATTAGACAAAATTTGCACAAAAAATATTAATATTTTCGTATTTTCACCTTTGTCACTCTCTTCCAAAGGAGTTTTCACTCCTCCCGAAGGCTTCCCGAAACCTGCAACTTTCGCAGAAGTGAATCTTACTGAGCAGTGACAAGCCAGGAAAAGAATTTGAATTATGGGTAACGATTTTGACCTCATTTTTGAGACACGATTTTTTGACACTGTTTTAATTTATGGATCTTTTATGTGTTATTGTTGTCGGTATCTAAACAGTGCTGAAAAGAATAAACATCAGATTCCGAGCACATCTCTCTTTCTTTTTTGTAGCATCTCTACAATTCCTATTTTCCTAGTTATGCAGCCGTTCTAAATATACTTTTGCGAATAATGGGCTGTTCATAAGCATACCAGTGGCACCGTGAATATTGTCCTGTTACACGTCGACATTGGCAATGACATGCTTCTGTACATGTACAAGACTGGAATTGAACATCTTTTCTGCTACTTTGCTCCATTTATCTGCGTACGTCCGTACGACACATGTTAGTTAGCAAACCTTGAGTACGTACATTTTCAGAAAAATGAGATAATCCCACATATTGCAAAAAACATGATGTATGCAAGCATGCAAAATTTGGGTGACAACTATTTCATGAATCCTTCCCATGAGGTTACATGATATCCTCTAGATTAAAACCTGCCCAGTCATCAAACTTTATTTAAATTGCTCCAATTTTCCTGATTTCTTCTCAGAACACAACGATGAGAGCTAGGAAGAAACTAATAAAGTTAGAATATAAAGCTTGGCTTGTTCGCTCACTGCCCAGCACTTTCAGTGAAATGAAATTCCTTATCTACGGACGAACGGAGCTATGGCATATTTGGTTAGTTGGTTAGTTTTGTCGTTACGAACGACTTGACGAGTGTCAAATGACATGCCATGCAGAGAACACGAGTGACAAATAAACAAATAAAACTTGCCATTATTTTGGATTACATATTTATTTGATAACTCGTGGAGTGGAGGACGTGGTGGTTCCATTGCTTAATTTTTAATGGCTTACAAACTTATACAAGTTGAAGAAAAGAGCAAAGTTCATATACATCTTGTGGATCTTGTGTTAAATATAATATGGTGGAACCTGGATGGATCACTTGCATGACAAATGATTGTGAGAGAGAGAGGGCTAAATATGTGTTCATTTAATATTACACTACTCACTCACTCATCGTCATTTTCTCAATTTAATTTAATCCATGAAGGCTGCTGGGGATACGTTGTATTCTAATTCAATAGTAAGAAAGAAGAAGTCTGAATGTATAAATATTGAGTTCATTCCACCACCGTCAATAATTATGTGATGAACAAGCTTAAAATAATTTTTTTAATATAATAAGAGTTTTTTTTGCACTTTGTTGCA
This sequence comes from Folsomia candida, assembly GCF_002217175.1. NCBI lineage: Eukaryota > Metazoa > Arthropoda > Collembola > Entomobryomorpha > Isotomidae > Folsomia > Folsomia candida. Next base: position 9,822,164 of record NW_019091196.1, read on the forward strand.
ATGGATAATACAAATATGAGGATTTTTACTTTCTACAAATTGGTCCTGGCAGGAGGGTTACTTTTAGTCTTGATAAGTATCATCGGTCGGGCAACAGCGTACAAACCGGTGGTCATTTTTCATGGCATGTTTGATCACAAAAACAGCCTTTTCCCCTTGCGGGATAGGATAATCCAGGTAGGAATAAAGTGTAAAAGTGAGAATATGCAAATTAAAATTGTGAGTTTTACTACAATAGAAACATAAAGGGACGAATGTTACCGTGATTAACAAACTGCATCGATGGAGGAGCATGATGCCGATGCCGTTTCAAGTGGCAACTTTCCAGGAGACGATCCGTGGCATCATTAAGGACAATCCGGGTGGGATACATTTAATCGGTGGGTTTCGAATATTGACTTAAATTGACTTTCTTTAGTTGAAATTATGTATTTATGTGTCTCATTTTTCAGGATATTCGCAAGGTGGACTGATTGCTCGGGCTGTGCTAGAATCCATGCCGGATCACAATGTGGACACTTTCATATCTTTGAGTGCACCCCAAGGAGGTCAATACGGAGGTTAGCACAACTTAATTATTTGTTTAATTAATTAAGTTAGCATTAAAATCTCTAATTTTTTTATAGACCAATTCCTCAAATTGTACTTTCCCACCTATGTGAAAGAGCATGCATGGAAAATCTTTTATCGGGAATCTGGACAACACATTTCCATCGGAAATTACTGGAGAGATCCGAACCATTTGCAGGAATATTACAACCACTCCACCTTCCTTCCTCTAATTGATAACGAAATTACCTCCAAAAAATCGAAACAATACAAAAACAACTTTCTGCGGACGAGGAAACTGGTTTTAATTGGAGGACCAGATGATGGTCTTATTTCACCCTGGGAGTCAAGGTTAATAACAAATAGTCTCATTCATATTCCGGTATTGACTCGATTTTAAGTAGTTATTTATGATGCGTACTCCTTTCCATAGTCAATTTGGATGTTACAAAACTGAAGATGAAGTCATGCCCATGGAAGAACGAGACGTGTACATGAATGACCTTTTCGGACTTAAAACACTGGACGAAGCCAACAAAATAATCAAGCTCACTGTACCCGGAGTGCACCATTTGGAATGGCACAAGACCCTCAAAGTTATCGATAACTACATTTTACCATTTTTGGACTGACATTTGAAACAATAATGTTAAGTACTTTTCCCTCTTGTACAAACTTATTTAAAATTTAATAAAATGTTACAGACGTTTAGAAAAATTGGGGATAAAATAATGTTCTGAATAATTAATTTCCTTATTTCCGAAAACAAATCTTCAGAGTCCAATGCCAAGGCCGCGAACAAGGCCATCCGTGTCACTCGTCGGTTTCGTATCCGCTTTTGTCCCGTACGCTCCAGCCAATCCATCTTCCGGCGGTGGGGCTGTAGCGTTTGAGGCGACGAGTGGCTTACCAATGTGGCTGGCTTGATTTTTTAAGTACTTTTGCTGAAAGTTGGCATGGTTTGATCCACTTTTAGCGAATTCAAAGTCGTAGTGGGCATAGTAGTCTTTGTCCACGTCGTCAATGTCGTTGTAACCTTTGGCCTGGAGTCTCTTGAACATTTCGGGACTTTGGGTGTAGTGTGGTTCAGGGGTGACGTAGAATAAGTATTTTCCGGAGCCTTTGCTGTTCCCGGTTTTACCGTTGAATCCAATCCCTCGGTCGTTAGCTGTGAATGTGAAAGATTTATATTTGCATGTTTTTTTCAAAATTCTGATTCGAAAAATGTGACAAGATTACTGACCATTTCCATCATTCTCCCACGAAGATGATGCAGAATCTGAGTCATCTTGGTCAGCAGCTTCAGCTTCTTTAGTTTTCTTGTCCTTCGGCTGGGGGTGGAGGTGAGCGGGTCCGATTAAGAGAACCACCGCAATTAAGCAACTCAACGGAAGAAATATTTGAGCCATGTTTACTTTGTGAGGAGAGAGGTTGACAAATAATTTGCATTTGCAACAAACTTTATAAATTTTAAAGCACTACCATTGTTCAATTCAAGGGCATGTGCAAGGGTGACTTACAAGTTATATACATATTTTGGAAGCATTGTGCTACGCTATTACTTTTGGAATTAATGGACAATTGTCTCCGATTTGATATGATTCTATAGCTGCATAAACAAATTAAATTTCATCCAATTTTGACGATAATGTGATAATTATTATAAATAAACAAGGCCCCAAAAAAGGGAAATCTTAGTGAGGCTTGGTGCGACTACAACTAATAAATAAAATTAGATTGCAGAATTTTTGCATCACCGCTCTCAGTACCATTCTTTATTGGAAACATTAAGTAATCATTGCAATAAATGACTCCCCTCAAACATGCTTGTAATTTCATGAGAATAAGAATTAATAGGATATCCAGATTATAGGATTATCCAGAAAATATTAACATTAAATATTTGCAACTTTTGTAGCATATTTGCAACTTAAAGATTCGTAGTTCACAATTGTTACCCATTAAATTTATTCCTAGGTAATTTACCAAACTTCTCATTCACTGGTAAAAACGTCTTCTTAAAAGCCAAATTAATTCAATAAATGTAAAAATGCATGTGTATGCGAAACAAAATTTATATTGGATCCAGTAAGAACGGTACAGAGAGCGGTGATGCAAAAATTCTGCAATCTAATTTTATTTATTAGTTGTAGTCGCACCAAGCCTCACTAAGATTTCCCTTTTTTGGGGCCTTGTTTATTTAATACTTGTAATTGAGTTCTTTATATATTTAATAATAAGCACCACACATTCCTTAAATCTAGAGTTTATTAGAAGATTTATTGTCAACAACATTAATTCTTTGCGTCGCTGCAAAAATTCGAAGGTTTTCTAAATTTAATAATATCCAGAGTTCTTAACAGATTTTGATCATCCGGATCAGTTTGAATGTCATTTGTAAATTTCATAAGAATAATCGGTGCAAAATGTCATCAAAATCGGTTGAGAAATGACTGAGATATTGAATTATTTCTGTTAGTTTTTGGGGTGGGGTCAATGCACACGTAATTTTTGTTGCCAGGTATAAAGGTCACTAAAAACTTGCAATTTTTTAGATTTCAAATTTGAATAACTTTCTGAGTTCCTAACGGATTTGGATAATTTTGGACTTAAAATAACCGGAATGACTTTGTCTTCAATGTTTTCAATAAGGGAACATGTTTGGATGACCCATTAATGAGCTATGAAAAGAAATGTTCAGTAAGGGGCAAATTTTCGCGTATTTTTGCCAATAACTCTCTTAAAAAACAAAAATTCCAAAAGGCGACTCGCACGTCGTTTTGAAATTATCTAAGAATGATCGGTGCAAAATTTCATCCAAATCGGTTGAGAAATGACTGAGATATCGTCGGTGGTCACTTTTTTGAGGAGGGTCAACTGCATGCTTAGTAATTTTTTTGTTGCTATGTATTTGCCTCACTAAGAATAATTTTTTTGTTGCTATGTATTTGCCTCACTAAGAAAAAAGAAATTCATAAAATTTAGTAGGTCTCGAATTGTTGTTTTTATCATTTCATGATATTTATTCCTGATTATGACACTACATCATTTATAAGCCACCGAGTCTGAAATTGTCACTGGATTGTTCACCCTTTAATCATTATCATTAATTGATAACACACCTTATCAGCATTATATCAACCTCGTATTAGTAGAGTTAAATTATTTTAGTCGTGACGATTGACGCATTTTTACCTTGTGGGTGACACTTTCCAGCCCAACTTATCGAGAAATGTGGACATCACCCAGTATATGTATGTACCTGCCCTGTTTCGTGATATGACACAATGATATTGATGAAATGATAAGATATCGATGACTTCATTCAATAAATCAGTTGGTAAATTCGACTAGTTTGGAATGCTGAGACATAAGAGAATTGGTGACTTATTGTTGCATTTTAGTCATTTAATTTCTCAAATTTCCAACTACATATTTCATTTAAAGAACTAGCCATGCGGTATGCATGGAATCTCCTTCTCTTCATCTGGGCTGCTGCTACAATCAGGTTATCTTCAGGTAAGTCTAATTTACTCAAGATGAGACATTGCTTGATGATGATGATGATGATACTTATGATATTTTAAATACAAAAATGACAACACAAAGAAAGATTCGCTTAAAAGATCGTATTTTCGTTTTTGCAGGAGCATGCCCAGTGCCAACGATAGGCTTGTTAATTAATGACAATTGGGACATCGACACTAAACTCTGGTAATCAAAAATAATATATTTTTTTTAAATCAGAGCCTTTCGTGCAAAAAGAATAATTTTCCTCTTATAGGAGTTCTGAACTACTATCAGGAACAATTTTAGACGAAATGAGTTTCGACATTGGGGAAGATGGCTACGACCACATGGATGCATTCCGACCTGAAATCGAAAGGCCGGACGGGGCCACCTACGAACTGTTTTTTTACCCTGGACCCCGATTTCACGACTACGTTGACCTGCTTCCTCGAAACAAATCAACACTTGTGACTTTCCGCTATAACTGCGACGGCGCAGATAGAACGTCACAAGTTATTGCTCAATGGGACGATATAAACACCCGAGCACCAGAGTTTGTCCCTATGGACCCGTCTAAATTGACTTATTCCATTAATACAAACTGGGACAAAAGGATTCCACTGGATTGGGAAGAACCGATAAAAATTTCGGATAAAGATCATGATTTCGCGAATGCTCAATCTCTCACATTTACCTCAAATCCGGATATACTCCGTTTCGACCCTACTCATTTATACCAAGAGGGCGATCCTATCCCTGCAGAATATCTGACCGATGTCAAAGTCTTCGTAAAGGATGAATATACCCTCAAAGTAGGGGACACCACCGTACAAGTCACAGTATCAGATGGGACGCACCCCGCCTCCTCACCAATTACCATCACGTTACGAGTAAGTTGGTCTCCTGATACAAAACCTGTATTCACGGACACCAAATATCATCACAAGATGCCGATCTGGCCAATAGCAGACGATCCGTACGTGCTAGACCAACCGATCGAGGTCAGCATTCCTGGCGATGATACGGCCGAATTCGATTACACCTTCAGTCCAGTGGATTATATACGATTTGAAGATCCAGATAACCCAAGATCGATTATTTTTACGAGCAATGGTTCTCCAGATGATGGGAATTTTGTCACTGTTGATATAACTGCGACAAAACGTGGTACAGAATTACGGTCGACGGTTCCCTTGATAATAGAATTTCCTGCCATGCCTAAACCAAAATTTACATCGAATGAATTTCCACGAAATGTCGGCTGGAATGAGGAGGGAGTTCCTCAACCAATTACTATTGACGCTGCGACCGAGCTGAACCCTCTGGGAGAGGTGTCGACATTTAGTATTGGATCGGTTTACCCTCCTGAACTGAGTGGAAATATAGTAATTGAAGACCGTGGAGATAATGCCATTTACCTGACGCTGACTGGTATCACAGAAGAAATGGAGATTAAGAATCGTGTCGCCTTCGTCCAGGTTGGTATTTAAGGAAAAGAATTACATGCATTTAACTAATCTGCGTAATTAATCCTCTTGTCTGTGCAAAACTCTTATGCAAAGTCAGTAATTTACAATACTTTTTATTTACTACCTTCCGTCAAGGTTGTGGCGCAATTGGGAGAAGATCAGTTTGAACGAACTGCGGCAGTAACGGTGGCGTTATATTTTCCTGAAAAGGAAGGCAAGCAGCTAAGCATTATGCGATTTAACTAATAACTTCATGAACAATGTGGATGATTCTGTTCCTATAATTAAAAATAGATCCTACTACTCAGCCTACTGAGACGACCACGGCATGTCCCACGGAAGTGACAACGAGTTGTCCAATTTGCGAATGTTCCACAACTCCAGCGGAAGGTAATTTTTTAGGCGATTTACAATATAAATTTCATTTCAATTTAATATTATGTTTGTCAAGGAACAACGCCATGTGAACCAACTACTTGTCCTACAGAGGAAACTTGTCCAACTTGTCCGCCGCCAACGACTTGTCCAGTCACTGAGGATCCAGGTACCACTTGTCCTACAACTTCTGAAACATGCCCAACTTGTCCACCGCCTACGACTTGTCCTGTTACGGAAGATCCAGGTACCACTTGTCCTACAACTTCTGAAACTTGTCCACCCCCAATAACCTGTCCCACAACTGTTGAAACTTGTCCAACCTGCCCCCCGCCTACGACTTGTCCAGTCACGGAGGAACCAGGTACCACTTGCCCTACAACCTCTGAAACTTGTCCAACCTGTCCGCCGCCAACGACTTGTCCTGTTACCGAGGAACCAGGTACCACTTGCCCTTCAACTTCTGAAACGTGTCCGCCCCCAATAACTTGTCCTACAACCTGTCCACCGCCTACGACTTGTCCAGTCACGGAGGACCCAGGTTTCACTTCAACTTCCGAAACTTGTCCACCCCCGGTAACTTGTCCTACAACCTGTCCCACAACTTCTGAAACTTGTCCACCCCCGATAACTTGTCCTACAACCTGTCCCACAACTTCTGAAACTTGTCCACCACCAATAACATGTCCTACTTCAGGAACGTGTCCAACCTGTCCGCCGCCTACGACTTGTCCAGTCACTGAGGAGCCAGGTACGACTTGCCCTTCAACTTCTGAACCTTGCCCAACCTGTCCATCACCTACAACTTGCCCGGTCACCACGTGTCCGCCAACGGCACCTCCAACGACTCCTTGTCCACTTGAGTGCCCCACAACGACTCAATGCCCAGAGCGCACCACAACCAATTTAGATTGTCCCAATTGTCCTGATTGTGAAGCAGGTACCCTCCAAAATTCGTGTCTAGTCCTCAAAATATCATAAACTTATCCCCTTTCTTTCAGACTCCAACACCGGACTTGTAGCCGGAATCATTGTTGTTTCCGTCTTGTTCGCCATTTCCCTTGGGGGAGCTGGATTTCTATTTTGGAAACTTAAAAACGTAGCAACGTCATCTTTCCCCGCGTCCTTCGGTGGTGACCCTGCCCCACCGAAACCAAGACATTCATTCGCTCAACCCGGAAGTATGCGAGGCGGAGGAGACAATATCTTAGCGGAGGACGAAGGATGGGTGAATCCAGCATTTAGTGCCGACCCCGTGTCACCCAACGCTACGGCAGACACGTTAGAGCAGGTTTTAACGCATCCAGGTAAAACTTGGTCAAAATTTGAAATCGATGCAGATTTGTACAGCTACCATATCCATTTTTTCAGCACCTTCCACATCCGCAGCAGCATTTTCTCCACAACCAGTTACTCCATACATGACAGCACCTCTGGTCTCTGACCCACCGATGAAATCTTCCTTAGCAAAACCTAAAGAAATTGCTCCCGATTATGAAGAAGGGTTTGGCAGATCATCCGAAAATCCAGATGCTGCACCGAAGCCAAAATCCGGAGGAGTTAAGATTGCTGATGAAGTGGAGATAATTAATCAGGACGGAGAATCAGAGCGCTTATGAGGAGAGAAGAGTTAAAAAAATCTTTTTGTTACATATAAGCAAATAATGGTTGCAGTTTACAGATATTACGCAATAATTTTTCCAGTAAATAAATTAATTTAAAAGTTTTATCTAGAACGTTGCTAGACTTGAGCTGTTTTGATTGATGCACTACATGCATACATAATTCTGATTCACTGATACGGGAAATTTTCATTGAATGTTATCAACTTGCATTTCATTAGGGTAGGGTTCCGAGTAACCAACTCAAATTGCATACCCATCGGGCAGATCAATTATTATTATTTGTGATGGTATGCATTTTTGCTTTGCGATAAAACAAGACAATTCACTTAATGCGGTGTAAAATACGTAAAAATAAAATGCGTCATTTCAAGTGTGTATGTATAGGCTCACATGCTTATGTCATAGCTGGTGACTAATTGCATTCAATTCAATCTATGTAATCATGCTACCACATTGTAATTGCGTGTACAACTTTACAGACTTTACTTTCTATAAATTTACATTCATGCTTATCAGTAAATATTTACGAATAAGATTTTAGATACCTCCGATTTGAGTAAATTCTTTAATCATCTAATCTACTTATGCGACACAAAAAAACTTCTAAAACTATATGTATTTACAATCTTTTTTTTTGGAATTGGTAAAGCCCCTTTGTATTCATTTTATTATTACGACAAACTATACAACATTGACATGACACATAATATTTACATATTTAATTCGACTACTCTGATTTGAGGGATGTCTCCCAAGAAATTTTGTTTTTTACGTTTCTTTGTATCGTCGTTCAGATAAGAACTTGTCCAAATTTACAAAGTGTCCTCCATTTTACTGGAAGCAATGCTTTCCTGATGAGAAAGTCTACCACCAATTTTTTTCTTGATCATCTTATCGCTTGCTGACGTATTTGTGGTTGCATTGTCCCACGGCGTCCCACGGCTCTCCTCCGTAACCGTGACTGTGGCACCGTGTCTTCGCAATGGAAAACTGATCCCTAAGCAAGTACATGTTTTAAATCATTTTATTACGGGATTCAATACGTGCACAATTAATAAACTATTTATTACTGTTTATAGCCTGGCTAAATGCCGGATTGGTCAACGAGGGAATGATTCTTCGAAAGAATTTCATCCTATTTTCTGGTAAAGTGCCGTACAACCCGTACAAGTACGGGTTTATCGTGGAATTGATCGGCAGCACGAATATGACGACCCATGTGATAAATTCCTCTATAAAGTAAATTCAAACCAAATTGTATAGAAAATTGACAGTAATCTTGCTTATCTTGCTAACATGATCTCACTTGGGATTTGATGACCTCCCAGTGCATAAATTTTAAGCAGAATGATGGGCAACCAGCACATACAGTCCGTAAAAACCATGAGAAAGAAGCGTACAGCCATTTCGATATCTTTGGTGTCTCTTGGCGTCGAGAGTCGTGTGGTTTGGATGACGCAGAACAGCTTAGAATACGAAATTGCGACAACTATGAGACTGAAATGTAATGAAAATTAGCTAATTTTAATCAGTATTTTGCCAAGTATGAACATCTAACCAGGCTGAGTTGAGGCCGATGATGACAAAAGCTGTGTATTCCCATCCAATTGCGAAAGGTTCATCTAAATGAACTGGGAAGCATAGTCCAGAACTTCCATAAAATGTGACCCTTCCTCTCCACTGAATTGCTAAATTGGGCCACACATTTCAAATATATTATAAATATGTATATATTTGTTTGTCTAAACCTATACCTGGAGCAATTGCGAGCAGTGCGACAAAAAACCAAATTATTATCATCGAAATCCTGGAAAGATTCAGGCTCAATTTCTTGTGGTATGAGAATGGGTCGCTTATCACGAGGTAACGCTCCACCGACATGAATGTCAAGATTAGGAGGGATACCTAGGCATATGTATGTACGTACCATCAAAATTATATTTTGGGCATAAAATGAACAGTCACGACAATCGACATTATACACAAAAAATTGTAAAATATAATGAAAATCTCACTTCGCACGAAATCATTGCAATGATTCCCATCCCTGTACAAACAAAGGACGTACTCCACTCGTATGCGTGGTCATTATACGAATTTCGGTACTGAATATCTTTAACTGCCAGTATGACGAGATAGATGCCCATGAGTAAGTCTGCCCCTAAAATAGATCCGATTAGTGTAATAGTTTAGCCTTTTTCTACTCAATTAGCATTTATTTAGTACCAGCTAAATTGTTGATGAAAACATCTAAAATTCGACCCCTTCCTGCCGATAAACACCGTGTTATAAGGACGACAGAATTTCCAACAATTGTGAACAATGCCACAATCCACACAATGACGCGTATGCTAGTCCCCGCCAGCAGATTCATGGTTGATGACATTCCTAAATATGGAAAAACAGCATCATTTTTATTATTTTGATATATGCAAAATCGAACACGCGTAAAAATACCATCTGAGAATGGATAGCATCTCGTCACTTTTGGAACGTATCGGCAATATCCAAATTTCTTGAATTGCCTAAATTTTACATGTATTATAAATGCATTTATCAAATTGGTTACAAGCATTTTTGCAACAAACTTACACGTAATCTAATTTTGGTAGACTGTCCAATACATCGAATTGGAGAGCAGAGAATTCCACGTCATTTAAGTTTCTACCCAATTACAATAAAAATGATAAAACGGTAAACTTTTTCATGAAAATGGTGCATATCTCCCTCTTACAATGAGACCAGCGACCTTAACTGTGAGAATACTTGATCCGGAATGTTGATAAATGGATTGTCTGCCAAATATCTATAGACAATTTTAAGCTCAAATCGAATATCTTTTAACGATTTTTTCCATGTTTCGTCCCTTACAACTTTTGGAGATTGGTCTGTCCTTCAAAAACAAGCGGAGGCAACTCTTTCAAAAGATTGTTGGACAAATCCCTAAAATAATTCAAGATATCTGTAAATTTAATTATTCTTCTTGAAAATTACGAATTACATATTGTGACGTACAGATCTTGCAAATTCACATTGAACCGAAAAGCTCTCGATTCAATTGTACGGATCTTGTTTCCCATTAAATTTCTGAAGAAACATAATTTATCACGGTAAATTTTAGAAAATAATATTTATGATAATAATAGTTATGATACATACAAAGAGACAAGTTTTCTAAGTCGTCTGAAAACGCCGTCCGTAATAACTTCAATCTTATTATTATCAAGCATTCTGTAAATATCAAAAGTGAAATTATTTTTACGCATCCACTTTATCATAGAAGTATCTGTAAAGTTCTTACAAATCCTGCAATTTTGGCATGTCCGGAAATCTGAACTTGTCCAACGTGATCCTGTTATTGGACAGTGTTCTGAGAAGAATTTCTGAATTAAAACAACTTCTTCTTCTTCTTCTTCATACAAAATTGAAAATAATGTAAATATTTACAGCCATTGTAGTTCCGGCAAAACACAGAATGCTCCCATGGCCAAGTTCTGTATCGAGTTATTTACAAAGCTCATCCAACAAGCGTGATCCCAATGGCAAATGCTCGCCTGCCCAAGGGTAAGAATTGTGCTGTTCTCCACAAATCTGTGTCCAATTCCAGTAAACCAGTAGTGAAATTAGATTTTATACATCTGACACCACATGCTCTTTATTAACCTACAATTTGTTGATTGTAGTTTTCTTTGGAGGAATAAGCTCATTTGTCAGCTCGGTCACATTCAGCGAATCTGCCAGAGTTCTGAATTCAAAATAAACATAAATGAGCCCATATTTTAAGCAGGACATGTGGTCTAATTGGAAAATTGTGTGTTACAAAACCATCCCAAACTTTTGTCCCAACTGGGTCAAAAAGTAAGTACAATTGTTGTTCCACAGAAGTTTAAATGACTCACAGCACTTTCGCATGCAGGTTGAAACCTTCCCATGGAATCTTGTCGAGACTGCTGCAGAAAATAGCAGCCTCATTCATATTGCATCCCTCCGGAGTTTTGGTGGCTGTAATTTGTTGGAAACAATAAAAGATCAAACTTTTCTACTCCATCGTCAAGTCAGAATTAAGGTCAATTTCCTCTCCACCCACAACCCTACTTACTGTTACTCGCAAATCCATTATTATTCTTTTCTTGTCCGCACTTCCAATTTCTCATTAGCAGTTTTATCGTTTGTTCCATGTAATCTATTTTTCGAGATTTAAATCACAATCAAAATATTATCTTTGAATTATCTACGTACAGATTTCACCGGAAATAAGGTGGCATAAACTTACTGCAATTCATCATATCCTCATCCGACCCGAGGGGACAGTCTTTCACGATGTTGCATCGTGCTTCGGCAGGTATGCAGATATCGGCTTCGTCGCATTTCCACTTTTTTGATGGGCACGAGAAATTCGCACTTCCTCCACCATTTTCTGGAAATTTTCAGAATTGAAATAATTTTAGGGATGCATTTTTGGGTTATGTTTGATTTTGATTTATAGGGAAAGATAACCAAATCGCAGAAATTGCATTAAATTTTATGCTTACGTAACGATTGTGATGACCATTTGATGATGAAAAGAGCTGCAACTCCGACTCCAAAAGTGAGACAGACCACGCACAAAAAACTTACAGCGCACCGCATCTTCTTCTTCTCGTCCCGAGTGCTGACTTTCACTTGGAGTAATGATTTAGTGAAAAAGTTGATATGTGAGATTTCTAAAAACACTTTATTTAGAGATCCCTATCTCCCCGATATCATTAAAGATGGCCATTTCCATTTCCCAATAATTTCAGACGGGCTAAATTTGGCTCGTTAAAAATAGACAAACGTTCCGACAACATAAAAGTATCAATGTCAGATATGTCGGAATGAATGGTGCTAGACAAAAACTAACTTGGCTGGATATTCTCATGTCCACCATTGCACGCAACACAAATAAAAGTGGATCATTATTACGTACAAACAACGCGGCTCGTCAATACATGAGGAAAATTAGGATAGACATACACATTTCCGTACCTATTTATGTGCACACACAGGGAACGATTAGAGAACACCCACAACAAGTCCTAATTTAAGAAGTACATACATACCGAACACCTAAAAAGTCTGTCATTTACATCTTGTGCATCCTTCCACGTGCCGTTTGGTCAACTTATTCGTCTTCTTCTTCTTCTTAATACGTTCTTGTCATCGTTAACAAAAAAATATAATTATGGAGCCTCGTGTTTCCCCTTTCTACTTACTTCCACTAACGATAACAACAATAATAATAATAACAAGCAACCATCTTCTCCTTCTTCTTGACACAGTTAATTTCACAGCCTCCACCCACCCTGTAAAATGACGGACATAAAATTTACGAAACGTCAAACAGGTTCCCTAATTACGCCTTTTACGACCCGTGTCACCACTACGGTGCAGAAATCATAACAATTTTTACGACCTCTCGAGTTTGACTTTCTGCAAATGTGGATCCGTTCAAAAAAAGCAAATTTTTATTTCGGTTGAGTGAGACACAAGAAGTTAGGAGTGGAATAACGGCCCTAATAAATATTAGATTTGACTGACTGTCTCGTTTTTTTTACTGAGTGGATTGGATGCAACAGGCGAACCAAAAAACCAACAACCGGAAGAAGCAGAAGAGCTTTCTTTCTGCCCGTCCGACACAGACGAGCTCACTCCACAAACTGACTTGAAGTAAGGTCATGGACATTGCTATTTATTGTTGGTGGGATCCAGCTCTCTTTCTCCACCGCAACGGAGCACGGCTTCAATTTGGATAATCCGACACCGATGAGGGAGAAATGATCCCAATTGCAAAAGACTCCAACAGCAAACAAACATTTTTTTAAAGAAAGGGGCACCCGTTTTTTCTTTCAAAGTTTAATCAAGGCAGACTCGGAAATTTGTACAGAATCATGAGCCAGTTAAGTTTTCTTTGAAAAAGAAAAAACCAAGATGATGAGGAAATTTGGGAGATAAGAAAGAGCTCAAATTTTTCTTTACCTTTAGTAATCAAGTGCAAATTTACACACTCAATAGCAAATAAAGTAGCTGGTAAACGTGTAAAGTGAAAGATGGGAAATATGATACTCGAAGAAAGTGATTGCTTTTTTCCTATCTTACATATCTTAGATCTTATCTTACATATTGTCCACCCAAGTAAATTATTAAGCATACAAATTACAACAAATGACATTAGTTAGTCGTTAGTTCTATTGCTATATTTTTATTTATTTACTCAAAATAAATATCTATATACATATAAATGTACCCAATAATGGAGAAAGTCGTCCAAAAATGGTTGAGATCTAGGTTCGTGATAAACCTCGTACGTACCAGTCGGGTTTGTCGATTTAAGTAGATGGGAATGAACTTTTTCTGTCCCGATATCATCGATCCCCGTCGGAATTATGATGTTATGAGGAGGAGATGACGTGATAATAGAATAATGGGCCTCGTCAATTGTACAGTCGCTGTAGATAACAAAAAATAAAATTATTTATCATACTCCATATTTACTTGTCCCAATACCCGTCAAATAATGGCAGTCCATTAAGTTTGTAAATTCCTATCTTCATCTTTTCTTCCGTATCCGGAAACTTATCCGGAAACTTATCCATTATTAATATTAAAGTCAGCTCGAAGTGGTGGTGTGGTGACGTTGTGCCATTTTTCTAAAATAAAATCGGCTCGACCACCACCACTTTTTTCTCTCTTCCTCCTTTGAACAAAGGCTTCATTAATTCAGTCATTCACACAAAGCAAAAGCCCATTTCTATGTATTACATATTATAATGAAATCGATGGCGACGTATTATTCTCAGACATAGACTTCGATCTCTGACCTTGCCTCGGATCTGATGAGCCTTCTCGAGACTGCTGGGTGCATTCATACGATTTATTTCTTTGTCGTGGTTTTGGTGGTTCTGATGTCGTCTCCTAAAAAAATGTATACCATTGTCCATCCAAACACAGAATCCCACTCCGTCACCACGAAGAATATCCAGTTTCCTTCCAGAGCTTCCTCATTATCTCGGCGTTGCATTCATTCACCAACTTTCACCCAGAGAAAAGTTGGAAGAGACGTGTTCAGAAATTATGTCATGACAAATAATAGATGATTTATGGCTCAACTTTTTTTTCTACAAGGACAACTTTCTCCTTGGCTTTTAACCTACGTGACATTTCAAAGAATTAGTAGCTTTGAAACTTTGTAAATATTGTTTTGTTGATTAAAAGTGTATGCATGACGTTTTCCACCCGGTTTAGTTTCACTTAACAATGACACGATTTTAAATTCGCTCCTCCTTTGTATTAGTTTCGGATGATTACTTAGGGTGTCGGGAGGGACGTATGACGTACGTGGATGGGGCGGCATTAAAATCCAAATCAAAAGAATCCCCAGAGATCGACCAGCACCAGAGCTGTGATCCAATTTGCAGTCTCAATATTTGAGGTCTGAATTCTCCTTCTTCTTTTCATGATGACATTACAACCGTCAGAATAGATAATCCAGAAGTCCATTGTATCTTATTCAAATTCAGGGCTGATTTTCTTCTCCAAGTTTATTTTTCTCATCAGGCTTCAACCCAACCTTACTTATTATGCAATAATATAAATCAGAGTGTGACAAAGGTGCCTGATTTTATGTTGGTTTGCATTTTTGACGTGCACGTGCATCTCATCATAATAATAAAACATTGACAGAATTTTCCACTCAATAAAAACAACCTGCCTTAAAATCAAATCTGTTTTCTATGCAGTTTTCCACGAGTATAAAATATTCCAGGACTTGCATCATTTCCCAATGCGGGCAATATGTGGAGAGGACAATAAACTTGGAGATGAGATGGAACTGCTGAAATCTCACTTTCCCTAGCGGAGCAGAAAAGGTAATAAAATGGATGTTGTTAATCTGGATTAATTGCCTACCTACTAAATATACACGAGATTATTTGTATGTATACCTACATATGTGGATGCAATTTTGATAATAGCCCAGCTCCGATGGACTCCTATTTAGGAACAAGGCAAAGTTTATAGCCAGTGAAAACAAGAAATTGGTCTTATTTAGGATATGAAGCAAAGTGTTCATATTTTTCAATTTTTTTTATTGCTATATATAATTTGATCGAAATCGGTTTCTATTTATGAATTTATTTTATCTGGATCTGTTTGACGAGAGTGCATCAATCCGTCTCCACTTGATTTGGGCAATCAGGCCTGGAGAAAGTGCACTGTTGCTCATGATGCGGAATAGATTGAACGATGTGTTTGCTTCCTTGGGTTAAGATGCAGACTTATTGCTCCTCCTCGAGCAGTATAAGTATGAAACAGGAAGAAATCATAAATTCTTCCTGCCACAACCACATCCCAGCCCAGACAAACATCATAAACTTCTAATTGACGATTTTGGATGTACTGCAAACGCAATAAACTTCACTAAAGAATTCTCAATCCTTGTAAACGGATCATCTGAGGAGTTGATCCGTTTCCTACGAAAATAAATTCAACATCACCTTCGTAGGTACGGACGTATAAAGCCAAATAAAAAGCAGGTTCGGTATATATAAGTATATTTTTATGTATCAAATCCTCCTAGTGACACTACTGCACTTCTTATTCAAGGTTTATTAAATCGGATGCTCTATGCATGGCTGCGTCGAACATGACGATGCAAGAGTCACCAAGTGTCGTAAAATAAAGATAACATGCTCAAAAAATTAGGTAAATATGTCGTGTTATTTTACGTCTCTGTGAATTAATCTAGTCTAGTACGTGGCATTGGTTTAATTTTTTTTCAAGTTTAGTTTGACACTTCTCCTGTCTCTTTGCTCATCTTTAAGAAGACGATCCAAGTCAAAAGTATAATAAGCGATGTGTCAGACCCAGCGAACCTTCCTTCGTGTTACGGGTATCACACATTATTTGTGCCAAGTCTCGTTGAATTTTACGATTTTGTACAACTCGACAAATCTCTTCTGACTACATATTTACTTAGGATGATGAGCCACATTATTTGGAGTAAGGCTTGAGAGGAGGATGGATGAATAATAATACGGTTTTATTGGTCCCGGTAATTATTGCAAATAGTTCAGCCACGTTAAACCCAGTGGTTTGGGTTACCCATTATGCACAACGATCTGCTCGCTCTGGGTTGACAGAGAACAACAGTTTCTCATTTGTCACGCCATCCGAACCCGCTTTTGTACCCTCTCAAATTTCGGATCGGATTTGTTTTGACAGGAAAGAAGTGAAATTTAATGATGGAGTGTGACACAAAGGAAGAGACGGAGTTGAAGCCAAGGGCATATCATCGGCGTAGTCAATCCACCGCACTCAAAAGGAATTGTTCAAGTAGTTACGACAAGTATTTTCGGGTCGAGTTTCAACATGATGATGACGATGTAAAGCAATGATTTAGCGAGAGTGGTCGGAATTGACAAGAAACTGGAGCAGGGTGGTGAAAGCAAGTGCTTTCACCAATCACCTACCTACCACTGATAATGACAAGGAGACCCTAATTTTCCAATCTGAGGGAGTGAGTAATACAGGAATTTAATTTCTGTCATTGTACTTTCTCTATCTTGTCACTTACGTAAGTTGAAGTCGTAGTTCTGTAAGCGAATAATCTGCAAAATGTCAACCGTTGTACCCTCAGTAATTTATTTGGTAAAATTAACTAAAGTCCGACATCTACGCCTTATTGGTCACAACTTTAAACTTGACTTGAAAATATTATCGCATCTATATAATTTACGTATTTATTTACAATTTATTAGATTATACGACCCCCTCTTATTTTTAGGCACCACCATAACTAATACTAAAACATTAGCTTAGGGTCCATCTGCCGAAGTTTTTTCCTGAGCTGAATTACCACAAAAATTGAATATATTCTAAGAAGATTTAGAGGCACTGCTACAATATCGGTCACTGTGTATTGCATCTGCGCTAGATTAATTCCAGTAAAGGCTAGTGTAATGATGAGGAGTATTGTTCTCAAGATAATCCACTTCCTACAAAATTCGGGACGTCTCTAAAAAAAATTATGAAATAATTTAATTGCAAAATTCTCATATTTTATCGCATTATCAAGTACAATTAATTACCTCAGACGCAGCTCGGATCAAAATACAGCACAGCCAAACCTCAAGAATAAAGTACCCCATCATAAAGATCAGCAGCCCCATGTATAGCGAGTACCCCATCGTGTGGTCTGCAAAAAAAACAGTCATCCTTTACCAAAATATGTACCTAATTAACGATAGTAAAATTGACATCTTATTGTGAAACATAAGGAAGCTCGTAACGTATTTTTAGTCCTATTTATAAACCACGCAAAAAAACTGGCCTTCGAAATTACGAAACACCGGAACATTTCTGACTCATATGAGCTCAAAAAGTCAAAATTCCATGAGAAGTAAAAGATTTTAGTGGAGATGGTCACGCTTCAACAAAAACTATAAATATAAGCTTATTGTTTACTTGGGTGCTTGTGTTACACTTAATCTTTTTGCCGTGTCTCCTTTTCCTTTCGTTTATCATGCCTTAGACGAATAATTGTTGTTTGAACATCATGCTTTTTTTGTCGAGTAATTGTGTTTTAAAAAAGTGTGTATGATATGTACTTACTGTACTCGCTCAAACTCTTGATTGCATGTGAGACATGAATCCAAACGGCTTTTCCGACCATGTGTTTCTCCTTGTCGTCCATAATTGAGGTCTCTGTAAGTACACGTGAAGGAGTTTTTTTTCAAATGGCTGAAATTGCTTGATTAACTGTATAAAACCATAGTCATTGATATGGACGAGAGGATGATGACTATTTTTTGCAAAAGTACTCTCATATTTTTTTTATTGATTCGCCACCTACCTCAAAATAATTAAAAGGAAATGATAACGATTTTAAAGTGGTAATTACATACATACTTAAATAACAGAGGAAACGAGACTTTTTCCAAATTGTGCCAAAATATCTATTTTATTTGTAATTTAAGAAAGAGAAACTTTAATTGCCAAAATGTGGTTGCTAAAAAAGGGTTTCATTTTCAAGTGTTGCATGGTCCGACTAATCTCACTTCACTACTCCATGGATTTAATCAATTAGGTAGTCGGATAGGGTAAATTAGGAGATGAAAACCAGTGTAAAATTGAGAGCTTATTTGAATTACGTCATGTAGACATGTACGCAGTATTTGCCGTGAAAAAAAAACACATGCAAGAAATTACTGCAAGAAATTGTTTCTTTTGCAAACATAATTTCTTGTACTAGTGAAAGGAATGCAAGCAATGAGCGCGGCTAGCTGGCGCTTATTTCTTGTAATGCAGTGCAAGAAATGTGCAAAAGGTGCAAGAAATCAAACACTGCACGTACATACGTATGTAATATTAATCTACGTATTTCCCTGTGGTGATGACGAAGTAAAATCCAATTTGCGTAATTTAATCAGATTCATTTAATTTTGGGTGGAAAAACACTTTATGTGTCTCCATCCCCGAGAGGGTGTGGATAAAAGGGTCGTGTAATTGTGAAATTATTTGGCACGAAATATAATCCAAACCTTCATAAGTTTCTGCGGAGGTGACACCATCATCAAACAAAACGAGTCTCATAGGAATAGAATTGAATAAACTCCACTCTAATCCTACCGACACGGCCAAAGTGATGAAAAATAGTACCTGGAAATCAAAACCAGAGTAAATACTCGAATTTAATTAATAAGATTGGATAACAAGGTCAATAAGTGGAGTCGTTTGTGGAGTGACGAAAAACAAATATCTGCACTACACACGTACGTCCACTCTTCGTCACATAATTTCGTATGAAAACGAATCACCAAAACTTTTCCCTTGTCTCAATTTTCTCACAAAATATGAAAACTTTCCCACACGTGGAAGACTTACAATATCGATAATGGCAATCCTCTTGGCACCCGTCCGAATGGAAGTGCAGCAAAACGGATTGCACACCATTTTTGTCACGGTCGTATTATCGAAAGATTAGCTGTTATCTCAAGTCACTTGAATCACCGCCATGCACATTTTAATAAATGTCAAGATCCCATCTTTAAATTGATCAAATCTTCTACAGACTTTGCACTAGACGAGTTTTCCTAAAAATGCCAAGGACCCAAACAGATTGTCACTTGAAATGGTTGGAAATTGAGAGTAAATTTTGCACGTATGTAAACCACCTAAAATGCGCGTCAGACTGGTACACATGTGGCTTACTTGCCTTTTCAATTGTGACCACGACCAACTGACTTCAACCTAAAAGTCTTGGCTGTTGGGTGCGTTATGAATTTGGCCATTATGACACAACCAGTAAAAAGACATGGCATATGCAGCATATTGTTGTGCCAAGACAATCCCGTTTATACGAGCGTGTGCATATCTGTAAAGGGACGAAAGGTGCATTCCTTCCACATCATTGTTGGTAGCGTCTCTGTGTATCAAAGAAAAATTTATATTTATTCACAGTCCACACAACTTGCTAATCACCAAAGTAAATAGCACGAATTAGGTGCCAAAAAAACTATCGTATGAGACGAGTACCAACCAAGTTTTAATGAATGAAAGCTCAAGTACGTACAATGTGATGAACCCCTAATATTCATTAAGCGCAGGTATGTAAACACAGGAAAATTGTGCCAAAGTTGAGTTTGATTAGTTAGCTTTAGCTAATTATTCTTATTATCTAATTGATTATGAGCATATCAAGTATGTATTAAATAATATGTCTGCAATTAAAACGACCATGAAAATTACGGTGCCAAAACATATGTATGTATGTACAAATGCATGCTATGCATGAAACTGAGTCACTAAATTTTGAACAATGAATCAACAATATTTAATTGTAAATTGAATTGCTCAAAATTTTACTTCCATTTTGCTTCTGTAATAAGATTGATCGTTTAATTGCATATAAATGAACACATTGTTTGGGGGCAAGATGGATGCGGCCTGCATTCTAATTTTTGGGCGAAAGAAATCCACAACTTCTTCGTATCAACTTCACGCCTAATTCGACAGGTGAGTTACAAATGGGTAACGTATTCATCGGCTTTTTTCTCGTGCATATTGCAAACTGTAACATTGACTGCGAGAGGTTTAATATGTAAGTGATCATATTTCCCTCGATCCAGTTTCTTTACGCTGCCTTTCGCATTTGTGCAATCCAATTTTACTGATTTTGTGACTAATTTCATTCCTACATATGCAACAGGAGCAGGGAAACAAAAAAGCTTGAGTAAGGAGAGCACGACTACATCAAAATTTCGAAATTCCTTATTAACGAGCATGTACCTACATATTTAACTTTGGTAAATGCATGGCCAAATCCATAAAAAACGAAACTTTTTGCCGATTTTTTTTACGTAATTATGTACAGAGAAGTATGAATGCCAAAAACCTTGAATTTTCAAGATGGTGCGTGAAAATGAGTTTTTAAACCCTCGACTAATTTTTTCTGATATTTTTACCTATTTTTATTAAAGTTATTATATGCACATTTCTAAACAAAATCGATATTTTCAAAAGCCAATACAAATACACATTCCTCAATAAATTGATCCATTCTTCCCTTGACAATCAAAATCAAATCAATTTCTACTGGTCATCCAACTTCGTTCGTATATTTTTACCGTATCACCTGCCTATGTATCTGAAATGCATGCAGTGCCCCATCGTCATACAGATTTATTGTTGAGCAATCACCAAATCAAACTAAAAGTCAAGTGTAGAATTATTTCAGCCCTTTACGCAATATTTCAACTTAGCATATGTAAGAGACGTTATTATTATATCGTGATGATCCATTCCTCTTGACGACTAGAGACTACAGATAATAAATGCTTATGTTGTATGTACGAACTGCAAAACGAGAATGCTATGTATCGTATCTCCTACCAAGAGTCATGCTCACACCGTTACATTACATTACACATACTGATCTGCGAAGGTATAACATTGTAATTTGTTTGTACGTGACTCATGACCTCTTCAAGAACATGTTGATAAAGATTGCAACAAAACTTGTCGTTGCCGATTAACAAATGTAAAAATCAATGCATTATTTTTTCCAAATGCGACCTTTGCTGTCATCAAAATTGACTTAGCTATGTATCAATATGCAAATATCCACGACCAACCTCCAATATTCACAGCTAATACATAAATAGCATATCAAAATAATTTCAATATATTATTCCAGATCACTGTAAAGATAATAATTATAAATTTCTCAACAGTACAACCTTCAGTTTTATACATAGCTATTAATTTCAAATTAATTAAAATTAATTGCTTGATCATTACACTATAAAAGTTGGATGATTTAAAAATTGAAAGTTTTAAAAAACAAAAGTGAAGACGATGCATTTTTTTAAAGAAAAAAATCTAGTTAGTTAGCATATGGTTAATGTACTGTAATAAGCAAATGGTAAACCAAAGTTAAACCACACGTGCCAACAAGAATTTATGGTCTAATTACTCATACAAAGATTATAATGTATATTATTTTACTTAATGTTATAATGATTTCTCGCAAAATTTTATGTTTTATTTATAGTATTTTCTTATTATGATAAAATCTGTGTATGTACGTAGCTTCTCAGTCTTGTTGGTGTCATAATTAACGAAAACCAAGAGTATCGTTCGTATAATGAATGATGAGGAGGAGGCTCACCTTCGTCCTCTTCTTAAGAAAGAAAGGATTTAAAGAAAATTGCACCCAAATCGTACGAGTTTTCACACCTCAGATTGTTCGAGTGATGAAGATAGATCTTTACGGTAATCAGAGGATGGATGCTATGCCTAAGAGCAGTTAAGCCGTAGTTAGTGGTATGCTGGGTTAGTAAAATGTTCATGCTGTGTAGTTTTATGTCTTGCAATTTTGAACCACTTAATTTTGGTGAGAGATGAATTGTCAGATTTGAATGGGTGGGAGGGATGAATTGACCCAAAGTTTAAAATTGTATCGTCAAGAGAATGAGAGAGACTTTGGAGCTTTAAGACTTTGATATTTGGGTGAATAAATCGAAAGTAAAATTGATCCATCTGCACAATTTTCATTTCAAGCTCAACCTTGACTTTATACACGGGTACACATATTATATACACACCCACGTATCATTGTAATAACCCGTATCAAAAAAGTGCATCACATTACGAGAGTTTTAATCAAAAACAACTTATTCGCGAAACAAATCGATTTCCCCTCCTCGCAGAAGAGTGTAACAGCATGTACTGAAAAATCGAAAGTTTTAACCTCTCGGTCAAATCTTTACTGTGATTTGAACATTTTGAAACATTCTGCACTAAATCGAGACGAATCTTCAAAGTTTGCCAGCACCTGTAGAAAAGAGTCAGTTGCAAAAATGTTGTCCCCAGAGGAGGAACAACCAGCAACAAAAATAGCTGAAGCACCACCACTGGAATTGTTGAACTCCTCCGTTAGTCAAGATATTTCTGAAAATTTATTGAAAATATTGGATTTTGAGTTTACAAAGCCCAATGAATCCGGTGAGAATTGTTCTGCGAAATTACACATTTCTGACTCGGAGGATACTGAGGAGCTTGAGAAAAAGTCTGAAAAGGAAAGTGTCCCTCTCAAGCTGGAAACTGACGACGGCGACGACGACGCAGCAATGAGTCCAACCGCCGGGTATGATTCTAACGTGACGACGACCAGCAGTGAGCAACAGAATCAGGAAGATGTGTCCACCGTGTTGAAAGAATTGGAAAATAAAGTAACGCCAGAACCTTCCGAAATGTCAGAGTCCATCGTCCGAGCAACTTTTGTTGACTTTTCCACTGGCGAGGAAGACGAAGAAGATCAACATCAAGAACCCATGATAAGTCAAGGATTGGCTTTGGAGGAGCTAATCAATACAGAAGAATTGGGGAAAGAATTCAGCCTCACGTTGAATCCAGACCTTCCAAAAATTCGGGCTCAGCAGATCCAGAATTGGTTGGAGTTTGAAAAAGAGGCAACGCCCAACAAGCAGAACGGCGATGACGACAATATTTTGGAAAATAATGAGACCACCCAAAGATCAAGGGAAGCTTCACCTCCACAAGATTTCGAACTAGACAGTCTCACCATGATGGGAGGAGGAGTTGCACGTGGAGGAAATACGGGACCAGTTGTAAATTCTGGGGTTGACCACACCGTGACCGATGCAGACGGACTTCAACGAAGAGTCAGATTCCTAACCGATCCGCAGGGGAACATTCTCATTTCCGTCTTCTTGACAAAGTTAGTCCATTTCATTTTCATCATTTTAAAACTTGTCAGTCTCGGATATCTCAATTTTATTCCCAATGCCATCTCTCCAAATCCAATAATCCCAACCTCCTCACCCGTAGTAATAGTAGAAGCTGATGAGACCCCCACAATTTACGGTGACGATGATCACAATTCTTCCAACCACAGCTCATGTGATGCTTGGTTATTTGAATTTGATGAGTCCGACACTGATCCAGACTTTAATTTTCATTCTGACAGTGTCGATGGGGAGGAGGAGGAACAGCAGCAAGTGATTCACTTGGGAGAAGACCACGAACTACCGGATGGGATGAATTTCCCTGAAATTGAAAGCCAGCTCGCCGCCTTTGTATCGCATGCTCAACAGAACAAACCAGATTTGGTTGATACGGATAAGATTTTGAAAGAGTTGGGGGTTGAGAAGGATGAAGAAGATGGAGAAGAAAATAATGACCAGAAAGCACCAAAAGCCGAAGATGATGCAGAAGGTGGTAATAAGACTAGCAACACCAAGACCAGGATTTCAGCAGGTCCTTCACTCTCCGTTTTTGATGATGGTGACGACGCTGGATCGGATTCTGAAACAATGTCGACATCCTCATGCTCCTCCATGATCGAGGTGAAGCCCAAAGAAAACGAACCAACTTGTTCTTTGGGGGCAAAATTGCTCCAAGTGGTGAATGAGGAGGGTATTTTGGATGAGAATAACAACCAAGTTATGAATACAGACAAAGCAAGAGAGGCACAAGTTATTACAAAAATCAAGGATCAAAATAATTCATCTAACGAAAAACTACCACCTGTTCCAGAAGAAGAGAAGGAAATTGTGTTGGATGACTGCAAAATTCCAGAATATGCAAACTCTCCATCAAAACATGTTCCAACCTTGGTTGACGTAGAGTTGAAAGGAACTTTGTCCCCTCCAACCTCCGAGCAGACATACAATAAATCCGCCGCATTTCTGGATAACAACAATAACAATGGCAACATCCTGACCCTTCAAGTCGTCGGAGTGGAGTCGCCACCCTCTCCTCCACACCCAGAAGATGACTATCCCCATAAACAACGCCGAGATTCTGACGACGATGCTGAAGCACAACTTGAATCCCTTTGCATCGAAGAGGAACCAATTTCCGCTGTGGCTTTAACCATCGCGAAATGGGAAAACTTTTCCAGGAAACAACAGCAACAAGCAGAATCTGGGGAAAAGGTGAGCATCGCTGTGAAAGGGCTGGGAAAACTGATCCTTCCCATGTACCCAGGAGGAAACTATCCGAATTCTGCCCCCATTAAAATGGCTGGACCCGCAACTCCCATGAAACCCGTGAAGAAGAACAATCAAAATCTAAACGGCAGTGGTGGTGATCGTAACCAAAACAATAATGGAAATAATGGATGCAATAAAAATAATGGGACCGCTACCAACGGATCAAACAAGCTATGGAACGGGTGCGGCTGGGGAAATGGAAATAATTCAACGACAAACAACAACAATACGAGTAGTAAATGTCCGAATGTGATGATGATGGAAAAAATGGTCGTGGAGTATGAGGAAGAATCCATTTATGAAAAGCCAAATAGCCAAGCCGGGTGTCTCTCGATTACGACAAGCGCTTCAAATCCGTCCACTTTGCTGAAATCTTATCCAAAACCAAATTCTAGGGGGGAAATTGTAAATTGGTTTAAAGAAGGAGAATTGTAAGATTTCTAACAACAGCTACATAATTAATGAATTAACATATTCAACTAATTACCAATCATATTAATAGGTACCGATCTGGCATTCTGCTGAGTTATGCTCCCACGACGCACCACACATCGCCACACATTGTACCTCAACCAGTCACGGCACCTGTCATCGTGTCGTGGTTCTTCGGTAATTTCTTCATTATTTGAACCAATTTACAATTTATAACACCAAAAATAGTTTATAAAATAGTTTACAAAGCTAACAATTGTTAGCTTTGTAAACTATTTTAGACCTCCATTTTATAGACCTCCATTAATGGAGGTCTCCCAACGTATGCACTCAGATTTTGGCCAAATTAGTGTCAATCGATCACGAGTTTAATTAGTATAAAATTTGCAAATGGCACTATCTGCCAATGCGCAGTTTGACGGAGATATTTGCATCTAAAGAGGAGAAAACGCGCCCCAAAGTTGATAATGTTACAATTTTGTGCGTTTTCTCCTCTTTAGATACAAATATCTCCGCCAAACCTGCGTATTGGCAGATTGTGCCATTTGCAAATTTTATACTAATTAAATTTGCGATCGATTGACGCTAGTTTGGTCCAAATCTGTCAGCATACGTTGCGAGACCTCCATTGTAAGTTTCATAAAATACTTTAAATAAAGAACTTCATCTTCCTAATGAATTAGAATAATCTTAATAACTTCATAATGATTTCTTTCAGGATTAATTACACGTCAACAAGCAGAAGAACTGCTCCTCGGTCAGCCAACCGGAACATTTCTTGTACGGATTTCCACGCGTATTTGGGGTTACACGCTTTCTTATCAGGTACACATATGCGATTAAGATTAAATCATCATCATAATCCCATTGGATCCTTAGGTAATCTCTGATTTCACTCATTACTTGACCCATTCATTCATTCTTATCACTGCAGTTCAACAATAAGACGAAACATTTTCTACTTTCTGCCATCAATCCTGCCGTTGCTGCCACGCTTAATAACGGCCCTGGCAGTGGATCTGATCAAAACAATAATAATGGCCCCACAGGGAAGCAACATTTTCTCCACCCGTTCTCACCTGGTGGAAAATATGCCTTCATTGGAACCAATATGACTCCCTACAGTACTCTCACGAGCTTAATTCGGTAAGTGGACAATTTGTAATTCCATAGGAGATTGAGCTATTAAATTAAGTAAATGACCTAATTACATATGTTATTTATTTACAGACACCATTCCCATGCCCCGATAACAAAGGTATTAAAATATAATTAGTCATATTACCGATTTCGATTAATTCATAAAATTTGTAAATTTCAGGCCGGCGGAGAAAAACTAATTGCTCCATGCCCAGGAGGACCAAAAATTTCCGGGATTGAGTACGTCTTCAAGTAATGCTGACGAGAAAGTAGTTATTAATTTATGAAATATTTTTTTTACGAATATATATTCTTTATTATCAATTGATATTGTGGTGGTGATAATAATGTGGAGGAAACCCGACTGATATTGGATCGACTTGTTTCATTACAGTGATGATAACTATACGGTGTAATATGGATATGACTTTTGCTTGTTTCTGTTATTTTGTTACACATAATTTTATAAACATTTTGATTATTCACGTACACACTGCTTGAGTGTAATAAACACTAGACTACATAATTCTGAAATTGTTTTTGCTCATTTCAATCGCAATTATTGGTCAGCTTCGTACTTTTTTATCTAATTGGAGAGTGTTGAAACTTGTTATTCAACGGATTTTCTTTTTGCTTCACCGAATCGCAAAAAAATTATGTAAGAAAATATTGGAATCAAAAACCCTCACTCTCTCTCAACTGAAAGAATATGAAGATGCGAATTTAACAATCTTTAGATTTGCGATGACTCCAACAATTTAGACAGTTTAGCGGCTATATATGTATTAGCAATGTATGCATCGCATGAATAAAGGTAATTACCAAACTCATTATTAAGTACTGGAAGGAAAATATTAAGCTACTTATTGCGATCGATTTGTCCGTCCGTCAACACGATAACTTTCGAACAAATCAAAGCCCGAGTCAAGGCTTATGGAACCATCATGTCCATGTCCGTCTGTCTCTATAACTCTTGTTAAGCTTATCCCATCGACTTGAAATTTGATACTCATGCACCCTTCCTTTAGATCCATGCATGCACCATAGGGCAAATGAGGAGTTAAGTTTGGAGATGAGCAAAATCTCACAAAATGTGTATCAAACATATTGTAGCATGCAAAAATTAATGCAAAATTTCAGCACATCTCTTCCGCCACTTCATTATGTATATTGTGGTATAATTTCCACAAAGCTTGAAATGCGAAAATATTGCAAATATCCTGGAAAAAGTGAGAAAATAAAAAGAAAATTGATTGAGCAATCCTGCTTGCAATCACGCAAATTGACTATTATGGCCTGGAAATTGTACAGTCAAGTTAGCAAAACAAGATCCAGAACAAATTCACATGGATGGGAATCAGAGGAGATAAATAAAATAGCAAATTTTATACAATCTATTGTTTCATACGTCTCCATAATATGTACGTATTCAAGTGAGTACAAAAACAAATTGTAATGCTGACTTGACCTTGGTTAGGTTACCTCCATGACATAAAGAAACTGACCAAATACTATGCATGCGTGCATAGTCTTGCATACTTGTGTCTGGCTGGACCGCTTCTCAATACGGAAGAGTAGATAGTATTTGTTACATTATAATGGTGGTTACCTCATTATTACGATAAGATTTTTTGTGCGACTTGTAAAATGCAAATGATGGGTATTTCATCCAGGCAGAATTTTCAGACAATTTTGGCAATTGGGCATTTGTAGTGAATCAACTCATAGCAAACAGTGATGTGTGAAGCATTTCATATCAATAAATTATAGAATATTCCGGTGTATGCTGTGATTTGGTTTTAAAATTTTGAACCAAAAATAAATTATTTTGCCAAAAATGTTTACCATGGCTCAACGGTGTTTCAGGATTCTAGCCCATTTGGATATCGTGAGTACTTTGATTATAAAAATTTCTTATTATTCCAAAAACTCGCATATGAATAATTACACAAATTTTTTGCAGCTCTTATTCTTTGCAGTATTTTTTGGAAGTGCGATAACAGAAACGTACATCTGTAAAGCTAAACCTATTTCATTTCATGAGCACAACTTTGACTTTTTTGGACTTTTCCCAAAACTGGAAGACAATGTCCACGCCAATATTTCGGAGCAAACAGTAACCCAGGAGTGTAAAAATGATGAGGAGAAACAACTTAATAGTTCGATTTGCATGCCCGTCAATTATCAAGACACGATTTGGGATTATCGTTTAAAAATCATAAACGAAGCTCGAAATTATGGTAAGAATATTATGTTGTGATTAATTTTGATAACTCGTCGCAAACTAAACTCATATCAATGAACGCATGTATGTAAAAATAGGAATGGAAGTATACCACATCGTCTACATTCTCTTTTGGTTGGTTATTGTGACTTATTTTGTAACCGAAATTTGGCAGTATTGTCTATTACTGAGGGGAATCAATGTGGTAAATTCACTAAAATTCGTGGTTATTAAAATATACAGAATTTTTAATCAACTTATTTCTTTTGCACATTAGCGGCGAGCCCGTTTTCTCTACAAATGGGTGACATTCCGGATTATAGTTTTGGCTGTAGCAATGACCATTGCAATGTATGACATTTCTGGTCGACAAGTCACTTGCACGGATATCTTTGCAGTGCCTTTTGGTGGGTTTAGATTTCTACACCTCGTTCTCGTGGTTTTCTTCACACTTTCCAAAGTTCAGAAAATGGGATCATCATCAGAAGCCATTGTAATGACGGGGAGTGAAAAGTTATAATTAATTGTTTTTCCGTCCTCTTCCTAAATATATCTACCTGCTTGTTATGCAATATTTGTTCAATTATATATTTATTCAATAATGTGGTGTGTGGTCAATAAATTAAATTTGTGTATCCTAATTAATTACTCATTATTTTGGGCATTACGTAAATGAAACGGAAGTTGTGGTTTGGCTTGTTATTTTTCCTTGTTGAATTGCATACTTCGTGTCCTAGTTTTTTTCTCACATAATCAGTTCAGGTACGAGAAATTATCTGTAACTTTCTAATCTGAAGAATTTATATAAAAATGAACATCTACACAAGTGTTTTGTTAGTAATTGCAGTGATATCGCTAACTCCTAGTAATATTGAAGGGAGACGAAAAATCACAATTAGAAAATGTTGCCCTTCAGACCAAGTGATTGACATTAGGCAGATGAAATGTCGAGACTCTGGAGAGAACAAATGGACCCCTTGGTTTTATAAAGTAAATGACGACTCCGAAACAGGAAGGAATCAACAAGGTGGTTCTGATCAGTATGAAATTTTGACACAAATTCCATCATGTCCAGGTGGACTTGGCGTGCACGTGCTACCCTTAAGGGGCCTCCCAGGACTTAATATACCAGAAGCACAGTAATATCTAATTATAATGCGTATTAATGTTTCCCCAAAGTTCTAAAAATGCTAAAATTTTTGCTTGTTCAGGTTTCGACTACTACAGTCTGGAAAACTGGTAGGAAAACATTCCAGGGGAAATTGGATTGACGTCCCGGAAAATTCCTGTATCGATGGAATAATGAATTATGGAAGGTCATACACAGGGGATGAAATAGATCAAGCTATAATATCATGTCCCGTTACGGAAGAAACAACTGGCCAAAAGTAATTCTAATCATATGACAAAATTAATCATAATTCACAATTACATAAATTTGTACATTTAGCATAATAATAAAAACAAAACATAATAATAATCTATTCTTTCTTTAAAGTAAACATACTTTCTTCATCAACTGTCTTCTTGTGTTCTTGCTCATAACGTTTTTCATGCTCGATGCTAGTGTCGTGCATACTCGCCCTTCGTAAAATATTTGCTCTCATTTTCCGATTCTTATCCACAATCGCGGCCAGTCTCTTGGAAATAATTTGCTCGTAGACTAGGTCCTAAATATCCACGCAAGTCATACATTTAAACTACGTACGTGGTCGTTCATATAAATATCGTGCATTCTTTTACCGTCCAATTTGTGGGGGCCGGCGGAGCAGCAGCTTTGTCTATACCATCCGCCTGGCTTTGTTGGTCGAGAGACGTAATGCTCATCATTGAGGTCAATGATGATGTTCGTGATGCTCCTGATAGGACGGAATCTCTAGCATCCGGAGCAAACTGAACTGCGGTGGCGCTGTCTCGAGCAATTAACGGAGGAATTTTAAGATGACCTTGCAGCGATAGAATTATATTGTCCTTTTGTAACTGAGTAAGATTCTCTTCTTGACCTTGTTCCTCGTGGGTTTTGAGCACTGCAAAACGAAATGATCACAATAAAATTATTTGGAACCCTTTGTATGCATGTATGTTTGTACCTTTAGGGAATGTGTCTCGTATGATAAGATACCACCCAGACATTTTAAGCTTCGTTGCTCGCCAAACTCGCTTATGCCCCCGTAGACAAATAAAGAGAAGGTACAAAATTCCAAGCATACATAAACAGAAAATCTAAACAGCAATATTTTAAACAATATGGTACTTAATCACTTTTACAGGATGTTTACAGATTTTGTGGAAAGTCAATTACGTGTATTACTTTTGAACGCGTTATCGAATTTGCACCAAATTTGGCACACACAATCTCGAAGGTCACGACCACACCTGCCCAAAGTTTCAAATTTCTATCCTCAAAGATAGCCCCCAAAAGTTACCCCAAAGTGGACGAACCGTGAAAGCGGTTTCCGAAGCTAATTTGGCCGCGAAATGTGCCCAAACGATAATCCAAAAATTTGGAACCCATCTTATCGTGTCCCCCACATATAATTGTATCAATTTTGTAAGAAAACGCCAGTAACTAGTTTCATCCGACCAATGTATGCGACGAAATGCATACCCCTCAAAACGATGAATTCTGCCACCCTGAAGAACATTGATCGCCACGATGGCAATCAGAATCCTGCAACCAAAAGACAGGTCACAATGCAATCCCAGGTGTCTCCTGGACACGTTAATCGTATTTTATTGCACAATTTTAAAAAAGCCTTGCAGAGGAAGGCGAAAGTCCGCGCACTTAAATTTACCCATATGGTAAACAAAAAAACTAACAGCCGGAGGCTGTTTGAAGGTCATGTTGGGAATAAAAATTTCGAATTTGTCGTCACATTGGACGGGACACTCTGCTGCCTTCAAAACTTCAACAGGACAAAAATAATTTGCTGCAAAACCGACCGAAAGCAGATTTCAAAGCATGGGTCTGAAAAGAAGGAAAAGTTGTCGGACTGATTCCTAGCGGTAGGTGTAATGACGGACCGTAGAGTGCGAAAATTAATACCTGTTGGGTCTAATGCAAAAATAAACTCGAAGCACTTTATGGACAATGTTTTACATAAGTTCTTGGAGGTCAAAATTGCAAAGAAGCAATTTGGGGAGCCTGACAAGGTTTGCATCCATCACGACCCGACATTTTCATATACGGCCGTATTTACCCAACCGGACGCCCAAGATTTAAAGGCAAACCCCGGAATGACCTCGATATCCTTTTCCGGGGTACACATTAAGTAACCTGACACCAGTCCGATGGAATATTTTGGGTTTGGATGCTTAGAACAAAGCTTTTTCAATGGAAGAGATAAAAAATGTCTGTTGTTTGGAAACCCCTTTCACCGATTCCTCCATTTTGAGGTCACTTTTTGCGCTCATTTTTGAAGATAGAAATTTGAAACTTGGTACATGTGTGACCGTGATCTTGGGGATTGCGTGTTCGAAATTTAGCGCCAAAACGGATAAAGGGTTCGCAGTTTACCCATAAAATTGTCTTTCCACAAAATCTGTAAACACCCTCTGTATTATGAAAAATAAAAGCTCACAATTGTAGTAAAAAGCTGAGTTTCTGGTGAAGGAGGAAATCCATACAGCATAATATCAAATTCCTTCTCATAAAGGCACAGCGTGTTCTTTTCGACTCCCCTGTGTGGACATATCTTTTAGAGAAATGCTTATAAATTGGCAATTAATTATGGATAGTATTATACCGATTGGAAATAGATATTCTAAACCAAAATACAGTTTGAAATGCGGCATTTGGAACAACTCTGGCGCACGGAGATAAAGTATGGCAAGCCCACCTATAGCAATATCAATAACACATCATTATTCAATTTATTCATATATGCAAATTATTGCATTAATAAAGTAATACATATTTAGATTTAACTTACTGAATTGCTGAAACTCCAGCTTGCAAGACTCTTTCTCGATGAGTTTTTTTGATGTTATCTTCTTCGGAAGTAGAATCGGCGTCAAAATGAGGTGGAGGGCGGTCAATTTTTTGGCTCGCCACAAGGTCCCATTCCTGTATAATCATGGCGAATTTATTAAAGATATTCAAATTTATCTAAAAAAAGGGTAAAGTTTCAAGTTTATATACTTACATTCCAAATCAAACTGACATCAGAAGTCCCAGGAATATTGTACCCTTCTTGCTGTTCAAGCGTATAATTGTCCATTTTATCCTTCTCATATCCCCCAGCAATTATCCGCATAACGTAATTCCCAGTGTATGGAACATATGTTTGTTTAGCCTAAATTATAGATGATTTTTGTACAGATCTGTGTAGGTGTATTTAAGTAATTAATTAGCAAGTGTTTTACAATATCGTAGATGTCAAAGTGAAAAACTAATGGGGCACGAGCAAAGAAACACACAAACTCGTTATCATAGCACTCATCTCCACGACCGTAATGCGCATCCTGGTCTCTGAGAAATAATTACGAAACGTCATGATAATCAGATAATACTAAATAAGTAAACTTGTCAGACTTACTTGAATTGAATCGAGTACAGTGTTTCATTCCAGTTGAACAGAATGCTCGTTGAAGGCCGGCATCCGACACGAAGAACGGTGCTTTGAGCACTCTAGGTGGCGAGTTTATACAAGTTTATCGAAAGTTATTGATTATTTCTAATTTTGCGAATTTATCATGTAACTACCGATGCGAATGGATCCGACAGACGCTAAAATATAAATATAAATATTTTAATAATCTGAATTGAATACATAACAGTAACACCTAAAAGATCACCTTCCCACAAGTTGGGAAACCCCCAATCAAATGGAAAATGAGATGATATCCTATCAAATTTTCTCCTGGTCTGTTCTGAGCAAGCAATGCTGAAGTAAATTCAAATTAAACAATTAATTTGAATTTCCCATAAGTAATCTGACTAAACTCAAAAAAATTACGAGAGACTTACGATTCCTGATGACACTAATATCAACGACGAATTTTACTGCTCCTAATTCGATCAATCTAATTTTCTCGGTGTCAACTTGAAGCAATGTTCCGTTCGGATTTTCGACATTCAATTGAATAAGTCTCATTCTTTGCTTCGTAAAATCCCTTACGCCTAATTCAAAAATGCATGGTTAACATAGTATGCATAGGTACTTATGTATGCATAGGTAATAAGTATGCATACTTACCAACAACGGCGTCAGTATTGGTTGAATAGTATAGTTCGAGTCTCAATGTCGACCCATAATCAATATAATACTCTTTTAAAAGGCGATTACCATTGCTTTTAGAACTCAGTTTTTCTGAAACCAAAGTAGAATTATTTTATACAGCTTATGTGTCTGCCATAAAATGATATAGGTAAGTAATTCCTATTTATCGGTATAGTAATAAATCGCCTTACCAGCAGTAATGAATCGTAATTGTGCAACTGTAGCAAATTCCTGCTTCTTAAGGATCCACCTGTTAACAAACAATTGTAATTGTGACTGTTTTACTTTACAATACAGTGACACTGAATTACTTGAATAAACTCACCGATCAAACCGCTCAGGATTCAAACTTGATGTTTCATATCCAGAGGACACCAATTTGTCAACCCCTTTCCATACAAGATGAGTTGTTGCAATGTTGATTGTCCATTTGGCCGGATGGTCGTTGTTTGCGCTGTCCGAGTCTGATTCTATTTGTGGTTTGGCGTCGGTTTGCTAGACAAAATTATATCAGGTACAAGGTGCAAGTAAATTATAAGTAAACTGGCAAAGTTAGGATACAGTTAGTTCAGATAGTAAACACACCGCATTTACAGAACCTTCAACAATAAAGTTTTCGTAAAACTTGACCGAGCTCATGGGACAATACGCCGAAAATCTCTTGACATCGTAAACAAAATGGTAGGTAGATTTATTGGCCTTTGAACGTTTATAAAATACAAAATGTTAACCCATACAATGCAAGCATTAAAATAACAAAAATACCTTAACGTGACCCGCAGATAAGAGTAGAAGATCAAGATAAAACTTATTATACCGCATCATCATGTCAACGGGTATGCGTCGAGTGGTTATCATCTCCTCTCCTTCAACCCAATTCCATAGAACAACAATCTACGACAAATTAAATTTAAATAGAATAAATTAAAATACCCAACTCGCAATTAATTTCAGATTCATATGTAAAAACCTCATATAATACGTCCTGGTCATCAAAGAATAAACCCACAGGTTGTGCCTCAATATA
This sequence comes from Folsomia candida, assembly GCF_002217175.1. Lineage (NCBI taxonomy): Eukaryota > Metazoa > Arthropoda > Collembola > Entomobryomorpha > Isotomidae > Folsomia > Folsomia candida. The sequence continues at coordinate 9,857,271 of NW_019091196.1, forward strand.
CAGGTCTGTACCCCCCATGAAACACAAATTACAAGGTCATCTAGTTAATCACGGATTGCGCATCATACATTAAATAACGTACGATCAATAGTAGGAGATGCATAGGGAAAAGATGCATTAAAGGATGTGACCATCGTTTGCATCATGGAATGCCCTCCATCCGATTTTATCCCTCGAAGTATAATCTGTCTCGTGTCACCGGTGGATCCAAACCACAACTATATTTTCAACATCAAATAATGACCATGTCAATATTCCATATTCAAAAGCATAATTCTTACCTCATTAGCGTTCGTCAAGAAAGCATAATGCCCTTCACTATCAAATGCCATTACAGTAATTTGATGAAGGGTGAGAGTGTCATAGGGGTCCGGCTTCTGCCTTGGGTCAATCGGGGCCGTCAAGGTTCGCAGCAGAATGTAAGTTCGACCAGCGTCGTTACTGCAAAGTATTGAAATTTGACTTTATATTTTTCCCACAAATTACACATTTTATTCACCTCTGAATAAGACGTGATCCATAAAGAAACAAGTGATTTGATTCACGTCCCGTAAACGTAATCCTGTCAACATATGTATGAAAGTGATATTTTCCCCAAGATCGGTCAAAACATCCAGGAATTCTTTCTCCAGTGGACGTTGTGGTTGTAAAGTAGTTCTCTTTCTCGAACACTTGAATATTTGAAATTTCCTGCGAATTGCTTAGTGAGTTTATTTATAATCTACCTCTAGTGTAACCCTCTGTCTTCAATTAAAACGCTTTCTTTACTTTTATTAAAAACTACTAAACTTACTTCAGTGTGCGTCGCGACACAAGGGATTCTCGGAAGAATATTTACAATTTCCATCTCATTGAATTCATCGTCCACTGCAAAAAAACGATGACAATTATATTTCAAACTAGAATTTGAAAGCTTCCTCCATAATTTTGGAGAATTTATCGTCCATAAAGCTGAAATTGATCAGCCAACGTAAACAAACTTACACGTTCTTGACGCAATGATTATAAAGTACAGGTTTCTATCTTTAGTTGGGCTAAGTCTGAAATCCTTGACATAATAAAGCTTCATTCTTATGAGGACAAAGTACTTGTTCGGGTCGGCAACGAATGGCGTTTCGTCCAATGCCTCACACCAGTTGATCCCCTGACCCGAGTCGCCCGTTTGGATGATGACCTCTTCCGGTGACCCCATGTTCTCCCTGAAGGCCCGCAGACACGTCAACTCGACAGCAGTGGTGGCTTTCCGCTCCAACTCTCGCAGTGGGGGCAGGGCCTTCCTCTTCCCGTCGACGAGCTCAATTTCACCGATGGAATGCTCGTCGTGCCCGCTATGGGCAATGGTCCCTTCAAAAAGGACACAAGATAAGAAGAGAACAATAATGCGACGAGAGAAGGACAACATTATTCTTTGTGTCAACTTATTAAATTATATCGTAAAACAACCTTGACAGAAAAAATACAAGGCTGGTTCAGAGTGAAAAGCAAATTTTCAGAGTTTGACATTTTGCAGAAAAAAATTCCGGTGGCTACCTCGAGTTCATCGACTCCACGCTTCGTTTTCTTCCTTGTGGCAAATAATTGCGCCTGCATGTTTCTAATTTAATAGGATTGAACCAATTTTACCATGTTTTTGTATAAATTGAAAAATCTAAACTGGGTCTGGGTTTTGCGCATATAATTCGAAAATCGAACATCCTGTCGAACCAATAGCAGTATTCCAATTTCGTTTATTATTATAACGAACACGGTTAAATTGATGTTTTTCGCACTTTATTACATGAATGCGTCAAGTTTACATACTCTTCCGTGGGATAGTGTAAAATCATTTATGTAGCGTAATAAGGTCACACTTTTACATTGTTACCTTCTTATCATCGTGTCGTGTGGGATGTCTCACTCACAAAGAAAAAATGACCTTTCATTCAGCCACACTGTTATAATTTGGACTTTGGTTTCTTTAGTTAAATAAAATGTATGCGTACTTACATACATAATTCACATGCATATGCACATTTATCATGCATTGCTAGTATTGGTATCGTACACACATATTACGTTTTTTTGATGATGTGTATAAATTTCGTTCCATGTAATGATTAAGTTCTGTGTTTGATTGATGAACAACCATTCCTAGGTCAACTAGGTTGTTTCTTGCTAAAATTTTCTTTATTCTCGTTATCTGCTAGACAATAGGAGGAAGGAAACGTATTCCTTATTCTGTTGTTGACCGGCAGTTCGGCACCATATAGGATAGCAACGTCTGCGTGAAAAATACTTTACATAATCCTAGCTTAAAGATTTGCTAGTCAGGTTTCTCTTTCGTTGAGTGAACTGTGATATTCTAAAACTTATCAGAGGAGATTGAGATAATTGAGTTACAGAATAAAATATATTGAGTGAAAATTAAAAAAAACGAGAGTAATTTTGAGAAAAACGAAGGATTCGAAATTGTTCCGGTATTTTACAAATTCTGTGCAGCAGGCGTAACAATTAGATCTCAAAGAAGTTGAAACACTTATTAGTAAAATGGGATCTCCAAATCAAGAAAAGATGTCGAGGTTGCAAGTGATGTGTTATTACCTGTCAATTTTCGATATAGTGAGTTCTAAATACAAGTTTTCAGAAATATTGCGAATATCAATATTTAATTAGACTTGAAGAATGATCCGAAATATTTAATTTCAACAATTAATTTCAAAATCATTTTTGCAGTTCTTCTACTTTGGAACAATCATTGTCAGCGTAGCAGTGGAGCATTCTGTCACGGAGTTGAGACCTATGAAATTACAGTTTAATGATAACGGCACACTTTCATGTAAGCTCATTTACGGGAAATTAATTACTTAATAATCTTATTAATTACAAATTCAAGATTTTCTATATACGCGTACGAAGTTTTTATGAAAACAGTATATGTACACAGTTGCATTCCCTATGATTTTATGAGTGACTAATATTTTGCAAAGGATTTACACTTGATCAATAATGAATGATGCTTGATGCATAATGTGTGATTCACAAATAACTGATTCTTTTCCAAATTGTAGTTTCACTATCTGAGAAGAACGAGCTGATGGCGATTTGGGACTATCTGTATTCTCGCCATTACTCCTGTATGTTCTTAATTTACGATATAATCACACGGGCACAGTTTTTCCAATGAAATTTAAAGAAACAATGGCTTCTTTACACTTCCAGCGTCCTCAGTTTACAATGCCGTGTACATGTCTTTGGTCGTCATCGCCGTAACCTACCTGATAATTGAAGTGTGGCTTTGCTGCCTTTTAATCCGTGGTGCAAAAGAGGTAAGGAAATTTAGAAGGCGAAAGGGACAAAAAAAGTTTATGAATAAATCAATCTATTCTGAAAGGTCACTTCATTTGCAAAAATCTCAATATGCCCATTTCCGGCGACACATGTTGAGTAAAATGACGCTAATGTGTCAAAATATGCAAATGGGGTGACACTCCGGAATAATTCTAACGTACATATTATGCATCTTGATTTATAAATATAAGCCGACAAACGACGTGGCACAGGTTTGTGCAAAATAAATCCCTGATTCATGGGCGTTTCTACCTGCGTGACTGTTATCTAAGGACAGATTAACAAATTCACCAATAATCAACAAAAATTATAAAGTTCTGCACTGGCACTCTAAAATAATTACAAAGTATTATTTTATTATTTTTATATAATAACAATCAAGTAATTACTTGTAAGACAATTACTAACTAAACTACAAAGTTTTTATGAGAGGGCCTTGACCGTCACGAACTTTTGAGGGTTAGACGTAATTCCCTAACACTTTTGTTCACCAATTTCCTTATGAGATATACATAGCATATGTGAAATGTTGATAATTCACTATGTATAATTTTTTATGCTTGCAGAGGAGCGTGCTCTTCTGCAAAAAGTGGTTTTGGTGGAGAATTGCCATCATGGTTTTGACTGTAGTTGTGGCTGCGAGCGACCTTTACCAAATGCAGTACACCTTAACCCTCTTAATCTTCATTCCACTGAACGTCTTTAGGTAAGAAGTTATCATTATTACTTATATATTATCGTTCTAATAATTACAATTATTAGAATGGCGTTCATCGTCCTGGTCCTTCATCTCATTGGGGAGTATACGGGGGAACGTGGTGGTGGTGTAGGAGTGGATAAAATGTATAGCATTACTGTATAGCGTAATTTATTTATGTATGAAAACGAAAATATTTAGTTCAAGATTGTAAAAATTGTTGTAATAAATGAGCACGTTTTATACGGTGTAAAATGATTGCTTTATTTAAAACTTGTTACTTTCAAATTAGAATAATTTGATTCCCATCATTCCCATCCCATTTCCCATGTAATACGGAAAATATTGATCAGTGCAGTCAATTTACGCACTAACGACTCGCATACCCCTTGGGGTGAATTAGTCGCAACTTAAAGGACCCAAGCGTTGCTTAGACACATTCAAAAAGTGAAGCTGTTTTGAACGCGCATGAGAAATTGATGTCATTCTATGCATCATTTTTTTAAAAGCCAAAAACACTTGGGCAGGCACAGATTTCAAAGATGTCACAGTACTGCAATTGCAAATCTCCCTCTTGCACGAAATGCTCAACGAGCCCTGCCTGCACCGTCAACAGTGGGGACTCGGTCAGAGCAGTATACGAATCTCTAAAAACTATGAAGATTGACAACGATTGTTGTGGGAAGGGGTACTGTGGGGTTAGTGGAGATGGAGATTGTGATTCACGCCGAGGACTTGATGAGGTTAATTTGACTAATATCACCTTATTTTCCGTGCATATATTTATTCCATATTTGCATATGCAGACTGTCCCTGATAAACTCATGTTTATCGTCGAGTGGTACGAAAATCAGGCAGATTTGGTTAAGAAGTATCTCCTAATCTATTACGGAATCGATGGGTCATGTGAAGTTGTATGAATCCTTTCAAATAATTTTAATCCGAGAAGAATTAGAATAATTAAGAATTATAATTATTTTTAGAAAGATGTAATAAATAACCAGCGATTCCTGCGAAGGCTGAAATTGGAAACGGTAACCCTATCTCAACTCTACTTGGGAAACGTCATCAATATTTATGGGCGACAAATGACACTTGTGGAGTATTCGGATAGTTGCACCCGACAATTTTTGGAACCCCGATCTGAAAGGTGGTTAAAGTTATGAAATCAAGCCAAACTTTCACCAAGTCAAAGCTTTCTTTTATTTTCATAGAGCATTCTTATTAATCAAACCTCATGCTGTCCAATGCCTTGGAATGATCTTGCGACAATTGGAGAATTCTGGTCTGAGAGTTTTGAGAGCACGAATGGCCAGAATGACTCCCGATATGGTTGCAAAGTTTTACGAGCATTACAAATCTGAAGAATTTTACTTGTATGCACAAATTAGAACTTGATTATGAAATATCTTTACAATTGAATTACAATTAAATGCATTTAGGCGATTAGTGACTCAAATGACATCCGGTCCACTTGTCGCATTTCTGCTCGTTGGACGTGACGCAATTCAGAAAGTTCGTTGCTTGGCTGGCGATCAAGATCCTGGTGTCGCCAAGTTGCAACAACCAGGGTCTTTGAGGGCAATTTATGGAAATGATTTTGTAACTAATGCCGTTCAAATTTCTGAAAGTCCTGCTTGTGTCGAGAAAGTAAGAAATCTCGCTGAAAAATATGTAATTTATTAAAATTGCATGTATTACTTTGTTAGGATGCGGCCCTATTTTTTACTACATGCCGTACCGCACTTCCGCTTCTTGCTCCAGGAACGGCATTAATGACTTGTTCAACTTGTTGTGTGATTAAACCTCACGCTGTCAAAGAGGGTAAATTATTTTAGTGTAAAATGGAACAATTAGTCCTTAGAATGTAGAAAATATGCAAAAACTGCTTAATCTGACCGTCGTGTAGGAGTGGCTGGCTCTATAATCGATTGCATTACACGAGCCAATTACAAGATCACCGCATTCGAACTATTTTACTTGGATCGAACTCATGCAGAAGAATTTTACGAGATTTACAAAGGAGTCATTCCCGAATACAGTGTAATTAATTAATTAATGATTAAAATAGCGTCATCATCCACTTGCATATCATTGAGGTACTAAAACTATGTGGCTCGACTAAATTTTTTGTAGGATATGACAGAAGAATTGTCTCTTGGACCTTGTTACGTGCTAGAAATTTCCGGTTGCGGTGAAGATACTCCGGCCAGCTTTCGCGAATTTGTGGGACCAATGAATCCAGTAAATTAAATTTGAAACAGCTCCATTAAACTTTAGATTATCGTACAAATGATACTTTCCTGTCAGATAATTGCCAAGAAACTACGCCCCACCTCAATCCGTGCGAAGTTTGGGACGTCCACAGTCAAGAACGCGGTTCATTGTACCGATTTATGTCTAGATGCTGAAATGGAGGTGGATTATTTCTTCAGAATTTTACAAATGCTTTGAATCGAAACGCAACTTTTTTTTACTGGCTTGAATTAACTCTTTTTACGGAAAATGTTAAGAATAATATGCTTCTCTTGATCATAAAGAAACCCTATAAAGGGTCGGTTGGCTCTGAAAGATTCCGGCGAGTTGTACTTTAGTGAATAATCTGAATAAAAAGATGAGAAATCTTAGCCAGTGTTCAGGATTCTAAAATACAGGTAAAATTTATTAGTATTTACTTACTTGGCACTGTGGCTGATGTCTCATTAGACGCATTACTCCCGTTTTCATCAACTGAAAATTTTACAAAATGCAAAATTTTGGAAATATTGACCGTCGAATTTTTGTCCCCATTAAAAGTGACGTTTGACAAGTTAATTCCTTCCGAACTTGTCTGTGAATCTGTGCCCAGCTACAAAAAATTCACGAATATTGGTATCATTTTAGTCTCAGGGTGTCTTGAGGTCAATATTTCAATTACCTTTGAAACTACTTCCGATAAATCCACCATAGAACTCACATTAAACTTTGGTATGTACAAAAACATATCTTTCGTGTTCAAGAATTGTTGAGGGATTCTTGAAAATGGGTAAGTTTTTAGACTAGTTTCTAATCCTGTCAACCCTGTCCTACTGTTTGGAAGTAAAATTATCATTTCCAATCGGTGAAAGTCCTCATCATCGGCACTACTATTTTGGGGATATGTTTCGGAATTATACGGCAATGAAACTGCAGTACAGTCCAATTCGGGTATTTCCGCGTATGGAACGCGAGCCCTTTGAAACATCATGTCGACCTGATTGGCGTGCGTTTCGTCGTAATAGAATGGACTCGGTTTTGTAAAAGAGGAATGGAATTTGTGAACCCATGTGGCCTCGAAAAATGATTTTGATAGTAAGAAAGTTGTTGCATTTTCATTAAAATGTTCTGAAATAGACATTTATAAGTTTTACTTTAGTAAATTTTCCAGGTTTTTAATTAAAGTCAATAAATGTACACCTTTGAGGAACTGTGCGCTTTCATTTGTCCTGTGGTCTGTCCAATTAACAATTGTGTTTTGTGTTGCATCCAAATCTGACAAATTTGTGCTCAATATGGTTACATCTAAATCATTTTTCAGTATGTTTTTAAAATTCTGAACGATGGAATCGTTGACCAAAAATGCGGATTGAATATTTTCCAATGATTCAATAGCCTATGTAAATTGCATGTAAATTATTAAATTAATTACTTAATTTGTGAAAGGATTAATTATTGAATTAAGAGTCAGTTCTGTATACTGAAAAATCTTCTATAACTCTCTTGTAGTCACGAACCACGGTGGAAATATCTTCCGGAAATTGAGGAGAATTTCTGATTGCTTTTATCAAGTCGTTCCCACCAGCTTCAGCGTATAAGGCAGCGAATAATTTGGTCACAGGGAATGGAGAAATGGAGAAATCTCCATCGTGTTTTGCAGTTAAAGCCTATAGAATTGGAAATAATATTTTGGATTTTATGGATTTTATTTACTTACCCAGGAAGTAATGCATTAACCATAATTCTTACGGAATACAATTGAAGACTAAACTGATTATTGGACGTAGATATTTCGGAAGAACATGATTTAATAAGAATTGCACAAAAAATAATTCGATTTATTTGCAAAACTAATTTATTTTGCATTTTTACTATAAATTGTATAAATTGATGGTAAATAATTACTATTCAGCTGATAAAATTATAATGGCTATCCAGTCACATCTACCTGGACACACAAACCTGTTTTGCAATCATTGCACATTTCAGTAGACAAAAGTTTCTTTTGTTTTTTGCTTAATTAACTATCATGACTAACGTAATCTTGAGATGCACTCAACATTAATGGTTTTGTGATGCGAGATGAGACGTGTGTATGCATGCAATTTTACAATGTCAACGAGTTATTTATTAAAGCTATGATTAAAGCATATTGTTTCAAGCTAAGTATATTTGCTAAGTATATTTTGAGTACAAGATTCTTCTTAATTTTCGTCCTCCTCCTCTTCAGCTTTACTTTCTCCACGCTTTGGCTTCGATGATGACGGTGGGTCGGTGCACCTTCCACCGAATAAGGTCGTCATCGGTGGAATTGCTTTCATCTTTCCGTCGTCACTCTCTTCAACTTTGTGCTTCATAATTGTGAAGAAAAATGGGTGGCTTAAGGTGACCTGGGGATGTCTGACTAGAGCCCTTCCACGCATCACGGCAACTAAATGAGATGAAAAATTACGGTTATTATACAAATTTCAGCTAACATTTGTATTCATTGGCGTAAAAACCATTATAAAAAGTTACGAAAGAAAGCTACCACAAAATACCCAAAAATTTAATAGTTTTTTAACAAGTTTGACTGAAAGCACGCCCCGTATAAATGGATATCTTACCTTATCATGACTTACTGAGATTTCCATACATCAAAATAATTTAAAACATTTAAACACACCTATTATGTAAACGTAGCTTTATTAACATTACATAAGCAATCTCTTAGGTATAAAATCCACATTGAAATAGTATGTAAAACTGTTTTTTCAACCATCACTTGCTGTTGATGTTCCCAACAAAGAGGAAATATTCAGTTTTCTGGTCTTCATAGTACACCATAAGCAAGAATGTATGGTCAATATGAAAGCGGACAGGACGCGGTGACCAGTGGTTCGCGCTGGACAAGAAAGCTATGTACATAAATAGAATAAAATAATTTCACATCTTCACCATTTTCTTTAATGCGATTCTCTTCAATTTTATTTATTTATTGCAACAAACTGTTAGTCACAGTGTTAGTAAACATTGAGTAATGTAGCAGCAGTGCAACCCTGCCAGTTGTGTAAATGTTGAGATTATTTTTCTGAGCAAACAATTTTCTGATGACTAGACGTTTGAAAATATGGTAAAATGAATACCTTTTTGTGAGCACTTTCTCTAAAGAAATTTGAACTAGGAGAAAAAAATACGAGCAAAAATTTAACCTGAAATTATACAATTTCACTGAAAAACGTAGCAAATTTTCCTAAACCGAAATAGATTTTAGTGCAACCAGTGGCGTCATGTTTTCTTCATCGATATGCACAACGACGGCTAAAAAGGCGTGGTCAATTATTAGTATTCGTTGTTCCAAAGTGGCGAATCGGTATATAAACTCTGTGCCTGAAATAGGATTGATGTTATATGTACACACAAAAATACATTTATTGCACATATTTATAGATGCTGGTAAACTGGACAAGACATAGAAATTCGGATAGAGAAAGCTACGAAGACAAGCTTTTTCATACATTCTTGCTAATTTTAAATTTGCATATTAAGTATGTGTAGATGGAGATTTACCTTAATTTTAATAGCTGAATTGACAATTAACACATATTTATCCAACCAAATAGCAAATAAGTGACCTCTACAAGTAATTTATGTGATGGTTGTGGATTCCGCAGTTGTTTACTCAACATGTTTCTCATCATTTGCATTATCCGGTTGTCCCTCCTTCGCGTTGAAGATTGCACCGTAAAATAAAACGGTATCAAATTGTGTCGAATAAATGTTGACGCTAAACGGGCGGTCAACCACGATATTATGGTATCTTGGTTCCTTCGGTTTGTTTCTTCGGTTGAATGAAACAGCTGTCAGATTACAAGGAATGTAATAATTTTGAGAAATTTCGAAATTTGTACATCAGCAGTAATGTTGAAAATCGTGATAAAATATCCATTTATACATACTCGCTGGTAGGAAAATTTGAAAATAAACATGAACCAATTAGTAGCTTGGCTTAAATAGCAAGCAGAAAGTCGAACCCGTATTTAACCTATTTTATTAAATACATACATACACATGCTAAATCGGATATTTGACAATCCCATTAAATAAAAAGATTGTATTTGTTTCTACACTGGCAGATTTCCCAAGGGTAATGAACATTAGAAAGGAATTATCAATAACAAAATTGTAACCAGGTTCCAAAATACAATCATCCAAAACTTGACCTAGAAAAAATATACACATCATTGGAATACATACCTGTCTGAATTTAAATTAAATTATCTGCAAAAAATGGAAATAAAAAAGCATCTCAAGAAATTTTGAAAAATGTCGCTACAAAATGTGTATTTTGTAGATTCTTATAATTATAGTTTTATGATTATAATGAGGGTATTCATTATTTCTTTGTATCCATCGTATCGTAAAATAGTTTACGAAGAAAAAACAAGGGGTCAAGCTTAGTAAAAATCGTAAGCGTAGTAACGTGATTTTCGATGACAAAATCTTACGACGCTTACAAAATCTCGTAAGCTTCGTAAGTTATTTTACGATACGAAGAATACTAAGGATACGAAGAAATAATGAATACCCTCAATATAATCAAACTTAATTAATCATCACGCACAAGTAACCTCCGAAAATTAACTATTGTAAATAACTCATGTGTTTAAAGCTTCAAGAAAATCATACACTTTATTCGATAAAGCCCATAAAAAAATTTGACAGACTAAAGAAACTAAATTACTTGTAAATACATAAATCAGATCAAAATCAGACTCAATAATCAAACTCTCATTCATATCGTCTAAAAGGATTTTTTTAGTTTCTTCATAACAATACTCAATTTCACTCAATTTTGTTCGCTTCATTGCAGTAAAATTTCCAACTTTAATAATTAATTAATTAATCGTTTTGGCACTATTTTGTCTAAAGTCTACCCTTGCAGTGAATAATTGTACGCCAGAATGTTCATTTGCATGTTGACTACTATTCAACATTACTTCGTAAAAAGAGATTAAAGCTGTGAAGGGGTGGTCAATTGAGAGCCGGAGAAAGTTGTGGACACGCAAAGTTAACTTTCTTCCTGAACGAGTTACTACAAAACGTTGAAAAAAATCCACCAAACAAAAACAAGATCAGCAAATATAGTTGCATTGGTCATGGATGTGATTGTCTCACGTAAAACAATAATAATAATACTAATATAAATGATAAAGATAATACTTTACAAGTAGTAACAATAAGTAATTTTTAGATGGTAACTTATTAAGATTCTAATTTGCAGCAAATACATCAGTAAAAGTAGTACAAGCATTATATTTCTTTCTCTCCGTCTACCAAAGGACTAACTGCTTCACCGCAAAAAGTGACACTACCAGCCAAACGATGAATGACGGGACCACGGAGGAGGAAGAACTAGCCCACAAACTTGCCTTTACCATGGTCGATGTCACCACGGGATTGGTGACGGTCGTATGAAACAAAATTGTCGTAGGACTGTCGTCATCGTGTTGGTCATGATTGCGATGAAAGTGATGGTCGTCAATGGGTTGGTGATGGACAATCATGGCTAAAAATGGACTGTGTAGCTCGACGAGTTCATTCCAGTCTAGTCCAGATCGTGCCGTAATTTGGAATGCTGCCAAAGTAAGTCCAATGTATAACATAAATGAATGACAGTTAACAAAACAATTAAAAACAAAAGATTTTTTAGGTGTTTTTGCATAGTGTGAAGTATTGCATGCATATTCACCTAAATACATAATTAAGTGAGTGTGAGTGAGTAATAATAATAAAATGTGCAGGAAAATATATACACCAAAATTTAGTGTTGGCAAAACAATGCAGGAAATATAGTTTAGTGGAATAACAAAAAAATCAACATTTACATAAGAAATTATTATTTACATGCAGAATCATGTTAGCATTCCAATCCCCAAAATATGTGTACAATTTATTATTTTGTTCTCGGGCAGGGACTTTTAATAATACTATTTAGGTATATTTGTTTCAATACATGACTTATCAAATAGATATTCAGCATAGAATGGCGTATATAAATACCAAATAAGGAGGAGGCATAAAATCGCCTACAAAATATTTGGTCTATAATCAGAAGGATATACATAAATATGTAGCTAGCCGTCTACTTGTGCCAGCAGTCAAATAATAAGAAGAATAATACTCGACTTGCATATTTCATATGAGATTCTCTACATTTTTGCAATATAATTTTCACCTTATTAGATTGCAAAACTACCAATGACGTAGCTCAATAATTGCATAAGTAAAATGGTAGGAATAATCAATGCTCCGTTGGAGGAGGGAAGCCTCATTGACGCCGAATTATTTTGCGCCCAAGCACCGCTCATCTTCACAGTGGTGCTGGTGTCGACAGGGTTGGCGTAGGTGGAATGGAATAAGACCGACCTTATGGCAAGATCGATTGGACTTTGCTCAACTATCATGGCAATGAATGGATGGTTCAGATTTGCCCGTGGTCCGATGAATGCACTTTTTAGACTTATCTGAATACCTGTTCATGAATTGAACCCAGTATAATATTACAAATATGTCACAAAAACATGCTGTATTAGATCCCAACATACCGGGGAAATGTTCCAGCATTAATTAATTAATAGTAATTTGATGAGCTTCAAGCTTGGGGTGGGATGCAGTTAACGTACAGACAAATATTGATGTCATGCAAATTTAGTTAGTTCAACTCTGGTTAATTAGAGGATGGTACGATACATTGTATGACATACAACACGGCGTTACAAACATTCCTTTAAAATTACTTATACAGATACAATTACGCCATGAAAAGCAGTGTATTTCGATATAATAATGTTAAACGTGAAACAAATTTAAGTGTCCAATGTGGCTCAAATTAGAGGTAATCTTGTCAAAATGATGATATGTCGAAATCTAGTTGGATGGAGGTAGACAATAAAAAAACGCCCACCCTTTCTAAATAATTACAAACCAATTATATAATTTTGTAGTTATAATTGATCATAATCCTTTAATTGCCTTTATTTTAAACCAATCACAGGGTTAATTTAATTAATTGCTAAAAATCAATAACATTTCGACAAGATAAATTCATGCATCACAAGACATTTGAAATATTTCCAACTCGTTGTTTAATTATTTCGATGGAATGGAAGAAACCTTTGCCTTAAACAAAATCACTGGTTCGCTAGTGTCATGAATTTCTTGTTCGTGTTCCGTAACAAACATGGTGAATGGTCGATTGACCACGACACTTACGGACTTTTCTGCACCACTAATTCGATTTTGGAAGATGAAACCTACACACATCCCAACAAAATGTGATCATGAACAAGAATCGTATTTTTAATTGGTGCACAGGGAAGGAAGAAGTTTTGTCAAGTTGACTTGTGTATATTAAGAAAAGAATTATGATGGATTAGAAAATGTACGAATGTCATTTGACTTTGAAATTAATGAAATCCAATTTCCTGTCGTGAAAAAAAAATTGGTTCAAGAGAAATTTTTGATTTTACTAATTATGTCCTATTAGCCTCAATCAAACAACAAAACTGAATACGTGCACAATAAATAAATAATTATTTAATCCTTGTCTCGACTTTGAATTACTGTAAAATGACTACGTGGCAAGAAAATAAGTCATTATCGACTGGTAACATTAGAAAATGGTAAATATATGAAAAAAGGTACAGGAATCAAGTTAAGTGGTAATCATTATCAGAACATGTTTTCTGATTTTGAACTTTCCATCGATTGAGGTACTTTTCAACTATGTACGTTTTTCATAAACAGGTTTCATCAATTTAGTCATGAAAAGAATGGAGAACTGTTCCGAAGGAGGGTCCGTCTCGGCGGAATCTGGGATGTAAATGAAGGAAATGAAAGGGTGAAGAATCCTGACCTCGGTGACAAAGGGAAGGGAATATGCCACCGCTATGAGACCTATCATTTAACAATTTGGTTAAACCCTGACACTGACATGTAAATATTATGGTGCACAATTTCTAATTAACCACGACATGACATGACCGAGATTGCGACCGGATTAAAGCTGATTTACATCTAAATACCTACTACAATTTCTAAATATAAGTATCATATCACATGGATTGCACTGCATTATGTGTATCTATTTACGCAAGCAAGTGGACTGTATATCACGGATGGTGCTATGTATGTATCACCATTTGCAGACTTTTAGGAATTACGAGACAAATAAATTATGCAACAGAGAGCAATTAATCGTTGTTGACAGGATGATGGCAAGAGATTGATAAGTAGTTGCATAATCTGGTAGAGACTTTGCTTATATAATTCGTGAAATATTAACTAACTTGTTATGTTGATACCTGTCTATTCTAATCAGTTAAACTTAAGCAAATTCTACATTTACAACTCTGATCTGTCAGAAAGAGTAGTTTGTCGTTTTGGAGGAGTAGTTGGTTGTATGAGATTTCCTTCAAATAAGACAGTTGTCTCATGTTTAGTCAGAGTTGTCGTCGTCTTGGTCGCCTCACTCCAAAATATGAGATATACAAAAGGATGGTCTATGTCGAAGCGAAGTGGAAGTTCATCTTCGAGAAGAGATCGTCGTTTACGAATCAGGGTCCCTGAAATTTATTTACAAAAGCCTCGCTAGCTCTGAAGTTCTTACAATATTGTAATTTTCAAAGAAGGGATACGAACGACAGTAAAAAAAAAAGCATCAATTAAGCACGAGAGAGTTTTTATATTTTTGAAAAGTATTCATTATTCAAAAAAGCAATGAGAGCCTTATTTTCTACTTGTAAAATTACCAACCGAGACGGTTATAATTATTTTGTCATTGAATGAGCTCATAATTTTTGGTAAAGATAGTCTTGTACTATCAAGTTGTGCATTTGCCAGCATTATTATACTACGAGTAGCTTTAAGCATTCATTACACATCCAAGCCAATTATTATGACGAGGAGAGAGAGACGATACAGCACAACGCGTTTACACAAATCACATGTATGCATGCATCATCATCAAATGATGAGTAATTTACTAATTACTACTCAACTACTTAACTACAAAGATAAGACAAAAGACACAGATAACAGAAAAAGACAAGAAAGCACATTTAGGGTACAATGACAAAGAGACAGACAATTAAAAGCAAATTAGTCCAGAATATGTGGTGCTTACCGGTTGCTGCAGCAGCCTCGCTACCTTCCTCATTAACTTCAATGAATGCCTTTTGTACAGCTTTGGAAACATAGAGTTGTTCAGACTTGTCTTCAGGAATACCGGAGAAGTCAGCCTTGGTCTCATCAAAAATTGAACCTGCTCCAATCTGGAAATTGATAAAGTAAACGAGATTGTTGTAAACAAGTTGTTTGGTAGGAATTCCCAAAATTTGTTTGTAATAAAAGATATGATACGATGACGGAGGTTAAGATGATGACGATGTACATACCGCGGTCAAAGGACCTTTCAGATCGATAGTGGACTCAAGAGTGAACTTTGGCATGGACAAATTAATCTTGCGTTCCCTCAAACGAGATGGGATCGAGGCAAGGGAGAAATTCTTTAGTTTTTCCTCCATATCTTTCAAACCTTCAATTTCATTCGGCAACAAAATGATCATACTTAATCGATCACCCTGAAAAGAAACCCAAAAACAAGTATTAGCCAAACTGACTAAAAATTTGTTATATCAATAATGCAACGCTTTATGTATGTACCTGATAAGGAAGAGCAATAGCTTTAGCGTTCAACTCTTCAATTTCTCCGTATGGAAAGTCAGCCTCAATCTTCATCATTTGTACTTTCACCGTGTCATTCTTGTTCAAGTGGAAATCAGCCTCCTTGGTAAGTTGCTTGTTGAACTGATTTTTCCAAAGTCCCTTAAAGTAGATGGCATTAACCAAAACGAGTCTCGTTAGGCTGTCCAAATCTCCGGGGGAAATAAGGTCCTTAATCTTATCATGAGTCGTCCGAGCTACAAAGTCATTAATGGTAGAAGCGGCTTGTGAAGACTTTGTGAAATCCAATTGCTCAATCTTCGCCCCAAAATTTTCCTCCACAATACTGGTAAATCTGCTCTGTAGCTTAAATCCAGTCTTGGCATATACTCTGTTGACCGTTTCCAATGTAAAGTTTTGTCCATCACTCTGTTAATTATTTTAGCACCATCATTTTTTATGTACAAAATTCAGCCAAGGTTTCATTCTAGTAATTTTTCTACCTTCAACGACTCCAGTAAAGCCTTGTACCCCTTGAACAAAGTGTTATCGTCGGTAGGATATTTCATGGCCGTTTGGATATCATTAGCCGTACGCCCCTTGGCTCCAGCTTCAGGCGTAACAAAAAAATCATAAAATTATGTATGCATACATATATAATTTTCCCTCGGTTGAAAACTACTCCAGCTTATGCACGTAGGCTACATAAACCAATTATCAGTATACCTTTAACCATCGCCATTACAGCGGACAAGCTGTAGGGAGAGAAGATCAAATTCCCGTCCACGACTTGGGTTAACGCCTGTACAGAGATGATAAAGATGGTCATTTCATTTACATTTTATGTTAACTGCCAGCAAAAGTGGCAGTAAACACTTAAAATTCTTCTGTGAAATATTATTATTGTCAATAATAAAATATCTCGTAAAGGGTAGACACTCACGTTGTAAAGCGAAGAGGTAAATTCCGTGTTGGATTTTGCAACAGCCTTGAGCGCAGTTTCACTTTCGTTTGCCATTGTCGTGAAACTGCCAATTACACAGAGGACTAAAAGCGCTGTTCTGAAACCTATAATAATAAAGAAAGGGAATTTTAGCAGAGAAGAGTGGTCATCTCGACGAAAAATATTCTTGTTCATTTGAACGTTGAAAAAATATGTTGCATCAATGTGTCAAAATTACACGTGTGTGTGTACAACAAAATTGCATAATGTTCAATGTAGGTGGGTCAATGTGGCTACATTTTGCTAGAACGATAATTAACACTGGACATGACATAGGTATATATAGACCACGTATAACATCCACATATAAATATGTATAACTAGGATGGATTTTACTGAATGATAATGCAGGATTATCCAATTTTGCGGATGTTTTTTTGGGGCGATTGTTAAATGATTATTCGAGATACAAATTTTATTGAGCACCTGTGTGTGCCTGATGGATTACAAATTAACCTAAATCTGTCAATTTCAAGAAAAATGCACGTGGACAAAAAACATGAGGTGACCTGGATAACATGGAATATAATAAATAACTTTCAGGAAGCAGGCCATCGGTATTTATGTATAGAATATTTGAACGCTATGTATGAACATGTGTGTATGCTTATCATTCTCTATAAATTCCATCCAATTTTGCAACATTTTTTTTGCATGCATACCTCTATCTTTCTACGATTAAGTTGGTGTTAGTGTATGTGAGTCCAGTCGTTATAGACTTTTCGGAAAATAACTATTATTTTGAGACGAAAATAGAAATTCCGTGTCCTAATAAATCGCCCTTTTTCTAAATAAGGTAGGACAGGAAAGCTCAATCATTGCGTTGTGAGGTGAGTAATGCATAAACATTTGAGCAAATAGACATAAAATAAACACACAGCTACATAATTTTGAGTGTGAGGTATGCAAAATATTTTCCAGGTCTTTCTGCTGACTGTATAATCTGAATCTGTATTATGCAGTCTGTCGCAAATAACAAGTAATAAAAATAGGCCTTCTTTATTACAAGTGAACATAACCAAATAAATATTCAAAACCGTACATAATTATTAATGGGCATGTTGTGCTAACTGCTGAAAGTCGCCCTTTTGTTTTGAAATAACATAGGAGCATTAAATTACAAATTTAATTTTATAGCTGGTGAACATTTAAAGGATGACTCAATCTCAATAGCGGTCTGGAAATGTTCAATAACTTACATACTTAAACTACTTCTTGTGAATGAAATATTTATAATTTTATTGTTCTCATATTCACATACATAAGTGTCCAATTGTGTGTGATACATAAATCAGTCACGAAATGCTTACTGTAAAATGTGACCATTTCTTGATAATTTTAATGACTTATTATTTAACAAACAGCTTCCTGTTGAATATTGTTTATTGAAAGCAAAAAGTCCTGGAATTTGGACTGCGTACATGTCCATGCAAGTCATGCAGTCACACTAATTTTACTTGTTATGCAAAGTACCTCTCATACCTATCATGATATTAGGATGACCTAATAGATATTAATATCTCTCCTCTGATAATAAATTAGTCAGTTGTGCAACATCACACCTTCCCTTCAATTAGTTTGTGGATGACCAAACTACGGAATTGGGGGAAGCGTGAAGGTCAAAATTAGATCAGCCAACAACATCTGCTTATTCTGCTTATCTTTCCTGTCAATTGCATAATCTGCTTGAGTCCACGTCCACTATCAAATCCGGGAACGGAACACACACATTCTTTTATCTAAAATGCTGAGAAACTTTGACTTTGCTCCGACTTGAAAGTCACGTATACATTTTCCAAGCCCGGTTTAGGCAACTATGTAAATATCTCCCAATCCGATGACCTGTCCGATGTCATTTAACTCTAAAATAACCAGTTGGATTCCTCAATAAAATAATGCAGATACCGAGAGGTACATGTACATGCGATCTGTCAGACTTCCTGCTTTTTGAAAAATAAAGTACCTGCGAAATAATACGTAGCATAATACATGAAACGCTAACTAACTAACTAAATTTCACTACCAAACTATCTAATAGCGAATTTAAGCAAAAATAAAATGCACATTTACACAAAACTTCTCATTACCTTGAGACGACGCCATCGTCATGATGTGTAGTTTCCCTTTTACCAAACAATTTATCAAAACTGCCAACTTTTTCTGCTTCTTATGATCTGATATCCCTGCTTTTTTTTGTCAGTTCCAGTAGCACAACTTCTCCTTCTTTAGTACCGACACGGCATAAAACTAACCAAAAAATGAGCTCGGCTCGATCTCTTCTACTCTCTTTTCGTAGAAAATACTTTCCTCGCAAAAACACTTGATTAAATGAGATCCAACTTTTAGTGAAACGGACCACAACCACTGAGTTCGAGTATTACACACACACAAGAAGAAAGACCAGTTTACTTATAAACTCAACCAGTCGTATTAAAGGGATGTATTTCAGGTACAAAGTAAAAATCACGGAGGATGATGATGATGCTTTGTGATGATACGCAGACAGAGAATGAATTTCGAATAAGTCAGAAGAGGATGATAATAATAAGCTGAATGCAGAAGAGTCTTATTAAAACTGCTCGTCCTCTCCCCTGTCCCAAAACAACAATGGAATGGATGGAATGGGATCACACAACTTGGTTGGCCTGACTGGTTTACACGAACTAACTAACCTTCCATTTTATACGGCCAGGTTATGTATCTCTATCATGGCTTTTAAGTAATGAAATAAGCAACTCGTGATGCATTTTATACATTAGGCAGACCTACGTACACAAATATACACACATGTACATGTACATATACTTATGTCTGCACAATAGCAGAGGAAGTTTGGATAATTTCGTGTGTCGTGTTAATAATGCTTTTGCCATTGTCAGCAGGAAAGTAAGACCAGACTTTAATGGTTTACTACAACAATATGTATGAGAAGCAATGCTTGCTATGCATACGGAGGTGACGCGTAAGTTTAATGCATTTCCACTCGTTTAATGGCAGTCATGCAATTAAATGAAAAATATAAATGCAACATCACCAAAAAGACTTGAATGTGAGATTCGTTATAAATATTTCTAAAGTAAAGTCTAGTTCAGAGTGAAGATGGGTTGTCTCATCTCAGTCTGCATAAAAACTTATGTTTCGGGTGAACAACAAATCATCTTGATTGCGAGCATGTGCATGTTTTTATCGGTATGACGAAGGAAGATGTAACGAATCGAATTACAGAGAAATAGGTAAACTTTGTTATGCAGGGCGAAATCCAACCAAACTGGACGAATGACGATTGCATATGTCTAAAGTCTCAAGTTCATCGTCATCAATCGTCATCCATCACGATCATGCAAATTCTATGAAAATCTCAACTATGTACAAATGTTAATTTATTCTATAAAAAATCCAATAAAAATTAATCCTGGTTGACAAAGATCACATAAATATCCTCGGGTTTTCCCTATGGATTTTCCACATTTATGCAACACACCTTAGTAATCCAGTCAGTAGTGAAATATTGAAATTGAATCATATGTAAAATACGTTGCTCGGTAGGGTTTACCTAATGCAATTTTGGACTTTCAAATTGTGAATGACTGTTGATTACTCATTTAATTAAGCGACAATAATTGTTTGTTGACAATTTATAGTTGACGTCAACTAAACAACGATAAAATAAATGTAAAGCTTTCCTCTCACGATAAAGGGCGGATTTAAATGATATCCTTTATGGAGGCGGTATTGTTCATTTGTTCATCATATCACACAATTTTGTCGTGGTCTTATAACACAATTGCATTGATCTTAGCACAATTTTATTACAACACACAATTTCATAGACGGTATAGGGTCAGAAGGTCATACAAATCACTTATTGACAAACTATGTTGATTCCTTGCGTAATTCGTGATTAAACGTAAAGATATCTCAATTTTAATTTAACACATGACCATTTTCAACATCCTGATATCCTGCTACCTATTTTGTAAGAGTGCCAGAATGATAATTCGTCACCTAATCTAAACTGCTTCTAGCCAACCCAGTGTAATAAATCGGTAATTTAAGACATCATGTCAATACACTCCCGCATCATTATTATCCAGATCGGTATATCACATCATGAATATTAATAAATTTTACATAAAAAACGAAAATTCATATGCAGGATTATCCCCTTGCAAGGTTACAGCTTTGTCAACTAGCCACAAATTGAGCTATTTAGTTTCGAGTTGAATGTCAAATTCCGGTATTTACACTATATTTATTACATATATATAACCACCTACAATGGAATAAGATTGAAAGCATCCGGATTTTTGTTATAATAGATTGGTCCTTGTGTTTTCCCATCCATTGGGCTCTGATAGTAATGCGCAATGCGTAGGATGCAAGTTCAGACTTCAGAGAGGAACAATAACACAAATAATATTCATGCATATTCATACATGTATCGCCTATCTGGTTCAAATATATTAATGACGTCTAACGTAGTACCAGGAAGATAATCTGTCACGCTATACTAGAATTGACTACCTTATTGCGATTCCTGATGGGAAATACCAGAGTAAATGACATTCAATGTGATCTTTCATTTTGTCAGGCACTTGTCCTGTGTTATTAACTGTAAAATATGAACCGGATCACGTACTGTTTAACGAGATGTCTTATCAATTAACAATTATTATTAAAGTAGAGCATATTGATCTTCGTGTAAATGTCTTGATAATGAATGGCAGATAGCATTCGAAATATTGACAAAATAAAACAAAACTTTTTCTTCGATTTTTCCACTAAACTCCGTGTAATCCAATTATTAGAGCATATTAGCTTTTCTTAAATATGCAGAGAGAAACATGTTAAATTTTCATAAAATGGAATGGACGGCATGATGTAATATCTAATCTAAATACATGCAAGGAGATGTTAGAAAACCATTTTAAATCCCATATTCATGCACGGTTTTATAACTTATTTAATTTTATACGCAAATAAGTAAAGGACACCTTGAATACGTTATATTTTCATGCATCGATTCAACCGCATCTCCAAGTTGCATGTTATGAGAAAATTCAATAATTTTACACGGAATATAAATAAAAATATTAAAATTATTGATCTTACCCATTTTTCAATTTGATCTAATCTGTGGCCTTTCCGTAAAATTTATTGCCCAGTGAAATCAGTTGATTAAAAGCAGTGTTCGAAAAACAACTTTTAATAAAACAAGTAAAAGTAACAAGTACAATAAAAGATTTACACGAGTAAAAGCAAACTGCGAAGAGCAAGCAACTTTCTCACTCAAAAATCTCATCTGCTGTCGATCCGGGCTAAATATTTGAACATTTTGAGAGGCAGAGAAAGCGGCTCACTCTTCATCACAACAACTCAACAAAGCAAACCACAAAAACCTGCTAAGAAATACTTTCTCCAGAATAAGTAAATAATTATTGTTGGTTATTTTGTCATTTTCTGCATTGTTCTGTAGTTTGGACAGAGGGTTTGTTGAAATGCCAGGGAAGATGCATTTAACTATACCCGGTGCAGGTAAGCGCATTTTATTAACTGTTCCTGAAATACATGTACATGAAATTATTTTAATTATTTATATTTTTGTTTTAATTATTCAATAGAAAGCGACATGTATCCGCAAGTACGTTCTAGTACGCCATTAGCTGACAGAAATGATAATTCTTTGATAGAAGATGATGTTTCTGCACAAGCTACTATTGTTGAGGTAATTGTTTTATTGTTATTGATGGCATTCTGAAGGGTCCACTAATTGTAACTATTTGATCCCTTTACAGGCTGACTTGTGGAATTGTAAGCTGATCTTAGCTGCATTAGAAGAAGCTGTCTTTGGTTTATTCAATCCCAAGATTCCAGAACAAACTGTGCAATTGCTAAAGGAGAAATTGCTAGATTTGAAAGGAGAATTGGCTGTAGCAAACCCATTCGAGGAGGGAGAAGGAGTCGGATTTCTGCGACAGGATTGTCATTATGAAGACTACAACAAACGTCAACAAGAAAAATCATGGAGTATAAATTCAAGAGAGGTACAAGATTTACCATCCCAGAAGAAGAACATAAACAAGAAATCCTGCCAAGATTCAAATTTAAACATTCCGTCGGATACCAAGATCGTGTTGCGAGGCATTGTAGGGATCCAGTTGAAAAAATTCGCGAAAGAGCTCATTCACATTTATACTCCACTTTTAGATTGTCAAAGTTCATTACCGGAAACCGCTAGCGAGGAAGATATTCTGGAGAGGTTGATGAAAGTAAACCAGCTTTTAGAAAATGAAGAGGTGAAATTTCAAGAATTGGATGAGAAAAATAAAACTTTTCGAAAAGAAAATTCCCGTAAATGGAAAGCATTGGAAACAGAAGTTCAAGAGGTAGTAGAGAGGATTTTAGTGGCTTGGGAGTTGTATTAAAAAATATGTTAATTGCTTTATATTTTTCATTAGTGCGAGTCTACTGTGGAAAAGTTGGACCAACTCATCAACGATGAAAAGAATGAAGCCAGCTACATTGAATTCTTACGCCTAAGTAAAGAAGAGGCAGAATTAAAGCTCCAGTAATATTTAAATTTAACTTTTTAGTACAGGAAAGTAATTAATATTCACCTATTAACTACAGATGCAATCGCCTGGAGGAAATAATTCAATCTAATCCACCAGATTCGACTAAGGAATTACAAGAGAGCTACGATTCTTTAATGAAAGCCACTGAACTACTGGAAAAATCTTGTCAGGAAAAGGAAACTTTGTACGTGCTGATGAACTTTTTAAAACATTTATCTAATAGACGTGTTACAAATAATAATAATGTAACTCGAGTTCAATGCAATTTTTTAACAATAGGATCAATCAATACGAAGAGTTGGGTCCAAAATTTGATGATATTCGGACAGAGTTGGAAGCAGTAGAAGCCGACATTAAAATGAAATTATGGGTTTTGGAACAACTAGGAACTGCCGACATATCTTTCGAATCCGCTTTTTAGACATAAATTCTTCGTTATAAGTATGCATCTCAACGTATGAAATACTTGAGAATAGTTTAGTAGAAAAATAGAAAAACATTTTTGTACTCAGCAAGTCAATTATGAAGAGCATGTTTATTAATAAATTTAGATTTCAAATCAACCAAGTGCCATTTTAATATTGCACAGATTTTTTTAAGCAGAGAGAGCTAATAAGTTACATTACATAATCAATTGAAATCAAGCTCAGTAATGCGAGTAGTACGCCCAGCACCCTCACTGACTAAACTTTACGACGATAGTTATACACTACGTTTATAAATCTTGTTCACCATGTCATAAAATAGTTGCTTTGGGAGTTTTTCAGACATTTGGCGAATGTGAGTACATATCAGGTTATAGGTTTGTTCTTCGTACAAGCTGAAGGTTTGCGGCATCTCGAGTTCGATATACAATTTCTTGACTCGTGCAATTTTTTCAGGATCATTTTGTCCGTAATTTTCCCACAAGTATTTTTTCTGTTCGGGGGTACACTTCTGACTCGCAACGACAAACAGCCAAGAACATTTAGAATCTTGAATATCGGTCCCAATTTTCCCAGTGACTGCAGGATCCCCGAAACAGTCCAAGTAGTCATCCTGAACTTGGAAGAAATGTCCCATTTCCAAAGTCACTGTGCGGACTTGTTGAAGAACGTCGGGATCGTTCATTCCAACCATGGCCATGCCCAACCTGACTGGGAGATAGAACGAATAGAAGCATGTCTTGTATTTTACAATGGCAGCATATCGGTCCATGGTGTATCTATAAATGCAATTTAGTTAAAAATTAGTTGATGGGTATCCAATTAAATTTCCCGACAATGAATAATACTCTTCTCACGTTTCTAGTTTCTTTTCCATTCCAGTCCTTGTATCCAAACTTTGTCCATAAATAGTTTTGTGGTTCACATCATGCATGACATCGACTAAATCTGCGTAATAGTCCTTGTTTCGGAAATATTTCTTCAACAGCATGTACAGGTTGGACTCCAACAAGATGGCATCGTTAAATGCATTGTCGCCTAGATCGTCAACTTTGTACCAGCACGGCCTACCCCGGCGAGTTTGTGATTCATCCATGATATCATCAGCCACCAAGAAGTAGGCTTGAAGCTATACATTTGTGTGACAATTAACGACACAGTTACTTGAATAAAAAAAACAAAGTTAACTTACAATTTCTACACACCATCCCAAAACGTACGACAACTTGACATTTTCATCCGTTAATTCCTTGGCTAAATACCGATATGCGAGGGCAGTGGCAAGACCCCTGAGAAGAACAAACCCAAGAATTTGACGTAAGCAACTCAAAATCATAAAAAAAATATTTTAACACTTTTACCTGTTTCTCTTCCCATGTGGTACATTGTAATGCATGACGCGAGCCAACCAGCGATTAGTATCGTCCATGTCTCGATACTCGGGAATTTCGGTGAGGTCTCTAATCAACTGAGGAAACATTGACATGAACTCCTCCCTCTCCTCTTTAGATAACAACTTGCCGTCGTCCATCCTTCCCCTCCCGATTTCGGCAACTTTTGGAGATGTTACGACACTCCTAGAAATACAAATTAACCGATATTGATATTTGTTAAAGAAACACTAGAAGCTAGATAAAAATGTACGTTGCTTGATCCTGACTCATTTTCAATTGTAAATCAATAATAGTTGACGATCAGTTTCTTCTCTTCTAAAATGCACCTCACTACTAAACCAAATCATGTATGCGTTCGTCTGAATACTTATGAAAATCTTATGAAAGGAAACAGGAAATTGGAAGGTCGAGTCAGAGATCAAAATAACAATAAACTTTTTCATATACGTATATTCTACATATTGCGCAAGACTAGTAGATCACAAAATCTAAACTGTACTGCAATGTAGCCCTGTTTTAACGAAAAATGCAGGTTTATGAATATTAAAATTAGCCTAAAATTGATTATTCAACAACTTACATTTTGAATTTTATGTTTTCCTAGGAGGAAATATTTCACCAGTATAAAATCAATATAAACTTTTATACGATATAAAACACGAGCCTTTGCTAACAATAAACTTTAATATTTTTTCAACAATGAATGATTACATACCACTTCTGAACATGGAATGAGAATAAGGATGGAAACTTTCCTTCTTTTTAACCATATTCTCGATCGGTAAATAGTAGCACGTAATGCAAGATTTCACTGGAATTGCACATGTACATTAGTACATATATGACCAACGGGATAATCAGCATAGGAAATCGGAATCTACAAACTATTTCACAATGAATTCCCGTCTTCCTCAGTCTCACAAGAATATACACAACTCTCTACTGTGGCAAACATGATAATCTAGTTTTTATGAGACCGAGATAAAGTTGATAAAGCTATTTACGTTATATGCGGCATGATGAGGACGTGTTCACATAATTACAACAACGCGTCATAAAATACTTTGTCAACCAGTTAAAACCTTTTCAACTTATGCATAATCAACAGTAAACAGCATATTATTACAATATGTACCTATATAACTTGAACCCGGTCACTTAAGGTATCTTGCTATTATTCAAGGAATCAACAGTTTTATGATATGACCAAGTAGTAATAAAACCTACATATTGGCATTGAGAATCTCAATTTGAGATCTGATAAAGTGTCTCTACAATAAGTACCACGTAGGCTTTGTGGAATTTTCCAATTTCAACATTTCCACCTAAGTATATAAATATGTACATATGTCGAATCTAAGTATCAATCTTTTGTACTACATCTCATTAACAATTGTGATGAGAGCTATGTAAACACATGGTTATCAAATTGTGAGAAATTTATAAACCGGGGTAAAATAAAACAATGTAGTCAAGAATGACGCCAATGGAAGCATTGGGTCTTTGGCATTGGCGTCATTCTTCAGGCATACCAATTAAATAACAAATTTCACTAAAAAAATTGCTACCTGTTGTACGGAGCTGCAATTAGAGCCTTTGTTCCCATCATGGTTATGGTTATAAATAAACGAGAGAAAATCCCCACGGATGACAAAAAAATATTTCAGAGAATAAGAGCACAAACTGACGCAAAAAGTTTCCCCAGCATTTTCCTTTATATACGTGGTGATCAGTGTCGTTTTGTTATTGTCTACATACCCCCTGAATAAATAGGACACTAATTTATCTCCACTATGACATTCAAATTCATTTAATTCTTAAAATATCAGTATTTTAGACCCACAAATCCCCTTGAAATCTAAATTGGGCATTAACCTAAATATGCCACACACATAATTTGTGGTTGGGCAAGGAAGATTCTTCGGCCAAACCATGACCACATCAATTCAAGCATAACATCATAAAGTATTGAAACAATTGAAATTGCCTTGAATCCAATCATGTAAATTATGAGTACATACATTAGCAACAATATGTACGAGTTCCATACTTTTTCTTACGTCAGACTGTGGGTTTTCCGACAATCTTTCTATCAAACACTCATACATAATTAATTACGGACAGGAAGGGCATGTGAAAATTATGAAGCAATGATTTCGAAATGTAACGCAATCGATCGAGGAAAGTTATATATACAGGATCCAAGTATTTACATTACAACATATTCATCACCTCACCTGGCATGTATTACATTCGTGTGTGCTGTGAGAGTTTCACACGACGTTCCCCGGCTGGACAGGAGAGGAAGCTCTGAAGACGAATTGACGCTGACTACTCCATGAACATTTGTCGCTGAGGTGGTCACCTCACGACTTTGACATTGACATCGGCTTGGTGTAAAACCACACGAACACTTTTTCATCCAGTGATGGATATTACGTCTGATATCGGTTGTGCGAACTTGAAAGTCTTTCTTCAGCAGGGTGTTGTTTGTGATGGCAGAGCAGGAAAATACTTGAAATGGTGCTGAGTTTAAAGGTAACGAGGTTCTTCTACTGCTGGTAGAGGTTACGGCGCTTGGAAAATCCAATAATTTCAACGCCGAGACACGTGGACTGGGAGATGGTGGAGGTGGATGAGTAGTTGGCGTTATGGGAATTGAAATTGTAGTTTGTGTTGCAACTTGTCTGAACAGGCTTTGGACACGGCTCATTTTGCAGACTAGTTGAGGAATTAGTTGTACAATTTATTGACGTGACAATAATTGCACCGTTTTATGAAGCGCTGCGCCAAAACAGTAATTATATTAGGACTGACTCGTGGCAAGACCAGGTTAATTACTGACGGATGTAGAGAATCAATAGGTTTGATGGGACTTGTTACTTGTTTCCAATAAATACTTGCTTAGGTTGCTAAAACGAGCGTCCTGGATGAATCTGTAAATAGGAAATTTGCATGTTATAAAAAGCATATTGTGCAATAATTTAGATAGCAGTAGTAAAACAGTAATATAAAGATTCATGCATGAGTAAAACTCTTACCAGAGC
Source organism: Folsomia candida (assembly GCF_002217175.1). Taxonomy (NCBI): domain Eukaryota; kingdom Metazoa; phylum Arthropoda; class Collembola; order Entomobryomorpha; family Isotomidae; genus Folsomia; species Folsomia candida. Next base: position 9,885,679 of record NW_019091196.1, read on the forward strand.
GCAAAACCATTTGCGTATCAATATGGAAATCGATTATTTTAAATCTCGTTAATACCTATTCTGATTTAGACGCTTGAATTGTTTTATAATCCGGTATTGTATAGTAACATATGCATGTAGGTAGAATTTTTACTTTTGACAAAATTACTCGCCGGTTACTACTTACATTCAGAATTCAGAATTCAAAATACAAACCATTGACAAATAACTCCTGGCGTAAATGCCAGCTTTACAAATCCGCGTAATTGCTTACTTTTACACCCTTTTTAACTGCATGTATGCAACATGACCTATTATTTGAAACTGTGGTCATCATCTGTAAATGCAACGGTTGAAATAAAATGTTAACGAAATAAAAGTAACGGGAAACTTTGGGGAGAGATCTATGTATGAAGATGAAACTTGGTCCTATACTACTATGCAAGCCTAATACTTAATTTCAAACTGAAGACTACTTGTTAAATACCACCTCATCTGCATCATGGTAAAACAGGTAAAAAGGTTTGCATTTCTACTTGTGAAGTGCAGTGTGTGGCATTATACACATCTTCAAATCAGCAATCAACAAAGAAAATATACCTTCGTTGAACATATGCATGCATCACACTAATTCTTAACCGGGCAACAATTCAACAATGACTTTACCAAATACAACGTACTTACGGACTTCCATATTATGATATAAAATTATTACAAGAGTTTACTGACTCTGTGCTGCCGAACAACTTACTAATATCATCAAGGTAGTGTATGTAAACAAGGTTATTCCTATTCTATGGGTATGGTTGACCGAAAGATTACTAAATTTAATCAGTCTGGCGGCCAGACTCTGGCCAAGGAAATAGTTTTCAACTACTTGGTTTTCTGACATAGGTTCACATAGGTTTATGTCAGCCTACTTATATACAAGTCAATTTCTTAACGAATTTGTTTTACGAATGTTTTACAAATGACGTGATAGAACAATGATCAGTAAAAATGACCGAGTGCAAGCTTGACTTTCAGTTATAAAGGTCATAGTATACAATTTTATAATTTAAATGATTATCAATTCGTCGTGTTTGCATTAATTCGTATTATTATATTGCATGCATTTCCAGATAAACTTAAACGGGGATCAAACGTTTATAAATATCGAAATTGTCGCTAATCTTACCTGTTCAGATAGAGTGCAACAATGTCCTTTCCTTTTATTGTCTGTCGTCAGTCGGAGGTTTGCAATCACAATCGCAATAAAATAATAAGTCTTTTATTTCTCAAAAAACCATGAACAATGTGAACACTGAATCAAAGAGATCAAATATTCAGGTGATTTTATACTTTAATTTATTTTTTTAACTTCAAACTTTACACATCACTCGTACAACGTTACGACATACAATTGTCAAATTTATTTAGTTGACTGTTAGTACGGTTGACATCTCTATTGGACGAAATAGTAGTTCGAGACCTGACCTGACTAGAAATTAAAATACAAAATATTTACACTCAAATTTGTGTTTGTTATTTGTTTGCGAAAATTTCCTTTGAATTTCCCGACTTTTACATTCCCCACTCCGTTTCGGGCAGATACTTTTTTTAATGAAATTGCAAAGACTTTCACCTTTCTCTGTAGTAAATACGAAATAGTGTGCAAAATTTATGCACATTTATTTGCCTGATGTAATTTACTTGTGGACTGTTTGGTCATGAGTTTGGATATGAGTCAGACACAATGCGTATCAACTGTACAAGCACATGCAAATTGTTGCTTATAAAATACATGAACAATGATATCAGCTTCCGCCTTTTTTAATGGATCATAGTGTAAATATGTAAATGATGATGTATAACCTCATTCTGCATCGATATGTGCATTTATGATAGACACAACGACAAATATTTAAACTTATCAATATTTATTTCAAGCAATAATTATAATTGCAGTATTTCCACGAGTCAAAATGTTGTTAAAATTATGCTTCAAAATCAGAAACTCAGGATTACAAAATTTCCAAAAAATATTTAATACTGAATGCCAATTATAAATCGTAACCATTATTTTTTGGAAGCAAATTTCATGATTTCTTTCGTAAATTCCAGCTCTAGCTGGGACGTTCCACTGCAATACGGAGAAGGAAAAGACATTCCAGGACAGCGCCCGTTATCTCTCTCCATCGACCAGAAAGCGATTAGACCAATTTGGTTCAAATTCGCCCAATCTGCAATTTTCTTGGCGTGCTCCACCTCAAAAATATTTCCATTAAAGTTTCTGCCAACCATTGGGGTCAGACCGAGCATGCTTTTCAATTCGGTGAAGGATTTCTCCGGCCAAATTTCCCTCATTTGAAGTAGAACTGCAATTCCAACATTGATGACAGAGTCACCAAAATTTTCACTAATTTTGGGATATTCCATCGCCATAGCGTTGACGATGTCGACACGGACACCGTTTGCCTTGGCGTTGATGAGAACTTCGACCCCGAGTTGGGGAGTGACCCCGTAATCCTCCCCTGTCACCATTAAAGTGAAACTGACCGTGATTTCTGGACGGCTCCTTTGCACAATGGCTAAAGCTTTGTTCATCATGTCGACATTTACGGATGTTTCGATATCAATGTCGAGATGGGTAGTTCCAACGGTGTTGAGGACGGTGAGATAAGCCTGGGCAAGTGTTTCAGAGGTGGTGCAAGAATGCTCAAGATAGGGACCAAGGGCACCTCCTGAGATGTAATTTATGCTGTGTAATTATAATTTTAGCCCTAAATTTTAGCATTCCCTTACCCGTAGCGACAATAATTTCTCCTCCCATGTCCATTACAGCTTTAATGGGGTTCAGAATTTCTGGATCGTCGATAGCGAATTCGCCACCCCAAGTTGGAACACATGGTTCGCGTCCCCCTAAAGCGAACGCGATGTGGAAATCCTTTTGTCCCGTGGCTTCAAAGAAGGCCAAGAGGGAGGTCCGATTTTGGAGAAATGTGTCATAAAATGGAGCAAATTTGAAGCCTGAGCAGACAAACTAATTTTAATGAGGTAATTTTTTTCAAGTATAATATAAATTTTGGTTATGATAATTTACCACCAGTGCCAGTCAAACAAGCTAAAAGACCCAGGGTTAGGATGAAACTTGATTTAATCATTTTTTACCCAAAAGTAGTGGTATTTGTCAAAGAGAAATTTTTCATGGATTGAAAATCATTACACTAAAAAAGTTCACAAATGATAGCATTCGGACTATTTGAGCCTGATAATGTACCTTTGAATTACGTCAGCAAAAAAGATACTGATTTCCAGATATCGATAAATTGGTGCAGAGAGAACAATCGATTGAAACAGATATTTTGCATTTACAATTGATTATCTATTTATTAATCACTGATGTATGCATGCACTGACATAATCTCAAGTCCCAATAATGTGTCATTCATCACAATTAATTGACTGCTCCATTGACTCTGAAGAATATCCTTGTAAAGTCGAATCTCTCCTGAGCGACCCCACTGCAATATGGCGAAACAGTATTAATACAGCCGGGACTATCCCTCTCGATTGACCAAAAGGCCAGGAGACCAATACTATTCGCCTTTGCCCAGTCCACAACTGTACGGGCATTTGCCAATTGAAACGTATTTCCGTTAAAATTTCTTCCAATCATGGGCGTAATCTGAATAATAATACAGACTTGAATTAAAAAATTACTTAACAATTATGTCACCATTATTTATCTAATTTTTAATTGCACTTACGCCAAGCATGGATTTCAATTCAGTATCACTTTTTTCAGGCCAAATTGATTTCATTTGTCCCAAAACTGCGTTTGCTGTATTGATAATACACACTCCAAAATCGGCTGTGATACAGCCAAACTCCATCGTCCTAAATTAATAATTACAAATCATTGCATAATCGAATTTACATAATAATAAAATTCTAAACATTGTTGAAAAAAATTACATTGCATTAACCGTATCCACCCTGACGCCCGTACGAACCGCATGATTCAAGACGTCCACACCCAACGCAGGTGTCAACCCGTAATCCTCCCCTTGGATCATAAGTGTAAAGCTGACCGTGGTGTTGGGTCTCTCCTGCTGGACCATTCGCAAAGCTTGATTCATAATGTCCAAATTTACCGGAGCTTCGACATCAACGTCCAAATGGTTCGTGCCAACCGTGTCGAGGACAATTTTGTAAGCTTCAGCTAACTCCGCTGCAGTGCCGCACAAATGTTCAAGATATGGTCCAAGGGCACCTCCTAAAAAATAATAATGTTTCTTAAAGCACATTCTACAGTATACTTTAATGGTATGCAAACTATTATTTTATTTAAGTTACCCGTCGCCACAATCATTTCTCCACCCATGGCTTGCACAGCTCTGATTGGATTCATGACCACGGGGTCGTCAATGTCAAACTCTGCTCCCCACTTTGGTTTACATCCTTCAATTCCTCCCAGAGCGAAGGCCAAGTGGTAACTGTGCTGCCCCGTGAGTCTGGCGATTTCTTCAAGATCTGAACGATCTCGTAAAAATGTGTCATAATATGGGGCGAATTTTTGTGCATTGCTGAGACACGCTAGTACAAGAAGAATTGCAAATTGGGACTTCATAATATTTCTTTTTTTAATACGCTTAAGCGACTTTAATATTTAAAAACTTTCAATAAAATGAAAAGTTATAAGCAAATGATTCGCAATTTATACCTTTTGCAACATCCAAGCTATGGGTTCAGATAACTCCGTTTGATTGACACTGTTACTATTCTTCCAAGATTAAAAAGCAATCAATTTAACCAGTTGATCCATGATCAATCATACTCTTCATCATCAGCACACGTACACCTTCAAGCAGTCATATTATGTTCAGGTGCTGAATGCATGCACCAAATTAATCGCTGTATCAATTGTTACTAAACCTTGTTTACCAAAATACTTTCAATCAATTGCATTCCAGTGATTAGAAAGCTGGACTGGAGATTAAATTTGGTCATTCCAAAAATACTGCATACATCATAATGACAATGACTAATCTGCAGCAACAGGTGACAGGTATGTTTAATGACGAAATTTCTGCATTACATAAAATTTACTACATAGGCACGTATACATATTGGCAAATTGGCACATCCCAAATAAGTCAAAACTTGGCCAAGAAGAGACACATTTTTGTAGATGACAGAATAAAACAAGATGCAAAATTATGGCAAAAATTAACTTTTATATAAAACCGAATTATGTAATAACAGAGTCCTTACTTTATTGCAAAAATACTGCTAATTGTACAATGATAATCAAAAATGTATTTAAACCTGAAATAAATGGTGTCATGTTACCACCAGATTTGGTCTTGTTAGATCTTGGTCCAGGAGTACTAAGCAGTCGCTGATTGAGCACGGAACACTTTAAAGGATCGATCCCTTTATAAAGTTGGCACGGATCTGAACTACCTCTCGGCCCACAACACGAATCTTGCAAACATTTTAGTTCATTACCGCAATCACATTCTTCGGGAAGTTCTACAATTCCTGTGTAACCAAATAGTTCAAAAATCTAATTGTAAGAATCGTATGCACAATTTAATTGAACAAAATGTATACCGTTTCCACAATATGGGATCTCATTCTCGCCCGGCGTGAGACATTTTCCTCTCACCGTTCCGGAGTAGAGCACTTTTTGCACGACTGCTTTCGAACAAGGGCTGAAATTCAGGTTGTTCGGCTTTGACGTTTTGGTGCCTTGAATGTCCTGTCCCCACATGATGAATCGGCCTGCATTTTCAACCACATTTACAAATATTTCCCATTTTTGAGGAATTATGTACATATTTTATGACTATTTATTTCAACCTTGCGGTGGTTCATTATGATCTGAAATATAATCTGCAGGAATTGGTTTATTTGTGTCAAATCCTGAACATTTCGGTTCCAAGTCCATGTCATGTTTAAGAACTCCGAAACACTAATCAAATTTGATAAGATGTTATGTATAGTTTCAAATAGTTTGCCATATTTGTGTATATATGCTTTGATAAGAACTTGTCAAAATATATCTAATTTGTAATTATAATACTTGTACATATTTAAATGTATCATTACATGTCCCAACTCGTGTATCAAAACGTTTCCTAAGTCCCTCTCGGATAATTGCACTCCTTTTAACCCCATCGCAGAAATAAGAGCAACCTACGGAATCATCATAGCTGTAATGTGGCTATTTAACTAATTTACATCGAATATTAAATATTATTATATTATTTACATTGGCACTATGAAGTGGAAGAGTTGGATTTCGAAAGTCGCATATTCCTCCAAGCAAATCTTCCGACGCGATAAATGATACTCCGACCTGGTTCAGTAAAAGTCGGAGTTATGTACATATGCAAAACGTGTAAAAGTCCAATTATGAACTCAACGTAATCTAAACAGGTTACCTGATTATGTGCAAAAGGCCGGTTAGTGAAACCTACGCCGAGGCACTGGAATGAAAAAATTATGCTATTTCAATTTGGAGTAAACATTAATTTAACATCGTGTTCCAATTTATCATCTACAAAATTTTAAATAAAAGCTTCAAAAAATTCCAATTTTAGACTGGCGTACTACTTACGCAGTGGTGAAAGTTGTGTTGAGCAAACAGTCCGAGAAGTTCCATGGCAGGTTTTGGTTTCGAATAGGAGCCAGAGTACTCGGCTGTATAAGGCGTCCAACCCTTCACTAACTGCATAGACAAAATAGTTTGTTTAATAATCGAAAAATTACGAGAACAATATTGTTCTTACACTGATGATTTCAAATCCAATGTTATCTAGTCCAAAATTTCATCAAAAATTGCATTAATACGATATTTTTTTTGCCAAATTACAGGATAAGTATGCAAACATTATGTGACACCCACCAGGTCTCCCATCTCCGTTCCAATCAATGTTTCTAAATACCCACGATATCCTGTCGATGATTTTCCGAAAGAAAATTATGACTTGTGTTGACTCCTTGAGTTTGTAGGCATCGACAAATTCTTGGTCCACAACAATGCACAGATTACAAACTAGCCCAGCCCTTAAACTTGATAAGTTGACGGTGACACATTATTAGTCTCAATTATTGGTACAAACGTATTTATAGATTTTCAACCTGGATATGTCATTTATCGCGTGGAAAATATCTGCCAATTGTTTATTTGCATGTCCAGCTTTTGCATCAAACTCTAGTAGACTTCTCCGGACTCGGGTAGCTTTTTGGGACAAAGTGGCCGATTTGAGGGTCAAATTATTATCTAAATCTAGTGGAAATGATGCCGTCCATTCTAATGAATTCAATGTAATTAGACAAAACATTAGTAGTCTTAAAGAGCGAATATTCGGGATCATTATTCGGGACTAATTATTAGGAAAGTGTGTTATGCAAGTACAAAACTGCAGACTGAAACCAAAGCAAGACACAAAATTATGCAACTTTTGTTACCAAGATTATTTGACACTTTATCAGTCTATAAGGTTACGACAAATGGTCGAGTTACAAAATAAATTTTTATTAGCCCGAATCTGGGCTTATGGAACCGTCATGTATGTCCGTCCGTCCGTAAACACATTAGTAAAAAATGGCTGAACCGATTGACTTAAAATTTTTACCGTGTATATATTGGACAAAGTTAGGAAACGGGATCGAAGATGGGCTAAATCGGTCAAGTGGTGGACCGGTGGGGGTCATGTGAGTAGTTGGGATAAAACTTCGAAATTGTCGTAGAAAGCTGAAATTTGGTACAGAGGTAGCTAATAACTTCTAATAGATAAAAATGGTTTCAAGTTGGAAAAATTTTCATCTTTAGATACCCTATGGGGTGACCCACACCGATGTTTAGAAATTGCTTTAAAAATATGAAATCCTACTTAATAGCTTAATAGCGATACTTAATAGCTACTCATGAAAGAATATGACGTTGAAATCCCAAATAAATAATAGAAAATATCTAATAAACATTTAACTATCCACGCCACGGAGGTTGGTAATATTAATATGTCGGTTTCGACAAAAATAGAAGTGAGCTCAGACTCGCCGAGTCAGGGACAGAATCCCTGACTCGGGCTAAATGAAGTCTGCGCTGTAGGTTTCAAAAAATAAAAGCTGTTGAAAATATGTCATGGGTGGTTAATATTATTAAAATAGGAAACCTAATTTTTAAGGCCTTTTCAGACGGGCTTAATGCTTATAGATTTGTCAAGATGTCTGTCTGTGCGCCCGATACCTCTCTTTAAACACAAGCTAGTGACCTGAAATAATTTATATGGACTAATATGTTTTATGGTCTAAAAATAAATACATTTATGTGGAAATTATTATTTTTAGTAGCCCCCATTGAAGTTTAGCATACAGTTTGCTACAAACATTAAAAAGGACGACTTTCGGTTTTGAATTGAAAAAATCTAAGATTTGTATATATGTTGAAAAGTCGGAGTTATAAGTTTCTGATCATTTGATTTGTTAGGGAAGAATCCGTAGCACGATTTTTACGTATTATATTTTTTGCATTGTCTTATCTTATGTCCAATTCTTCACCCCTTGTTAAAAGTGGGACGACGCCTCACCACGTTTGCGAGGAATGGTACCGAGACGAGTATAATTTATTTCTGTCAAGTTTTCGAAAGTCGGTGCGCTCAAATATTTTTTGTTAGTTAATCATCGTTCCAACTTAATGTTGAATTCAGTGGTTTTAATTATTTAAAGACCTCAAACGAGGTTCGGATCGGGTGCAATTAACTTTGGTCACTCGTTTCATTAGGTAACAAAGATACAATAGTGTTTAGTATTTCCGATGGCACTTGCATCTACATTTAGTGTCAACGTTGTAAGGGTGCATGCAAATTTATTTTCTACGTGAAGTGTATGTATGTAGATACTTACACATTTTGCCCTATTTTCCTGTTGCCTCAAATTTTCTATGTTTACATTCTTTATCCTTTGTATCATCTTTGTGTGTAATTATAATTAATAGGGTTTGGCAGTAGTGGTCATAAAGTATTCCAAATTTTTCGTATATAACCAAATATTTCACTTCTATAAAAATTAGATGAATCAAAATGAGTAGCACAGTTTTTATATGGCAAAACTTTCTCCGCCTTAAACCATGCACAAATTTTTCGCTTCTATTATAAACGTTTAGTTAAAATTAACTTGCCCAATATGTACAAAATGTCAGTGGAATTATTATATATTTGTTAAGCAGGGTGTAAATATACGGTTTACTATTTTTGCGACATAGGTGCGCAAAATGATGGAATTTGGGACTGCACTACTGGGTGAGATATTTTTTCACATTTTATGTCCGTATTTTCCATAATTTTGTGTACAAAAAAATGAGTGAATGACATTTTGTGTAATGTTATTTCATCCATACTAGTGCCAGGTTTTAAGAAACAAACATTTAATCAATCATCCTAGAAAAGCTATACGTATTTAATAGTTATAAATAATTTTGCAACGTTTTCAAGTGCACGTGGTTAAAATAGCCTAAAATAAACTACATTTTCATGTGAATCCTATTTTTGCATGAATTCAGTAGTATTTATTAAGACGCTTTAAACTCTGGGCTGAAAATTGCAATTATTCACAAGTGTTGTTACCAAATAGAGTAAGGATAATCGTAGTTTTTTAATTAACTTAAAACTTACTCATTTAGACAAATGCTTACGTATGTATTCTGAGTCGTTGTCGTATCAAGACTTACTATTTGTTTTGAGATTCTTCAGATGTTAAACGTAATGCGACCTTTGTGAAATGATAAGTGAGCTCTGCTACTATAAATATTATATAATGGAATTATCTCCTGTTGCGAACCTTGGGGAAGGTTTGTTGAGACACAATTTGTGAAATTTGTTTGAACCACTGATTTTCCATCGGACTCCGTTATTGTCTTCATATTCGTATCCTTTGAACCTTTCACTCCATTTAGGGTGTTGTTGAAACGGCTTTCTGTTGTTGGAATCACCAGTGTCATAAATTTACTCCAGCTATTATTGTAATATATTCTAGGAATGATTTTTTTAATTACTTGTTATGTGCACATGAATTGCATTTCCCATTTGAATTAGCATGTGCAAGTCGTGGACAATTCTGCGTCGAGCACATCACCTGGAAGACGGTCCCATTGAATTTCCATCTAATTCCGTCTTTGTCTTCATATACAAATCCTGCTTGCTTCCCACGTGGGTGTGCCTTGTTCGGTTTCCTGTTTTTTGTATAAAAAGTCGTTATAAAGTGTTTACATCATATTAGTGTGTTAAATTTTAGGTTGTGAACTGTTTAATGTTACCTTCCATGGGCACATGAATTGCATTGGTCCCTACTTGCAAGTCTTGGACAATCTTTTGTGGAACACACTCTGTCCCAGCTTGTCATTCCACTTCTTGTTCCTCGTGATTTATACCTAACTCCATCAGGAGTTTCGTGGATGTATCAACGTGTAGCGTTCCGCGGTCTAGCCATTCCATCGGTGACAGGATGAGTGTTGTGAGTAGAATCCTCCGTCAATTTAGCGCGCTTTGTTGCTTGCGTTAATCCAGACTCGTTCGTGCTTGACTGTGTTCTAAGAGTTAAGATACGATTAAAATAAATTGAAACATTATTTTTGCACCTCACTTACACTCTGTATCCACTGTCTAAATAATATTCTCCGGGTGGCAGGATTGTGTTGATTGCATCCTTAATCTGTTTCTCCAAACTCGTCTTTCTGGAACCGATTAAAACAAATCTTAATTAATTAAATCTTTGGTTAATCTCCAAAACCGTTTTTCTGGAAACAAGAAATTCTGTTGCTTCACCTTCTTCCAATTCTTGTTCAACTTGTCTAAGAGATGCTTTGGTAGTGCGTATCCAATGCCGCCTGTGTAGAAGAAGTAAAATTTTTGCAGTTCTATCTTTTGCTTGTTCTTCTGGCTTTGCTGACAACATTGCACGTCCATTAACCTCACTTTTCAGTAGATCCATAGCTATACAAGGGCGTCGTGTAGGAACTTCTAACGGATCAATTAGGTTCAGCTGTGCCGAATCCCCCCTAAGTAACTCTTGCATGTAGGCTAGACCAAGGTGCATAAACATTTTTGTTGTCCGTGGTTTCTCCTAAGGGGGTGGTGCAAGGATGATTTTTTTTCCAAAAAAATCGAAAAATCAAAAGTTGGGGAATTGCATACAATTTTCCCATGAATTTGGTTATCAACCAAATATTAGAAATGAAATAAATGCGTCTTATCCTGGTCTTCATCTCTGTAGATGAGGAATAAAGTTAGAAGATCCATAAAATCGGTCAAGTGGTTGACCAGTGGGGGTCACATGCGTCGGATGAGGTCGTTGGGGCAGAATACTATAATTTCTAATATTTGGTTGACAACCAAATTCATGGGAAAATTGCATGCAATTCCCCAACTTTTGATTTTTCGATTTTTTTGGGAAAAAAATCATCCTTGCACCACCCACGGACAAAAAAAAATGTTTACGCACCCTGAGGCTAGACAAAAGTCTCCACATGAGAAACCATCCAGTTGTCGGGGAACGTCAACCGATCCACCACGGTTCCAGGAATCAACTGCGATATCGTATCTACTCCTGAACATCATCATTAGTTGGTCATTAGTTGATAATTATTATCATCTAAATCTAGTTGAAATGATGTCGCCCATTCTGATATCAATGTAACTAGAAAAACATTAGTAGTCTTAAACTGAGGAAATTCTTAGTCATTATTCAGGACTATTTATTAGGAAAGTGTGTGTTTGCATGTACAAAACTGCATACTGAAACCAAATAAAGACACAAAATTATGCAAATTTTGTTACCTTATCATAACGCAATGCTACCAGGGACAACTTACGAAATATATTAATGCATTTATGCTTAAGAATTCCAGCACAATCGACAGTAAAATCCGGAATGATCTTTTATTAAAAAAGCATGTAGATAAATTCAATATAAAGCGATTAAGAAGTCAATACTGCTAGCAACGTGGGATAGTTGATATAGTTCATAACAAGAATTGAGCATAATTGAGAAACTTGTCAAGAAAAAGATGAGAAAAAATCAATCCAAAATTTATATAACAACATGATTTAAGAAGTATTCATGCTTGTAGATAATAGTAATTTTTTTTCTGTGCGAAAATAATACCGTTTCAGACTGACTAGCATTTGATGCAACTCTTGTCGATTTGCACTTGTCCTACAGGGTAGTAGATCATCATCAATAAAGCAAATATTTGTAGTTGTAGGATTGTTGTTTCAGAGACGAAATTTAAAGGGAATAATAAAGCTCCATCTTGATATCTTGATTTATTCGTGTTCTTGTGGTTGTGGGGAAAGGCAATCTTTTTACTCCTAATCAGAATTAGTATTACGTCGGCGTCCACCTTAGTGTCCACCTCCGTGTCCCCAACCGGCGTGGATGGGATGAAGCCACTTTTGGTACTCTTGTTTCTGTGGGTGGGTGTGTCTGGAGAGAGGATTTAAAAAAGAGATTATTTTACATATGCATCATTTCATTTCAATTTTCTTTTCCTTACTTTTGGAATTCCTGAACGTGAAACTTGTTCTTGTGAGATTCAGACACGGAGTGGGTGTGTTTCTCTCCCTTGTGGTAGATTGGTTGAAAACTAAATTATTAATAAATGAATTTTGAGTTTAGTGTAATTAAAGTTAAGCCATGTAAGCCATTTAGATAGGGGTCTAACACGTTTGGAAATTTTATTGTAAATTGTAATTTTTGTTCAAACGAAAACAGAAATGTCAAGGTTCTAAACATGTGTGATGCAATAAAATACAAATATACATTCACGTGTTAATTTGATAAAGATAAATAAATAAAACTAAAATTCGACGCAGTTAAATTATAATTAAGTTGATTTTAGGATGTGTTTATTAATTTGTGTCCATCTTCAATGTAGCTCCTCTAATCTTCATCGGATGTGTTGCCACATTCCTCCTCCGCTTCTTCCCACGCTCCAGACCGGATTGTATTTCTCAGGTCCTCCAACATCGCAACAATCTGACTCTTTACCAGTCCGGCTCTTCTCTCTTTCCACAAATCTTGAAACTATCAAAAACATATGCATACCATGGTTTTTCATATTAACTTTATTGATTTCACAAAGGTATACCTGTTGCTGTTGCTTCCAAAAATCCATTTGAGACATTTTGTATAGTGTAGGATTTGGGAGATGCTCTAGATTGTCCAGTATGGCACTAACAATTACGTTTTTATCTTTCGGGGTTAAAATGTTCTCGGATGGACGAGTAAATGTAGAAATGCAGCCACCCATCATAAATCTTGCGAAAAACTTATATTGATACTTTTTTGGACCAGGAGCCTTACACAATTCTACGGTGTTTTTAGTGTCAGGTGTCCATTTGGCGAACTTCAGAAATCTAAGAATAAGTAAGAATGTTTATTACTAATGTTAGATTTTAAAAAAATTCCCTAATTTAAATCTAAAATCGGGTCACCCGACTGTGCCCGCAATGTTTTCTGGACAATTTTATTACCTGTCGGTGCATTGTTCAATTGACACGTGTTGCTTTGCGGCTTCCTCACGATCTTCAAGAGTAGTCAACAAACACACAACACCTGCAGCAACTCCGTTGAGGTTTATCCACCGCATAACATATATCTTGGCATCCGTATCATCTTCACTGATCTCATCCTCTTCTTCTTCTGCATCTCTCCATGCGCCATCCGCGATGGTATCATCAACATCCTTCAGAATAGCTTCAAGGACAATTTTGCTCCTTCTTGGTGTAGTTTTAAGGGTTGCCTGGAACTATATAGAAGCATACAAATTTCAGCTATATCGTCTAGTTTAATTTTTTTTTTAATTTAGATTCAAAATGTCTTACCACATCATCGTTTTTCCAAAACTCCATCTTCGACATCTTGTATAATGTGGTTTGGGGAAGTTTCTGCAAATTTGATCGAATTGCCTCGTTTACGATATTCTTGTCTTCTTTTGTTAACATGTTCCTTCTTGGACGAACTATGGTGGAAATGTCCCCTCCTAATTGACTTCTGGTGTAGAATTTGTATTGGTACTTCTTGTCATTAGGAGCCAAACACAGAGGAAGAGCATTTTCTGTATCCGGTGTCCACTTGGCTCGTTTCAGATATCTGCGCAACTGCAACTCTGGTAATATGTGCATAATTCATAATAATAAGTAACTCATACCTATCTGTACACCCCTCTGCATCCACATGCTTTTTGGCAGCCTTTCCTGTGTCTTCCAGATGCGTAAACAGGCATATAATTCCTGCAGGATCATTGTTAGGGGTTGACCAAGGAAGTGCGTAAATCATTGCTTCGTTTCCTGGGTATAACCCAACTCCTCTGTTGAAAGTATTACTTACATTATAACGACAATTCCAAGTAATAAATATGTATCTCAATTTGTTTACCTTTCTCTAAGGTGATTCATGCACATACTGCAATCGACGACAACGTTATTGCAGTGATCTACACAACATAACTGTGCGTAATTAGTCCTACTTCCGCTATGTCTGCATCTCCATCGAATACCATCCTCGTCGGTGTACTCAAATCCATGTTGTTGATTTCTGGGGTGCGACCTTTGTTTGTAGCTTGACCTCCGATGATTCCTAATTTTGTTAGGTTAAGGTTAAATTTGTCTCCTACCAAAATTGCAACCTATTCTGTTTATTAGACATTACCATCCAGAGTGACACGACTTGCACAAATCACCTTGTGCGAATCTTGGACAAGGTTTGTTGGAACACAATTTGTGAAATTTGTTTGACCCACTGATTCTCCATCTGATTCCGTTGTTGTCTTCATACTCGTATCCTTTGAACCTTTGGACCCCCTTATTAGGATGTTGTAGAAACGGCTTTCTGTTTTTGGAATCACCGGTGTCATAGATTTAGTCTAGCTATTAGTACAACATACTCACACATAAGAATGCTTGCTTTGTTTAAAATTACTTGCTATGTGCACATGAATTGCATTTCCCATTTGCATAAGCATGTGCGAGTCGTGGACAATTCTGCGTGGAACACATCGCCTGGAAGACGGTCCCATTGAATTTCCATCTAACTCCATCGTCGTCTTCGTATACAAATCCTCTTTGTTTCCCACGTGGGTGTACTTTGTTCGGCTGTCTGTTTTTTGTGTAAAAATTCTTCGTAAAGTTTTAACATCATTTAATGTGTTCAACTTTAGGTGAACGGTTTCATATTACCTTCCATGAGCACATGAATTGCATTTATTCCCATTTGCAAATCTTGGGCAATCTTTTGTGCAGCACATTCTGTCCCAATTTGTCATTCCAGGCTTTGCACCTCGTGCTTTGTATCGAACTCCATCAGGGGTTTCGTGGATGTACCCACGTGCAGCGTTCCGCGGTCTACCTATTGCATCCGTCGCAGAAGGAGTGTTACACGTACTATCGCCGGAAACATCGTCCAATTTCGCACGCTTTGTTGGTTGCGTCAGTCCAGACTCGTTCGTTCTTGGTTGTGTGCTAAGAGTTAAGATATGATAAGACTAAATTGAAAACTTATTATTGCATCCCCCAAACTTACACTATATATCCACTGTCTAAGTAATATTCTCCGGGTGGCAGGACTGTATTCAATGCTTCCTTAATCTGTTTCTCCAAACTCGTCTTTCTGGAAACCAGGACGTCTGTTGCTGGGTTTTCTTCCAATTCTTGTTCAACTTGTCTAAGAAATTCCTTAGTAGTACGTACAATTTCCCGCCTGTGTAGAAGAAGTAAAATTCTTCCAGTTCTAATTTCTTCCGCTAATTCTGGCTCTGCTGACAGCATTGCACGTCCATTTACGTCATTTTTCAGTAGATCCATAGCCATACGAGGGCGTCGTGTAGGGACTTCTAACGGATCAATTAGGTTCGTTTGTGCTGAATCCCCTCTAAGTAATTCTTGAATGTAGGCTAGGCAAAAGTCTCCACACGAAAAACTATCCATTTGTCGGGGAACGTCAACCGATCCACGACAGTTCCAGGAATTAATGGGGATTCCGTATCTAATTCTGAACATCATCATTAGTTGGTCTTCGTGTTCTTTGATCTTAACATGAGGAATTGTTCCAGGCAAGCTATCAAAATGTTGGATGCTTCGTTGTTCAAAGTTCACGTGATGTAGCAACCAGTGATTGTTGTGATGCTGGATGTTGAATACCTGACCTCTTTGGATGTCAATTTGATGGAAGAGAGTCGGCGTTTTGATCGATTCCGAAAATAGCAGTGGATCCAACAGGCAGATAAAAATGAGTCGAGTTGTCCGCATTTATGTTGGTTATAAGTTGCAGCGCTCCAGCGTTGAGCGCTGCATCAGTCAATAGTTGTCCACAAAAGAAAGAGGCAAGGTCAACTTCATCCCTCCTGGAATAACCCTTGACAGGATAATATCTGCGGGAATTCCGCCAGAGTGGTAGGTTAGGGGGGGATCTCCGTATCCAGACATGGTTTACGTGGGACCTACCAAAAATACAGCATGAGCAGAAGCAAAAAATAAAACGACAACCCATGTTTACAATTTTAAGCATAGATTTATAAATTATTCAAACATATTACCTGTCCTCCACGTCGGGCCAAACAGAAAAAAATACACTTCACCAGTAGAAATTTTATGTTCTGAACCGTATAAAACCTTCAATCCTTAAGTAGACAACTCGATGTCTTGATTTTTGAATAAATGAAAGCAAAAGCAAAAATAAGTATTATGAAAACGAACGGAATGCAGGTTCTTGGAAGATTTGATAAATTCGTCATGAACTACGTGTTCAATGAATCAGCCGGAACGAGTGCAAACACGTATGGTTGAACCTTCCTGCGCCAGCCCGAATTCGTATCGCAATGCCCCATAATCAATCAGTAACTCACCATAGACGAAGTTGTAAAGAATATTCATGCCTGTTGTTCGGTATATCCAGTATATCCACTCATCCGTCCAGTCTAACCCGTGGGCAAGACAAATAGCCATTGCCTCATAACCCCAGACCGGCCGTTGGCAGCTCATACTGAGTGTCCCCTTAATATAAAACAAAATAAAAAGTAATATATTAAATACCTAACACTTAATCCAACGACGAATTGTACATAATCTGATGGATGAAATGAATGGATTATAAAGGAATGTTAGTATTGAAGTAAAATTAAAATAAGGTACATTCGCAAGTGTAGAAATAAAAACCAACGAAAATGATTTGATTGAAAAGTTCAAGAACTATGTGTAATAATGAATAAATATTATTAGTTGTCATGTTCCTTGAGGTTATGGCGCCGGAAGCCGGCGTGAGTTACGAACCCCTTCCCGCAGCGGAACCCAAATGGAGGACGATGTTCCTCCAGAATTTCAACTACAATAAACAAGACAGTTACTACTTGTTATTTCGTTCATAACATTAATGTAGATTACATGTGGAATGTAAGTAGCTCGCTTGAAGAACGGGTTGAAATACCAGGCGGATGCTGATGATGTGATCTTTCGCAACATTCTATTGAGTTTGTAGACACTTTGCATGGTCAGAACGTCTGGAAGTTGCGTACCTATTCCATGTTTTGGGAGAAGGTGAAAAGGGCGACGGTAAGGAGGACAGGACGAAGTTGGTGAGGTCGTGAAATACTGGGGGGAAGGTTCGGTTAGCCCAATTTTCAAGGCACCGACGACGGAAAGCGTGACCGCAGTTTTCGCCTTCGGTATCCTAACACGGCGTTGTGGTCGAGTTTTCACGGCGTTCATTTCAGAATTATTCAATTGCGGAAATTAAAGTTTGTCACACTCATTTTTGAATTTATCCTTCCCTGGTAACAATTACTCTTTGAAAATTTTTAATTCTCAGATATCCTGCTGGATGTCTGATAATTTTTCTTCTTGGTCGCCATTACTTTGCCTGCTCCTTGTCTGATGCAAACAATTTTTCCACATATGAAGAAATGTTTCTCCGGTACAATGTCGCAGAAAACGTAGTGCCATCGCCGTTTAACAAACAGGCCGCATCTACGGCAGTTTTTTAGAGCTTCCTGTAATACAGCCAGCATGAGAAAGTGGGGGCTACCCCGTGGCACTAATCCTAAAAGAAATGAAACAACCTAAAGAATTAATTATAGCGAATGAATGAGAAAGCACCTAAAATTCATCAATTTCATCTTGTTCATAAAATATTTGAGCTCATTCCTTCATCCCGAAAGTATACGTTACATCAAGAATCATTTTGTTCATTGCTGCAGAATTCCATGTACGACGACAGATAGGACACTTGTCAATATTGGGGGTTCCTTTCATCCACAGCCGATAAATATCTCTAAAACATACTTGACAAATTTTATGTCCGTCACAATCCGGAGTACTGGGGGTAAACGTGACGAGTAATGCCCAAGTGTCAATAAAACACACGCTACAAGTAGTCATTGTCGAAGTAATAAGAAGTTGTACAAGATAAGGAGAAAATTTAAAATTTAAAATCGAATTAGGAAAAGAAATATTAAAGGAGAGGGGAAATGTAGAGATATTACTTCGACAATGTCTACTTGCACATAACATGTGCTTTCAGTTCCCGCTCATGAAAACAAAACAAGGGGGAACGTCGCATAACCTTGAAGATTCTCATATGAATAACACATGGAATAATTTAATGTTAACAATAAAACCAGTCTACATCATACACAGAAAAGGGATCTAAGGTTTAGATCCCTTTTCTGTGTACATCATACAGTTTGTTATATGTCTCATGAATAAATACATGCATACCATTTATGTATTCAGTTAGTGGACCGAACCGTTGTATTTTAAAGATCCCTTTATACGTATTGTACTTTCTTGAGAATTAGCGTAACCTTGTATATATACAATCAGTTGACGGATGTGCATAGAAAAAAGACAACATGTATATAAATGGCGATCTGATATAGCACTTCACGAGCATTTAACATGAATAGCTTAGAACGAGAAGATGATAATCTGTGGCTCATAAGTCAGTATTTATTTATCTTTGTTTTAACACGTGTGGTGAATTCCATAAAATAAAACATTTAACCTTTGTATGAAGCCCTCATGTTTTACATATCCACATAACATGTATAAAGAACGTAATAATTTTTTGACTAATTTATTCATTCTTTCAACGCTGATGATACAGAAACAATAAGAGTCACAGTTATGCTTTTCCTGAGCGGAAATGCGTATATGAAATGTCACATTGTTTAACATCAAACAATCAATCCAAAGGACAGTAGTATTTTACTCAGATGTACTTGTTTAATAACATAAAGTAATACTAAATGTTCTATATTTTGACATGACAGAATTTTAATTAAACAAACAGGTGAATAATCAGGTTGCACTTTCTTTCTTTTCCGAGGTACGTTACTGATTGATCTATCAATCTCCGTATGTTCCTCGTGAAGCATGTATTGCCTGAAGCCATTTGGTATATTCTGCGGATGGTTGTGTCTAGAAATTTCGAAGAAGGAAATGTTTAGAACCTGTTTATTTTCATTTAAATTTATGATGTATTACTTTTGGAATTCCTGAATATGGAACTTATTCTTGTGAGATTCCAAACTTGTATGCATATGTTTTTCCGTTAACGAAAAGATTTTTCTTTTATTAAGAAATGATTCTTTTATTAAAAAAGCATGTAAATTCAATATAAAGCAATTAAGAAGTCAATACTGCTAGCAACGTGGGATAGTTGATATAGTTCATAACAAGAATTGAGCACAATTGAGAAACTTGTCAAGAAAAAGATGAGAAAACTAATCCAAAATTTATAAAAGCATGATTAAGAAGTATTTATGCTTGTAGTAAATAGTAAATTTTTCTGTGCGAAAATAATACCGTTTCAGACTGACTAGCATTTGATGCAACTCTTGTCGATTTGCACTTGTCTTACAGGGTAGATCATCATCAATAAAGCAAATATTTGTAGTTGTAGGATTGTCGTTTCAGAGACGAAATTAGAAGGGAATAATAAAGCTCCATCTTGATATCTTGATTTATTCGTGTTGTTGTGTTTGTGGGGAAAGGCAATCTTTTTACTCTTAATCAGAACTAGCACGTCGGCGAACACCTTAGTGGCCACCTCCGTGTCCCCAACCGGCGTGGATGGGGTGAAGCCACTTCTGGTACTCCTGCTTCTGTGGGTGGGTGTGTCTGGAGAGGGGATTAAAAAAGAGATCATTGTATATCATCATTATCAGCATCATTTCATTTCAATTTCCTCCTTTTGGAATTTACTTTACTTTTCTAAAGAAAATATAAATATATAAAATTTTCTTTACTTTTGGAATTCCTGAACGTGGAACTTGTTCTTGTGGGATTCAGACACGGAGTGGGTGTGCTTCTCTCCTTTGTGATAAATCGGCTGGTGGACATGCTCCTTCACCAGCTTCTGGTGGTGAATGTGATGCTGCAATTCATAAAAAAAATAATTAAGTTAAGAGACTTCAATAACAATTATGTTATGCTTATCGACTCACTTTGTGAAGATTGTGGTTATGGATGT
Source organism: Folsomia candida (assembly GCF_002217175.1). Taxonomy (NCBI): domain Eukaryota; kingdom Metazoa; phylum Arthropoda; class Collembola; order Entomobryomorpha; family Isotomidae; genus Folsomia; species Folsomia candida. The sequence continues at coordinate 9,906,172 of NW_019091196.1, forward strand.
GTTGTCGGTGAAGGTGGTGTTGGTGGGTAAGATGTTGATGGTAGTGGTGACGATGAAGCACCTTTTGCAATTCGGTGTGGTGGTGGTTAAGGGTGACGTGTTTGTGATGATTGTGCAACACGGTCTCGTGTTTTTGATGTTGTTTCCATCCGTGTTTGTGGTAATGATAGTCCTTCTCGAACTTTGGTCCGTTGGAGAAAGTTTGGTGTCCTTTACCATGAACATGGACGGGTGGGTAGTTTTGTTCCTTGACCCAGCCCCATCCTCCATGACCTCCGCCATGTCCACCACCATGACCGTAACCACCACCGCCCTCATGACCTCCGCCATGTCCCCAGCCTTCCTGACCGTGTTCAATCCCACCTCCATAAACGCCTCCTTCATGACCACCTCCCAGTCCTCCGAATCCGTGACCGTGTCCGTACCCAAAGTGATGTCCGGCAGCGGTGGCTTGGTCTTCAAAGGCGGAGGAAGCGTTGGCTTTGGCAGAGTCGGAAGTTTCGGAGGCAGCAGTGGCAGAATCCGCAACGGCGGCGGTGGGAACGGCGACATTGCTGCTTTCCGCAGCCACGAGGACTTCAGAAGCGTCGGCTACTTTTTCACCACGGACGATGGCCACTAACGCCACGGTCTGTGGAAAAAATTAGAATTATTACCTCACAAGATTGAATTGGAAATAAATACAATTTATTAATAATTTAGGGAAAGCATGCATTCAAAATCTTGACATTAGAGAGATTGTGGAGAATTATATCAGTAATGAGCTTAGTTCCTAATTTTTTCTACCGCTTTATGCCTCGCTAACTCCCATTTCCATTAAATTAGAGATACATATGTACCAAAAAAAGTGGCTTTTAAAATGATTATACTATCATATATGAATCATACATATTGCACCATGGATAATATTGATAATTGGAGTGAATTAGAAGGAAAGTGGTCATACACACTCGTTATAGAAGTACTAACTCGCAGTCATGATTTGCAGTGATGGTCATGCTTTGACGGTTTTAATTATGAGAGCTGTGATCTTTGATAGCGACAGGTCATCACGTTTCTTGTAAGAATGAATGAATTTTTTGCTAAATTGTTTTTTTAAGTAGAGCATAATTGTGTGAACAAAACGAAAACTAAGTATTATTATTATATAAATATTACTGAGACTCGTATGCAAAAATAATAATAAAAGCTGAACCAAGTACTTAACATGGTCATCAGACTTCTGGAGTCTAGGAAGTCTTCCGTTTAGGAAGAATTTATACGGTAATTGCAAAAGATATAATTTATGCCAATTTTCTTTTGACACCCGATTTTGACATCCGCCAATTTCATGCAAAATTCTGTACTACCCAAAAATTCCAGATCTACAAAACACAGACTTTTCTACTTACCATCAATGTGACCACAAAAGCCTTCATTTTCGTTTAGTTATTATTATTCGGATCCAAATAATGGTGACACTAAATCGAAATACTTTTTTCCTACAAATCACAAGCTTCTACTGTCGCAGATAGAAATGATTGGACCACTCCTTGGTCAAAGGACTCGAGAACTGAACTGACTTGTCAAAACGGTTGGACATTTCCCTTTTATACGTTTCCTATCCTCGATGCAGTTTCATATCGCTGGTAAATATGTAGGATTGCATCAACCAACGCTACCTAATCCCGGTCACTACTTCTTTCTTTCTTTCCCAATACAAAGAAGTAAGTAGGACCAAGATGCATGCTTGAGGGGGATATACGTCCGTACATAAATACATACATAGATAGAGGTGCTTATTGCAATTATTATCACTACTTGTACCATAAATATATTTTGCTTATTACTAATTTCATATTTTGTTGTATTTACAAAATCGCACACACCTGCAAAAAAAGGTGGAAGCATGGTTTGGCGTTTACCTGTGATAAAGAAATCGAATTCAGAGGAAGCTGAGCCTTACACATGGTAAATACATATTTCTGCCTTACAATGATAGCATTGAGGGGTCGTATGTGATGTGGATGTGGAATGTATTATATAATAATTATTCCTTGGTTTGGCAGGCAGGCAGGCATGCTACTTCTCTCAGCTTTAAAACTTTTAACTTACTTTGGATTGCTGCACACCTTTGTAATCATCATTATTATTATTATTTATTTCATAAATGCAATTCTCCCTGCATTTTATTTGTTGACCAAAAAGTCAAAAAATTCAAGCACATTGCACATTTTGTCATTTTCCTGTTGTTCTTTCTTACATACGCAGATAAGAGGAATCGTAGGTAAATCGTAAACCAAGTCTTTTTTTATGCAACGTGTGGTACACTTTATTTCTACTGAATTGCATTTATTTGACTTCTCTGGCTGCTTCCTCCACCACTTCCTCTCCACTCTATTTCAGATTATACACAATTTACAACGTTGTATCTGAACAATTAACTTGTCCAAGCTAAGTAGTTCCTACATGGGTTGCTCAATTTAGCCACAATTTTATTTATGTGCATGAATCAAGAAGTCAAATTGTTGGTATAACAAAGTGGAGATAATCCGCCAATTCCATCAAATTCTTAAGGAATGTGCAATACTACACGTATTAATTATTAAGATTCCACCTTAATCAAAGTCCAAATCCAAGAAAAACATGGCTAAATCCACTCATCTCTGTAACAATTAGGCAACTCATAATTGATATTACCTGTTAAATGGAAATGCTATAATTGATTCCCTTGAGTAATTTGGGGTTTATGGTATGCGTCCTACTATTGCGTAATGAATATGCAGTAAGTGAAGCTCTGGTTGAAACTAAACCGGTATTGCATTTAAAAAAATAAGTAAATCTTCTCGTACATGAATCAACAATAACAAAATGTTTATAAATAACAGCTCCTTATCGTAATTGATGCGGCAATGACTGTGACCATAATTAATTATACATAATTAATTAATAACTTGACATTTTTTAACGATTGGGTCATTCAGTTCGTAACATTGATGTAATTTAAGTATTTTGAAATATTTTGTAATTCGTACTTACTTCGTCTTTAACCAACAAGACTTTGTTTCATCGACGACAGAGAAGTTAAAGAGGGCATACATTAGTTAAAAATGGTGACAAAATGTTTAATTATCTGACCATGTGAACATACATTGTATGCATGCAATATGTTTGCACACAATTTTTCATCCTGATTTCAAAATTTATCAGCTAAAAAGTGATAATGGATTTCTTACATCAGATACGACTACGCAAGTTGTCAGTTGACTGCGGATTTTTGCAAACTTTTTGGTACTATTTTCGTTTTCACATGGACAGGAAATCGCCACGTTGTTGGTCTAGGTCTGATTGACAAGCTTAATGTATAGCAACTTTTAGCTAGCTAAACGTAATCCAAGCTGCAGGTAGACCATAAGGTGAACTTACAAGATGTGATTTACTTGCCAGATTATCTTAATATTATGAATTCATAAAGTCTTTTTTTCTACCTTTTCCACTCTTGGGTGAAGATGGGGGAATTTCCCCGTAAAAACATTATTATAAATTCACACTTTTACTATCATCAAAATCAACAGTAAAATTGACTTTTTTGCATTTTTTTCCACTTTTATTAGATTAGAGCCATATTTATAACGCTTTTCCAATAACTCTTACATTCTTCCATATTTAGAAAATGTATCAATCATACATACCTATTCTGCAATGCAGAATAGGTATGCAGAATCTGCATAATATAAATACATGCCTGCCCGATTTAGGTCTTAAATTCATTCATATGTAATACTTTTTTTGTCTACACAATTTTTTTCCTGACCATAATCCATCAAGAAAATTGATTACAACAAATAATGCTACGATTGATTTAGCTGAATTATTAAATACTTGAAGTAAGTTGTTCCGTTTTACTGCGTCTGACTGAATTATGAATTATTATTATGAGTAGTGAACTTAAAAAGGTAGCAACTCGTGACTGATTAAGGTATTTATAACCGTCACAAGAAATTAGGTGGTCCGCAGAGCATGTCGTTGGACGGAAATGCAACTTTACTTAATCTTAAGAAATGACCTGCCAAACGGAATCATTTTTACTTTACTAGCACTCTTGTATTATTTCATTTGATGATTATTCAACTAAACTGAGGAGATAATGGTACTTGTTTTTAATTCTTCACTCACTCAGTTATCAAATGATCCATTGAGGTGAACCCATATAAATAAATAAATAAATAAATAAAATATACCGCAATTCAAAGAATGATGTCATTTTTTATTGTCTGTTGATAATTTGATCATAGTTATTATAATCTTCCTTGTGGGATTTATGGCAATAAAATTGATAACATTTTATGAATGACGTTTTATGCAATTACGCCTGTTTGATTAGTTAGTATAACTATTTCCCATTTAATGTTCCAACAACTTGAATAAAAATGCGGAATGTTTTCAGAAACTTTTGTGCCGCACTTTTAGGTACAATTAATTAAATATTTCCTCATGAAACGGACAATTAAATAATTTTTGTTAATAGTGCTCATTGCAGTAATTCACGGAATTTCTGCCAAGCCAACTCTGACCCAGCAAGTTGACCTCTTCAACTCCACTCGCCTCCTAAAAGGTGGAAAAGCAATCCAACTCCCACCACTCCCAATCTCCGACGACGCTGTGGACATCACGCACATTATCGACGCCCTCCTTGCAGACGTTGTTGCTGAACAAGTGTAATTCGAAAATATTTGATTATGCATTGGTTAACATTGTTAATGTGGTGAAAACAAAGAGCTAAAATATAGTGAAACTTGGCAGCATCACAAAATACAATTTAATAAATTCTCATTTTGTTCATAATTTCTCAAAAATCTCATAAAATAGCATAAAATAGTCCAAAGATACCCCTTGAGATAAAAAAGTGGAACATGGAATGAGCAGCTGAGGATGAGAACAACCACACTTGAATTTACCATGTCGCTCGCACAGCAGCCTCAAGAACAAGAAAAATTGGTAAATTTAGAAAAACAGGGGAAAAATAAGCCATCCCCGAAAGGGGGCAAGGGGTGTGGCAGTGGTGGTGTCGTGGTCGATAAGAAAAAGTACACCGTGAAGAAAAGACCACCCCCTAAAAGTGTCCCACAACGGCCCAACGATATTTACATTAGCGATCGCTCAAATTTTAAGGTAAACAAATAAATTATTAAGGTGTAAAACAAGGAAATTACAATATAATTATTAGTAAATTATTATAAAACCATTTTCACAGGCTCAGATTTCCAAATGCCAAAAATTATTTGAAAGTGGCGACTTTTCGGAAATATTTCTGCACGGAATAGGCTCCTCAATTCCACGCGCTGTTAACGTCGCTCTGGAGCTGAAAACATTTTATCAAGGCACCATCGACTATTCTGTGAATACCTCGACCATTCAACTAATTGGTGAGTGGATTACTAAATCATCTCAATTTTTGGTAGTGTTGTTTTTCTTAGGTGAAGGAAAAGTAACCATAAGGTGATCATGTTAAAAGATCACCATGGTTACGGCGAAGCCTAGGTATGCAATCAGCTGCAACTTTGAAAAGGTCGCACTGAGATTTCGCCCAAACCGTTCGTTGCATGGAAAACATGCTGAAACAAAAAAACCAGAGAATTCTGTTTTACAGATACGTTTTTTTTATTTTTTCAAAAATTCTAATTCCTTCAGGTAGAAAGTCCGATGCCTAAAATTTCAAATCCATTTCTTGGCATCAAGGAAGTGTTTCCGACCGGGGGCTTGCCATTTTTATTATTCTCCAGGATAATACGCAAATTGTAAGCCTTTGTTCGACTTAATCGGATCAAAACTGACGGAATTAGAGCTTTTTGAAATATTTGCATTAGGCAACCTATTTACGTGTTAAGTTACTGGTTGCTAACGTGCGGTGATAGTTTATTCAGCATCGCTATTCAATACTCAACATATCCAATGTTGCTAGACAATCGAATTACGTTTGTATTAGATCGCTAAGTGTCAAGGCATCCTTGACAGAACAGAACAATCCTTAAAATTTTGAAACTGGGGGATTAAATTGGCATGCCACGCATCCACACCCACTGCGGAATTAAATTGGTATGCCAAGCGTCCACAAACAGGAGAATTAACAACGTTTAAGATTTTATAATTGCATATGTTTTTATGCATATAAGTTCACAAATCACTAAAAATAATTAAATAAATAAATTTTAAAAAACAAACTTAGGTGAAGGACGCGCTTAAAATATTAAAACAAGAAGCATTAAAAAATGTCATAAATCGCTTAATATTTATTAACTTTTACTTCACCGGGGGCCCAACTGTTAAATTTTCAAAGCAATGATAATCAATAATAAATGTAGCTAAACCAACGACTTGATTAAATATGAAGGGCAGCATTACAGAAGTTATTAAAAATACGCCAGAACATGAGCAAATTTCCTCTATAAGAGGTGTCGCGATTTATTGAAAGATAATCATTCAAATCTTGCAAGTTTAATATACAAATACATATTACGCATTTCGTATAATTGTTCCAAATCCTTGAAAGTATACCTTTTTTCCTGTGTTAGTTGGGCCCCCGGTGAAGTAAAAGTTAGTAAATATTAAACGATTTATGACATTTTGTAATGCTTCTTGTTTTAATATTTTAAGCGCGTCCTTCACCTAAGTTTGTTTTTTAAAATTTATTTATTATTAACCTGCTTAATTAAGAATATATTAACAATAATAAACTCGTTCAATTCGTGTCACGTGTGTGAAATTATTGGACCGTGTCACACGTAACGTAATGAACATGATTTCTAGAATTTTTGCAGTAACTTATTGAATTACGTGATTTCAATTAAATTTTGGTTTTGTTGTTGTCTATTAAGAACGTGAGATTTCAAAGAAATATGAATGAGTTGCTTCCGGTTCGGTGGTAAAATACAATTTTGTGAGTTCATCATCATCATCAGTATGTGAACATTTTTGGTAAAGGTAATAAAATAAAGTGATAAAGAAAGGCAATAACTAATAATAAGACTTCCCATGTTTGGTTAATCACGAACGAACGATGATGATGAACAAGAATTAAAAAAAGAAGGATTCTTATTTAAGTAACTGTTTGAATATCTGAGCTTCCTTCCTTTATGATTTGGTAATAGTAAAATTTTTGGCACTGCACTGTGTGTGTGTGTCACAGCAAATAAAAGTAGGGTTCATGATTTAGAAAGCTTTTTTATTATTACATAATTCATCATTGATATAAATCATTCATCTGCAAATCATCCATCATGCACATTCTTGGACAGCAAAGGATGCAGTGATACCATTTATTATCATTATTTATTGCGTAACGAATTGTTATTTCAATTCAAGATCCAGTAGGCAAAATATTTCCGGAATTATCAAGAGTTTCCTTGATTTCTTGTAATCTCCAAGATTTATCAAAGACCAGGATTCGACACTTGTCACAAATAACAAAATGCACTTGTTATACACAATCTGATGTATATTGAAGGAAGTTTTTACTTGAAAAATGAATTGCATGTCTGCAACCTATTCAGTTTTTGTTGAGATTTTGGATATAACTAACTACAGTAATTCAATTTAGTAATCTTTGAACTGAACTGAATCACATTACTTAATTCGCCGCAGTAGTGGACATGTGGGTTAAGACGAATTATTTTTTTTCCTAACGTGACGAAACAAGAGCACTGCGAAAATGTCAACCAAAAGTAATATATGTTTAATTTTAATTATAATATTATGTAGTTCAGTGCAGGTCTTTGTTTGCATGTCCATTTATTTTTCTGTTTAAATTAAGGATAAGGTGCAACAACTAGTATCTTAGATAACGTGCACTTGGTATTTTATTATTGTTACGAAACTACACTAAATAAACGGTAAAAAGTATCGCAGTGTGTAATATATGCGATTTTGTAACGTACATACACACGTAAGGGTCGCGTGTTAACTAAATATTGCTAAATTATTATTACATTTTTTTCCGAGAATTTGTTCACTGAGAAATTATTAATTACAGACGACCTAATTCCACTGGACGACACGACACCCCCGTCTCAACAAAGTCGGAAAGTATCCTGTGTCGATATTCGAGTATTTCGCACAGTTAAAATCCCATAAAAAATTTAATACAAAATGTTCTTCACGTTACAAGAAATTGGACAATGGTTGGGTGTAAGAACTAAATATTGCAAAATTATTATTACATCGTTTTCCGAGAATTTATTCACTGAGAAATTATTATTTTGTACTTATAGGTAACAGCGTATGAGATGTGGGTTTTCGTGACCTCGCTCTCCGTCTTTAGCATTCTTCTCTGCATAAAATGTGATACGGTTTCGAACATGAGTTGGTGGTTGGTTTTCTCTCCACTCTTTGTCGGAGATGCTCTTAACGCATACTTTGTGACAACTGTGTTTATACGAATGTATGTCGAAAAAAAGTTAAAGCCTGCGACACTGAGGATACTTTGGTCAATTTTACAAATCTTTCTCGTCTTTTTGTTTGAATTTTTACTCTGCTGGAAATTAGTGGAACCGAATCATTTTTCAGAATCGGAAATAATGGCTCCTTTATTTTTTCTCTCGCTATTCATTATGATAAGGGCATGCCAAATGCATTAATTTATTATATTATTATAAAGTACTTATATTATGACTGTCGTATGCATATTATTTAATTATAAGGTATTTATATAACAAGTACTTGAATAAATACTGAATAGAAATACACCTTTCATTTTAGTTGTGCATACATATTTACATACATCGCATACTTACTTTGTAGTATAGATTCATTTCATCAGGTATAAATCACATTTAGCTAAAGTAAATCACAATTTGTTTGGGTTCACGTAGATAGGATTGTAAAATTATATCTACGTTTTTTATGAACCAGAAATATTTAATTAATATTTTTACCCAGAGGTCCACCATAAATACTTACAAAATAAATAGGAGGATTTATATGAAAAAATTTAATATCATGAGTGTAAATATTTTTAAATATTGCTCTGAGATGATGGCAGTGTGATCTGATTCGACTGCATGTGATTGCACAGGAACTTTGACCCTTCTTTTTAAAATTATATATTGCTCCTAATAATTATAATTCTTGCTTTTTGCATCATTTGGCTGCAATTCACACGGTCTTATAAATTCTTGTCCTCGTTCATGAATCCATTTGTTACTTACTGAAATTTATATATCCCACATATAATAATTAGATGAATTATTATACTCTAAAATATGAACCTACCCCACTTCGACCCAATTAAAACCGGGCATGCCCCATGCTGCGTCCTGTAATCTCCACGACCATCCGGCTTTAAATTGTACCAAAATGCTGCCGCTCCCTTCTCCGGCCAAATGGTTAAATTCAAATGAGGAAAAGCAGTCCCACCCCCGACTCTGACGTCACTCATGTAAAACATGAGCGTTGCAATTCTATTGCCTTCTTCTTTGGGTAGGAACTTTATCGTCTCGTTCGTCTATCTCACCAATCATAATTATTCATAATGCATCATAAAACCAGTTGATTAAATTAATATGATATGTATTGTATTACGTGCGAAAAATCAAAGTGCGGCAGGTACATTCCACCGATCCCGTAATTCGCGACCTGCACGTAGAGGTTAATGTTATTTAATCCGATAATATTTTTCACGAACTATTAGTTGGCGACCTGCAAATCCTCGGCGGTGTAGAGGTCCAGATTCGTCAAGTACATAATCCTCTTATTGACCCGGCGGACGACGTCATCATCGTCATTAATTACCCACGCGGATTTGCTAATCCGCGTCGTGGACTGCTCGGTCCCTCCGGTCGCCGAATTTACAACAGTTGCCGTTTTAAACTAATAAATTAAAGATGACATCAAACTTTTATATTTTATTGCTGAATTCCAAGTTTTAATATAAATTTTATTTTACCAGCGGCTTTGAAATTGCTTTGATGACTTCTATCTATAAATAAATACAAAACTACTATATTTATCGGAGTATTTTATAATGTGATAATAAATTCTGATGCTGACCTCTGAATTATAAATTACGTCATGAAATACCCAAAGGGGAGGATCCACGTGCAATTGTTCCTCTTTTACAGGCCCGATCATAAAGTATGGATTGTTGGCTCGTGTCGAGAGGGTGCATTTGAGTGATGGATTTTGAGAGATAAAATCTCGACTTTCTCCCCGACAAAGAGCTTCGTATTTCTTTAACACGGTTGAATAGCTGTCCTGTAAAGTTCAATTAGTTAAAAAATTAGGTTCAGTTAAGGGATTATTAGGACGTATGCAATTTCACCTCTGCTTCACCATCGGTCGGTTGACTTTCCGCAGCTTTGACGACCTAATAATTATCGATAAATTTGAGATCCATATCGATTCGTTAAATAAAATGCGATAAATCATTACCTCATCGATAAAGGCGTCCAGCTCGATTCCTGTTAACTCGGCGAGAAATTGTTTTCCCACGCTGAGCGTATTCTTGATATCGTTTGACCATGATATGTACTCGATAATTTCTTCCCTCTGAGATTCTCTGGTCTGATTGCTTAATTCGGTAAAGAATGGGGTTTTTGTTGGCTTGGGAGGACCACGTTTTATGGGGATTTCTAGATTTGTTTCGTTATTGTTCGAGTTGAGGTAGAGGTGAGATTCTTGCTCGTCAAGTTTTCTTAAGGCTTCTTCAAACCAAGGGATTGCATGATCGTAGCTGCGTTCTTGGTAGTTTTGGCGTCCTATTTCTATGCAATCTTGGACTAGAATGGTGTTATGATGATTTTATGACTTATCTGAATTATAAAGATGATATGATCAATAGATTTTTAGTCAACCTGAGAGTGTGACCGTGCAAAAATCGTCCTGTAAACAACCCTCCGACAGATCCTCAGTCTTTAGCAGATATGTATCCTGTAATCTCGTTAGTGCGATGGCTGCCCCCTTCAAGTCATCTTTATCTGGAAATTTTCTAGTTGCTGACAAGCTCTCCATAAGTTTGTTAAAAGCTGTGTAATAGTTACAAGAGAATTTAATATTGAAATTCTATATGAAATTCTATATATTCTATATCTCATTATAAAATTGAGCAAATAAAATAATCACACACATTTCATATTGGTATTATCCATCGCATGTTTGACAAGATCTGCCAAATCGACTGAGAGAGCTTTAATTGCCAAAAAGGCATTGATAGGATTTAGAATGTCGTAATTTTCACTTTCACCACTAATTGAGACATCTTCTCCAGGTAACAACTTTTTCCTGTATTCTTCACCATTATCCACAACGCCGATGCGACTTAGACCGCTCGAAATCTCAAACTTTTCTCGAACCAACGCCAATCTCAACTCTTCTTGACGTAAATATTCTACAACTGCTCCACTCACAGACTTCCTCAAGTCGAAAATTGACTCCAATTCTACTTGAGCAGTGAAAATGTCGCAGGAACAAAATTGAAGAAAACTACAGCACAAGACGAGCAGCACGGGCACTTTAATTTTAAAAGTTAGCAATCTTTTTAAACTTGACGGGATGACCATTGCATTTAAATTTTTATATTTACTCCAAATTAAGATTATTACAATATTTTTTTACACTGAATTATAAACCAGGTTCAATTTTATGCAATATATTTGTGATTGAAATCGATCTGTGACAAAAAACACACCCGGATTTATTTATCGCACTTATTACAATGTCTCACCTCACTCACAGGCATGGGGTCTGTCTGTTTGTCTTATTACATCGAATTGCTCATCCTCCTCCTCACCCAAGATTAATAAGTTGGATGGCTTATGACTCGTCGTCTCAACTTATTCATTCACTTCTTCTTCCCCTGATAAAAATCCATTGTTGTCTTGACAGGTGAGAAATGAAGAGATTCAGAGATCTCATTAGTGACCGCTTTAGGGGTCGAGGGATTCCATAAGAGTTATTACGTTAATTAAATAAGATTTGAACGATGAAGATTCATTGGTTCGATATATTTATCTCACGAAGTTTAATCGTCTATTTTTAAGTGACGATATGTGTACGACGTCAAAATCACGACTGATTCATTCTGATAGCATTTTCTCATAGATTTTCTTCCCAAAAATAATTCAAAGTCCGTCTACCTCTCTGTAGCTGAGTAACATACTTACAAACATACACAGATGCCGAAGAATTGCCCATTATCTCAAGTGACTTTGACTCAACTCTATTATAAATCTTGTGCTGAAAAGATGATACCGTTAAAGAAAACACAAATTGGTTGCTTACTTACATACATACGTTGATATATGTGAGACGCAATCTTTGAAAGCTTTTAAATATAAACTGCCTCATTTTATAGGATTATCCCCTTAAATATTTCAACTATACGTACGTACAGCAGCTACAGCACCCGTTGTTCATCTTTAAACGAAATCCCACACAGTTCATTGTCAAGCTTTTGAAATCGACTCAGCAAATCGAATTGTTTTGTTACGGTGAAGCATTATTTATCTGAAAATGCCATCCATCCTCTTGAAGAGAGCTTTTGTCCTTCGTCATCCATCCGTCCGATACTCGGTCCGAATTTAGTTAGTTAGTTAGCAGTTGAGAATGGCTCATCACCATCAGAAATAACCGGCATGTATCTGTATAGCGAGTCTATTTTATGCTAAATAATTACATGCAGGTACAACAGACAGGTGTGTGTTTGCATTGTTGTGAGCAAATACTTTTGTGACAGAAGACACTTTAGACGCTGTGTAGGTAGGTATGTACAGTTTATCAGTCTGCATAAGAAAATCATTCACTGAAGCACATTTCCTGGCGTGTTGTACGTAAAGTTAGAAAAAAATACGGAGAAATGCAATGCATCGCAAGAAATAATTAATTGCCACTACAATTCATTAGCATCAAGGGTTTAAAATAAATTCAACACATTAACATAACCTCAGATGCCCTCAAAGTTCTGATTCATTCATAAGTTATGAATTGCAGTGCAATTCAAATTGCTCTGCGCTGATTTTAAAATTACGTCACAGACCATTATTCAACTAAATTGTTTGATTGGCGAGACATGAAAGAGGATTAATTGAACCATGAACGTACTAGGAATAAGTATGCACACATGCCTTGCATTAATCATGAGGATCTGACCGACCGAAATTCCACCGACAAGGCCATAAATTATTTTACTGACCATTTCATAACGATTTTTACTATTCTTAGAATTTCGGAAAATTTTCCGACTCTTTGATCACAATTTATGAGCTACGACGATAAGATGACAACTGGCGTATGGAATGGATAAATCTGCATAAATAGGTGTGCTGGGCAGTTGCATGGTCTCATCTTGCCTCCTCCACTCTAGTAGATTCACACAGTTTATCAGAGTGTCTCAAATATCCCTTCCTAAAATGAAAGCTGCCCAAGTTATCATCGCCCTCTTCGTCGTTGGTAGTTAGCAATTTTTACAATTTACACTAATTTTGTGTCAATAATAATTATGTTGACAATTGCTTGATTTATTCATCTATTTAGCTCTCCTCGGTCAAGCATACGCTCAAAGCAATGCCATGCCCACCTTTGATTGCACAGACAAGTTCGTTCGCTACTTATTTAAATGGGTTTACATATGTACATAACATGCAAATATTTAATTATTTAATATTTAAATTTGCAGGTCCGGGTATTTTGCGGATGCTTACAGGCTGTGTCACGTATTTTACTACTGTTACCCTGATGGTCGCAAGTTGACGTGAGTATCCATACAACGATGTGCATAATTTATATAATTTATGCCAATTTTTTTGCATTCGTATAGAATGTCCTGCCCCGAAGGAACGACCTTTAACCAGATCACTACTCGGTGCGAGGTAGGATCCCCATGTTTCTACAGTGCCTAAACCTACCTCTCTTTTTATTATGAACTATCCGATACCAATTCAATTAATGTAAATTCATGTAAAATTCACTCAAAATTAATAAACTAACTGAGCAAACACATACATAAATTCAGAATTTAAAAAAGAAACTTTAATAGTATTTCTTTTTTCTAGTTATATTTATAACTTTACAGGACCACCTGCTAAATGCAAGTTTTAAATTTTCATCGTATTTAGACCATGATACACAAATGTGAACAAATTATGCAGATGTTCAATATTCGGCGTCTCATAAAGTCTGGTTTCTTGGTCTATTCATATCTTCTCGATCCGATTCTGAAGATGCTAATAACGAATTATTATCATCATCATGCAACGTTGATGATGACGACGACGACGACGATGACTTCGACTCGGACCTCTTTTGTTGCCTGCTATCAAAACTACTACTAGGCGGCTCCCATCTCAGCAACGTATGGAAACTTGGAAATAATTGACTCATTTTCGGTTTCGGATTCTCCAACTCGGAATAAATTCGTTTATGAGTATCTCTAAATTCTAGTTGCATCCTATTAACGAAGGTTGTGTCACAATTGACGGCAAGATTTCTTCCCAGGTCGAACGGATGTTGCACAATCAGAGGAGAATCTTGAAATCTTTCATTCTTCGGATGATACAGTGGACTAGACTTAATTAATAAGCTACGCCTCGAGACCACGTCCCCAATACGGGGTGAGATTACACAAGTACTAAAATCAAGCCAGGAAAATGCACCGAAAAAGTTCTTAAGGTGGGTAAAAATCTCTCTGGCAATATTGACCCTTTTTGTGGAATCTTTGTCTTTGGGGTAGCTCTTTTTATAGCAATTTTTCTGGCCCTTCTTTTCCAAATAGTCCAAAATTGGTGGGAGGTGTGTACACAGTTCGATACTCCACGGCGGCTTGGAATGATGGGAGGTGAAACTCATCTTTTCTTCGTTGAACGAATATTTGGCCAACTTTTGCAAAACTTTCACCGATGGAAGAACATTGCTTTTCATAAAGTAGACAAACACCATCATGGACAGGATGAGATTAATGTTTGGCTGGATGTTGGTAAACCGGTGGACTCGGGCCCAGTAGTGGACAAATTTTAAGACTGGGAGGACGAGTGGCTCGATCTGGAGCATGAGTTCAATCAGAGATGATACAAATGGTCCAACGGGGTCGTCAAAATTTATCTTGCACTTCATCCCTGACTCGCGATGCGTAAAAGATATGGCGTCGAATGGATTGGCCGCGTTAGATCCAAACTTTTCGTCCGGTATTTCAGAAATTTTGTCGACAAATGGCAGCATTTCAGACTCTCTGCGAGGCAGGTTGCTCAAAACGTACCGAACTTTCCCAATCACGGCTTGATAATGAGAACCGTGATGAAGGGGAAGGTGAGCTTGCTTCAAGCACTGTCTCCTCGTTTCGCCGAGGGGATCCATAAAGATTTCTAGACTGGAGTCATCCCCCACGGAAAAGTCGGGAACTTGAGGTTTTAAAAGGCAGAAAATCATATTTGGAAAGATTGGGAGGAAAACTTGATACAGGTATTTTCGAATGTTGCTCTGTGTCTGAATTCCTGCAGGAGTGAGGCTCAATTCTTCTATGAATCTGTGTAACTGGTCGTGAATCAATTGTCCGTCAAGAGAATACATACGCAAACAGTGTAGAATGAAGAAGGGTTGGTCTGCTTTTTCGTAAGTTCCGTCCAAGTCTAGCAGTATCACCCCTAAAGATGCACAAATGTGTTAATACGCTAAAATAATGTTATAGTGATTAAAGGCAAGTGTTAATTATTGTTAATTATATACATTCTATAAACGAAACGTTATGTTTGCACCGCACGCGGACATAACCATCGTCTATTTTCGTGCTGTTGTAATTATCCAAAATATTTTTGACACACAATCTGAATAAAATAAATGCCACATTATTTTCAAGCCATTACATACTTTCTTAAAACTTAAAACTTGCTATTATACCTTTGATTATACTGAATAATGGCAAATTGTCCTTCGGGATCAGCTATGAATTCCGTAACTTGGCCAAATTGTTCGAAATGGAGCAATAGCCTCGTCGAGTTAATGACATTCTCCAATTTTGTGACTACTATGCAGCGTTCATTAACGTTCTCGTCCCACTGCAAAAATTCCGGAAGTTGGATCATCACGTTGCCCACTATTGAAGGAGGGGTGGCACTATTCCTGCGTAACGAGATCCAAGTATGAGCCGCAGTTGCAAGGTGGCGATAAAACGATACAAGACTTGCTTCTCTAATTCTGCAAGCTTTACAAATCCATTCGGGTCTGGCAGGTGTCCTACTTCGGCCCAGGACGATTTTTGACCGTGGTCGTTTACTAAAACGCTTAGGACGGAGGACTCGATGATGGTGCTTTTCCGTAATGCCGGTTCGGTTCGTGTAAAATTTGCTTCTGGTTATAGGACTCAAATCTTTGAGCATTTTATAAGGGCTCTTCATAAAGGCAAAGGTAATTTGGGTTGCGGAAACGTTAGTTTACGCAACCTAAAGGGCTAAATTTATTTAGAATTGGGTTTGCAAAATTTGGTGGGTGGCTAGGCTCAAAATTCCGCTGTAAACGTAGCTACAAGTATTACTTTGGTGATTAAATTGAAGCTTAAACTTTTCAAATTGCATTTATTCCTTTAAAAAGTTGACAAATTGCTCTAAAAGATAATTATATATGTAAAATTAACTAGTCATCATTAAAGTTGACGACATCAAATCGAATTCTGGTCAGATTTCCGAGCATTCCCTCAATCACATCGCCCCCTTGAATCGGTCCAAGTCCGTCCGGAGTTCCCGTTAACAGGGTGTCATAAGGCTCAAGGGTTATATACTTTGAAACGTAGCTGATGAGGGAGGACACGTTGAAGATCATGTTTCTCGTGTTATCCGATTGTGTCAATTTTCCATTGATGAGAGCAGATATGTCCACATTGTCTGGGTCTGGGATGAGATGTTTGGGGATAAATTCGGACACTGGGCATGCAGTGTCGAAACCCTTTCCTATTTCCCATGGCAAGCTATGGTTTAGCGACTTTTTCTATGTACGTAATTAGGAATATAGGATTGCTTAAAAGAAATTATCTGTCCATTTACGTACTACGTTGAACTGTTAAATTACAACTTACAAGAAATTCCTTGGCAGTCATGTCAAGTGCTAAAAAGTAGCCAGCGACATGATCCAAAGCCAATGAATTTGGGATCAATTTGCCTCGTTTCCCAATAACTACACCCAACTCTATTTCGTAAAATATTGTTCCAAGAGACTTGGGGAGCTTAAATTTGGAAAATATTAAATATTTTTGGTATAAAATCTTCAAATTGTTTAGCTATTGTGCATGAATTAATACACACCTTGATCGATTCTCCTTCAACGATATATGAGGTGGTTGGTTTCATGAAAACGATTGGTTTTTCAGGAACTTTGAGAACCTTGGCTAACTCTGAAACTTTCCATCTACAGTGATACATACATAAATTAGCAGGTACATATAAACATTACGTACGGGTTAATTCTATTCACCTGTAATTCCTCCCAATTCCAATTATCTTTTTGCCTTTTTCCACAAATTGTGAGAAATCTTTATCATCCACCTCTTCTGCTTGTTGAAGTAAAGTTATATTTTTCGCATTTTCGCAAACCTTCTCGGAATCAGTGTCGCAGTAGCAGCACGACCACTCGTACGTCTCTGGCGTCTCCTCGGCCATTTCCTGTTATAACAAATTGCTAAATTTCATAAGTTTTAATAATTTCTAATTAATCAAATTGTCACCTTATTCGCATAATTGCGTATGAAAGTAATGCTATCCTCAAATGTGAGTGATGACATTTTGTCGCCATGCTGCCTCCAGAGCGTAACCTTACAACCACTTTTTACCAGGGCAGATTCTACCGTATCAAACCCCAGTTTAGACGCACTTCCGGAAAACAGTAGATTTTGCGATTGGCCAGAGTAATACCATTTTTCATGAAGAGCACCACATGCTGTAGAATATTCTAATTTTCGTGCCACCCTATTCGTCATTCCGGACCCTTTGCAGGCCGCAGATTTAAATTCCTGTCCAAATTTTGGTACATTTTCTGAGTGCTCAGAACACTTTCCTTTCAGTTTGGGTTGAGTACATGTCAATAATTTGGAAGCTTGTAATCGAATCGATTTTATGGGTTTATGAGAACTTCCATTATTGTTGGCGTCAGCGATCACCAAATCAACGTCGTTAATTATATCTGAATCTCTTAAAGCTAGGACTGGTTCTCCCTCGAAATTATGATCGGTAAACAATTCACAACTTATCTCTTCTGAGGTTGAAACTTTGGGGAAACGATGGGATGAAAACGATAAAAAAATTAAAATTATCAATTTTTGGTGTCTCATTTTGCAAAGAGTTACATCAACAATTGCTACTTGGTCGAAAATAACGTGAATGTGAAGATGTTTTAGACAAAGCAAAAGTGGATATGCAGTGTCTTTTTTTATTAGGAGTTGACATTCCCTAATTTAAATAATTGTGAAAGGTGTAATTTGCATTATTATTATGCATCCATAAGATTTGAGAGGATGAGCATCTTGTCATATCCATTCCATCACATCACAGATTTCATATTGTAAAATTAATTCAATTTTTGACTGCTTAAATTTATGATCCCCAGGATGCCTCACAGTTTGATGGATGACATGCACATAAAAAATTGAGGAGCAGATTCACTTTTAAAAGAAAGTGAAAGTTATCCGAGAACAAAGGAAACCTTAGCCTTGACCTAGAGAGATATTTACTGCTGATTAGATTAGGATTACTGGAGTGAAATCTGAACCTTAAAGTCTACCATTCGTAAATCCTGATGTGTACAAATCGATAGAAAGTGAACCTTTCTTTAGCTTGACTGCAATTACCTGTAACAAATCTTGTTAAGGGTCAGGATTTAATAGGATGATACAGGTAGAAGAAGGGTCCCAAAAATGGGGATCAATTTCCATGCAATCTCAAAACAATAGTGATCCTATATGGAACATGCTTTGCTTTGCTGTTGTTTTTTAATAAAACAAGGGATACTTTTTTTAAAGAAACAATGCAATTCCTATAAAACAATCGATAAGAAAACCTCCCCTAAAAACGTCAAAATTTTGGTATTTAAAGGCACTCGAACCTCGCTTTTCTCCAATTATCCAGCAGCTCGCTTCACTGAAATCTCACCACGTGAGACAAATTGAGACAGTCGTCATGAAACTCTTGATTTTTGTAACGTTTATAGTTGGGGCTTTCGGACAATATCTGCCCCCCTTGACTGGAAAGGTCCCACTGTCAACTTACCCAGGACAGGGGAATTACTACCCTTATCAAAACCAATATCCATACCAATACGGTCAGTTTCAGTACCCATTTTCGTGTAAGCTTTTAATTAAAAGAGGTTTCAAGTGTGTATTTTCAGTAGCATTATTGTGTAATTTTACATCAATTTCTTCCAGGGTATCCTTACAACCAGTACCAGTACAACCAATACCCGGGTGTAGTCGTCCCTCCTCCTCTTCCAGTGAAAACCGTTCCAGAACCTGTCGTTCCTGTCGTTGACGTTATCCAGCCCACTTCCTATGTCCCCACTGGGTCCGTCTCCCCCTTGGAAGCTGCCCTCTCCCACATCGATCACAAGAAGAATGGTCACTCGGAAAAGTATTATTATGGAAGGGTGAGAAATTTACCATGTTCTTGTGACCGTTAAATGATGAAACTAATCCAAATAATTTTATGTTTACTTTATAGCACAACTTGGGCCCTACCAATGAGCGACCATCTCCTCCATCCTCCCGAGCTCGTCACAGCACCCCCCTCATCGAAGCCTACCCCGGAGGAAGTCTCTACAACTACCCCAGTGGAACCTACCTACCTGGCGGCGGAAACTACCCCATGGATTTTCCCCCCGGTGTCAACTATGAGTACCAATATCCCCTAAATTACCAGTACCCTAACCAACATCAACAATACGTCGTCCCCACCACCACCGCCTACCCCCCAGTTGTCCAACAACAATACTACAACTCCTACTACCCGACCAAAGTGGGTGAACTACCTATCCCGCCCTACATTGGAATGAAGAAGCCTGTCGTCGTCGCCGACGAAGTCATCACCCCAGTTGCAGAGGTTGGTCATACCGGTCATACCGGTCACGCCAAGAAACCCTTCACCGTCGAGAAGAAGCCACATTATGAGGTTTATCTCTATGAATAAGTTAAAATGTTATGATTTACACTGCCATAAATAATTAGATTTCAAGACTTCAAATTTTCTCTGACTTGTTTAACCTTGACAAAATTTAAGTTAAAATATATTAAACTTGCTGCGAAATAAGATGTCAAAGTCATTCCATATCTTTAATTTTTGCATATCGGAGAATTCGGAATTCGGATAGCATAATGAAGACTTGATTTGGAGTCAGCAAGCATGCAGCATGGCGGGTGAGAAGTTTCATTCCACTTTCCTACACTCTCCGAGCAGACGAACCACAAAAGTTTGAGGGTGTACTTTTGTACAAACTTTTGTCAAAAGTTTTAAATTAGATTTAATCGTTAGGATTTGTGTTGTATTTTGTGGTACGGTTGGTCGATGAAGAGTCAATGAAGGTCACAGTTAATCGCTTGAAATACCAAATACAAAATCCGGTGCCGGCCTTGACTGCATAACTAAATTACAAAATTGAAGTGTAAGGTGATCAATCTTTTAAAAAACATATTGAATCAATATTATTGATTCATTGATTAATATCGGTTTTAATAATTTCTGCAATGTTAATTTCGTAATTTTATAGATTGTTGCTAGCTGGGAAGTTATACACGGAAAAGATGAAAGTCACATGAAAATATACTAGTACTTATGTAAAGTAAAAGTTTTACTGTAAAACTGGTGATTATGAAATTCTGAACTTGTAGTGATCCAAAACCAGGTATAATTTTTATTAATTAACTTGGTAGGTACTAAATGTGTTGAAATTTGATTTACAGATTCATAATAATGGCGAGTTCAAGAGGAAATCAGAGAGGCGGACGAAATCGGTTTTTTAATAATGACAATGGTCCCGGAATTATTGAATCGCAAGTGTTTCGAAATTCTAATCCGAGATATCGAGGTGATGACGACGATGAAGAAGGAGTAGTTCAACATAGCATACCTCAAAGACATCGAAGACATAGACCAGTGGCACATCAGGACGATAATTGGCGAAGAGGACCCGTAAAAATACTGCAACGTCCGCCGCCTCCTTCTTCCGTTCCACCTCCTCCTTCTGGTCCACCTCCCCCTTCTATTCCACCTCTTCAAAAGGAACCAGTAGTCACCCCAGCGGAGAGTAATGGACCTAATCGCCCAAGATCAAAACCAAGGTCTAGGCCAAGAAAGAACGCTCAAGGGAAAAACGAGAATCCAAAGAACTTACCTCAAACATCACTATCTCAGTCATCTACTGGTACAGATTCTGTCGACGACACTAAATCACAAAAGTCAGGACAGAATCATCATTCTATACAAAGCACACAATCCGAACCTCACACGACAACGACCGATAAATCCGGACCCAGTAGTAGTCAAAATCAAGGGCCGCGTAATCCATTCAATTATGAAATCCGCCCGGCCCCAGCGCAGGCGGCGCAGCAGAAACGAGCCCCAGCAGGAATATATGTTCCTCCAATGAACAGATCGGATTATCAAGGACAAGGCCGTACCGTTAATCAGCAATATCATCATCAACCACCACCCCCTGCGCAGAAGCCTAGTCAACATTACAATGAAAATTATGCACGAGTATTTTATACAATGTTGAACAATCCTGAACTAAAGGTTCGACGAGACCCATTGTTTCACCAGTACGAAAAGTTAAGTCTCGCAGACCAACTTTCAGAAATGGACGCGGCCCTCTCCCTCACACTAGAAGGGAAGCAGCTACGGTTACGAATTCTTGACCATATTAGTCATATTTTGAAGAAAGAGTATCCCAATTGTATCATTTTCCCATTCGGTTCATATCTCACCGGGATTGGGGATGCGACGAGCGACGTCGACCTGTATGTCGATGCTTTCGGTGTGATGAATGGACACAGGTTGCCCAAATTCGGGTCAGGAACGCAGGAAGTTTTAGAGAGGTGTAACCAAGCCCTCCGGAGAGCAAAGTGTCCAATTTCGTATAAGGTATAAAAATTAGTATTTCAGAATCAAAGTAAGTAGTTTGTGCAAAAATTGACAGAATTTCATATATTTGTAAAACTAGGTGTTCTGCAAGCTGGTGATTCCGATCAGAGAGGCTCGCGTTCCTATATTGAAAATGACGCATTGGTAAGTTTGAGGATATAAATGAATAATTAGATTGTTTATCTGTAATGTACCTAACTCATTATAAACTAATTTAGGTCGAATGTCAACGTGGATTTGTCATTTGAAAACATAACTTCCCTCAGAAATTCTGAAATGATCGCTCTCTATATGGAATTGGACCCATGTGTGAAACCGTTGATAGTTATCGTCAGATATTGGGCAAAGTTTCACTGCCTCACAGGATCAAATCATATTAAAAATTACTGTCTCAATTTAATGGTGCTCGTCTTCCTTGCGAAGAAAAATATTGTCCCGACGGTGACAAAGTTACAAAAGTTGAGCGCAGCCGAGAGGGAACACCAACAATCTTCTGGGAGGACGAATGAAAAGAAAATTTCACAAAATACCCACATTATTGATGGTAAAATAAATAGCCTAAAGTAGTGATTTTTTTTGCTCCAATGATTTACCACTAACTTCTCTACGTAGGATGGGATACTAGTTTTGAAAAGAATGTGGAAACGATTCGACGAGAATGTCCAGAACTCAAACAAACTATGATTAACGGACCATCCCAACTTGTTGACGTTGTTTTGAAACTGTTAAAAGAATTTTTTGAAATGTTTGCCAGTCTGGACTTTAATACGTCCGTCATTTGTACCAACACGTCAGAATTCCTCCCCTCCCATCTATTCGTTGCAGGAAACGAGGAAGAACTATCTGATGACTTTGAGAAATATAAAGACTGGGCCTTTCAACAATCTTCAAATAAACGCTTAAACATCCGACGTCCGATGTGTGTTCAGGATCCGTTCATTCTCGGATTCAATGTTGGAGGTGTCACACCTTTCGGGACACTCTTAAAATTTCAAGTAGCATGTCAATCGACTATTACGATTCTAGAGGGAGGAATCACTTCTCTGCTCCAACTTTTCGTTCCACTTCCGAGAGAAGTTGGAGACAGAAAATTTTTAAGTATGCAAGACAAGCAGCGAATGACAATCAAGTTGAAAAACGACGTTAGCCATTTCCTACAGTTTGGCGAATTTATGTCCGGCCCTCAAGCAGAAGAAGAACAGATGTCGGAAGAGGCACTGGGATTGCATCGGCTTTCTGTAAAAGAACTTATCGGTAATTGCAATGCATTAAATTTACATCAGCGTATGAAGTCATGATTAACGCTATAACTAATTATTGTATTTTCAAATTTTAGACAAGAACACAATCCGTTTAGGGAGGGGCTGGGAAACTCTTATGTTACTTCAACCATCCGATTCCTTCCAAGCCCTATTCGTACAGATGATGCTGCAAAACGAAATGCAAAAAACAATCAGTCCCTCGACCTTATTTTCTAAGCTAAAGCTTTTATGGCTGTCGATTGTTGACGATTTCTTCAAGGAGTTTTGGACCGAGTGCTTTCTGCTAAGTATTGTCAGCAAGGAGGAGCGAATCCAACTCAAACGACTTTTTGCTGATCCACCTTTTGTAGTCAGAACTCGCAAAAACTACGAAGGAATGTTTGTTCCCCAAAAGCCGAGAAATAAAAGGGGTGGTGGAAGAGGACAGTCAAGTGCTGCAGAAACAATTACAAACTTTTCTCAAATACAATCTGACAAGATGCGAGAGAAATTGGTCAGCTTGGGTGAGATTGAGGAGAAGATATGTTGCCAAAAGCTTACTTGTACCACATCAATTCCCGTATGGAGGAAACGCAATCAAATTTACAAGGATATCACCTATAATTTAAAACCCAGTGACAACAAGAAGGATGAAACCCACTCCAAATCTAGGATGAAGCGGAAATTAAAAAAATTATCCTCTAATTTTGCGAATGACGACCCTCTATGGATTCAAAAAAGAGTGACATCCGCCGTTCTAGAGAATTTGGGGCTGACATTAGCAGACCTCAAGAACGAGTCTTCCGACCCGATATTGTCATTCACCATATTTATTAAGAGCGATTGTACTTTGGTTGATGATATCCCGACTATTTCTCTCGTTTTCGAAATGGTAATGTAATATTCGAAAATGTAGTTACCTAATCTATCCATCATGTCAAGGTTCTTAGTAATTTATTTACATGTCTCCGTATTATTGCAGGCAGGAGATACTCACAAGGACATTTATGCCCAAGGTGTCTCCACCATCGTTGAAACCATTAACGAAATCTTTGAATCTTACACAATGTACAAATTAAACAAGTGGTTAAATGAAGATACTAATGACAATGAAAACGGTCCTTCTCATGCTGATAACAATGACGACGATGATGACGATTTTGATTCTCTGATGCCCCCAACGTCCTCCAGTTCATCAGAGTCTTCACCTACCTCACCACCCCCAATGGACGACTTTGAATCTAGCATCGTTACTGGAGAATGGGACAAGTGATTGACTTTCATCGAGCTGGTTTACAATGTGACAATACTAATGTAAGGAAACCTCTCTACACTCTACTGCCAACTCTAGTTTGCTCGATAAATACGAATTCGTGATACTATGTCTCGTGTCAAATTTATGTCAAAATGCAATAAATGTAATACTAATAATTTAGTAATTTAAGCGCGTGAATAATAGTAATCAACGAAACTTAGCCTGACGACAATTATACGACTTTTAAATACTTGGAAAACGGAATATGTATCAACGGGAAGATTAAGATTTAGAGTATGTAGTTCACTTACGTAAATGGCTATCTTTATTATTTGTTAATGAATTAAATTAAATTAAATGAATGTGTAGTCTGACCATCCCAAAAACTAAAATGTATGTACAATTAGCAAACATTAATTTGTGTAACGCAGTTGAGGTAAATGCATTTGAATGAATTGGGCATTACATAAATAAATTAATGAATTCTTTACTTTCTCAACATACAAAAAAAATAATCATCGTTATGCAAACCGTTTAATTTTTTATCATGATTTTTATTACATTTCTTTTACTGAGCAGCCAGAGCTAATGGATAAAAACGCACTTTTGCTTGTTAACTATTTAACATGAAAATGTCGAACTTTTAAATTGAAACTATATAACATTTACATAAACCACATTTTTTCATCCGCACACTTCTCCTTGCTCTCTCTCTCGTTTACATAATTAATTAACAACAACAACAACTAAAACTATAATCATAATTACAACATGGATCATATAATAAATATGCATACTCAATCAAACTATATATGTACACATTTTTTAATAATTCACGTCATTATTTCATTATTTCTCGCAATACATAAATAAGTATAGTACTTATCGTATAATAATAACAATAAGTAGTTATCTGGTGGTACGAGTAGTGGTGGTGGTAGTTTTTTTTAAGTAGTTGTGGTTTGGTTGGTTGGTTGGTGTTATCAGTAACAATATAATAGCACAGAATTGTAAGATTTACTTTATTAGACAAACTAAATCTCTTGTACTTGTTAAAAAATCGGTCAACTTCTTCATCACACTAAATTCTTTCTCCTCCTTTTAAGCAGATCATGATTATAATTCTTACAAAGCATTTAAAACTAATTCGTCATTATTATTTTAATTTACATATTTTTAGTCATCTAACTCTACACCTTATCATTACTCATATTGAACTGCATTTACATAATGCATTTTTTATGTATGTATTCTTTAAGAATTGATTGATTGACTGTACAGGCCTCAAAATTATAAATGCACTGCACTACCAATTTCATCGTCATCTCATCTCTTTCTAGTTTTTTAAGTATCTATTACTCATGAAACTCGGGCATGTGATTGACATGATACACTTTTAAATACACAGAGTCATTTAATTAATAATGGCAACAGCATTTATTAATTATTTTATAATTATTATATATTTTCTGCTTTCTTTCACTCTCTCACTAATAAAAGACTTTCCTTCCTTCTTTCTCCGTATGTACATGTAGTATTTATGTATATGCTTAATAATAATGACAACAACAACAGCAACAACAACAACAAATACTTCATAATAATTCTTAATTACGTGCATAAATAAATGGAAACTTTTCTAAGTTTGCATTGTGTGTTTTTTTATTAAAATTTGTTACTATCACCCAAAAATCTCAGGAGAAGAATTTCTTCAAGCCCCTTTTTATCGTTATCACTATCGATCGATTATTAAGAAAGTATATCGTGAATCAAATGCAAGTATGTATGGACTTTTCTATACAACATAATGTTTAGTTTGAGTGAATTAATTGCATAATTAATTAATTGATTGATTAATTAATTAATAATCATTCATATGTTTAATGCACTCGATCATCGTTTACCTCTTTCCTTTTCGTGTTATTATTTAACAAGTAGTAATTAATATTGACCACAAAACAATATTTCTGTCTGTGTTTAATAATTAATAGTGATGTGATTATGAATACTTTATTGCTTGAGGACAACACAGAGATTGAATTTGTAGTATTTTTTGTGTGTGTATTGTTTTACTTGTGATATAAGTAACTAATTTATATGTGCATGTTAGCTATATGTTCCTTTAAAACTGAATGCATTGTTTGTTTATGTATAAATAAATTGTATAATGTCATAATATTTGCATTTTTCCGTATTAGTAAGTTTGTTAGATTATTACTATTTAGATTATTATTAACAGCGTAATAAACAGCTTGCTAAATATGTATTATGTAGTTAATATGTAATTATTCATATTTAAGTATTTAACAATAAGTAGTCTGCAATCTGTCCATTTTTTCCTTATCCATTCGCTTATCAATCAATCAATCGTTGGATTCGTTGTATTTCTGTACAAACGGCTCGTTTATTACATATTTTACAGGCTAATGAAAATGAATCTCTTGTAATCATCATCCTTCATTTTTTTCGGTTTTATGTACGTAGATATTAAAAAGTATTGCTGGATCAGGTCTGAGCTGATTTGTGACATTTCCTCCGGTCGTCGTGTCCAATTAAGCACCATTTCCACGGATTTTCCACTTTTACGACTGACATCACGCGTATTATGTATCTATCATTATGGAAAAAAAGCTTTCTCTTTTCCATAACACACCAGAGTGATGATGTACAAAATCTGTTTCATTTTCACAGGCAGGTAATTATACATATTGCTTTCTGCTCAGAGAAAATTGAGATAAAATGAGTTTGTAATTGGATGATGAAAGAAAAATTAATGCGTCAACTTAACTTATCCTGTGTCCATATTCCATTAGCCTGCATACAATGTATGTTTCTGTATAATACTCGTCATTTTTTAACATCCTCATCCTTTCTCTCTTGCTCTCTCGCTCCCAACAAATCCGACCAAACTTCATTGCAAAACTTTTTATTACATTACAGGCAGTTTTCGAACTGGAAATTTCACTTCGTTTAATTTCTCGTAAAAGTTTTTTTCTCCTTCGTCTCTGTCCTATCAACTTTTTGAGATAATTGAGAAGTATAAATACATAAGCAAACAACACTGCTAATAAGTACATATGCAAATATGTACTCAACATTATTTCTAATAATATGACTTCATACCATCATATTAAACAATTAATAAATTCAGTTTTTAATGCTCCTCGAAATTAATGCACTATTTTTAATTCCACACTCTATCATTATCTCTGTGTGAGTTTCATGTTATGAGTACGAACGAGTAGTACGCATTATTCACGGAATTGCAAGATCACTTATGTTTCAAGAATGAGTCTGAAATTCCGTGTTAAAGGCAATGACTAAGGAATCCGCTAGTTTTTTGGTGTAGTACTTATTACCTTAATTAACTAATTATATATATATATAATTATTATGTAATATTCTGTTCACACTGTCACAAAACAACAATTATTATTATGTAGTGCTCGTCAATCAGAGAAATAGAGAGAAAAAGTGCGAGAGAGTAAGTGAAAAGGTTAGTGGATTAGTTTTGTTAATTAATTAATTAATTAGTAAGTAAGAAGGATAAGAAATTTGTGGGGTTTCGGCTACATGTAGGAATTAGAGAGTTAGAGATAAAATTCAAATTATTTAGGAAATCTTACATCTTCTAATATCACCTCTATCTACGGTACGCAGTGTGTCAAGTACTTATTTAATACTTCATCTTAATGTACTGTAGTAATTGTAATGACGTTCGTTATTTATAATATTATTACCACCACAATAATACAGTAGAGTTATTTGGTTGCTATCTAATGAAAGCCTTTTGACATCTGCCTCAATAATTTGTATAGTTTTTCAAGTAAAATAGACAACGATGATGATGATGATGATGACATGACGGCGACGATGACGAGAGTTTGACTGACAATGGTGAAAGTAGGATGAGATTTATGTGTCAGTCAGCATTAATCAGATGGATGAGAGGTTTTTGGATAAATCATATGATAACAAACAGTGAAACAGTGACAGAGAGTAGGTGGTGGTTCGTAGTCTTGAAATGTCATCACAAATTGATAAATCAAGTGAAAACTGGCAAATATGGTGGAGATTGTTCGATTCCTGTTATGTATCTACACTATTTTTGTAGCACTATTTTTTCGCTGTATGAAAATTTATATGGCATCTATGTATGTGTAATCAGATTTTGTGCTTCTAAACGAAATAATTGCACAATTTCATTTCGAATGCACGATCAACCAACGAATACTTTTTTAAGCAGCACAGCTTACCGGAAGCTTTTACCTCTGTAAATATTTCATGGCACTTTAACAAGTAATTAAGCGAAATTAAGTAGCCAAACTGATATCCATTTCCTTACTTGATAACAACCCGATAAGATAAGTAGTGGACTCAATTTCGTCAGGTGGCGAAAATCAGTGGAGAAAAATGGACTCGTATCGGTTATTGACCTCACACTTCTCCTCACCTGGTGAAAGTCACCACCAAAAAGTCTCCTCGTGACCTTCGACCTTTGACCACAATCTGGATAATACTTCACTAATAAAAAGGTAAGCCCCCATCTTCCACTACTTATCCTGCACGACCTCATTTGCATAATTTTCATCTACGTACCTACTAATGCTGATACGTAAACGCAATATTTCCTATAATAATTTTGAGCTAAGGAAGCATGCATGTTTTCTTTCTACTCTCTTTTTTTGCAAACTGTCACAAGAAATAATAGCAACCTTATTAGCCGAGGTTACGGCTATGGTAAGTACATAGACGTTAATAAAAACTTTGCCAGCGAAAGCCACTTTTTTCTTAAAGGATTGTTGTGTTGTGCATGGTTTTGGTAATTAGCCTAAAAATCTATATATTAATATTACTCGGTTTTTCTCATTTGATTTTGATATTTCTGAATTAAATTAATCACAATTCGAGCCATGTAAAGTACTCAATGCCGTCAGTCCGGATGGAATTATGGCATATTTTTTTAAGTTCTAGGCTCGAATTATGTATATAATTTAGCACAGCAGGTGAAAGGTTTGGAAAAGGTTAACTTTTTGGATTTGTTGAACTTTTTAGTAGAGAGTATAATAATTTTTAAAAACCTTATTTTCCGATCGGGTCATTTTTAGGGTGTGATGAGGATCTGATTGATTTGCCACAATTTCAAGTTATGTGATGACTGATTGTTTTATGACTTGACGACTTTTCTTCCACGTCTTCTTTGGTGGTGGTGATGACGATAGACGATGTATGTAGTTCCTGCCTACTTTGTATGTAGTAGTATAATCGTATTGTATTATAGCTGGTTGGAGGAGTTAAATAGATAGTTGTCTAGGATCAATTAGGTTATCAACTAGTAGTGACGAGTCTTTAAAAGCCAAGAGTTCCTGCCACCACGGACACTCCGATTCCTCCAGCTACGAGCAGGCAGGCCATAATCATCAACTTTTTCTGTAGATGGAAAAATTAGGCATTTTAGTTCCGACTTAAAAACAGCATTGATAAATCCCAAGCTAGGGTCTGATACGATAAAATGTCCACCCTATTAACCAATTTTGTTCATATTATAGTTGAAGAAACGCATGCATTTACTGCCGGTGAAATATTTAACCCTGATTCATGCAAACAATTTTACTGATTTGAAAATGGAGAACTTACCTTTCTCGCTTTGCTTTCGTACTCTCGAGCCTTTTTCATATCTTGAAAAATTATTTAGGAATTTAGTATTGATGTTACCGTAAATAAATGAATGCATTTCATTTATCTTTGTCATACCTCTATTTGCACGGTCTACATATTCTACAGCATGATCTACTTGGTATTCAATTCTGTCAATCATCTCTCCCTGTTTGAGTCAATTACATTTACAGTTTCCACTATAATTCTGTTTTCCTGTTGAATAATTGAGGCAAGATTGATTTGGGTATTTCCGCTCTGTTACATACCTGGCTTTCTACGAGGACAGCCATGTCGACAAACATGTCGTGAAGTTCTCTAATTGATGTTTCTAACTTGATAATGTCGGCGTGACGGGCTTCGATATCTGCAATTATGTTAGTAATGGATCATCATCATCGTTATGAAATTTTAAATTTAATTGTTACTATTTTCATACCGGCTAACGTTTGACGGGCTTGTTGCTCGTCCTATAATTAGAATAAATTATGGATAACCCTCATTAGAAACAATTTCTTGGAAAATTCTTGGAAATCTCAAAGGTCTCACCATTACAATCCCTTGAGTGAATACGGCTGCAGTAATAATAATAATCATTACATAAGTATAATTCATTTATATGTAAATCACTTTGGCATTAATTCAAGTATGCAACTCGCCTGCACTTCCTTGTTCCAACATTTCTTCGAGTTCCTCATCCGTCGTTGTTTTACCAGCTAAAAATGGTCACAATTTTGGTTGTAAATCTTGATCATACTAATTCGGGAGAAAGTTTGAGCAACTTACTAATTTCCAATTGTCTCTGAATTCTCCCTTTACACCTTTCTCGGTAATCTGTCTGAGTCCTATTGTACTCTGTCATTACCTCGACAAACTTTCTCGAGAGGGTGGCATGTTGCGTTTTTCTTATTCGAACGTCAGCAGGAGCTGAAAGGGAGGCAAAAGTGTCGTGTGATAAAATAGGGGAAAATTATGCTTATCTTTTTTTCTTTACTTACATTCACTAAATTGTTCGGCTTGATCGATACTTTGTTCAATTGCTGGAAAATTAATTTAATAAATGAATTGATTTTAAGATATAATTTCAGCGAGGTCTGAGTTTCTGAGAATCAAAATACTCACTTTTAAGCCGTTGACGGATTTGATTTGACGTCTAAAAAAAGACATTTCGATTGTTAAATATTTGATGATTTGAAGTGAGTTTCACATTTCACAGTTCACATGAATTTAATTAATACCTTTTTAATGACAGCCATAAGATCTTCGAGTTGATGTTGCATTTCTAAATTACACAAAGTTCATGAGTAAGCATCCTTTTTACGAGACAATTATTTGAGAAAACTCTCACTTTCATCTGTCGTGGGGGCAGATAAAATGGCACTCTGAGTTTTCTTAACTTGCTCGGTGTCATTTTGCACCCTTTCCACCATTCCCCGTAACTCTTCCACCTGTTATTTTTACCAAGCAGAAACTTTAGTAAGAATACCCAGAAAACAAAAGTAATGTAACGATTATGACTAAAATTAGACAAACTTCTGCAAAAAACTCGTCCATGAAGCCGTCGCGTGGCTCCATGTTAAGCGCCACCTCATCCATGTCGGACTCATCATCGTCGCTTTGGGCCTGTAAAACCGCGTTATTAAGGATTTACATAATTGCACAAAAGTCAGAAATTTCCTTAATTTGGTGACTTACCGCTCTTAAAGCGGCTAATCTGTCCTTCGTCATTTTTCTGTTAAATATGTAGTTACTACAAGTATTGGCAGCAGGTTAAGTTTTTCGTTGGGTTAATAATCCTATCTTAAAGTTTGCAATGTTTCGTTGATTTTTGATAAGACCAAAAAGGCAGGATGGTTTTGGCTTCAGCGGAGGTCCTATAACAAAAATCCCATCACACAAAACTTTTAATCCCGAGTTATTAATGCCCAGAATTTCTCGGACTTTCCCCACGCACACATTTTCTCACGCAATATTGATGCCAAAAGTTAGTTACATAATTAATATTCCCTTACCTTGAAATTTAGTCAGTTTTCTCCAACCTCTCGCTCTCTCTCCACCTCTCAAAACCACTCAAACACTCCACTCCACCCACAAAACCACCCACTTTCACCAAACCTTTTAAGCCGTGGTAAAACCAAGCACTCTCGCATGTATCCTCGTTCTCCAGCAGCAGTGTAAATACGGGAGAGAAAAGGAAACGCTAATCCCGAATCAATTATGAAGAGGAAAGTATCCGTTTTCTTAATTCGTCCGAATTCCAACACCTCCAGTGAAAGTAGACGGCGGGTAAGAATCTTGAGGTGAAAGTGGTAATAGCAAATGAAGGGAGCCTTATAAGTAGTATTATTATGTAGTAGAAGTTGTTATATGTTGTATCTCCAGCTCCATAAAAACGTGTATTTCTTCTTCGTCTACACTACTACAATCTGCTCCCACCACTTTCGTCTTCTAAGATGAATTGGTATTCAGCTCAGCGTCTTTGTGTAGAGATAGTAGTTGCTGCGTCCGCCTCTATTGTATTGCCTCTTTGCCATGCATTGCCATATATTTCACATAAAGATTGGGATGAGGTTGCAATATCAATTGATCTTCTGCTGGGGGAGAAAGTAGTATGGATGGATGTACGTTCGTATGTGGGGCTATAGTTGGTTGGATGGACGTGTGAAGAAGAGAAATGACCGGGTGGTGGTAAGTAAGTATAGTCGGGATGATGTCGGGAGAGAGGGAAGAGATCAAGAAAAGGAGGAGGAAGAAGAGGAAGAAGAAAGTTTTTAGCTGCTCATAAATCCAGATTGGAGCACTTTTTTATACGAATACAAACAAGTTAATTGATGAAACAGTTGGAGTTGCTGAAAGAGTCAACTTTTCACGAAAACTGGAAGAACCCTTAACTCATAGTATTGTTATTTAGTATTGCTGTTTCGGAGATGTGATTTTTCATGCCTTGTCCTTGGCTCAGTTCCTTCTCATAATAGAGATTAGTCCCGTTCAGAGATTTGCAAGGTGGTGGTGAAAGTTGAAATTTTTTTCCGTGTGGGTACGTACACCAAGGGAGGAGTGTGTAAAGTAACAAGTAGTAGGGATTCGAACAGATGCAGATGGAGAGAATTTCGAGATATGATGTAATCTACCACATTTCTACTTGTGCTGACTCCCTTTTGCACATTTTGTTCCTGGCTGGACCCGAACAACGGCGTGGTGAACAATTGAACAATACGGATGGAGAGGTTGGTTGGTGGAGTGGTTGAAAAATGCGAATATTTCTCGATCTCTCTCTCTCACGACAGAAGAGCTGAGGCAGTGTATATATTATTATATGTATATCAGTGGGATCTTCAGCAGTGCTTTCCTCTCGGTACAGGATACACGTTACAAGTTTTCAGAAAGAAATACACCACCACCAACAACTCCTCTCCCCACTTGCTTTCTTCTTGCTTCCTGATTCTTGCCAAATAAGTAGTTAGTTCTCGCAGATATAGTCGTCTTCGTCGTCGTATAATGCCGTATGCTGCCTGCCGTGGCGGAATCACTATCACAAAACTGAACCTTGTCGGAAGGGCACCAGCAGCAGTAGCAGCAGAGGCAGCAGCATCATCATCCACTCTCGAAGAAGAAGTAACAGTAGTAGACGAGCAGTAGTAACAGCATGCACTATTCGGAGGGAGAAAGTATGTTTAGAAGGCAAAATCCACCACTATTTCTATTTCTATCACTTTAGTTTTAATATGTGTGTGGGGCAATATCAACCAATGTCTGCTGCTTTTTGCTCCTTTCACTAGGAGGGATATGGTGGAAGGTATCGTATAAAGAGGAAAAGATGGATCATGGCTCGCTCCTAGGCATGTTGGATATAGGAAAAGAAATAATAATTGGTATAAGGCTACAGCTTTCCTCTCATATGCAATACCACCGTGGGGAAAGTGGTGGTGGTGGTGGGTTTCAGTGGAGATGTATTGACTAGGCGTGTTCCTTTGGTGCAATGCGACTAGGATTTCTCACTCACCGCCCGCCTCGCCATCGGAATGGATTCGGAATTTTTTTTAGCTTTCTCCTCTCCCTCGGCCTTGTGTCCTCCCTTGTTCGCTATCGATTTGTTTCACACACACACATACACAGCCCCCACCGACCCACGGACCGGGTAGCTTCCAGAGCATGCATCCATCCATGTAGGTAGGTGCCTACAGCGGCAGACAGTTGTTGGTGGCAGTTTGGTAGGAAACTCGGCATGGAGAAAGCACCACAAACTTAGCACGGTTTGGACATACATAGCCAACCAAACCAACAACCAAACCACCGCCAAAAGGGTGTAGCATACTCGACACTGCTGAGTAGGCACCGCTGTGCTTTCTCCTCGGTAGTGAACACACAATCGGATCCCTTGCCCAGAAGCTGTTTGGCTTTAGGAGCATCAAATCATGAAGGCTTACTTAATAAGGGTTCATCACGCTGATTACGAAGGGGATTACATGGATTTAAATTGTTTACAAAGTTTTCCTCCATTCTTTTCGCAATGGGGAGATTGCGCAAGAAGGCTTTCAAGATTAGATTCAATTATGATAATCAGCTTTTCTCAATTTGCAATAAATTGCATTGTACATCTAGATATTTCTATGCATCATCACATCATCATGTCGCCTCCCACGCGACTCCATCCAATTGCCACCCTGTTAAGTCGAGTAGCTTATAAGATTGGCTTAAGCAGTGTTCCCTTCTTCACTTCTTCTCTGGGTGAGAACTGGGACGACGACGAGGTTGGTTGGCCGGTGAAAGCAGGGCAAATACCAAATCAACCCTAAGCTAGAACAAACATGGGGAAGAATACATCTTTCTTTGGGCACTAAGAAAAAGTAAAAGAAGAAGAAGAAGAGAGAAACTTTGGTTTAGATTTAACTATTTCCACAACCAGTCATAAGGCATACGTATAGAAATAAGGGTGGAGGACTCTTTACGAAATGCGGTAACTTATTTATACCCTGTCTGTGAGAATATAGCCAACGTCCTACCACGGTCATGGCCCCGAGAGGGTAAACCTACCCAAGGCACATACACAACATCATATAATATATCGAGCGACTTTCTATCTCGTTAACCGGGACATAGTTCCCATGCAGTTTTATCTACCTGCTCACCTCCCCATGTGCACGGCACGCCATGCATACACCGACCAAGCAGGATCGTATTTAACAACCACGGCCCGTAACAACTTTCACCAGGAGACGACTCTCGACAAAGCCGTGTAGTAATAAAGTATAATATGCACGTGGATATACGTACGTACGTAATTCCACCTTTCCCTCTTTTTTCCCCGTCTTGGCAAAATTCCCAGTGAGCCAGCCGACGAAAAGAGTAAGTGGTTGAGTCTACGGGAGATTAATATTTGCCAATTTGCTTATGTGGGTACGACACATGTCCCGCAAATTTCTGCTCGAGGGGAGAAAAGCAGAGAAAGAAAAGCATGTTGAATGTTGAATGAATTACGACACGCAGCCGAACTAAACCCAGCCACCCATGCACAATTCCAGCTTTAAGCTTATGTACTTTCCTAAAGATTTTTACATACTTTCCCCTGAAGCATTTATACATACATAGCAATCAATATTTACCCAATTCATCAAACAACACATACACAACGTAAGATTGCATTTGTACATAAGTTTTCGTGTTTCGCATGATGAAAATTCATTAGATACGTAAACTTTGCACTTCTCACGTCGTAAAACCTGGGGTAATTTCTATTTTAGTTTCTACTTTCTGCCCCCTATTGTATTTACTTGTGGGTAAAAAAACTATACATGTATTCACCATGCACACTTAAACTTCTTGGAGCTAATGACTCATGAAATTAATGGGTTGATTGCATTACAAACATTCCAACGGAAGTTGGTGATGTTGCTTGTTGTCAATTCCATTGTGTTCGTATTCGTGTGTACATATACGGATTAATGCAAGGCTAGATAATTGATAATCAAACATTGGAAGAACTAATGGCTTCGTTGGTGCAATAATTTGTACATGTCAGACTCTCGCTTTTCTCTCTCCTTGGCATTATCGTGTTTCCATCTTCCGGGCGTCGTAATTTGATGGAATATGTGTGCTATTACTGTCGGATGTATGCATCAACATGTGTTGTATGTTTGTGCTACTGATTTTTCTGTCATGCCGTTATTATTGTGACAACGCAGAGGAGTTGTCGTAGGTGGTCGATGAAGACAACCACCAAATAGCAAAAAACAACGTATACTTGAATGACAATGTCGCTTTATACACATAAATATTTAAGTTATACATACATAGGCACTCACATACATAAGCAGCACGTTTATCATACAGGGTTGAACTTATGTATGGATTATGTTGTGCAAATTGTGTCGAAAATGCTGAGGTTGATGATGCCAAAAATGTGCTGGGTCGTGTGTCGAATTATATGAAATACGGAGCATATGTATACCGGTCTTTATTACTTACATGCATGGTCTCTGGGAGAGAGGAAGATAATTCAAAGTCCATTACCCACTAAGCACAAGCAGAGTACATATTACCGACTTGATGTCAGAATGTATCAGCCTAATCACCCGTTTCGTCTTCACTTTCTCTCCTTTCTCCCGAGAACTTTTCTCCTTTTATTGCATCCAATTATCCTCTACATGTTCTCACCATCTCGAACTACGTGTATGTACGTACAAACGTACGAACGTATACTATTATCTGCACTGTAGAAGGTCAGTCAGTCGGGAAAACCGTGCTATGTATGTTGGTCGACCCGGCTTTATTCGTTTTCCTTACTGCATGCATTCCGACATGCGGAGACGATAAGGCTTCCTTCCTATACACATTATCTATGTGTCCGTACCCACTGGAAAGAAGGAACCCCCTGGGAGAAAAGAGTCGTCAACCAACAAGGTTGAAATCCTGTCTGTGAAATGTATTAACTTTCGGGTCTTATTTTTATGTAATACGGGACCTTCCAGACAAGCCAGAATTATTTGACAATCCGTAATATAAGTATTTACTTGTTAGGATTTATATGTATGAAATTTTGTTTTAGCATATATTTAGTATGTATGTATAAGTATTCAGCTGTCTTAATTTGATGGTGGTTCTGAGAAATGCGTTGGATTGAAGAAAGTGGCCCAATGGGATTCAGCAACCTGAATATTTACATACAAGAAGCTTGCTGGGAGCAATTAACAAATCAATATTTCATTTGCATAGGACGGAAATCCAAGTAGTATTTAACTTGAAGTCTCTCGGGATCATTTATTATTAACGATTCATGCTACACTACTTTCACCAGGAGACTAATATGCTTATGTGAATATAATTAAGGTAATTTGTTTAATTATACCTACAACATACTTACGTACGTAAGTGGAGAAAGTATATAAACCAATTTAATATAATTAGTGATAAGTATAAACAAATATATACATATGTATGTACGTAATTCTGGAATAATCAACATTGCGTCGTTCTGAACGACTTAATAATCAACGTAATAACGAATGAGTTGTTTTCATTTTCGAGTATTTGAGTCATTACTTAAGTACTCAATTCTAAATAAATATTTTGCTTTTTTTAGATAAATTAACGTTTTGTTAGTATTAATTCTAAGCCAGATTTTGGGAAATTTTGCTAATGAACTTATACAAGTTAGCAGTTTGACACAATTTATCTCTATATGAATATTAATTTTGATCTCTTTTGCCCATATATTGCTTAAATAGTGCCTGACGCATAATAATGGAAATAACCTAAATTAATTAAAGAATGATATTTTTCTGCATGCTAACTTATCAACTATGTAAATATGATACATAACATACAATACATAATATGTATATGATATATACACGTAAACGTGAATTTGATAATTAACGGAATGTCATCGTACATATTCTACACTTACAACAGTAATAATTTTCTTGTGTGATATCTTCTATACAGAAGTTCATGGAAGACTTGATTAAACTGGAAAGGCAGTTTAGTTTAGTTCATTCGTCGCAGTAGAGTGATGATGATGATGATGTGTTAATGGAAGCATTTCGTTTCATTGTTAATTGAATCAGTTTTAAATTGAGTTATTCCAATAGAAGCGAATCAGCAAAGTGGCTGAGAAGATGAAACCACCGATCCCAAAAATGAAGAGAGCCTAAAAGAGGACATGAAAGGACAATGCTTAATAACCAATCGTAAAGAATAAGTAGTCGAGTCGATAGCTTTTACATGGCAATAAATATTTTAAGAATTCATACAGGCTCCAGATACCAGAACCGTCTGCTTCCCTTCAGAACCACGTCACATTCTGGTACTCCAGGTGGGAGTCCTGATCACATAAATTAAACGTCAAATAAGTATAAATATTTTATTTAAACACATTTAAAATTGTATGTACCTGGAGGAATTGTCCGGTTCTGTAACGATAAAAAAGTTAAATTATTTAATCACACGCTTATCAGAAAAAAATTTCTAATCCTAATTGTGCGTGTTTCTATTGTACCTGCAGAACCCGTCCCTCCGAAAGGATGCCCTTGTTGCTGGCCGGTTCGGAGTAGTCCTTCGTGATAAACCTGGCCTTGTCCTTGCATCCCTTCCCCATATCTCAAAACGAATCGAAATTGACAGATTTTTGCGAAAACGAATGCGGATGAACTGAGTGATCCTTTCTCGTCCAACTCTGCAGACAAAGTGAGCACTTTGACAAGAGTGGAACACTTTCCGTGAAAGACTGTAATTAACACAATATGGCCAATTTTCTGTAGAAAGAAAGTTAACGGGGATCGGGATGAAAGTAGTCAGCAGGGCATGAATATTATTGGGAGGACCGAATTTCGGAGAAGTCGTAGTCGGGTTACTCCATTACTTCTGTAACACTAGCTCTCTCACAGAATACACATTGCGAACCTGCTACCGAGTTGGGCAATTATTGATCTCCTCTTATATTCGGGTGTAGGACTTATGGGATGAAGAAGGTACATAGGAACCAACTTCTTATGGCAGGATTTTGTGGCAGCTTTCTTTTGCCTTCTTTGTTCTAATTAGGCGATAATTGCATGCTTTCCCTTCGCGAGGAGAGTGAAAGGCGAAAAGAAAATTGTGATGATGTTAGAATGTGACAATAATAATCAATAATTATTTATGTTGCTTTCTAGTCTCAAGTTGTATTTATTTGTCAATAATAATTTGGAATAACACTTCCGATCATATCTTATCATTATTAAGGAGCTGAGCGAAACTTTTTGGTTTCAATTACTTTACGGTTGTTTTTTGCATATACATTTTGGAACTTTTTATGTATTTTTGAGAAAAAACACTTTCTAGTTTTCTCTTACGATATTTTTCATTTATTTGATTGAAAGACGTACAAGACTTATTTAGATATTTTTATTTTGATAATTACTGCGAATTGGGTTAGGTAAATATTGAATCTGTGTTCTTCTCAGCTACGCAACATGACTGAATCCAGTTTTAATGAGATACTACATCACAGATATTATTATCAAAGGACTACTTATGTACTTAGATACTATAAAAAGGTAGTCAAATGTACAGACGCCATGCATAACGAATAAATTCCCCATAAATTCTAACAGAAAACACTAACGCTTACAGATTTGTATGAAATGAAATGAATAGCTTTGCCAACATCATTATAAGTAAAAGAGATTACATATTGTAAACAAAATCAATAAAGTGAGACTTTCAAAAACTCAATTAGCATAAGTACCAATATGGCAGATTTCAACATGCGAAAAATATGTTATCACTTCCTTCAACGGGAACCAAAATTCTCCATCATCCTCAAATCGCAGTTTGAGTTCCTTCTCCATCTTTTTGTCCACAAGATTCCAAACTGGGTGTCTGCATACAATTTTTTTTTTAAATTGGTTCAAAAGTAATGCAAGATTAAAATAGAACTATGAATACGTACTTGTCAGAAAATTCTCCTTCCCATTCAGTCGCACTTCCCCACGGATTCCGAATCCGAATGCACGGAGTTTCCTTCCCGTTTCTAAATTTGATTTTCTGAACTTTTGTAATGGAATAAGCATGTCCCCCGATAATCCCACGTGACTAAAAAATCGATGTGAAATCTAATTTCATATAGCAAACAGTAAAAATTACTTTGCATAATCCTTACCCTTCCCGGTATGGAGCAACAGCAGCCAACCATTTTTCCTGCGGAAAGAGTCACCGAAATCAGTCCGAAGAGTTTGATAAGTTTGTTTCCTTTAAAATCTCTAACGTGATGGCGTTCGACAGTTCCTCCAGTCAAGTTGACCATGGCGGGTCCGATGCCATCATTTCCGTCCAATTTGCCATACGATCCGTAAAGTCTGCATAGAAATTTTACATACAGGAAAAATAGTATAATTATGTAAGTAGAAAGCAAATCCTTGATTACTTAGCCATCCCTTTCTCGATAAGAGCACTCCAGAATTCTGTCGGATCGGAAGAGCTCATATAAATCAGTTTCCCGTTCCTGGTCGGTAACCTATCGTCAATGATAACCTGTCGCCATTTCCCATCCTTAAAGAGACTGTGAAATCCAAAACAAGATTTATTAAGTAGTCTCATACGCATTAAATCCGAACATATCGAATATTATCCTTACTTGAAATAACACACTCCAGCGTAAGCATTACCCCCGAACCATTCGTTGTCAAACGGAACCACTTTAGCAAATAAGGTGTCATTCAGTGTTAGATTTGCCAATGCAGCCAGAAACCAACAGTCGCCTAATAAGAAAAATGTCAGTGAGTGATTGCGTCTAAAGTATTTAATGCAAATGAGTTGAGCTTAAGTATTTAAATATTAACTGACCAAGCTTCCCTTGCTTTACATCAAACCGGGTAACACCATCCGAAAAGAATTTCGCTTGGCTATTAATTTCCTAATGTTCAGTTTAGTCTCATTTGAACGTCTTGATAAAGAATAATTTAACTTCGTGTACATATGTGTGACGCCTTACATGAGGACGCTTCCACTCGACTTGGTCTTCCCATCTTCCCAATGAAACTTTGTTGGCTGGGAAGTCAGGATCTTCAAATAATTTCCCTTTAGCTAATTGAGCCCCTTTCATTTGGACAAATTTACTAATTTCAGCTTCAGCCTTCCCTATTTTTTGTATCCCAACATGTCCCTAGATATGTAAATTTATGAATGCCAGAGATGCGTATTTACCTATAATGATTTGTTAATATTGATTTGATACCAACCTGTTTACTCAAGAATAAAGCCATGGATGGTGTTGGGATAACGCTGCTATTTTCCAAATCTTCTGGCACTAACGGGTACAAGTATCGTGGTGGCAAGTCCTCCATTAATTGATCCAGTTGTGGATACGTGGATTCGACAACTGGACTTTGCCCTAAAGTGGCCTTCGAGTCCAGGGTGCCTTTAAGAACGTCAATTTACTCTCAC
This sequence comes from Folsomia candida, assembly GCF_002217175.1. Taxonomy (NCBI): domain Eukaryota; kingdom Metazoa; phylum Arthropoda; class Collembola; order Entomobryomorpha; family Isotomidae; genus Folsomia; species Folsomia candida. The sequence continues at coordinate 9,947,817 of NW_019091196.1, forward strand.
TACTTATGAAAACCTAATGCAATAATTTTGACAAAAATAACTGCACCCATTTCAACATCCTTGTTGACATTCTTATGGAGACCTTCCTTCCTCAGTTCCTCCAACAACTTTTTCGCCATTAATCGACTATGATTAAACACGACGGCGAAAGAGACTACTTGGTACACAAAGAGTCCGATCGTGACCGTGTTTACGAGCAATAGGTTGAAAACGATGTATTTTCCGTTCCCCTCTTTTGGTAACCCCAAGATTAGGGTAACTTTCTTCTCGTAGTCCTCAACTAATTTGAATGGTAAAATAAATCCGAAAACTTCGCTGACAAAGAACAAGAGGAAAACTGTGATTTTCCAAGAAAATGAAGACGAATCCTTCTTCTAAATATTGAGAATTACGAAACTTGTGTGAAAATTAGTGGGTTTGTGAAAGAGAAAGCGAAAGGAAAAAGTACCTTATGACAGATACCCATTAGCTGATTGTACCCACTAATCAGTCCCAAAGCTGCAAAGAGTGGAATCGACGTGACACCCCACCAGGCTACGTCGTTTTTATAATTCAGTTCGTCTAATTTAAAAGGTCAAAAACTGCATAATTGCATCGTGCAGATTATCATATGCAAATGTAGTACAATTTTTACCAAACATTTCTAGAATCATGTCAAACTCAGAGATTGGGTAGTAGCACAAGAACAGTGTTATGATGCCAAGCGTCTGAATGGTTTATCATTAATTGCAATGATTAATTATTGGCATATTTATGTACGATAATGCTAATCGCATAAAATACAGATATATATTTTTGCTTACAATATCCACAAATGCAACCAACGATGTTAGGATAAACGATAGGAAAAGTCCTGGATTGATCCATGGGGCAAAAGATGGGCTGCGACTCATTGTGATTCGAATAGTCCGAAATTCGGACTCCGAATTACGACACAATTAGGCGTATCAAAAAAAGTAGGCACGATAAAATCCGAATTGTTTATAATAATTTTTATCACTTTGGTTTAAAAATAATAATTTTCTGGTAGTTATAGTTTGCTGAGGATGAGACAAGTTACTAGCCTCAAACTACTGGTCATGAAATTGGAACTTTAATCCTAAGTCAAGTTGGACATGAGTTTTGAAAAGTTATTATGTACCTAAATCCAAAGTCTACTTTTGTTCAAATGCTTTCGTGGAAATGTAGTGTAATAAAAAAATGTCTCAAGTTACATACGATTACCGTTAACCTTCCTCCAGTCTCGTCATAAATAGTCGACTCTTTCATGAGGAATACGTTTTTAAATCCAATTAACCACGCATGTAAGACAGAAGCTGAGAGAATATTTTCTACAAAATGATATGCATGCATTGGTCGTAATTGTGAATGTCTGCACATCCGTGGTTTTAATCCTTCGCATGTCTCCTTCATCGTCTTCAGGAAGCGAGGGGACCATAATCTTATGACTCATGAAATATCACCACCCGTCTCACCCTGGTCAGTTTTATTAATCTGTTTGTTCTTCAGCCATCAGTTAAGTCAAATAATGATATCTATCCATCCCTGACTCTCTTTAAAGTTAAAGCGTTGTGCATATGAAAGTAAGTAGAATATCGAACAATTGTAAATAACAAAATCGTTTAAACAAGGGCTCACATTACGCATTTTCTGCTGATATGACATTTTTTGTTCGGCAAACCATAAATGAACCACCACTTCTGAGTGAGTGAGTCAAATGATCTTTTATTTAAGAGCAAAAGATATCAATTCATTACAAGTTGATTTATAAACCATGACAGAATGCATTCAAAGCAACTAAATAGTCTAGCCAATAAAATCGCATGTAGAATCTTATACACTTTAACTAAATTAAAAATGGATGACCTTTTGTCAATAATAAACGATGAAATATAGAAATATTCTACCACGAAAAAATCATGTAAATATTTACTTTTAAAGATAACAAATTCGTGGAATAGACTAAAAATGTTTGACATTGCATTTTCCTGAATTATTTATGTAATCACAATTCTATATCAAATGATACACTTAATTTTCATAACGTAGAAATATCTCAGGATAAATAAGTTATGCAGTAATTGACCAAATAAATCTCCCATTACCTCATTAAAGATCAATCATTAGATATTACAGAAGTACTAACCATGTTTATGCGTATCATTAAAGCGTAATTACACTTCAGAAAAATTCTTCTCGACTCGTGTAATAATAAGTAAACTGCACTCTAAGCAAAACAGAATTACACAAAGAGCCAGCAACACTCCATAACCATAAACGCCAGACATGAAAGCCTTAATGGTCAAAGGACTGGGAGCATTACTTTTATCCTCATCCATGTCAACCCTTCTCCCCGACAAGCTCTTATCTCGAAGGGAGATTGATGCGAACAAGCTTGGCAAGCGATCCCATAAGGAAGCACCGTTTTCCCCCATAATTGCTTTCACATCGCTAAATGTCCTATTTTTATCATAGTCTTTCTGCCACTTGGCATAAATTCCAGAGGCGACCAGCCTCGCTATCAAGGAACTGAAATACTCGGCAAAATAATTCCTCTGGACGAGCCACATTTGTCGACTGGAAAAGGCAGAGATTTCTTGTCCATCGATGACTACAAGGTTAGTGAAAATCGAGAGGTAAAATGCCCAATTGTTAATCGCCTCGATTGGTGACAGCAAGACAAATTGAGACGCAAATGTAATATTTTTGGTGTCAAACTCGATCGGTTCCTTGTCTATAATTCGCTTCAATATTAAAGAATTATTATTAGCGTTGGAAAACAATACGGAACGATGCAGATCTTAACGGTAATACGCAGGATAGTCACGACCAGCCTTCCCGTTCATCAAATCCTTTAGAATGTCATGTTTTAACACGGAAAATGTACCATTTGGTGTGAAGATTGTGGTAAAAGTTACAATCTGGAAGTTATCCTTTACCAAGCCTTCCAACCTATCTGGAACCATTGGATTTGGCTTATTTGTCAAAAATGAGACTAGTTTCCCTTTGTAGGAATTACTGATGATGAGAACTGAGAAAATCCACAATACTTTCACACATATTTGGGTCCTGCAATGATGTGAAGGCACAACAAAATCCGATCCTTGGTCCATGCAGACGCCAAACAGATTAAGCCCTAGTTTCGAAATGGCACCAGCTGAGTTCCCCGACATTACCATGATTGTGGTCAGCAGGGCCAAATAGACGAGAATCAGAGCCACCCAGGTGTACGAATCGAATGGTTTTGTAAGTGGAAAACTGCTAAAAATCTTGGGGTCATTGACCACAATCCATTTAAATGGAAGGTACAGGGCGGCATGATTAATCCACTCGTACCGATAGAGAGGATTCTGTCCGATACCCTCCACACTTTCTTTACTCACTAAACCCATGGTGAGAAAGGATCTCCTCTCCAAGAAAACGGCACTTGCCGTCAAGTTGTACTTATCCAGGAGGATTTTGGTAGCACATGGACCCGGTGGGGTGAAAAGGTTTCTCATGTATCCACTGCATTCCAGGTTCTCCAGATAAATGAAGAAATGTCGCTCCAGCAATCGGCCAGTTATTTGAATCTTGGTTTGCTCTTGATTAGAATTTGTGTACCACCAAATCCTGTCCAAAGTTATGCGATTAGCGTGGTTCGTATTGTTGGCGAATGAAATAGGGTGAAATTGTTGACTACGAGATAAGCACCCGACACAAATAACTCGAATATCTGCAGACTTATCTTGGTTGATGAATAACACGAAAATTTTAGAGTTTAAATTCACCTGTCGAAATATGTCGTGAAATGGTGAATGTTTAATAATCGAGTAAAATGAAGTGGGCATTGTGATTATAAAATATGCTGGATTTTCTCCTCTGAAAACAATTTGTGACATTTTGTCGTATATTAGGTCCGTTAAGAACTTTATATTCTTGGGAAATTGAATTGATGGAAAATCGACTATCAGAAAATGTGAAGAACACTGTAAAAATTTTAGAGTATTTTGTAGCCTGATGAATTTAGTGAGTTTTTCTGAATTTCGGTTTTTATTTCCTCTCGAATTGTTCATCAAGTTCACCGTAAACGAGGTGGGGATCGCGGCTTCGTTTTGTCGGATAGTGTCAATCACGCCGTGAAACGAATTATAAATATCTGAAGAGTCCCCAATTAGAGTGAAAGCAACTAAACAGTTTTGAAAACATTTGATAAAATTGAGTAACATTTTCGTTTTTTTACTATTCGCTAAAGTTACAGAGGTTGATCAACTTTGATGTCTTAAAATTGAGACCATGTCACTCATCCAGTATTTACTACTGTTGGAGAAAGTTTTAACCAGGAAATTACCCCAGGCAAAAAAAAATCACCCTGAGACTAATCTACTCTTTGCTGCTTCACGAATCACTGTGTTCGGCCGTCTAGAATGGCACAATTCAATTAATTGACCCGACTTCTGTCATGTCCGCCTCCATCCAACAACCTGTTCATTATTACACACCACCTGAATGAATGAAGTATTTGTACTCTTTCTTTTCCCATTTGCACTAATGATGAGCAAACTTTTCAGCCTTGTTCAAAGCGAGTTTTCCTTGAGGCTTTCTTCTTCACTTCAAAGTTGGACCATCAACTTCTCCAGTCCGATAAACCCGTGCGATGTATGTCCAGTCTACATATGCCAATTGCGTATTAAACTAACGTCAATATGTTACGTAAACACGTGTCAAATTGACATATTTATTATTGTCAAAATTAATTTTAATGAGTGGATCCACATGTTCTAACAAATAGTGTTCAATTCTCCAACATATAAACTTTAAAGGTCACCGTTATACATGGAAAATTCCAGGCAAAATTGCGACCAAAATGCAATCCGAGTAAGATTCATTTTGTGTAGTGCAAGCTACCGAATTACATAAGTGCATTGAATAAAGTTGGTTAGTGACCGCAATAAGTTGGACTTTCATCAAGTGAAAGTTGGAGGCTGTAGATTGGTGATAATAATACCCAACGATGTGGTTGTTCTCTGATCCGGGTTTAAGTTGAAGGATGGAATTACTTGCCATCCAGCTAGCCAGCCAGCTAAATATCTGTCGGTTCAAGTTAAGAGCAAATACGGAAGGAATTAAGCCGATACCATATTACAATTCGTGTTACATGGCATATACGAATCCTGGAGAGAACAAAGCAAACAGAACTTTACACCTTCATTCTTCGTCAGATCCAATATTCTGTCCTCTAAATTACAAACAATATTCAACCAACTCCGCTTAATAAATCCTTTATGATCACATCACAAAGGATGACTTGGAAATTAATTAAGGAACCATGCTCGGGTTGGCGGATATAATAAGTTTTGATTCATGGAACAAAAACACAAAGTCTTGCGATAGTCCTGACATTTACTTGATCTGAAAACCCACTGACACTGACCCAATTAGTGAACGGCTTGGAAGTACATCTTTACGTAGGAAGGAGGTTTTAGAGAGGAAAACTATGTATTCCATCAAGTCAGGATTAGTTGATTTGGCAGAATACAGCAAAATGGGTGTATGCATTACTAGGAAAGCAGGTCGTCTGGAATTGAATTTTCTGAGATTTACAATTTGTAAAGAATTCTCAGAATTAATTGATGACATTCTTTAAGCCACGGTTTGTTAAGCCTTGTACGACAGGACGGCACCACTCCACAAAATTACTCGAGTCTGCATTATTTGTGCTTGGTGAAAATCGCATTATATAAATTGAAGACGGCATTCTGCCCATAATGCCGAAACTACTTGGGTTTTATAATAAAGACGGCGTGGGTGGCGGAGTTGAGCTGCAAACAAGAAGTAATAAATCAAATCTTGCCAATATTTGGTGGAGCTTGCATTCCGTCGCGAAATTCAGACGGTTTACGTAAGAAATTTTCATGGATCGATGGAACAATGGAAAGTTTAAGTTATTCACTTTATTATTAATTCACAAGTTATTGCTACTACATTTTCTTCTCTTATGATACTGGCCAATATCCTGATTGTCTTTAATCACATTTTATTCTTTATAGGGAGACAATCATACTTTGATATTATTTAGTAATTATTAAAGTATAATAAGGTACGCAAGTATATATTTTGAGACTTTACATTCGTAGTTGCTATTTAATAAAGAAAACTATGAAAATCCACGCAACAATTAAGAGGCCATGGTTCAGGTAGAATTCGATTAATATAAGTAGCACACAGAACTTCATGGGCAAAGTATTCAATCCATGCAGGTACAATCGTCCTTAATAATGAGGGGTCAGTTTATCCTTGCAAATATATATGTACATACAAACTACTATTTGCAGGTTCTCAGAAAAATAGCATTGAAAATTTGCATCGGTGCTGTAAAGAAGTGATTTGTTTCAATCTTGCTTCAAAACTAACCATTAATTTATGTATACACTAATTTACATACTGATATATTCAGGAGGGTATAATCTATTATACATTATATTCCCACTTGCGTATTAATCTATGCAGTGGTACTATTTCCGGTGATAGACGAGTATATATTTTTATTATATTTTCTAAAGCGTATACAATATATCAACTTTCACCACGACCACGACCCCCACGCGAAACCACTACTTGTCCAATTTAAGCGAGTTAGTCGAATCCGCCTGTCAGTTATCTTTAGTGAGGTCGTGTGTTCTACGAGTAGCGTCGTTGACACGGAGGTTGTTCGCCTCGGCCTGCCATTCATTAAAGGTTAATTAATTAATACCCCACTTTCACCATCACCATTTTCGAGTGCTAATTTGATCCTGGCTAATTTTGACATTTCCCATGTAATTAACTGACTAACTAACTACGAGGCTTGTACTTACGTACACAAAAGGAGAAATGTATACCTTCCCAGTAGGTGCTGTCCAATGATTTAATTAGTAATCTAAAGATAGATCGTCGGCTAGCTGGCTAGACAAGCTTGATAAGATTTTAAAAGTTGTAACTTCCAACAACGAGCCAACCAAAAAAGTAGTTGGTAAAAAAATCTCTGATTAAATTTACTCTGGACTCTTTTTCCCTAACTTTTTTTTTACTTCGCTATAAAAAGTTGCACTATTATTTTTTCCCTTTTGTCTTGAATTTGAACCCAATAAAGTTTTTGGTCTTGTTTTTAGGCTAAAGTTTTATTCTCCATAATGTGATGAAATTCAGTAAAAACTTTACTATTTCTTCTTACCATATTATTAATTAGTTTGACTTGCTCGCTATGCACGCCTAGTTCCGTCTCCATATCTATGGCCATGTTTTTCAAGTTTGACAACACGGTGGAGACGACTTCCATATTCTGCTCCATCAATTCCTCCCTCTCATCATTAGTGTATCTGGATGCAATAAAAAACTTTTAGTGGTTGGTAGTTGGTAGCACATCGTACATGGCACATATCTATCTACTTAAGAGTCGTAAAGTGAAACAAAGGCAGAACTCACTGCACTTCGTAAGTAAAATAGGATCGTTAAGCTTGAGACAAATCGCCTGTCACCTCAAAAACTTTGGTGAAAAGGGACGCCTTGCATGCAACATATGTACGACGAGTACGTATGCACGAAAGGTAAAATAGTCTCCAAGTACGTGTATATTCAAGGTGAGAAGTATAAACGAAAGTGCTATACTCTCACTTTTACCACTTTCACTAAAAGCATCATCACTCTCTCTCTTGAGTCCTACGGCATCCAATTCTCAAAATTTACTTGTATTTTAATTACTTGAATTTTACCAGCCAAAATTATGCAATGAGATTGGATATTGCGCAACATGGCATAATTTACATATATTTCATACCCATCATAAAAGCCAGGTTGAAATACTGCCTTCCAATTTTCGATGGAGTGTATACATCAAAAATTGTCCGGACTTTGAGGAAAATTGGATTGCCCAACACAGAGAACAATGCTTTTAAAAACCAGTGAAACCTTGCGTCATGTGCTTACTTACCTTCCAATGTATCCCGCACTTGTTGCAGATCTTTGAGCTTTTGTCCTCCGGGAAGAAGCTGCTGCGTGGCCCTGACTTTCATCTCTCCACAAACTCGAGTCGTTCCCAACTTGAGACCTGTTGCACAATTCATTGTACTCGTTTTACGTGTGTATGTGCTATATACGTATACGTACAGAAGTCTAAATTCAAGGGTGTGGTGATTCAAGGACCACAATGAAATGGCGAAAGGAGATTAAATGAACCTTGAAACGAGACAAATTCCCATTGTGTTTAATAAAAGGACAACTTTTCTGCCGGGTTTTTCACCAAAAATTGAATTCGAACCAACGTTACGACACCAGAATTCCAAGGGACAGCTTGCCAATATATGTACATACATCGATATGAGACTACGTAAGACTGTAGACCAGACCAGCGTGGGTGTCACTTTTGTACTAAAATTCACTTACTTTTTAAACGGATTTGGGCAGAGTCCACAGCATTTTTCCATTCCTCGCAAATTCTCCGAAGCTCTAATCAGCGTTGAACGCATGATAGTCATCCCATCCTGAATGCGATCCAGTTGTTCCTTTTGATTGTCTAATTGCACTATCACTTTTATCCCGGCCTCCTTTGCCTAATTTCATTCATTCAGCAATTAATTTCGCAAATTTTTTCTAATTTTAAAAATGCTAGAACGATTTTTTTGCAAAAGATGGATTTGAATTAAATCTCTATCAAAGATTCAATTCCGAGAAATTTCAGAGAGGATTTAAAGTCATTACCTGTTCGCAGTATTCCACCATTCTTTGAGTGCTTTGAAGCGACTATAGCGAAAATAGGACAGAAATAAATACAAGTCTGCATTAATATGATCAAAATCCTTACATTTCCACTTCTAAGAATTTCATATTGAAGAATATTTTTATTCGTCTTCTTAAATATTCCACGATTTATGTACTTACCTCATCCGTTACCTCGTCCACTTTCTTTTGAACCTCTTCAAGTTCAGATGATTTTGATTCATTAGACTTTGAGCTTGAGGCTGAAGGATGTGCGTTCATCTCACTGAACTTTTTTTTATTACTATTTACTCTTCCCGATTCTTTATTTCTCTCGAAATGCAAATATTTATTGGGGTTTAATTACTCAGTACAGTTGACTTGGAGAAAGTCCCCTCAAACGATTACCAATAAAGATGTTTGTACATACATACATACGTCATCCCACTGAATACACAACTTTTGTAGAATCCCCACCACAAAATCTATTAAATTTCCTAATCTTCCTCTTCCCAACAACAAGAGAAAGTCGTCGTCCTTGAGTCATTCACATACACTTTAAAAACACATCACGGGTTTCCTCCCTGCCTTGTTAAGTTAACTTTCACTCAAGTTTCTCACCCTCCTCGTGACGAATATTTGCTCGTTTTGAATGCCAACGAATAAAGGAAAGTCGAAAGAGAAAGAAAGTTGACTTTTTTTGTTCTTCTTTAAAACTGTTGAGGACTACCTACCGGGATTTCCTGGGAAGGAAGGAAGGAAACTGTACCTGTGGGGGCAAGCTTTTAGACGTATTTATTATACCATTAGAAGATCACTTTCCCTTTCATTTCTTCATTTCGATTTCACAGGATGTTGAGCTCGGACTGGGACGGATGGTGAAATGCTGCTGCCCGTGTATAAATAAATGGACTATGTATTTGGACATGAAGTGGAAAGCTCGACTGACGGATAAAATGAGTCTCAAAGTCGTATCGTGGTGTGGGCTGGATCGTTGGATGAGGAAAGAGGAAAAATGATCAAATATTTATGGTACACAAGTGGTCGTGACTCTACTTGTGTGTGTGTAACTGTGTAACTCAGCCTCGCTTTTCTCTCTTTGTTAGAAGACGAGATTATTTCCAACTTTTAGGGAAAATCCTGCCCGTCTGTGTCCAAAGGGAGGTCTTGGTTGTTGCAAAATTATTGATGCTTCTTGATTTTTTGGATTTTTTATGACGTACGTACATACATTTGTACGTACGTACATAGAATGTTTGTTTTTTTGAAGGGTAAGAAAATACGTTAGGAAATATTTCTATGTGTTGTTTTCAATGCCACACCGTCGGAAATTACGATATCGTAAAAAGATAAAATTCTTTATCAACAATGTCTCAATGTGAGGAGAGGAAATGAATCGGAGAGAGAAAACTTTTGGTGTCAGATTTCGTTCCGTTTTGCGATCCACTTTCACTCGAGAGGAGTGAAATTAAACCTTATCACTCGGAATTCACTGCTTGTCTCATTTTCTCCTCATGATTCTGTAGCAAAGCAAGGGTGCAAGAGTCGGAGTGCAAGGGTTGCCACAAGATCCTCACGATGATACGAGTCGGTGAAAGTAAGTAAGTCAGATGACGGAAAGAGAGGCGAAATTCTGATGATTTTTATACGAATTGTAATTGGAATTCTTGACGTCTGAAATAAGATGAAACAAATATGATAAGTCATATACCACCACCGTCGTCACTACCACCACGACCACAACCACTGTAAATTGACAGACATGATCGAAGATAAAAGAAGAAATGCTTTTCTCAACTAATTACTTCTTTATGTAATGTAAACTTAATTATTTTTAGTCACACAAAAAATTACACGACCTTCCAGCCCAGAATTTTAATGAAATGCAAACAAATAAGCACCTGAAAAGTTATTCCTCTCCCCAGGCATACCAATTCTGTACCAGAATAGATAATTTTCCCTAAAAACCGCACCTTTTAAGAAGAAACTTGCCCTCTTAGCACACAATATGTATCATGAGCTTGTTTTTAATCTCAAGTGTTTCTATTATTCATTCGTGACCACTTCAACCTCCAAAGAGGAGCACCACAACAAAGAGAAAGTATTCCTCTTAGTAATTGTTCCGCTATGTTTGCACAAATCCACTCGACTTCCTAGCAAATTCTGATTCGTCCACCGCAATTTTCACAATTTAATAACAATAAATCACTCCGTGTCAAGTTTCCAAATCAAAGTCTCAATTTTTCAAACGACAATAATATATATGTTACGAGCTCAAATTGTCAATTGAACCGAGATTTGAGATCAAGATTGCATATTTACTTAAAGTATTCCAACTGAACTGGAAGTTGAGTGGCCTGCTTACTCGTCTATATATACTCGCATGATTTTTTTCTTCTGCTTTCCTTGTTCCTTCTTCTTCTCGAGTTAATAACCCGGATTGTTGTCTCGTACTTACAATGATGTAAAGCAATAGTGGTCTCTGAGATGAGGTTCGGAATCTGCTCGAGGCTGCTTTTTCCTGTTGGAATTCCACTCTGAAACTGACTGAGGTAGCTTTTGGGATGCTGCAGAGAGAGAGAGAGATTCAGAAAGAAAGTAGGAGAGAAAGCAGACCCTGGGAAAGTTTTGCACAAGCAACGCAAGCTACTCCAGCATCCCACCACCAACTAAACTAAATTCGGTACAAGAGCAGCTACACACGACCAACCAGCCAGACCAACTAACCAACAACATGTACATGCAGACATACATTCACAACGTATGTATACATACATCCGTAACGTAAAACCGATGGGACTTTAGACAAAGTTCAGTCAGGCAAGTTGCATGGTATTCTCTGTTCTTCTTCTACATATAAAATCATTAGACTAGTATGCTTACTGATACTCTTTCTCTTTTTGTGACTTGGATCTTCAAAGACAAGGTTTGAGGAGGAGGGGAGGATATCTCATATCTGAGAAGAGTTTGCAATTGCATAAGCTATGCTACAGTTCAATCCGATTGTTTTTCGCGTGAGGTATTATTGTAATAGATGTTGTCATGAAGGAAATTGTGACTTGAAATGGGAGAAAAAAGCTCCTATAATACGATGGGATCCCAATTTAAGCCTATTTAAAAAAAGAAACAATAAAGCCGACTTGATTTGCTGGAGAGGTTCGTCGTAGTAGAAGACAAGGGTTTTCACAATTTTGGCAAATGTACAACAAATTCTTCACGCTTTGGTGAACTGCTATCAACGCTGTGCAAGCAACAAGCTGTATACGGAAGAAGGCCCATCTTTCACACTTTCACCTATAAAATATCCCCAAAATGCTGTAAAACATCACATAACACACGCATTATATAAACACTCCTGGTTCTTATTCTAGTTGCAATTTTGTGTTTTTATTTCCACTTTATTTTTTATGGGTCAATCAAAACGAGGAGACTTTCTTCCCCGTCACCACTTACTTGAAGCAAGCCAAATACTCAGTCTTCTTTATTGAATTTTGCTATACTTCAACTTGCCCATGAAATGCGTCGCAGGCAGCTCTAGAAAATAATTTTGAAGTCGAGGCACGGAAATGGCAAACGGGTCTTCTGAGTGAGTGGTGGTTACGGGAGAGATGATAAAATATTGCCAGTGTCACTTGTTCCTTGCTCATCTTCACCACCACACCACCATCATCATCGTGCATATCAATGTCATTCAGTCAGCGGAAATTTATTTATGTATAAGGTTTGAATTTCTCTAGCAAGATTTCACCACCACCATCATCATCACCGACATGGACAGCAGCAGACGGGTTGAATAATGGAATGAGAAAGATAGATAAATAGATGGGAATTCACCGAATCAGAGTAGGAGTTTGCGGTTTGGTTGGTGGGTGAATAGAAAGTGGATCATGATATGATCCATGAGGGTTGGTTAGTTTAGGATATGGTGACCGTTTCATCTCGATGAGGAGAATTCCTTTTCGCAACTGTTTGTTACATTCAGGTGGAAGGATGGATGAAAATGGATAAATGGGTGGATCGAATGGGAGGAGGAATGAGAGACCATTGGGTTGAAATAATGCATTATTGTCCTGGCTAGAGAGTGAAAATGGGATAATGTCGTCACGCCTGGTAGCGAAACCTTCTTCATTATCACCTCCAAGTGAGATTGTGTGATCTGTCCTCCTCGTACATGGGACCACTTGCTTTGATTGAAATTCAATAACGGGAAAAGGCTGCAAAAGTGATGATGACGCGGTGAAGGGATTGAATGTGCTTCATTTCCTTTTAATACGACTTTCAGACACCTTTCTGCCTGCCATCAAATATCGTTCTTTTCTCACTTTCTTCTTTACCTTTCCGGAAGGATGACTGAATAGCATGACGAGAGAGCGTGTGGTGGTGTCAGATTCTATGGAATTATCAGTTTACTTCATACAAACGGTGGAGGAAGCAATATACGAAGTACATACATGCCTTCTTTTGATAAAAGAGTTACTTATTCTATGATATCCAATCCACCTGCCAGCCTGGTCTATTTTCAGACCTGGACCAATAAATAGGAAGGCTTACTCCGAGTACAGCAGGTAAACATGTATTTTGATAGATGTACCTCCAATTTGGTCAGATTTACTCGACAGGGATTTCAAATTTTCAAACCAAAATAGACATTTTGCCAAATCAAACATCTGACTTTGACACGCACATCCATCCATCCGCCCATGCACTCACTTAATTTTCTCTGAGCGAGATAACCACATTGTTGCATTCTTTCCAATCCGCCTCCTCAGTTTGCGATTTCGAGTAAGGCAGGCAGACGAGTGAGATAAAAGAGTGCTAAACTGTCCTATTTATTATACTTGAGAGCCAAGTAAGTGCTCGGTGCATGGGAGAATTCTTCCGAGTTGGTGGTTTAATTTTCTCTTTATATTTTCTCCCATGCATGCAAAAAGAAAGTCGTGTTGCATCTCCTCTCCAAGTGGATATTGGGGAAAGCATGCAGATGGCTGAAATAATCTGCTCCCTCATAAATACCCAGAACAGACAACCCACTCGAAAACTGCTACCTTTACGTTGCTTCTGCCTCCGCAGCTATTCATATTATTACATTTGCATTCCGGATCTGTTTGTTAGCCGTGCTAGCTCCAGGGAGTTGACCCACATTCTTTAAATCGACCTGTTGCTATTATTATGTATAATCTGGCCAGGTTAAGTCTCCTGCTTAAGTCAGAAGACGAAAACACAAAGACTTTTTAGTTATCATGATTCTTTCGCAATTCATTTTTTTAAAGGAAAATACAGTATAAATTTCTTTTGTTGCGAAAATAGGAAAATGCGTCAAGGGGGAGAAAGTGGATACTTTGTGAGTAGGTACGTGTGCTCGTGTCACACTTTGAAATATATGACTTTTTCCGAATAATCCAATTTACCTGAGCACAAGGGAAACTGATGACAAGGTGCAAATTGGATGTTCACAGCATTGTCAGCACAAGTTCAAGGATGTAGAGCTCATCGTCAGCAGAAAATTCGATATGTTCCTCCATCTATTTCTCGTCTGATTTCAACCACAAACCCGAAAAGCGAGAACATAGAACAACCTCGTCAAATTTGTTCAAAGAGAGTGCATGCAGATTGGTGAAAGTGCATGGTACACCTCGATTGTGTGGTGAAAATAAATTCAGAGATTTACAACGCGTGAGGTCATTGCCATCATTTCCTATTATCATGTTCAGTCAAACGATGAGAAATAAAGTGAAAAAAAAATTGTAAGATGAAAAAAAATCTAGAAATAGAATGCAATATTGTTCCAAATGTTGATTGAGTTGATTTTTGTACAATAAATAAATGTCATTATTCAACAGCATTATATTTATATTTATATTCTCATTATATTTATCGCATCTTCAATAGGTACTAATAATAGAATTTTTGTATATAATTTGATTGATCGGCGTTGGAGGACATATGTTTGAAATTGAGTTTATTGACAAGCTTTCGGCACATACAGATACCTTCATCAGGTCATAAATTTTTTTGTAGTCGTACCATACAATTTAGCGTTAAGTTGTCTAAAATAATAGCCAAATTTTAAATTAAATTCTCAAGCTGGTCGTTGTTTTTACGGGAGAAAGTCGCAATTCTGTTACGGGGAGTTTTGCAATAAAATCTGCGGTGGGAATGCGTCACCGGTTATTATTACTCCGTCCAGTTCACATTTTCACTCACTTTCCTCTTCTCCAAAGTATTGATTTCTGAATCGAGTTAAATTTCTAGCTTGAAATTTTACTATTTATTTTGAAGTTTTTCATGTAACGGTAAGTATTTAAATAGTTAGATATGTTAGTTTGTGTAGGTCGTTACGTCAAGTGGATTTAAGGCGACAGGTGGTTTGTTTTTGGTTTATCTATATTTGTTTGTTCGATGTTCGATTATTTCAGGAAACGAGTTTCAAAATGTCAAAGAAAGGATCTCGACAGAGTTTGGCCGAGTTGGAAGGTCTAGATTTGGACCATGAGTTGGAAGAATTTCCAATCGGCTTAGGCTGTGCCTTGGACATGTTTCGTGAAAAGGACGAAGTTTTCGAAATATTAAATTCACTCCCGGGAATTTATACGTCGCAGTCGACGGTAAGTCTTTTTATGGATAAATATCATTAATTGATAATCAATAATTTAACTCGTTGAATCACAGGTCGAAGTAACGTACGAAACGTACGGCAAAATAATGGACCGATATCAAGAGCAACCCCATCTGATCGATCATCATTTGGAAGCCATGATAAACGTCCTCTTGTCACAATTCCGAGACAGTAATTCGAAACCAGAACAGGTCATTTTAAAACATTTGAGTCTCCAGTTTCTTCGCCGCCTTTTCAAAGTTCGAGGACCGAAAGAAGTCGTGAAACGTTTTCCCCACGAAATAGCTGACCTAGTCCCAGTGCTGAATTACTTGGAGAATGAGAACTTGGACGACCCTTGTACTTGGGAGAGTGGTTACGTCCTCGTTATGTGGCTCAGTATCTTGGTCATTAATCCATTCCATTTGAAACTGCTGGATGGTCAGGAGGAGGAGAGGAAGGATGGATTGACGATTGCACAACGGTTGATGAAAGTTTGCAAAAAGTGTATCGTCCTCAACAACAACGTTGGGACAGCGGCTCCGTTTTTAATCTCGAGATTTTTAACGAGACCCGACATGCAAGAAGTATACATGGATAATTTCATTGAATGGACTTGTGTGGTTAGTTAATCGATACAGTTTATAACAATTTCTGGAGTTGATTAATTCGTAACATTGGTTGATGTATTATAATTCTTGTAGCGTTTACCGGAACCTATGGCATTTGGAACAAGAGTTGGTGCATTTGCCGCATTATCGGCAATTTTCAAACATGCGAAACGACAGGAGATTTTAAAATATGGGGAACAAGTTTTGAAGGCAGTTTTATTTTCGAAATACGAAAAATGTGACACCGTATTGCGAAAGGCTGGGACGAAATTGATTCAAAGGATTGGAATGATGTTCATGAAAACGAAGGTAAAACATAACTAGTTTAGAGTTAGTAGGTTTAGGTTAGTATTGGTTTCAATTCACATTTTGTATGTTTAGATGGCTCCCTGGCGATATCAGCGAGGAAGTCGGAGTCTGGTCTGCAATTTAAAGGGCACGACTAATCTTTCTGAAACTTCAGGATCGTCTGATCTTAAAAATTTAGGCGGAAATGATCAAGCTAATTACGAAGAATTAAACCAGTATTCGGGCGCTATTGAATCTGTAATTGACAAGTTACTTGAAGGTCTAAAGGATAAGGACACCGTTGTTCGGTGGTCTTCGGCCAAAGGGATTGGACGGGTGACAAACCGCCTTCCGAAAGAGTATGCTGATGAGGTCATGGAAGGGATATTGCAAAATTTTTCTCCACGAGAAGGGAACGCTGCATGGCATGGGGGCTGTCTCGCTCTCGCCGAACTTGCGCGGAGGGGATTATTACTTCCAGAAAGAATTCCCACTGTTATCCCAGTTCTTAAACGGGCGATGGTTTATGACGAGGTTAATAATTAATTAGACCTGATACAACATAAGTAATTTGAACAATGAATTAATTGTTTTTTCTTGTTGATTCCCTCAGATTAGGGGAAATTTTTCTGTCGGATCGCACGTTCGGGATGCAGCATGTTACGTCATGTGGGCCTTCGCAAGAGCCTTTGAGCCTCACATAATCGAACCGTACGTCAACGACATTGCCACATGTCTCATCATTACGATGACGTTTGATCGAGAAGTAAATTGCCGAAGAGCTGCGTCTGCTGCATTTCAAGAAAATGTCGGAAGACAAGGGAACTTTCCACATGGAATTGATATCATTACTGTTGCTGATTATTTTGCCGTTGGAATTAGGACAAATGCATTCACAAAAGTCAGGTAAATGATTTTTATTGCCTTTAAGGCAGAATAGCATGCTGGCTGATGCGGGGTTTTTTGTTTGAATTGTTGTGTCTCAACTTTCCCTTCCTCCATGTATTCAAATGGCGGTTTTGAAAAATGTTCACCGCCTTTCGTTTTTAACAATATGAAGATATTAATGCACCTAAAAATCGGTAATTTTTAGGCTTACATAGTTAGGAGATAAAAATTTTGATTTTTTTCTTCAACAAGAAGATAAATATAAAATAGATGAAAAATAATCAATGAAATTTAAATATTTCCTCATTGAAGAAAAAAATCAAAATTTTTATCTCCTAACTATGTAAGCCTAAAAATTACCGATTTTTAGGTGCATTAATATCTTCATATTGTTAAAAACGAAAGGCGGTGAACATTTTTCAAAATCGCCATTTGAATACATGGAGGAAGGGAAAGTTGAGACACAACAATTCAAACAAAAAACACGTGATACAATGCCACGTTAAGAATGGAGGTACCAATATAATAATACAGTATGTAACAAATTTAATGCTACGATGACATAATTTTTATATCGACATGATCGCGTAAATTTTAAAATTTGAAACTTCGCATAAAAATCTAAAAAGTATATACGGACAATTTCCTCGTCGCCGATTTTTAATATCGCACAAAGGTCAAAGGTCACCATTATTTTTGTGAACAAATTTGAGGCGTCGAAAAAAAAACTTCGTGGATAATTTTTTTTGAACTTTCTAGTATTTTTTATTGGATGCGACATGCGTTTTGAAGAAAAATGAGCTTTGGTCGGACCGTGTACGATTTTCTTGACGCCCACAGGAATTTTTCGCCAAGGACAGGTTGAAGACCTAAAATCGCCACCGCGGCGAAAATTCGAAAACTGAAATATACGTTTGCATACCGGGACTGTCAATATGCTAACGTATATTTCAGTTTTCGAATTTTCGCCGCGGTGGCGATTTTAGGTCTTCAACCTGTCCTTGGCGAAAAATTCCTGTGGGCGTCAAAAAAATCGTACACGGTCCGACCAAAGCTCATTTTTCTTCAAAACGCATGTCGCATCCGATAAAAAATACTAGAAAGTTCAAAAAAAATTATCTACGAAGTTTGCTTTTCGACGCCTCAAATTGGTTCACAAAAATAATGGTGACCTTTGACCTTTGTGCGATATTAAAAATCGGAGACGAGGAAATTGTCCGTATATACTTTTTAGATTTTTATGCGAAGTTTCAAATTTTAAAATTTACGCGACCATGTCGATATACAAATTATGTCATCGTAGCATTAAATTTGTTACATACTGTATGTGCTAATTCGTTTCATATTTATACTTGGCAGTGTCGAAATAGGAAAATTCCAAATATACACGACAGCAATGATTGCTCACCTAATGGATTTAAAGTTTAACCATTTTGACGAAGTAGTGAGAGAGTTGACGGCCGAGGCGTTGGGAAATCTTGCCATAATGGAACCGTTGTACGTTACGGAAAAAGTCGTCCCAGCTTTGATTTCGTTTTGCACCGACTCGGACACTTACACTTCTCATGGAGCATTAATCAGCTTAGGAGCGATTTTGGTCAAATTGAAGAGTATTGATCGACTGAAGTTCAGTAATGATATTTTAACTTCGATTGGCGAAATTGTTCCAAAAATTGTGGAGAAAAAGTTTGCAAATAGTGCACGTGGGAATGAATTTATCAGAGTGGGATTGAATGAGTTCATTGATTCGTGTTCGTTGTCCAAGTAAGATTACTAATTATTATGCTCTTTAAAGAAGTGCGTTATTTGAGGTCATTATTTTTTCAGAATGCCGTATCATAATGATGAAAATTTCATAACTGTCTGCCATAAACTTCTTGAGGAACATCTTTCCAGTGTTGAAAACCGCACGAGGTGAATTTATAATTATCACTAGTTTGTTTTTGTTTAAGATTATCTGGAATTAGAAAATTATTACATTTCAAATTAGAATATCCGCTGGAAAAGCATTCGCACATTTTGTCGTCGAATACTATCACAACAACCCAGCCAAGCACAATTGTCTCACAGGAATTCTTGAAGGAATGTGCAAAGAGTTGACCAGTAATGTGATGCCTGCTAGGCAAGGGCATGCTCATGCCTTAGGTAATGTTGAATATATATATATATAAATTAACCTGCATAATATAGTCGGCCTTATCAAGTATAATTGAACTAAATAACAACCCTGGTTCTAGGTCGACTTCCTGTAAGCGTATTAAAAGAAAACTTTGTCGACGTGATTACTGCGCTACTAAAATGTTCGACAATAACTCCTGACACCGTATTGTGGGCCGAATCTCGAAGGGATGCTCTCGTTGCTTTAAGTAGCATTTTTATTCATAAGAAGTTTAGTAGAAATTCGGTAAATATTACATATTTACCTTGATATGTAGTAATATCAAATGTTGTTTTAAACCTATTGATTATTTTTTAATAGTCTTGGGAAGATGGAATACCTTTGGAGCTGCTGAATACTGAACAAATCTTAAACTCCCTCCTAGAATCGATTGAAGATTACACAACTGATAAACGTGGAGATATCGGATGCTGGGTCAGAAAATCTTCGATAACTGCTTTGAAGGTCATATATTAAATTGGTTTATTTAACCATTATAACTTCAGCATGCATTAAAAGTTTGTTTTCCCGTTTCAGATTTTTAGTATACGATTAAACGAATGTGGATCATTTAAAGATGTGGATCCTTCAAATATTTCCAAGATAATGGGACTAATTGCGAAACAATGTGTTGAAAAGATTGATAATGTTCGTGTCCATGCTGGCCAAGCATTTGCGACAATTATTCATCAAAAGTGAGATCCCTTGCAAATTAAACAGTAAATTTGATTATTTTATAGTACTAAATCTAATGGATTGAATTAGGGATCCTGAGATGTTGGACATTCCACATAGAGATGCAATATTACGAATATTCCCAGAAGATTTTTGTATGATTACATTTATTTACTTTTACTTGGTATTTTTGTTTCTAATATTTTGAAGTTGATTATTCAATCAATTATAGGCAGATCTGTAAATTGGAGATCCACGACATCCACATTTCCCAAGTTCGTAGAAATGTTAACATTGGAACACTGCACATACTACTTGCTCGAAGGATTCATCATTAGTGGAGGAAGTTTGAGTGACAGTGTAATGAAAGACGCTAACGGTGCAATTACTAATTATCTCGTTGCGGCTGGTGCTATGGGGGATGCTGAGTTGAATAGAATTGGTCAGGTTATGCTCAAAATCTTTGAGGTACGTCTAGCTCTAAAGTATTTACAATTACGATAAATAGATTTATGCATGCATCGTAATTTCACATTACTCTTAATACAGAGCAACCTTAGAATGGATCGAGTTACGGTGCCTTTGATGAAATTTGTCACCCAATTACTACAGTCTGGAACGTTTCTGCCTTTATTAACGGATGGGTCCGATTCTTTTGGTCTTGCCTTGATTGAGCTGACAAAAAATGAACTCTTTAAAAGTGGGAGAGTTGAAAAACTTGTTCTCGGCGTGGAATTATTGTGCGAAATGCTTCAAGGAAGTTTGGCTGTGATCAGATCGTACGGAATTATAAACAATTATTTAAATTTTGTATACCCAAATGTATGTATGTATAAAACACAATGTTAATTGCAGAGCCATGAAGAAGCTTACCGTGTACCTGGCCCACGCTTATCCTCGTGTCCGAGTTATCACCTCGCAAAAGATTTACGAAGCGTTGCTGACTTATGGTGCAGAAGAGTTGGCCAGCCAGGAGGAAGTCGAGCACGTCATGACGTTACTGCAAGAATCACAATGGGAAGGAGACGCCAACGCAGTTCGCCCAATTCGAAACCAAATTTGTACCATATTCAACATTCCACAACCAATTTCACTAAAACCGCCGTCCGCCTAAATAATAAGGTAATTTAGAATTCAGCTTTATTCCTGAATATTTAGTTCGGGGATTTAATCCAGTTACCAGATTTTATATTTCATTTTATAAATTCATTAACGATTCTTAAAATTTTCTGTGATTTGCAATGCAACTGTTATGCTTTATTATGAGTGGGTCATAGTATTTAAGTTTTTCACTATTCAATCTTAATTGTTACAATTAGTCACAATAAAGATACAAATCTTAAGCCACTTAAGCCGGAGCATAATGCAGAATGATTTAATTTAGACAAAATTTATCGAATTCATATTCTGGTCAACAATAATATTTTTATTTAGCGATAACATTTCATTATTTTCTTTACCAATTTGTTTGACATCATAACATGTTTGATTGATATTACCACATAACAATTTCGTATTTTTTCTACGTTCAATTACTACATAACTACTACTTCGCATCGCAATAGGCTATAAAAATAGTCCTAGCCAAAAGAAGAAGCTTATTATTTCAAGCTTCAGGTCACGTAACACCGACCACCAGGCCCAAGTTGGAAGGAAATATAGCTGTTTAGTTAGCAAGTTGCCTCCTTATATTATCCTTTAATCGGTACTTTATCAATAGTGGATGGATAGGTTACATATTTGTGCACACTATTTACGGGTGTGCTTGATGAAAAAAATACAAAAATATCTGTGCTCACACTACTGCGAGAAATAACTCATACAATAAATATATACAACAAACCAGTCTGTATTATGGAATTGTTAACAATTAAACAAGTCTATGCTCATGAGATTCAGTAAATAATAAAAGTGGTAAACAGGTAATATAATATTTAAAATACAACAGGGAAGTTTCTTTGGGTTTCTGAAAATATGCGTTTCGTCGTTATAATTACGTTTCATAACATGTTGTAATCATGGTCCCTACGCTGCGGGTAAGGTACGCAGAAATACTTATTAGTAGATTGATTTTTTGTGATATGTTTTGTGCCGTGTGAATACACGATCATTGTGATACAAGTATTTATATACGTATTTATATACATTGTGGAATAGGTGTCGTGTAAAAATAATACTGCTGATGATGCACTTATACTTACTTTAGTGTATAGTATTGACATGTAATCGTTGTTCTTGTACTGCAATTGATAGCAGAGGCAAGCTTTGGTTAGAGGAACACAACATTTTTTCTTGTAAGATTAATAGCTTTGTTTAAATCAGACCTAGACACAGCATGCTTCCTAAACACTCTACAACTCATCCGGATCTACCCTCGACAACTTCAAATCTTGCACCATTTCCCATTGGATAGGAATCGGTCTCCGTGGCCAGACGTTCCTCGCCTTTAAAGTATTTCCAGCTAGTTCTAAATTCTCTAATGCTTTCCACGGATCCCAAACATTCTGCTCTATCCATTCTAAAACGTCCTCCTGTCTGAAAATGGGCTTGAGACTAGTTTCAATACTTTTCACTACGAGTTGAAGCTGATTTTTTAACCTGGGAACTTCTGCTAACACTTCATCAACGCGGAGTGGAAGGGAATAATTGTGTCGAATGTTGTATGGAGTTACCCAACCACGTTTCTTCTCAATTTTTGCCAGCAACTCATTGCTCTCGTGGAGGAGACCCTTTAATCTGAATAATGATCTGAAAAATGCCACGCCACTGAAGTTGCATCTTGATGCAAAATTTAACTCTGTGTCGGAACCTTTGAGTAAATGGTCCAATCGGGTGTGGTAATTCGGACAGTTGAGGATTTGACAGAATTCACGCGCAACGTGGTCAAACTTATCGTAAATTTCTCCCGTAGATATTTCACTGCGAGCAGATAACCGTGCGAGACGGTCTTTTGCCATTAAGATTCTGGGGTGAGCTATTTGTCGCCGGTAGTTCGGGGATCTTTTCGACATGTGGGTGTGAGATGGTGAGGGTTGAGATGATGGAGGATGTCGAGATGATGAGGAGCTTGGTTTCTCCGAAGATGATATAAAGTTGTAATCATGTGGTATTTCTGAAGAACTTGAAGGGTTAGGTTTATTGGTAGTAGAAGAGCTTGAGAATTCGTCAGTCTCTTGACTTGGTAACATGAATACTCGATTTTTAATACGTGCTGTAGAACTCGCTGGGATAGATATTTGCAAACTGTTGTAAATCAGCGAAGGGAGTCCGGCTGGTAAGAGTTCGCATAAAACTGCAAAGTGATCGTATCTCATCCATCCGGTCAATACCTATGTAAAAACATCAATGTCTCAACAATTGATTTGCGGTATTGCCTTTGATTGCATCAATATTTTTGTACCAGTCCAGCCGTGCCCAATTTCCACTTTGGTGATTCTCTTGTAAGCACGCTGATCCACCGATCGGTATTATCCGCGTGTCGACTTAACGGTGGAATGTTTAGAGTCTGAAATATGCATGCAACATGATTAAAAATACAACGTAGGAGTTTTTATTAGAAAACCTGACAAGAGATTAAACCCGATTTCTTTAACTTATTTATGTACCTCGCCAAACGCTCCCTTAAACGCTCCTGCACCCCAAACTGTAGGAAATATTTCTGCATATTTCTCCCAAGCTTCCCACCCCACGAAGCGATCCACATCTTCAGCATAGACCCAAACCATTGGTTCGACCAAATTTCCAATTCCAGACTCGTTCAGACGCCTGACAGAAATTATTCTGAGCATATCGTCCCAAATTATAGGGATGCGACCATTGCGTCGGACATACTTTGCGACCTCTGTAATTAATAGTGATTATTTCACAGATGTGCATAGAATTGCATTACATGGTTAGTTTTATGGGACACTCACCTCGGACATGGTTCAGAAACAGATCTTCCTTATACTCCGACGCTGCCGTGCAAATCGGACACAACCTCAAATTGTAAACTTCATCGCACCCAATATGCACGAATCTCGACCTTTTATGCAACTCCAAAGTTTGATCAATCATTTCTCTGACGACCTTCATCGTCTCCGATTTAGACGGACAGAATGATTGAGGATCTTGATCAATTTCTCTCAAATGACGAAACTCTGCTCCCTTCAAGACAAATTCCACATGCCCAAAAGTCTGCACGAGAGGAATAACTTCAAAGTCGAGCACCAATTCGGCGAAATCAATCAACTCCTCCACCTCATCACGAGTATAGCCTCCCTCAATCATTGATAAATTAGACAGGGATCCTGACCACGGAAATGTATCCTCCCACTCTAACAAGAGCCCATTGATCCCAGCCCTTTTTGCAAGTTTCAATACCTATGCAAACAAAAAATCATTCAATTGAGTAAAAAAGAGTCCCATTTTCCAAGAATGCCAAATTCCTACCTCTTTCAAGTACGATATCTTTGGCGGAGCACCCTTCAAGTCGAAATGCAATAACCTTGACTCAATCACGTTTGATAACATCGGCCTCTGCTCCACTTCCTCCACAGTTATGATGGCAGGTTTTCCCCCATGGTTGTGATGTGCATGATGGTGCCTAAGTCTTGGCGAGGTTTCGGAATGCTGTTCTTGTTGAGTACCATCAAAATTTACTGCTCCACTCTTGTAGTCCAGATCATTATGATTGTTGCCATCGACCACCATGGATGACAACAATACGGCGTCGTCGCCCCCACCACCGTCCAACTCGTGGAGGGAGGGACTCCTTCCATGCAACTCGGAACGGAGACCGGGTCGTCTCGCGTGATGCTCAAAGTCAAAGGAGTGGTGACCCCCATTGGAAACAGAGACGCCGTCCGGGGGGTAGTATAGAAATGTCACTATCACGACAACAATTACCACAGAGAAGATGAAACAGAGGGTGAAGAAAAGTCTTGGTTGACTGGTTCCTCGACCACGTAAAAGTGATGTGCAGTCGGCAGGCATAATAATTTCGTGGAAAAAAACTACTTATTTTTAGTCAAGCACGAAATGAGTACCACTTTTTCTGACGAGGAGTCAACTCAGTCAAGTTCACCGAGTAACTAATATAATAATATTGTTTTAATAACTACATTGTTTAAGAGAATTGATTGTGATAATACTGATGATGATGATGTCGGGGGACGAATAAGTCGTAAGAGATGTAAGATTGTGATGATGTATTGTTGCGAGGTACACAAGTTTCTTGATAATAATTTTACACAGGAAGAGAACAAGGTCTAATTTAATTTATACTTTTTATACACAAAGTATGCATTTTTGCTCTCTGCAAACACTAACCACTGCTTCATGACATTTTCCTGAGATTACGAATTACAGTTTTCCCCAGATTATTATTATACCTTCAACGTCCAAGAAGTCATGAATCCAAATTAAAGGGAATTTTTCTCTCTCTTATGTCATTTATGAAATCGTCAACCGGTTATACAAATATTGAAGTCCTCCTCTCAACTTCCTTTCACTCCTGAGATCACCATAATATTTTTATTGGTATTTTAAAAGATAAAACTATCTTATTTCCTTTCACATTTTGTAATACAATTCCTCAAGATTAGATTGCGCGCAGCAGACTTATATTGTAGCGTTTAGACGAGGAAGCACCATAAAAATTTCATGCAGCAC
The DNA here is from genome assembly GCF_002217175.1 of Folsomia candida. Lineage (NCBI taxonomy): Eukaryota > Metazoa > Arthropoda > Collembola > Entomobryomorpha > Isotomidae > Folsomia > Folsomia candida. Next base: position 9,973,396 of record NW_019091196.1, read on the forward strand.
AACTTCAACCAACTTTGCTCACTTCCCCTGCAAGATAACAACTGCGCTGCGTGGTTAGCGTGGTTTCCTCAGCGTAACACATAGTGCAGAAAACATACGCGTTTTTTTAGAAAGACGAATAACGGAACCTTATGTAGTATGGTTGTTCCAACCCAGTAAGACTACGTACCGTGACAGTAGACGGATAATAATAATGACCGTGTTATACTTGTAGAGTTATTTGAAAGAATTGCAAATCTTTGGGTAAGTCAAAGTCGTGCGTGTGGCAAAGGGAAATCGTAATCTGATTTTGCACATGTACATAGTTTTGTATGTAGGAGAACTCCTCTTTTATGTTATCTTTTCTTCCTCTTGTGCCACAATTTGTTAAAGGAATCAACTTGAACTTGTTGTAGCGTTACACACGGTTTGGTTTGGTTCTCTCTCTGCTTTAACCCATTACACATTAATTATTTAGATCGTGGGGTCGCTCATCCTAGCAGCACGAAAGTCTCAATAATTTAACTTAATGTGACTTCTTCTTGGGCATAAAAGAGACGGAAAGTTTTTTAGGAAAGACTTGTTCTATGTCCTAGAGAGCTATTAGGACTGCAGAGTTGGTTGTTTTTTTGATAGCCTATTCAAAACCAAGCACGGCAGGTGTTAAGGAAAGAAAACCTTGATAATGTAACCTTCGATTTTGCCGGCGCAGTCTCTACGTCGGATTAAAAGGAATATACACCTAAATAACGTATAGGTGCATATGTGTGTAACAGTCCGTTTTATGGATTGGGCAAAAAAAGGGTTGTATGCAGTCTGAACAAGTGGAGGATGGAGGAGGATTAAAGGCATCAGGGAAGAGAGAGATACAAAATAAGTTGCTAGACAGGATATGGAACTAGTTCAGTATGTTTTGCTGTATGTTGGTGCAATGCATGAAACTAGTTTCCACACATTTCTCATTTCCGTACACAAATCTAATGCATTTTTAATAAGGTGGAGTAGGGAGAGGAGTCACGCTGGTGAAATAGTCAGTCAATCAAGAAAGGGTGGGGTATTAGTGGAGAAAGCAGACTTAAAGTGGGCCATTTCCGCACTAATACGATCATTTGAACTCACTCTCCAGAAGTGAACTCTCCAGACATGCAATCCAATCAGTTCATAAATACTTGTGGATATTTGATACGTGGACGCTTTGCTTTATTATTTTAAAGTTTAGGGTAGCACTCTTACAGTATGTGTACTTTTTGTAATAATATCATGCAAACGGGTATTTTTCATTTAGAGAAGATTCAGAGTTGTTTCAGTAAATACTCGCATTTCCTTCAACGTGGAATAGTAGTAATAAAGCTTTTGAGGTTAATACTATTGTCATTCATAAGGCATTTCATTAAGTAGATAACACATTTGATCGTCATAATTCACAGCGATTAAGCACATAATGTAGAGTTTATCAGATTTCAGTCATTTTTTATGACCCATTTTAGTCAGACTTAAAAAATTGCACTTGTTAATCATGTAAGAAGCTTTTTCTTACTATAATGAAAATGGCGGATTTTTGTTATCAAGTTGGGGTTGCAGGGGTTGGTTTATCACCAGTATCTTGTAAGAAGGTGCTCCCCATTTTAACAGAAACGACCACGCAACATAAAATAACTGGCCCGACAATAGCCCCTTGCATGCCAAAATAGAAAATTCCACCCGCAACAGCCAAGCCGGTAAGGTATGGGTGCCCTCCTCCCTTGATTTCAGAGTAAATTTGAGTATCAACCATCGATATGGGGGAGATTTGAGCTATCATCATCAAAATTGCTAATGTCCACTCCCCATGAATAAGAAATAGTTCCAGAACTGCTGGCAACGCTGCCCAGTATGGAGGAAGCAAAGGAACGGCTCCAAAAAGTGTTGCGAGCAGAGATGGTACAAAAACGATGTTGATCTGGAACAAGCTATGAATTAACCAGGTCCACATTCCGTAGAACGTTGCCATTTTAAGAGATGCTGTAAATACGCTGTTCACTGCAAATTTAAAGGCATCAATTCATTATTTAAAAGAAGGCGTTGGTTTGGATATCTCATTATATTTATGTCTATGGTAAGTCACTTGCCTGATTCCTCAACAGCGGAAAGCAATCTGCTACTGTATTTACCATCTCCTGGAATGCTCGATCGAAATATTTCTACTGGTTTGTACACGGATGTTGATGAGTTGAGAAGATAAAACAGAGCGGTGAAGAAGACGATAAAGTTTAACATGAGATTTACAATTGCAGATCCACCTAATAAATTTTACAAGATTGTAAATAGTGAATATTTTATCATTATAAAATTCCAGTCTTTAGAAAAAAGATTGTACCTCCAAAAACCACCGAGAAAATCGACATTAAAGCAGACAAGGCAATTGATATATTTCCAATCAAAATACCCCATGCGGTCTCCACGACCGACATCATTGTTCCAAAATTTGCTTTAGCATAGTCCAGAAAAACCGAATAGTCTAAAAGTTTCGGAACCGTTTTACCCGTTTCTAACAGCTCATTCCATTCTATGCCAGAGCCTCCATCGGGATCGTCAAATTCCTGTTGTATACAGTACAATTTAAGTAACAATGAAAGTTATTAATATTGATTAAATGGTTACCATTTTAGAATTGTTGCTCGTTCCTTCCCAAGTTTTGTTCCAGGATAAATATATTTTGTCCCAAAGTTCAATCACTTGGTTTTCAATCTCTCTTGCCTTTTGAGGATCTTTCTCTTCTATCGAATCCCGGATCGTGTTTGTGATGTATTCTTTTCCGTACACATACTGCAAAAATCATTGTCAATTAATACTGAACGTGAAACTATGAATCGCACATTAATTTTTGGTGATAAATTACCGCATTATCAACTGCAGATCCCATCATACTTTCCCACCCTTCAGGTAACATTTCGGAAATTTCTGGATGTTGAGACACTGTTGAGTTGACAAGGTCGATACTAACACGGGCTAAATGGACTCCCTCAAGGTACACTTGAGTTGCAGCGAATACGAAGAACAAAACCGTAATGATGAGAACAGCAACTAAAATGACTGTTGATGCGACTGGATCTAGATAGGCTTCACAAAATTCACAAAGTTTTCGATCAGCAATGGACATAATCCTCAGTAGTACTCGGACTGGTAGTGGGAACACGTTTTCTGAGATTGCATAATATAAATTTTATGAGTATGAAATATTAGTTTTATGCAAAATGTTCCCAAACTCACCACTGAGTTCGTCCTTTTCGTTTTCGTAAAACGATGCCACTGGGTCTCGAACATTTTTCTTTAGAAATTCAATTATTCCGAACTTGAAGCATAATTTTTTAATTCCATAGTAGAGCACAGGAATTGGGAGAAGGCGTGCTAACCAAAGATGATGCCAAACCTACAATCATAAAGATAAAATTCACCAACATTTTTCTATATAGTTTAGATTAGAAGAATGTGAAAATTTCCTCACTTGAACCACAAGACACGCCAAAAATACACCGTACAAGAATTTGTTACTGTCAATTAAGGCATAGTCCGTCTCATCTTCAGAAATGTCTTCTTCTTGAATTGGTGTATTCGTATCCGTCTGATCTGGACTCACTAGCTTGGATGCTTGAATATTCTGAAGTAAAACGGTTTCACGCAAGTTCTCACCTCTAAGTTTGGGGGTGGAGGGTGAAAATGGTAAACCAGTCGTGTCGAAACTTTGACTTCTTATTAATTTAGGAGATTTTCCGATCCCCAAGACGAGCTTGGTTGCCAACATAGAGATGTGGGGGATTGCATAACTGTAAAGAAATAAACTGAATTATAATAGGGATTCCTCTAATTAAACTACTTGTATTAACCTTGATTGTGTTGTCTTCTGACGAAAGTAAGCAGTAGTCCCTGCTCCCATGCATACCAAGAACGGGAGGAGGATAGTGAAAGGTAAATTTCGGCAGATGAATAGAAATGTCACGGTCCAGGTCACGATAGAAAGCACTTTCAAAATTAGCAATTCCATTTCCGACACTTCCATCCGTCCTCCAGATTGTGTTACAGTGATGTTATCCGGGACATCTTTGCTAACTTCATCCTTTGGTTGATCAGGCAAGCCGAGGGTTGTTTCAGTTTTGGGAGCAGTGATTATACGACTTCTAGTAGCGTATTCAAAATCAAAATTAGTTATGACCTGTACAAATACCACACCACAGATCTCTTTCCTTAATTAAAATTCAATTCGAAATGCTTACTTGATCATAATCGTATGAATAATTAGTCCACCATACGCAATTATCAATGCAAACACGATTTCGCTTCGAACACATCCCAGCACCGTGTAAACTATGGAGTACAACGTCGAGATAATCCATTGCAGCATTAATCCCAGCGTCACAGGGGGGTTGTGGTAGATGAGATAAGTAGCAAAAAATGAAACGAACGCTCCACCAATAGATTTCCAATAATTCGAGACGTAATCCCCAATCTGGTCAGATACCGAATCTGCAATTATTACCGGACTGGACAAAACCTGAAGGACGAAGGGAACTTTGGAACTCTTGACACGACTCATCCATCCATTCGTTGTTTCGACCAATTTTCTTTTAAACGGATAAAGCACACTTCCGCACAGAAGGGCCCACAATAATGATTTGATGAAAGGCTCAAGAATGCAGTATACGGCCCACAAGCCAACAATTGAGAGTCCAGTGAGGACCAGAGCGATTACATTGTAAAAGGCGTACTTTAAGGCCTTATCGTGACCTGAGGGGAGCAGAGAGCTAAGGTTACGAGATCGTAGGTCAGAGAGGGATAAAGTGCTCCGAATTTTGTGAGGATGCTCCATTTCGTTCGATGATGATTATTATTCAGGTGTTCTATAAATTTATATAGGTATTGTAAGTTACAATTTGTAACTTCTAGTACAATTAATGTTTGGACGTATATTTAAAGATAATATACAAACTTACATTTTTCTTCATGTATGACATAATTGTTAGTCGCATCACAATCAATATCCACAATCTTAGAATTTCAGTGAAACTTTGGGTCAACTGGAGATAATTTAATGACTTGGTTAACTATTGGGGCTTAATTATTCATAATGTCGTCACTTCCAAAAATACAGCATAGTCAAAATAGTCAGATGTTTGCTTTCCATCATCTGCAGCAACAAACATTATGTAAACACGAAAACTCGCTTTGAGACGGGATACCGCCTGAATTTCTCATTTGCGTCGTCGACAAGTTGCCGTTTGCTTGTAAAAGTCGGTCGTTTCTTCGCTCCGTTTGAAGTATTATAATTTGCTATTAAATAATCGAGTAATTGTTGGTTTCTAATAATATGTCATAAATATTTTACAGATTTTATCAAGGTAAAGTTAGTTGATTATTATCATTATTGGGTGAAGATTCATTATTGCGAAAATATACCAAAAATTAAATTTAGAAAGCGAATAGTAAATGCAAAATGGTTTTTATAACGGAACTTTACTTTTTTCTAATTCGAAATTTAATTTTTAGATTATAGGATTCCAGGAATTCTACACATACAAGGTCATCGCTGCGTAACATCACAACAGCACCGGTGAATTCGGTCGTCTAATTCCACAGGCTGGACAGAAAAAATCAAGCGTCAAAATGGAAGAAAATGACGTTTTTTTCTCTGCTGCAGATAACATCCCACCAACCATTAGCCAGGGTATTGCTTGCATATTATTGAATTGCTAACTTGACCAACTAGTAGATGTTAAATTTGCCATTTTTTAGGTAAATTTGGTATGGCGAGTGGACTTCGGAAACCTTGTGCGTTAAGTGATTCTTCAAACAGCATCAAGAAATCAAAACTGGGTCTTGGGAACATTCCCAGTTTTGGGTTCAAAAAACCAACCCCTCTCGGTATCAAGAAACAGGCTACTCGCAGCATCGCTTCTATCGAGGATCTTACTACTAATAATAATGAGACAAATGGCAAGCATCGATCCAACTCGGTTCCCAGTAATAATAAGAAACCTTCACAGCCGCTCAAGGATCTCAACGAATTTTACGATTTCGGTGATGATGGGGACGATTGGTACCCAGAGCAAGAGTATTTGCGAGATTTTTCAATCCGAGACTTAAAAGATTATATTATTTCATCCCCGATTGAAATAAACCTTGAAGAAGAAGATGAACTCATTCCAAGAATTAATGATGACTTTACGTGGACGGGTAGACTCGATGATAGTTATCAAGAACAAGATGATGATGACGATGAAAATTACCCGGAAATTGAGACAATTCCATCCGGATATGCTACACGAAATTGTGTTGAAAATCAAGGTATGCATAGATAGATATATAATTAAAATAACTCTTAATATTTTCATCGAACACTTTTAAATATTTATTTGCAGTTTGGGTATGCGATCTCGAATATGAAAAAGATGACCCGATCATTTCACAACCACCGACCTTGAAATACGATCCTGCTAGCCATTCAGCTTTCATGTCTGGTGAGTATATACATACATCTGAGGATGAGTATTCGTGTCACAGTTAACAATTCGTGAATATTTCAGATTATTTATCTGCCATCAATATGTTACCGTCAATTTCCTCAGACGAAGACAGTACGGACGTCAGCAACGATGAAGATTCAAACGAGATTTGATTCCTGAGATTTGCATTGAATCTCTTATTCTTTGAATGAATACTAATTATGTTTCAATATTCAAATATCAATATCGAGAAGCGTTGCATGCCTGAAAATTTTAGTTGTATTCCTATCACTGTCTCTCTCCTACTACTTCTACCTGTCAATATAATGTCACCTTATAACTATTTAATGTAATTACTCGTACTGATTTCACTGTGATCATATCTTAAAGATAGTGATGAACACCGCACTGATATTACTGTAATATAAAATAATACCCTATCTTGATAATTTCACAAAATAATAGATGCATGTATTTTTAAATGAACAAATGTCCATTCCATTTAAATTGTATTTTTAACTAAAAGTAATTCGAGCAAATTTTTTAACAGACTTAACTGTAATTCGGATTTTTTGTATAATAAAGATTATAATGTGCATGTATGAATATCAATGTCAAATCAATTTATGTACATACGTAATGAATCACTTATTATGCCAACCCAGGCATTGAATCTTTAATACAAAAAATGATCCATCCCACATTAAAAGCCACATGAAATCATGAAACCAAATGTATGCAAGTTTTAACGGTAATTCTAACTGTTGTGTCATCTCAACCTCAACTAAAACTTCTCAATTTTCAAGTATTCAGTATAGTTTTGACGACAGTTGTGGTCTGTGTGTGTCCATGTCGTTAAAATCAACATTAACCCAATTGGTTCATAATCCTCTTAATGAGAAGCAATTTTGCCTGTAGAATAAATCTGGATCTAGATTGGTCTCATCCTTCCCATGAATGTGTCTGTGAATTGAGTGATTTTATTAATCTTTTTTGCTCCCAGTTTACTATCTCTGTTAAACTCTGTGGTTAAACCATGAATATTTTGTGACCTAGATTTTATGCCATGATAATGATCAGTTAGTTACGTGCATATTATGATGCATGTTGTATAATGCATTATATATGTGTGTGCATTTAAGTTCCACAACATTTGTCACGATTTTTTATAACCGTCATCCGTTCCAAAATTCTGTGACGAATTGGATTAATTCTAGTTTCTGACCATTTTTTTCTTGCTCAGTAAAAACAAAAAGTCATGACGTGTCCTTTATCACCAGTCGAATACGCCGAGTTGGACAGTAAAGAAGGTCGTGAGTGGAACCAACTTTGCTCCCCAGAAATATATGATGAAGGATACATAAAATTGGGGAAGACGAAGGGAGTGTTTGCCAGAAGTTATTTGTCGTTTTATGACCGCATAAAGAACTTTGTGATTAGAGATGATGACGTATGGGTCGTGAGTTTCCCGAAAACTGGTGAGTATAATAATTAACCAATTTCAGATCGAATAAAAATTTTAATACTGAAAATTCATGCATACATGAAAAACATTTTATAAAATTTCCTCCTCAGGAACAACATGGACTCAAGAACTCGTTTGGTGCATGATGAATGATGATGGTGACGATGATTTTGAGAAAGCGAAAAAGGACCTGGGACAAAGATTTCCATACTTTGAGTAAGTACTTAATACATAGCTCCAATTTATCCTAATTCCTCTTTCTCAGAAAAAAACTATCCTCATTTTCCCAACTTATAAAACTAAATACTTTTCCCTTCATAAAGCCTTGATCATTTCCTATCCCCTAATAATTCTTTCCTCCAGGGTTCGTGCCAACTGGTCCCCCCGGCTCGCATCAATCATCGAGAAAAACGTGGTTGAAAACGAGGCAGTGTCCTCTGACAAGAAACACTTTTTCCAGGACAGTTTCACCCTCGCGGAGAACATGGCGTCGCCACGTTTTCTGAAATGTCATTTACATTTTTCCCTCCTTCCCACTCAACTAATTGAAAAGTCTACGAAGGCGAAGATCATCTATGTAGCCAGAAATCCGAAGGATACTTGCACATCCTTCTACCACCACTCTTGCCTTCTCGACGGCTACGGTGGAACTTTGGAACAATTTGCGGAGCAATTTATCACGGACAACGGTAACAACATTGTTCTGCTCGACGAGAAGATTTTCATGTGGTGAAAGTTATATCACGACTTTTACCACAGCGTCGTCACGCTTTCTTCTATGCCAATTGTCTGCAGAGGCGAAACATATTTAAACTCTTATACTTTTAGGGTTTAGGCCAGAGAGGAGATAATTTAAGTGAAATTTCCACCCATTCGTTTTCCCAGGAATGATGGGGAAGAGATTGTGCCAAATAATGCATGGAAGTGAAAGCAGGACTTTCACTTCACCTACTTTTTCTGCTGTGGACCCTCATTTGAGATCTCATTCAATTTTATGGCTGTTGCATGCAATTGCAATTGCTTAATATTATCCTTCTTGTCCTTGTCTGGTTGGTGGATCTGTGAAAATAAATGAAAATGATGCTCGCTTTCTCTTCTCTCTGGCTCGTCGCGTTTCCTGACTTTCGGTCCAGTGCAGCAGTGAAAATGCAAAATAATAATATGTCCTCCTTTATATTTCCATTTGAATGAAACCATTAGGAATTTAAGTGGGAGAGGAATCTCGATCTCGTTTTATTTCTAGTCCTCGTGTATTGTTGTGTGTCGTGCCTGCCGTGATATATGTAATAATGTGAATTATATTCTATTTATTATCCTGTAGTTTTCTGCTCGCCTTTTTGGACTCATTTGAAAGAATTTTGGGAACGTCGAGATCGCGATGACATCCTCTTCTTGACTTATGAAGACATGAAGAAGGTAAGAGAATCTGCATTTTTATTAAAACTTGCCCACACAACGATGCATAATGAAATGAAAGAACGGAACAAGAGGAAGAAATGCGAAATTGAATATAGTGAAAAACGGTGATGTGTATAATGTCCCTTTCATGTTTTAAAAAACAGATTTTTTTGGACCACCTACATACTTCCAACAGTTTATTTTTAGGCTAGGCAATTTTTTATTAAGTATTTTGTTTGTCAAACTTTCCATAATTTAGACCAGTGACCTTTCAAAGTCAACCCCCAAGAGTTTGACGATATTATTAAATATATGCATAACATGTTTCTACTCTGTTTCAGGACCTCCCATCAGTGATTCAAAAAACTGCGAAATTTCTTGGAAAAGCGGAACTAAGTCCGGAACAAGTTCGGAAATTGGCTGACCATCTCAGTTTCGAGAAGATGAAGGTCAACCCCTTCGTGAATCAGGAGAGTGTTGTGGAAAACTTGAGGAAAATCCATGGGCGGACGTACGACTCGACTTTCATGAGAAAAGGAAAAGTTGGGTCTTGGCAAGACGAACTTTCTGTGGCCATAGTGGCCAAGATGGACGCATGGATTGCAGAAAATAGGATTGAAGGGCTGTACTAGATGATAAATAACACAATTTTTGTATATTATTTTGTGATCGCGTGACCAAAAAGATATCCATCCCCATTGCGAAATATTTCCCTATTTTCTAAATCTCATCTCTTAAAAAGGTGTGGATCCTGCGCAATTCCCTAATCTCAAGATTTAATCAAGTTCAAACTATATAAAAATACGAGAGTTAACAAACTAATATAAACAAAATTCCAGACCAAAAACCAGGCCCATCCTTTGCATAAAATTTGCATTTACTTACGTAGATATTTTCATCTCTAGTTTGTTATTCTTCATCATCTTCTTTTTACTCTTCTCCCGTCCCGTCAAGCAACCTGTGTGGTTGCAGAATTGCAGAATTTGAATTGAGCTACAGGTGCTATTTTCCCTTTTCCTTGACACGTACCAAATTGAATTTCGGCTGGGAAAGAAAACATAACAAACGTGACAGTCCCAGTTTTCTCTGGGTGGAATTTTTTACACAGAAAATCCAACCTTGCCTGAAGAAACTGAAGGAAGAAGGGACTTCTTCCCATGATAAAAAAACCCCCGGTCATTGCATTCCATCAAGTTAAAAGGGTCCTAAAAGTGAGAGAAACTAATGGAAAAAGAATCTGCACTTAAGTGAAATGACAACATTCTTTTATAACTGTTTGGACCAATAAGGACGACGTGGAACTGGCCAAAAAAACTGTAATCGTCCTCTGGGCAAGTGGGCACTCAAATTCGTTAAGAAACAATCGAAGGAATCACGACCTATGGTGCAATTCAACGAATGGAATGCAACCTCGTCACAACTTTTGATCCCTACTGTTAAATTTCACGACTTTTTTTTTGAGGCATAAAAAATACTTATCACAGCCTTTTTAAGCCTTTTTAAGCCCATGTAATCAATTTTGAGTGACATGATGGTCAGTAATTCAGCGCCTTACTAGGAAAAAATGTCAACATTTTACAAGGAACCCACATAAATCAATACTTGACCGAATTCTGTCTTCAAAAATAGGCAGCCAATTCGACATGATAAGTACTAGAATCAAAAGTAAAGTTATAAACCCCATAAAAAAGCTCCAACATCCTTCTCGGTTCAAGTACGGCTGGTTGAACTGTGCGTGTAATACTCTCACCATGAAAAGAAGGCGACGACGATACTTTTATACTTTCTCTACTGCACTCTCCTCTTCTTCTAAAACTATAACCTCCTTTTAAAAAGTTAGCTTCAAGCTACATCAACTCGACGACGTCCCTGCTGCCCCTGTGGGAATAGAGAAATCAGAGCAAAATACAAAGTGTGGTGGCAGAGAAAGGAGAATCAGCCAGGCGAGGCAAGTCAGGCAGAAGGCAGAGATTAGTTGCTCGACCAAACCGAAAAAGAAAGTGGAGAAAGAAGAAAACATTCCAGACAGACACCATAACACCGCAGTTTCGGTTAAATAGTTGTGTTTGTGACGACGACGACGGAACTGCGAAAAACGAGGAGGACACAGAGACAGATTCGGCCATTGTCTCTGGTCCAGTCCAGTTTGCAATTCTTCTTTCACCAGCAATTACTCCTCATTAGTTCACACTTTTCACCATGTAACCAACCACTATTGCCTCATTAGTGGGCAGATGCTAAATAAGGATGGGCCCGTTTCGAAATAATGTCGTACTAAAGACAGAACATGAGTAGCCCCATTTTGAAAAACTTTATGCACCAGTTCCGGCCATTTAATCCAAAAGAAAATCTCAATTGTTGAGCAATCCTCAACAATTTTTCATTCTTTCTTTTCTACATATCTAACAACACCCAGATAACCATTTTGTACAACATTCTTGTCATTTTTCTCCCTACAATACGCAATAACGGATGAATTTAGTCGCTTTATTTTACGACACTGTAAATCCCCTTTACTTTCTTGATATGAAGGACAAAACTGGTTCATGTCGCTGTTTCCTGCTGCTTTAATGATGCCACACGCAATTCAATTTTATCACCCACCCATCAAATCAGGTATGACATTTATTCAACCACACACACAGCAAATATAGCCATGCAGGATTTTCTCTTTGTGTGTGACAATGTCATTTGTGAGACAGAGACGATGCATGCAATGCCACATTATTTGTCGTACGTACTCCGCATAATATTTGAAACATGGCAACTCTCCGGATTTGGTTGGATACACATCGTCGTTCCAGCGGTATTTTGCATGCACGCCAAACTTACTTTCAGAGGTGATATTGACGAGTTGTGGTGGAATTTGGAAATCCCGATTTCGTAATAACGTTCGGCCTACACCCCGATCTAAATAAGAAGATATCCAGGAGGAGGAGTGGTATTACGACGTCAGTCAGTCAGTTATAGCCTTTCCTATCCTAATGTTTATCCTCGAACCGTTTACACTAAGAAGGGACAACGGGATGTGGAAGATGAGAGAACGGCAATAAAAAATCCTTCTACTTTCTCCTATTGCAACTTTGTGTGAAGGGAGATCAGATGTCTCGTTATGCAAATTGAATTTCTACCAAAATGATGGGAAACTCTGAGCTCGTATATTTTCTAAATATTGAAATTGGATCGGCTTTTCAGCCCTCTTCACGGTGGGTGCGATATTAATGGTGGGGAAGGACCGATTACATTTTGAGACTCTTCTTTTTCTTCTCTCATCGTAAATATTTCATGTCCGCAGAAGAATAAAAAAGTATGGACTTTGTCACGTTTAGCAAGTACCTACATATGTGGAAGGGTGGTTGGTGGTGGTGGTCTGGTGATTATGATAAAGTGTGTGTAAACAGTCTCAAGTTTTTAACTGCTGAAAAAGACAAATATGATTAAGCTTTCTATTCTTGGCCTCGTGTGTGTGCTGAGCTGAAGACTTGCGTCATTAAGAAAATGTGTGGCTGGGTACCAGTTTTGTCTGGATTTTTTTAATTGACTATATAAAAGCAGGAATGAATGGAAAATTCCAATGTACCCAAATACAGATATTTTTATTACATAACATGGAAATACTAATAATTCTCATTAATATAAGGATGCAAATAAGTATCGATTCTTCCTTTGTCAGCAATATCCTTCAAAATAATGGGCCCGGAGAGATAATCTCGTACTCGGGCGACTCTCTATTTAAAGTCGATACCATTGTGTTCGAATAACTGCATGTTAATCTCTATTTGTGCTCAGGGAGCATTACAAATTTAACCCTTTTCTCATTTACTTACATCTCGTCTCTGACTAAATACAATCAACACGAAGTCAGAGTCATGCGCTTGCATTAAATAAAGTGAAGTCATTTAAACTGAGATTAAATTATATGTAATCATCACATGGCATCCCAGACAGCAGATGTTTTTCAGATTATAAGCACATACTTATCATCATTAGTAGGGTAAAGCTCTCTCATTAATATCATTCATTATGACGATATTGTGACATTTAACATCTCTCGTTACTCTTTCTAATTTTTAATATCTTTCCTAAAAAAAACATTAATTAAAAAGAACGTATTTACAATGCCCTGTGAAATTGTGGACGTTGGAGAGATCGCTGATAGTTTCAGGTAAGCATTACAATCCTTTTTGCATAACAAAACAATATTCAAAAAGTTACGAAACTTTCCATCTCGAAAATAGAACGGAAATCGAAAAAAACCTCTAGTAGCCCTTGTACCTAACATATTTCCATATCATTCTCACCATCCGATTTTGTTTTTATGTTGAGAAAACTTGTATTAAAAATGACTTCTTCCTCGTGAATATTTCCCAGACAAAGTTTTATTATATCTCGAAACTACTTTTACTTGCAAATAGTTTCCCCTTTGCCAAGAAGAAGTGTTCTCCTTTCGACCGTACATATATCAATTTACCCATGAAAAAAATATGCTCTACTTATATATAAAATGAGGCAAGCAATTTATTAAAATTGACTCTTAACATATCGCCGCACTCAATCAGGGAGGAAATAGTGGCAGCAATAAAGAAAGAGGACCTCAATTTCGGGCCCAAGCTGGTCGGATTTTTGTCTAATTCTGACCCAACAGCCAAAACATATTCCGCTCTCACGGCTCAATCCTGTCTCGCTGTCGGGATTCACTACGAACTTCGACACGTGGATAAGGAAGACTTGGAGGAGAAAATAGTCGAGGCAAATGAAGACAATTCTGTTCATGGTAAAAAAGAAAATCCGTAATACGAAATTCCTCTTACATACTTTCCAATCTGGTAGGTATCATTGTCTATTATCCCGTCTTCAACTCTCGTCAGGTATGTCGAGTCGTAAGCCAAAAGCTAAAAATCAAATCAATTTCCTTTCTTCTCAATGGCATTCTGATGATATTTTTATCCCTGTCTTCTTGCCCCACGTCGGATTTGGTTGGTTCTTAATTCTCTCCCAACCTCGACCAACATCCGATTTAATATCCTGTTGAGTAAACAAGGGCCCAGAATAAAATAACGGATATGATGTAACCCTTAAGTCTTGTCGGGATTTTCTCTATTATTATTAATTGAGACGGATTAGACAAGCATCCATTCTAAATCCATGGACAGGTTTATGTCCCAAGTCATAAAGTAGAATAATCCGGACAATACCACGCTGTCAGAAACGATACCTTTTACTTACCGCCATAAAAAGTGAAATGGTTTTCCCCGTGTAATTTTTACGACGACCTGTTTGCACTTTTTATGTATTTCTGTGCATGAATTTGTTCCGGAATTTGTCTAAACAATAAAAATGCTTTCACTTTAATTAAAATGCTTGCTTGACTTGTTCCACTTACGGAGGAAGACAATATAATACATAACTTCCTGTTACACATAATGTATACAAAGTTGAGATTCTTCCTACACAAACAATATGTCACGCGTTCAGTTTCGTGATGGAAAACCGTTTTAAATTAAATCGTACCTTTTTGATAGATCTCCATCAGGAATGGGTATGTAGTTGCCTATAATGAAATTAAACGTCTCATATATCACAGTTCCGACAGTTGCATTGCCATATGTTTAGGTCACATGAATCCTAAACTGTTTTCCTTTCTGTGCAGATTTGTCATTGTTTGCTCGTCGTTTGCGACACATGTGACTCATATTAAATCGTTTTCTTTTTTGCAGGACCAATATTTGCAAAATGTCCTAAGCGCCAAGAAAGACGTGGAAGGACTCTGTCATAAATATGTGAGGAAGAGAAGAATTTATGCAAATATTATTCCTTTTTATATAATAATAAGTAAAATAGAATTTAAAAAATACTTTACGCAAACCTTTCTTCCCAGATTTACAATATGTACCACAACGTACGATTTCTCGACGAAGGGAAAGAGATTAAGTCCATCATCCCGTGCACGCCGTTGGCCATCGTGAAGGCGAGTTTTTTCCTTAAAAATAAAGTTTGCATCACACACGACTTATTACAGAGCCATCCCCTCAGGTCAATTATAAATGGTTGTAAAAATTTACGACCGTATATCCTCCTCATAAAAAAATAGTCGTTTTTCCCCCCCCACTAAAGTCTTTTTGAAATATCCTCATTTATTTTTTAAATGAAAGCCTGAGGAAGTTTTAAAGTGAAAAGTTTTTTCCTCGCACACATTTTCGTCATCAAATATAAATTATCTCATATTCAAAGTCTAATCTGCTTTTGCATACATACTTTGTATGCAGATCTTGGAACATATTGCAGCCTATAATCGTCTCCTACCTTATGGAAATCGCCTCCATGGCAGAGTGATTACGGTCATAAACCGCAGTGAAGTGGTGGGCCGGCCCCTCGCTGCATTACTTGCGAACGACGGGGCAAAAGTTTTCTCCGTGGATATTAACGATGTCCAGGAATTTCATAGAGGAACCGGCCTCCAGTTCTCAACTCATGAAGTGAGTACATAAGAAGCTAAATAATGTGCTTGTATAGAAGTTTTGAAAACATTTATGTAAACGATTTTGTTTTTCAGGCGAAAAACACGTCTTACAAGATGACGGATGTTCTGCCCTTTTCCGACGTTGTGATTTCCGGAGTGCCCTCGGCTAATTTCAAAGTAAGGGCAGCAGCCATAAAGCATTACAGAGGTACTTGTAGTGGTGGGAATAATGGTGGAAATAATAATAATGAAAGGTTCCAACGGAGCTGTTAAAGGACGGAGTAATAGCAATAAATTTCTCGGGTTCGAATAACTTTGGGGATGATGTGAAGCACCGGGCGTCCTTTTATGCGCCGGCCATCGGCAAGATTACCATCGCCATGTTGCAGAGGAATCTCATTCGGTTGTATCAAAACTACAGGGACGATGAGTAATGAAATGAATGGTGGAGGAAGAGGACGTTGGAGTATAATTTAAGTAGTTGACTTTATTTATATTTTGTAATAAAGATTTTTTAAGTATTTTGGGGAGATATTTAGTTTGTATGATCTCGTTAATCTTTGACCTCCATGTCGTCAACCGTGAGAGTGACCTCCACCTCCTCCGTGGGAATGACCACCACCTCCGTGCGAATGACCACCTCCTCCTACATGAACGTGACCACCTCCACCGTGAGAATGACCACCGTGGGAGTGACCACTGTGAGAATGACCACTGTGAGAGTGACCGTGATGATGATGGTGATGATGGCTGGGACGATGGTGGTGGTGATGACGATTCCCCCCAAGATAAGCAAACGCAGGAAACCCACGATACCGTCTCCGGTCATAGTCATTGTTGTAAAGCGTATTTATTGGAGGGTACCACACAGGGTCCGGTCTGTGATAGCGTCGACTATGCCAATAATATGGCATAATACCAATACTAAATTCGGCTGTATCCATGTTTTCCCCTTCTAATAAGTTCCTGCCCTTATTATGGGTCGACTTTCTGGGAGGATTTTCTTCTTCGGGGTCGTCACTGTAATTGGATTCGGTATCTGTCAACGAGCCGTCCATGTCAGGAAGAATTGGGAGGACCTCGGGTGGTGCTAAAGTTTCCAAGTTATCATCAGAAAATTGAGACAATGAACCAATCGGTGGAGGAAGAAGGTCTGTCGATAGTTCATTATCCTTGAAGTTGTCGGAAAAGTTTGTCGAATTTTCAACTTCCCCAAGTTCGAAAACATGTTGCTCTTGTTGTTGCTCAGAAGAACTGTTGTTGTTCCTGCTGACACTACTCGTCATCGTCGTCTTATTATGAATCTGTCCGTCTTTGGTTTCTTCATCTTTCTCATTTCCACCCACGGTTAGACTACTCGCATTGAAATTTGAAACAGTAATACTCTCCACAATGCTGACACCTTTATCATCCTCATTTCCTTGGGGGGTTAGGTGATGATGATCCGCCTTAGTGAAAGCTGAAGCTCCAAATATTACAACAAAGGTTCGTATTGCAATCTAAAATTTCAAAGGAATCAAACAAGCTTCTACTATGTATAAAAAAGAAGAAGTAGCGAATTCAAATGTTTGTGAAGTGGAGCGTTTGTTTACCAAAAACTTCATTTTTCAGCCAGATCGGTGCAGACGAGGCCCCTTGAGACGAAGGAAACCTCAAAATTTCAATAAAGAACGTCAGTCAGTCTTAACTCAAAGTGGTTTGGCAAAGAAAAGTCTTTAAGGAAATGTGCTTTTTCCCCGTCTTCTCGCTTCGTCGACGCGATGTGGATGTGGCGATGGGCGAGAGTCACTTTTGTGTGTGAGGAAATTGGATCCATTTGTCTATTTATATGGTCGCACATGTGCATGTCACGTATGTATTTCGAATTCGAGACCTCAGTCACCACCATAAAGTCAGAGTTGGACAAATACGGAATTTGTTAGAGGGCAAAAAAGATGTGTTCACATTAGAAAACAGTCGTGTGATATAATGTGTACACACGATCGGTCAGTGTGTGATGACGATTTGGACAAATCCCAATTGACAAATTAACTTCATTTGTACGTATGACGTTTGTACACCATTTTGAGCAGGCTACTTATCATGAGCATGAAAAATAATTTTGTATGTATCAACGGAAATCCGGGCACGTTTAGTAAATACAAAATATATATAAAAAAAATTGATAAAAGGGTCAATTTTTTTAGCCAAGTGCGCATTTTCCATCCTGATAAAAACTGACGAGTGACATCATGGCACAAAGTGGAGAGCGAAAGTGAAGTAAAACGACATTAACGCGTAATGTGTGCTATTTTTCACAACTTCACGAAAACGACAAACCCACCAACCGACTAGGTTTCACACTTGTTTGGAAATTCGACAAATCTGTGCCATCATCCAAACGCAATTCTCTGGTCGAATGGAAGAGATTGTTCCCACATGTTGGCATCCATTCTTGACCAGTGTTTGGTGGAGAAAAAAGATGAGATTGGTATTTTATCACACCTTTTTCCCATCCATGTCAATCTTTACTTTGTTCGTATCCTAAAGAGGCAAGTACATAAATTCTATACCAAACAACTCAGAATCTCAGTCTCAGATATTTATATTCACCACCACGTAAACTCGCCTTATGTAACCTGGTCATTCCAAGAAATGGCATATTAACGTAAATAATTAAGATTTTCCAGTGAAATGCACCTCTTAAGTGACTCATACTTCAAGTAACAATCTCAAATCCAAAGTTTACCTTCATTTTGAAACTTGCCCGTAAATTGGACTAGATTACATAAACGCAAAACAAAACAATAAGCAAGAGTGAATTATAATAAATAGCTAGACAGATTAATTGATCCCGTTTACTTGCACAGTTCCATCCACCCATCCACTACATAAATAGATACAATTAAATACATGCCTTAAAACTGCCTGCTCATCCCATTGCTTAAACTATTACAAAGTGCTTGCCTTCCATCCTTTCGTACTAATTCTTCTTCTTCTTTCCCTCCCCAATAAATACTTAGTTCGCAACAACGAAACTTTCCAAGGTACTGGCAAAGCAAAGGTATCTACGACAATGCCAAACTCTACTCCCAAACCAACAAGTTTGCAGAACAAAGTCATCCAAGAAAGAGCGACACGTTTTCCTTCAATAGTTCACGTCCGCCGCCCAACTGGAGGAGAAAGCGATGGATGAATTGAATGAAACGTGCATTTGTTTACCTGCTCTCCGACAAATTCTAAACTTTTCCACTGTCTAATTAAACGCGATCTACTCCTCCAATCCATCCATCCATTATTCTCTCTTCGCTTCTTCAGATCCCACTATCTCATTTCATCCGAGACTCACTTTCACCAAGTAATTCTGCTCAATGGGAGAGGATGACGTCGAGGTCGAGAGTAGGCGAAAGAAGTTTCAACATGGCACGGAAATCCCGTTTTTCATGGCAATTAAACCCGCTCACCTATCACGAACGGAGTAACCTTTACCCAATTTAGATACTTATTTACTTTGTTGCAGGAGAACCCTTCAAGGAAAGTGTGAGACGGGAATTGAAACAAGGCCCGTGTACCTATTTAAGTAAGAAGAAGGCAAGAAGAAATACAAAGACTTGGCTGGGATGAGACGTGTAAATTTTGAAGGACATTAAAGTTGACAAATTGGCTAAGGCGTTTCAGTTTGTTTCTCCTTTTGTGTGTCCTACCGACACAAAATAGTGGTTGTAGAGTCCCGTTGAGACGTAGTATGTAGATTTGCATAAATATTTACTACACTTTGCTCAATATTTTATGGTGTGTATTTTAAAATTAGGCCGTTTTTGTATACATTTCTTTAGAAAACGGTCTAATTATAAAATGCAAACCATAATAAATAGTAAATTTCCGTAGAATTGCATCTTCTCCTGAAAAGATTCATACTCGCAATTGTCTTTAAAAGAAGTGAATTATTTCATTCAGTAGTGACCAATTCACCTGATTGAAATCCCCTTCTTCTTATTATACCTTACACCCCCCGGTGCGTGATAGCAGTTCATAATACAATTCGGACAAATGTGTCAAAACCTTCGAACAACATCTTGTCGCCACCACCACTCGAAGTACATACCACCACACAAAACTATTGTCTTCTTTTTATAGCTGAATCCACTGAATAAATCTCATCCCGTCGTGCCTCGAATGACAAAACTTTCTCCTTCCTTCCTTTCTTTCACAGCCTACGGCAAAAGTCCTCTCGAAATCAAATGGCTTCAACGAAATGAACTTTATAACAAACAGACCGGGTATTCTTTGATCCCCTTCT
This sequence comes from Folsomia candida, assembly GCF_002217175.1. Lineage (NCBI taxonomy): Eukaryota > Metazoa > Arthropoda > Collembola > Entomobryomorpha > Isotomidae > Folsomia > Folsomia candida. The sequence continues at coordinate 9,993,453 of NW_019091196.1, forward strand.
GTAAATTTACATATGTGCATCGACCATCTGGAAGGGATAATCCTGACAGAAATTCGATCAGAATCGCAGGCTTATCCTATTCTTATCTCCCTCCCTCCTGCCTACTCACTAGTGAGTGAGGTCCAGTCGGGTGGAAGCAGAGTTACGGCGATGTCAGCTACTGCCTTAAATAAGGCAAACTACTGCTATTACCTACCACCACCGACATGACATGCTGCTGTGATTATAGAATTCATATTAGGTCGTCCTCCTCCTATCCAAATTTAACAGACTTTCTCTCCTCTTTCAGCCTTCATCTGCATGCATATCCTCCCCGAAATACTGTTTAATATTCAGAGTGGCAATTCTTTTGCCAAATTGTGGATAATATCCTACAAGGGAGCGTTCTTCTGGAAGATCATTTGTACCATAACAGCTACGTACGTACGTATATCCTCCCACTCGTATACAGTGCGAGAGGATATACTATGTATACGCGTTATGCTAAATTTCTCAGAATACATAATTTCGAATAGAGTCATCACTGCGTATTATTATTTTATAAAGTATGTTAAGTTATACCCCACTAAAATTTGAAATGGCTCAGAATACGGGACCTTTGTCAGTTTCAAACCTCTTCAAAAATGTCTACCTCTCTCCTTCTGTTGCTTTTTCTACTGTGGTATTTTGAGATTCTCTCTTTCTCTTTCCGTCCACAATTCCGCTTTTCTCTTGAATGTGGCTGTTTCGTTGTTATTTCCAATTTATCCTACATTGTTATCATAACCAGTTATGACATTGGATTGGAGGAGAGAATTGCGAAAGAAAGTAGAGCATAGAAAGTGAAAGCCTTCTTCTCCTACATAAACTTACCCTTTTACATAGCAGAACTCTGACAATATTCCATTACCAAGATATTCTAAAGTGGAAATTTAATGGCCACGTGCGACAAAGTGGTCATAAGAGCACTTGAAGAAATATTATGTATATATAAGGACACAGCACAAAATAGGTACGTATAGTGGAGAGATATTTAATGTTTATTGTTCTCTCCTCTCCCCACGCACTCGAGAATAATAAGGAATTCAAGATGGGACACAGAAACTTTATTACCACGGTTTATTAATTATTTAATTTTTACGCTGCAGACCGTCCCTACTCTGAAATGTCATCAACTTTCTGGAGTAAAAATAAATAAATACGAGATGGGCATGCATGGAGCTCTGCCAACTTTCCCCTTTTTAAGGACACATTTAGGAAACAAAAGAGAAAATGGAATATTCTTAAGTTACAAATGTGCCCAATATTTTCCTGTTCGTTTCCTATAAATTTTTCATGAAAAGGAAGAAGAGATGAAATAGGGTACTTCTACCTCCATTCATGTCTTCCTGTGTTAGGATGAATGTTTCGCAATATTGTACGAGTAGGAGAAACGAGTAGGGAATCCATTTCGGATAAGACGGATGGAACAAGTAAGATATCACATAATCATCATCGTCGTGTTATCAATCTGGTCGAGATTCACATCAGTTCAAGAAATCGTTTACTTCCTCAGTTGAAAGGATCCGTTTCGGTCTTTTGACTTGCTCAATTTCTCACGACTTGGTAGACTTCAGTTCTTCTCCTGATCGTCTGACCAGTAGAATTGAAGACTTTCTTTTTCGAGACAGTGATATTCCTTCCGTCCAAATATTTCAGATTTCAGATACTCCACGGCTGATGATTGCTTTCGTATCTGTCTATCGGCAACCTGATTGAGCCCATGGGAGATTTCTCCAGCGTTGGACTAACTTGATAACTCCGCATGAACATTATTCGCTGATCTGTGTCCATCCAGTCCGAAAAACTTGTTCTTTCTGAGATTCTATTTATGTATTGGGCAAGTTGTAGAAAAAATCGATTCAACTCCTGTGTACCTGCAGCAGCAGGCTTATATTTTCAGATGTAGAAAGACCATGATGGGGATACTATTCCCTTGTAATTTATCAATAATTTAATAAAAAGTAAAAGATTTATGTCCATAAAAAGGTACAACTTTTACACCAAATCCGTATAAATTTGACCCCAACCGAATTATTCGCCCACTTTGTTAGTATAGTTTACGGTGTAACGTCACCATAAAATATTTTTCTAGGAGTTTTAGTAGAATCGTAAAGTATTACATCACATAAAAATCGAATATTTCCATTCAGACATAACGAGAGTGAGGTAATCCTTAAACTACATTCATAGAGGATGGGTGGGTGGGTGGTGGGTATTAAACAAATTGATGGAACCCACACTGATATATAATAAGTAAGCAAAAATTTGAACTATCTCGCTACTTATTTATGAAAATCCGACAAGTTTTAAGCACAAAATGTTAAACAGACAATGTTTTCCTTTTCATGAAACTTGATTTTAATCAAGCTCCCCTGCAGGTCTTTTCTTAGACAATACACCAACGTTTCAAATTCCTCAATCCCGATCCTCCTCAAATTTCGAGCAAACTTTTGAAACTGACTCACGTCCGATGTAGCCCAAGAAGGCGAATTAATTTGTTATCATATCGATGAAACAGGAAAAGAAAGTTTAGTATCGATTGCAAAAGTTTGATTTGAATTCCTCTCTCTTTTGGACTTACCTTTCTTTCTGCAGGATAAAAAGAGTGATGCCAGTCATTCATATTCTTATGTTTCACCTTCTTGTCATGAATAAATTCGAGTTTGCAGACCTGTGGTACAAACGTTTCGCCGAGAAGATAGAAAAAAAGTTGAGTTAAATTAAATTAGAGTTTGGTTTGCAAAAGGAAAACGTAGAATTTACCCGGTTGACTGGGTTCGGAAGGGCTCTTGAAATTCAAAATAGTTAAGACAACCTCAGTCGATAGATTTCTTCGTAGTTTTCTTGATGGAACTGTCTGCAAGATCGAAATTACTTTGGTGTGTCGTCCATTCGTAGGCTTCCTTGCGTGGGGAAAGTGAATCTGATACGATGGGTATGGATGGATTACAATCTCTTATCTTTTAGAGTATAGTGATTGAAAAGAGAGAAAAATACCAAACATTCAACAAATGCAGAAACCATTGACGAAACGAAATGATGCAAAGTGGGATGAAATAGGTGAAATAAGAAGAAATGGGAGAAAATCGAAAACTGGGATGTAACATGCATTGTATGTACATATCTTTAATATCTTTCAATTCTCTGTGAATACAATTCTATACTTGAATGAATAAACATTTACATATACACGCATTAAAAATATATATATAATATTATGTACATTGATATTTGACGATATGTACATTGGGTATTTACATATATATTTTGACCTTTTAATTTGATGACCTATAACTTTCTAGCTTTATAATTTGTATAAACATTTCTCAAATCTTTTGAAAATAGCTCTGCAATTTTCTATAAACAAGTATGTATCCGCAATATAGCATGTAATGTATGCATACTGGACGATGAAAGGAAAAGTTAGTAAATATGTGCATACTATAAATAGGCAAGTACTTCTGCACTTTCTCCTACTTTCTCTCTGATAATTAATCACACAAAATTTAAAATGTTTGAGAAAAACTTTGTAACTATTTAGCAAACGAAATGAAATTCTAAGATGATAATGCATTATTATCTTTCTTTACATTTCAATGCAAAGAAAAACTCGAGAAGAAATTCTTATCAGTTCCTCGCTTTAAACTTCTTGAAAGCTCTTCTGGCTAAAAGCAAATTAATCAAATAGTTCACTTCTTTTTGCTATCTGGCGTTATGTAACCATTGTGTTCGTCTATCAACGATTGAAATCAGGAACAGATTTCAATCATTGGTGAACACAAAAATTTAACGAGATAGATAGAAAAAAAGTTCCATGTTAAGTAACACACTTATTACGTAGAAAGTTAGTTACCTAAAAACCAAACATAGTAATATTACCGCATTTTTGGATTTTAAGAATTTATCCTGAATTAGATTCGGCGAAAAATATGAAATGAAAGGGAACCACGTGAAGTCGTTAATTCTTGAAATTTTTCCATAGTAAAATGTAAGAAGGGACCCCCATGACTTTCACAAAATTAGGCGATTAACCCCAAATTTTACATTGGGTTAGATCCGGATAATTTCATACACATAGTGAGAACGGTGACCTGGTAAAAGTTTTCCTCGTGTTTCTTATTGGAACTTATCATTGAAGTTGGAACACGTATTTCCAAAACCAATTATTACCAAGTTCGCGATCTTTCTCTGCTCATAGCTTTAGAGAAAAGATGCAAACCAACCGTTCACATCAAAGCCTTTTGTAAAAAGTATTTACGTTCAAAGAGAAAGTTTCTCAAGTTTGAGTGTATCGCTTCATTTCATCATCTTATATATTTCGTATTATTGCTTTGCGAACTTTGTTATGGGAAAAAAGAAATAAGTAAGTAATCGGAATAAAAATAAGAGAAAGTTCCATTAAATACAGAACTGACAAAGTACTTATATTAATTCATTGTTATTATAGAGTTGAAATTTTCGCCAGTTCTTTCAACAAGTTCTTTTGTTCATAAAAAGATAAACAAAGCCAAACTAATGTACATACAGCACGAAGAAAATCGCGTTAGTAATTTACATATTTAGTTCTAAGGTGAGATAAAAAAAACACGCGGACAAACATATTTCAAACGATAAGAACTAATCCGCTGATGAAGGGCTATATCAATCAAAAAGTTTTAATGAGGGGAACAATTTTCTAAATCGATTTTCCTTTAACAATCAAGTTTTTGTCTAACAAGCGATTTTCTACTTAAATTAGCAACTTTGCCTATACATGCAAATTTTAAAATAGGTGCTGAATTGGCGGACGAAGGTATTTCCGAAATGTTTCTTACACAAATTTCCAAGCTTGCAAAACCTGCATAAATATTAAACTCAATTAAACTTGTTTTTTATTCAAAAACATTATTCTCAATATTATCTAAATTTACACCAGGAAAATTTTTCCATTGTTAAAATCCAGCTCTGTTTCTTTGATACAGCTCAAGCTGCACAAGAAATTCATTAATTTAGGCCTTAGAAAAGCAGTCAAAATGTCGCACATTTTCTTCTTAAACAATGAAAATATTGTGTCCACAGATATAACTTGAGTAGTCGACGTTCTTCTTCACTTCTACTTAGAAATCTCAAATTGAACTTTTGTTATCTTTCCAACTTTTAGAGAACGATCTTGAAACACAGGATTTTGACATCAGATAAATAGTTGCTGTCTGAAATGTTTCCGCATTTCACTCAGGAATGGAATTAGAATTTCCTACCACAGTCACACGCCTCTCACTCCAAGGTTCTCATTTGTTTCGTGCATATTTCGTTAGAAATAAGTACCGTTTGTATTGCGTTCTGCATTTATAACGATAAATATTCATAAAATGGCACTCATATTTCGAGCTAAATTTAAGAAATTGATATCAATTAGTAGGACATATGTATGTATTCAAATCTGATTCACCTTAAGCACAAATTCATGTCCGCGTGATCTCTGTTATGACATCAAGTTCATCAAATCAAATAGCCAGACAAGGTTTCGTTGTCCATGCAGAAGGACATGCATATCAGATTAAATCCCACGTGAATGTCCAGTCCACCCCATTATTTTATGCACAAACATACCGAGCCAAAGTGAAAGTGAGGTGCAAACGAGATTTTCATGCAGAGTGGAATATCTCGTAAATTGATGATGCAAATTGACGGCACAGCAGATGTCCAGAGGTTGCTGAATATTTTAGCGTAATGTTCCCGTGATATTTGTCCCATGCAAATAAACAGATTACATTTCGGATAGTGGTGTCATTTTCATATCATGAAAAAAACATCTGAAATGCCTTGCTTGCACAACTTTCACTTCTTTCCCAGTGAAGAAATAAGGCAAAAATCGATAATTTTTTTTCTCTGCTTATGCAACACGCGATATTTTACATACATAAATATTTACCAAATAATGCGCTTTAAACAAACCGTGATTTATTTGTTTACAATATGTTCAAAAGTTAATTTAATTTGGGTAGAAGTTTTCTGCAAACTATTTTTACATTGTATACGTAGCTTTCTCTTACATATTATCCCACACTGGCCACGGGAAATATGCTCTTGACGAGCTCCTAGATTTGCCAAGGCTGATGACGACGACGTTGATGGGTAGAAGGAGGAGAAGTGCATTCAGTTAGGACTGAAATAGCCGATTTGGTCGGACTTTGATGTGGTGAAAGTAAGTAACAGGATAACCGTTGTTTTCCACTGGAAATGGGTAAAAGTGCTCAACAAATCGCTGATCCATGAATTTCGTCGTTCTTGCAGTAAAGTGCTCTCTCAATCCAATCCAATCCACTCAGAGGAATAGGGCTTGTCTTTTGTTTTCTATTTTGATGATGATGATGCCCCCAAAATATATGCAGTAAAGCAGTTTAAGCCTTATTTACCACACCAATTGTCTACTAGATTAAGGTCATTATTATGAAACACGGACAAGATTATGTAATATCTTAACATGTCTAATTTTGTTAAATACTTGAGTGATCTTATTATATCCGTGCTGTCTTGTCACTACAAAT